>NC_092812.1:77732452-79214952 GCF_040954645.1 Diabrotica undecimpunctata | reverse complement strand
TGCTACAGCCCCACAGCTCAATTCCGTATGTCCACACTGGTTTGAGTATTGTTTTATAGATGGTCAGGTTGTTTTCTAATGAAAGTTGCGATCTTCTGTTAATTAGCCAGCCTTTTAGGTCGAGGTGTCGTCGTTTGGCTGCAATATGTGATTTTCAAGTAAGTTTTTCGTCTAGATGAAGGCCCAGGTACTTTACTTCTGTTTTTATTCGTATAGGTGAATTATTTAGGTGTAGTTGTGAACATCTAATTCTTCGATTTGTGAAATTTACTTGACAAGACTTGTTTGTGTTGACGTTTATTTTCCAGCATTTAAACCAGTCTTCTAGTTCATTTAGATGATTTTGCAATTCGTTAAATGCTAATATTTCGTTAATGTCTGATGCTAGTATACCAGTGTCATCCGCAAATGTTGCCATTAGTGTATTTTCGCTAATAGGAATATCAGCAGTGAAGATTTGATAAAGGAATGGGCCAAGTACACTGCCTTGAATTACGGATTTTTTTTGATGGTAGTTGGATAGAGCACCTTCGTATTTAACTTGGAAGTATCTGTCGGATAAGTATGATTTAATTGTTTCCCTTCTAGGCTCTCTTTTATTTTGTTGACTAATCTATGGCACTGTTGTATGGTTGAGTGATTTGACCGAAAACCAAACTGATGATCTGGGATAAGGTTTTCTATAGGTATTATTGTTTCTATTCTGTTAAGGATTAACCTTTCAAAAACTTTTGATAAAGTCGAAACGAGACTTATTGGTCTGTACAAACTGGCTTCAGTTAGAGGTTTACCAGGTTTAGGTATCGTTATAATTAGTGCATACTTCCATTGCACTGGAAAATAGCATAGTCTCAGGAGGCTATTAAAAATAATGGTTATTAAGACGACACCTTTTCTTGGGAGTTTTTTTAAGATTTCGCCAGTTATAAGGTCAAATCCTGGAGCTTTATGAGGGTTAAGCAGGTTGATTTCGTTACGCACTTCGTTTGGTGAGAAGTATTTTAGTGGTAATGATAGCTGCAGGGTGCATTAAGGAAGTCTCTAATTTTCTCGTCGTTAATATCGATGGCCTGTGGGGTGGAGAAGACGGTTGATAGATATTCTGCAAATTTGTTGGATTTTTCTATATCTGATCGAGCCCAGGTTCCATCATTTTTCCGAATTGGTGATTTTATTACTACTGGCTTTTTGAATTTCTTTTTGGCTTTCCAAAGAGAGTTGTCGTCAAGAGAAAGGTTTGTGACATATCTTTCAAAAGATTCGTTTTTGGCTGTTTGGATAGCGGAATGAAGTCTGTGTGTGAGCCTGTTTAGATTTGTTTTATCTATCGCGTTTCTTGTTCTTTGCCATTTGCGACGGGCTCTTCTTCTCTCTTCTACTAGTGTTCTAGTGTGGAGAGTTATACTATACCTTTCATCAATGGTTTTTTCCTTTTCAGGAGTAGCTTTCTAAGCGGCCTGTTGTATTTGTTCCGTTAGATATTTTACAGCTTCTTCAATATCGTTTTTGTGTTCGAGTCGAATGTCAAGAGATATTTTTTCATTGATTTCTTCTTTGAATTGAACCCAATTCGTGTTTCAGGAACATAGCCTTGATGCAAGAGTTTTCCAAATTATATTGGTACTTAAGGTAATCAAAATGGGACTGTGGTCCGAATGTAGATCAAAACTGGAGGTGATGTCGCTGTGTATTTCAGGTATTCCTTTGGTAATAGCAAAGTCTAGCAGATCGGGAATTTTGTTGTTATTAGTGGGCCAGTATGTCTGGTTACCAGTTGTAAGGTATTTCAGGTTATTATCTTGCATGATCTTTAATAGATTTCTGCCTTTTGGAGATATCAGTCTTGCTTCCCAGGTTGTATGTTTTACATTCCAGTCCCCTGCCACTAGGAAATGTGAGCCAAGTTGTTCAAAAACTCTCTCTATTCCTCCAGATT
This sequence comes from Diabrotica undecimpunctata, assembly GCF_040954645.1. Lineage (NCBI taxonomy): Eukaryota > Metazoa > Arthropoda > Insecta > Coleoptera > Chrysomelidae > Diabrotica > Diabrotica undecimpunctata. Next base: position 79,213,016 of record NC_092812.1, on the reverse strand, counting down.
GATGGTATGGCGTGGTGGGCTTTAGATAGAAGCTATTGTTAATGGGAAGGTGAGCGCTTGTACTTTTATGATAGTACTCTGAATTTTGTTGGTGTTATATGGAGCAAGTTCGTAATGTTTTATAGCTGTACGGATTATTACAACTGAACCAGCATGGACTGTTCCATCTGGATCATTTGCGTACACACATAGACAGAGTAGTGTGGAAATTTTATAAAAGACCTCTCACTCTGCTATTCTATGTGAGTTAGCCATTACGACGTTCTATTTATCACTGTTGTAAGCATGCTTAGTATCATGCTGTTTTGATTTATCAATTGTGCAAACATGTTTTTAAATTCGTTGAGGAATTCTGTAAGTTTATTTGAAAGGTCTGAATTATTGTTGTTGTCTTGTGAAGAAGTATTAGTTGCTGCAACTTGAGAATATGTTACATGTGATTGGCGTATGTGGTGAGCATTAGTGTTATTATTATTTAAGCTTGCAACTCTAGGTATAGGAATGCTGCTTGTTATATTTTTGTTTTTCGAATTTACTAGGTCTTTATATATAGCACATCCTTTATAGTTTGCTGGATGATTGCCATTGCATAAGGCACATGTTGCTGGTGTGTCGCGTGCTTTTTTGCAGGTTTTTGTGTCATGTGATCCACCGCATTTAACACAGGCGAAAGGCCCCAAGTAGTAACTTTTTAAGTGTCCGTATTTTTGACACATTGTGCATTGAACTATTGTATTTTTTATTCTAGGTGGTTCTACTGCTATTATGCAGTTTCGTAGGTCTTGCAGCTTAAATATGTTTTTATTTTCATTGTTTTCATTTGGCTCTATATCGACAAAGAACAAGGGCAATGGTTCTTTGGTAACTCTACGTCTAACATTAATTATGTTGCGATTATGTCTAACCTTAGTTATGAAAGCGTTCCAGATGTAAATTAGTTTTATTATAGTATTTAATATTACATATATTTTGTTCATGTTTTTTTTTAATTAACAAGTTAAGTTGAATAAAATAATTTTTTTCTAATGTAGTTTATTACCTTTAGAAACTACCAAGATAAAAAATGTTAACATAATTTTTTCAAAAATTTTAATATAATTTTTGGCAAAATCTGATATTTTTAGCAGCGGCCTAACATAATTTCATATCGTGACATCGGCAACACTGTGTTTACTATTTGTTGTTTACTCATAGAATCGGAGATTCTTCTTCTTCTACTTCTTAGTCTTTTTTTGGGCTATGTAGATACAGACACAGAGATAATTTTTATACATTTTTTATTTGACAATTACGTTGTATAACCTTTTCATATGTACAAAAATAAAAATACAAAAAGCCTTGCCACACTTGTGCAGCTGCAAAGTGTTTCGTTTCCGAAAGATGTTAATAGGTGAGTGTTAAATTTGGATTAAAATTGTGTATTACAGATTATTAAAATTATTGTGTATTAAAAAAATATTTGTATTCAAGGCAAAAATTTGGTTAATGGCAAGATTTGGTTAATGTCATGGTTAATGATATATGAGAAATCGATTACAATCTTCTGTAGTTCCTACACACTTTCCTTTACTGGAGGGCACATCCTCATTTTATTTTGATCATAATTATTATTCTTCAGTAGTCCAAAACATGTCTCCCAAGATGTCCTATTAATCAAGGTAAATAAAGTAAATAATTAAGATGTAATACATAAATAAGCTTTATCTTTTCCTTTTAGAAATAGTGGAAAGTTCATTTATGGATATAGAGGAAAATGGAAGTATTCCAAATAAACCATCCAGTATAACTGTACTTCAGGATAGTACTATTACTCCTGGTAAAAACAACATATTCCATGAAGAACCTGAACATCTAACTACATATCCAGTAACACCACTTAGTGCAACACCAAGTTCAACTCAAGGGTTGCAACAATTATCAGTAAATACTCCCCAAAAAAATGTGTTACAAACTACAGTTATACAATTACAGAAGGAAAATAATTATTTAAACAAAAAATTTACAGTCTAGTATATACACAATGTGACAATTGAAGACTATACGGCACTTACATCTAAATTTTGTCCTTCAGCAAATATAGCTAATTTCATTAATGTTCAAATTTTACAATCTAGAAAAAAGGTAAGATGTAGAAGATTTAGTAAGTAATCAATTTAAACAGAAATGTCTTTTAATGTACTTCACTGGACCAAAAGTTTATAAAAATGTTGTGTGGAACAAATTTTGTTTACCCAGTCCTAAGACATTATTTAAACACATACAACATATTAAAATTGAGCCTGGACTAAATTAAGCTTTACTTACTGTTTTAAAACACAAAGTAGCAAACTTTACTAAATTAGACAAAATTTGTTTTTTGTCTTTTGACGAAATGGCAATTAAATATGTTTTAGAATAGGGGGTTGGATGAAATTGTAGGTTTTAAGATTTTGGTGATAAATCAAAAGCTTTCAAATCTGCAGCAAATGTGACAGTTTTAATGGTACAAAGGCTTTTCAATTTTTGGAAACAACCCTTAGCATATTATTTTCACCATTCATCCTGTCCAGCAGATAAACTTAAAACAATTTGGTTTACAATCATTGCTGCCCTAAATGATTGCTGCTCTAAATAAATGTTGACTGCCCACAAAACTATCCAGCAAAGCTGATATGTGAATGCTTCTCTTACCTGAACCTGAGGCAATCAAATATTATACCAAATCAATGTGGAGTATTTTTGGATCTCATTTTCCACAGTATTGAAGACTATCAAAAACTGTCAGTGTATAAGGCAGTGAACACTTTGCTTCCCAATAACTTTCATCATGTGGCATTTACTTGTTAACTTAGTTTTAATGGAAATGTTAAACAATTAGATTATAATACTACATATTTTGACTATCGTAATGCAAATTTTGTAGGTCTAAATAATTATTTTTCTTCAGTTGACTGGAATATTGTTTTTGATGATTCAAATATTAATATCTCAGTAAATAATTTTTATGAAGTTCTTTCTGAAGCAATATCACTCTTTGTTCTGAAAAAACATATAAACCTTCAAAATTTCCTCTTTGGTTTTCTCCAGATTTGTTATTTAAAAAAAACTGCTCATGCTAGATTCAACCATACTCAGTTAGCAGCTGATTATACCTTATTTTCAGATCTTAGAACACAATGCAAAACATTAACAGATCAAATCTACAGATCTTATATCTCCAATATTGAGGAATCTATTCACTCAGACTCAAAACAATTTTGGAACCATATAAACTCTTTGAATAAAACCCACGGAACTCCAAATGTCATGTATTTTAATGACTTGTTAGCTGAATCAAATGAGGAAATAGCAAACTTGTTTGCAAGCCATTTCTCTAGTGTCTATCGCTCAGACAAAGTTAATTTAAGTAACTTCAATTTTAAAGTAAATAATTCTGTTGGCATTACATTTACCTATCCAATTTTCACTTTCTGACGTCTTTGAGTCTATAAATGGTCTAAAGTATAAACTGAGTTATGGCCCTGATAATATTCCTACATATTTCTTAAAAAGATGTGTCTACAGTCTATCCAAACCTTTACATGTATTATTTAATTTATCTTTGAGACTACACACCTTCTCTAGTAAGTGGCATGACAGTTACTAGAAAAGGTTAAAAACGGTGACAGAGACAATATAAAAAATTATAGGCCTGTTGTTATGTTATCTGCCATCCCTAAACTTTTTGAACTAATTCTAAACAAATATCTTACTTGGCATTGTAGGAATCTCTTGAAAAATGAGCAACATGGATTTAGGCAGGCTGAATCTACATCTACAAATCTTGTTTTGTATTATGATTACATTATCAGGGCTTTCGAGGATGGGTACCAAGTGGACTCCATCTATACTGATTTCTCGAATGCCTTTGACACAGTAATCCATTCTTTACTCATCTTTAAATTAAGATGTATTGGCTTTCCTGAGTGGTTTTTCATGGTTAAGTAGTTATCTTGATGAAAGAATTCAGTTTGTTTTTATAAAGGGTTCACTTTCAATTCCTATCTTTGTGAGTTCAGGGGTCCCACAAGGTTCACGTGTGGGTTCTCTTTTCTTTAATTTTTTTATGAATGATATTTCTGAGTTAATAAAGGTTTGTCAGTTTTTTGCAATTTGCCAATGACCTTAAGTTATATTTTAAAATCTCAAATCTATCTGATTGTCTAAGGATCCAGGAAGACCTTACTTCCCTGTATAATTGGTCTCTTTCCAATGGTCTCCAGTTAAATAAAGATAAGTGTTTTGTTATATCCTTTAGCAAATCTAAAAATAATGTTGTGTTTGACTATCACATTAATATAAGCCTTCTATCAAGAGTGACTGAAATAAAAGATTTGGGAGTGTTATTTGACAGTCCCACATCAACAATTTGTCAAATAAAGTTTACTGAAATCTAGGTTTTATCGCAAGAAACTCTCGAGATCTTTCAGTACCCACATATAGAATTTTATATCTTACTTTTGTGCGTAGCATGCTGTCTTATGCTTCTATAGTATGGTCAACATACTGTTTTAATCATATTCACACTCTTGAAAAAATTCAAAATAAGTTTCTCTGGATTTGTGCTTATAGATTAAACTTAAGGAACATGTTTTCGGTAGAACTAAGGTCAAGGCTAAATATCAGTTCCTTAGAAGACTACAGAACTAAATGTGATTTAGTTTTTCTCCATAAACTACTTGATCATATCACTGACTGTTGTGATTTATTAAGTCTTATCAACTTTAGATGTAACACAAAAATTCTTAGAGACATGCCTTTGTTTTCTATAAAACAGTATCACACTAACTATGACAAATTCTCTCCTATTAACAGGATTCAGATCCTGGGAAATGACTTTAGCCAATCTCATGATCTGGTGAATATAAAATCTGTAAGATTTAAGCACTGTTTGATGGAGTATGTTAGGAATCAAAGATGAGTGACATTAACTTGAAGTATTTATTTCATTTCATTTTATTAAGATCATTTCATTTTATTTTATTTAGATCTTCAGGAAATTTAATTTAATTTACTTATTTTAATCATTTGTTTAACAATAATTATTTAATCATTATTTAATACTTTTAGTATGTACTTGTATTATGGTTAGCATATTTTATTTTTGTTAAATTTTGTAAAATGGGGACATCCCGTAAATAAATAAATAAATAAATGATTGTGGATTAGATGTATGTGCTTTAATAAGCGATCTTGTATCATATAATTGGAAATTAGCTAATGATTTAAATGTAACCCCAAACAAGGCGTATTTTTTTTTCGTAATAAAAAAATAATGTATATGTTTGACCCACCACATCTTATAAAATTAGCTAGAAATAATATGTTAAAACATTCCTTTGTTTTTAATGGGAAAACAACTTCCTGGGAATATGTAGGATCCTTTTATCAACATGATAAACAAGTCACTACTAGAGCTACGCCCAAATTAACAGACTCACATATTAGACCAAGTCCTTTTGAAAAAATAAAGGTTAAGTATGCAACGCAAGTTTTAAGTGCTACAGTTGTTGCCACTATGAAGTTATACACACAGTTTAAAGTAATCCCATCAGCTGCAGAAGGTATTGTTGAAGTTATAGACATGTTTGATAAATTATTTGAAATACTAAATTCTTCAACAACCAGTCAGGACAAAGAATATAATCAAGCATTTAAAAATTTAGATTTTCACAAAAAAATTTAGAAGACTGTTTTCTGAAAATTTTTAGAAGACTGAAATGTGACATGACATTTTTTGAAAATGAGAGAGACTTTTTTCAACACAATAGAAACTTTTCTATATTGTACATTGTATTTTGACAATTTAACCGGAAATACAAACTATGATTTTACTCTCTCTGTACCTCCAGATGATATTGGTGCAGGCAATTTAAGCAATATATTGTAGTATTTCTAATAATTTATAATTTATTATATTGCTTATTTTAATTTATTAAAAAGCACGATAATTTATATCAACAATTTATTTGATTAATAATTACATAATTTATGTATCCGAACGGTACAATTAAATCGCGACCGCGAATCTTCAAAACTAACCGTTTTCAAAATGAAAGTTCCGTCATGTTTATACGAAAACAGCTGTTCTCGAACCCCATGGATGTTGACCTCAATTTACCTGGTTTTGCCTCGAATAAACTAGAAGGCGAAAACTAGTTTTTCAACTACTTGGAACCCTCGAGATGGATGACTCATCATAATTCGGGTCTAGAGGCTTCTGATAAACAAACGAAGAAATGACTACAACAAAAACAGAAATAGTCATAATATATTTACAGGCCATGATATTTATTATCGTAACATTGCCCCCCTCTTAAAAGAAGGTTCCTCCTGGAACCTTGTCGGGACTGGAACTGGAACGGTATGCTGGTATCGGCAACTGGACTCTCTTTTACAACTTCCAGTTGTATAAAAATGACAAGGGACGGTTTTCTCTCCGCACCAGTAACTATGCGGATTGCAACAGACTAACACCTGGACTTCGGTGTCTTTAAAGATCTCCTCCACCATACTTCGGATAACCCTCCAATCTAATTGGCGGCACTCTAACTTTGGCATGGCTAACTTTTTCACGTCGGACTCTAATACGTGCTCTCTCAATTGAAGTAAGGCTTCCCATACATCTCGGTAGGTAGGTTGGTCACGGGCAGTGTCTTTTGTTACCAGGTAGAAAAGGTAACGTGATGTTTCTTGGAGTTTCAAGGTTTTCGCAGGAGCTGGCACTTGACATTGAAGTTCTGCAACTCGACCGAACTTCCTTCGAAAGACGGATGCCAACCCTGGTGCGTCTTTGATACTGGCCGGGATGGTAAGGGCCAGCGAGTAGTCATCGGGGAGCGCGAGTAGATCTTGCTTTTCTTCAGTGGTAACACCATGTCTTGCTTTACCGGTACCTCGATAGGCACCCATGAATTCCTCAAACGTGAGGTCAGACACATCTTGGACTTGGTTTACTTCCACTTCTTCATCTACGTCGTGGTCACCTTCGAAAGATGCCAGCCGGTTATGGTGTACTATCATCGGCTTTCCCCTCGGAATCTTGCTTATTCGGTAGATGACATCGTTGATCTTCTCCATAATTAAGTATGGGCCTTCCCAAAACTGCTGCAATTTGGGAGAACAAGCTTTTCGCCTCTTGGGATTATAGAGCCAGACTTTGTCGTTCTTCTTAAAGCAACCCTTTTCGGCTTGTGTATCGTACCGTTTCTTCATTCGGTCGCAAGCGATCTAAAGGTGGGAACGGACCAACTCATGTACATCATCCATTCTTCTTCGTAATTCGATCACATAATCTTCACCTGCTACATCTTCTCCAGGTCGACACCCAAACTCTAGATCACAAGGTAGTCGCATTTCGCGTCCGAATAGGACTCTGGCTGGTGTCTGGCCTGTTGATTCGTTAACAGCAGATCTGTAGGCCATTGTGAAGAACGGAAGGTATTGGTCCCAGTCTCGCTGATGATCGGACACCATCTTTGTCAAATACTTGCCAACTATCACATATTCCTTGGAATAAATCGCTTTCGAAGTTCTTGCCTTGGTCACTATGGATCTCCAAAGGCACTCCAAATCGGCTGATATATTCTTGGATCAACTTTTCTGGAATGGTGGCGGCCTTCTGGTCTGGAAGTGCGTAAATCTCGACCCACTTAGTGAAGTAATCCATTACTACCAACATGTACTTGCCCCCATTTTCACTTTCTGGAAATGGCCCTGCAATGTCCAAAGCTATTCTTTCAAACGGGCTTCCAAGATTATATTGTCTCATAGGAGCTCTCCTTTTCCGGTAAGGCCCGTTACTCGTAGCACAAATAGTACATTTCTTACACCAGTCTTTTACGTCGTCGGAACTGTTCGTCCAATAAAACCGTTCCCGAATTCGCTCAAGGGTTTTCTTTACACCAAAATGCCCTCCTGATGGACTGTCGTGTAACTGACGAAGTACTTCGGCTATTTTGCTCTTTGGGATCACCAACTGTCTTCTCTTCTCTGAACCGTCATCATTTTCCAGGACTCGTTTGAGCAAGCCATCTTCGATGATAAATGAGTCCCACTGGGCCCAATACGTCTTAACTACTGAGCATAGGTTTGATATTTCTTGCCAAGGTGGTCGACGGTTTTCCTCTTTCCATTTTCGGATTTTCTGTATAACTGGATCTCTCTCTTGTTCTTCCCTTATCTTAGTAGGCGTCCAGTCGTCGTTCACCATCGTCGTTCTTAGCACTGCTGCTTCCTTGGATTCCGTTTTGTTGCAGTGGGAACACTCTGCTGGGCATGGCCTTCTGGAAAGAGAATCAGCGTTTCTGTGGCTAACTCCGGCCCGGTGCTCAATCTTAAAATCGTATTCTTGGAGTCGTTCGATCCACCTGGCTATCTGACCCTCTGGATTCTTAAACTGCATCAACCACTTAAGGGCGGCATGGTCGGTTCGGATTAGAAACTTTCTGCCATAGAGGTATTGATAGAAGTGCTCTACTGATTTAAATACTGCTAGAAGTTCTCTTCTCGTGACGCAATAATTCCGCTCAGGTTTTGAAAGAACTTTACTAAAATATCCGAGGACTCGTTCCTGTCCTCCTTGAATCTGAGACAGCACTCCTCCAATTCCCACATTACTTGCATCCGTATCTAAGATGAACTCTCCTTCTGGCAGTGGATACCCTAAAATTGGTGCTGTTATTAAATGCTTTTTTAAGGTCTCAAAGGCATTTTGGCAGTCTGTATCCCAGCGGTATTCTCTTGCTTCCTCTGTAAGTCGCGTTAATGGCTTAGCGATATCTGCAAACTTCTTAATAAACCTTCGGTAGTAGGTACATAGTCCAAGAAAACTTCTAACTTGATGTTTGTCCGTTGGTACTAGCCATTCTTTAATGGAATCAATTTTTCCCTTATCCACGGCCACTCCTTCTTTACTGACTATATGACCCAGATAATTGACTTTACCTTGAAATAGCTGGCACTTCTTGGGGTTTAACATCAATTGGGCATGTTTTCCAAGATAATCCTCTCAACACATTTTCCATATGCCTCTCAAATGTCGCAGGAGCATTACAGAGTCCAAATGGCATAACGTTGAATTGCCACAATCCAGATCTTGTGGTGAAGGCTGTCTTTTCTTTATCTACTGGGTCCATTTCTACCTGCCAGTATCCAGACTTCAAATCCAAAGTAGAAAACAATTTACTTCCAGCCAATGTGTCCAATATGTCATCGATCCGAGGAGGAGGATAACTATCTTTCTTGGTAACGTTGTTCAGCAAACGGTAATCCACACAGAACCTCGTCGTTCCGTCTTTCTTCTTAACCAGGACCACCGGAGAGACCCATGGGCTCGTAGAAGGTTCTATCACCCCTTCTTTCTTTATTTCCTGAACAATCTGGCTTAGCATTACCAGTATCAATTTTATGCTTAACAATGGTTGTTCTTCCCGTCTTTTCTCCTTTCGGTACGAAAATATCACGATACTGCCGAAGAAATTCCCTTAATTTCCTTTTCTCAATCTGATTCAGAGACTGTCCTGCAACTGCAACCATTTGGTCGAATTTGTCGTTGGAATTATCAGATGTTGTTGCCTGACGGATTATGGATGTCACAGGTACACAAGTTCCTACTTTTGTCTCTTTCTTTATGGTCACTGGGTAGTCATTGACATTGATAAGTCTCACAGGAATTTCCTTAGCCGAAGTCACCAATTCCTTTCCAATTATAATTCCACGGGCAACCTCGTCGTAATGGTTCCAAGGCTCCATCATAACAGGTGTCCCTTCTTCCACAATTCCCTGTAGCCGCGCTACTATGATCGTTTCGCTTCTCGCAGGCACGACTGTATCTTCTTCAATGGCCGCTTTGCCAACTTCCTCGTTGCCAACTTTGATTAGTTTATTCTTAAAATCCAATTGGAATCCATGCATATTCATTGTGTCAATTCCTAATATAACATCCTCTTCGATGTCAGCAACTATAACAGTATGGACGAACTTTTCTGCTCTAATTCCCAATTGTACCTGGATTTCTCTATGAATGTCGGCATTTTCACCTGTAGTGGTCCGAAGTCGCAACCTCGTTGTTAACAGTTTCTTACGGCTGTTTATAACTGTCGGGCGTATAATGGTTCTGGTCGCTCCGGTATCTACCAACAATGTATCCTTCTATCATTTATTTCTCCATCTACATATACACTATCTTTACGACATTTCAAAGAAGCTATTAGTATGAGAGGGTCTTTGGAAAAGTTTCGGGTAGAAGCTGCTCCCTTGGAGCCGACTCGTTCTAGTTTTCCTAATGGTGAGTTTCTTGATTTTATGGTCTTCGTTTTCTTTTATGTGATACTTTTCATCATATTAACGAGCTGGTCAAGTTTATCTTCATCTTCTTCCTCTTTTACAGTCCTAACTTTACTGTACCCGCCAGAGACCTGCGTAGCTGACTCGTATTCGAGGGCTGCGAATAAAACATTAACCAGCGTCTTGTGACGAGCTAATCGTAGTGTTCTCTGCATTTCATGATAACGAAGACCATCAATAAATGTTTGAACGGCTAGTTTTTCCATCATGTCTTCGGTAGCTGTTGGATAAGCATATCGTACTAATCTGGCAATATCTACCTCATATTCTCGAAGAGCCTCATCTTTCTTCTGTCTTCGATTTTTAAGCTGCGACTGATATACATACTCCAAATGTTCGTGGCCATATCGCATATGTAACTTCTTCTTCAGTTGATCTTACATTTTGTCTCGTCTTCTTTTGTTTCTACTGTAATTGGATTGTTTCCTCTCTCTGCCATGCTTGTTTCATCCATCTTCCTTTCCATGTCTTTCCATATATTTTCTTCGAAGGCTAACATATCGGCAGCAACTTGGTTTTTTAACGAAGACATTCTATCGTCGAGGGCAGACATCTCAGAAGTTACTTTCGAAATGTTAGCAGAAACTTTACTTTCCATAGACGAAATCTCGTTAGAAACTCTGTTTTCTAATGACGCGATGTCACCAGAAACTTTGGCTACATCACCAGAAACTTTGGCTACATCAGAAGAAACTTTCGAAATATCGTCAGAAACTTTGTTCTCTAATGATGCGATGTCGCCGGAAACTTTCGAAATCGACGAGAGGACAGCATCTTCAAATATATAAGTCTGGATCTAAACTATCTTGCTCCAAAGCGTTCTTTAGTCGCTGGACTCACTCAGCCTTTTTTCCGGTAGAAGCTAATTCTCTGTCTTCGAGATGTCTTCTTAAATTCGTCACTGTGAGCTCATAAATTGTCGTCATTTTCACAATTTAAAAATATTCACTTGTAATATTATTATTAAGTTAAGTTAAGTCTAATTTATTTTCGATTTCACTTCTAACACCATTTGTTATATTTTTAATAATTCTAATTTATCTATTATTTATTTATTAAAAGGTTCTATTTATAACACTTATAAATTTGTTGGTCTTTATTAAATCATTTATCTTAATTATACAATTTATTATAATTCGTGCGTACAATTTAAACGCGGGGCGCGATCTTCAGATATTAACTGTCCTCTTCCCAACAAATTTCTCTTTTTATACAAAACTCAGTTAGTTTCGGAATTCACTATAGCAGACATGAATTTACTCGAACATTGTTGGTGGTGTTGACAAGAATAACGGGAACGCCATCGACTAAACTAGAAGGCGGTCAACGGCTAAAACTAGTTTTTCAACTGCTTGGAACCCTCGAGATGGATGACTCATCATAATTCGGGTCTAGAGGCTTCTGGTAAACAAACGCCAAAATGACTACAACAAAAACAGAATTAGTCATAATATATTTACATTATATATTTACTTTAGAGATTTCCAAAGAGATGTTAGCAGAAACTTTGCTTTCCAGGGAAGAAATCTCGTTAGAAACTTTTTCTAATGAAGCGATGTCGCCGGAAACTTTCGAAATATAGCTAGAAACTTTGTTTTCCAATGATGCGATGTCACCAGAAACTTTGTTCTCTAATGATGCGATGTCACCAGAAACTTTCGAAATATCGCCAGAAACTTTGTTCTCTAATGATGCGATGTCGCCGGAGACTTTCGAAATCGACGAGAGGACAGCATCTTCAAATATATAAGTTTCTGGATTAAAACTCTCATCTTCCAAAGCGTTCTTTAGTCGTTGGACTAACTCAGCCTTTTTTCCGGTAGAAGCCAATTCTCTGTCTTCGAGATGTCTTCTTAAATTCGTCACTGTGAGCTCATAAATCGTAGTCATTTTCACAATTTAATTTATTTTCTATTTTACTTCTGACACCATTTGTTATGTTTTTATTAATTCTAATTTATTGTTTTTTTATTTATTAAAGGTTCTATTTATAACACTCACAAATGTATTAAAGTCTTTATTACTAATTTATCTTACACGAACAATTACACAATATGGGCGTTACATTTTAACCGCGGCGCCATCTTCAAAAATTAACTAACTTTTCTTTAAAAACTTTCATATTTATATATAAAGCACCGTTAAACTAGAATCTCGTCGAAGGATGTCGACCTGACCCTTGGCTAGACTAGAAGGTCACGCCATACTGGTTTTATTCGGCCTAGGGAGACCCGTCGATCTTCATTCGACCCGCCATTTTCGCAATTTATTTTCTATTTTACTTCTGACACCATTTGTTATGTTTTTATTAATTCTAATTTATTCATTATTTATTATTCAAGGTTCTACACTTATAACACTTAAAAGTTTATTTAAAGTCTTTATTTGTACTAATTTATTTTACACTTAATAATTATATAATTTATAATACGTGCGTTACATTTTAAAACGCGGCGCGATCTTCAAAAACTAACTGTCCCTCTAAATAAAATGTCCCATTTCTATATAAAATGCCGTTATCTATTATTATTATTATTATCTGGCGATGAATCGATGACCTTCCACCCATTAGACGACAAGGTGACTCATAGAGTGGTCTTTCGGCGAAGGGACTAGAGATTTCTGCCTGCAGGTAACAGGTCTTTAAACTGAGCGCCGAAATGACTAGAATAAAAAAAGATTTAGTCATAATATATTTACAGTTTTATACGCCATAATATTTATTATCGTAACAATATACTTATATTTTCTAATGGAATTCCGTTTACTTTAATGCCGCTAGTTTCTCCTTCGAGAACCATTTGCAATATCTTTTCCACATAGTTATATATGAAAAAGTCCTGATGAAAATATGCAGATGCTTACCCAGATTAAAGGTATCCGTGCAAGACTCTTGTGAGACTATGATGTCTTTATTTCTTCTGCCAATGCTGTTTAAAAAATTTAATATTTCTCCTTCAGTTACTAGGCCTATTATTTTTATATAATTTCGAATATTTGGATATTACGTATTATTTTTATTGCAATCTGAATTATATCATATTTACAAAAATATATTTATAAAGTTATTGAATTCCTAGCACTAATAGACCCTCTGATGCCCACGTAATAAATCAAAAATTATATTTTTTACATTATCAAATTCTGTTATCAAACCTATATTAAATTCACGTTTCGTTTGTGAACTGAATAAAATAAGTAATTATTTTAAAAAAAATTATAATTTTTATTTTCAACCTGACATTTTACGTTATCTTTTATAGAGATTTAATATGTTCATGACTGATTTGCTTCGTGTACCTACAGAATTTCTTGTCCAGCAAAACTTGATACCTAATAGCCGCTACATGGAGCTAGTATTGAATATAAAAAGTTATTCTAATATTATCTATAATGTAATATAAATATATCATTTAGAATATATTTATTACATTATCATTTATGTAATTGCACTTTTATACATTTTATATAAACCCCATCTAATTTTCATTTTTATTTTGTAGTTTTAATGATATTATCATTGTTTATTCTTTTTTAAACAATGATATATTATCTGCACAGACTGCATAACGATAGACTTGTAAAACTGCTATGGGAAGAGATTCCCACAGGCAAAAGACCCCTCGGACGTCCCAGAATGCGATGGAGATATAACATCCAAGCAGATCTCCGGAAAATGTACATTCCATTTGACCCTAGGTTGATGGAAGACCGAACAAATTGGAAAAAAGTTGTACAGTCAGCCAAGACCCACCCAGGGTTGTAGCGCTACGTGATGATGATGATATATTATCTTGATGGTCAGGCGACCATTTTTTAAGAAACGAGGACGTGTACAAAGTACAAAGATCGACTGTGGATGCCGGTAAAGTAGAAACATATAGATCTCCTCGCGTTTCTGTTATCCGGATACTAGATTTTGTGGTAAACGTTTGAAATAAGCAATTTCTAAGAGTTATTTGTGCAAACTACTAAGAGTACTAAGCGCTAAGCTAGTTAGTAAACTAATAGATTATGTTTTTTTTGTGTAATGTATTCAGAAGTGCTTCCTTTATAAGTATTGGGGGGCTGTCGTGTCTGTTATAAATTTATAAATAGTAATAATAATAATGAACAACTTATTTATTCTTAATAATTAATGTTCAAGTCATGATGAATTTATTTTGGTGTTTCTCAAAACAATTATATTAAAAAAATAACATTTCAAGGTTTTTATTTTTTTTTAACTCAGCTGCTGTATAATAATATCTAAGTATATTTCATTACACATGTTCATATTTCGTTTGCGCCCCGGTTTGCCTTCGTGCTAAAAGTAACGTGTATTTTAACTCTATGTTAATAATTATGAAATAATATAAATATAAATAATTTTATGAACAAAGGTCACAGTTATAAGATCTAAAACCCACGTAATTACTGCACTTTTCATGCCACCATTCAGCACATGATATGCACTCAATCCAGTCTTCTGTGATAGGTTCTTTAAATATTTTGTTGCACCCTGGACACCTCCAAATTTTCTTATGAGGCGTTGTTTTGGGCTTTGTGCAAACAGCCTTTTCATTTTACGTACTTTTTAAACTCCCTCCTGGAAGCGTTTGTGGTGGTGATTGGTTATCGCCAACATCTAGTTTGAGTTTGTTTTTCGGCTTTTTTCTCTTTTTCTTCAATTAGTTGATCCTTATATGGAGAGCTGCTGATAATTTTCTTTTTCTTGCAAAGTTGAAATGATTGCAGATGTGTTGAAAACAACATCTGTAATGTGAGCTATTGTTTTTGATCTGTAGAATCCTCGTACAATCGGGTTCAGATGTAGGTCTTTCGCTGATTATCGCATCTCTTTCATTGTCATGAATATTTTCCTTAGTAGTGAAATTCTCAAGAACAATATTTGGGACTGTTAAAAAGTTATCAGCGACTCCTGATTGTATGTCAAGCGCTTCTACTTCCGTAGTTACTGTAGCTTCAACAGTTTCTTCTCATTCTGTGAGAAAAGTGTCCATGAAGTCAGTCCCAGTAAATATTTCATTATTAAAGGGACATATTCCCGTCAATTTAACATATTTAATCGCATTCGTTATAGTAACAGTTTTAAAAGATTTACGTGCGAATATTGAAGCAATTTGGTAAACCGAGCTTTTTTATTGAACAATTGTTGATTGAACAATGGGAATTGTGGTTATCCATTAGAAATAGGGCTGGTTGTTCTTTTGTTTGCTTAGCGTGATCTCTAAAATATGTGGCATAATCAACAAATAGGTCCTGATTTATGAAACTACTATCGGATACCATTCCAACTGATGATGGTGGAGCTCCATCCAAAAATTCTGCCTTTATTCTTTTACGTGGATATATAAATGTGGGAGGAATATATTGTCCATACAGGCTAAACTTAAGTTGGCCTGTTTGGAACAGTGGAAAATCCCAATGTATCCATTCCAATTTTGATAAAACCGCTTACACTGTGGTTCATTAAACCCAATAGCACTGGCGACGCTAGTAGCGGTGGGTTGCCTCAAAATAACCAGCTTTGTAGCTACAACTGTTCTTTTTATCCCTTTTCTTAATGTACCTTCCGCCATTGCTACGCTACTCTTACTTTCTCATGCTGCCTGCATAACCACCGGTGATCATAAAGCACGTTGAGAAGTTCGTTTTCTGCCATGCCAGCGACATACTGAAATAAAAGCAAAAATCAGGTTAATTCATTATAAAAAAACAAAATCTCTATAAGAGTGCGCGTGTACTCTTACAATATTAATGACTGCGCACTCTTACACAACGAGCAGGTTTTAAAAAACACCAGTGCTCCATCTTGGTTCAAAATTGTAAACAACGGTAGGATATATACGATAACTCAAAGTTTAATGCAAGTATGGTAAAATATGAACGCAAAATTCTTATCAACTGCATTTGTGTACAATATCCAAAAATACATAAAACTTAAAGTTACCTAATAACGTTATTATCGCTGTTTATTCGCCTAAAATGCTCAAGACACACTACAGACACTTCGCTTATGTTGACAAGTGCGCACTCTTATTGACCGCATCTCTTGAAGCACTTTACCCTATTCTTTCTTGCATCTCCTAATTTTATTTGAACATTTGAGTCTACATTTATTTCCGCAAGGTTCCGCAAGAAGTTCAAGGGAGGGCCATTCAACTTTTTTTGAAGTCCTTCCGTTGTTTATTATTATCCAGATTTAGCCATTCGGCTCACACTCCCTCTAAGGGGAAAATTCACTCATCCCAGATACCTATGGTATCAAAAGGATTGAGCTCTGGTGGGACTCTTTCCGTGTTATCGAGCCCTAGGTGACTTGGTATGTTGGAGTATCTCCCAAAAATTTTCGTACACATCTGGACGTCGCGAGGAGTACAGCTTTCTGTATGGCCTTATAATGATGTTCATTTAGATCCAGCTGTTTAATGTTCGCTATAGAGCGTTCCAAGTTAAGAAAATAACATTGCGGAGATAGGGCCATGTATTTCTTATGGACGATAGAAGCGCAGCGATGCCACGCTGAACACAAGCACCATTCAGGGTTGTATAATTATTTGTATTTTCATTTTCACAGACATGAATTAAATTAATGTTTTTTAACGTAATTGACCAAAAGTACCCATTCGAAACAAGAGATGAAAAGTAGGGAAAATGATTTTAATTAAATAAATAGTATTTACAAAAGTTAATTTTATTTTATCTTATTTTAATTATACTAACGACAGTTTATTTGTTTTTCGGTAAGAATATCATATACCATGAATCATTGAAATCAGTAGAAAATATTGCTTAGTTAAATCATACACTTTGCCGGCTATTAAAAATTTAAAAGCAAATAAACGGACCTCTTGGAATGCATATATCTAATTACTAATTGCAACTTAAAATAATACGGTGTACGTGTGTCAGCGATTTTATGTCGTTCTCTGAGAGTACATAATGATAATAAGGCTTTGTGGTTCTTCAGTTGTTATTCTGACTTTACAGTTAAATGTTAATTGAAAATGGAAATTCGAAAAATATATCGACAATCTAGTAAACCGCATGCCTGAGAGTTTTGGCAACACTGATCTCCATAAGCCTAATGTTATTTTCTTAACGTGGAACGCTGTATAGGAGGTTTTTGGGAATAACACATGTAATAGATAGAATTATAGGTATTGTCTGGGTACTTTCCATTCTCCATTGTCTCCTGATTTGTATTTCTAGATCTCTATACTTGGCGATCTTTTCGTTGTATTTAACACACACATTATTGATGTTAGGTATCGCCACATCAAGAAGTGTTGTTTGCCTGGTAAGTTTATTAACTAGTTTGAGATCCGGTCTATTATGTGCCACTGGTTGGTCTGTGAGCACAGTGCGGTCCCAGTATAGCTTGTAGTTGTCATTTTCAAGCATTCTGTCAGGGACATAGTGATAATAAGGAAGATCGTCGGTTTGGAGATGTCCGAGTTTGTCAGCTAGTTCTTGGTGGATAATCTTTCCTACTGAGTCATGGCGTTCTTTATAATCAGTTCCGACAAACGCCTGACAACCTCCGGTAAGATGTTGGATGGTTTCTTGGGCTTGGCATCCATATCGGCATTTGTCATTTTGGACTTGAGGATCTTTAACAATATATTTTAGGTAATTTTTAGTTGGAATAACCTGATCCTGAATGGCAAGTGGAAAGCCCTCAGTTTTGGGAAACATGTTTCCTGATGTCAACCAATAGTTCGACGCTGTATTGTCGACATATTCTTGGCTGATCTCATTGAGATTTCGCCCATGCAGAGGTTTACTCATCCAGGTGCGCATTTTTTCTTGCTTCGTCAGACGGTTTATGCGCATTTCTTTTTCCCTCAGTTCAAGCTACCTTGCAATAGTTTGTTCCCTCTTTAATTTGTAACGATGGCCTCCTAATCTTTCGTCTTGATTAAAAGTGAATATGGCGTTTAGGTTCCCAAAATTGTATTTTAAAATACGGATGGACACAATTAGTTCACCTCGAAGACGTCACTGCTCGAATGTCGTAAGATGAGCCGTGGATAGTCTATCTTCATAGTTAGGTCTTACACGACTGTATACCTGTCTTGTGGCTTTATGTTGGACATTTTCAAGTAGGATTTTATCGCGACTGAGATCTGGATTTTGCACTGGCTCAGCAAACTCAAGAATAGGTCTAACGTATATTTAGTAAAGTTTACTAACAGAGGTTAGAGATATACATGTAAAACATTTACGGATCAAAAACAGTTTCGAGTTTGCACGTTTACACACCGACACTATCACTCCGGGAATCGTTGTGGGAGGTTACTGAGTTTAAGGGATGTCCATTAATAAAGTACGGCGGTGATTTTTGCCTATATGTAAACCAACGAATTTTTTAATGTTAAGCAGAAGTAACCATTCTTAGGACCATTTGAAAATTGCATCAAGATCGTGTTGAAGAACATGTTGGTTAATAGTTGGATTCATATATAATTTCGTATCATCAGCCTAAATGGAAACCTTACTGGATACAATGAGCGGAAAATTACTAGTGTAGGCACAAAAAACTAGCAGTCCAACTACTGATCCTTGTGGGACTCCACTCTTGACGACTGGCTTATCTAGTGAGTGGTCTTCCCCAACACGAACCCTGAAGTATCTGTAAATAACTTCCAGTTGTATAAAAATGGCAAGGGACGGTTTTCTCTCCGCACCAGTAACTATTCGGATTGCATCAGACTAACACCTGGACTTCGGTGTCTTTGATGGTCTCCTCCACCATACTTTGGATAACCCTCCAATCTAATTGGTGGCACTCTAACTTTGGCATAGCTAACTTTTGCATGTCGGACTCTAGTACGTGCTCTCTCAATTGAAGTAAGGCTTCCCATACATCTCGGTAGGTAGGTTGGTCAGGGGCAGTGTCTTGTTACCAGGTAGAAAAGGTAACGTGATGCATCTTGGAGTTTCAAGACTTTCCCGGGAGCTGGCACTTGGCATTGAAGTTCTGTAACTCGACCGAACTTTCTTCGAAAGACGGATGCCAACCCTGGTGTGCCTTTGATACTGGCCGGGAGCGAGTAGATCTTGCTTTTCTTTAGTGGTAACACCATGTCTTGGTTTACCGGTACCTCCATAGGCCCCCATGAATTCCTCAAACGTGAGGTCAGACACATCTTAGACTTGGTTTACTTCCACTTCTTCATCTACGTCGTGGTCACCTTCGAAAGACGCCAGCTATGTTATGGTGTACTATCATCGGCTTTCCCCTCGAAATGTTGCTTATTCGGTAGATGACATCGTTGATCTTCTCCATAATGAGGTATGGACCTTCCCAAAACTGCTGCAACTTGGGAGAACAACCTTTTCTCTTCTTGGGATTATAGAGCCAGACTTTGTCGTTTTTCTTAAAGCAACCCTTTTCGGCTTGTGTATCGTACCGTTTCTTCATTCGATCGCTAGCGATCTGAAGGTTGGAACGGACCAAGTCGTGTACATCGTCCATTCTTCTTCGTAGTTCGATCACATAATCTTCACCTGCTACATCTTTTCCAGGTCGACACCCAAACTATAGATCACAAGGTAGTCGCATCTCGCGTCCGAATAGGACTCTGGCTGGTGTCTGGCCTGTTGATTCGTTAACAGCAGATCTGTAGGCCATTGTGAAGAACGGAAGGGATTGGTCCCAGTCTCGCTGATGATCGGAAACCACCATCTTTGTCAAATACTTGCCAACTGTCCTATTCATTCGTTCTACCATACCATCCACATTGCGGATGATAAGTCGTAGTTCTTGTTTTTTGCATGCCTAGTCTATCACATATTCCTAGAAATTAAGTAATTTTTTCAAATCAAATTCTGAATTTGACAAAATTAGAGCTTATTTAGCTCAAACTGAAATTCAGTGGAAGTTTATTCCTCGCCGATCACGTCATTGGGTTGGACTCTGGGAGTCAGCAGTGAAAAGTACCAAATTTCATTTAGTACGTTTAATGCGTAATTCGGTATTGACTTTCGAGGAGTTATATACCGTTTTAACCCAAATAGAAGCTATTTTAAATTCTCGGCCGCTTTATGTATTATCCAATGATCCTAATGATTTACAACCATTAACTCCTGGGCATTTCTTAATCGGTACTCCCATAACTGCATTCCCTGAGATTGATGTTACAAATACGCCTGTTAACACACTTTCTATCTGGAAACAAATTTCGAAAATACAGCAATCCTTTTGGAAACGTTGGTCTGTTGACTATTTAAATAACCAACAACATCGCCCAAAATGGCTCTTTCCCACCATAGATATGAAAGTAAATGATTAGATCTAATCACAAGTGAAAATACACCTCCGTTACGGTGGCCCCTAGCAAGAGTGATAGAATCAATTAGCAGCAAAGATGGAAAATTTAGAATTGTCCGTGTCTGTACTGCTGATGGAGAATATATTCGCCCTATCACTAAGCTGATTCCTCTTCCATTGTCTGAAGCCGACATAGCCGACATCTGATAGCCTTAAGTAACACTGTAGTTGTACTTAAGAAGTAAGTTTAGGACATTTCTAGCTGAAGTTATAGTTCATCTATCCGCGCCCCCCAGTATGGATAAATTTCTGTAAGAAATGTATGTGGTCCTTCGGATTGGAAGTAATTACAAGACTTACTACGCTCTAAATGGTAGCAATATCACCATCCTAATTTGTTGAACAAATGTCCGTTTAATTCTACCATTTTTGTTGGTCACTTCGAGACGGATGAGGAACCAGTTGTACCAAATTCTCGCTTTTATTAGAAAACTTTCGCAAAAATTAAAATTTAAGTCCAAGCTAGTCAAAGTTGTTTATCGCCGAAAGAAATATTTAATTTCAGAACTTTTCGTTACAAGACAAACGTTACAATCGTTACAAGACAAACAAGACTCCATTAACACATCGACCGTGAATCGGACAATCTTCTTGGATTTATGTTATCCTAATAACAAATCTTGCAAACCCAAGTTAAATTCAGTTGTGAACTGGATAATTAACTGGATTTTTAAGTATTTACTTTTTGTATCCGATATAAAAGTATCCGATACTTTGTATCTGGTATGTATTATGATTACTTGATTACTTTTACTGTATCGGAGACTAAAATTAATTCGGTATCAAGGGGTATTCGAGATTTGAGAGTACTGACTGACTACTGAACACTTGAATACCTATTATTTTTTATCCTTGCCTGTGAGATGTTTTAAATTTTTTTATCGGTATAGCAGTTAATGATTGATTGATAATTTGGGATTTAAGTGTTAGTTATACATACAGTATGTACCATATAGGTACATCAAAATGGAATATAAATCTATTAGTAATGTAAATAGAAGTAAATAAAAATAAATAAAAGTAAATACAATATAATAAAGCATTATTCGCAGTGGCGGCTGGTGTGGTAAAATTTTGGGTAGGCCAAGCCAGCAAATTACATAGCTATGTGTAATCAGTGACGGATCCAGAGGCAGGGGTCACGGAGTCATGACCCCCCCCCCCTAACTAATTTTTTAATGATTTCTCTGTTCATTTTAACTTCTGCGTTGTATCTAATTTTTGCGATTTTTTATTTTTCATCTAGCAAATCGCAAACAGAAAACGCCCTCTTCTGTACATCCTTAAAGGACAGGAAATTACTTAAAAGTTCCTTGCAACTGGAATGTTTTTTTAAGGAGGCAGACATATTTTTTAAATCAAAGTATCCTTCACAATTCTATACACATTTCTTATTAGAAAATAACAAACACGGCCAACAATATAGTCTGTTTTTCGTAATACTTCCAGACAACCATTTGTAGACATCATACCAAGAGCAATTAAAAGTACGCACCTTTTTCCCATCTTTTTGGTCAATACGCAATGTTGGAGTAGGCTTTTCATTCATAATAATTTTTTTCTATCAATTTCAGTTCTTCTAGATAATGGCGATTCCAATAGTGAAACAACAATGTCCAAACACTCACTAACAATATTACTATTACTGCAACCTGGTAAAGCATCATAAAAACTCATTTTTATGTATCAGCTATAAAACAATTTCACATATATAAGTTGCATACAATCAGGCGATATAGAAATCACGCAAAAGTGATTTTTTTTTCTTCGAATTTTACGAATTTTTTAAAATTTATTTGGGCAACCGTGCACTTGTTTGCAATTGTATTGTTTGTTTAAAAATATGTTACAATTATAGATTATGTTACATATTTTTTTATCATAATTTAAAAGAAAATTTATATTACAATTCGATAATTACGTTACAAGTGACAACGATGGTCATCGTAGGCCCGATCGTCTGGTGCCTAAACAGCAAGCATAAACACGGCAATATAAATCGTTGTCCGCCAAGCTGCTTAACTTCAAACGCTTTTTGTACGGGGATCTTATGTGAGCTGGGTCGGCCAGTTCCTATCGGGCCTATTAATGATATTTAAAATGCCTGAATACGATTCGATGCTTTCTGTGGTAATATAATAACTTAGTTGTTTTAACGGACGCTAATGTATTGAGTGATTTAGTACATTTAAAAGTTATTTACATGCATTTAACATAATTTTTAAATATATGTTTTTCAATTTTAAAGCTCTTAAAATTATTGGGTAGGCCCGGCCTATCCTGCCTACCCCCAAAAGCCGCCACTGATTATCCGTTGTTAATAAAAGTAAAAATGTATCTAGTAAATAAGTAAAACATTTTATTATTTTATATACTTTATAAATTATTTGTAATACTCATTATTCTATTACGTACTACAATAGTAGATTATAAATATAATATTGACTATATAAATAATTTATTAAGTACATAGTATATATTAAATAGAATAATAAATACTATAAGTAATATATTTTATTTTTTATTCTTATTAGCAACAAATATAATTTTATTACTTTTTACATATTTAATAAATTACTTATAATACTGATAAATTATTCTACTTGTTATGTACTTTAGTTAAGTGTATAGAAAATAATAAAAAGGTATCTAGTAAATAATTATAGCAAATAAAAAATCTAAATAAGAGGAAATCAGGAAAAAAATCATGGACGTACAGAGAAACTTGATAGTGTAGTTTGCATCGGGCGTTTTCTAACAGTTGTTTTGTCGGTTTGAGTGGACAAATTACTACTTTATAGAAGGTCTTTTAAAATATTTGAAGCACCTGAACACTCCATAGCTTCAAATTGAAGAGATGGCTGCACTTTTATTGGAACTTGTTCATTCAATACCGCAAAATGTTTCGCTTTCAAATGTTTTTGTAAATTGCTGGTAGCCGCACCTTTGTAAGATAAAATACACTTTTACATAAATCACACTTAGCTTTATCGTTATTTACTATGGTAAAATGTAACCACACTGCTCTTTTTTCTGTCACTCATCTTGATCGAAAATACTAATAAACACGCAATTTTTGTAATTTATTTCAACTGAACTGAATAAAAATAAAAATCTTTGAGGTTGCAAAAATTAAGCTCCTTAAATATTAAAGCTCAAGTATTTGTTCCAAAGAACCATAGTCCAATTTTTTTTTTGATAAATAAAGAACCAAATTATGATTGGGACTAAAATGCTTTCATCAGCACATTATGAAACAATTAAACTTTTATTATATTTTGGGGTGTATGTATTTAAATCATTTTACATAGAAGTGTAAGTGATTTGGATGAAATAGAAAACCCAAACATCATCATCATAATCATTCTGGTTTTACAACCCTGCGTGGGTCCTAACCTCCTCAAGAATTTCTCTCCAATCGTCCCTATCCATCGTCTTCCTCCGCCAAGCACGTATTCCCATATTTCTCATGTCTTCATCGATGTTATCAAGGTACCTTGTTCTGGGTCTTCCTCTTCTCTGAACAATGGGTCTATCAAGGAGCGTTTTTCTAGCTGGGTCATTTTGTTTCAACCGCATCACATGCCCAATCCACCTCAGACGTCCTATCTTAATATGTTTTACGATATCAGGTTTCTGGTATATTCTATAAAGTTCAAAGTTATATTGTCTTCTCCATACTCCATTGTCATTTACTGCTCCATAGATTCGCCTTAGTACGTTTCTTTCGAAACATCCTAACATGTTTTCATTATTTTTGTTAGAGTCCAGGTCTCTAAACCATGTGTTAGAACTGGGCGTATTATTGTTTTGTAGAGTTTTATTTTTGTATTTCTCGATATAATTGTGTTTAATTAATCTCTGCGGTAGTATTATTTTCAGTGTTAAAGAGCGCTTCCAGGTATACAAATTCGTTCACTGCTTCGATGACGTCGTTTTTTATAACAAGTGGTCGTAGGATTTGTTTTTGGGTGCTTATTTGGATATACTTGGTTTTGTTGGTTTTTATTATTAAACCCATTTTTGTATTTGATTCTTTTAATGCTACATACGCCTCTCGTACAGCGTTTTCCATCATCAGTATAGGCCAGGATTTGCACTGATTTATTATATACTAAACCACTGGTTGTGATTTTTTTGACATACGTATTACTTTTTCAAGAGCCAGATTGAACAGTATACAGGAGAAAGGGTCTCTCTGGCGCAGTCCGTTATTTAAGGTTCAGACAGTTCCCCCTGAATTCGTCCTCTATATTCAACTTTTTCAAGAGTTAGTTTTGTTAAATTTACCAACTGATTTGGTATTCCTAGCTCTTTTATTGCTTTGAGCATTTCTTCTATTCACAGAGTCGTAGGCTGCTTTGTAGTCTATAAATATGTGATGAGTATCAATGCCATATTCCAGTGTTTTTTCTCTAAAATTTGTTTCAGGGTTGCAATCTGATTGAAATGATAAAGCAAAACCTAGGATATAAGGTTTTAATCAACATAAATTGTACATATAATGTTAACAAAAACAATAGAAATTAATATGGCAGTGACAGTGACTTCTTTCAAACACTGACAGCATAAAGTTGCCTACAATACTAGAAGTCTACAGCCAAAGCAATACTAAGCAGGTTAATATCACATCATTCTCCCACACTATAATCTTCCAAATACCGTGGTAAATGACGAATTCTTTCAGATCTTCTAGGTAGTGCTGAAGGAGGCGATAAGCTCTGTTCAGAACTCATTGGGGGTTCTTCAAGAAGTAATGTATCCGGTGGAGGGGGAGATGTAGATGTATCTGCCAGGGGCTGCATGTTTTGCGTGGTTGTATTGGATGAGGAATCATTAAGACTCGAATGTAACTCATGTGGGTCTTCTACGAACACTGATTCTTGACCTGGTATATCTAGTATTTCCCCTTCACCTCGTTCACACGGAGCCAGATGACGATTAGACACTGTGGTCTCCCGTCCGTCTTTCAGTTTAACAAAAGAGTATTCAGGATTTGCCTCTATTACCTCCACTTCCTCTACGATAGGCTGGTACTTGTTCTTCCGATCGAACCTTTTCATCAAGACATGCCCAGATTCTGCTAGCCATGACGGTATTGTATTCCCATTTGGAGATTGACGTGTGTGCACAAACAT
The DNA here is from genome assembly GCF_040954645.1 of Diabrotica undecimpunctata. Lineage (NCBI taxonomy): Eukaryota > Metazoa > Arthropoda > Insecta > Coleoptera > Chrysomelidae > Diabrotica > Diabrotica undecimpunctata. Next base: position 79,187,174 of record NC_092812.1, on the reverse strand, counting down.
CCTTTCATGCGGCGTACAGTTAGTTGCGGTACACAACAGTGAACGAATGGAATGCAGCACGACAGGTAGGTATTGTTCCCAATTCTCAATAGGTGCTTCATGTGATTCACAGGCCAGTTGAATAGCTTTCCAGACAGTAGAATTCAACTTCTCCACTTGACCATTTCCTTGAGGATTATAAGCAGTAGTTCTACTTGTTGCGATTCCTCTGGCGTTGAGAAACTCTTTGATTTCAGCTGAAAGAAATTGAGCCCCCCTATCCGAATGAATGTATGCAGGCATTCCAAACATCATGAATAAGTTATTTAAATTCTTGATTACTGTTTTGGCACTAATGTCACTGCATGGGAAAGCAAATGGGAATCTGGAATACTCATCTATTACCGTAAGAATATAATGATTATTGGTATTCGAAGGCACTGGTCCTTTAAAGTCAATACTAAGGCGTTCGAAGGGAGATGTGGCTTTTATAAGCTTTGGAAAAAGCCCCTCATTCTTAAAGTATCTCGGCTTAATTTTAGCACATACCCCACAGTCACGAGTCATAGTCTTGACTTCATTGAGAGAGAAAGGCAAATTCTTTGATTTTATCCAATGAAACATACGTGTTACCCCTGGATGACAAAGTGCAGTGTGAAGTGACTTGAGTTTTGATGCACCTGCCGCCGTGGTAGTAGCACAAGAGCAGATGAGAGATAAAGTATCCGCTGCTTGGTTGTCTTTTCCTGGTCGATACACAATGTCATATTTATATATATATATATTTAGGGATTCTACAGTATTCACTGCCTTCCCTCACTCAACCGTTTCCATCTCTCTCTGTTGTTCCATTCTTCATCGTTTAGTCCTCTCTTACTCATGGCGTCGTCTACTTCATTCCTCCAGGATTTTCGGGGTCGTCCTCTTTTCCTCCTTCCTATGGGGCTCCATTCGGTTATTTTCTTTATCCATCTGCTGTCGCTAGTTCTTCTTACATGTCCATACCACTTTAGTCTTTTTTGTTCTATATATGTTAGTATGTCTGTTTCTATTGTCATATTTATAAGGTGCCAATTCAAGTCGCCATCTTTGTATTTTCTCATTTTTAATCTTGCTGGAATGCTTCGTGTTGAACATAAATGTTACAGACTTTTGATCAGTAATGATTGTGAAAGGCTTTCCTATAAGAAAATGGCGCCACTTCATTAGAGATTCAACAATAGCATATGCTTCTTTCTCCACAGCAGAATGGTTCAGCTCACTAGAGTTAAGTGATCTTGAAAAGAAAGCAACGGGTCTGGAATCCTGACTCAAGGTAGCAGCAATTGAGTGTTCTGAAGCATCAGTTTCAACAACAAATGGCATATTTTCGTTGATAGCGTGAACAGATGACTTTGCAACTATAGATTTCAGATTTTCAAAACAAGATAAAGCATCTTCGTTCAATGGAAAATTGTTGACATGAGCTAATGTGTGGACCCTTTCGGAAAATTTGGGAATCCATTTTGAATAATGGGCAAACATACCTAATACCCTTCTGAGAGATGCAGTGTCATTCGGTGGAGGCATTTTTAATAAGGGTTGTAGTCTGCTAGCATCGGGCTTTATGACATGGTTTGGTCCTATAGTATAACCAAGTAAGTTTATTACTGTTTGATTGAATTTGCTCTTGGTTTTGTTTAGTGTCAAGCCATATTTGTCTGTGGCCTTCAGAAAGTTCTCAAGATTTTTGTCATGTTCTACCTTCGTCTTACCACAAACAGTTATATCATCAAGATAGGCATATGTCCCTTCAAGGTTTTCTGTGCGTATGAGCCAGTCGATTGTTCTTTGGAAACTGGCTACACCATTGGTAACACCAAACGGAATGCGACAAAATTGGTACAGTTTCCCAGCGGCTTCAAAAGCTGTGTACATCTTTTCATGTGGAAGTATTGGAACCTGATGGTATGCACTTTGGAAATCTATTGCACTAAAGACAGTGAATTGTGATACATTGGAAACCATTTCCTCGATATTTGGCAGTGGATAGGCATCAAGTTGAGTGAATCGATTAATTGTTTGAGAATAATCAATGACAAGCCGCTTCTTGTGAGTTTCGTTTTTGGTGATAAGCACTTGCGCTCTCCAAGGGGACTGACTTTCTTCAATAATGCCATCATTTAAAAGCTTCTTTACCTCATTTTTAATAAAAATCTGATCTTCAGCACTATGCCTGCGTGATTTTACTGCGATAGGTTTACAATTTGAAGTCAGGTTACAAAATAAAGGAACTGCAGGTACTGAGGCTTCAACTACACTACATACCTTGAATACTTCTTTAGGTCCTCCAAATTCAAACTCTAGACTTGAGTGGTTAGATAGAACATCATCACAGAGATTTTTAACTATAAGTAAATTAATGTTGTCGTAGGAGTGGTCACCAATTTTAATATTTTGAGTAGTCACACCTTTAACTTCAGAGGTGTGTGATAATGAGGCCATAGAAACAGTCTGAATACAAGGCTTCCTAGGGAGTTTGCACAGGTTAGCAAAGTCTTCATTAATAAAACTGACAGAGCTACCAGTATCTATAAGGGCATCAGCACGAAGACCTTTTATAGATGTAGGCACTATAGCTTTTTTCAATGAAGCAGGATTAGCAGCAATAATGCAGGCTGTGCAGTTTTCATAGCCTTCAAATACGTTGGCAGATGCACTAGTGCTCTTGGAGCGGCAAACCTTTGCAAAGTGTCCCTTTTTATTACAGGATTTGCAAATGGATTCTCGAGCGGGACAGTTCTTCCTTGAATGTATTGGCCCACCACAGAAAAAACATTTGTGTCCTGACCTAGAAGAGTTAGTAGAGTTGATAGCAGTAGTCACAGTGACACATTCAGAATTTGTTGGAGAGCTCTGTGACTCAAATTGATAGTTACCAGGTAGCGCACTAAGTGTCGAATGTTGATTAAATTGAAATGATAAAGCAAAACCTAGGATATAAGGTTTTAATCAACATAAATTGTACATATAATGTTAACAAAAACAATAGAAATTAATATGGCAGTGACAGTGACTTCTTTCAAACACTGACAGCATAAAGTTGCCTACAATACTAGAAGTCTACAGCCAAAGCAATACTAAGGAGGTTAATATCACATCACTGATGAATTGTCGATTTACCACCTCTGAAACCAGCCTGGTATTTTCCTACTATCCGTTCTGCAGATAGAGCCATACGGTGACATAGTACTGTGGAAAATATTTTATACGCTGCATTTAGAAGCGTAATTCCTCTGTGGTTAGAGTACTCAAAGATATCTCATTTTTTGTGTATAGTGCAAAGTATTCCAATAATTGGGGAGGAATTTATGTGTCCATATTTCTTTTATAAGCTGCTGTAATACCATTATGGTATCATGGCCACCTTCTTTATGTAGTTCAGCTGGGAGATTATCTATTCTGGATGATTTGTTTCTGGCTAGCTTTTTAACTGCATCTTTAACTTCAAGAATCGTTGGTGGTTCGTCTTGATGTTTCAAGTGTGACGTGTTAATTACTCCAGTATCTAATCGGTATCTAATGGGTCTTGTGATTACTTTTTGTATCGGGTACTTGTTGGATAGAATTCGATTACTTCGAATCTCTAGTAAGAACGAAAAGATCATAAAAATTTATTTACTCACCACACCTTACATTCTTACAACAAAGTTTACTTCCCGTGACATTCTTTTAAATAAAAAAAGAAGTTGAAGTGATGTGTGTCCAAGGACAGTTATAGTTATTGTAAAATATGAACCCAATAAAGTAATTAAAATTATCAATTACATATTTAAATAAAGGCTGTATAATGGGCATGAGGCCTAGCATTATCGTGCATTAACAAAAAAAATTGGCCAATATAATTTGCAATAGGTACAACTACATGATTTTGAAAAATATTCAATATTTATGTACTTCTGTACATCGCTCAGCAGTAATACCACAAAGTCCGTGCGTACTGTTAATGAAATTAGGAGAGGAAACTCACCAATTTTCCACATCAAGATTAATTAGAAACGTGTCAGGAAAGGTTGTGAACAAAATTCATAGTGATAAAATGAAAATTGCAATTTGTGCATACTAAGTACATAGATACATAAATGCATTTTTGAAGTAGGAACATAGAAAATGAAAAATTTGCAAATCAGAAAGCATTGTCAGGAATTAGTTCTATTTGGTACTCGGGAGGTTTTAGAAGTCGTTAAATACGAATATGATAATGACGATGGTCCTCGAGCTACCTGGTGCCCAGGGTGGCTCTCACCTCCTGGAGCTTTGTCTTATTTTCATTCGAAATAAGTCGAAAGTCATTAGTCGGGGGTTTTCGAGATCGCTGAATATGAATATTATGACGCCGCTGATTCTCGAGTTATCTGGTGGAGGGTGGACATCGTCTCCTGGAGTTTTACGTTATTTTCATTAGAAATCAGTCAAAAGACCTTAGTCGGTGGTTTTTGGGGCTGCTGAACACGAATATTATGACGTCGATGATCTCCAAGGTATCTGGTGCCCAGCGTGGACCTCGTCTTTTAAAGTTTTTTGTTAATTTATTTAAAATTTTTATGAAACTGTGGTATCCAATAAGAGTTAAAATATTATTTCTTGAATATAAATACAAAAAAATTACTAAGTAAAAAAGATGATTAACAAATAATAATTGTATCATTGTGCAATTTTTACCAAGCACACTTTTTACGTGCCGAATTTCAAAAGAAGCCATGTTTTCTACATCTACATTTTTGTGGAAACTGCTCCTGTGGCCATAAAATAGTCAACATATCTGTCCCTCAGTTTTCTAGCAATTTGGGATGAATGATTACTTTCTACGGTTGCAGCTTTTTGCAATCCAGATGTTTCAGATCTCCAAGATCCAAGGACTACTTTAGCTAGATTAATGTCTTCTTCGTCGAGTATTCCGAAATTCACTGATATCGCCCGAAGCCAGTTATGCAGGACACAACAGGTCCGTGCGATCTTGTGGACTGTGGAAACTTTACAGGATATTAGTTTTTTAAACATTCTGAATCTGCTGACTAAAATGCCAAATGCGTTTTCCACAATTCTCCTCGCACGACTTAATCTATAACTGAATACTTTTTGTCCAGTATTTAGTTCAGTTTTTGAAAATGGCTTCGATAGATAATGTTTAAGTGGAAAGGCATCATCTCCAACAATGAACCCACCGTCCGGCAATATATTATTTTCCAGTGCTGAGTAAATAGAACACTGAGAGAAAATCCCTCCATCAGATGCTGTTCCATTACATCTAATATGTTAACGAACGCAATAGCCACCATCGTCAATCGCCAACAAAATGGTACTATTTTGCCCTTTGTAATTATAATACTCATTTCCAACATTAGGACGAGCACGAATGTTGATATGCTTCCTATCAATTGCGCCAAAACATTCTGAAAATTCCACCTTGTACTGAAGTCATTTTCTATTGTTTTTCATTCATTTACTGTCTGAGGTACCTAGAAAAATAAAAGCCTTAATATGTAGATATTATGTAAAGCAACTAGCAAGCTTTTGACGACAACTCATAAATAAAGTACTTAATTTCCAATACTGTCCATAATATTATTTTTTATTTTTCAGGGCGGTCAAGAGGAAGCAACAATATAGATGGTACATCTCCGATGCAATTAAACAAATAGAATACGAAACTGCTAACCGTGATAACAAAAACGATCCTACGTCTGAAACTGTACCAAAGCGTAAAAGACTGACAAAGACAAAGCTAAAAGAGGTAGCTGCCTGTATTCAAGCACTACAATCGCTAGCAAACACTATGCAAGGTTAAGACCATTCAAAAAGATGACGAATTTAATATTTTTGGACAATGTGTTGCCGTTAAACTTACTACTGTACTGACGTTAAACTACCGCTAGATCAAGCAATTTCTTGTCAAAATGAACTTCAAGACATCCTAACCATGTTCAGACTGGCTGATATTACTAAAAATCAACACACAAGAGGATTATCACAATCTGTGAATATCAGTTTCAGTCATAACAGTAGCATGCCATAGCCATATTTTGGTTTAACTGTACTTAAGAATAACAATAAATGATTTATGTACTTACCTTCATAAATTCTTTTATTATGTACTTCATAAATGGCATCGCAAACTTCAGGAACAAATGTTGAAATAGTTCGATAACTATTTCCAGTAGCTAAGTATGACAATATTATCTGCAATTTTATTTTGTCAAGAATGGCCATTCTTATTGTAGAGTTAGATCGTTGTATATCAGGATAAAGTTTTGTGAGTAGAATATCAAAAGGTTTTGGAGATATTCTTGCACCACGTACCACGTGTATCTCTTTGTGCAAGCTACTTCCCTATCTACAGTCTTTTGTGAGAGTTCATTAATAAACCTTCCAAAACATTTATCATCTCCTCATATAGCAATTTTAGAGTTATTTAATTTTTTTTTTAATTTTCGCTAGCAACCACAAGTTTTTCGTCACAATCCATATTGGTTAGGATATCTGTCTCGAAAAACTCAATTAGAATAGACATATCATCGTGTAAACTCTTGTTATTAGTACTTAGTTTTTGTTCCGTGAATGATATACTAAAATGCCGTGTAAATTATACTGTCTTGACAATCGTTTTGTGCTAGTACTTTCTTTTAGTAACTCATACGAGTTACACGATGTTGTAAGTTAAAATCGTTGTCTTAGAGCCGAAAGCTTTAAAAAACAATCTTAAGCGGGGGTCGTGAAACGGTTTATGCCATGATGTCAGATATATTTCTGGATTCTCGTTGCATCTTAACAGAAGTTGGAAACGGGTAAAAATCAAATCTGAGACTAATTTTAAGTGGATTTATCATTAAAGGAATTAAAAAAAAATTACGGATAAAGATAAAGATTACCAGCGCTGTTTAAAACTTTTTTATTGTTAAAAAGAATGTTGTACACGGGAATTTCAAAATATAGTAAAATACTGTACCTACTTACATATACAGTTAATTCAAATTGGCAATAATTTTATAAAAATTTAAAGCGGTTCGTTAATTTCTTGGAATAGTGTAGTTCTAGCCTTCCAGTTGATAAAAAAGTAGTTGGTTCTGACCAAATTATTGATTATGATCTTAATCTATTCTTTCCTTATAAAAAATATTGTTTTTAAAATGATTAGGTACCTGTATCTACTTAAAAGGCAACATGATTTGAATTACGTCAGCATACAGAATTATTTGTTTTATTTCATTCATCTCTCGTCGTTTTTGACTAACATTAATCTGTAGTTTCATTTAAATTTTACCACCTCTGCAACACTTTTACTTTTTTTCTCATTTTTTCAATTTTCCAATTGTCAGATAATTAATTTTTATCTATAACTAATTAGTTTTTAACGTCTTCCTGATTATTAATATGAAAAAATATTAGTTAACCAAAGCTGTGACATATATTTTACTTTAAATGTTTGCTTCAAATTTTGTTTTTAAACATGTTATATAGTTAATCTGATTATTAAATTTATACTTTATTATTAGAGCATTTAGCCATCATCCTGCGTCATCTACACGATAATGACCAGACTATTGAAACCAGCGCAAGATTAAAACGTTCATGGTAAACTCGCCAAATTGACAAATAATCAAACGATCTTTACGTATTTCTGCTATCCTGATACTAAAATTTTGTTATTTGAAGTTAGATATTGACTGAACTCACCAAATCATCAGAGAATCGAACGATCTTCGTGCATTTCTGTTATCCTGATACTAAATCTTGTTATTAGGAAGTTAAAGCCCAGAAAGTAAAAGTAAATTAATTGTTTTTCTTCATTCAATCAGAGCGATTATTTATATTAATTATTTATTACATTATATTATTATAATATATTATATAAATTTCTCTTCTCGTATCTGTATTAAAGATATGACATATTTTTAAAAAAATTTACTTAAAAAATGTTCTAATTGTGTCCTTTTCATGTTTAAAAAATGCCTCAAGAAAATATCTCTTCGTATCCAAATACTTTTTTAAAATGTTATTTATTTATGTTTTAATTTAATTTAAACCTGTTCAAATACTTCTTTACAATCTAGGTAGTGGTAGAATATTGTAGTGATTATGAAAATTCTGAAAATTCTTTCTTGTCTCTTTTACAGAAAATGAGAATATATATAAGAAAATAATATTTTAATATTATAATTTTAGTCATTAATTAATAATTAATAATAAGTCATTTAAAATAGATATGATGTTTTAATCATATAATTATTGTAGTTATATTTAATACTTATAAAAAATACTTCAAATTTTAATTTTTCTTTAGTTTTAATGATATTACCCCGATGGCCATTTTACAAAATTATTGATTATGATCTTAATCTATTCTTTACTTATACAAAAAGTATTGTTTTAAAATGATAAGGTACCTGTATCTACTTACTTAAGAGGCAACATGATTTCAATTATGTCAGCATACAGAATTATTTGCTTATTTCATTAATCTCTCGTCTTTTTGACTAACATTTATAATCTGTATAAGTTTCATATAGGTAAATTTTACCACCTCTACAACAACTTTTAATTATTTTCTCATTTTTTCAATGTTCCAATTGTCTGATAATTAATTTTTACCTACATCTTTTTACCTACATTTTAACGTCTTCCCGATTATTAATAGGAAAAATATTAGTTTAAAGCTGTGGCATATATTTTACCTTAAATAGCTGTTTAAAATTTTGTTTTTAAACATTTATTACATGGTTAATCTGATTATTACATTATACATGATTATACTTAATTATTATTCTTAGAGCATTTAGCCATCTTCCTGCGCCATCTATGCAATAATGGCCAGACTACTGTAACCACCAAAGAAGAAAACTGTAATCGAGCCGGTAAATTAGAAACTGTAACTGTAAGGCTCCACGGTAAATTGACTAAATCGACGAAAAATCAGGCGATCTTCATGCATTTCTGTTATCCTAATCATAAATTTTGTTGTTGGAAGTTTATCGATTTTCTGAACGCACCTTACAACTAGAGAATCGGACGATCTTCATGCGTTTCTGTTATCCTGATTATTACATCTGGTTATTAGAAGTTTGGGTTAAAGACAACTCATCAAATCGTCAGTGAATCGGACGATCTTCCTGCATTTCTGTTATCCTAATAACTAAATTTTGTTATTAGAAGTTGGGTTGATTGACTGAACTCGCCAAATCATCGGAGAATCGGACTATCTTCTTGCATTTCTGTTATCCTAATACTAAATCTGGTTGGTAGGAAGTTAAAAGCATATTTAGCAGTTTGTTTTGTTTATTTAATCAGAGTGATGATGTGAAAATATTTGTCCTACTATCTTGGTTAATTAAATATGTGAATGATATATTTTTAAAAAGTGTTTAATTTATTTAAAAAAATGTTCTATATAACTAATAACTATAAAAATAAAGTTTAATTACGGGGTCCCTTCCATATTGACCACCTTCCTTTAAGAAAATGCCTTAAGAAAATAACTTTTCATATCCAAATACTTTTTTAAATGTTATTTATGTTTAAATTTAATTCACACCTGCTCAAATACTTCTTTACAATCTAGTGGTAGAAGATTGTAGTGATTAGCTTTGTGAAAATTCTTGTACCTTTTACAGAAAAAATATAAGAAAATATTTTTTAATATTATATAAATTAATCGTTTAAAATATATTTATTACCTTTTAATCAAATAATTGTACTAATATTTTATATAAAACACTTCTAATTTTCATTTTTCTTTAGTTTTAATGATATTACCCTGATGGCCATTTTATTAATAAAACGGGGTGTATGTGTATATACATAGCATAGATAAAGAATATATATATTACTGAAATACATAGTAGAAAAATCAACTAGCGGCGGCGGCAAAATAGAAAAGGTGCTCCCACACCAGACGTGGACTAAACGATCTACCCGATTTTCTGCTATCCTGATACTAAATTTTGTAGACAACATTTGAAAATGTTTTTTTCTCCAGTTTTGGGTTGGATTGTTGGATAGGAGGATAGATATTGTGATAGATAGATATTCTTTCTTGAAAGCTGGTAGAGATTTAATCTTTTGTGCAATGTATTCAGGAAGGCTTCCCTCATAATAAGTGCTGCTTATAAAAAAATAAAATAAAATAGAAACCTTGCCCTAATTAATGGCTAAGATATTTTTATTTACAAAATATTTTAAGTCTTCTGTATCGCTTACGTTGTGAGACTGCATCCCTTCGGATTCCTGGTTTTTTGTGTTTCTGGATTCCTGGACGTCTTTTTATAGATATCCTCCTTACACAAGAGGATATGGAAAATGTAACTCTAAAATCTATAGAACAATTTATTTATAAGATAAATTTGGTTCCAACCCACAAGTATCACAAGCATCAATCAACACAATCCAGTAACAGGGTAACAGAAATACGAAAAGATCATTCTGTCGGGTCGCGTTTCAGTTTCCTACTTTAGAGGCGTTGCAGTTGGTCTCTGTTCTTTATATACGCCCCCTTTTCTTGAAAGATAATGTTTCTTCCCTTGCACTTTAGGGAAATATTAAAAACAAAAGAAACTTTGTAGAGGTGTCTTTTATAAAATATTAATACTAATATATAATTACAACGTGATAAATATGTATTAAACAGTATTAATTATATTGGAACATAATATTTATTATATTTATTGCTGCTGCCACCTGTCGGTACTTTTGTAAAACTTTACTCGAAATGCACATGCACATGTCGCCTGTTTAGAACAGATGGCAAAAGAAGGAAAGTTGAAAGTAGACATTTTAATTTGCTTAAAAGATAACTTTTTAGTTTATATTATACATCTATTTAACACATAATATATAATTATAATTTAGACATAATTTTTTCGACTTTATCATTAGAGAGTTTACTAGCGACAATAATTTTATATTTATTTTGTGAAATATGATTTAGGTAAGTAGGTATTTAATGATTGAAAAATATTGAAAAATTCAGATCGAAAGATCTAATGACATTAAGAATATGTTACTTTTTTTAAATAGCATATTATTCACCGAATATAAAAATATTTAAAACTGTTTGTGATTCATATAAACTCTCAATTTTGTTGTCAAACTTTTAACTTCTTCTGGTTTAGCAACTGTTCCTTAGATGGTTCATGTTTTTGTCTATATCTTTTGATCTTACGCAGCTACTTGGTAAATACTAGTAGATATACGTCAATATCTTTGAACGATAATGAGCAGTGATAGTACACATTGCTATCTCGTCCAAATTGCGCAAGGGGGAAGCAAGGAATGAAAGGAAAGTAAAAAGTAAGCCTAGGAGATAAGGCGAGCGAAAAATCAGTTAGGTATTGATACGGTAATAAAAACTTCAACACAATGTTTATATAAATCATTTATTTATGGATATTATTGTCATTTAACGTACAAGAGATACTTGTATGAGGTAAATTTTACCTATATATACATACATAAATATATTATATATATATACATATATATATATATATATATATATATATATATATATATATATATATATATATATATATGTAAATTATAATTTACACCAAGTTTATTGTATAACAAATTTATTAACAGTTCTTAAATGATAGTATTTCCTCTACAGTGATTATAATAGCTATAAAAAATTCTTCATTACATAATAATAAACTAAATTTACCAAACGCATTGACTGATAGTTTAATTATGCTGATACCAAACTGCGTATTTATGACAGAACTTTTATTTTTTAATATGTAATAAAATGGCAAATTTTTTGCAATGAAAACTTTTTCATGTTACTTATGACTTAGTGTAGTACAGTCCTCTTCTACCTATCTTTCCATTTACCCCTTCTTGGGTTATTATATTTACCGATTGAACATTGTATTCGTGGATTTCTGAAAGGCCTATGATAGTGTCCTAGTCAAGAACCTGTAGAAAGCAATGGAAAATCACGGAGTAGATATCAACTACATAAATGCCGTAAAATCACTATATGAAGACAGTGAATGTAGAATAAAAATTGGACAAAACTACTTAGAACCGTTTAAAGTCGATAAAGGACTTCAACAAGGATGCTGGCTGCCACCAACCTTATTTAAACTGAATATATATGAAACACTAAAAAACTGAAACAATAAATGTGGACAGATTGGAATAAAAATTGACGACAACTATATCCATAACCTTTTGTTTGCCGATGATCAAATAAGGTTCATCAAGAGATACATGCCCGTTTCAGAGACTTTGAAAAGGCGTTTGATACTCCACGATTCACAGAAAGACAATCCTGTAAAGTAAATAAAGTATTGAGTAACTAAAGAGTAAGAGTAAGTAAATGTATTGATGATACAGACAGAATTGTCAAATGACAGAATTGGCAGAAATTTGTATTTTAGCGCAAGATGGAAAATGTTTCATCTTGCGCACGTTGTATAACTTTGATTTTTACAACTTGTCATTGGATTTTACATTGACACGTCAAAAAGCCTGTTTTCTAAGGAAGTTGGAACAGGAGCTCTGTCACTTGGCTATTTTATCTAATGTCGAAAAGTAGCTTGCCGAAATTGGCTTTTTGCAGAGACTCAAAATAAAATGTCACTTTTTATAGTCAAAAATAATTTTTTTTGACAAAAATATATTCAAAAAATCAAGCAAAAAAAAAACAGCAACACACGCTATTTTTCCTTTTTGTCCCATAACTTTTTTCCACGGGGATATACGCATAGCTTAATACATAGAAACAAACTTGTATCCTTTCCCTTCAAAATTTCATTTGGAAGATGTCTTCAGGATTTACAGTATTCCAGATACGATTTTTCAAAGTTAGCCACACAGCATTTTTTTAATATTTTCTCTATTTTTTGGCAAACATTATTCTATAAAGTTTTTGTACGAAGTTTTAGGAATATTCAGTGGTATATTTAATAGAAAGAAAAATTTATTATATTTATAACGGTCCACTGCAGAAGAGTTTAAGAGTAATTTTAGCAAGATACGGTTATATAAAATTTTCCACTTTTAACGATTTGTACTAATAGAGTTTAATTTTACTAAATTTCTCATTATTACTTTTTTTCTAGTACATTTAGGTATATATATATATATATATATATATATATATATATATATTACTAAACAAAAAGAGGTTATTTTCTGTACTTTAAAATATTCTAGGACTAACGGTAACCAAGATATGACCAAATTGTGATACTTGCAACGATTTGTATCTACCTAAATGTACAAGAAAAAAAAAGCTGAATTTTGCTAAGAATATAAATTTTGAGACCACGAAAAATATAAAAAAAGTCTGCCACTCCTATTCCCTGGCTTCTTTTTAAAACCCCTTCTCGTAAATAAGAGGAAACGGAAAATACGATTTATCAAGAATCTCTACGCCGTAGGAAAAAATGTTTCAAACAAGAAATGTAGTTGAGATAATTTGAAAAAAAAAAACACAAAAATGTATATTAGCACTTTTTGTGTAGAATGAACCGTTCGCTCAGAAACAAGGCTTGAAGCGACCAGCGATTTTGAACGTCAGTTCAATTCGGCGCGCGTGAAATCAAATTTTTAAATAAAATTTGCATTTTGCCGTAAATAGCAAAAATCGTTAAAAGTAGAAAACTTTGAAAAATCGTATCTCGGATACTGTTAATCCTAAAGACTTCTACTAAACGTCAGTTTGAAGAAGAAGGATATAATTTTTTTTTTCTGAAAAGCAATGCTTACACCTCCACCCTCGTGGAAAAAAAGTTATGATGCAAAAAAAAATCGCGTGTTGTTTTTTTTGCTTGTTTTTTAAAGCATTTTTGTAAAAAAAAATTATTTTTGACTTTAATAGGTGACATTTACATAGAACATTTTATTTCGAACAACGATTCTGTGGATGTATATGTACGAAAAATGCACAGAATTAACCTAATGTACCTTAGTATATAGGGACTAATTCACCCTTTTCTAAAAACCCACCCCTTTTTTCATATAAAACCCCTTTAACGTTGAAGTTCCTTTCTAAAGTACATAACCAATAGCCTATTATGAAAAAACTGCTACTGTGCGAGACGATACAAATTAATTTCAGATCTGCTGAAATTTTTCCACATAACAAAAATTTGTCTATATATTTCTGTTTTGCTTATGCCATCCTTTATAAAAATGCTCCAGTGATTGAAGGTAGTGAGAATTCCGTTTAGATTGACGATGTGGGAGAAATATTATAACAATATCCGTTAGTTTACACATAACTACACCAATTTTATAACTAAATGACAATTAAACCTGAAAGAATAAAAAAAAACTATAACATTTGAAACTATAGTTAACACCATAAAATTAGAAACATCAATTCTGACAAAAGTTGAAAAAGGACTAAAAGAATCCGAGACACTAAAAAACTAAAAACTTTTAATGAAACAAAAATTGAAGAAGGGCTGAAAGATTCCCAAAAATTATAAAATTATAAAATTATAAAATTATATATATATATATATATATATATATATATATATATATATATATATATATATATATATATATATATATATATATATATATATAGATACAGATACAGAGATAAACAATGCAGACGTACTGTAGAGGAAATATGTCTACACTAAATAACCAATATCTCATGATTGTTCACCTCGTTTGATTATTTAATAGGCAATAACACTAAATAACTTATTAAACAGTCATTGGATTTATAATACACTAAAAACAGTTAACTATTTATATACATTTAACAAATAAATTTTCATTTTTAGGTCAAACTAATTTTGATTTTTATAGGAGCACACTTGATCTTATTTTATGTATCGATGATTACATAGAAATATTTAACTAACTTCTACATTATTTCATTCTTCTTTTGTTCGTCTTTTTAAAGTCACGTTTTTACAAAGATTTTTTTGCTTTTGATTCATTTAGTTTCTTACAATAAATATTTTATTTGGGTCTACACATATTTGTGTGCCTCAGGTGAAAAATGAAGTAACTGGAAGAAAAATTATAATTCTTACATTACATGCAAGATGCAATCACAATGCTAGAGATTCTTTTAAGAGACAAAAACTTAAACAGGTGTGGATGATGTAAGCCTTCTTAGACCCAACGAACGCGAGATAATACAAATCCACTACCAAAGGAAAACATAATTAAAAAAAAATTAAGACCCGAAAATAATCTTCCATTTGCATAAAAAACTGTAAGAACAAATGGATAAAAGACAGAATTTACAAGTCAAACATATTCCGAGAATCTAGTGGTAGAACTAACTTCTAGAAACCTTAAAAAACTATTAATACTAGTATTAAAAAGAAACTACTCCCAAAAAACGGTCGCTTCAGCATTAATACAATATTTCAAATCTTGGACTTAGTTGGCCTGACAAGTATGACATCAGAATGTTCAAAAATCTTTATTGCAATCAAGCTATTAGCGTTAATAGACCACTAGCTCATGAGATATAACACCTTTAGAAACTATGCCGCCTATTCTTATTGGTATTCAAAGCATGGTGGTTCAAATTAAGGGTTGCGTCTTAGATTTCTCACCCCTGTTCCAGCCGAAATGTACGGGGTTAAAAAAAATTAATTTATATACTGATCCGAAAGTTTGTGTATGAATGTCGTATTGTGTCAAGCTGCCGAAAATGGGAAAAAAGTTTTCCAAAAATAAAAAATTTCCCTGCTCCTGGTACCAATATTTTTGTACGCCATTAGGCCGCAGGTCATTATTTTTGTATAAGCTACGTAAGTTATAAATACAAATACGTACAAATATGCTTGGTAAAAAAGTCCTTTCCCCGCTTGAGTGGTAAGTTTATCTTATCTGTGACTCATCTGTACCGATAAGAATTGACGGCATATTCTCTAAAGTTGTTATTACATATTGTAGTATTCATGTTGGATCAAATGACACATTAAAAATCTCCCATGGGCTTGTAGTCTATAAGGTGGATTTATCTCCTATTAAGCGGTACGTCAGACAGGGATGTGTTATGTTGCCCAGGCTCTTTAATATTGACTCTGAATGAGTGTTTGAAGTAGCGTTTAATAATCGTAGCGAAGAGGTTAAAATCGACAGAGAAATTATTAATAACACCAGAAAGGACTATGATACCACCATAATAAAAGATATTCTAGAAGATCTTTAATACAAGGGATTTACAGACTCATAAATATTCACATACAGAATCGTTCTTCTTTTCTGTTATTCGCTATTTGTGATGCTTCTTGCCAAAAGATTTACCCTTATTTATTAATATCTCTGCTATGTCGCTGTTTCACTCTTTTATTGGTCTGCCCCTTCTGTTTTTCCCTATTGGTTTAGCTTCCAGCACTTTGCCTCCTGTTACTATCCATCCATGTTATATGACCGAACCCTACCAATTTTTTCTCCTTTATTGTGTCAAGCAACGGTTTAATTTTGTCTGTTTCTTATTTCTTCATTTTTGAGTCTGTCTGTCCTTCTTGCCTGTATCATTCTTCTAGGATATTTGATTTCTATTGCTTGATCGTACTCTGGTGTCTTTTGTTTAAAATCCAGTTTTCTGCTCTGTATGTCATCGTTAGTTATTGTTTCGTTACTGAAATAGCTTTCTTGTTATATCTAGTTTGTTGTTGATATGTCGAAAACTAAGCTTAGACATCCGAATTAAAGTTATTAAATGATACTGTTGGTCAGTCCTTCTGTATGGAATTGAAGCCTGGACATTAAAATTAAATACCATGATACGGCTAGAAGCCTTTGAAATGTGGAGTTATCGCGAAATGCTCAGAATATTATGGACACAGCACATTGCGAATCGAACAGTATTAAATACCATTAATCTTCTTCTTCTTCTTAGTCGTTAACCTGATGCAGGTATCGTGATATCATGAAGCTATTAGCTAAATTTCCTAATGTTCCTCCACGTTTTTCTATCTTCGGTCATTCTAGCACATTCTGACAATGGAGTGCCAATGGTAGCAACAATATGGTCTGTGTATCGTGTTGGAGATCTACCTCTATTTCTTCTGCCTTCTACTTTTCCCTGGATGGTAAGTTTTTCAAGACCATTTCTTCGAAGCACATGTCCAAAATAGCTTATTATTTGTTTTGATATTTGTGTTCTTAGTCTTTTCTTTATGTTTAGCTGGTCCAGTATGGATTCATTTGTTCTTCGGGCCACCCATGGTATTCTCAGCATTCGTCTCTTTAAATACTATTAATAAAGAGTTAGAACTCTTAAGAAAGACCTGGTACCTAGGCCACATAATGAGAAATGACAAATCTAACCTCTTACGATTAATAATGGAAGAAAATATAAAGGGGCCTAAGATGAGTAGGCAGAAGAGCAATGTCATGACTTCGCAATATCAGAAGAGAAGAGAAGAAGAGAGTCGCAGAACAGAGAACATTTTGATATAGTGATCGCAAACCTCAAGTAATCAAGTGCAGCAGCAGAAAAAGAAAATTTTTTATTTTTCTTTAAGGCTTTCTCTACTACTTGTTGAATTTTGAATGTATAGTCTTGCGTGTTATGTCCTTTTCTGAATCTGCTTTGTACGTCTTCTAGTTTATGTTCTATTTCTATTCTGATTTTTCTTATTAGTATTAGTATGTCATATTGTTTTGTTGCTACACATCATAGGGTTATACCTCTATAATTCTGATAGGCTCTTGTATTTCTCTTCTTATGCACTGGTACAATTTATTGCATTTGAACATTCTCCAGGCAATATATTTTTCTTCCATATTAGATTTAGGATGTATAATAATCTGTTCTTTGCTTTTACTCCTATATATTTTAACATTTCTGGACTAACTTCAGCGCTCCCAGGAGCTTTCCCACTCTCTATCTTTCTTATTGCATCCTTAAGTTCTTCTTCCTGTATAGCTTCTGTTTCCTCAGTATTTTCTCTAATTCGAAAATTTTGTTTTTTTATTTTTGTTTTTTCTTGCTTATTCCTTGTTCAACAGTTGTTCGAAATGTTCCTTCCATCTGTCCACTATATCCTTGTCGTTGGTTAATATTGTACTGTTTTTGGTCATTATTTGTTTTAGCATTATTTCTTTATTGCTTCGTAGGATTTTCAGTGTTGTATAAAACAATTTTATATTTTCTTGACTGGTTTCTCCCATTTTTCTGTGTATTCATGATTATTATGTTATAGGCCTATAACGTTGTTCCATTTTTCTAATTTTTCCCACTCTATCATTCATACCTTTTGTCATTATTATTTTCGCTGTACAATCATTTATTAATTCTTGTAATTGTCCCAAAACTCATTATTTTTGTTTTTTGTTGCATCCTTATCAGGGCTATATTATATAATTAGGTTTAAATATGTACAAATAAAAATAACCTGTGAAAACGTTATTGGAGAAAACAATGTAACGTCGATGTCTATAAAAAATAACAGATATAATATTCTTCATAAAAATAAATAGGTTTATAAGATAAGATAGTCAGGAGACAATATAATAAATAAGATAAAAGTTATCTTTGCATACAAAACCTATTATCGCTACCTGTCACGAAGGCAATGGACAGGAACAACTGGAAAAATAGACTTGGAACACGGAATTCAACTAGACGAGTAGTAGGAATGATAATAATGCATAATTTATTTGAAACGTATTTGTCAGTGAGGCTGCGTTTTCTACAAATATTTTAAAAAGGAATTTTACGAAGCAACCAATCTTACTAAGTCAGATTCAAACTCTCTTATTGTGTAGCCAAATTTTTAAAATCGATAAAACATTGACAAAAATTGAACCATCAACAGTATGGGTGCTGGTAACAACGAGGTATAAGAAATGAACAAAACGAGGCTCGAGAGAAACATTTGTGCAGCCAAAGTCGTTCTGTAGGATCACTAACAATGCTATAAGGTATGAGGTTCAAAACTGGCTGGAAAAGAGTCTTCAAAACAAACGAAGAGTGTCAAAAAAGCAAATCTATTGAAATAAAATAATAAACAGTACCAATATAAAACCTTAGTAAGAGTTAAAAACACTCATAAGATTGAAAAGTGGATTTTTGCCTATCTCGATTTTTCCTTCTATTCATATCTTCCTTGTACACGATCCTTTATCCTGTTACATTTATAGTTTTCAAATTATTTCCCACATCGTTCATCCACCCGGTTCTAGGTTATGTCTTCTTTCGTTTGCCTATAGCTTTATATTCAAACATTTTCCTTCTAGTTTTTGTGTCCTCTTACCTATGGACTTATCCCAGCGTTATAAGTTTCTGACTTTTCACAACTCGTACAATATCGTGACGTTCATACAATTCACTAATCTCATATTTTCTTAATTTTCATGTACCGCAGTCCAGAGACTTTAGTCTTTGGTTAAGAACAGAAGAAAAGAAGAAGACAAACAATGGAATAAACATATGATTCAATGGAAGAAGGGAAAATGATGTCACGATAAATGACTAACAGGACATCGAAGCGTCAGGTTCTACAAATATAAAACAGCCAATTTGTCTAAAATCAATTAGGAAAAAGAAGAAGCATTGAGTGATATTGTTAAATATCGACAGGTTTTTGTTATTTTATTATAAACTTTCACAATACTGCACTTTTCAAAAAAAAAAAAGAAAAATTGAATAAAAAGAAATTCCATGAAATTTCCCATTGGTTTAAATGTTTTGTGGAGAAATATATTTTCAAATCAACAAAATCTTAATACTCTTAGTTTTAACCGTCTCGAGGATATCCAACGCGATAGTGAAAACTAGTTTTTGAGAATAAAAGAAACAATGTGAACATAAAACGAAGTTTTAATTTAAATATAGCCCTTTACCCTCAGCTAATTTCTACAAGTCGAGACAGACTTTGAAAAGAAAGTTGATGTTTTAGGAAATTGCCACTTACGGATAAGATTCCTATCTATGATTTAGTAAAATGTAACTTAAAAGTTAAAGATAATTAGTTTTAAAAAATAATCAAGGAAATTGAATAAATAAAAACTGTTTCGTCTAAGACAGTATATATATACATATATATATATATATATACATATATATATATATATATATATATATATATATATATATATATATATATATATATATATATATATATATATCATCATCATCATCATTTGGCTCTACAACTCTATGTGAGTCTTGGCCGCGTTCACTATTTGCCTTCATTGTTGTCGGTCCTGAGCAGCTATTTCCCATTGCTGTATTTCCATTTTGCGTAGATCACTACTGCGTCCTTCCATCTCTTTCTTGAGCAACCAACTGACCTTTTGCCATCGGGCCTTTCCCAGAATGGGGCGTTCAGGAGTCTTTCGTCACTCGATCTTAGTACGTGGCCCGCCCATCTTATTCGGTTTGCTTTAATGTAGCGTACTATGTTTTCATCTCCATATACTGTCTGGAGTTCATCATTGTGTCTTCTTCTCCATTCTTCTGTTGTCTCTTATCTGCAAAGCCCATAGATAGTCCTCCGTATCTTTCTTTCCAGTACCAGTAATTTTGTCGTTTCCCGCTGGTTCAGAGTCCATGTCTCGCTTCCATACGTTATTGTGGGACGAATTATTGTCTTATACACTCTTATTTTATCAGATTCGTCTTATCAGATGAATATCTGATCTATGGTCGACCTTCCCGGTCTGAATCCGCTTTGGTTGTCGCCTATTATTTCCTGTGCGTATGGAGTTAGCCTTCTAGACAGTATTATGGATATAATTTTGTACGTTGTATTGATTAACGATATTCCTCTATAGTTCCGACATATTTGTTTGTCTCCCTGCTTGTGGATAGGTACTATATGGCTTACATGCCAGTGTTTCGGTATTTCTTCTCTTTCCCAGACTTCTCTTATAAGATGATATATCTCAAGGTGAAGCTTTTCTCTTCCTTTTTTTAGTAGTTCCACCTGTATGCCGTCTGGGCCTGGGGCTTTATGGTTTTTTAGGGACGAAATTGCGGACTTTACTTCAGCTAATGTGGGCCCTGGTATTTCAGGTTCGGCTAACTGGCACTGTCTTTGTTGTCCTGTCGTTGTGGGTTTTCCTGTATTTAAGAGTTGCTAAAAATACTTTCTCCATTTGCGGCTTATCTCCTCGTCGTTTGTGAGTAATTGTCCTGCATCGTCTTTTATAAATCTTGGGCTGTTGGTCGTGTTGCCCTTCATTGCTTTTAGGTCCTTATAAAACTGTCTAGACTAACCGGTTCTATGTTCCTCCTCCAGTTGCTACTGTATTCGCGCTTCTAGGTACTGTTTCTTTTTTCTTCCAAAAGTCTTCTCGTTTGAGTTCTTACTCTGTTGTAGTATTCGCTGTTTTCATCTGTAGTGCGTGTTAGTAACTCTAGCCTCTTGATTGCTTTCTGATGCAAGCTTTGTTCGCACCCCTGGTCAAACCATTGGTTTTTCTTCTTGTTATTGCTTTCTTTTCCTATAGTTTCCGCTGCGGCACTTTCTATGGCGTTCGTTATATTTTGCCATTTCTGGTCTATGGTCAATTCTGGCGTTGACGTTTCTTCTTCTTCCAGTGTCTGCAATTTATTTTGGATCAGTGCCTGATATTGGCGTTCATTATCAGGTAAATCGAGCCTTGAAATGTCCCATCTGTTTCCTTGTTGGCGTTGGTTTGGCTGTCTCGTCTTTAGCCTTGTTCTCAGTTTTGTTCTGACCAGGAAGTAGTCAGAGTGACTTTCTGCTCCCCTTAGACTATGAACGCTGATGATATTGCTAGAAAGTCTTCCATCGATAAGCACATAGTCTATCTGGTTTCGTGTAATTCCGTCATTTGACACCCAGGTTACTTTATGTATATCTTTTCTTTGGAATTGTCTGGTTTTTACTACCATATTTTTGGCTACAGCGAATTCTGCCAGTCTTGATCCGTTATCATTAGTGTTATCATGTAAGCTATGTATCCATTGTTGATGATAAGAGACTTGGCTAACACAAAATGATTCTGAAAATTTATATACTATAGATGGATACTTTCTTTACAGATTTGATCGCAACAGTCGAAGAGGGGAACGAGTGTGCATATACCTGTCTTTAGAAATTTCTGAAATTTTTCTGTTGCCCATCTGGATGTTCTTGTTCCTAACATTAAATGTTTATGTTTAAAAATTTCTCTTAATTCACTTGTTATTCATTTGGCGTACCTATATCGTCCAGGTAGTACTGTCCTAGAAGATGACCAAATCTTGATCGAAAAAATGGAACTCCTTTCAAACCTTGAAAACCTTGTCTTATTTGGTGACTTCAATTTTCCTGATATCTCTTGGCCTTTGCCAGTTGTAAGCAATGACCTAACAAATGTGAGAAACATTTTTATAAACTTTGTCCAAAGTTCTAATCTACACCAATTGATTATGAATCCAACTCGTTTCAGAATAAACAATTTGCCATCAACGTTAGATTTGGTTGTGACAAATGATGACCAATTGCTTACAGAACAGGTGATATGCACTCCTGTGGGTAATTCTGATCATGTAGTTACCACAACAAACATACAGTTTATTTTTGAATATAATCATCTCGGTGAAAATACAGTTATAAATGAAATAACAAATTTTGAAAACCTCTCTCTCCAATTGCGTGATGTTAATTGGCCGTTACTACTGGGTAGTCTAGAACATCCGGAAGAAGTTTGGAATAATTTTATAAGCATCATTGACAATTACAAAAGACGCAATAAAGCAAGAAAAACTTACTATAGGAACAAACTTAAGCCGTGGATTAACGGTGAATTGATATCACTTATAAGGCACAAAAGAAAATTATGGCGAAAATATAAACGTACAGGTGATATACGTGATTTGCAAACTTACAAAAATTACACAGTAATACTAAAAAAGTATATCAATGAAGCCAGAATGGCATATGAAGAATCTATTGTAAGTAAGTGCAAGGACTCTAAAAAACTGTATAAATATGTTAGGTCTGCTATGTCTTCTAAAGTATCCATTCCATTGTTAAAAAAGAACAATGAAACGATTTGTCAAAATACGTATGAGGTCGCTAATATTCTTACAGATACATTTTCTAAAGTTTTTGCTATTGAACCGTCTCAAAATCAGTTTACTATAATCAGTAACTCAAGGGTTAGTCCCAAAATTGATTACATCGATTTTTCACCTGAAATCATTAAGCGCAATATTGACAAATTAAAAAACAACTTATCTCCAGGGCCCGATAAAATTTCTACATTATTTTTGAAAAAATGTTCAGATGTCCTCTCTATTCCTATATCACTAATAATGCGTTCATCTTTTAATGCACACTCTTTGCCTCGAATTTGGAAGAGTGCCTCGGTGACACCTATATTTAAAAAAGGAAATAAGTTAGATCCCAATAATTATAGACCAATAAGCCTTCCACCTGTTATTTGTAAAGTTATGGAATCAATTATCACAGAGTCTCTTTCAGAATTTTTACTTCGAGAAAAAATTATTCCTCTACAACAACATGGATTTGTGAAAAGTCGATTAACCATGACTAATTTACTGTGGTGTGTTAATAAATGAGCAGCATTGGATAAAAAACGACCTATAGATGTTATATATTTAGACTTTGTAAAAGCATTTGATCGGGTACCAAGAAGAAAATTGATGTATAAACTAGAACACTTTGGCATTCGCGGACAACTTCTTGAGTGGATTAATGATTTTTTAACAAATCGGGAGTTTTGTGTTATAGTTGGCAAATCGCTGTCATCTAAAAAACCATTTTTAAGTGGTGTGCCACAAGGATCTATTTTGGGTCCACTACTATTTGTGTTATATGCTAGTGAACTTGATTTTCATATCATATCTAGGAAAGCTTTCTACGCAGACGATACAAAAATATTTACTGACCCACTTTTGAACGGACTTACAAAGTGACTTAGATTCGATCTTCAAGTGGTGTTCGGATTGGATGTTACCACTAAATAGAGATAAGTGTGTAGTTTTATATTTGGGAAAAAATAACCCGCATTTGTCTTATTGATAGACGGGCATTTACTGGATACTGTGGGATCACATTGTGACCTTGGTGTTACAATTACTGAAAATTTGAGTTGGTCGGAGCATATTTCAAACATCACTAAAAAAGCGAATAGTAAATTAAACCTACTTAATAAGACTTTTACAAAAATATCCTTTTCGGGTTTTATTCGTTTATATAAAACTTATGTCCGACCCCTACTGGAGTACCGTGGAACAGAAAAGAAAGCCACCAGACTATCTTTCAAACGAAGAAGGCCAGATTACCTACAAAGACTTTCTTTAACAGGGTTACCAACTTTCGAAGCTCGTCGACTCCGTGGTGACTTAATTATCACTTTCCGAATTTTAAAGTTTGGATATGGAAATCTGCAGCATTTGTTTATTTTAGATCATCAGAGCAGACTACGTGGACACAGTTTGAAACTGAAAAAGGAATCCTTCTCATGGACAAGGCGCCATTTTCTGTTTAATCGGATTTTTAGTATATGGAACAGTCTCCCAACGGAAATTATAAATTCCCCATCTATAAATTCTTTTAAAAACCAACTAGTTTATTTGCGTAATTAATTATTTTGTAATGTATTATTTCATTTTTCTTGTAAATGGGCTTATGGGTCTTCATGACCCCAGCCCTTATTACTATGTAATAATAATAATAATAAATAAACCGGCAGAACAAAGGCCTTACCATTGATGGAGAATATCTCAGCCATCTAAGATTTGCAGAAGATATTGTTCTGATTGCTAATAATCTTGCAATAATACAAGAAATTATAAATGACTTAAATGCAGCTGCAATAAATTTGGCCTAAAAATAAACTTAACAAAAACAAAAACCATGTACAACAAGCTAGTGGATGTCCAAGACATAATAATAAACAACACTGTACTTAAGACAGTAGACGAATATGTATACCTGAGACAATAATTACATAAATAATAACTGGCTTGGGCATCTTTTGGTAAAAATGCAGTTACCAGGATGCCACTCCATCTGAAGAAAAAAGCATTCGATCAGTGTATACTACCAATCATGACATACGGCTGCGAAATTTGGCACTAAAGAAAGAGATAATAGCCAAACTCAAAGTCACTCAAATCTCAATGGAGTGATGCATGCTGGGTATAACAAAGAGAGGTCGAAAAATAATACTCGTACAAAGGATGAGACAGAAAACTAAGGCCACTTATGTAATCCACAGAATGGTCCACTCGAATTACACTGTGGTATCCAAGAGGCGCCTAGAGATCAAGAAGACGAACAAATTTAAGATGTGACTATGACATAGAAAACAAGCCGGTACAAGATGGTACAGAAAAGCGGATATTAGAAAATCGTCGGTAGAAAGATTAGACAATGAAGAACGACTATGTAACAGAGGCTGCACCATAATCGGTAGATATATATATATATATATATATATATATATATATATATATATATACAAAATATCCAATATAATGTAATCTTTAAAGTGTGCTCCTATTGTCCATTATAAATATCTTTTAGATCATTCGGAAGACGTAAAAGGTTTTACTTGGAAGTTATTCAAATGTACCGTATTTTTCTATTAAATTAATTTATATTATTACACTTCACACACATTTATTATAAGAGCCGTTATGCCAGTTTCCATATGTTACAGTATAGTCTTCTTGTACAGCAGCAGTTCTGGCGTAAAATGCTAGTTGAATATATCAGAAATATACACCGGATTAGATGTACCCGAGATGAAAATAATAAAATACTAGTTTAAGATGTTAAAATATAACGGAAGCAATATTTTGGCAGTTTATTAACAGAAGAATTTGACAGAAAACAGAAGATTTGTGTGAGACAAACGCCAGACGTTTTAAGAAGCAGTATATTAGTACATGTTTACAAAAACCAAGCATATATTCAATAATATGCAAACTACAGAACCACAAACCTACTAAATCACATCATGAATATATAGTGTAGAGAAAACATCAAGAAATTGATGTATACTTGAAGAAACAAACGTATCCAAAAAGCAATTTGATTTTATGCAAGGCAGATCTACAAACAGATGCAATTTTCATTTTAAGGCAGCTGATGGGATACTCATATAGTATTCATTACATATGATAAAGTTTCTGTGGTTTTTTCTCGGGAGATTCTGTGGTCTGCTCACAATAAAAAAGGGTGATAATGATAAATATACGGAGATTGTACGAGATTTGTTTGAGCAACTAATAGCTGGTGTTAAACCAGATGTGGGAGAGAATCATAAATTCCATGTAAGAGTAGGATTGTATCAGAACTCAGTGCTTAGTGCTTATCTATTCTCTTTATTTATTGGATCAGATAATAAGGAAACTACAGGCAACATCTCCTGTTGTTCAGTGTATGGTAAAAGGACTTTTTTAAGTACCTAGGATCGATATTAGAGATAATGGGAAAATAAAAGGATGGAATATAGACATATGCATAGAGTTAGCGTAAGATGCATGAAATGAAAAGAGGCGTGTGGTGTGTATGAAAGAAATATTACCACTCCATTCATTTATTTAAAAATTTCCCTGACCATTGTGGTTTTTCTGATTTGTTTTTTTCTTGTTTAAAATATATATTTTATATCCGATATAAAATACGCCCCTCTTAATAGCGGGATGCGGGAAACAATGCATTGACTTACAGGGAAGTGTTTGCAGTTGGGATCCTGGCCTGTACAGAAAAAATGTAAGCGGGTATGGGGCAATACTGCACATTGGTTGCATTGGTGGTGTATTGGTCAAATCTTGCAGGACATGATGCCGATACAAAAGACATTCAGGCATCCGAAAATCCATACAAAAGGTTTATATAATATATAATGTGTGGATAATAGTTTCCTGCGCCTTCCGGTTTCCAGTTTTCATTTACGTCTATTGACCCAGTCTCCTGGTCGTAGATCTCTCTCAGACATTGCATTTAGACTTCATTAAGCCATGTTGTTTTCGGTCTTCCTCGTTTTATTAGCTCAGGTGGTCGCCAATCCAATATCTTCGGTAGGCGATGGTCTGTCATTCTCTGTACATGTCCGTACCAAATAAGCTGTTTTCGTTTTATTTCTTCGATGATGGTGGTTCTGCCCAATTCTTTCATTTGTTACGTGAGTTTTTGTTATGTTCTCTTAGTGAGTTGTCAGGTTTCGCATCAATAAAGTACAACGCTTTTAAAAATGATGTTACATAGCTGTATGTTTTTCTGTTTAAGGATAGTTTTTGACCAGAGTAGCAAGTTTAGTGCCCCTATTATTTGTTTTGTAATGGATCACATGAATATGGAGTCGGAATAATCGTATCACCCAAGGTTGCCAAATGCGTTACTAACTTTACACCGATATCAGAGAGAGTGATGTTACTGTAAGTAGAAGCCAACCCTATTAATATAAACATCATTAAAGTCTATGCTCCCACTGCAGACAAAGGGGAGGAAAAAGCAACTGAGTTCTATCAGAACATCAACAGTATCATACAGAAAATTCCTTTTAATGCCAAGATCGGAGCTGGAGATAAGACACAATACATTGAAGCACATGGACTTGGAGTCTATGTGATCTGACTATATGAAAATCGTGCGTGTAGTGAGGTAAGGCTGTATTTTGTCTCCTCTAATCTTCAATTTCTGAAAGAATATTTATCGAAGCTTTGCACGAAACTAAAAAGGGTATTCTACTAAATGGTTACCGGCTAAACAACATCAGATATGCAGATGATACTATAGTATTTGCAAACTGTAGAAAGAGTGACGCACTACAACTACTTCGGCACCATAATAAATGAAGAATGGACCAACAACCAGGAGATTAGAGCACGGATCGGAAAAGATAGATCCACCTTCAATCGGATGGGGACCTTCTTCAAGAGTCACAACCTCTATCTTGATACAAAAGTTAGAATGCGATGCTACGTCTTCTCTGTCCTTTTTATGGTGTTGAATCGTGGACCTTGAACGAAGACATGTGCAGAAAACTGGAAGTATTTGAGATGTGGCTATATCGGAGAATGCTTAAGATCCCGTGGACTAACCGAGTCACAAATGAGGAGGTCCTCAGAAGAATGAATAAGAACCGAGAGGTACTGACTACCATCAAATCTCGAAAGTTACAGTTCTTCGGACATATTATGCGAAATGAATCCAGATATACTCTCCTTCAAGCCATCCTGCAAGGAAAAATATTTGGAAAACGAGGTCCAGGAAGAAGAAGAACATCTTGGTTAAAGAACCTCAAAATCTGGTTCAATACAACATCTGTGCAGCTTTTCCGCGCTGCTGCAGATAAGATAAATATTGCCATGATGATCGTCAACATTCGTAACGAATAGGCGGATCAAGAAGAAAAAGAATTATTTGTTTCCCTTTTATAATTCGTTCTTCGATTTTTATTTCAGTGCGTCCGTCTCTGTCCATATTTACCACCACATAAATAAATTCGGAACAGGACGAAAATACATTTCCATTTTGTAAGTTTATTATATCGTTTTTCAGCTCCTCCTATGCACATGTATTTCGTTTTCTTGAGTTAACATTTAGTCTTATTCCTGTATTAATCGCTTTGTCATGAATTGCAAATCTTTCTGGTCTTGTGCGATGAGTACTTGATCGTTCGCGAAATGAAGCGTATATAGGGTAATTTCGTCGTGTAATGGTATAATCCATCCATAATCATATAATGGATGCATAACCTGCGACAATGGTTCGGACTAACATCGACCGAACTGTTCAGAGGTGCCGTAAACAAAGTCAAAATAGCCTTGTTAAAAGCCAACGTCCGAAATGGATAGGGCAAAGGAAGAAGAAGAATGGTATAATCATTCCAGAAAATTTTCTCAATTTTTTTAGTGCCTCACTCAGGTAGATTTTGAACAGTGTTGGAGATAGACTGCAGCCTTACCTTAGCTCTTTCATCATCATCATCACTGGCTCGACAACCCTTTTTGGGTCTTGGCCTGTTCCAGGATTCTTCTCCATTCTGATCTGTTTCGTGCTTTTTTTCTCCAGTTTTTTATTTTTAAGGTTGTTATATCATTTTCTATTTGTTCTAAGTATCTCAGTTTCGGTCTTCCTCTTGTTCTTTTTCCTACTGGCATCTGTTTGAATATTTTGTTTGGTATTTCGCCTTCTTCCATTTTTTCTACATGTCCTATCAAACGCAGCCGTCCTATTTTAATGAATGTTATAATATCCAGATCCTGGTATATTTTGTATAGTTCAGAGTTGTATCGTCTTCGCCATATTCCGTTTTCTTTTGTGCCCTTATATATGTGTCACAAGATTTTTCTTTCGAAGGTGGCTAACAACGTTTCCTCTCTTTTAGTGAGTGTCAAGGTTTCTGAGCCATATGTGAGTACCGGTCTTATTAGGGTTTTATATATTTGGCATTTTGTCTTTCTTGCGACGTTATCTGATCTTAGGTGTCTAATTAAGCCATGGTAACATTTATTTGCAATAAATATTCGCCTCTTCACTTCCTCCGTAACGTTATTATCAGACGTGACTAGGGATCCCAAGTATATAAAGTTTTTTACCCCCTCTATGTTGTATTCTCCTATTGTTATATTTTGTGGCTGCCTTATTTCTGCGTTTTTACTTAACTGCATATATTTTGTTTTGGTCTGATTGATTTTAAGACCACTATTTTGTGCAGCTCGTTCTATTTGGTTGTATGCCTCTATCATTTCTCTTCTTGATCTTGCGATTATGTCAACATCATCTGCAAATGCTAGTATTTGCACGCTTTTATTTAGCTCTTAGCTCTTTTCTCTCTTTTTTCACCTTAGCTCTTTATTTACCCTAAAATTCTAGGAGAACTGGGTGTTAATCTTTATTTTTAATCAAAGATCGTTGTAAAATCGTTGATCGTAGATACGCTTTCCAGTACTTGCTATAGTCTACATAAGGGTATTATATCATAAGCTTTCATTAAATCCACAAGTAATAGATGAGTTGGTCTATCTTTAACCATTATTTTTTTATTTAGTTGGGTTAAAATGTAGATACGGTCTTAAAATTCAGCTTGATGTTATGTACCTCAGTGACTTGTTTTTGTTGATGACCCCAGCAATTTCCTTAATTTGCTTGTAGACATTGAAGCTGTCGCCAAGTTTATATAGGTTTACAGCTTCGCTGTAAAGTGTAGTCATCCAGATCTCCTTCGTCTCTATAATTTCTTTACGAATTTTGCTACACATATATCGGATGAAATAAAAGTAGTAGATCAAGCAAATGATGGCATAACGAACGAACTAAAAGAAACGGGAAACGGGAAAGGAAGTGCTGCCTGACCGTCCTGACCTATAAAGAAAAGCTAAGCCAAAATACCAAAGAGCTAAACAAAGACAGCTGATGGAAAATACTTTTACAGGAAAAATACTTCTAAACATAAAGGCTTAAACTACACAAAAATAAAGAAATTAAATAAAGATATCAACAGGTCAATACGAAAAGACATAAGATAAAACAATCTACGAAAAATAACTAAAATATTTCAAGAAAACAAATGTTTAAAAGTTTTGAGGCGAAATACAAACAACATACGGCAATAAAAATATGAACACAATAAGAAACAAAGATGGTAACATTACTACGGATAGACCCGAAATATATGAGAGTACCGACGAAAGGCAAAAGCAGCCCCTGTCCAAAATCACAAACCATGGATTAGAATTAATGTCAAAAATAAGTTCATAAGAAGTCAAAACGGCACTTTTAGAAATGAAAAATATCAAATCTCCTGACAATGACGGAATAGTGATCACGGCGATCTAACTAAGCTACCACTACAAATAAACCGGGTGGTGAGATGATTGTGAAGAGTAATAAGTTTTAAGAATTTAAGATTGTAAGTACAGAATAATAGAGAAATAGATGAAGATACATGCAGTTGAGTTAGTGCGAAATAGATGAAGTGGAAGAAAGCGAGTGGTATAGATGTGTTCTAAAGATTCCAATAAAACTGAAATGAAAAATCCATAAAACTGTCATAATACCAGCTATGATATACGTAACCGAACATTAGGAAGTTAAAAAGAAAGAGAAGCAACGAATGCATGTGGCAGAAATGGCGGAAAGGTGCAACACATAAATATATGCCGAAACAATATTAAAGTATTTTTTGTCCTGCCGAAATAAGTTTGTTTTCTAATCGTAAATCATAATGTAATTCACGATGTTAGGTAACAAGGTAGTCAAGGTAGTACTTGTGACGTAAACTAGGAAGAAAACAGACTCAGGTCCAGAACAAATCAAGACCAATTATTGAAGATGGTTATAGTGAAAGAGTTTGTCCGTTATATTTACATATCCTGCCTGTTATTCCACTAGTTTTCGTCTCTTTTTCATTTTCATAATTATGTTTTTTATATTCATTTCATGTTAATCTTTATCTACTATAATAAATATTATCAATAGCTATTCATTTAAACCTTTTTCTCCAAACTCATAGTTTGGTTAATTTTTAGAAAATAAAGTACCATTTGAATACCGCTCTTAAATTTAATGATGCTATAATTACATTGGATATGCTACAATATACAATTACTTTCTTTAATTGATTTGTTTAAATGGTAGGTTTATACGGTATTTTTAAAATTAAAGAACTGTATTTGAATAAGAAACTCTCTGTATCTGAATAAGATAACCAGCGTCTCTTTTTCAAAGTATTTTTAAGT
This sequence comes from Diabrotica undecimpunctata, assembly GCF_040954645.1. NCBI lineage: Eukaryota > Metazoa > Arthropoda > Insecta > Coleoptera > Chrysomelidae > Diabrotica > Diabrotica undecimpunctata. The sequence continues at coordinate 79,155,544 of NC_092812.1, read as the reverse complement.
GGCTTACATCAGATGTAGGTACAGGAAACACCAATCATTATTAACATTATATAAAAATGTACAATTTGCCAGTCTGCTTCTCATATATAAGAAGAGGATCAATCTACCTTAGACAAACTGATATCGATTACAAAGTCAGAAATGTAACACTTTACATATTTTGTATTTGATGAAAACAATCGTTAAACTTATGTAAAAATATACTATATTAAAAACAAATTAAATGTGTTTCCACTTGGTTCACTTTATATATATATATATATATATATATATATATATATATATATATATATATATATATATATATATGTATAGCTAATGCATGGTTAGTTTATAATCCTTTTACATGCATTAATTATATATTCGAAAAAGTTGCAGATTATAAGATACCATGATTCAAATTTCAGTAAATATTTGCAATCTTAAAACTGTATTATAGTAATTTATAACTCGGCAACAAAAAAAAAGTGACAAGAAACGCCACTAAAAAACAGAGAAATAGTAAATAATTAAAATTCTGGAGGTAAACCGATAGTCAATCAGAAAATATCAAACAGCATTTTTTAAATTAACATATTACCTCTAAAATTGCAATCTTTCACCATTATAAGTAAATTCATGATTAGGCATAGTGCTTTTTCTGATTAAATCCAACAACTTTAAACTGTCTATTTAATATTTTCGACCATTTCCCGATCTGCACACAATTGGTGTTTGCTGTAGTTTTGAATAACACTCTCTTTGGCGTCTTTAAATAATTTTGTACCTGTTAGTTGAAGATTAAAAACATTATTGTCTTTTTAAATTTCTAGGGAATATGTACAATTCCAAATAATTTTACAAATTCCTGTCTGTTGCTTGTTGGTTGGATTATTGCAGTATTTATTGTCATGAATAATTTTACAGTTGGCACTTGTATTAGTATTATAAGATGATACTTTAGTTAAAGAGGTTGCACTCTGCATTCTTATATATATATATATATATATATATATATATATATAAAAATATGCATATATATGTGGTGTCCACATATACTCTTCACAAAAGCAAACTTCCTTTTCTTCTTAGCAAACAAAAAGGTTTAAATATTGCGCCCTAACAACGGTTTAATTGAAATATTTCAAAAATATAACCATAAAACCAAAAATTGTAATTTTGTAATTTTTTTTTGTAATTTTGTAATTTACTAGTAGGTTACAAATGTAATTTCTTTGTTTTTGGACATAATAGGGACTTTTCCCCCTGCCTTTACTTATGGATAATAATAATAAAATAATAACAAGAAGAACCACAAATGAGCCAAACAACAATAAGGGCTCCATTTGCTGAAGGTGACAAATCTCGGTCAAGAAACGATCGGCTATCGACAACAATTGTATGCTGAATTTTGCAGGGAGTACCCAGAAATCCAAGTATCTGAACAAAGAGTAGCAGACTAATACCGGGTAATTGTAAAAAACAATCTTATTCCAGAGACTAGACGCGACATGATCAGAAGCGAAATCGAACGGGAGATTCATAACCTAGAACAAGTTGCAGACCAAGTCCCTAATGAAATCACTATTGAGCAGATTCCTGAGTTTCTCATACAAAAAACACAACCTTTTAATACACAGCAGGACAATAACGAGTTGCACGATAGTCTGATAAACGAGATGGCACGTGCCGTACAAGAGTTAAGTGGAAAAAACCCACTTAGCAGACCACCGCTAGCAAAAATAAACCCTTCTAAGAAACTAGAAGCGCTGTTACAAATTGTGAATACTGAAATCCTACCCAATTATATCACAGAAGCCCACACATTGGAATATTTGCATATGCTGATTTACTGTGCAGCAACAGTAATTGCTAATGTTATGGGCACTAAGATCAGAACAGGACGGGGTACCAACATCGGAAGGACTGGTAACAGAATAGCACCCTGGGAAAAACGACTACTGAGGAAGATTGAATTACTGCGTAGAGACATTGGACAAATAACGAAATACATACGAGGAGTAAGAAATAGAAAAATCATTAAGAGAGCTTAAGAAATATTGTTTAACACTGTGAGACACTCACGACATGATCCAAAAAATAACACACCTCAACAATGCCTGGACACATTAAAACAAAAACTCTCTGTTTATTCAGGCCGCCTGAGGAGATAAAAAGTTAGGAACAACCGGAAATGCGACAATATACTTTTTGAGCATGCAGAGAAGGCGTTTTATAGACAACTTAATTCCACTGTGGAAAATAAAAATAAATTATATCCAAGCAAAGAAGAAATTCACAAGTTTTGGGGAAATCAACTTTCAATGCCAGCTACGCATTAAACCATTGCTGGATGGATTAAAGACTGAACGTACAACTGTCAGTATTACAATAACATTCCTTACTACTGAAGAAGTCTCAAATACCATCAAAGAGCTTCATAACTGGAAATCTCCTGGTCCAGACGGAGTTCAAAACTTCTGGCTAAAGAAGTTTTGGAGTGTTCATAAGTGTTTGTCAATGTTGAATAATCATATTATCTCTAATCCACAGGAAATATCATCATTTCTTATACAGGAAACCACTTATCTAATACTAAAGGATCAAAATAACACCCAAGATCCAGCCAAGTACCGCCCAATTACTTGTCTTCCAACTTTGTACAAATTGGTCACATCCTGTGTAGCCCGGCGTATCTACCAACACTGTGCTCTAAATAATATCATGGAGCTCTAACAGAAAGGATGCGCTAAGGGTTCCGTGGATTGCAAAAAACAACTTATTATCGACTCAGTCATTTCTAATCAGGCATAATCCAAAAAAAGGAACCTTTTTACTGCCTTCATTGACTACAAGAAGGCTTTTAATTCAGTACCGCATGAATGGCTTATAGATATATTGAAAATATATAAAGTCGATATTAACATAGTGTCCTTTTTAAAACATATAATGACGGAGTGAAAGACTAAAATTTACCTTCAAATACCTGGTGAAAATAATATCGAAACTGAAGATATTACAATCAACCCTAGTATTTTCCAGGGGGACTCACTGAGTCCACTTTGGTTCTGTCTAGCGATGAACCCACTATCTCAGCTACTAAACTCCACAGACTCAGGTTTTAGCATCAAAAATAACAATACAATAGTATTGTTATTTTGATGATTTGAAATTAATGGCTTCCACTCGAAACCACCTAGATCAGATGCTAAAAACGGTAAAAACGTTGTAAAGCCAGAATAATGATGATAAAATTCAAACTTAAAAATCTAAAACGCCAAAAACTGACTAACTAAATAAATAATACACGAGTAAATATAAATACTATCTTACAAGACACAACCAAACAGTTAAAAATAATAATAAACGCCAACAATCAACTGACTCAAGACAAACTGAAGAGGTGGAGGGAATATACTGAGGAATTGTTTAATGACTGTTTTAAGAACAGAAATCCAAATGGAAAGTATATCGACTGGCCCAAACATAAATTTCGATGAAATGGAAATAGTAGATTTGAATGAATCGTTAAAAAAATCGTATTCATGTCAAACGATTGGGCACATTCGTTTTGAAGGTATTTTAATTAGACCGATGTTAGGGCGCCATGTTTAAAGAGGTAATTTATCTCAAATCGACCTAAAATGAGTTCAAAAATTTGTAGTTAACATTTTTGAAGAGCGTTTGTAAACACCTTGTATATATATACATATATATGTATATATGTATATATATGTGTATATGAACAGAGTTTTTAGAATTAGTTAAAATCTGCAGCAGCTGTAGATACAATATGAAAACCTCTTAACCTAAGATACAATGTGATCATAAAATAGCTACATATAAACTAGTTAGTGGTTCAAGAAAGGTGAAAATGATTTATAAATGACCTCAGCCTTATTTTAAATACAGTTAATCAGCTAATCTTAGCACAAAGACAGTGACAGCCGTAGCTCAGCGGTTAAGTTAGTGGCATATCAAACTGGAACGAACAAGTTCGATTCTATGCACCGACAATGAAATTTTCAGTTTCTAAAAATTATATCACTGTGTTTCCAAGAACATTTAAAGCCGTCGACCCCCCTAGTGTATATCGATATTAGCAACCTGAAAAAGGGTTAAAGATGCAACTGGCGCGGAACCTGTCCGAAATACTCTCTCTGGCAGAAAAGTCATACAATATTATTATTAACAATACTACGACACATAGAACGAGGAAAGAAATTGAAAGAATCTGTTATACTCTATGACTACTAGAATAAACTAGTAGAATGGAAGATATCACTTCACTACCACTTTTTATTCTGGTGTTTCCAACGTCTACGTTTTCAGTCATCTACGAATCATAATACTTGTAAAAATTCCTTATGCTTTAATACTAAAATTTCATTTTCTATTTTATCATGAAATCCTGGCCCAATGTGTGATTTTGCTTTCCCATCTCAAGGTTACATTTACGTATTATCTGGTTTTCTAGCATTTAACGCCTTTCAATATTAATTAATGAATGAGGATCACCAAGTCACGCAATCCTATCTCTTATGTATCGGCCGAGGTAATTCAGTAGCGAGTTCCAATTTAAAATCACATGATTCCGAATCATTTTATCCGAAAAGTTTTATCAAGTGATTTATTGTCACACTTCTTCATTTAATTTTCTTTTCTTGTTTACCATTTTTTATATTAAAGATAAATACATAAACTCTTCATGTAACGTGTCAAAAACGTTTTAAGTTTCAATTTATTTAATTTCTATTTATTTTTCTAATTTCGTAGATTAACAGTATATTCAATTATTTCTCTAAGGTTGTTTCTGATGATATTATTTTTATCACTACTTTGCAGTTTCTCTGAACTAAATAATGACCCTTTTTAAAGACGCTGCCTCATTGCCCTTAAAGAGACCCGTTATCTTTCGACCACACCAGTCTAAATTCAACCTTTGTTAAATACAGTCTGCAAAACCGTTAGTTTAAACTAGGTAAGTTTTTCGCCAATATGAATAGACGCAGATTTGCAAATTTCGTCGTACGTAATGTCCACAGAAAGCCATTATGACTCAACTGTGGACAAAACCATAAATAACACGAATGTTTTAAGGCAAAGGCACCCTCCTTTCCAAACTGCAATGGCAAAAACCCGAAATATTCCCACAAGTGTCTATGATGACTCTCCACTACTCCAAAACAAATATATGTACACGCAGTCTCTACCAAAAATATATATGTACACGCAATCGCAACGTCGACGTACAACCGGTCTATGGATCAAAACTTTATAAAAAGCAGATTCTCATACTTGTTACATCCTACCTACGTACTCACCTCCAGGAGCCCACTCACTCGATCAAACGATCTCAATAATTGGAAAGTGAGCGTCCACGAATATCTTTGTCAGAGCCGAATTAATATATACAAGGACAGGGGAAGATTCTTTTTCTGTGGTTAGTCAATCTCATTGCACAACAACCCTGTTCCTAGGTGAGGATCTAGTCATAGCTAACCTATATGCGATTTGCGAATGACAACCCAAACAATTGAGAAAGGATCGTTCTTTTTTCGAATGCATGTAATATTTTTATACTGCGTTTTCCATCGACACCAGCTGTTATCTCACGTCGTTAACGAAAAATCAGTATCTACATACACACAAGTATGTCCATTCCTTAAAAAGGCATAAGCCTAAAGAAAGGTTATCACCCATCCCAATCCGAATCTTACAACGCTCACTCGCTCGCAAATCTAGTCGTTTTGTTTTTTTCTACCGCCGACGAAGATGTAACAGCATCTATGTTAGTCGAGAGACCGCTCTTTTAATTGAATAAAATATATTATAACTATTTTAGATATCTCTATTATTTTTGAATTTTTCGTTTGTTCAGGGTCATAGTTTCGGCCGGTGTTCTGCAAAGTTTCAGTGCTATTTCTTTTAATTTCGACCGGTGTTCTTAAAAATTTTCACCTCAAATATTCGTAGTTTCGACTGTAAGTTGTCAAATCCTTGTATCAGTCCTTCCATTTAGTCTGTATTTTTGTATTATGAGCATCCTATTTCTATATTTTTTTGGAATTTATGCAACAGTATATGGCAGTTAATGAAAACCAATAGTGAACTATTTTTTGTGAATATTTGTTCTCTTCATTTTCTTTTTTGTTGTTTTGTTTATATCTTTACTGTGTTTACTGCTTCCCCAATTGTCCCCGCCCATCATCTACAAAACTGAGCAACGGTGCATTCGAGACACAAAGTATACCACTGCCTTAGCCTACTTCCTACTAGTTCGGTTCACTGTGTATATTACACTCATAAAAAGTTGGCGGTTTTATCAAGAGTCCAAGACTTATTTGGGGTGTTTAACGAAAACATAGGTTTTGTACAACGGTATCAGGATCAAGTGCCACACACAAGTAGTATTTAGACTAATGTAAGAAGAACTGACTGATGGGTTTTATTTATAAACATTATTAAATTTTATAAAGTTCTTTCACTCCTACCTAAAATTTGTTCGTATTTGCTTTTCATTTTTTACAAACTGACCTTGTCTTTGTTTTTTCTAAATAACTCTAGTTTTATATTCTTGATCATGATTTCCGTTCTGTTTATTTATCTTCTGTTTATCTTTAAAATCAATAAACCAAAAGTTATTGTCGTGATCACAACAGCTGCTTTGGTGGTAACACCAGTAACCATAGCGGTCTTGTGTTTGAATATACCTCTAAAACCTATTCTTAATAAAACCCTGTATATTTTTATAAAATGTCACTTCCACTAAATAATATTTATAAAAGACGTTGCTTTACTTGCTGTGTTCAAAAAAATTAAGAGATTTTTAAAAAATTAGTGTATATATTCAACTAAACAGACAGAAATTTGAAATTAAAAAATTTTGTTGGTCAATTTACCGCACATTTCAAGTTTATTACTGCTAGGGGATATAGCACAATTTCTAAATTAATTATCACAACAAACATTAAAAAAAATCGTTTAAAAACAAATAGCAAAAATATTCGCAGCTATTAAAAAAAATTTTGCAATGACAAAAAAATTATGATTACTCAAATAATTCTTATATACGAGTACTTTGGATTTAAACATAAGATACTGATTTGGCATACTGATATGGCATAGAAACGTGAACTTTTAAATTAGGTGCCAAGAACAGACTTTGAAATACGGTGAACGTTAAGAACAATGCTAAGAATTCCTTCTTCTGTCAATGTCGTGCCCAGATTTTTGCGTTGTATCCTCCATAACAATTAGCGGATCTTCTGCTGCCTGTAACCAAATAATTGATCTACTGATAGGCCAGTCCGTTAGCAAAGGTTTAGGTTTAGGAGTCAAGCATATTTATTTCTACCAATTCATCTCTTTTCTCTATCCTTCCGATGAGTATTTGCTACCTTTGGTTATATGCCTCAAGTATTTAAGTTTTCGCTTTTTTATCTTTTTTATTAACTCTCCTTCTCCTTGACCTATTTTTAACTTCTGTTTAGATTCAGTCCGAATAGTTATAGAATGACCATTTTATAAGCTACGCTGAAGTCTGTGACGAAAACTCAGCTGACTTTTCGGTTTCTACTATCGATTACGTTCAGTAACACGTAAATTTCAGTGCAAACCGAAATTATATTCAGTGCTAAAAATACTTAACCTATAACACTCTCTAAATTTTCTGAAATCTGAGATAAATATAGTGATAGAGAGATCTATATAAAAATGACATTGTAGTCTAAGACCCCGTGAACCCCAGACCTTCGTTGTATTTTGTATATGTTTATAAAAGATGAAAATTTGTCAGCGCATACTCCCAATAAAAGTACGAAAAATGGGATCACCATGAAGTTTGGGTTATCGTAGCCTTGGCTGGTAGACAGCGCTAAAGGTGTGCAAAATACCGACCTATGTTAATAAACACCCTTAATGCACATATAATTGCAATTGTACTTAGGTTCTAGTATAAAAGCCGATTTTACAGGACAAAAAAGCGGGACAGTCGAATATTTCGCGAATTAAAGATTGGATTGAAAAACTGAAAAACCCGTGTTCAACGTTTTTCAAAATTCTATTGAATGAAACCAAACACGACTCCCCAGCAACAACTCCTAGAACAGGGTGGGGACACTTTTGAAATCTTAAATGGAAACCCCAATTTTTTATTGCAGATTTTGATTCCTCATATAAAATAAGTGACTTTTAAGTAACATTTTTTTGTGATGGTGTTTGGTGTGATCGGAAAAAAACGATTTATCCTGATACTCTAGGAAAATTATGAAAACGATTTAATATCTCAAGAAATACTCTTCCAAATGAAAAACCAAAAAACAAGTGTTTAATATTTTTCAAAAATCTGTCGAATTGCACCAACCACGAGCCTGCACTTGCACATCTTGGAGTGGAGTGTGGTGCAACTTTTAAATCTTAAATAGGAACCCCCATTTTTTATTTCAGATTCTGATTCTAAAAACATTCTTAAAAAACTGTATTCAGTTCCATGAAATTTAGCTTGCACGCTTCTAATCTGTATATGTTTTTGTGTGATTACAGGGTCATTACGAAACGAAAAAAAAAACTCCGATCAATCTAGTTTACTTTTTCACATATAATCCTAATCTGGAATAAAAAATGTGGTTTTCCATTTTAAGATATCAAAGTTGCGGGGTCGTGTTTGGTGCCACTCGATAGATTTTTGAAAAATCTTAAACAAATGCTTTCTGGTTTTTCATTTGGACGTATATTTCTCGAGATATTAAACCGTTTCCATAATTTTTCTAGGGTATCACGATGAATCGTTTTTTTCCGCTTCTAACACCATCTATCAACAATTCGAAAACAATATCGCCTATAAAAGGTACTTATTTTTTTTATGAGGAATCTAGATCTGCAATAAAAAATGGGTGCACCCATTTAAGATTTCAGATTTCTCTCCCAGAGGGTGCAATTGGTTGGGGGCCGTGTTTGGTATCATTCGATATATTTTTGAAAAATATTGAAAACGTGTTTTTTAGTTTATTTCATCGGATTATTAATCCGATGTTTAATTCGCGAAATATTCGACCGTCCCGATTCTTTTATCAGACCCTGTATAAAAATCAGCTTTTATAATATAACGTAAATGTAAATACAATTAAATGCGCATTAAGAATGTTTGTCAAGCGGTTGCCACGATGCTAAGCGTCTGGCAAAGAATGACGTCATTTTTAACAATATTCTGAAGGAAATATAAAAAAAATCACACTTCATTATTTGATGAATATAGGCTAGTATTTTACACACCTTTAGCGCCCTTTTACCCTCCAATGCCACGATAACTTAAACTTTATAATGGTCCCATCTCTTGTACCTATGTGGGACCATGCGCTGACAAATTTTCAACTTTTATAAAATAATGAAGGTCTGAGGTTCAAGGGCCCTTGATCTATTGCCTTTCGAACTCCATCAAGCCATGTTGTTTTCTGTCTTCCTCGTTTTTTTTTTCGCTCAGGTGGCTGCCAATCCAATATTACCTTCGGTAAGAGATGCTCTGTCATTCTCTGTACGTTTCCGTATCAAATCAGCTGTTTTGCTGTATTTATTCTGTGATGGTGGTTGTTCTGTCCATAGCTTGTCTTATTCTTCCATTTTTTATGTGCATTATTTTAGATATACCCGCTGATCTGCGCCAAAAATCCATTTCCAGAACAAGGAGTTTTTGTTCCGTTCACTTAGTGAGTTGCCAGGTTTCGCATCCATAAAGTACAACGCTTTTAAAAATGCTGTTATATAGCTGAATCTTTTTCTGTTTAGAGATAGTTTTTGATCAGCGTAGTGAGTTTAGTGTGAACAATATTTTTTCCCTTTTATGATTTGTTCTCCGATTTCTATTTCAGTGCGTCCATTACTTTTCATTTTTACCCCCATATAGATATATTCAGAAGATGACGAAACTAAATTTACATCTTTTAAGTTTATTCATCGTCTGCAACTCCGGCTATGCACATGTATTTCGTGTTTGTTTAGTTCATTTAGTCCTCATGAGTCGTATTCCTGTATATCGTCCCCACTTTGTCGTGAATTGCAGACCTGTAGCGCGATGACTGCTTAATCGTCCACGAAATGAAGCCTATATAGGATTGTTTCGTTATTTAATGGTATGATACCCTTTCCAGAACATGATCTTCTCCATTTCTTCAGTGCCTCACTAAAGTAGATTTTAAAGAATGTTAGAAATATATTGCAGTTTTGCCTTAGTCCCTTATTGACCATAAATTTCTCGAAGCTCTGGTTGTTTATCTTTATTTTTAATCGAAAATCGTTGTAGAATCGTTGTGCTGCTTTCAAAAGTGTAATATTATTAGTTGCGCTTTCCAGTACTTGCCGAAGTCTACTCTGTTTTCATTTAGTTAGATAAAAGTGTAGATTGGTCAATGCAAGATTGTCCAATTCGAAATCCTGCTTGATGTTCTAGCTCAAATGGTTCATATTTGTTTTCAACTAGGGTTGTCATAACTTTTCATCTGGTAACTGAGATGCAGCGGTAGTTTTTGCAGTCTGCGTTATACCCTTTTTCATGGATCGATGTAATATATCCTTCTTTTCAGAGCGTTATAGGTATATTATCTCCATTTAGGTATCTATTGAAAAGCATATTAACAAGCGTTGGTGTTGCATTTTTCAAAAGTTCAGCGGGGATTCCTTCTGGACCATAGGCTCTTTTATTTTTCATGGTTTTTATAAGTTTCACAGTTAGGTTGTCTCCCATGTTTATTTCTGATCCAGTGATTAGGTATCATTCTTGCCTTCTCCCTTGTGACTATATGTCTATTTATTTTTAAAATCGTATTATTTAGTGGAGAGCGGCTGGATCCTGATTTATTTATTACCATACAAATTCGCTTCTCAATTATAATTTTTGCCAATAAAATCTGTAATAGACAAAGTAGACTCACAGTGTTGTGAAATTTAGTAAATCTACCAACTAAATCAAGACGTACCTGACTGTCACAGAATGGATAGCAACAGAATTACCTTTTTGGCAGTAGTAAAATACTTAGGCAACTATGTAGTCGCTAGTATTTGTTGAGGGTACAGTCGGACAGAATGAGAATGATATCAACGTGCTGAAGATCTATTGATAAAAAAGATAAAAGGTGTTGGTTATCCATAAAAGAACAATAAATGTCACATAAGTCACTACATAAGGGGTTACGTAACAGAAATACAAAGATATATTGATAAAGGATGTCACAGCATTTTGTGCAATATATATTTATATTCTAGCTTTGAAGATGCAAAAATTGCATAGATAAATAAAGTATTTGACAGTCTCTATAGATAAAAAATAGCTGAATATTGTTTACATATTTTAGATTTAAAAAATTTTCAAATTACCTATGTTAAAATTTGTACTTATCCCCGCAATGAAAATTATTTATATACTGAAAGACCCTGTTGATTGTGTGTTGAAATGTGTGAAATTTCTCGATACTGAACTATACAGAGGCCTCAGTATTTTTCTAGTCTCTAAACAGATCTTACATCTTATTATATTATAAAATTACCTAATGCTGAAGTCTCGGCATAGGCTGAGTAAAAAAATACTTTTCAAAATGGGAAGACACGTTGATATGGAACTCAGATAAGAGTTATATAAATACAAGGAAGACAAATCCTACAAAAAGTTTTAATAAAAATATTTTTAAGAGTTAGTGTACCAGTGACTCACTTTGATATTTTCCTTACATATCTTTTATTTTCAAACAATTTACCATTTTTATTGTTGCAAATAAAGCAGCAGTTATCTGTTGGTCTTGTTGCTCTATAGTCAAAAAAAATCTATATCTACCTTTTTTATATTCTAAAAATTATTACGCTGTAAAACTTTAAAAATTTATTTTTCAGTGTTTTTGTATTATTTTTATTTATTTTTTTACATATATAAGCATTAAATTAAATGAAAAAACAGATACCTAATCTTTTATTAAATTAGTTTAAGTTTATTATTATTTTTAACACTGATATTCTAGATTCGTATGATTTAATTTTTTCTGATATATAAATAAATTAAGTCATACTCGATTCTCAATTTATGCTTCCGATTATGCTTTGTAATAAGCTTACTTAACTGATTCATGCCATATAGAATCATAGCAATACTAGCTGCAAACTAAGATCCCATACAAGCCTCACAAGACCTGCAACATAATTAGGACATACTTAGAAATTGGTATACAAAATGGCGAACAAAAGTAGACAAGACAAAATCAATTCAAAAAACATTTACCAACCGCCACAACACGTGCCCACCTGTAAGAATGGACAATGTAGGAATAACAACACTAACAGACGCTAGATACCTTGACCTCCATCTTGACCAACGTCTCACTTGGAAGAACCATATCCAGACCAAAAGAAGACAGCGACTTAAAATTCCTTGGCTCCTTGGACGTAAATCAAAACTCAACAACCAAAACAAAATTCTTCTATACAAAGCCACTCAAATCTATCTGGTACTAAAGATTTCAAACTAAAGTACTAAGATCGATAGTACAGCATGGTACGTGAGTAACCAAACACTTCACTACTTCACTTAAAGATTTCTTTCATCAAAGAAGAAATCTATTGAGCTACGGAGTCACAAAATAAACGTACCAGTCACCACGAAAATGAGCTAGTAAGAATTTATTCAACAATGGTCCAGCCACAAGGAGAGTAGATATAACCTAGCTCCAAGACCTACTTCAAAACTAAACCAAAATAGAATAAGGAGGGACATCATTGAACGTCTCTCCGTAACGCTCAATGACCAATAATACATTTACTTAATACTCTATTTGGATGTAGATTGTAATAAAAATAAATATAAAAAAATACAGTGAATACAGTATAACAAAATACACATACACACGTGCACATCTCCATCATGCTTAGTCGAAAAATAACCAGAAAACCGCTCCACAACTAACTCATCATACAGTAATATTTGTGTAGCAAGTAGTGTAGCACAAGATTTAACACCATCGTGCCCAAGGAATGTATGACACAAGAAAATAAGTGTTCTCTAAGCCATGTCCGAGATAGCTAGGGAACCTTATAAGGGTAAGGGCTCACTTCAGTACTTGAGAGCATTTTGTCTTAACTTATTTGTATAACATGGACACGAGACAAACAGAGATTGCTCAGAAGAGAACTCTGAGTATACAAACTAAAATGTAGAGCAGAGATGCAACCAGTACCATTACAGAAGGAACGTTACCTTTACCATCAACATATGTCGACACTGTATCAGCTATATGTTTCCTACTACATTATAGCAATCAGAAATCCTCCAAAGAATTATTTTTTACCAAATGCCAAAAATTACCACCAGAAGAAAAATAATTATCATTTGCGCGCTCCAAAAGAGGCTATTGTTAAGGTTGAAGAAGTCCAAAACCAAGCGAATCAAAAGAAAGTAAAAAATATCCTCCATTAACAAATTGGAGACCTCCATAAAGCGGACCTTGTGAAGAATGTTCCGCATACCATGGACAGATCGGATGAGAAACGAGGAAGGGCAACTACTGAGAGAGAATTACTCAAATTGATTAAGGTACGAAAAATTGGATATCTGCGCCATATCCTGAGAGGAAAAAAATACGTAATCTCTCAACTAATTATTCAAGGAAAGAGTGATGGCAAGATAAAAGTAGGTCGCATACAAGTGTAAAAACAAACATTGGCGAGATTTTGTGTGTCGCAAAAGACAGACGTCTGGTTGTAAGGTAATTCACTAACGCACTATAGGCGCACGGCACTGTAAGAAGAAGAAGACAGCTAGACAAAATAAAAAGACGAGGTGTCATTGACAAGAAATAACCTTTAAAATTATATATCCTTTGCTCCTTTGCATTTAAGATTTTATGGATAAGGTCCTCCTCGCTTTTGTTAAAATTTAAAAATTATTATATTTACAAATACGTATATATATATATATATATATATATATACGTATAAATACGTATATATATATATATATATATATAATATATATATATATATATATATATATATATATATATATATATATATATATTTGTACAAACATTTCTTTGGCAAAACCATAGGAGCAAAACTTAGTTTCCTTTGGCATACCCTGTATATGCGCCAATTTTGGCACTATATTAGTTTCGTCGTATATGATGTTTAGTACGTATTAAATTGATTTTGATAAAGTAGTATTCTTAGTTATATCATAAAGTCAACATTATTGGTTAAAAAGGAAATATTATATTTCGTCTAGAAAAAATTCAAAATAATTTGAAATATACAAAATAACCACCAACGTAAATTAGATATAGATAAGAATTAGCTTCAAATTCGGTGTCCAAATATCAACTCACTGAAACTTTACTTGCCAACAAGAAAAATTGATAAATTTTTTTCTAGTTATATTTCAACCAAAAACGCTGACACACTTACTCTGTACATAAAGAGGCCTATTTTTAAGAATAATTATTGTATCCCATTTTGCTGTTTTTCGAAATATGTTGTATTCGTTAATAAAAATAAATTTAAACATAAAATCTCCAAAATCGTAAGAAAATTACAACTATTAACCAATAACAAACTCTATCCAATGAAGTAGTGGCACATCTATTGTTATCTCTTAATACAATCCAAGATGACCGACTACTGGTCATTAAACTAGTGACAGTAGGTATAGATGTAGGAGACTCCGGTAATAAATGAGTTGATACTACTTGTTCATCTTCGTTTTTATTGTCATTGTTTTCTTTTTTTCTTAAGGGTTTCCATTTTTTGGATTTGTCCTTGAATGTCGGTTTTCGTGGTTTTGTCTCAATATATTTTGGTGTACTCACTGTGCTGGTAGATTTTACCTCTCGCTCTGAAAAAATATAAAAACAAATATAAAACCCATCAAAAATATTCATGTTGTAAATATGTTCAGTAAGATAAGTATTCATTGAAATAACAGATTGATATATAAATATAATAAAACATATATAGATATCTAGATAGATCTTTTTTGGTTTTAATTTAACATTATTTCATCACATCAAAATAACAGTTAACAACGAAATATACTTAAACACGTCAATATTACAATAGTTAAAATTAAACTTATAATGACAATGAACAAAACATTAAAAAAGTACAGATTTAATATGTGTGAAAATATTGTATATAAGTTACTTTCCCAATTAAGGTTGAAAACATAAACTCATAAATATTTTAAGTGTGGATTATTGAGTCTGTGGAAAACTTGTTTTTATTTTTATGTACAACTAACATGACTTACAACGTTTTAATAGATTCAAGGCATGGAACAGACGTAATAAACTGCAAAAGTTTTAGAGGCGCAAACATAGCTTCAGATTATTGCCTAGTGATCTCAACATTGAAGGATAGAATTTCAAACACCTGTGTGTAAAAGCTGAGAGATGCGACAATTGTAGAACGGTACTCGGAAAACATCACAAATAGGCTAAGGAATCAAAATGTAAATGAAGAAGGCCAGACAGATATAGGCTCATACTGGATCAGAATAAAGGAAGACATTGAAGCAGCAGCGAATGATCAAATAGGAACAGAAATGTGTGCCCCTAAAAATCATTGGTTTGACGAGGAATGCAATAATGCAACAAGAGAATAAAAATGAAGCCTACAGAACGATGCTTACAACTGTAGATAATTAACAAACAAAGAGAAGAAAAGAAAAGAGGATACACAAAAGAATAAAACGAAATCACTTAAATAATAAGGAACTTCAATATATAAAAATTATCAACACAGAGAAAGAATTCAGAGCATTTTATAAGAAAGTTAACATCAACAGAAAAAAATTCAAGGCAGCCACAATGCAGAAGTCAAAATGGCCACCTAGTAACAACAAGGAAAGATGTATTGAATAGATGGGTGGAACACTTTAACCAGGCACTTAATATAGAGAAAGTAGAAGATAAACTGGAAGATAAAAGAGATGAGGTAAGAAGAACAGACGAGACGGAAGAGGAACCACCAAAGAGTCTTGAAGTTAAAGATGCCGTTAAAAAACTAGCCAGAAACAAATCACCTGGAATAGATAATCTCCCAGCTAAACTATATAAAAAAGGTGGCCACGATACCATAATGGCGTTACATCAGCTTACAAAATAAATATGGACACAGAAATCCCTCCCCAATGATTGGAATATTGGAATACTTTGCACAATTCACAAAAAAGGAGATATCTTTGAATGCTCTAACCACAGAGGAATTACGCTCCTAAATGCAGCGTATAAAATATTTTCCACAATACTATGTCACCGTATGGCACCATATGTAGAACGTATATAGAAAAATACCAGGTAATATCGACAATTCATCATCGATTGCAACCCTGAAATAAATTTGAGAAGAAAAACTGGAATATGACGTTGATACTCATCACATACTTATAGACTATAAAGCAGCCTTCAACTCTGTGAATAGAAGTGAAATGTTCAAAGCAACGAAAGAGCTAGGAATACCAAATCAGTTGGTAAATTTAACAAAACTAAATCAGTGCAAATCCTGGCCTATGCTGATGATATCAATTTTGTTGGGAAAACGGAAAACGCTGTGCGAGAGGCGTATGTAGCATTAAAAGAATCAGCCACAAAAATAAGTTTAATAATAAACGCCAACAAAATAAAGTACATGAAAACAAGCACGCAACCACAAATACTACGACCACTTGTTATAGAAAACGACGTCATCGAAGCAGTGAACGAATTTGCATGACCAACAGATGCTCTTTTGGGCTCAATCTCCTCCTTAAATCCACAAGTATATCGAGAAATACAACAATAAAACTCTACAAAACAATAATACGCCTAGTCCTAACATATGCTTCAAAGACCTGGACTCTAACAAAAGTAATAAAAACATGTTAGCATGTTTCGAAAGAAAATTACTAAGGTAAATCTATGAAGCAGTGAATAACAATGAAGTGTAGAGAAAATGGTACAACTTCTAACTTTATAGAATATACCAGGAACCAGATATCGTAAAACATATTAAGATAGAAGGTCTGAGGTCTGAGGTCTGAGGACATGTAATGCGGATAAAACAAAATGACCTAGCTAGAAAAACCCTTTTTGATAAACCCATTGGTCAGAGAAGAAGAGAAAGACCCAGAACAAGGATTTTTGATAACATAGATGAAGACATGAGAAATATGAAAATATTCTACAGGGACGACTGGAGAGAAATTCTTGAGGAGGCTAGGACCCACGCAGAGTTGTAAAGCCAGAATGATGATGAATACGACTTACAATATGTACAGGCAAGGTACAGTGAGACATGGCAACTTTTTAAAAATGGGTTTAGCATGGTTTAGAATATTTCTGAGAATTTTCTTTTAATAAACAAAAATACCACTATCTGTAAATGAAGTACCCCACCAAAGTATTTTATATTGAAGATGACAGTATTATCTGATATACTTTATGACTGGTAGTACACATTAGTAGAACATCTTCTTATTCAAATACTTCGTTATGCTGCACTTGAAGATGTCTGATGGAACTCCATATGCGGCCCATGCTAAAGTGATTCTTCTTACCAGTTTAGCGGTTTGGTTGTGCCTGTCAATTTGAATTTGATGACCAAGTATGTATGAAAAGACTAATATGTTTTTGTACACAATGATGAAAAATCAAAAAAATGGAAAATACTTTTCTTTTCAATTCTTTTACTAAATATTTATATCTATGAACTAATGTTAATTCGTTACAGTTGACTTTTTAATTTTCGTATTTTGTATTATGTCTTTCCAAAATTTATATTCAAACCAACTTCCAGACAGGCGGTATCTTACTCAGTAAGCATATTGCTTATTTCTTTTGGACATTGATTCCTTCGTCCAACTCCAATTGTTTGAAAGCATTTTCTCGAATTGCCGTAAAGTGTTTGGGAGATGACGTATCTCCTTGTCTTTGATTCTTCTTTTGATGTTTATACATTTTGTATCTTTGTGTAGTCTTACGGAGATGATTGCGTTATTCTATATGTTTTCGATCAGTTTGGAGTACCGCCAATACTTTCATTAAGCTGTCAATTTCTTTCGTATCGAATCGTATCGCTTTGTGAGTATTTTTAATTAATTGCGTTGAATGGTTTAATGCATCCCCATAATTCTATGTAATATGTCCAGATTGGTTCCGATATGTTCTTGTATATGGTTCTTTTATTTTTCATGGATAGCTACAATCTTTTATTAATTAACTAGCTCATACTTTTAATCGTAAGCTTAAGTTGACTTCCTTTAGCATTCATATGCGATTTCTACGTTTATTTTTCATCAAAATGAAGAATAATATCCCACTACCAGACTCTTCTTCTTCTTGTAAATGCTACATGTGCTGACTTAACTTGATTTTACATTTGTTTTCCATTTCTCTAGTCAATATGACAGTAGTCTGAGATAATTATTAAGTTTTTCGGTGCCTCTTGCTAGATTAGCATTATCAACAATATTGCAATATTGCGAATGTTATTATTATTAGTGTGTTATCAAAGAGGGGCATATTGGTACGATAGATATTATGGCGCAAAAACTGTAAATATATTATTTCTAATTCTTTTCTATTCTAGTATTTTCTCCGAGCCGCTATAAAAACCAGTCTGGGTTCAAGTTCATTCGAGGCAATTCAGGTCAACACCGCTGCGAGCCACGATGAGACCGGTCTTCCCCCATGGTGTTCGAGCCAAATCATGTCTGCTTTGAGGGAATTCCAGAACTAACGGCATTTTATATTTAAAGAGGGAACTTTGCTGAGAACAGTTAGTCGAAAATAAATTGTTGTATCGAATAAGTTGTAAAATAAATTAATATAAATTATTGTATTTTTAGTGAATTAGAATAAGTGTAGAAGACTGTAACAAATTAGAATAAGTGTAAACAAAGAATAAATAAACTAAGTGTTAGAACATTGTAATAATAAATAAAGACAATAAATTAGATTAATAATAAAAATATAACAATATTAACAGTATATAATAGATTAAATGAATTCTAATTATTATTAATTACAATGCCACTTCAATGCAAAGGTACGGGAAGGAGAAGTCGTAGGTGAATATGGAATAAAATACGTAATGAGAGAGGAGAACAACGAACTTATTATTATGAATTCATGTACAAACTACGAGCCCCATAATTATATACCCCTGTGAAAAGCCTCTAGAGATGATGGTAAAAATATAGTAAGGAATCAGATTGATTAGACTATTATAAACCAAATATTCTGTAACGCCATAGCATCGACTAAAGCTTACAAAGGAGCAGATCTAGCAAGTGACCACAATCTTGTTTTAGCAGATATAAAACCTAAACTAAAAAAATATAAACAGCCACCGAAACAACTAGAATTATTTTGAGAAGCTTGAACAAAGCTGATCTTTGCCAATATATCAAAGAACAAATACATAAGGAAGTTCAGGAAGTAGAAACACAAGGACAACTTAACGCAACAGAAAAATGTAGAGAATTCTAAAAGATCCTGAGGAACATCATACAATAACAACTGAAGGGCGATAGATCACCTAAAAGCAAACAATGAATAACACAAGTAATAAAGGGATTGATATCGGAATAATACAAAAAATTAAATAAAACAATCACACAAAAAATTAAAGAAGCGAAGGAATTGTGTCTGTCAAAAAAAAAATGTGCAGAAACAGAAAGATTAGAAAAACAATATGACAGTTTTATAATATATATATAGAAAAATTAAAGAAGCAGTTGTTACATGTAAGAAAAAAGGCATGGAAAATATAATGAAAAAAAAAAAATGCAAATGAAAGTGCAGAGAAAATAAATAGATCCCAAGAATATATCAAAGAGCTATTTAAAGACGACGAAAAAATGAAGATAATAGAAAAAAGAGGAAGAATTGGATCTGCAATTACCAAAAGGGAAATTGAAAAGCACTAAAATGTATAAAAAATTATAAAGCTATGAGACATGATGAAATAACTACAGAAATCCTAATACTAATAATGAGAATCACATTGATATACAGGGTGTTTCAAAAAGGTATGTCATAAATTAAATCATGCATTTCGGGGACAAAAATAAATTGATTGAATCCAACTTACCTTAGTACAAAAGTGTACTTTTGTACTACTACATTTAACTTTGGGTAAGTTGGATCAGAATAAATTATGATTTCAATAAACTATCGGAAATATCGTAGGTAAATGTCATGAAAATAGTGCAGCAGTCGCAAGGCGTTGTGCAGTAAAATACCCCAATCGAAATACACCCGATATACAATTATTTCTGACCATTGATCGTCGTTTATGGGAAACGGGTACATTCCAACCGCAAGTTGTTGGCAAGAGTGGTCGTCCAATAATGGATGCAACTGATGAAGACATTTTAGATATCATTGAAGAAGTCCCTCGAACAAGTACAAGGGTAATAGCTGCTCAACTAAATGTTCCTCACGTAAGGGCTTGGAGGCGTTTGAAGGATCAGCTGCTTAAACCCTATCACTTAACAACGGTTCAAGAGTTATTGGTTGAAGATTATCCTAACAGGATTGGATTTTGCGATTGGTTGTTAATGGAAAACACTGGAAATGTTAATTTTATTAGAAATATTTTGTTTACCGACGAGGCTACCTTCAATAGAAGAAGAAGAACAACAATTGAGGGTTAGAATAATTGTAGCTGCAAATCAATTTCGTCAGAAAAATATAATTTTTCAGCGCATTCGGTTTTCCTTATTAAAACGATACCGAATGTGTATTGAAGAAAATGGGGGTTATTTTGAATATTTATTGTAATATCATATTTATAGAGGTTATATACATTTTTTGTACTTGTTAATTTATTCAAGCCATTTATGTAGTTGCACGTAATTTTTTAAAGGTTAATGAAAAGGGCCGTAACTCAATAAAAACTATTTTTTGAAAAAAGTGACAGGAGGCAAAAAAATTTTAAAAATAATGTGTTAAACTATACCATATTCGCCTAACAGAAAAGTAGAATAAACAAACTAGGGACGCGTGATATATTCATTCCAAGTATCTAGAGATGCTGAAGAGGTATCTACTTGTTACAAAATCACTTATACTGTAACTGATTATATACAAAAGCGTATCAAAAGTAACAAGTAGAAACTCACAAGTAACGACAATCTACACCTCAAAACAAAGACGCATAATTTGCAGTTTTAACAGATATGGATTCAGTAATCCTTACGAATCATATTTATGTCTGTTGAATTATATAAATATAATTTTTACTTTTAATAGCTCTATATATGTGTGTTGGTATATTTATAGTGTTGGTTTATAATTATAGTGTTATTTAAATAAACTTAGAACTGTGAACATTTTTAAGGTGTTTGCTGTTTTCTCTCAACTGAAGTAAGTAAATTTAATATTATTTTGACTGTATTATAATAATTATTATGATGATAAAAGGGTTGCAAGTGTGAGTCCATAATTGAACAAATATATTAAAAAGGTCAATACTCACAATCTAATATTTACTTTCAAAGTTTTACAGAAGCGATCGGTTTCGAGGCTTACAATATTTGCCTCATCCTTAGGCCCAGCAAAGAGTTTGTTTTGTTAAAAAACAATAATATAGATATCGCCAATAAGAAGTTTTCCGCTTACATCCAGGGTACTGTCTGTCTTCATCTTTTCCTTTTGACACTATCATTGTAGTGAGGTGATATGTTGATCATTATATATGTATGTAAATAAAAGGTCTTACAAAATAAAGACCTTTAGGTCTTAACCTTGTAAGAACCTGTGACAAAAACAACAAAAAAGAAAAAAGGACATCCTACTGCATAATATGTGATTTTCCATCTTCCACAAGTTTTTAAACTATATACAGTCCGGATGTGGATTCATTTCGCATAATGTGTCCAAAGTACTGTAACTTTCGAGATTTGATGTAGGTCAGTACCTCTCGGTTCTTCTTCATTCTTCTGAGGACCTCCTCATTGGTGACTCGGTCAGTCCACGGGATTTTAAGTATTCTCCGATATAGCCACATCTCAAATGCTTCCAATTTTCTGCACATATCTTCGTTCAAGGTCCACGATTCAACACCATAAAAAGAACAGAGAAGACGTAGGTAGCATCGCAACATTCTTACTTTTATACCAAGAGAGAGGTTGTCGCTCTTGAAGAAGGCCCCCATCCGGTTGAAGGTGGATCTAGCTTTTGATGTGGAAATGAGTAGCAATGATAAATAAAAGATACGAAATAATTCGAAATTACATAAACAAAATGGAATATTTTAAAAATGAAAAACTGTAACCCATTTTACTCATTGTACCTATCTACTTTTCCAGTACTTATTTTTCGTAATTCGATATTACTTATATGTAATAGTAAAAAGTTTTTTTCATCATTTTCAAAGAAAAACTTTCGTTTTACATCCGCAAAGTATGTTGGTTTGTGCGTTGTCGCCTATGCAATACTTTGGGGACGATCTATCGATGGATTCATATATAGTTTTGTCTCCTGAATCAAAATCTGAAAGCGGCATTTTGATATCTCGAACTTCGAACCATCTTCGACATAACCGGCAAGTCAAAAATAGTGATGTCACAATTCTTCTAAATATACATTCGTTTCTGCTGACACAAATAAATGTTAAATCGATATCGAAACGTCGACTTAATAAATTTTATTTATTAATGTTAATGTAATGTTAAATGTATAGGTAAGTCTATCTACCCTATAATTATGTATAAGTAATTTCCCGAACTTTTACACAAGAAGAGGTCTCTTTTTATATCATTAATGATAATATTATTACTTATTTCCAAATATTGGATTTAAAGCGTAAAATGTATAAAAACAACTTTCTATTTTTTCCCTTTTGATTAATACCACAATTAACTAATGATGTGTGAATGACAGTTTACAAAAATATTATTTAAGTATACTTCTTTGAAAGATTAATCATTGATTACTATTATTTTAACAGTAATCCTAAAAATTATAAATTAATTCATTTCAAATTCAGATGGTATAGGCTGCTAGAATCTTAATACAACCCTGTACAATTATATAAACATAGGGTTTCGCGTGTTATGTGCATGCATTTGTTGACCGCTACTTTTCTGTTAAATGAATTTACTATAGTGATGCCACAAAATTAATTTGATTTGAACGTACTCAAAAGTTTGGGGGGGGGGGTTTAGGGCTGCACACCCCCCTTAAAATTTTTCTGTGCGCTTAGATTTTGTTGTTCCTTTTTTATGAAAAATACTTTCAGAACAAGAAAGTAACGTGTCCATTTTTATTACAAAATGTCAAGTAGTTTAGGATATAATGATGTACACTTTTGTACAAAGGTAAGTTAGATTCAATCAATTTATTTTTGTCCCCGAAATGCGTGATTTAATTTGTGACATACCTTTTTAAAACACTCTCTAATAGTAGAATTATTCAATGAAATCTATGACACTGGGAAAATTTCGAAATAATGGGTAATAGTGCGTTTATTTCAATACCTAAAAAACCCAACGCAATGAAATATTAAATATCTGCATCGATCAGCTTGATAAACCATGTTTTAAAAGTCTTCTCGCGATCCATAAACGTGTCTATAAAAAACTAGACGATTAGACGATCGAATAACAGAAATCAAACTGGGATTTAGAAAAGGCTTTGAATAAAGGCTAGACCAACATAACAATAAAAAAAAGTATCACAAGAATGTATACTGTCACCTTTACTTTTTAACATGTGCTTAAAAGAGATATTTAAAGACGTAAATGAAGGCATATAAATTAACATAATAATAGCGAATAATCTCAAATATGTAGACAATACGATACTCTTTGCGGACATCAAAGAATGGTTGCAGATTTTGGTGGATCGTACTACGCAGTACTGAGAGAGATATAAAATAGCTATGATCTCAAAAAAAAAAAACAAAAATCATGATTGTCAGTAAGCAGATGAAAGAATCTACGTTACAGGAAAAGATACCCTACTACTCTACAGAGTACACTACAGATATAATTACCTAGGATGTGAGCTAAAGGAACAATGAGACGGTAGCCTTGAAATAAAACAACGCATTGGGATGGCCAGAAGTACTTTCAATTCGGAGTTGAAGCCTGGAAAATTACGGATAAAACTGAAAAATTTTTCCCAGCTTTGAGAGGTGGTAATATCGAAGAATGTAGAAATATTACGGACACAACATGTAACAAACACGGAAACCTTAAGAATGAAAAAAACGGGTGTGGCAGTCCAGTGGGACTGCCGGTAGAAGTTACACTTCTATACACGCATTCGCCGTTACAAATTTATTTGGGAGTCAATCTGCACAATCATTACATATGTAATGCTATAGGTAAGAGATATCAGAAAGAGAAACATAATTAATAACAACTTACTAACAATTAATAAACAACATTTGACCTGTAATAGGAGTATAGTAAATGAAGGATTGAATCAATATTTTGATGAAAATGTATATTTTTATTTTCTTATATGTATGAAAGGAGTTGAATGCAAAAATTTTTTTACACATACTCTGCAGTAAAATTCATTGTTTATTTTGTTATTAATATAAAAATACAATACAATACACTGCAACATAATTAAATAGGTATAATAATACAATACAAATTAAAATGCAATATTCATAAGTATTTAAAAATGACAATAATATACATAACTTTTCTATTTACCCATGTGTTTAATTTACCATGTAATAATATTAATAAAAAAGTCCTCCCCGACTGGGAATCGAACTCCGGTCTCCCGCGTGACAGGCTGGGATACTGACTACTATACTACCGAGGACATGACACAAATGTATTTCAAAATTGACAGTTCTGGGTCATACAGTGATTTATTAAGAATATTATTTTGAAATACAAAAGACTAATATAATTATGAACATTTAATAAATAATACAAAACATATTACATAAATAATAATATTAATAAATATTTTATTATATATATATTATTATATGTATATATATAATATATATAATATTAAATATATATACAAAAGGAACATTTTTATATTCGAGAGAGGAAGAGAGAGAAAATATATCTTCTGTCTCTTTCTCTTACTCATTATTTTACATATGTAATGATTTCACAGATTCACTCCTATACAAATTTCCAACGTGGAGCGCGCGTATAGAAGTATAACTTCAAAAATAAAAAAGAAATTCCCGATACTATAAAGGATAGACAAATGAGCTAATTAGCTAGTGCAAGAAATAGAATAGTCAGCTTATTGGATGTGACGCAAATTTCTATTGATTTATATTGTTTGATTTGCTTAGAGCATTACTTAGTAAACACAATGGATAAATCTCGAGTAACCAAACGAATAGCAAATTATAAAAGAAGAAGAAGTGTAGGATGTGCCTTGAAAAGATGGAACGAAGTTTGATGTAAAAATAGGCCACAAATCTCTAATCCTTAGAGTAAAGAAGAAGAAGAAACTTTTAAATTTGTATATTTAACATTTATATAATAACAATATCACACATGTTCATCGGCAGTTTTAATCTTAAAAACTTCAGATTACTTTGGAAAAACACTGTATTTTTATAGAAAATTTGCTTGTATTTCAACCTTTAAACAAATAATCGTTTTTCTCTGATAAAAGATGTATTATGTTATTTTCGAGTCGATGGCATGTCAGTGCGAGTTAAAATCCTATAAAAGTTTTATTAAAAATTTTAGCAACCGCTTTAGAGGTTCAATGTGTAAACAAACTCAGCTGACATCGTAGTCGTTAAAAAGGACATTCTAAAGTTGGGTGTTTCCACTTTGGCAGTGCTCTTTAATTTCTTCATTTATTTGTGTCGGGGAACTCCCTTTCAGTGCGCTAATGAGGGAAGACAAACTCTATTCGCCAAAAAGACGGGACCATATTCCTGCTCTCCTGCTATATCCTTTGTCGTCGGCCTGCTTTGATAAACTCCCAGAGTTATTTTTCTCTCTCGGAAGATATTAAAATTTATTGAGGTAATATCTGATAATTCCTGTGGCAGTTGGGCAGCCGTTAAAAGAACCCCTTTGGCGTTTTTTGCTTCGAAGAATATTGTATTAATGATGTGTGGAAAATGTTTATTGACAATGTGGGCTTTACACGTATTATTGCTCTTAAGGAAACTAATTACTGAACGACCGCCTGCGGCATGATATCACTGGAATTTTCGATATCGCAGACATTGTATTAATGAGTATTTTTTAAAGTTCATTAATTTATTATTTGAAAATATTTAATAGTTAAAATTGATCATTTTTATTGTTTTTTATAATAATTTATTTTAGAAATCTTTTCTGAAAGCCAAATTATAAAAGAATATAAATCGCAAGAGTATTAAGTATTATTATAATATAAATATTTGAAAAATTGTCTTACAATTGTTAACAACTGGCTTTACTTAATACACGTTGGTTCAAATACAGGCATCAAAATAAACCGAAAAATAGTTTATGACACTCGATTTGGAAATGCACGATAGGAAAGTTTTTTTTTTATTTTTATTTATCCGCATCAACCACTAGGGTTATTAGCGGTAGGTTTATGACACAAATAGAGAAAATAAGATACATTTTAAAATTCATGACTTACAACAATATGGTATTATGTACATATAACTAAATAACAAAAATTAAATCACAATTTATTATAGAGTTTACAGTAATTTAAAAAAAACAGAACTTCATTGAATTTTGTAACCAGTGCTTCTTTCAGGCTGTTGGGTATCTTGAATATCGCCTTGGCTGAGGTGTACTCTGGACATTCTATTATTATATTGTTGACTGTGAAAGGTGTTTGGCATCTTTGGCACATTGGTAGTGGTTCTTTGGAGTTTATGTAGCCGTGCGTAAGTCGTGTATGCCCAAGTCGGAGTCTGCTGATAATTACCTGGTCTTTTCGTTTTGGTGGTATAGGAAGATTTTTTTTGAAGATACATTTGGTTTGATGCTTTTAAGATTTGTGTTTGTTTGATCCCATATTTTTGCCAGATTTTATTTATATGAGTCTTGAATAAAGTCTTAGTATCTGATATTGGTATACCTGTTGTAGTCGGAATATTCACATTGTTTATTGCTTCAAACGCTGTTTTGTCTGCTAGCTCATTACCAGTTATTTCGACATGGGATGGGACCAACATAAATAATATGGTTTTCCCAAAAAATTGGAGCTGTTGCAACGCGTCTTTAATTAGGAATAGATTGATATGTGTCGGATAAATATGTTTAATGACCTGTAAAGAACTTACTGAATCTAATAATATTAGTATTTGTTTTTCATTTGTGGTTTTACAATGATTTAGTGCGTCAAGTATTGCCTGGAGCTCTGCGGTATAAATATTACAACCGTCAATTATTCTAGTGGCAGCAATTACGTTTTCTGATACAGTAGCAGCTGCTACTCCGTTGCAATCTTTGGAGGCATCAGTGAAGAACAGTTTGTAAGTGGAATATTTGGGTAAATTTGCATGATACTGAAGCCTGACCTCAGCAGAAATGTGTGAATGCTTATCTTGATTAAGTAAGGAGAGGTCTACTATTGGTAAAGAAACTGTCCAGGGGGGTGTCTGGTATATTTTTATGGGTGCCAAGGTGATTTGATTGATATAATACGGTAGTCTGTTAACTCGTTCGTAAAATGGTACTGTCTTGGTGGTGTAATTTGTATATTGTTCTACTGATTCTTCCGATACTAAACTTGCGAGAAAGGTATGATCCTTTGCGCTTAGAATTTTTGAGGCGTGATGGGAAAGTTTATGGCAGAAGTAAAAAAAAACTAAAGCATCTTGGTATTAAAAAGGTTTCCTATATGTAATAAACTTATATGACACAAAAACATGTAAACAAAGACATCTCAGCTAAACCTATCTCTGTGCAATGAAAACTATCCAGATAATTATAAAGGCTGCTATGTGTACCGCAACTTAATAATTTCAAAAAATAAATAAAATCCAAGAGAAAAGATCCAATTCAGATTAAGAAACACTTTGTCCAACGATAAACGTCTAATGTATGAAAAAATATGACACAACAACAGAAATGCGTGGGAAACGATATCATTCAACGCAAAACCAATATTGAAAACATGCTATTACACAATAATGGCTAGGCTCAATAAAAAAGAGAAAAATCTAGAAGTATTCAAAAAAGATGTTATGACAAGACTGTCGAAATTGGAAGGTAGTAATAAAAGAGCTTCATCGAGACCTAGAAATGGCTCTAAAAGATATTAAAATATTTGGAATGCTAAGGGTCTGATTTCTGACTACCTTCTCTGGATTATCCGCTGGCGATCGCCATATATATATATATATATATATATATATATATATATATATATATATATATATATATATATATATATATATGTATATATATATATATCCGCCTCTTTGGTAATTTAAATTTGGTGGCCCAAAGTATAGATGTATATCAAATGGATATAATGTGTAATATAAGGTTTTCAACCTTGCCTATTACGAATTTAATATTAAAATTAAAAAATTTAAATGAAAGAAAGATTATTACTATTATTATTAAGAAATGTGATTAAAGATTCGACAAAACTAATGAAATTTTGTGTGTGAAATGGTATGATAATAGTGTTTTTTTATGTTATCCAATCATTGAACCACTAGGTCACATCAAACGGTAGTCCAGAGCATCAAAATCAAAAGAAAATATAGTACAACCATTTTTCCTTTACTAAACATTCTATATACATGAGTCTTAAATGCATATTCGTATTTATTTATTATCAATTTGGATTCAAGACTACTGGCTACCCATTCGTTCATTGTGATGGAATAATCAGAATCTTTTTGGATACCTTCATTTGTCAATCGTCGTATCGTTAGCAAAGAACTTTCTGATGCCTCAGCTACCCGCTGAAATAAATAGAAGGTAAAACAATTTTATTTTCAACCTAATTTTAAACTTACTTCACAAAGAGCTGAAATTGGTAATCAAGTTTGTTCAGCTTTCTTGTCTAATTGAAAATAGTTAAGTAATTTGACTATCAGTATTTGTTCCTTTTCCGTATATCTTGGCATTCTTAAAGTATGTTAATGAACAAATAAATAACCCAAAACACATAATAATCCACAACGCTGTGAATAATGTCAAATCCTGAGCTGAACGACAACGATTACTTCACTCTTTGACACTTCGAAAGGATGGCCAACATGGATGAAGTTTTAAGTCAAATACGTAATTCACGTATTTGATTGGCTGTCGAAAGCGTGCATTTTAAATATCAACGAATCAAATGTAGGTTAGAAATAAACCGCTTGTGCATGTAACGTCGCAATATTTTTGTGTTTAATCACGGACCTACCGCTTTTTCCGTCACATCAAATTTAATGTGTTAGAAAGAAATCAAAAAATTGTGATGCACTGAAAGAAGGCTCTGAGAAGAACTCTATTAACATTTTTTATTAATTAATTTTTTAACAATTGTAATATTTCTTTGTTTGCTTAAGAAATTGCAGTCATCAATAAATATAATTTAGAAACATCAATAATTTTTCATCCATCTACGGCCCTACAGCTCAATTCGAGCCCTAGCCTCCCTGAGCAAATTTCTCCATTTTTTATGCCATAGCCATTCTCCTCCACGAACGACTGTCATGTAAAATGAATAAATTTTTTTTTTTTTTTTTTTTTTTTTTTTTTTTTTTTTTTGTACCGCATCAACCCCTAGGGTTATTAGCGGGTGGTATATCTTTATTTTAGAAAAGTTTAGAAAACATTTAGTATATTATTAAAATTTACATAACAGTTTTGTAAAATACAAACATTTTATGTTATGTTACAGTTTGTTATACAGTTTACAATTTTTGATAAAATTTATTGTATTACTGATGTCTTCTTTTAGAGTTTCTTTCAAATTGTGTTTTAGTTTTGCTGTCGATCTTGCTGTTGAGTACACTGGACAGTCTATCATTATATGTTGCACTGAAAATGGTATTTGACAGATGTGGCAAATCGGCTGAGGGTCCTTGGAGATGATGTATCCATGTGTAAATTTTGTATGACCTAGCCGCAGTCTGTTAATAACTACTTGGTCATGTCTTTTAGCTGGGAGCGGTAGTAAAGCAGAAGTAACATCTGGTTTGATACTTTTTAATTTTGCTTCTGTTTGGTTCCATTTTACTTGCCAGATTTTGTTCATGTAAGTTTTTATTAATGTTTTTTGATCTGAAATTGGTATGTTTTGCATAATAGGAATTGTCATGTTATTGATAGTTTCTGTTGCTGCTTTATCAGCTGCTTCATTACCCTTTATCCCAACATGGGATGGTACCCATAAAAATGTTATGTTTTTACCACATGTTTGGACATTGTATAGCATGTCTTTTATTAATGCTAAATTGGCATGAGTAGGATACATCTGCTTGACACCATTTAAGGCACTTAGAGAATCTGATATAATAAGAAAGTTTGTATCAATGCTGGTACATTGGTTCAGTGCGTTGAAGATTGCCTGCAGTTCTCCAGTATATATGCTACACTCCTTGGCTAGACGGGTGACAGAGGTGTTGTCTTCAAAAATAGCTGCAGCAGCTACACCATTACTGCTTTTAGAGGCATCAGTAAAAATTAGTTTGAAATCAGGGTATCTGGAGATGGTAGACCGGAATTGTTGTTGTATTTCAGAAGGATTGTGTGAATGTTTGGGATAGTTAAGTAAGGTAAAATCTACTTTTGGTATTTGAACTTTCCAGGGAGGAGACTGGCATCTGTTTGTAGAAGTGGCTCTCAATTGATGTATATCGAATTCAAATCGATTTATTCGTTCATTGAAAGGTAAGTTTCTTGAATAAATTTATTTATGTAAAATAGTAGAAATATTACAATCGTATACCATATTTTTTTATTTTTTTCTTTTTCTCAAACTTTATGTTTTTCAAGTACGCCGTAATGTTGCGTAAGCGTTTCTTCAGGTTCATCTTCAAAATCGCTAATATACTGCCGGAGTCTTCATCTTCCCAAACTCGGAAGACGGACTAAGACAGCTCTCGCTTCTGGTAATAAGCTTTTTCTGATAGTTTGCCTATTGGTGATAATGCTCCTATAATTATATCGGGTTCATGGATCAGTAATCGGTGAACTTCGGTGGGTATATTGTACCAGGGAAGTATATTGTGATTAAACAAAGTATCTGGCCGTTTCTGTAGTATGTTTCCTTAATTTTTCTATATCGATTGCTTCACTTTTCGAAATTGTTGATAAATAATATGAAAATATTGGATCAGTTCTTGGTCAAAACGTCGAGCTTTGGTTTCATCAATATTACTACCAAATACAGGTTTTGGCATGTTTATAATGAGTCCTAATTCTTTTTTGAAAGCATACTGGATCATAAGTGAGATTTTAAGATATTGATATAATTAATTAATTCGTAAAAAATCCCGAAATAATATTTGTTATAAATTACGTAAATTATTTGCCTATTTAAATTAGAACAATTAGAAACTAAAGCACACGTATTGTATAAACACAGGATGTCTTATTTCATAATTATTTTTTTACACATCTAGCATTGTATACTCAGCACTTTTGTCTAAATATTATTTGACCTAATAACCAATCTTATATATAATCGTAAACATCTAATCATTCATATTTCAGTCAATTCGTTATTCGTAATGTGAACACGAACTAATATAAATAAGTATTGTCATCAATACTCTATTTCGTTGTAATTACAGTTTCGTTTGAACCTTCGAAGAGAGAAGTCAAACAACAATAACCGGCTTACCGATTTGTTATTAATTAGTGTTCAAGTTTTTGTTTTTTCGTGTTGCTAAATTTATCAAAACAATTTAAATAAGTTAGATTTTAAAAACTTCGCCCCCGCCATGGGGAGCGTAAAAAATAAGACGCCAGATGGTGATAGTGGAGTTACTTGTGAAAGTGATAGTTTTTCCAATATGGAAAGTACTGCTGCCGTCATGGAAACGGGAACAATAGGTGCTAAGGAGGACGAACCAAAACTATTTGACTCGATAAATCCAGATAAGTACTTGTTAAATAATTATTGCGTATATGTTGAAAAAACTAATCAGCAAAGTTTGGGTCGTTTGCATCCTATGTTTGTAGGACATATTTTACACAAAAATCTAAAAGTACAAAACATTCAGGAAATTAAGGGAATAGGTAGAAATCGCGTTAAAGTAATATTAAATTCAATAGCAGAAGCTAATAAGTTGGTCACAAATAAAAATTTAAAAGAATTAAACTTAAAAGCTTTCATACCTAATCACCTTTTAGAGGTCAAGGGTCTGATCCGAGACGTTGACACAAGTTACGACGTTGATTATTTAAAACAAAACATAAATTCAAACTCAAGGGTTCTAGACATCAGACGAATGCACAGGAAAATTGAAAAAGATGGTAAAGCTGAGTATGTACCTAAGAAGACCATTGTAGTCAGCTTTGAAGGAAACATATTACCCAGCCATATATCCGTTAATTTTGTTTATTTTAATGTGGAAAAATTTATAGGCAGGGTCACACAATGCTATAGATGTTTGAGATTCGGACACATATCAAAACAGTGCAAAAGCAGCCAAGAACATTGTATTTTATGTGGATCTGTCAAAACCGAAGAACATAACTGTTCTGAATTCAATAAATCATGTATACATTGCAAGAGTACACAGCATACATCGATTTCCAAACTATGCCCAATTTACGAGGAACAGAAACGTATTAAAAATTTGATGATAGAACAGAAAGTATCCTTTTTAGAAGCCAAAAAGCTTTTTCAATCTTCATATTCAGAAATAACAACGAACAATCGCTTTTCTGCCTTAACAAACTACGAGGCAGATTTCCCGAAACTACCTCAAAGTTCTGGTAATAAACATGCTTTCCAGCAGCCACAACCTACAAATTCTCAACGTTCGGATAGTAGCAGACCTATGGCACTAACCCATAACAACAAAAAACGTAAAGCCACTACTTCTCCCTCATCCCCAAACTTACAGAACCCTCCCATGTTTAACTTCCGTTTTGGACCATCACATCCTCTTCCCCAGTATCCAAAGCAATCTACCTTTCAACCCACAGAAGGTGATAATAAAGATATTGCTCAGGCAGTGATGGAGTGTGTCATTAATTTTTTAAAAAATATTCACACACTTGAGGATTTAAAATCTGTAGATAATGAGAGCATAAATCAAAAAATATTTTCAGTATTGGAGGGTACTAAAACATTGAAATAAAATTCTTAGCATATATCAAAATCAAAATTATTTATCTAAATTATGTAATTCAAATGGAACTTTTTTCTGGCAGTATTTCTTATTTAAACATTAATCCAAGATCAAAATGCACTATTAAAAAAACAAATATGAATGTTTTCACTTATTTTATTATACAACTTTTTACTTATTCGTTAGAATCAGATGTTGGAGGACATCTTCAGTAAACAAGGTTTTCCAAGGACAAACAACTCTGAGAATTTTACAATGGAACGGAAGGTCCGTTGCATCCAATAAAAATAGTTTAGTTCATTTTTTAACAGCTGAAAACATTGATATAGCGTTGTTAAGTGAAACATGGTTCAAACCAAATCAAAACTATATATTTAAAGGTTATAATATAATCCGCCAGGATAGATACGATGGATATGCCGGTGTAGCAATTTTGATTAAAACTTCTATCTCATTCTGTCAAGTGAATATTACTAAAAATTTCAATGATAAAATTTTAGTTTGTGGCATCTCCGTTAAATTTAACAATTTAGAATTAAGTTTCTTGTCTGTGTATAGGCCTCCTAAAGTCCATACTTCTAAAGATGATTGGAAAAATATCTTCTCTCAAGTTACATCACCTTGTATAATTGGAGGGGATATGAATGCTCATAACTCTTTATGGGGCTCACTGCACAATGATGCTGCAGGTCATCAAATCGTCAGCAGTGTCGAGGACCTAGATCTTATTATTTTGAATAATGGGGAACCCACATATCTTTCCAAATATGGTACTCAGAAATCTATGATTGACATTTCTCTCTGTACAGCTAATCTAGCCAGTAAAGTTTCCTGGTCCGTATCTTCAGATACCTTAGGGTCAAATCATTTTGCTATAACCATGAACCTTTCCACAACTAACACATCACATGAAACAATTTATCCAAAAAGCAAATGGAATATCAATAAAGCCAATTGGTCACTTTATACATCCTTAATAGAAAACATGTTTGTCAACTATAGTATCTCTTTAGACACTTACGAACATTATAATTTTCTTATTAATTGTATTAATGAATCTGCTTCAAAATCTATCCCTCAATATAAAATTCTTAAACTCAAAAATCGTCCCCCACCACCATGGTGGGACCCTGAATGTGATATTATAATTAATGAAAGAAAAAAGGCTTTAAAAGCTTACAAACTTTCATCGAGTTTTGATAACTACTTAAAATGTCAGGAAGTTACTGCTCGAACAAAAAAGCAGTTGAAGCAAAAAGCTAAATCCAGTTGGATCAAATGGTGCTCCAATTTAAACAAAAATACC
Organism: Diabrotica undecimpunctata; assembly: GCF_040954645.1. NCBI lineage: Eukaryota > Metazoa > Arthropoda > Insecta > Coleoptera > Chrysomelidae > Diabrotica > Diabrotica undecimpunctata. The sequence continues at coordinate 79,121,034 of NC_092812.1, read as the reverse complement.
TCTGCTAAGCAAATATGGTCACAGGCCAACAAAATGAATCGAAAACCGCAGAATAGTATAAAACCTTTCAGCAATGAAGTTTTAGATGACTTCTTTAATAAAGTTTCTCCTCCCTGGGTTCAATATTTCTCTAACCAATCCGAACAAAGTCACCAATCCAATCACTTTTTGTTGAAACCTTTCACTAAATCTGAATTAGATTTCGCTCTCAAAAATTGCAATAATACCTCCCCAGGGATTGATCAAATCAAATACCCTATGTTAATCAACCTACCAAGAGCCGCTAAAGATCTGCTGTTACAGGTATTTAATGACATCATTCAAAATAACATCGTTATTGATTCATTTAAAAACGCCATTGTGGTTCCTATCCTAAAGTCTGGTAAAGATCCAAATATTGCAAATTCATACAGACCAATATCGTTACTTTCCTGTGTTTTTAAAACTCTAGAGAGACTCATAAAATTTAAACTGGATTGGTGGTTACAAAAAAATAATTTGCTACCAGAAAATCAGTTTGGTTATAAAAGAAGCTTTGGAACACTAGATGCTCTAACAACCATTGTGGTAGATGTACAAAATACCTTAACCAGAAACAACTATTTAACAGGACTATTCTTGGATATTGAAGGAGCATACGAATCAGTTTGCTTGTCAACTTTAAGAAATAAAATGGTTAATTTATTTCATATGCCAATCGCATTCGTGGATACAATAATTGGATTTTACACAAAGAGGATCATCTATGTAATAGATCATAATAACAAGCTAATTGGACCGCGATATAATTATCAAGGTATACCACAAGGCTCAGTTTTATCTCCAATCTTATTCAACATATACAGCTCTGACATACATAACATCCAAATAAATAACAGTTCATTCAAAATCGTACAGTATGCCGACGATTTCTGCATCTATACAGAAAACAAAAAATATGAAACCTGTATACAAAGCCTTAGCAAAGTATGTGAATCCCTTTTTTCATGGTTCTTAGAGAATGGTCTCAATTTATCTATAGAAAAATCAGTAGTATCTATCTTCACAAGACACAACATTCCTAGAAATGAAAATATCATTCTGAACGATCAATGTTTTAAGGTTCAAAATCATGTCAAATATCTAGGCCTTATTTTGGATAAGAAGTTAACTTGGAGACAACACATAGAGTACATGCTTGATAGATGTAACAAAGGCAGCAATTTCCTCAGAATGACAACTAAAACGTGGTGGGGTTGCGATGTAGAAACATCCTTGTTGTTTTATCGCGCATATATACGATCTATTCTAGATTACGGTGCTACTCTTTATGGTTCCGCCTCTAAGAACCTTTTAAGAAAAATCGACACGTTTCAAAATTCTATTATGAGGATATGTTTGGGTGCTATGAGATCAACCCCTATACAACCCTTATATGTTGAAGCCGCTGAGCTACCCCTGGAAAATAGAAGAAATTTTTTAAGTGAAAAAAGCCTTCTTAAAATTCTATTAACTAACTCCCAGTTATTTTCAAGCGTCCGTCAACTTAACGAGTCAGATCTTACAAACAAATATTGGGAGAAAAAACCTTCCCCGCCTTTATGCATGGCATTACAGAATAATCCTATTTTTTTCAAGAAATTGGACACGGTTGACAGAAGCTTAGACTACTATTCTTTATTCCACAGAACTCAGGTTATAATACCCACTTATAGTGAGAACACCATTATGAGTAGCAATCTTCTAATATCTCTATTGCAGGATTATAGGGAAGCCACAGTAATATACACGGACGCATCAAAAACAATAGAAGGGACGGGATGCGCATACTTTTTACCTGCTACAAACGTAGATTTCAAGTATAAACTACCATATGAATTTTCAATCTTTTCAGCGGAATCAATAGCTATACTTGAAGCTCTAAAATATGTTAAAAACACCTGTAATAGACATATCTTAATTCTGTCAGATTGCCTTTCAGTTTTGCAGAGCATAAAAAACATTGAATTACCCTCAACATTTAGCAACCCCTACATATTTGAAATAAAAGACCGATTGTATCATTTATCATCGACTGGAGTCAACATAAAATTTATTTGGGTCAAAGCACATATTGGTCTCAAACACAATGAATATGTAGATCACTTGGCTAAAATGAGTGTAACAACTGGCTCTACGTTGAAATATATGCTTAACACATCAGATGTTACTACGATTTTCAAAAAAAATCAGCAACTTAGATGGAAAGAGCAATGGAAACATTACTGTTCTACAAACTCTAAAAGGTATACCTCTTTACAACCAACTCTACCTCAAACAACCTGGTTTCAGAATTTCAAAGCTCCTCGTAAATATATTACTACTATAAATCGAATACGCTTTGGACATGCATGCTACCCATGCCATTTATTTAAAATTAAAGTCATCGATGATGATAGTTGCAAACATTGCGGCAAGCTAGGTGACCTCGATCACATCTTCTTTGAATGTCCTAAATTTATTCAGCATTCAAACTCCCTGTATACAAAATTAACTAAATGCAATACATACGCTCCATATAATATACAGTCTTTGTTAGCCATAGGTTCTGTAACAATATATAATTTAATTATAGAATTTTTGTCAGACACATGCATAGCTTTATAAATCTGCTACTCGTTCATGAAAATTTTCATGAGCGTGTATAGGATTAGACTTGTACCCTTTGTTTATCCTATATGTAACAATACCTTATCCGTGGTCCAGTATTGTTTGTCTGTTAAAATAAATGTCTTGACGGACCCCTAGACGAGAAGCGAGTGTCCTTGTATTTTCCTTCGACGTGTTCTTCTATTAATTATTCGTCTATTTCGTTTTAGGGATATCGCTGTGCATTTGTCTGAGAGAAATAATCTGTACTTATCTGTCTATACTTTTTTAAGGAATATATTATAACCTTTCGAGACTGGCTGAATGACGAAAGTCAATGCCACAAAAAAAAAAAAAAAAAAAAAAATTTCGTTGTAATTAAGTAAGCAATAAATACATACATCACATCTATTATATATTCAATATTTTCTCCAACAATCAAGATGTAGTTGTTTAAGAAGTATCGCGAATCCATTTAGCGGCGGCATATGGCGGCGATACGAGAGATGACAAGATCACAAGAAAATATGTTCTAATTATATTATTTAGATAATAAGCTGTCTTCTTTGTTTCACATATTTGCATTTGACTTTGCGGGCGTGCCATTTGTGTGCTACTTTGGTAGGATATATAAATGCAACATTATACGTTTATATCAGTTTTTAAACATTGCATATATATATATATATATATATATATATATATATATATATATATAGACACTCTATTATTTAATTTTAAAACGTTATTTATTACCGGAGTTATGGATAGTAGTGCGGATTTTAAAGTTATTTTGAAAGTCAATTAGCTATACTTTATAGAAATATTGAACATTTAGCGTAATGCGGATTACTACATAACTTTTCGATTATTTGAAACGAAATATTCGTTTTATTTTTACGTATTTTTGTTCAGACATTGTTTATAAACAAACTATTGTTACTATATTTTTTAAAAGCGTAAAATAGCTTATTAAAACAAAACAAAAATATATACAATAATGAATATTTTTATTCTTATGTTTATTATTCGCTACATAAAATATGTAGCTAAAGAACATACACGAGTGTACTATGAGAAATTCCAGTAAATACATCGCAATTGATTGCACAATACCATACTTTGAACTATGTATCAAGTAATACTCAAATCGAACCGCAAAATAGCTATGCATTTAAAGCAAATTTATCAGAGCTGTAGTGAAGTGTTTATTCAGTAAATACCTCTGTTTTCATCGGGTAGTGAACAAAGGGCTATAACGAGTGATTGCTGCTACCACTGTTCTCATTCTATAAACTGTAAATAACCGGCAAGGTATTTCATTGTTAGCTGCCTAATTATTGGAAAATTGGTATCAATCTTGTGGCTTAAATGTAGCACTAATTGTATAATAGGTACATTTAATTATATATATATATATATATATATATATATATATATATATATATATATATATATATATATAAGATGAAATCTTTAAATTAAATGTCCAAATATATGACCTAGGAGGACAAATTCGTTAAACTTCCCGTGCTCGAATCGGCATCAATAGAGTGTTATGACTCATTTCAACATCCCTGCTTCATCAGACACTTGGGCTGATACAAATTCAAACTCGAAAAGCCCAACGAATGACATTTTTTCTTTAGATAAAAATATTTTAGAAAATATAGCTATCAAGTTGAATGATAAAAAGTGGTCATAATCTATAAACGATTTAAAAGGTCGATCATCAATGGCCACCGTAGCAATAAAAAATCAAGTCGATCTTAAGGGATTGTTTAATATCGAAGACCATTCGACACTATTTTGTTCTTTTTTTGTTCTTTGTTCTTCAAGAAGACGTCTTCAAAACTACAAATTGGTCAACATTATGACATTAAAGTTCATGGCAACAAGTTGAACCATCTCAGATTCGGTGACGACATCGTGATTATAGCCAGCACATTCGAAGAGCTACAAACTATGGTGGAGGAACTCGCAGACAGTTCCCAATACATCGCGTCGACCTAAAATTGATATGACAAAAAAACAGATGACAAATACAGACGACTCCAGACGTATAACTATAAATGGTAATGAGATAGAACAAGTCTAAGAATATATCTAGTTAGGCCAAATTATAAAACTTGACAAAAAGAACCAAAGTGCAAAAATCACTAAAAGAGTAGTAAGACCGACATGGACAGGATCTGGAAAACTCAATTGAGTACTTAACAACCGTAAAATATTTGAATACTTGACAAGCAAAGTGTTCAACCAGTGCATCCTTCCTATCATGCCATATGGATATCAAACTTGGAGCCCAACTAAAGCAAATATGAATAAACTTGTTACAATAGAAATAACAAGGTTAGGAATATGGCTGTCAGATAGAAATGGGTACCACTGGGTAAGATCAAAAACAAACGTCGAGAATATCACAACAAAAACTGCCGAACTTAAATAAAGCTTTGCAGGTCACACTGCTAGAAAAAAAGACCAACTTTGGAAGACCTTAATACAAAATTGGAGACCTTAAGAAGGTAGACTACCAATAGCTGGAACAAGTTGGAAGTATGTTGCTCAGGATAAAGATCCACTGAAGGTGTTGGGAGAGGAATATTTACAGAAATGGACAATAGAAGGATAAGAAGAAAAAGAAGCATGTTGCTCTGTCCATTTTTTACAGATATGATATCTTAGTGGGAAATATCCAGTGAGAACATCTGTGATTACTTTGAGTTCCGTGTTTTGAAGATCTAAGAGAATTTTTGCGTAGTGAGCAGATGGTCGTAATAACGTTTTTGTTTTGCTATATTTTAGAATATTTTCTCCCCAGACTAAACTAAGATTACTTAAAAATTTTAAGACGCTTTTTAGTGTGTGGCTTTTTGGTACACCGTAGAATGGTTCTGTGCTAGCAAAACGAGTACAAGTTCATACTTTAGCAAGACTACCAGAAATCTCATTAAAAACATTTCCTCTCCTTTTATTTTTCATCACCGAGCAATCATACTATTCACGACGTTCGAATATTTCTCACTACGTAGTATCAGCACTCTTATGTAAGTCTCTTACATACTCCCGTATTTCTCTCATCTAGATCTCGCATACCAACAAAGTATAGTCCGCAGAATCCTTATACTTGGAAATGAACACACACTCGTTAGACTCTTTACTAAATACTTGAGTCAAATGATAGTTTACTTCCCTGTGTTCACGGCTGACTTTGGATTTCTGTTGAGGTTGGCGACCATTACAGTAAATTCTTTCCTATTCTGGGATGCTTTGGTGTTCGTCTAATCTCTTATATTTCTCAACCACGATTTATTATTTCGATCTGTACTTCTCCTTCCATCTATTTCTCCCTCCAAGATTAGTTGGAGTTATTCGTACTCAGTGTGTTACATAATATGACTTATCATCTCTATTTTCTCATCTTAGTAGTTTGGACTAGTTGTTACTGAGTATTAATTTTCCTTAAGACTTCTGCGTTGGTCGTTCTACTAGACCAGATGATTCTCAACAGACGTCTGTAGAGCCAAATTTTAAACGCTAGCAGTTTTTTTCAATATTCCTGTTTTATTTTTCACTTTTAACATTCAAATAGCAGTAAGGACTATACGTAACACTTTAGTGTCCGCGGTTTTACCTGGATACTTTGGGTGACATAGAAATTTTTTCATGTCAATAAAACCAGTCCTGGTGATTTGAATGCGTGTCCTAATCTCTTTTTACTGGTTCAGCTGAGTGTTTATTTCTCTTCCTAGATATACGTTGATGTTAGTATCTTCGATAACTATTTTGGCGCTATTTTGCATGTAGGTTCCACGGTAAAAAACTAGAGTTTTGATTTTTGAGGAGTTTATCTTTATTCCCATTTTGGCACTGACTTCCGATAGGATATTTATTATTATCTGTAGATTATCTTCTAATTCAACTATTACCACAGTGTCGTCTGTTATCTTAGGTTAATGATCACAATTCTCTGCTGATTATCAATGAACCTAATAATATGTTCCGCAGAGACGTTAAAGAGAAGCAGGGACAGAAGGCATCACTGACGTACTCCTAGTTTTATACTTACATTTCAGTCTATATTGGGGATAATAATTATGTCCCATCCATCGAGCGATCTCTTGTAGGACTTCAATCACCTTGTCGTATCTAATGCCTTCGGCTGATCAACAAAGCAAACGTAAAGTTTACATTGCACTACCAAATATTTTTTCGCTAATAGCGTCAACCCAGAACTGCTTTCCTAATACCTGTTTCCTTTTCAAAACTATACTGGGGTTGACTAAAATTTGCATCACATTTATTATGAATTCTGTTGTGAATAATCCGCATTAAGATTATAACGGCTTTGGTACCCTCTATTTCTTTTTGGAATTACTAACGTCTTCGGAATCCCTCTATTTCGCCTGTTTCGCAGCCATTAGTTCCATCGGTAGTACCCCAGCCAGCACTGTCATAGCATCCGTTGATACAGTACAGTAACTTTGCGCTATTTTGCATGTAAGTTCCACGGTAAAAAACTAGAGTTTTAATTTTTGAGGAGTTTATCTTTATTCCCATTCTGGCACTCACTTCCGATAGGATATTTATTATTATCTGTAGATTATCTTCTAATTCAACTATTACCACAGTGTCGTCTGTGTATCTTAGGTTAATGATCACAATTCTCTGCTGATTATCAATGAACTTAATAATATGTTCCGCAGAGACGTTAAAGAGAAGCAGGGACAGAATGCATCACTGACGTACTCCTAGTTTTATGCTGACATAGTTCGTGAACAACGATTACAACAACTACTATAAATTCTAAGAAGCGTTTTTCTTTGGACTCCTCTAATTTTAAAGGGGTATTTCTTAACCTCAAACACCCTCCCCGGGACTGTAATTTTGCCGCGACGTTGGTGGGAGGGCCGAGTAACTGGTCTTGGTCCCTGAAATTGTGAGGGGAGCACGACCAGTGAAACTAAACACAGTCCCTAAGCGTCCAGCGCCTGTGCACCGGGTGGCCGCCGGACAGCGCCGCTGGACGCAAGAAAGGCGTGGCAATTGAGGCGAATAGTTGCGGCGCCTTCGCCTTCAGCTTTTAGTTTACCCTTCCAACTTCCCTACGGCTACTCCAAATTTCTCTAATCTCAGTCGCCAAACTCCAAAACCCGGCGGCGGTGGGGTCCCACGCATTAGACGCGTCTGCCGGTGCGGGGACCCCGCCCTTGATCCTGACACACACACACACTTTTCGAGCCTTCCTCGACAGACTATCTAGGAGTAGCCGACTCACCCTATCCAACTTCCCGCCCCCTCACATCCCAACAGGAAGCTCGTAGCTCGGAAATTGTCGGCGAGGCACTGGTGGGGTCACTGACGCCAAATAGGTGACACCAATAAATACCAGTAGAAGAGAAGACCAGCCCAACTGCATCTCAGCATGCATCACTGACTAGTCCTTATCCTCACGGAAGGATGAATGGCGAATTCCCGGCGCCAAAAAACGGGGAACTTTTGGCTATGGAATGGTAACCCAGACAGAGAAGTCCAGGTGGAGAAAACCAGCTTTTAAAAAATCCGCAATTCAAGCTGGAAGACATCGCGGCGAAGGATGAATGGCCATGCGTAGTTGGTCGAGAGCGATTCCTGTAAGGAACCAGGCGACATCTCACAGTAATTAGCCTTACTCGGGCATGCGGGGCTCTGCTCGAGTGGACTGCAATTCCCTAGCTACTCGTGGGAACAATATGGAAAATAATATGGAAACCAATATTCCCGAACAACCCGTAGTAGAAAGCCCTGAAGGCACTACTATACAGATAGCGAAGCCGACCAAAGGAAGGCGGTCAGAGTCACCTCCCTAGAGGAGGTGGATCTAATGACAGACGAGGAGGTTATTAAGGCCAGGCTGGCCGGGGCCTCCAAGAAGAAAGTAAGGGATCTGGTGGGAAAAGGCCAGGATTACATTAAAGCCAAGCGCTCGGTGATCAAGGCCAACCTCACCAAGGTGCTTGGACGACAAAAGGACAATCCCCCTAAGTCTAAAGAGAAGGCGGAACAAAAGCTGGAAATGGCTACGCAAAAGTCTACAAAGAAGCGACAAAGGTCGGACCACAGTACGCCGCCAGCGGAAGCCAAAAAGAGGCCGAGGAAGTCAGAAATAACTTTTACACAAGCCCTTTGCTCGGCAAAGGTGGCTGTAGTATGTGATGGCTTCCCTGGAGTCAGGATGGAACCCACAAAGCTTAAGGCAGTGCAAACATCCATCTTGGAGGCTCTGGAGAGAACGCCAGAAGAAGGGCCGCAAATCAGGCTGCTAAAGAGCACGTTCAAGCCCGGTTACCTGGTAATGACGTGCGCGGATAGTGCAAGCGCACAATGGCTCAGGGACACTACTCCCACTCTGAAGCCTTGGGAAGGTGCAAGCCTCCAGGCTAAGGACGCGAGTGAAGTCGAGAGGCCGTGTTCTTGCACTGTCTACATCCCAGACGAGGACGGAAAGAGGTTGGAGGCGGAAAGTGTGCTGACTCGATTAAGGGTCAGCAACCGAAAGCTCAACACCCTTATATGGACCGTTTTGGGCAAAACACCTGCAGAAAAAGGGCAGGTATGGGTCCTCTCAATGGACAAAGAGTCCTTTGAGGAACTCAACAAACTTCAAATGTGTCCTTACTTTGGCATCGGAAGAATTAAATTCCGTGTCAAGGATGATGGGTACATTAAGAAGGTTGCAGAGGCCGGACCATCGGGGTTGCAAGGAGTAACTGCCGCAACCTCGGCAGTCAAGGCTAAGCAAAAAAGAAAAGAAGTAAAACCTTCAGAGGGGCAAAGCTCTAAAGCAGCGCCAAAGAAGGTTAACACTTCGACCAAACACAAGGCTCGCCCTAAGGATGATAAGTCGAGGGAAGGAGCTAAAGAAGGAATAATCCCGAAAGAAGTCCGTACCGACTTGCAGGGGAGTGCTACAAACCCGCCCAGAAGGCTAGAAGCCACTGAGCGGGTGGCCGCTCCCATGGAAGGGGTAGAGGACACGGGAAAACCCGAAAGTTAGACTTCAGTTTAGAGGAAGGCAGAGTAAAGGTCCTGCAGGTCAACCTTCATCATGCTAAAGCTGCGTCGATGGTTTTGTGCAGAAGGTTTGACATGGAAGGCCTGGACTTGGCCCTACTGAAGGAACCATGGCTCCACGGAGGGAAGATTGCAGGCTTGAAGCCGCAACAAGGTAAGTTACTATACGATGCGAAAGGAGAGACACCTCGAGCATGCACTGTATATGGTAACGAAGTAAACTGTACACTGATTCCGGATCTTTGCTCCAGAGACTTTGTTACAGGTATTTTAACCGCTTCCACCGAGGAAGGTAGTAAAAGATGGTTGGTCTGTTCTGCCTACTTCGCCGGAGAGAAGGTCTTCCGCCCAGGCATAGTAGAGGACGTTATAACCTACAGCCGAAGGGAGAACCTTCATCTAATACTGGGATGTGATGCCAATGCCCACCATCTGGCATGCGGGAGTACGAACATCAACAGTCGAGGTGAGTCTTTACTACAGTTCATCTTAAGCAAGGGTTTAGAAATAGCCAATATAGGAAATAAATCTACCTTCGTTACGGCCACGCGCAAAGAAGTCTTAGATGTAACACTTTGCAGTGAAAAAACGTACGATACTATAAAGAATTGGCATATGTCAGAGGAACCTTCATGTTCCGACCATAGGCACATTCAATTTGATTTAATTACGTCGACTCGAATGGTGGCAAGGTTCAGGAACCCGAGAGAGACGGATTGGGAAGGCTATAGAGGCTCACTCGAGAAGTCTTTTGAGGGAGGAATCGGCACCATAAAAGATACGGAAGATCTCGAACTGACAGTCGAAACGGTGAGGGGAGCTGTTCTGGCCGCTTACCAGGAGAATTGTCCAGAGAAAGAAAAGAAAGGAAAGAAAAACACACCCTGGTGGAATGAACACTTACAAAAGCTTAGGGCATATGTAAGAAGACTATTCAATAAAGCCAAATTCAACCAGGACTGGGCCATTTATAGAGAAAAACTGACGCAATATAATAAGGAGATCCGAAAAGCCAAAAGAGACTCGTGGCGAAAGTTCTGCGAGGAAGTCGAACAGGCTCCCGCATGTTCCAGAATCCACAAGGTCCTGGCTAAGGATGGTATTGCGAATCAGGTCGGCCTCTTGAAGAAAGAGGACGAAACGTATGTAGAAACCCTGGTGGAAAGCTTAATAATGCTCACCAAGGTACATTTTCCCAGCTCATCCATTGACAATAATCCTTCGGTAGAGGTAGCTCATCTCAGAAGGCCTACTAAGGCGGGCTGGAAATTAGCTACCGACATCACGAGACCGGAAAAAGTCAGGTGGGCCATCAATAAATTCCAGCCATACAAATCACCAGGAATGGACGGGATTTATCCAGCCTTGCTACAGAAGGGACATGATGTGATCATCCCGCATCTAACAAAGATCTTCAAAGCTAGTTTGGCATGAAGATATATTCCAACCGCATGGCGAAGGGTGAAAGTCACATATATCCCCAAGGTTGGTAGGGTAATGGACCAGACCCCCAAGTCATACAGACCAATAAGTCTATCCTCTTTCCTAGCAAAAACGCTGGAAAGATTGATAGACAGGTATATTAGGGACGACGTGCTGATGGAGAATCCACTTCGCGATCGCCAATATGCATACCAGCCAGGAAAGTCAACTGACTTGGCGCTGGATGATCTTAACAGACTGCTCTCAAAGTCGCTAGATGACAAGGAGATAGCGGTGGCGACGTTTCTGGACGTGGAGGGAGCGTTTAATAACGTCTCCTTCGAGTCTGTAACGGACGCGCTTAAAAGAAGAGGAGTTCCTGCCTTCATATGCGAGTGGACAAAGGCGACCTTAACAAACAAGATCATTGTGTCCTCGTTAGGTGAAGCCACTATTGAAGCGAAGGCAGGAAGCGGCTGCCCCCAAGGAGGAGTTTTATCCCCATTACTGTGGGCTACGCTTATGGACGACCTACTTAATACACTGTCCAGGGAGGGTTTTTACTGTCTGGGTTATGCGGACAATTTGGTAATTGTAGTCCGAGAACGCTTTACCAAAATAATTTCGGAGAGACTTCAAGTCGCTCTGAGGATGGTGGACAGCTGGTGTGAGGAAGAAGGCCTGAAGGTTAACCCTAAAAAACATCTGTTGTTCCCTTCACTAGAAAAAGAGCACTGCAAGGCTTACAGCCACTAGTGCTCAAGGGAGTAGAAATCCCATTCACAAGTCAGGCCAAGTACTTAGGTGTAATATTCGACCAGAGGCTGACATGGAATGCACACATTCAGAAAGTCACACAGAAGGCCACTATGGCCCTGAACACATGTAGACGAATGTGTGGTAAGAATTGGGGGTTAAATCCTAAAATGAACCTCTGGTTGTACACAAGGGTTATAAGGCCCATGATAACTTATGGTTCAGTGGCGTGGTGGAACAAAACGCAACAGTCCGGGGCGATTCGATTGCTCAGTAGCACACAAAGGCTTGCATGCTTGAGTGTTACAGGAGCCATGAGAACAGCCCCAACGGACGCGCTAGAAGTTCTGCTAAACCTACCACCTCTGCATATATACATACAGAGTGAAGCCAGATCAACAGTACATCGGTTGATCCAAGGCCAAGCTCCAATAAGTATGATGCAGGGAGCTGATAACTTAAAGCTATACCAGGACATAAAGGCAGACCCCGTTCTAGGAATGCCTGTAGACCGAATGGTTAGGAGGTATAGTTTTAACAAAAATTTTCAAATTCCAATACCAAAAAGAGAGGACTGGGAAACTGGTCCGCCGCTAACAGCAAACTCAATATGGTATACGGACGGCTCCAAAACGGATACAGGTACGGGGGCTGGAATATATGGCATAAAACCAAGGACGGAAGTCCGGGTATGTCTAGGAACATACGCGACCGTATTTCAAGCCGAATTAGCTGCTATACACAGGTGCGCTATGGAACTAATCGGCCGAAATATAGATAACGACTCCATCGTTATCTATTCGGATAGTCAAGCGGCTCTAAAGGCTCTCAGTTCGGTACAGGTCGATTCATGGCTGGTATGGAACTGTTTGGACGTCCTCTCTCAGTTCTTCTCACCTCAGACACTTGCCTGGGTGCCGGGACATAAGGGTCATCGTGGCAACGAGAAGGCCGATGAATTGGCCCGAGAAGGCGCATCTACGCCACTGGTTGGTCCGGAACCCTTCTTTGGAATCGCAAATACGATAAAAAGGGCAGCCATACACAAATGGGTGCAACAGAAGTCTCTTGAGTGGTGGAACAACTCACCAGGACAGAGGCAGGTCAAACAGTTCATCAAAGGACATTCGGCTAAATTTACAGCAGACTTACTTTCGCACAGACGCAGGACTGTCAGAATGATAGTGGGTTTGCTCACTGGGCACTGTAGACTCAATAGACACTTGAGTCTCATAGGCCTGACAGAAGAGGACACCTGTCGTTTCTGTCTGGAAGAAGAGGAAACCGTTCTACACGTTCTGTGCCATTGCGAAGGTCTCGCACGAATGCGGTTTCTAGAACTCGGAGAGGAAAAACCGGAAGCACCAGGCTACATGAAAAGGCCACTATCAAGGCTGTTGAGTCTCATTAAGAGGACCAAGCTAGATGAAGTGCTTTAAAATAAGGGGGAAACACAATAGATCTGCAAAGGTCGCAGTGTATCAGGCTCTATTGGCCGCCCCATTTTCTACATTCTACATTCTAACCTCAAACACCTCTATCCATGTCTGCGTTCTATATAAGATTATAAAGGATTCATTTAAGGGTACTTTTTTTGTCAAACTGACATTTCGCTTTTGTTTAGTATTGTTTGACATTTCATGATGGAAAGACTTAGCCCGGCACAGCGTCTAAAAATTATTAAGTTGTATTTTGAAAATGGGAGTTCTGGAGTTCTGTGAGGAATCTGTTTCTCCCTGAATCCCCTAAAAATCCACTGTTTGGTGTGGTTTATGGGCTGCTAGAATCATTGGTCCATATTTTTTTAAAACAGATGCCGGCCAGAATGTTACTGTAAATGGAGACCGTTATCGTGCTATGATAACGGACTATTTGGTACCTGAAATTGAAGCTCGTGGTCTCAAAGACATTTGGTTCCAACAAGATAGCGCCTCTTGCCATACAACCCGTGAAAGCATGGCTTTATTGCAAGAACGATTCGGTGAAAAAATTATTTCAAGTTTTGGACCAGTGAATTGGCCGCCTAGATCCTGTAACATCCCACCTCTAAACTCTTTCTTTTGGGGCTACCTAAAGTTTAAAGTCTATATGAATAAACCAGATACGATTGAGGCATTGGAGGTCAATATTACTCGACTCATTGGTGAAATACCAATCGAAATGCTGGAAAGAGTAATTGAGAATTGAAACTTCAGAATGAACTAACTTAATCATAATCATGGCCAACATTTAAAAGAAATTATCTTTCAGAAGTAATTGTTAAGAATGGTTCTTTTGTATGATAATAAATATCTTCAAATAAAATTTATTTTTTTCATCGTTTTTCTTGTCGAAAAAAGTATCTCTAAATGAACCACCCTTTAATAATCCATTACCGACCACAGTAATCTTCTTTCACTTCTCTGAGTCCTCCAAAATCCGCCATCAATCAACCAGGTCGCCCAATACTTTTTCTGTTCTCTGAACAGCCCTCAGAATTTGCGTTCATAGCACCTAAAATTAGCACAAATGGCACAATATTTAATAAGACCATTCAACGGATTGCACATAAAGATTACATAGATAGAAATAAGCGAATTGGCAGTTCATGAAGAAGTCTCAGAGATACGGGAATTTTCAGATACTACGAGGTTTATCACAAACACCCAGAAAACAAAAATATTTCGCAGTACCAGCAACTCCTCAACAAACAATCAAAGCTTTTCAAAAATTTTTAAAATCCTCTCTTGTCGATACAAAAAAAGATATGAACAACGAAATCAAGAGACTAACCCTCCTTGCTATTCAAATATTTTTTAAAACAATAAAAATCAAAGAATATCTCGAGAAGTACAAAAATTAAAATGTCTTAAACTCTATATAAGACTAGTCTTAATACACAGATAGCAAAAAAAATATAACACATAGAAGGACAAATATTGTTAAAATAATTATTTATGGAAGTATATATTATAATATTCTTATTATTTGATAACATAATAAACAAATTTGCAACGTCATTTTCGCCCAAAAATTAATAATAAGCGGCTCCTCCTTGATTTTCTATACACTTAGTTACTATGGGGCATTGATCGAATTAAGTGGTTTTTATCATATAGCGGAATACTCATATAGATTCAACTTTTTCCAGGTCTTCTAAGTTTGCTGGAGGACGTGACAATCGATTTACGTTTCGACCTACTATATGTCATACATACTCGAAGGGTGACAAATCAGCTGATCTTGATCGCCACTCCAAAGTTTTGTATTTTTTGTATGAACCAGACTCTTGTATAAAACTGGTTGCAATATTTCACCAATACATTGTCGAGCTTGCAGAGTGCCATTATTAAAACTAGCGGTGATCTACTTCCCAAACATATAGCATCCCATATTATAATGCTTGATTATCTTACTGTAGGACCTCTATATTTTGTTTCTTACCTCAAAAACTTCTTACCCGTATGAGCTCATCAGAGCTACAGAAAACAAAACTTAGATTCGTCACTGAAGCAGACAAAAATTCCATTGGCCATTCCAGTTTTGCTGAGCTCTGCACCATTTTAAGCATGGAGCCTTATGATGTGTCAAAAGCGGACGGTAAGCTCTCAGTTTCATTTTAAGTAATCTTTTATTAATTGCTCTTCTTGAACTACCGTTCCTGTAGCTGCAATTAAATCATCTCTTACTTGATGTATGTACACTGTCTCGTCTATTTCTGAGAGCAAGATGTCTAAGAAAGCAAAAATCACGGCCTTGCAATATTATAGAACATTCAGACCCTCCACGCTACCGATAAGTCCCATAATTCGACCATCTCCTCTAAACTCTTAACAACTTTGATGGGTTAGCTTCAACTTTTCGTGAAATTTCCAAACCAGGCTCTTTTATGCCACAATGCGTTCTTTTTCGAAGTTGTTTAAATGACTAAATTGTCGATGACCGCGAACTCTTGGCATATTAAATTTTGGGTAAATCAAAAACATTCCAAAATGACTCAAAATAACAAATAAACTGAAGTTAAATATACTAAAATACACTTTCTAACCTTTTTTATTTTAGCAAAAAAAAAAATCAAAAAAAACTCAGTTAAAGAAAAGAGAGCGAAGTAAAAACTTTATCATATATATATTTCTAAAGAAGATTTATTTTAAAAAAATATTTTTAATCCAAATAAATAACCGTATACAAAGTGTTGAATTTTTTAGGCAGTTGCATATCAGTATATGGCTGAGAGACTTGGACACTTACTAAAAACGATGAGCATGTACTAGAAACTTTTGAAACAAAGTCCTAAGAACAATGCATCAGTGACAATGGAATATGAAGAAAACGTTTTAATTTTGAGCTATTCCTACCAGCTATTCAGAGAACCAAATATCATAAAAAAATTAAAATCAACAGACTGAGATGAGTGACACAGAGATAACGTTGAAGTTAAAAGAAGTGAAGGCAGATATATAGGTACTATGGATAGGAATATAGAGAAGCCTGGACCTGACTGGGTAACGCTGGAAGAATATTTTAAGAAAAGTTAAAAATCATTAACGGCTACACAGCTATAAAGAAAAAGCACTGCAATTTAAATAAATCGAGTTATCTTTTGTATTCTTTTTATAATCTTTTTAAATACCATGTATCTTTTTAGTAAATATTAAAGTAATTTAAATTTGTCATACATTAATAGGGTCGTAATAGAAGGGCAGACTCAAGGAATTCGGTAATACTCTAGCAAATATTATTGTCGATAAAATGTCTTATACTTTTCATGTAATTGTAATGTTGTCCAAGTAAACATTTTTAGATACGAAATCGATATGGGTAACTGCAGAGCCATTTCTGTAAAGTCAAAAATTAAATTTTTATTAAGAGACCGAAAATAGAAAAGCGCCGAGTTAAACTTTAAGAGTTTCTAAATCAAGCTGAAATCTCTGTTCATAAAACGTATCCGCTCGTTGCAAAAAATTCAATCATAACTTTCATTCCCAGTTGATGCTGTAAATCACTTAAAGTTAAATGTATTCTCTTGGATCTCTCGGGTAGCATAGATGTCAGTTCAGTGGGAAAATACAGGAAAGCCGCACACCAAACACGATTCCGTTATAATTTGTATAAAATTAAAATTGGTGCAATTGCAACTTTTGCTCACAATTCACACTTAAACCAAATATTAAAATATAGAAGCATATAATATATATATATATATATATATATATATATATATATATATATATATATTATATACTGTATATTGTATATTATATATTATATATTATATATTATATATTATATATTATATATTATATATTATATATTATATATTATATATTATATATTATATATTATATATTATATATATATATATATATATATATATATATATATATATATATATATATATATATATATATATATTGTTGTGATTCATTTTATCAATAAAAGATAGAATAAAAATTTTATTTTGTTATAGAACGCGGGCACATAAATTTGCAATGCCCTGTACATCGATTTGTAAATATTTGTTATAAGTTAGTTTTAAGCAGTGGGTTTATCCATAATGAGTTTTACCCTGAAGGACTTAAAAACATAAGTAAATATTTAAATGTGAATAGCAATTGTTTCCCGGTATTTGTAGATGTTATATTTTAAAAGCCTTTGGTTTTGTTTCGCTGGAAAGGCAAAAACCACCAGGTAGTTATTGTATTTAGAAAGTATAAGATAAAACCGTTATCATTTTGAAAGAAAGTTGTTTAGAAGTGATGCTTGGGTTTTTCAGATGTAAAATAAGAGGAGGGATATAGGAATTTTCTTATTGGTTAGCGACTTTGGAATGAGGATGAAAGAGAGTGAATGTTTTGAAATTTTGGAGTAGAAAAGATTATTATATGTTGGACATCCGAAAAAAGCAGTTGAAGTTTTGTGTAGTCAGTTAAGAAGCAAGTGTCAGTGGTGTTAATAGTTAGAATTGGTGGCTGACAGGTGGAACGAGAGATAGGTCAAAGTTGAAAAGTCGAATACCTCCTTGATTCTATAAAGTCCAAGTGAGTAAGTCACAAGAACTATAACTATTAAAAATATTTGCGACACCAAGTAAAAAAAATGCTTGGGTCACAGGAGATTGTTACTATATGAAAGAGCGGAGAGAATTTTGGAGTGTGTTGAACGAGTACTGGTAAAAGAGGCCTGCTCGTGTTTTGAAAAAAGAGTTGCTAGTATGCTGACAGGTTGATACTTCGTATCAACGTCAAATGATAATATTAATATTGGTTAATAAATTTAAAAAGTTTCTTTTTATAATATTCAGAATTTTATTTTTTTTTAATACAAAAACATATGAACAAAGATTTCAATATTTCAAAATTTTCATAGGAAGTGTAATTATTTAACGAATATCCAAATTTCTTGTTTATGTTGTTTTATCAATGTTATAAAAAAACAAACCGATAAATATTTGGTGAATTAAAATTATTTTATGTGGTACAATTTTTATTGGGACAGTTAAATTTATTTGATAAATTTTCATATTATTGCTTTTGAGAATAAAAGATATTTGTATTTGTTTATTTATGTTATTTCTATTTATTTCCTTTTCCTATTTTATCCCGATAAGGAACAACTAAGAGATAGTGGAAGTATACACAAGAAAGGATAAGTATAATCTAAGCTGATTTATTTTTTTTTGTATAATAAAATGGCACACTGAGATTATTTTTTTTATGTATGATTTGCGACACTTAAATAATTAATTAAATAATTAATTAAAATAATTAAATAAATAAAAAGTTGATATAAAAGTAAGAGAAAGCATATCATAGTAATATATATATATATATATATATATATATATATATATATATATATATATAATTTATATATATATATATATATAATTTATATATATATATCTATATATATATATATATATATATATATATATATATATATATATATATATATACAGGTTGAGTAATAACTATTACTCAACTGGTTATTTGGACCAAAATATGGCTATTGGGCAAAATATGCCTTATTAAAATGTTGCTGAGAAAAAAGATACAGGGTGTTAGAGTTAATTTTTGTTTTTCGTTTTTTGCTAATAGTTTCCCTGTATATTTATAAATTGCTATCAAAATTGGCACAGAGGCATAATCTTAGACAAGAAATAGTATTTTATTTACAATTCCACTATCAAATACCAAACTAATAAACAAAGTTGCAACTAACGTAAGGTTTCCGTTTTGACGATAAATCAAAACTAAACACACTTTAACTTAAAAGAACTCACAAAAACTCAAACTAAATGTTCTACATGGTCTCCTCCGATTTCTATGCCTTTTCTAATTCTTTTTATAAAGGATTTTTGGACGTTAAAAAAATCTTATTCTGTCCCCTTATAAGATTAGCTGCATTTTAAATGTATCTCCAAAGTTCGTCTCGTGTATTAATTTAATTGGCATAAACTAAGGATTTCATATGTCCCCAAAAATAAAAATCTAGCGGGTTGTACTCAGGACTTCTTGGTGGCCATTGAAAATCACTGCCTCTGCCAATCCATCGTTGAGGAAATACGTCATTAAGATGATTTCTAACAGCTAATGAAAAATGAGGTGGCGCTCCATCCTGCATAAACCACATTTTTCTTCTTACATCCAGTGACAGATCATCTAAAATATCACTAAGAGTATTTTCCAAAAAGAATAAATAAGAATCTCCATTTAAATTCGGAGGAAGAACATAAGGCCCTAGTAGTTGGTCGCCTATAATGCCACACCAAATATTCAATTTAAACTCTGAAATGCTGAAAATGTCTAGCTTTAATAGCATGCGGGTTTTCTTCTTCCCAATAATGACTATTTCGCCAATTAAAAACCCCTCGTCTGGTAAAAGTTGCTTCGTCGGTGAACATAATGTTCTTAATAAAGTGTCTTTCATTGCGATGTTTATTCAGAATACGTTGGCAAAACTGTAACCGTCGTGGAAGATCTGTTGGAAGTAAATTTTGAACAGGAGTGAAGTGATAAGGATGGAGGTTCTCTTTTTTTAGAATTCTAACAATAGACGACTGACTTACTCCTGTTGCTGCTGATAGATGTCGTGAACTTATTTCAGGATTTTCATCTACTCGAACCAAAAGTTCATCTTCTTGATTAGGTGTGATTTGTTTCGGTCGACCACCCCGATTTTTAGTGTGAAATGACCCAGTTTCACCTAAACTACGATATAATCTTGCAAAAGTTTTGTGATTTGGTTGCCTTCTGTTTGCGTATAACATTGCATACCTTCTGGCTGCCGAGCGACCGCAAAAATTTTCTTGTGCGTATACGCAAATCATATCTCGCATTTCTTCATTAGTAAAATGATTGTGACGAGGCATTTCAATCAAAAAAAGTAATGATTACTTTTAAAAAATGTAACATTACACTACACTGTCACATCAAAAATAATTTACTCTGAACAAATGACATTTACAAACAACAATTATCTGACAGTCCAAAGCATACTTTTCATAAATGAAATAATATTTGAAATCCTTTTTTAAGACTCTAAGCAGTTCGACTGCGTTTTTATCGAAAACGGTTGAAATTATCATGTTTAAACAAAAGTACCAATTTTACGTTAAAATGATGTTTACGTCATATTTTCTAATAAAAATTACTAAAAAATTTCATCAGAAAAAGTTTAGACTCAATTTGATCATTAGGAATGATCCACGTGGCGCCCTCTATTGAAAACGTAAAATTGTAAATAAAATACCATTTCTTGTCTAAGATTATGCCTCTGTGCCAATTTTGATAGCAATTTATAAATATACAGGGAAACTATTAGCAAAAAACGAAAAACAAAAATTAACTTTATCACCCTGTACCTTTTCTCTCAGCAATATTTTATTAAGCCATATTTGGCCTAATAGCCATATTTTGGTCCAAATAACCTGTCCTTAGTCTATGCCCCAATAGTTATGACTCACCCTGTATATATTTCAAAAGTAATTAGCAAGTGAATGCAGAGGTTCATTCGGTCATTTTTGTCAAAAAAAGAAAAGTCAGTTACTTCATTGGTTTAATGAATACATTTCGTTTTTTTTTTAATTTCTCAAAAGCTTCTTCAGTTCAGTACAAATACAACTAAGTTTATAAGTAAAAGTCTAATATTAGACTACTATATTTACAAAAAAATTTGTAGTCTTTCGGATGTTATAGAAACTGTAAAGTTATTCAACTTACAGAGCAAATATCTTAATAAAAAACACAACCAACTA
Source organism: Diabrotica undecimpunctata (assembly GCF_040954645.1). Classification (NCBI taxonomy): domain Eukaryota; kingdom Metazoa; phylum Arthropoda; class Insecta; order Coleoptera; family Chrysomelidae; genus Diabrotica; species Diabrotica undecimpunctata. The sequence goes on along the minus strand of NC_092812.1, from coordinate 79,099,958 downwards.
CAAAGCACTAAAGTCCATGAATCAGCACATGTGTTTATTCCATTTCTTAGGTTGTGATCGTACCGTCACCGATCGAAATTTTTGAAAAGAAATTAGTAAAAAACAATTATACGGGGTTCGTCGAATAATTTGTTCGAAGGGAGGTTGTGATGGCGGAATATATTACGAACTATTTTGGTCCAGTCGTCAGATAGTTGACCCATAAAACTTGTACCAACAAGCTGAATTATGCCAAGGATATTAATTTTAGGATCCCAAAAAGATGCAAAAAAGTTTATCACTTTTACTCCCGGGCTTCCCCCTAAAACCGCCCTGGTAGGGGAGTAAAAACGCAAAAAAATCGATTTACCAAGAATCTGTACGCCGTAGAAAAAAAAATGTTTTGAATAAAAAATATAGCTGAGATGATTTTAAACAAAAGTGTTTAGTAGCACTTTTGTTGTAGAATGAATCGTTCTCCCACAAACAACGTTTGAAGCGACCGTCGATTTTGAATGTAAGTTTAGTAACATCAAAGTTCAATACAATTCATATCAGCTCGACGGTAAAAATTCGATATTTTTTGATCCAAGTGTCCTATCGACAAAAATCAAGATACGTTTTAAAGGTAAAAAGTGCAGCTTTCGTATGCAATTTTGTATTTTGCCGTAAATAACTTTAGTTTTTATAAAGGTATTAAATAAATAAACGTGGCGCGATTTTTACCATTTTTTACGATTCTCGTGAGATCACTAGAATTGATCACTTTCATTGATCAGTCTTAGTAAAATTTCCATTTATAGATATCAGTCTTTAAAACCCATGACATGAAATTTCAATTTTGATTTGTGGCAACAAATATGAGGCATTTGAAATATGACGAAAAACCGCAGAATTTAATGTTTTACATTACAAACGATCGCACGGCATGGGAAATGCCTCCAAGAAGACGGTGTTGAGTGGAGTTTATAGCAAAGGTTTGGATCTTTTGAAAAACGTACTAGTGTATTTAAAAAAAAGTTTTAAACGTTTTAGATCGTTTGTTATGTGAAAGTTTAAATCCAGCGTGTTTTAAGCACATTTCAAATGCTTCAAATTTGTTGCCAAAACTCAAAACTAAAATTCCGTGCTATAGGTTTTGAAGGTTAGGCTCTAGTAATTAAAACTTCATAGTGACCAGTCCATGAAAGGAATAAATTGTATTGATCTCATGAGAATAATAAAAAATGGAAAAATCGCACCACATTTATTTATTCAACACCTTTATAAAATCTGCAATCTTATTTGCGACAAAGAACAAAATTTGCATACGAAAGCTGAACTCTTTACCATTAAAACGCATATTGATTTTTATTGATAGAACACTTGAATCAAAATATACCAAATTTCTACCGTTGAGCTGATACAAATTTGATGGAAATTGATTTTGCGCGCGTAACTGACATTCAAAATCGACGGTTTATTCTACACAAAAAGTACTAATAAACAGTTTTGTTTAAAATTATCTCAGCTACATTTTTTATTTAAAATATTTTTTTCCACGGACTACAGATTCTTGGTAAATCGATTTTTTTGTGTTTTTACCCCCCTACGAGGGCGGTTTTAGGGGGAAGCCCGGATGTAAAAGTAGTAAACTTTTTGCATCTTTTTTAGTGTCCTAAAATTAATATTCTCGGCAAAATTCAGCTTGTTCGTATGATTTTTAGAGGTTCAGTGGCATTTTCGTTTCTGACGACTCGAGTATTTGTTAAGCTTGGATATGAAGTTTGATGTGATCTTATTTACTGTGTAAGATGAGACAGTAATAAATCTAGCTCATTATTGAAGTCAGTTCGTTTATTTAGGGCTGATGAATGTTTAAGAATAGTACATTTCTATGATAATTTTGTTGTTTTGCCAGTATTTTGACACAAGAATGTTTGGAAACCCTAATGTCGCTTTTATTTAGACGACCTTGAGAGAGCGGCTGATCTGGCAAATGTAGCAGGAGTTACACTCTGCACAGGGTACGTTTTTAGTTAGGGTTTAGTGAGGGTATGAGTGATATGAGAAGTAATGGAGAGAAGCATATTTTGTGGATTATTCTGGGGTGAACGGAGAATTAATCAACTCTATGTTATCAGAAATGGACGCTAATTTTTCGCCTGAAATAGAATGCCCGTAATTTTTAGAGAATAGATATTTAATAATGATAGTAACGGGAAAGGAGTCATCAATGAGAATGGATTTAAGTAGATTCAGATTCACCTTTGTATAGCGGTTTTGTCAACATATGTACTCTAAGACTAAGGGCTTGTACGATGTTATGTTGATATCTGGTTGGGTATACAGAGTGGTAATTTAAGATACGACAATGAACGATATGGAAACCAAATTATTGTTCTGGAATTATTTTAATTTTGTCCATTATCATTTTTAGCCTTTTCCCGCACATCTTCTCAAATACTTCGCTGAGCATAGACAAAACGCTTAGATTTTTTTTTTATAATAATTTTATTAATAATAACTAATAAATATAAATATAAAAATAAATTATAATTAATAACGACGACAATTTGCCAAATTTCAAACGAGCAACATTTGCTAAATTGGTTAAGGAAATTAACTTTCAGTAAGTAAAAATATGTTACAAATGAATTACAATATCAATTACATAACGTTTTTTGTTTTAGTTTTATAACAAGAAAAAAGAATAGCATCTTAACAGAAAAAGATGAAATAATCTCCTGGAGACGTAGGTATCTACGCGAAATCAAAAAGTTGAGAGAGGAAGGGCGGAAGATTTATTATCTAGACGAAACCTGGGTAAATGCAGGTCAAACTACCAGCAAAATATGGGTGGATAAAAATATTAAAAATCCCAGACAAGCCTTTTTGGAGGGTCTCTCAACTGGGTTAAAATCTCCCTCTGGTAAAGGTAAACGTCTAATTATATTACATATTGGATCAGAGGATGGATTTGTAACAAATAATGGTTTGTTGGTATTTGAATCAAAAAAGGATGGCGATTACCATGCAGATATGAATGCTGAGGTGTTCGAAAACTGGTTCAGAAATATTTTGCCACAATTAGCAAAAAACTCTGTAATAGTTATGGACAACGCTTCGTACCACAGTAGGCGTATTGATAAATCCCCTACATCAGCTACAAAAAAGGCGGAAATACAAGCATGGTTGAATAGACACGGCATAGCCTTTACGGAAGATATGGTAAAAGCCGAATTACTAACATTAGTTAAGGCCAATAAACCAGCTGACCGATATGTTATAGACGAAATGGCTTCAAGAAAAGAACATTATGTTTTACGTTTGCCACCTTACCATTGTGAGTTTAACCCAATTGAGTTGATCTGGGCCCAAATCAAGGGAGAAGTGGCAAGAAACAACACCTCATTTAAAATTGCTGATGTCAAACAGTGTTTTTATGGAGCAGTGCAAAATGTAACAGCACATAATTGGCAAAAGGCAATTGAGCACGTTAAGAAAGAGGAATCAAAAATGTGGGAAACTGATAGAATAATGGAAATTACCGTCGAACCATTAATTATTAATCTTAATGATGATTCCGAAACTTCCACTTCCGACAGCGAATAAAATTCCTTGAAATCGCAATTAATCGAGACCAAACATTCTTGCCCTTTGACAAGTGAAGAAATAGAGATCGCCCTTAAAGACGTTTCATCGGGAAAAGACCCAGATTTCGACGGCATCCACCACGAATACATACTCAATTGCATTCAGAATCCCACGGGAATTTAAACATTCAAAATTCATAGCAATACTAAAACCAGATAAACCAGCTGATCACCCAAGAAGCTATCTACCAATTTCTTATAATATAAATCTTATAGTATAAACTACTTAAAACAGTAACGTTTAAAAGAATCAGCCCAATGATCTGCAGCTTTCAACACAGTCTGACCAGAAGGAATGATTTATAGACTCTTACGTACTCTGTCTTGCAAATTCACCACTAGACTAATAGAAAATATGCTCACCGACAAAGTATTTCAAGTAACTATGGGATCCGAAATAAGCACCCCCAGAAAACTCAAAAATAGTCTACGACAAGGCTCGGTACTCGCAATATTGCTTTATAGCCTTTATATCGCAGACATACCGACAACATCAACAAAGTTTGGCTATGCTGATGACTGGGCTTTATTAACAATAAGAAAATCACAAAAGAAGCTGAAGAGATTATGACGGAAGACCTAGCAATTATGGAACGTTACTTTCAAAAATGGAGACTTTGCCCCAATGCCTCTAAAACTGACGTAACCTACTTTCACCTAAACAGCAATCTGGAGTCCAGAATACTAGAAATCTCCAGAAAATCTCCAATACAAACCGCAGAATTAGCTGCAGCTACCGAGTTCAACATAATCACCAAACGGATCCATGAATGGTCGGAACCTCAACCAAATACAGAGTTATACCTTGCATCACAGAGACACCTCCTGGATTTGACCTACCATGTAAGACCTGGCACTTAAGACACTTAAAAGCATCAGAATTCAACATGGTCGATGTTGCGTAGTTGCGTATATGTTGTACAAATGGGGTAAGCTACCATCACCTACACATTTACATTTACATGTGTATAATGTCCACATTGCCTAAAGTTAGCCTATAGTATTTTGATTCCCATTTCTCCCCATTTGTTAAAGACACTTCCAGGTTTTATTGTTTACTTTTTAAGGAACTTCTATTATTTTTGTATTGCATTAAAAATTTTTAAGTTATAGTGTCAGATTGAGGTTATATTTTAAAGTTATATTTTAAAATTGTATTGTCCACTTCTACGCCAAATGTTAAAAATTGTTTAAAATTAACGCTATATATATATATATATATATATATATATATATATATATATATATATATATATATATATATATATATATATATATATATATATATATATATATATATTTCCCGTACAGTCAAGCTTGCGTTACTTACATTTTAGAGGTATCTCAAGCTTTTATAACGCTCCCAATTAATCCTATTGAAATTTACGTTTATTCTTTATTACGATGTACATAACATGTTTTTATAAAATAATCGTTTATTTCAATTTTCGTCTGTATAATAACTTTTTATTTTATTTTTCTGGTACGTCACTGGTTTAATGAGAATACGGCAGTATCAATAGGTTTCTTCGAACAAGCGACCAAACCGTCCGAAACTATGAACGAATAGTCGACCAGCGCGAGTAGGGAGGACAGCACTAATGACAGTATTATTGTTCTCTCACTGATCAACTGTTTGCCACGAATTCTGACTAGTTTGACTGTTTGTAGGAATGATTATAATATTTCATGAGTTCACATGGTATTCACGTGATAACTCCGTCTGTTGGGTAGACAGATTATAGATAGGTATACATTTTCTGTTTTTTTTTTCCGGAATTAAGGATCATTAGGATTGGTGCCACCTTCCAGGTGCTAGGAAAGTAGTTTAAACGCAGAATTTAATTGAATATAAAAGTTATTAGTTTTATGCACTTATCTGAGACTTTTTACAACATCTTGCCAGAGATTAGATACGGTGCTGTTAGGAATTTGGTTAACTTGTTTCTTTCTCTGTGGAGAGTGTAGAAGAGTATCGCATAAATTCACGTTTGTCAAGTATATCAGCTTTAGTTTTATTGTTACTAGCTCAGTTATTGTCATCATCTTTAATGGGTGGGTTATGTTGTTGGGACCGATTAAGTTTTCTTGTGGCTTTCGAAAGTGAATAATCTGTAGTTTCGGTTGGAGAGTTGCTCTGAATGTGTAATGTTGTGTATTGCTTTTGCCAAGTTCAGTAATCAATGTTTTAAAGTGTTCCATCTCAATGACTTAAGCCTTTATTGTTTCATAGCTGTTGGTTGTAATTGTGTATTTATTATTTGTGATTTGTTTATGCAGTTCATGCATGTTGTACTACACCTACATTATAGATGGTTGTCGGTGGCGGCTTAGGTATATTTTTTAAATTGTTATGTTGATCATTTTCTTCTTCGCTTTCTTCATTTTCTTTAATGAGCACGCTAAACTAGTTATTTGTCTTGAGTGATTTTTGTAGCCAATAGTTACTAAATGTTGTTTGTTTTCTCGATTTTTTCACATAAGGACTTATTATTCGTTTTTTGTTTGTTGCTGTTTCCCATTTTTCATCAGAGGCAGAGTTTAAGGCTGATTGTTGGTTCATGGATTGAAATGCTTGTGGGTTTTGATATACTAGGTTTGGGAGGAAAGACAACAACCAAAAACGATTTGGTTGTAATAAATATTGTGAGATGATTGGGGCATTTGCATGGTTGCATCTGGAATCTGTTGATTTATGACTACTTGGTTTTGATCTTGGTAGCTCATTTGGGTGCCAGTAGCCCACAGCTACTGGCTGTGGGAAATAATATTGTTGATAAGACATATTATTTAATACTTAGTAATACTTTTAATACAGGTGACTGGTAATAAACGTTTTTCTGTTTAATGAGTTAAATTTGTCTCCGAAAGAATAAATTATAACATCACACCTGCATCAGACTTCTCCCACACAAGCTCACAACATCAACCGCCGCAACAATTAATAATCAATTTGTAATAATACTAACAGCTATGTTTATTTGGGTACCGATATAAACGATTAGTTGGACCATTCTGTGGACTGTGTAATGTCAGCTGGTATTTACGTGGTAGAGTCTTGGGCACTAACCGAAGTATTACTTAAGTGACTAGAGAACTTTTAGATGTCGTGCTATTGAAGAATATTGAAAATCTTCCGGGTAAATCATGCATCAAACAGTGAAGTCATGAGAAGACTCGGCAAGAAATGTGAAATTGTTTTAACTGAAGAAGCGCACGGTAGAATATCTGGGTCACATAATAAGAAATTAACATACTTATTGTCGATTGTAGCTTATATTGTTAGGAAAAGTACAAAGTCCTGTAATCTTAAAAAATGGTTTTCACTCGTTCTCACTGGACTATTTACAGCAGTAGACAAAACAGTGAAAGTACCCATTCGCCTAAATTTGTAGAGCATAGGTACCTTAAGAAGAAGAAATGATTAATAATCTTGTAATTATTTTTGTAACTTTCAGCCATACATTAATAATAAGTATGGTTGATGCGGTTATCTTAAAATAAAAAATACGAAAACAAAACAATCTGTTGTAACACTAACATGTTACAAACATTTAAAAATTTAATGGGATTCAAATGGGCCTACGCATTCTGAATGTTGGTATAAAATTGCTGTAGCCGGAAATATATTTCACCCTACATTAACGGAATCTTAATGAAGAGCTTTTATCAAAAGGCATGTTTCAAATAGGGAAAAAGAGCGATATTGGGCAATATGAAATGTATACTTTTTTCGACCATGCCGACATAAATCAGAATAAATGACAACTAAATAGTGATATATTCTTCATATGCCTTCTCGGGAATCAGATATATAGAATTATAGAAAGATACTAATAGGTTTCCTGTGTAAACCTTTTAGTTTGGAGTGGGTTGCTTTATGACGAACATACAAAAATACGTAACGAAATAATTTTTTGTAAAGGTAAGAAAGAGTTGCTATTTTAAGGAGTTTTCTTTGCTCTTAGTGTAGTTTACTTATGAATCAATCAATTCAAGGATACTTAAAAATGTAAGACTTAATTTTCACCAAACTACTATAGTATAGTTTAAAAATTATGATACTAAATTCCAGGAAATTGTGAAAGACCAAGTTATTCTTGGTCTTTCAGTGGCGTACAAAATGTTTTGTAAGAGTGTGAAGTAGCGCTATTTGTATTAAAGATTTTTTAGAAATTATATACGTTTGAAGTTAGTTAATTTAAAAAATATATCAAATTACTACTTCAAAATACTTACTTCTTCTTTAACTCTTATATACGTTACTAATTTTTAAAAAAATAAACAAACGGTACGTAATTATGTTTCAAATACAAACAAAAACATGTATTTGATAAAAATAGTTTTTAGTACACACATATATATATATATATATATATATATATATATATATATATATAAATATATATATAATATTGAGTTTGGGTGGGTTGTAATTGGGTGTAAGAAGAGTTTTTTTTATTACTCGAACTTTCGTGTTAACATTTCTTTTCAAGAGCTACAAGAAAAAGCAACCGATAAAGTGGAAACAAAAATAATGATAAATCTAGATTGTTTAACTGAAACTGCTTACTTAAATAACTTAATTAACATTATATTCTTACATGTTAAATAAAAATTTATTATCATTATCATTCTGGCTTTACAACCCTACGTGGGTCTTGCCTCCTCAAGAATTTCTCTCTAGTCGTCCCTATCCATCGCCTTTCTCCGTCAAGCACGTATTCCCATACTTCTCATTTCTTCATCGATGTTATCAAGGTACCTTGTTCTAGGTCTTCCTCTTCTTCTCTGACCAATGGGTCTATCAAGGAGCGTTTTTCTAGCTTGGTCATTTTGTTCCAACCGCATTACATGCCCTATCCACCTCAGACGTTCTATCTTAATATGTTTTACGATATCAGGTTCCTGGTATATTCAATAAAGTTCGAAGTTGTATTGTCTTCTTCACATTCCATTGTCATTCACTGCTCCATAAATTTGCCTCGGTACTTTTCTTCCGAAACATCCTAACATGTTTTCATTATTTTTTGTTAGAGTCCAGGTCTCTGAACCATATTTTATGACTGATCGTATTATTGTTTTGTAGAGTTTTATTTTTGTATTTCTGGATATAATTTTGGATTTAAGGACAAGGTTGAGTCCAAAATAGCATCTGTTGGCCATGCAAATTCTGCGGTTTATCTCTGCGGTAGTGTGTGTGTGTGTGTGTGTGTGTGTGAAAGGATAATGGCACGGAATCAAGTCCATTTGCCACAGAAAGTTGAATACAGAACTTTTCTTAAAACATGAATACAAAGTTGTGGGTTATGCTGCTTTAAATTTCTATTTTTACTTCTTTAATAAAATTTACTAGAAGTTCTAAGGTGTTTCTATTGGCAGTTAATAAAATGTGTGATAGATTTAATGGAAGAAAATATTTCATTTTAATTAGTTTACGAATTAAATCATCGGATTTTTTTAAATGTTTTTTGCAACCGAAGAATATATGGTTGAGATCTCCGTAAGAGTTCTGATCACAACTACAGGCCGATGACTGTATAATGCCCAGCTTAGCAAGGTGTGATGGAAATCGCCCATGATTTGTTTTAAGTCGAAACACACTTGCCGAAAAGAATTTTGAAGTGGAATAGTTGAAAATATATTGGGGTGGAGATGGTAGGGTTGGGTGTATTTTAAAATACGTATTTTGTGAGTTCTCTACAACGTTTTCCCACTGTCGTTCCCATTTTAACAATATTTTATTTTTTATTAAATTAGAGATGTCACGTATTGTACAAATATTACAATGAACTCCATTTTGTACTGCCTCCTTGGCCAAACTATCAGCTTTTTCATTACCTAGTATACCTATATGACCTTTGACCCATACAAATGTTATATTTAATTCTGCTATCAATTTTTTTAAATTGCATAATATAGGGCATTTCATTCTTTCAAATTGAATGCTTTTTATTGACTCCAAGGCTGACTTAGAATCAGTTAGTATTACCCCCTCTCGTAAATTATTTGATATTAACCAGGTTATGCCCTTCAAAATTGCTATAAGTTCAGCAGTATATATGCTGCATATTGATGGTAATTTAAACATAAATGATTGTTTTGTATTTTGAATAAAAACTCCACAACCAACTCCGTGTTTTGTTTTAGATCCATCTGTATATATAAATATCTTATTGACTAATCCATCCAATATAGATTTGAAAAGGATATTGTTTATATGATCATATTCTGTATAATGGGGTATTATAACTCTGTGTGGTTTTATTAGTGATCTAAAGGGTATATTATACATAAGCAATTTTTTATTTTTACTAAAAGAAATGTGATAAGCATTAGTCTCAACAAAAGCTTCTGCAAGTGGGGGAGAATTTTTTAGTTTCCAATAGCGGTTTGTTAGGTCTTCTTTTGCAATATCACTTAATTTGTTGATCATGTTTGACTCAAGGGATTTTAGTTTTAAAAGATATTTTTGTGATAACCGTTGCCGACGTAAGTCCAAAGGTAACTCATTACACTCTGCCAGTATTGCTTTCACCGGTGATGATACCATCCCACCGATGCAAGTTCTAAGACATTTATATTGAACTCTGTTTATTTTGTTTAGATTGGTATTACAAGAGGATCCGTATAAACAACATCCATAGTCAATGATAGAACGCACGTAGGCTCTATAGAACAATAAAGCTATACCAGGAGCTGCACCCCAACTTCGATTTGTTACACACCTAAGTAAATTGTAGCCTTTCTCACATTTTTTTATTAAGTGACTTATGTGGCTCGACCATAGTAACTTGGTGTCAACAATAATACCTAAATACTTAAACTCTTTAACTACCGACAGGGTACGTCCACACAGGGTTAATCTCTCTGGAGCACGTAGTCTATGCCTGGTAAAAAACATGATAGAGCATTTTTCTGTTGAAAGTGTCATGCCTGTTTCTTCTGTCCATATACTTACCTTATGCATAATATTCTCAAGAGCTTCCGTGCATGCTTCATAACTATTTTGGATGGTGTATATACATATATCATCTGCATATTGTATGCAATTTACGGAGTTATGAAATAGTGAATGAATATTGGCAGAATATATATTAAATAGTATAGGGCTAAGTACGGATCCTTGTGGTAACCCATGATAAACAATCCTTGGACCATGTAACACATTTCTATGATCTCTAATATATACATGTCTAGAAAAATATAGTTGCAATATATTTATGGCAGTCGTTTCACTAAGACCAATACTAATCATTTTTTGTTTAAGTATATTTATATTTACAGAGTCGTAAGCCCCTTTTATATCTAGGAATAAACAAGCTAGATACTTGTTACCAGAAAAAGTAATTTGGATGTCATTTACTAAATGAGTTACTGCATCCAAAGTACCATATCCCCTTCTAAAACCATATTGAGTACTAGGTAAAATATTGTTATACTCTATGTACCACTCCAGTCTTGTTTTTATCATTCTTTCAAATGTTTTAGTTATACATGACATTAAAGATATAGGGCGATAAGAAGAAGGCATATTTTTATCTTTAGTTGGTTTTAAAATTAAACAAATGGTAATTTGTTTAAGTTGCTCGATATAGTTTGCATTCACCCACCAATCATTGTATATATTTATTATAAATTCTTTAGCAACTTGGGGGAGATTTTTAATAATGTCATATGTAACAAAATCATTACCCGGAGCAGTACATCTAGAGGTCTTAATTGCAGCTTCAAATTCCGTTGTATCAAAAGATGCATCCATATAGTGGCTGACAATGTTCTCTTTCGGCCCTTCAAGCATATTTGGCACAAAACTAGGTGCTACAATATCAAAAATTTGGTTTATTAGTTCTTCAGATATAGGATGTTTTTTAAAAGTTGAGTTTTTGTTAGATATTTTTTTTATAAAACCCCAAATTTTTGATATTGGGGTATTTTTATTTAATTTATTAATAAAATTTTTCCAGCACAATTGTTGTTTTTGTTTGAAAAGTAATTTAGCTTTGGCCTGAATATGCTTGAATTTGAGATAATTTTCGTAATTCGTGGTATATTTATATTGCAGATATGCATCTTTCCTATTATTAACAATTAATGTGCATTCATTATCGCACCAAATAGGATTTGGAGGTTTTTTACTTTTACCTGAACGAGATTTCATTGACTTAGAAGCTGCATCATTTATTATATTCATGAAAAATTCAAAGGCATTATTATTGCTGTTATTGTTATAAATTTGTGTTTCAATTAGGTTTTGAAAAAGCGTCCAGTCAGCTGAGGATTCAATCCATTTTCTAGAGGGTGTTTTGTTAGTGGGGATATATTCCCGAGATATATTAATATGGATAGGGAGATGGTCGGAACCAAGTGTATCATTTAGAGGATTCCATTCTGAGTAACTTAAAAGACTAGGTGAGATAAAAGTAAGATCTATGGCAGAAGGTCGTTCGTTGGGCCTGACTATCTTAGTAGGTCGTCCGTCGTTTAAAATAATCAGGTTTGTTTCGTCTATAGCCTCTACAAGTCGATTTCCTTGTGAATTATCTATTGTAGAACCCCAAAGGCTGTGATGACAGTTAAAGTCACCGCATATAATGACATCACCCTGTAGTTGTGAAAAAAGATTACTCCAGTCAGTCTTGGTTGCTTTTATTTTGGGGGATTTATAAATGGAGGCTACGGATATCTTAAATTCATCGATATATGCTGCGCATACTTCTATTTTGGAATTAAAGTTTTTACGGATTGAAATTTCATGATAGGATAGGGAATCTTTGATAAGTATAGCAGTGCCTCCAAATCCATCAGTTCTGTCTACATGTAATAGATTGTAAGTTGGTAAATGAATTATTTTCTTTTTAGATAACCAAGTTTCACTAAGTATAATTAAATCAAATTTAATGTAGTAATGGTTAAGAAAATTAGCAAGATTACCTTTATTTTTAGTAATGGAATTACAATTCCGTTGCAATATATTTATCATCTACTTAATAATAATTTTCATCACTATCACTATCACTATATTGTATTGTACCTAATATTTTTTTGAGTTCTGTTTGTGTTTCCTGAATAACTAGTGGATCTGGGTTTACTAAATTAAATTTTTTTAACATATTTTCAAAAATACAAGGAAGTTTTTGCAGGATCTGTAATTCTAATTTTTCTTTGTATGACTGGAAGACTTCCCTATGTGGATTAGGAATAACAGGATCTGGTGCGCTATTTTTAAGTTTAAATGAAGGGGGTTTATTAACTGAAAGTGGCGAACTTACTTTACGCTTTTTCGGCTGTTGGAAATGAGGACGTGGTACCCAATTTTTATTACTCGTGGAAGGGGAATTGTTCGTATCAATATTACCATTCAGCTCAGGGAAATTATTTAGGTTATTTAAAATATCAAAATTATTATGTGTTACTATTTTAGCGTAAGACGGATTTCTTACAATACCTTCAGCTTCTTTAAATGATACATTTTTTTCAGACATGATCTTTTTAATTTTTAATTGTTCCTGGTATTTCGGGCAATTTTTTGATATGGACTGATGGTCATGCGTTTCACAGTATATGCAATAAGCGTTAGAAGTGCAATCGATATCGTCATTTTCATCATGGTTTTGACCACATTTTTTACATTTAGTCAGAGTGCTTCTGCAGTATTTTGCTGTATGACCATATCGAAGGCACTTAAAACACTGTACGACAGGGTATATGTATGGCTCAACAGCAAATCTCACTAAATCAATTTTAACATATTTTGGCAAATTATTTCCTAAAAATGTTAACACGATCATCTGTCTTGGGACAAACTGTGTCTCATTATCGGAATCAATAATCTTACGTTTCATTCTTTTTACTTCTACAACTTTTTGCTCACTTTCAATATTCTCCAATATATATTTTTCGGCCAAAAAAGTGTCAACCTCTCTAATAATTGCCTTTTTATGGTTAAAAAATATAGGTACATAAGCGATCAAATTATTATCTTTCATTAATTTATGTTCTATAATAGCATTTGCGATATTATAAGTCTTAAAAATAATTTTTACTTTATTTCTACCAATCAATTTTATATCAATAACATCTTTATTAAAAATAGTATGTTTAAATAGATAATGACCAACTTTTACCGCTGATAATCGACTATTTTTATCAACTGTTTCTACAACAATGTAGTACGGTCCTATGTCAGTCGAAACATATTTGTTGTCTAAATTATATATTTTGTTATCAACTTCCATTTCGTTTTGCCTACCGTTTCCATCTGGTGGGTCTTTTCCAGACGGGGAAGCACCCCCGTCGGAAGAGTTACTCATTATAAAATTATAAGCTTGTACTTACCTTATCTATGAGTTTATGAAATAACAAACCAAAACAAACCTGCCTAAATTCGAGCAAAATGTAATTAAGCGCGCTTCACGAGCCAACCTTATAGTTCGGAAGAAACACCAATACTGATGCGGTAGTATTATTTTCAATATTAAGGAGCGCTTCCAGGTATGCAAAATTTATTCACTGCTTCGATGACGTCGTTTTCTATAACAAGTGGTCGTAGTATTTGTGGTTGAGTGCTTATTTTCATATACTTCATTTTGTTGGCGTTTATTAATAAACTTACTTTTGTGGCTGATTCTTTTATTGCTAGCTCTTTTATTGTTTTGAACATTTCTCTTCTATTCACAGAGTCGTAGGCTGCTTTATAGTCTATAAATATGTGATGAGTATCAATGTCATATTTCAGTGTTTTTTCCAAAATTTGTTTAAGGGTTACAATCTGATGAATTGTCGATTTACCACCTCTGAAACCAGCCTGGTATTTTCCTACTATCCGTTCTGCATATGGTGCCATACGATGACATAGTACTGTGGAAAATATTTTATACGCTGCATTTAGAAGCTTAATTCCATTGTGGTTAGATCATTCAAAGATATCTCCTTTTTTGTGTACGGTGCATATTTCTTTTATAAGCTGCTGTAATGCCATTGTGGTCACCTTCTTTATATAGTTTAGCTGGGAGACTATCTATTCCTAGTGATCTGTTTCTGGCTAGTTTTTTAACTGCATCTTTAACTTCAAGAATCGTTGGTGGTTCCTCTTCCCTCTCGTCTGTTCCCTTTACCTCATCTCTTTCGTCTTCCAGGTTTTCTTCTTCTTCGTCTATATTAAGTTGCTGGTGGAAGTATTCCACCCATCTATTCAATACATCTTTCCTTGTTGTTAATAGGTCGCCATTCTGACTTCTGCATTGTCTTGTGGTTGCCCTAAATTCTTTTCTGTTGATATTGACTTTCTTATAGAATGCTCTGAATTCTTTCTCTCTGTTGAGGTTTTCTATACATTAAAGTTCCTCATTTAGGTAGTTTCGTTTTTTCTTTTGTGTATCCTCTTTTCTTCTCTTCTCTTTGTCTGGTTTCTCTACAGTTCTCTACAGTTGTTCTAGTTCGTCGGGTAAGCATCTTTCTGTAGGCCTAATTTTTTATTTTGTTGCATTCTTACATTCATCGTCAAACCAATGATTTCTACGACACCAATATCTGGTCCAATTTCCTCTTTCGCTGCTGCTTCAATGTCTTCTAAAATTTATTATACCAAGTAGAAAATTGGCAAGACGAAAATGAATGTTTCTCTGACTACATTTTACAAATTATTAACCAAAAAGATGTGAAAATTTTGACAAAGATCGTTATAAATAAATAATTGATAAAAGGAAAAAGTAACAAAGAAAACCCCGTCAGTGCCAATGAAAAGCAGCCTAGAGCGACAAGTAGCTAAAAGTGAGATGTATTTTAAATCTATTGCCAACCTGATAATTTAAAAACTATTTAAAGAATTCAAAAATTATTATCTTAGTTTACAGAAGCACGAAAGAATGTAACAAGTATTTGGCAAAAAACAAAAAAAAAAGCAATTAATGTGATATACTTATGGTGAATTATAAAAAAAATAATGTAGTAATAAATTTTACCTAAATTCTGAATTAATGATCTTTTATTTAAACTATGATCACTTTTGCTTATAGATACCATTTCTAAAAAGGTCCTTTTGAATTTATTACCCTTATTGCACAAAATATTAATGTTTTCCATGTTGTAATCCATGATATGGTCTTTATCACATGCTCCGCTAAAGCACAAGAAGGTTTCTTGAATCTGTAATCACTTTTATGGGAAATAATGCGATTAGACAAATTCATCCCAGTTTTAGCAACATATACAGCCTTACACTGAGTATAATTAATGCTCTACACTAAATTAATTTTCTTATTAATTTAGTGTACAGCATTATTACTGTATTAAATTAACTTATCTATAGAATATTTGATTTGAGAATACAGATATCTAATGGTTTTGATGTTTTTTTGTAGTTATTTTTACATTGATAATCGATGTTTTGATTAACGAAAGCAGTATTCTGAGATTTTACTAAAGATGATGTTAGACTCTTCACATTAACCATATATGATAAAAGCATCCTGTGCAGCATATGTTTTTGGTTTGGAGCAGGGGCTCCAAAGGATGATAAATAACGTTGTAGAAACATGTAACAAATACGGCTTAAAACTTAATTGCAAGAAGACAAAAATAATGATCATTAGTAAGAATACCAACATAAACGCCCAAATTACAATAGGCGATACACCGTTAAAAAGAATGGAAAAACTATGCTATTTGGACTGAAATATTAAGTGTACTTGGGATAATAGTTACGAAATAAAAACTAGTATTGAAAAATCCAGAAGCTCTTTTAACAGCCTTAGGAAGACTCTCTACAACTTATCTTTAAATATCTAAATATTTAAATTAAATATCAATACACGCATAACAATTCTTAGATGTTACGTCTTTAGTGTCATCTTCTATGGAGTAGAAAGCTAAAGCCTTACAGAAGATGCCATAAAAAGATTAGAGAGGCATTTGGAATGTGGTGCTACCGATGTATGCTGAGCGTTTCACATATACACCACAAAAGTAATATAACTATTCTCGAGAGGCTAAAAAAAGACAAAGAAATTATTAACGCCGTAGAGAACAGAAAATTGGCTTACTTCGGCCACATCATGCGTAATAATAAATACCAACTTTTACAGTTGATTCTACAAGGCAAGATTGAGGGTAAGAGAGGCCCTGGACGTAGGCGTATATCCTGGCTGGCTAATCTTAGGAAGTGGACTAGTCTACCATAAACTGATTTATTTTGACCTGCTGTGAATAGAATAAGATGGGTCAATGTGGTCGCCAACATCTCTAGAAGATAGGCTAATTTAGAAGAAGAAAGTAGCATATGTGGAGGATAAGAGTTCTCAATCAAAATATTCTTCAGTAATATAAGATCTTCCAGTAGGTAATCTGGATGAGATAGTATTATGAGACGTTATTTTAATCCTTTTATAAGGTTCATTTTCATTTTGTTAGAACGTTGTGAGTAGTACCTTATAAATCAATTACTGCACATGGGTTTTCTGATGAATCTGTTTTTTAACACATTGTTTGTAGTTCTAATAGTTCTCATTTCAACGAATTGTAGAGCATCCCCCACCTCTTCTTTAACTGTAAATTGTATATATTGATTATTATTGTTCTTAGAACTGCATCTCTGCATTTAATTCTTTTACAAATAATCTTTTTACTTCTTTTTTTCAATATATCTACATCCCATCTTCTCTGTGTTTTCATCTTTTATTCTTCGTTGTTTTTATTTTACCTTTTGTAAGCAATAGCATATGGTCTGAATCGATATTGGCCCCTCTGTAAGATCTAACGTCATTTAGCGATTGTTTGTGTGTCTTTTTAATAAGCAGATAGTCTATTTAATTCCCTCCAAACTTTTTGGTCTTATCCATGTCATTTTGTGTATATCTTTGTGTTTTTATCTCGTGCTACTTTTGTACATGTTTAGTGTCGCTGCCAAATTGCATAGTCTTTCTCCATTATTCTTTTTTGTGTTATGTATTGAGTTTTCATCTGCAACCTCTCTGAAGCAATTTTCTTCGTCTATTTGGATATTGAAATCTACTATAATGATTAGTATATCTTCTCCTACGATTTTCTCTGCATTTTCTTCTCGTGCTTGAAAGCCATTCCTCAATATTCCTGTTTTTCTTCGCCCGCATACCATACTGCACAATTTTCCTTTTCGATTTTTCCATATCTCCCCTATTTGGTTTTCTGAATTCCTGCAATATCTATCCTGTATTAATTTAACTGTATCGCTAGTTCTTCCATTATCCTATTTCCTGCAGCGTCCTCACGTTCCATGTTCCATGTTCCAATGTTTTTTGCTATTCTCTTAATTAATTATCTTTCTTGTTTTTGTATTTTTCTTATTATTCTGAATATAGCTTGACTTATTTTCCTCTTCGTTTACATTGTATGTTTCCGTTTTATCCATCCATTCTCCATTTTCTAGTTGTTGGAGCCGATTTTTAATTTCTATGAAGTAATTTTTTTTTGCATTCCATTTCAGTACCTTGTCGTCTATTTCTACTTTCTGGTATCTCACTTTTAATTTTCCTTTTCTTCTTTCTTATTTGCTATGTTTCCGATTTCTTTTTGTATCTTTGCTTCCGTAGATGTCAGCGCTGTATTTATATATGTTTGTCTACCGTCTCTTATATATTTGAGTTTCCCTTTTTTTGCAGTAATTTCTCTTAATCTTCCCAGCTATTCGTCGATTTTCAGTGAAGTCTTGTTTCCATCATTTTTTGTATGGCTTGTCTTAGTCTTTCTTCATCTTCTAGGTTTATTTCAATTCCTATTATGATTAGTTTATTGCATACTTTTTTGTTTATCGGTCTTCTCTAATCTATTCACCATGAGTGTTACTGTTTTTTGAGTTCTTTGTTTTCTTTCTTCCATTTTGTTCTTTCTTTTCTACTTCTCTTTTTTAATTTTCTATTTCTACTTTGTTTTGCATTAATTTCTGCTTTATATCTTCCAGTTCGTTTTTCATATCCTTGATTACATCTTTTATTTCTGTTTTGCTTTCCAGGATATCTTCTTCAACTTCTTGCTTCATCTGGCTTAGTAATTTCTTAATCTCTTCCATGTCCGTTAATATTGTACTTATTTTTTTATGAACGTGTCTGAAGCTTTCTTACTTTTATGTTGCTCTTCTTTGTCTTCTTCAATTGAGCTGTCGTGTTCCGATTTGTGTCTTTTACCTCGGTTTTTATTTTCTTCGTTGCTCATCTATTTGTATTATTGTTTGTTTTTCTAGACTAAAAATCATATTCTAACAAATCTCCTAATATATTATATGGTTTTATCAAAATAAAACCAGAAAAATATATTTTTATTTTACTTAAAACGCAAGATACACTCAAAAAACATGAAATGTAACCTACACTCAAAAAACATGAAATGTAACCTATGTCTAAAAATAACTATGTTTTTTGCCTAATTAATTTAGTTCTTAACATCTGATAGCATGGACCGACCCATAAAGAGAAATATTGTTGCAATGCGGTCTTCCAATTAACTCGTCGTTAATACCTATCAATGCACAGTCTTATTCTATATATTTTTTTATTTTTTGTACGTTACCAGTAATTAAATAGAGATTAAACAGTAATTAAATAGCAAATAAAGTTTAATTGTACAAGTATTTGTTATATTCAATATGTTTGCTGTATATATTGCGTACAATATTTTAATAATAATCTTGCTAATTTCCTTTTTCACATTCATTAAATGAATACAAAGATAACTTACATTTGCAGTTTGTATCTTAATACACACTTTATGAAAATTTCACCAAAAACCGATGTCTATTTTCTTACAAAAACAACTCTTTTACACTAGAAAGCAAAACAACTTTTGTTCACAGCAATTTTTAAGTCACTACTGTAAAATATCACTAAGTCACTATTTTAGTATATAAAATTTTTTTAAATTCACTTAATAACTCAAACGATACGCTATTGTGTGTGCAGTTAACGAACATACTGAATGATATATCTCTCTTACAGCTTCGATTATTTACTGTTATTTTCTACTGATCAGCGTAGAATTTAATCAATTATCTAGGTATAATCATAACCTCGCAACAGATATTGTAAGTCTTATAATGAATTTTAATGATTAAATTTGCTAATTAAATTTGTCATATCTACCAAATTGCCAGTGTATTTTGACAGTCACTTTCATAATATCTAATTTCTAACAGTTGTAGATTCGATTTGATTAGTACAAAGTAAAAGTTGATGTAAAAAGGCTTATTTTTAAAATTTTCGTCTATGGTAAAATCATTATATTTTATATAATGGTATTAACAATTATATCAACAATTTGGTGAAAAGATTTTTGGTGCATTTAATTATTAAAGTAATTACTATTTTAATGGGAATACGACACAATTGAAGGTTAAAATAAGTTTATTGAAGTTTCAATCTATACTTTGGAAATTTTTTTCATAATACAAACATTAATAAATTAAAAAACAATTGTTTTTTGATACTTAGTGAAAATTTTTTCTAATAATTTAATTTTATCTGACTTATTTATATTTACAATTCAGACATATTATACATTTTAAAGTAGACGACTTTAAAATGATATTGCCAATATTGTTGAGTTGCGTTCCTGGGACGACTTTACTTATAAGATAGTTCATTCGATTATTGAATGATAAAATCAACTTTAACTTAAGAATATCCGTTAGAAATAATGTTGTTGAAATGTTGAATTTATTTCCTATCCTTTTAAGTTTTTGTGAGAATCCTTTTATGTATGGTATTGTTTATATTATTTATATTTATCATAAAAGGAATATCAGAAATACTTAAAAAGATAGGAAATAAATTCAACATTTCAACAACATTCAAAACAACAAACACATTGACATCTATTTTATCTCAACCTAAACCTAACAATGAACACGAAAGACAAATATTTGTATTTATAAAATACCTTGTGAATGCGATCAGTTTTATTTAGGTGAAACATCGAGGCCATTAAATGTTAGAATAAGTGAACATCAATCTTATATTAACTTTCAAGTACTCAGACAGAACATGTCCATTGGAAGAAAAAACGTCCACAAATTAAGAAATGAACAGGGGCAAATCATTGAGGATAGAATTCAAATTATGAATACAATAGAGAGTTTTTATAGACAACTATACAAAGAACAGCAATGTAACCGGAGTGGATCATTACCAAAGATAATCAATCAGGGATCTGAAATTTTACCACCCAATGAAGTTCGAAGGTCAGTGCAAGAAATGAAAAACAATAAGTCCCCCGGAGGCGATGAAATAGTGGCAGATGCCTTGAAGGTGGCTGGAAAAAGATTATGGCAGGTCCTTGCCAAACTATTCACTAGATGTTTGCAGGAAGCAATAACACCAACCCAGTGGTATAACGCAGAAATTATCATACTTCATAAAAAAGGGGATGCTACCGACCTCAGGAATTACAGGCCCATAAGTCTACTTTCACATATTTATAAACTATTTACAAAAATAATTACGAAACGACTAGAAAATAAATTGGAATTTTATCAGCCCATAGAACAGGCGGGTTTTAGAAAAGGCTATGGAACAAACGATCACCTACTGGTAATAAAAAATCTTATAGAAAAATGCACTGAATATAATAAACCACTAGCTTTAATATTTGTCGACTATGAAAAGGCATTCGACACCGTAAATCAACAAAAAATGTTGGAAGCCTTGACAGAATGCCGAATTGACTATCGGTATATAAATATAATTAAACATATATACCAAAACGCAACAGCCAGTGTTAGAGTGGGTGATCGTCAAACCCAGAAATTCCCGATACAACGTGGAGTACGCCAGGGGGACACCATATCGCCGAAACTGTTCACTACGCTTTTGGAATATATATGTAAAAGGGCAAAACTGACCGACAAGGGCATAAACATAAACGGAGAAAAGCTTAGCCATCTAAGGTTTGCAGATGATATTGTACTAATAGCTGATAGGATAGATGAGGCCAAAGAACTTTTAAATCAGCTCTACCTTTCCTCGCTAGAAGGGGGATTGAAAATAAATATATCTAAAACCCAGATGATGACAAATCTTGTAGTCAGCGAAGATATATGCGTAGGAATAAGATCCATAGACCAGGTAATGACCTATAAATACCTAGGTCATGAGATTCGCATAGGAAAAGATAACCAAACCGTTGAGCTTCTCCGTCGTATAAGACTGACTTGGGCAGCCTTCGGCAAGCTGAACCATATTTTCAAATCGTCTGATATACCAATATGCCTTAAAAGAAAAACGTTTAATCAGTGTGTTTTGCCAGTGTTAACTTACGGTGCCGAAACGTTGACCATGACAAGGAGAACAGTTCAAAAGATCCGTGTGTGTCAAAGGACGATGGAGCGTGCTATGTTGGGCGTTTCACTACGAGACAAGATCCCAAATCGCCAGCTACGACAAAGAACAGGAGTGGCTGATGCAGTAGAGAGAGTAGCAACACTAAAATGGAACTGGGCAGGTCACGTGGCTCGAATGACAGACAATAGATGGACAAAGCGGATACTGGAATGGAGACCAAGAGATGATGCCTACCGAAGTAGAGGTCGTCCACCAACACGTTGGACTGACGATCTAAAACGTTGTCATAGGAATTGGATACAAGAGGCACAAGATCGAAATAGATGGAAAATTATGAGGGAGATCTATGTCCAGCAGTGGATAAGCGAAGATTGAATGATGAATCTTATATTAAAAATGGATAATTTGATAGGTCTCAAATATGTAAACACGCATGGGAAAATGAACATGGGTTCAATGGAACCATTCAAGTATAGTCCTAAAAGGAATAAATGTTAAAAAGAGAAAAAGCAAAGAACAGGCTCTAATTATACTAAATGAGACCAATTGTGTCGCCAATGCAGTAGGATCTTGTTACCCATAATAAAGGTGGAAACTAATAAAAGGAAAATACCACTATTAGTACGTTAGTAACATATCCAGGATACATCATTTATATTTTTTAAAGAACAAACATATAAAATCAGAATTTGGTGTATACAATATTAAACTAAATGTAACACCAAATACTTACCGTGTCGGGATATTATTATGAGATTTTTTTCCTGGTTTTTGCCTCATGATTTACTATGAACTCACTAACAGAAGAATTTTACTATCATCATGGCATGCGGTTGTCTTTTTAAAGACGAATTACATGTTATGATTTTTTCTTTCTTTTTAAAGTTAAAGTTGATTTCATGTAATCCAATGAACTATTTTACAATAAATTCGTCCCAGGAACGCAACTAAACAATACTAGCAATATAATTTTAAAGTCGTCTACTTTAAATTGTAAAATATATGTCTGAATTGTCAATATAAATGAGTCAGATAAAATTAAATTATTATTTTTCACGAAGTAACAAAAAACAAAATTTGTTTAATTTATTAATGTTTGTATTTTATGAACGATTTCCGAAGTGGAGATTGAAACGCCAATAAACTTTTAACCTTCAATTGTAGAATATTCCCATTACAATAGTAATTACTTAAAAATGCCACAAGAAAATAGCTTCAAAACAATTTATTTATTAATTAACCTAAAAAAGATGTACATTATTCAATTTTGTGATAAAAAGAAGCTTGTGCAATAGATAACACGTGACAAAAAATTTGCGAAAATTAACATTTTTTTGCAACGCTGTAACACAGACAACAATAAAATTAGAAAGATTCTATGAAGCTTAAATACCGCAAAATTAATTTTGAAAAATATTTAAATTTAATTATGTCTCGTTAAAAAAGTTTATTATTTTTAAGTTAATAAATATATTATATATCTATATATTTTTTATTGGTACATAGACTTTTTTTTATTCAAAAAGGTACTTTTATGCAAATTTTACGCAAAGACTTCATCTTTACAGTTGTAGGTAATTTAATCTATATATAAAAATTAAATGACTTTCTTATAAGAACTTGTGAAAAACTAAATCGAGTTGGTTAATTTTATTTAAAAAATTTTGATAAATACCAAAATCATCAAACAGTTTTCAAAGAAACAGATTTTTTAAATTTTTAAGAAGTTAAATGTGTGGCGTTGTTATAAAAAAAATAATAACACTTCAGTAATAAGCAGATATCAAATTTTATTAACCCGCATATGTATAGTAATATCGCTATAAGAAGTAGTCACTTCTGTTGGCTCTCAACAAGTGCCACGCGCTGATTTTTCCGCGCCTTCTACATCTAATTAGTAAAACATAACTAGTAAAACAACAATTTTATTTTCCAATAGAAACAGTTCGTACTTGTAAAATAGCGTACGTTCTGAACGCACATAAATAGTAAGCAAGGAAGATAGCTTAGACTATGGAATATTCAAAGACCCGTAGTATGCTCATTAAATTGTTTGGTGTGTTATTTACTCTTTTTCTTGAGTTTGTTATCAAGACCTAGCTTTTTATGTAGCTTGATATATCTGTCTATATTAATTTATGAACGCACCAATAATATTTGACTGTAAATAAATATGTTAATTTCCTTTGTGACTCTATGTAAAAGAACAACAATTACAAAGAGAACAAAAGTTCAAAACTGAAGCATTTGCCGACATAACAAAGCATTGCGTACGATACTTTCGATAGAAATTATGAACATTGGATCTGGTGGAATTTACTTCCTTAATGCTCCGGGAAAGACAAAAAACATTACTAATTTCATTGTTATTGGCAAAGATCAGATCGTAGTAGCCCTAACGGTTTTATACGGAATAACTGCAGTTTTGTTAGGGCATACAAATTATTCGTTTTGGAAGAATGTACAATTTAAAAAACTGGACAGAACTTTGAAAAATATTCGATTCATAACAAACATTTTTGGTGGATCCGTAATTCTATTGTCAGATTCTTCCAATTATTCTCCAATCAACTGCTAAGGACGAACTAAACGCATGTCTAACATCATGCAATTTGTGGTGGCACGTTAAGAAGCTCACATTGAAACATGAAAGTGCTTTTTCAACAAGATCAAAGAGCACTTCATACCTCGACCAGATTCATCCTATTATCAGCCTTGTACAGCCTTTTCCTTATCTATATTATACTAGTCTCGTATTAATTAACATCCTTTTTTATGTTTCAAATATTTTATCGTTCTTTTTCTTAGGTAGTGGAATCCTCCGTTTTTATAGCTCTAGAACGTAGGGTCTTCTGACATTATTGCAACAATTAGTCAAATTGCTCCTCAGTGATCCTTTCATCAGTAGCTATAGCTTCCCCTATGGCTGTATTGCAGAGTCAATAGGTTGAAAAGTAGGGGCTTTTGACAGTACTGCCACAATTAGTCGCATGGCTTCTGTAGATCCTTTCCCAAGTTAGTTTGCTCTTTTTCTAACTTGGCTGCAACGTACTGATGACCAAATAGTCAGAAATACTGTTTAAGCTTACCTTCCTTCTTTATCTGTAATATATATATATATATATATATATATATATATATATATATATATATATATATATATTTAATAAACTTCCAAAATAATTCTATATAAAGAATGTGTCCAAGTTAATACACAAAACGATAACAACAACAACACTTTATAAAACTTCAAATATACATGAGATGTAAAAATTTATCGACTGTATGAATACATAAGTTGGTCAAATATTTCGTAATATTTCCATGCATACGAAACAAGCAAAACTTTTATCGCGATACACAAGGGAGAGTCCGAAATTTTACGAAATTGAGGTAGATATTCTAACTTAATGGAGGTTTTCTCGATATATTAAATACAACTGTTGCAGTTTACAAATTTTAAATGTAAATTACTTTGAGACTTAAAGAATCCACTTAAAAGATAAAGACTTTATTTTTTTAATGAAATTTCCGTGTCTCTACAGCGTAGGTTACTGTCACAGGTACAACTTAAATTAAAATATTTTCATGGAGGAATTTGAGAATACCTTTGTGCAAAAACGTGACCAAAGGAGATATTTAGATGATGTGTTCTCCATTCAGCCTCATGCATCAAAAGGACTGACTAAATTTTTGACAGAAATCCACAATAAAGAAAATTCAATCCAAATCACCATGAAAAAGAAATCAACAACTCACTACCTTTGCTGGATGTGTAAATCGCAAAGGATGATACATGGTATGCAACCAAAGTCTACAGACGACCAATCTACACCAAAAGATATTTAAATTATTACTAAAATCACATTTAAAACATTAGAAAAGAAATTATCAAATTATTATATAATAGAGCCCATAACAACCGCTCTAATCAATCAATCAACGCATTTTAGGAAGAAAAAAACCTGCTAATAAAGGTTTTAACAAAAAATGAATATTCATTGTCATTTATAAACAAGGAATTTTATAAGATTGATAAAAGGAAATAACGCAACACCACAAACTCCAGAAATGCTCACAAGAAGTGATTTGAAGTATAAAGGACATTAGAAAAATTGGAAAGGTTAGGAACTAAATATACAATCCTAACAACATTCAAATTAACCAATACACTGAGATCTATTCTGTCCATAATGAAACCGAACAATACACACGAGAGATCAAAGAACTGCATCTATAAAATACCTTTTGAATAGAACAATTTTTATGTGGGAGAAACTGCAAGTGTCAGGATAAACGAGCATTAATCCTAAATCAAAAACTGAGATTTTGACAAATCCAAAATATACAAACAGATATACAGATATTTAAATGTTCTAAACTGTATATGAGGTGTAGTTGATGAAAAATCCGTGAAGACATAGCTGATTTTGCTTTTTTTTTGTTTTAAACAATCTTCAAAAGTAAAGAGTAATTTTTTTGCTTATAAAAAGTTTCTTATGCAGTTGAAATAAAATCATTCAAACAAAAATTGTAGATCTTAAAATAATCTTCAATTTTCGAATTAAATATTTCGAATTTCTAAATTAAAATACATTATAAAGAATTTAACAAGATAGTTGTAAAAGACTTGATTTTTTTTGCATAATGGCACATAATACAACTACTTAAAAATGTGGCAGATAATGAGTTATTAAAGTGTGCTAAATTTCAAATACATCGACTAAACAGTTTATAAGTTATTCAATTTATTCAATTTATCACGGAGAGCGATTATTGAAACAACTGTACTTACCCAAACAGCCAGTTTAGAGGTATTTTGTAAATTGCAATCGATTCTTTGAGGCTATGTTTTTTAGGTATATTAAAAAAAAATCTCAAGATTGTATTTAATTTGTTATTTTTTTAATAGTTTAAAAACTTTTACATTTTTTATGTGATATACATATGTAAGCTCAATGAGAGGCTGGTAAAAACACACTTTTTAATGGAAAAAAGGAAAGATCAAAATTATATGATTCATTTGATAGACGGCATACATAGTAAAGAAGTAAAAAGTTGTAACCTGTTAAAATGATGGTACTAACTGAAAAGTGAAGGGGAGAAGTTCTCGCTGCAATATCTTAGCTTGCTTCTTGTTATTGGTCATAGAAAGTTTTGTTTTTTTTTTTTGAAAGTTTGCTTTTTCACCAGCTTTTTATTAAGCCTACTTACAACCATGTGACATAAAAAATATTACAGTTATTATATATTTATAATTTAAATAAAATGTTGTCTAGAGTGACTGTTTGAACAAGCACCGTTGTTTAAATATTCGCTCTTCGAAATAAACATATTGAATTGAATAACATAAACTATTTAGTCGATCTGTTAAGAATTTGGGATACTTTAATAATTCACTAACTGCCACACTTTTAAGTAGTTATATTACATGTGTTTATTAATTACTATAAAAATAATTTTTTTTTATAATTATCACGGCATTTTTCTCTAGAATATATAATAAACTTCTTATAGACAAAATCTATGTTTTTAACATTTTAAGATTGTTAAAAAAAAAAACAAAACAAAATCAGCTGTAAGTCTTCACGGATTTTTCATCAGCTACCCCTCATATACCCTTTAAAACCTTTAAATATCTGTATAAGATTTTTTTAGCTTTTTTTCTTCTTTGACTGGGGCACTAAGACAGGGTAGACAAAGTACAATGGAAAGGTGGGTTAATAGTCATGAAAGAAGCATACATTTAAAGGACAAAAATCAAAGAAGCATCCCTCATCTTATTTCATGAAAAAAGTATGTAGCAAACCCATCAACAAAATGTACTAGGGTCTGGTTACTAATACTAAAAGAAGGAATCAGAAATAAGAACATATCAACATTAATGGATAAATATAAGGTCAGAGAAACATTATATATATATATATATATATATATATATATATATATAAAGTAGTTAGGTATTATTGACTGACACGTTATGTAAAATAAAGTTTTATATTGAGATTGCAGTCATTAATAGGGCAGGAAAGTAAAACTCTTTGTTCTTTAATCAAGCTTTCGCAAAATTTATTTGCTTCTTCAGGATATGCTAAAATATGGTATCAGTAAATACAACGAAATTAGAACTAAATAGCATTGTATAAAACTAGTAAAAAAACTTACAACATGAGGTTAATCCATTAAATTTTCAAATTTGCAAAACATTAAAACTTAACTTATTTTAAAAATTATACAGTTATGTAAGTACAATATTCCAATTTAATTTAATTTTGTAAAAATTCATTTTGACATTGATTATGTTGATGTTTGATTTATGTCAGAAAGACACTCGTTTCTGTTTATTATATTTTTTGTTGTTGATAACTAGCTCTTGATTGTTATTATGGTTACGTACAAAGTGGCGCCAAATATGAATATTTAAATTTTTTGAAATTCTAATATTTATAGTCAGAAAATCTAATATTGGAAAATTATAGTATTAATTTTCGTAAGACAGAATGTAATTATAGATATTGCTTAGTTTATCAATATCAGTTTTTTTATTAACGCATTGATATTTATTTATGCATACCATTTCTAAGAATTCTCTTTTATTTAATTGGTTTTCGCGTCTTAATATATTAGTTTCATTGAAATTAAATGAATGATTTTTATTAATTGCATGATCTATTAATGCACACGTATTTTTATTATTTCTAAGGTCACTTTTATGTGATGTTAGTCTGCCTATTAGATTTCTAGATGTGTGTCCGATGTATGACTTATCACAATTTTCGCATGGTATTATATAAACTACATTTGAGCTTTCCATAATGCTAATAGGTGATTTAGTTTTTGTATACAATGATGCTAATGTTTTAACATTTTTAGTTGCAATTTTAATATCAGAATAGTTAGCAAAGACTTTAGTTAGTTTGGGTGTTAATGTTGGTATGTAAGGTAGTGATGTGAAAGTAAATTGAGATTGCACGATTTGTTGATTTGGTTCTCTTGTTTGATTCATGTCAATCATTCTATTATTAGGATTATTAAATAAAAATTTGTTAATTATTTTAATTGGGTACGAATTCTCTAATAAAATGTCTTTAAGTTCTAATAACCCTTTGTTGATGTTATTGATGTGTGATAATTTGACTATTCTGTTTTTTAAAGCCAATATCAAATTTATTTTCATATGAGGTGGATGTTGTGAATGATAATTAATAAATCTGTTACTAAATATAGGTTTTCTGTACCATTCAGTGCTTAATACATTTTGTGCATTACGTTTGATTTTTATGTCAAGATATGGGATGCTATTTTCTATCTCTTTTTTTTTTTTTTTTTTCACATGTAAATTGTAAATGTTCACTATAATTATTAAAAGTTTGTAAAGTTTCATTTATTTTGTATGCAGGTAAAGCAAGTATTAAGTCATCTATAAATCGTTTGATAAATGGGATATGAAAAGGCAACTTTTTTAAAGAATTTCTTATTAAATCGTCTACTACATAATTACATAATATATATAAATATATATAATAATCGTCTACTACATCGGACACACATCTAGAAATCTAATAGGCAGACTAACATCACATAAAAGTGACCTTAGAAATAATAAAAATACGTGTGCATTAATAGATCATGCAATTAATAAAAATCATTCATTTAATTTCAATGAAACTAATATATTAAGACGCGAAAACCAATTAAATAAAAGAGAATTCTTAGAAATGGTATGCATAAATAAATATCAATGCGTTAATAAAAAAACTGATATTGATAAACTAAGCAATATCTATAATTACATTCTGTCTTACGAAAATTAATACTATAATTTTCCAATATTAGATTTTCTGACTATAAATATTAGAATTTCAAAAAATTTAAATATTCATATTTGGCGCCACTTTGTACGTAACCATAATAACAATCAAGAGCTAGTTATCAACAACAAAAAATATAATAAACAGAAACGAGTGTCTTTCTGACATAAATCAAACATCAACATAATCAATGTCAAAATGAATTTTTACAAAATTAAATTAAATTGGAATATTGTACTTACATAACTGTATAATTTTTAAAATAAGTTAAGTTTTAATGTTTTGCAAATTTGAAAATTTAATGGATTAACCTCATGTTGTAAGTTTTTTTACTAGTTTTATACAATGCTATTTAGTTCTAATTTCGTTGTATTTACTGATACCATATTTTAGCATATCCTGAAGAAGCAAATAAATTTTGCGAAAGCTTGATTAAAGAACAAAGAGTTTTACTTTCCTGCCCTATTAATGACTGCAACCTCAATATAAAACTTTATTTTATATATATATATATATATATATATATATATATATATATATATATATATATATATATATATATATAATTATACATAATATATAAACACATACTACATAAACACTTAAAAAGTTTAGTAAGGCAGAAACCAACCAGGATTTGATTAGGAAATCCTTACTAGAAATTCTTAATTTTAAGAAATTTGATCGGGTACTCTACACTAACGCAACAAAGAGCGAAACGGGTTGCGCCGGAAAAGGTTGGTTGTGCGGTTACCACTGCGGAAACAGTCGTTAGTTGATGTCAAATACCTGCCACATGCAGCGTTCCACTGGTGAACTGTATGCTATTTACCAAGCCTTCAAACTCTATACAGCACCCAATTAACATATTCCCATCTGTACAGATTCCCTTGTCTCTATCCAGTCCATCAATAATCTATTTACTAATCACCCTCTTGTAGAAAAAATCCATGACACTTACCAATTATCTTATCATCCACGACATCCATATCACTATCATATGGATTCCCTCCCACATCGGTATTATGGGTAACGACAACGCCGATCGCTTTGCCAAAGAAGCTGCTGTATCCAATTGTACACCACATAATATACAAATTGCCAGTGACCTAAAAACTAGTTAAAAGAAACTCGTACGAAATTCCTGGCAGAATCATTGGAAAAAATCCACTACATTTTTACACCAAATAGATCAGACGATTGAGCGGTTCGTTATCCCTGGTACAACTAGAAATGAGATGGTTGTTGCTAGAAGATTGCGTATCGGTCACACCAGATTTACATATGGTCACCTAATGAATTCTACACCTAAGCTAATCTGTCACTATTGCCAATTTCCACTAAGCGTTCTACACATCCTTGTGGACTGCCCTCATTACAATAAACGACGCCAAGAACTGGGTATGAACACCAACAATCAGAATTTAATATCAAACCGATGGTGAATTATAAATTCAAAACTTGGCTTTTTCCGACAAGATCGAGGCCAAGTAAGGCACCTGTCAAATTAGTATAACAAAGAGTCAATTAATAAACTTCTACATTTTAAATAACCCCCTTATTTTTTAAAATAATCTTTTTTGAAAACGATTTCCGGAGTGGAAATCGAAACGTCAAATAGAAACTTAAAATATAATTTTTTTTTGCTATTGAGCCATACCGGGGAAGCATATTCAGCCATCGAGTATATAAGTCCGAGAGCGGATGATCTACGGAGGCTGAGGACCCCCATGTAGTGCCACATAGCTTTTGGACTATATTATTTGTCGTTTTCAGTTTTGCTGTCGTTCTTTGTAGATGTTCTTTAAAACTTAATGTTCTGTCCAGAGTCACTCCAAGATATTTTGGTGTTGAGTTATGAGTGAGCAGTCTGTTTTCAAAGTGAACGGAGAGTTTTTTGTTGGCTTGGGCATTATTCAGATGGAAACAGCACACTTCGGTTTTTGTTGCATTAGGCCGTAGCCTCCATTTGCGAAAGTATTCGTCAGCGTAGCCAAATTTCTGCGAAGTTGTCCCAGGTAGGTCCGCGATGCATACATTGAACAGTAAGGGTGCCAAAACAGATCCCTGTGGCAGTCCATTGCTGAGCTACATTTGGAATTGCCCATTGTGACTTGAAAAGGTCTGTCGGTGAGCATGTTATCAATGAGTTTAGTTACCATTTGCCACGGGATGGCACGGATTAGTTTGCAGATTAGTCCTTGTCTCCAGACAGTATCGTATGCAGCTGATAGGTCAATGAAAGCAAAGGATGTTTTTTACTTTCTTTGAAAACCTGCTTCGATATGTGTTGTTAAGGATAGGATCTGATCTGTGCAGCTGCGGTTAGGTCTGAACCCTGCTTGCTCAATAGGTATTAATTCAAATATATTTCTACCAATTCTGTTGTAGATTAAGCGTTCCAACAGTTTATAGACATAGCTCAGCAAAGCAATCGGTTGGTAGTTTTGGGGCTGATTATTTTCCTTTCCTGGTTTTAATATGGCTATAACGGAGGCCTTTTTTAGTAAATGGGGGATTTATCCTGATTATAACATATCTGTATAGAAATCAGCCAGCCATTTGCTTAGGATATTTGCCAGTGGAGTAAAAATTCTGGATTGATATTATCTGAGCTGGGTGCCTTTCCAGACTTAATTTCTGATATTGCTGAAATAATTTCTTCTTTAAAGTAAACTCGTCAGAGTATTCAGATGTAGGTGCGCATGCTGACTTTAGTATTTTTAGCAATTGTTTGACTTTGGTGGTGTGATCACGATCTCTAGGAGCTCTTGGGGTTGCTACAATGTGGGAGGCTACTCTGTTGGGAGCTATTGGTACTTTGTCTCTAGTTGGGAGTATGCTTTTTTGCTTGATTTACTAAAGTCTAATTTTTCTACAGTTTCCATAAATTTTTGTCATCTAGCTGCATTCAAACTGCGCAGTAGTTCGTCCGCAATTTCTCGGTCTTGACTTTCGTTGTATTCTTGGTACAATTTCTCACATTTTTCATCCCATACTGGGACACACTCTTTACGATATCCTCTGGGTATAGTTTTCTGCGCTGTAGAGATCACCGCGCCAATAAATCTGTTATAGTTTGCACGTGTTGGGGGTATCTATCCCAGACATTTGTCCAATCTTTCAGTAAAAGTCGCCCAGTCTGCTTTTTGAAAGTTCCACCTAGGTCGAGAAAAAGAAGATATTATTGGTATTTTGATGCCAATTTCTATTACGACTGGTCTATGTTGGCTATGAGGAAAATCTGGCAGTACTGTACGTGAAGCTGCCAGTGGTTGATTGTTTTCATTTGTGGACACAAAACATAGGTCTGGGTTGTATTCTCGCCTCCAGGCTGCAGATCGAAAAAATCCCCGATCTTTAGCGTCAAAGACTAAATAAGTGTCAGCCTCTTCGCTCTAGTTTATTAGAACCTCGCCGTTTTGATCATTGTGCCTATACTTTTAGAGTTCATAATGAGTGTTGAAGTCTCCAACATAAACTGAGGGGTGTGGGTGGGCGTGAATAAAATGCGGAATAAAATGCGTAATTTCGCAAATTTGTATAGTAACCGTATGAATGTTATTTATGTTTGATGTAGAACATAATATGTGTGCATTTTCTATTTTGTTTCGAACATAGGTTACAACTCCATAAGTTGGATGGTAAGTTGTACCCAATAAATCATAGCCATGAATTCTTCCTCTAGCGAGAATTTGTTCTTCGTTTTCTACATGGGTTTCCTGAATTGCGACCACGTCGATATTATTTTCAATGAGTACCTTTTGAAGGTACTCACATTTACTTCTACTAATACCTTCTATATTTAAATGGCAGAATCGGATGCTTGGTCAGAGTCCTTTTGTCGCTTGGTCCTGAGAAGGTCCATTTAAATTGTTGGTTGGAGGCATATCTAATATTCGTGATGTGTTCGTACCAGGAGATCTAGAAATTCTAGATTGTTTGGCTGCCTATTGAAAGAGGGCCGAAAGTCCCTGAAAACTTCCATAATGGTTATTTTAATAAGTTACAGGGGTGAAAAAGAAAAGAAAATTAAGTGTGATTTTTAATTTTAAATATCTCTTTCAAAAGTAACTTTTTGTTTATTGTAAGGGACTTTCGGCCCTTGGTAATAATGTAATGTTTCATTCTGTGTTTAAATTGTTTAAAAATATTTATTACTTTTCTCAGGATTCGTAAAAAATGAATGCATTTAAAAAGCATTGGCCCGAAATTTTGCACCTGATAATACCAATATTAAAGACTCACCTAGTATATATTATAATTTAATTAATTAATTATAAAAACATTTATTTCGTCACTGTCGGATATTAAATAGAAATAAACCAATGCGCATTATTCTTAGAAAATTAGTATTTTTATTATTCTGCATATACTATAACTTGCCGTTATAAGTAGTCTGGTAGACTAGAGGATTGCTTTATATTTTGGTCGGTATACTAATAGTAAAAGTAAAATAGAACAACGTCTTTTGAAATGAAATACAGATTGAGAGGGGCGTCAGGCAGGGCTGTCTCCTGTCCCCTACTTTGTTTAATTTGTATTCAGAGGAAATAATCCAGGAAGCACTAGAAGAACTAACTATGGGAATAAAAGTAAATGGCCGACCAATCAATAATATACGGTTTGCCGACGACACTATTTTATTAGCGGAACGTCTTGAGGATTTACAACAAATGGTTGACAGACTGGTAGAAGTCAGTGAAGAAAACGGACTGTTCAATAACACAAAAAAGACACAATTTATGGTAATTACAAAAGCCCAACAGCGCCAAGAAAACATGACAATACATGGAGAACAAATTAAAAAAGTTGAAAAATATAAATATCTGGGTACAATAATTAACGAAAATAATGAGTACACAAAAAAGATTAAGGCAAGAATAGGACAGGGAAAAAATTCTTTCAACAAACTGAAAAAAGTACTCTGCAGCAGGGACATTTCAATTTTTTTAAAGATAAGACTTCTGAGATGCTACGTGTTCTCCGTATTCTTTTATGGGTTGGAGGCTTGGACATTGAAAAAGATGTTTCGGACAGATTAGAAGCCTTCGAGTTATGGGCCTACAGAAGGATATTAAGAATAAGTTGGGTGGATAGAGTCACGAATGTCGAGATGTTGAGAAGAATGGGAAAAGATAAAGACGTTTTAAATACAGTTAAAGTCAGAAAAGTTGCTACATAATATAGAAGACCAGTCAGTAGAACAAATTTACGAAAACATAACGAGTAGCATCAAAGAAGCAGCAGAGGAGGCCATTGGACTAAAAACTAATTCCGCTAGTAAAAAACTTTGGTGGAATCAAGAAATTGAAGAACTAGTACTTCGGAAGAAAAAAGCATACCACAAATGGCTAAATACAAAACAGGAGTTGGATAGAGAAGAATACAAAGATATAAAAAAAGAACACGACAACTAGTAAACACAGCTAAACGAGAAATGTGGGACAAAAAATGCAAAGAGATAGATACATATATGGGAGGTAGAAAATGCTCAGAGACGTGGAAATTCCTGACAAAAGTTAAATCAAATGAAAAAAGAGAAACAAACATACAATTAATAACAACAGAGAACTGGATCCGACATTACGAAAATCTATTAACAGAAAACAGAGAGGAATATAGAGAAATGTCTCCAACTGAAATACACATACAGGGAGAAACGATAAACATCGATGAGAGGACTGTCATAAAAACGATACAACTACTAAAAAATGGTCGAGCTGCAGGTCCGGAGGGAATTCCAGCAGAACTAATCAAATGCGGTACTAACAAACTGTTTGAACGATTAACCTGGTGTATAAACCAATATCTAAACGGTGCACCAGTCCCGCATGAGTGGAAAGTATCCTTCATATCATCTATACATAAGAAGGGAAGTAAACTGGACTGCTCAAACTATCGAGGTATATCAGTAACCAGTACCTTAAGTCGCCTATATGGAAGGATACTTCGAGACATTATCGAACAAGAATATAAGGAACAAGAAGAAGAGGAACAATCTGGCTTTAGAGCGGGAAGGAGCTGCACCGATAATGTGTTTGTTTTGAAACAAATAATAGAAAAAAGATCAAGTACCAATCAAGAAACCCACCTTATGTTTATAGACCTTCAGAAGGCCTATGATACTGTACCCGCTAAAAAGCTATGGAAAGTTTTGCAGGAAACAAACATTAACCACACAGTAATTAACGCCCTTAAACAGCTGTATGAAGGATCAACGTCGGGAATAAAAATTGGAAATAGACTTTCAAAAAAATTTCCTGTAAACAAGGGACTCCGGCAGGGGTGTTGCATATCCCCCACATTGTTTAAAATCTACGTGGCGAAAGCACTGTATCAGTGGAAAAGAAAGTGCAGAGGAATGGGCATTGACCTGGGAGAAACTTGCCTATATACCCTACAGTTTGCAGACGATCAAGTCCTTATAGCCAACGATAAAGAAGACCTGACATATATGGCCAGAAAACTACAGGAAGAATACAAGAAGTGGGGTTTAGAACTCAATACACAAAAAACAAAATATCTCCCAATAGGCGCAGAACTATCCAACATTCAGATGGACACAACCGAAATTGCATTCTGCACTGAATATACCTACCTAGGAATTGATTTCGACACCACAGGCACAGACAATAGGGAAATTAGAAAACGAATAACCCGGGCCCGTAGAACAATTGGATGCCTTAACGGAGTTCTTTGGAGCTCAGAAATTGGTAAAAGACGAAAATACAATATATATGAATCTCTCATAAAAACCAGCTTAACCTATGGTACAGAGACATGGAGACTAACAGAAAGCAATAAAAGAAAACTCGAAGCAACAGAAATGGATGTATTTAGACGATCACTTCGAATATCTAGAGCAGACAGAATTAGAAACGATGAAATAAGAAATCGGATGGGGGTAGATGGATCACTGGCAACAGACATAGAAAGGAAACAACTTATATGGTATGGCCATGTTCAAAGAATGCCAGAAACAAGACTACCAAAAATCGCCATGAAATGGATACCACCAAATCGTAAGAAACGAGGAAGACCAAAAAGAACATGGAAGGAGGGAATAACAAAGGCAATGAGCTCCCGAGATTTGACCGAAGAACAATGGAATGATAGAAATTCGTGGAAATTAGGCATCGGACAACGACGCAAGACGTTTTGAAACCGATATATATATATAAAGTCAGAAAACTGCAATATCTGAGACATGTCATGAGGGGCGAGCATTATAACTTGTTGTAATTAATAATGCAAGCAAGAATACAGGGTAGAAGGAGTCGCAGAAGAAGACGCATCTCCTGGTTAAACAATTTGAGAGCTTGGTTTAACTGCACTTCTGCTGACCTCGTTAGAGCAGCGGTATCGAAAGTGCGAATTGCCATGATGGTTGCCAACCTTCTTAGAGGAGATGGCACATGAAGAAGAAGATACTTTTTCTTCTTTCGTCTTTTCCTCAGTATTTTCTCTTTCTTAGTATTTTCATGTATAAGTATAGAAAGTACAAAGTATTAAACAATTAAAATATGCAGTGTAAAAGTTGAGAACTTTTACCACCTGCGAAAGTTTTCCCAAGTTTACCATTTCTTTTCTCAATATCGTGAACTTCCTGCTAGTCAAAATCGATTCCTGGGTATCTATATAGACCACGTTGGGATTCTATGATATAGACCAATTTGCACGAATTACTGCTAACAGCTATATACACACCTATTACTATCAATGAATGAGAAATCTCCTGTTGAAATTAAAAGCCAAGAATTCAAAAATGGTCTTTTCTCCTGGAAATAATTTTGTTTAATAAATTTAATATACTACTTGGATCTGTCACTACATTTTCATCTATATAAATTATGAATTATTTCAACACTTTTGTTTAAATTATAACTATTTTGACAAGACGGTTTTACCGAAAACAACTTTGTAATATTTGTTTATCGAAAGTGGAAAATAACTTAAAACATCGAAACTTACCTAGTAATCTAACCAAGCCTTCAGACTTTCCTAATGCGTTGGATGATGTACATATATAACCTCCAAAGTCAGTTTCATCCAAGTTGAGGATTGTCAGATTCATCTGAAGAGAGTATTCGTTGATTATTGATTCCTCCATGATATATTTAAAACTAGGAATTAGCTTTTCACCTGCAAGAGATAAATTTTTAAGTACGTTAATTAAAATGGGAGTTAATTTTATTCAGATCATCTCATTTTCAATTATGAAGGACTTTAAAAGACACCATCTTCTGCTTCAACTGACAAAAACAAATGTTCCAAGAGATAGAAAATAGAAGATGCATGGCAACGTATAAAAATACGATAGTAATAGTACAAAGAACAGAAGAAAAATGGATGGATGACGGAAGATATTCAGGAACTTAAGGAGAAGAAAGGAAAATATAAAACACTACACAATAAATAAAATTTGTGACGACAAAGAAAATCAAGATAGTAAACATGACAAATTAAACCTGTATAAAAAAATAAAAGAAAACTCCTACAATAAGAAAAAAATAATACACCCTGCCAAAAACTTGTTCTAATCTCACAAATATTAGATGGGTTGAAATATTTTTTCTCGATTGGGAAAACTGCTACCAAAATTAATAGGCACCAGATATAAAAAGACAAACTAAGAAAATCTTATTGTGACCAATTAAATATCAAGCGATTCACTATTACACTATATTACAATTTATATTATTAAAATACACGAAAATACAGACAAATTTATCTTGATGTATAAAAAATGCGAAAGTGTAATTAAATGTGATTGTTAGTTTATTGTTTGAACAGACGTTGACGAGTAAGTAGTTTAATTCTTTCTTTAAACTGGTATCTTTGCAAAGAGAGTCTGTATTGGGAGTATGACGCAACGTCTGCATTTTCAACGAAACGAAATTTATTGTCTATTGTTCATTGTGTAACAACATAAGTCTATGGTTCAATAGTAAAAGGTGTTTTAGGTAAACACAATTTGACTAAATAAATCTGAAAAAAAAAGAAAACTGCAAGAAGAATATGAGGTGGCAGGTCTAAACATAAATATGACAAAATGTGAACAGATGAAACATGTGACCTAGTGTGGAAGACGACAAAATCAAAGGCGTGCAATCCTGCAAATATTTGGGGGTCATTTTCAACAAGAAGGGAAATAGCGCAGCGACCCGTGCCCTAAACTCTCTTCTCTGATAAAAAACAATTCGACGAAAAACCAAAAAACACATTTACGGTAGTATAGTCCAAAGTATTACACTTTACGGTTCGGAAGTATGAAACGTCACCAAAGCTAATAGAAACAAACTTATGACGACAGAAATGGTTTATCTGAGACGAAGCTGCGGTAGGTCGAAAGTGGAGAGAGTTAGAAACGAACAAATAAGAAACGAAATGAAAATGGAGCGAAATATCAATGATTACATAGAAAGAAAACAATTAATCTGGTTCGGACATGTAAAAAGAATGCCAGAGTACAGATGGCCTAGAAGAGTACTGGAATGGATCCCTCCTGAAATAAGAAAGAGAGGACGACCACGGAGAAGTTGGCGCAATGATATTGATGAAGCAATGGCGGCAAGAGACTTAGAACAGGCAACTGCGTATGACAGAAAAAGATGGAAATTCGAGGCGAAGAAGCGGAGACAGCCGTAAGCAATCCGTTATTGAAAAAAAAGGTTTTTATTTCACCAATAATACTGGGATGAATTTTTAGAAAAATTATTCGCGGATAACAGACCCGAATTGCAACTGACGCCGACATAGGAAATGGAAGGACCTCTAATCCTACCCACAGAAGTTAAACATGCGATAAAATGTGCAAAAGAAACAAAGAACAAAAATGCTTGTGGCCAAGACGAAATAGAAATTGATGTTTTTAAACTACTGGATAATAACAATATAAAACCACCTAAACATATTTTCAAAAACAGGAACAAGAAAAGACGATACCATACTAAAGGCAGAAAGAATAAAAGACTTACAGCATATATTAGACCGAGCAAATAATGTACGTAAAGCAATGGGACTGACGATAAATGTTCAAAAAACTAAAATACACATTTACTTAAGTATCGTCCAACTAGAACAAGTTCACCAGTTCAGATACTTAGTAAGTAGCACTAAATAAAAAGTGAGTTTCAAATATAGAAAGAAAAATACGAATTGAGCAGGCCAGAAACCTGTACAGTAAATGGAAGCAAATTATTTACAACTCAAATCTCGTTTAGTCGTCAGAATTAGAGTTATTAAATGCCCAGGTTGGTATGTCTTTCTGTATGGAATTGATTCGTAGACAATAAAATTTAAATATGAAATCCTTAGAAGCGTTTGAAATGGGGTTCCATCACAGTATACTCAGCATATCATGGACACAACACATAACCAATCAAGGAGTACTAAAAATAACATAAACATATTTCTAAAGTTATTAACAAGCAATAAGAAGGTTGACCTCGTAACTAGGCCACAACATAACAAATGAGAAATATAAATTACTGGTCATTCTATCGAACCTCGTCGTCCACTCCATCTACCACGATATTCATCATCTAAGTAACGTCTTACTGCACCATAATAGTGGGCTTGTTAAAACTTTATTTCCAAATTGCCAAATTCATGTGGATTACCTTCCAGAATTTCAAGAATTAATGGCTCAATTGCGATTTGTAACATCTTCAGATATATTTCTGTGTGGTTTCCCAAATTATTTCCAGAACATTTACTTTTTCTGGAAATTGAGTATGTTTTTCACGAAAGACGTGAGGATTTATGTCAATAAATCAAATTGTATGTGTTAACACTTCCATTGAGGGAAAAGTACTTTGGTCACTAAAACAAATTGTTTTTATGTAATCTGGATGTTAGTTAATTTTTTTGTTATCACTAATTGTTGATCGACCAGATCGTTTTACATCTTGAACACTACCTATTTCTTCAAACTTTCGAAGAAGCTTCCTCAAATTAGTCCTCGATATAGGGCGATCGGGGTACCTCTCATTCAAAAGACGTTCTGATGCATGGAAATTGTTTCTATATTCACCAATTATTAAGACATCTGCTACTTTGCGGCTACAGTACGTACCATTCTACTTATGTATACATATAAACGTCTCGTTAAACAATAACTAAACTACATATTCAAGGTATAAACACTTTTGCAAAATCTTAAGTAAAAACAACTGGAGAATTGGACAACGTCAACTTTTTTGATAAATAACCAGAGGCGGAAGTTAGAATCTTTATTAATTAAAAGTTAAAAAACTACTAAAAACTACTAAAAATTAAAATTATAGTTCCTTAAAAGAAACTTAAATTAACTAGGAACTTAAGGAACTATAATTTAAAAACTACTTAAATTATAGTTCCTTAAAAGAAACTATAATTTTATTATTTATTTAATTTATTTATCAAAATCAGCTTAAACCCCAACAAAATTAGATAATTGAATAGGTATAATAAGTATATTTCAAACGAGATATCACATGCTACAAGGTCCCATTTAAAATTATCGGTCATAGTGGCTCTGTAACGACATGGATCACCATTATGTCACTAGTTATAAAGCCTACATCTGTTTATTTCCTCACTCCAAAATTCACTATTATAAGTATAACCGTTCAAAACATACGAGACATACTAATTTGGCGAGCACTGTATATACACATAAATGAAATCAGGCATAACAAATGAATAATGACTTCTGGTCATATGTTACTACACGCACAGTTCGAAAAACATTTTCTTTTCACTAAAAGAATATAGAGAATATATTCCACTAAGAGAATGTTTTTGATTAGTTCTGAGCTTCCCTGTAGATTTCTGTGTTTTCTTCTTAAAACTAATATTTCAATCAAATTAGTTATGTTCAACCTATCCTTTCCTAGCCCGTTTATTTTTTATTTGTGTAGTTCGTAGTGATCTTGATCCGCCCGGTCTATTAGTTTGGTTCTACTATTTCTATTTTCTCCGGTACAAATTACTACACTTTAGCTACGTATAAAAGTTGGAGACTTTTAATCGGTCTTGCTTTTTTTACATCCTCGGTTCCGTTCTTCAGTTTTATTCATATTCAAGTTATTTTATAGACGCTGGAAACGCGTCTTTTACTCTGTTTCATTTGTAAATAGTTTATTTCGATGTATATTGTCGTAGCAAAACCTATTGACTAAATAATATTTGCTTATCAATCACTTAAGATTCGTTGAAGATGGTCCTGGTATCATTCTTGACTTCTATACCGATTTACTGATGCCCTATTTTGTTGAATTATCTTGCTTTTTATATGCATCTTAGCTATTTTTGTGTAACTGCACAACAATAAAAGTATCAAGCTGTTAAGTTGTTTCTGTGTAGGTGTATGTAATCTGGTTCTGGGACTTGTTTTATTTTTCACGCATCCTATTCCCACATTCTTTTCTTAAAAACGAATAAACTGTATATAATCTCATTACCAAAATAAATCTCATCATTACTTGTGTTGAATACCCTGTACGTGGTAAAATGTTAAAATTATGTGACAGTCCCGACATGATTTAGCTTTAGTGTGATATATGAAAGAAGCCCGAAGACCGTTTTCGGGCAGCGTAGTCAGTAATTTGAAATGTAGGTATCGGTCTGCGGTGGATAGTACAATATATGGGCCTACGTCGGTTAAGCTCGGCTCTAGGGAAAAGTGCTTACCGTTGTCCCGCATCCAGTGGTTCATGGCTTTCGGAGATGCTTCTACGTAGCACTGTACGTGAACATCACTGGTTATGGGAGCGGCTACTAGCTGATTTGATACCCTAATTAAAGGGTGGACTGAAACAAAATAAACAACCGTTAATTATGCGTATAATGTATCAAGTATTCAAGCTAACATCTAACATGCCTCTGACACTATTTTCTTGTGGCATGTCTTTCACTCAATATTTATATAATTTTCCATTTCCAATGCAAAAATCGTTTTCCAAAAATTTCCCAAATAAAAATTGAAATTAATTGGTCAGATCAATTAATTATCATTTTTTAATTCCGATTTTGTTTTAAAAGGTTTTCTCATTAGAAATCCTAGCTTCAATAAACCAAATTTAATTTTTATTATAATTAATTGTGCTTTATTATTATTATTATATTATATCCACTTATATAAGTTAGCAATATAAAAGTTTAATTTAAATACACAATAATAAACCAAGGGCCGTCGTTATTTTGGTTTTATAAGTATTGCCTTAAAACAATGATTTTACAGAAGTCCAAGTACGATATTTTCAGCTATAAAATGTTATGAAGTTATAATTATATTAGTCCAAATTAAGGTAAAAAATTAACAAATTAAGGTCAAAAAGGGTAAATTTGTGCGTTTTTCGTATGTCAGCAAAAAGTGAAGCATTTGAAACAAATTTGCGAGGAGTAAGAAACTTAAGTCGTATCAAAACCGTTAAAATAGAGTTTTTTAATGTTTCCATCCTTATTTGTTGCTTTGAATATTTCAAAATAAGTAACAAATTTCGGATTGTTTTATAAATGTTAATAACTTTAAAAAATATACTTAGAACCTTGACACTACATGGGATGTTGGGACTTAAATTGGGTGCTTAAATTTTAAATATGTTAAAAATTTCAAAGCGATCTGTCAGATAGTTTAAAAGTTATTTTATTTGTTTATCCCAAATTAAATGTTACTGAAAAAAATAAACAAAAATAATTTTAAATATTTCAAAATCATTTTGCAAAAATATGTCGATTTCTGCTTATAAACAATAT
This sequence comes from Diabrotica undecimpunctata, assembly GCF_040954645.1. Lineage (NCBI taxonomy): Eukaryota > Metazoa > Arthropoda > Insecta > Coleoptera > Chrysomelidae > Diabrotica > Diabrotica undecimpunctata. The sequence goes on along the minus strand of NC_092812.1, from coordinate 79,056,485 downwards.
TAGAATAACTTTTTAACTTTGGCCTGCAGGAAAACTATTTTTTATATTTCGAAAGATTGCATTTTTTTACATTTAAAAAAACAAAAATTGTCCTATGACTATTTGTGACGAAGTTAGTCCCTTTAACTTCACAGCAGCTTTGTTTATAACAATTAAAAGACATAATTAGCGTCATTTGAAAGAAAATACTTTTGTGGAATCGTCCACAAACATTCAAAATGTGGTCTTCAAAATCTTCAAAATCTTTGAAACTCGTGGGAGCGGTGGAAGGGGAAGGGGCTGTTAATTGTATCTGTGGTTCTTGTTTATGGATTTTGACGTTTTTTGTTTTAATTTGTATAGACTTTCTGCTTACATTAGGAATATGTATTATTTAAATAAAAAAATTTTAAGTAACTCATCTAATTTGTTTAAACAATTATTTTTTCAGTTTTCTATTTTTTAATAATATTTTAGGTAATTTCTATTGAAAAACATAAATATTTATGATTAATACCTATATACTTATCCTATTTAATTATTTCTGAAAATGGTCTTGGCTTATGTATTGACTTGGAAATAAAAAATTTCAAATAAATTGTTATAAGCAAAAAATTTGCAAGGTTAAAAATGGATTTTTCTTATTTTTTTTTTATTTTTTTGATAGAATAACTCTCTCTGGTTGAGTTTACCGAAAGTACAAGCTGATTATAGTCGCGAATGTCAAAAATGGAACAAAAAATTTCGGTTTAGCAGTGTTGACATGTTTTTATAATGTAGATGCTATATGCTTCAAATATAAAAAGATAAAGCTTTAGAAAAGTACATTTTGTTCATATTATGTTATGAATTTTGCAATTTTTGATTTATATAAAACAAGAATAAGTAAATATTTGTTTCTTTGGAGATTAATTGCAGTTAATTATTAGAATTTTTTTTTGGCACTTATCCTTTGATAGATTAAGGAATAGATTTGGCAATCGTCAAATTAGCAGCTTTCATATTGCAACAGATGTTTACAATTAATCTCGAGAGAGATAAATATTTACTGGTTATTGTATCATATAAATTAAAAATTTCAATATTTATAAAATAGTATAATCGATATCTACTTTTTAAAAGTTTTCTCTCTTTATATTTGAAGCATACAAGATATGTGCATTTTAAAAACATCCCAACACTGCCAAACCGAAATATTTTAATTCTTGGTTTACATTTGCGGCTATATTCAGCTTGTACTTTCAGTAAACTCAACCCTCTCTCTTGCTTATGCTGCTCGTAGCATTATTGTAAATTTATTTTTTTCTGACTTTAGATGTTTATTAAAAAAAAAGTGGTTTGAGATAAACAAATTCAATAAAATTTAAAAGTGAAATTGAATACCTATTAATCTAATTGATTCATTTATCTGAAATTTTAACAAAATTCTTAACGTCAGGGTTGTAAATTATTTTATACAATAGTTACTAACATTTATTGAAACTGAAAAATTCGTAAACCCAAGCTTACCGTATTGGATCACCATTATTTTAAACCTTTGTAGACGACTATTTCACTATATTTCAATGCAAAAGTCGACAAGAGAAGAGCTGGAACAATAATGGGAGATCAAGGACTAGGGGAACGTAACGATAGAGGAGATCGTCTAATACAATTCTGCCAAGAACAAAGTCTAATAATCACAAACACGTTCTTTAAATTACGTATGACACGGTTACATACATGGCGCTTACCATCCGATAAACCGTAAAAAGTGAAAACCGTAAGAAACCAAATCGATTATATAATGATTAAAGAGAGATATCGTAACACCATCAAATCAGTTAAAACATATCCAGGAGCAATTTCACATCAGACCATAACCCACTAATCGCTAATGTCACGTTTAAGCTTAAACGCATTAGAAAACCCTAAAGAACTCCAAAATTAGATGTTAAAAAACTGAAAGAAGCTGATATAAACAACAAACTCCAACAGAAAATATACGAAAACTTTGATAAATTAGATATTAACACCTACGAGATAAACCAACAATGGGAAACATTAAAAAACTACCTTCTCGTTCTATGCAAGGAGATATTAAAAGAACCGATAAGAAAGAGAGACAACTGGATGACCGATAGAATGGAAATACTCGGCAGAGTGGACCGAAGAAGACAAGCCAAGAACAAAGACAGTCACAATTACATAATCATTAACAATGAAATCAGATAAAACAAACTTACTATGAGGAAAAATGTGAAGAGATAGAAGATCTTCATAACAAATACGACCTATTCAACCTACATAAAAACGTTAAAATAATGGCAGGGCTGAAAAAAAGAAACCACAACGCAACTCTTTTAGATAAAAGTTGAAATACTACGATAACTACTGACGAAAAGCTAAGACGATGGAAAGAATATATGGAAGAGCTCTTCGATGACGAAAGAGGAAACCTACAAGACATATCTTTCGAGGACAGAGAAACAAGTATAGAAATTATAAAGAAAGAAATATTGTATGCACTAAAGAACACCAGAAACGGAAAAAGCCCGGGGCTAGATCAACTACCTATTGGTATCCTTAAAATAATAGAAAATGAGTACATGGATGTCCTCTAAAAGCTCTTTAATAAAATTTATCAGACAAGTGACATACCCAATGAATGGTTGACCTCAACATTTATTTGTCTCCCAAAACACAAAAATGCTAGAGATTGCACCGACCACCGCACCATAAGCCTGATGTCTCACACACTTAAAATGTTTTTAAAGATAATCCATAATCGCATTTACCAAATACTTTATATGGATATTGAAGAAACCCAATTTGAATTCCGTAGAGGCGTAGGTGCCTGTGTAGCCCAATTTTCGTATGTCCTAAAGGTCTCAGTTACTTCATATACCCTATAAAAATCTTAATTTGATATATTTTGAAATCTATACAATTGTAAAAATCCCCAAAACCCTTAAAAACCCGTGTTCTGTCTTTTTCAAGGTTGCATATCTGCATAAAATTTTGAAAAAAATCAGAAATATATTTTTTATTAAATACAAAATAACAAAACGCATTTTTATGTTACGTTCAGATGTACACTCAACATACTCTATAAAAAATTTACTTTCAAAGAGGTGCGCCAACTGCAACGAGCAAAAAAATGCGTAGATTTGGTGGATGTTCTATTGCCACCAATAATGTTATTAGAAAAACGAATGTTGGGTTGTATTTACCGGTAAAGAGGAAGTATAGGCGATGTGCACATTGCTCCACCCAAAGCAAATGTAAAAAGATCAAAAATAGCATATTAGTGAGTGTAATGTTGGTCTGTATTTAGAATTTTTCGCAGAATTTTGTAACACTGGGTAGATTTTTATTTTGAAAAGTCACTATTTAGAATTTGTGGTAATATAATTTTATTATATTATATTATATTTATAAATATAATTTGTGGTAATATATGGTAATATAAGTTTGTAAATTTCCCATTTTGGTTTGTTTCGTTATTAAATAAATAAATATATATATATATATATATATATATATATATATATATATATATATATATATATATATATATATATATATAAATTTTTTTTTTGAAGCATTTTTGTGATTTATGTATATTAAGAATCAGTAGCTATACCTATGGCTAGCCACCAAACTTTAGATGTTATGGTTTTGTCAGGACGGTTAGTGGCACATATAAAAGCCACCTAATAAAAACTTTGTGATAAAAATTTAATTAAATTTATAACTTTTTATAAAATAACATTTCATTTAAACCAGATTTTACTTAGAAATCCGAAAAAAATAAGAAAAAATTTTTTGCGCGCTAATGGCTAAAGGTAATTCACATTCTATAAGAAATAAAATTATTTGAATATATTGCACATATGTTAAGATTTCAGCCTTAATTAACTTTTTAACAACAAAACTAACAAAAATATTTGTTAGTTTATGATAATATTATTTATTATCGTATAGTAGCGTAACTGGTTCAAAATTGTTAAATATTGCAACAAATAAATAATAATATACAGTAATTTAGAATTTATTTAATTAGAATCCGCTTTTACGTGACATGGCTTATCTATCGTAAATTGTTGAATTACTGTAACAATGAACTTGAAAATAGTGGTCGTATACAAATTCTAGGAAAAGTAGCATTGTAACAATTTGAAACATCATAATTTCATCCACATTTAATTGTTTGTACCTAAAAATTATCATAAGTAATAGTGATTCTAAATTTAGTTTACCAAAATGGCGACAAAAGAGGTTAGTATTAGATTTAACATAATTTTACTTTGTTTTATAAATTAATGTCAGCTGAACTACTAAAATTGGTTGAAGAATCCGATTCAGATGTAGAAGTGTTTATTGCATCTGATGATGAAAACTCTGTCCCACAAGCAGATACTGAGAAGTCCGACATGCAAGAAGAATTTATTATAGAACATGCAGAAGAATACGACTCAGAAGAGCACATAGAGAATGAACATGAGTCTTCAGGTAACATTTTGATATCTAAGGATGGAATTGAATGGAGTAGTGATCCACTGTGTAGTTCTTAAACAAAATCTCGTAATATCTTACGACAAAATGATGGGCCTGCAGCTAATAACAATTTATTTACGCCTAAACAAATATTCGTGGGTATAGAGTTGTGTTATAGAGGTAACAACTTTTATCGGAACGACCACATCGAGCGTCATAGACGAGAGATGGTTCTTGATAACTAACTGGTCCTCATAAAACAACTAACTCTCACTTATGGCTTCACGTGCCACACCCCGGGCAACTGCATTGGTTTGCAGGCTAAACTAAGTGAGGGTAGCCAGATATGGCGAAAATTCCACCGACCGATTGAGAGTACAAGCTATCCCACACTTACTGACCAACGGCTTCGGGCGGATGAGTTGGTAAGTGGAAGGGCACTCTAATGTCCTGGCGCTAAGTAAATGGTCAACGGCATAAGGATGCAGAAGGCAAGGAGAAACCACTGCATTAAAGATCCAATTGAATATCTCTAGTACAATGATCATGGCAATGAGTACTAAAAGGAAAAAAGAAACTGATCATCGGGAATCGGAGCCCAAGATCCAGCAGGGGAGAAACAGACAAGGACTTCCAGGTGGTTAACCGACGAATCCCTTGTCAAACATCGAAACAAGACAAAGTAAAATTATCAAAGGCAAAAATAGGTTTGCCAGTTTGATACATGCCAAAAGCATGTATCAACCTGGTAAAATGCATAACATCCTCCAAGAAATAAGAAGAATATATATATATTAAAAGTAAGAGAAACATGGTGATCCAACTCAAGATACCTTTCGACAGAAACCGGTACCTTATATTACTCGGGAAACATTGACAACCAGCATAGACGTGGAGTAGCGATTATTGTCGATGCAGAGGTCAACAAGTCAATAGAGGGTTTTGTCCCAATCTCAGAAAGAGTAATGCTACTACAAATAAGGACATCACATACAAAACCAAATTTGATTCAAGTATATGCGCAAACGACGAATACAATAGAAGATGAAGTAGAAACATTCTACCAACAAATTGAAGATGCACTGAAAATGAAAAAAAACCGAGAAATCACGCTAATTATGGGCGATTTTAATGCAAAAGTCGGCAAGGAAAAAGCTAGAACAATAATGGAAAATCAAGGACTAGGGGAACTTAACAATAGAGGAGATCATCTAATACAATTCTGTCAAGAACAAAATCCAATAATCACAAACACGTGCTTTAAATTACCTATGAGACGGTTATATACATGGCGCTCACCAGTAGATAAACCGGAAAAAGTGGTAAGAAACCAAATCGATTATATAATGATTAAAGAAAGATATCGTAAGACCATCAAATCAGTTAAAACATATCCAGGAGCAGATGTCACATCAGACCATAACCTACTAATCGCTAATGCCACGCTTAAGCTTAAACGTATTAAAAACCCTAAAGACTTTAAAATTATATTTTAGAAAACTGAAAGAAGCTGATATAAAAAACAAACTGCAACAAAACATATACGAAAACTTTGATAAACTAGATACTAACACCTACGAGATAAACCAACAATGGAAAACATTAAAAAACTACCTCCTCGTTCCATGCAAAGAGTTATTAAAAGAACCGATAAGAAAGAGAGACAACTCGATGACCGACGAAATATTCGGCAGGATAGACCAAAGAAGACAAGCCAAGAACAAAGACAGTCACAATTACAAAATCATAGAATGGCAAAACAAACTTACTACGACGAAAAATGTAAACAGATAGAAGATCTTCAGAAAACCACAACACAACTCTTTTAGATAAAAATGGAAATACTATGATGACTGAGAAAAGCTAAAACGATGGAAAGAATATAATGGAAGAGCTCTTCGACGACAAAAGACCTAAAGAGGAAACCTACAAGATATATCTTTCGAGAAAAAAGACACAAGTATAGAAATTACAAAGGAAGAAATATTGTATTCACTAAAGAACACCAGAAACGAAAAAAGCCCGGGGCTAGATCAACTGCCTATTGATATCCTTAAAATAATAGAAAATAATTACATGGATGTCCTCTTAAAGCTCTTTAATGAAATTTATCAGTCAAGTGACATACCCAATGAATGGTTGACATCAATATTGATTTGTCTCTCAAAAAAGAAAAATGCTAGAGAATGCACCGACCACCGCACCATAAGTCTGATATCTCACAGACTTAAAATGTTTTTAAAGATCATCCATAAACGCATTTACCAAATACTTGGTATGGATATTGAAGAAACGTAATTTGGATTCCAAAGGAGCGTAGGTACTCGTGAAGTTCTCTTTGCATTCAACGTACTAATCCAGAGATGCTTGGATGTGAACCAAGATATGTACGTCTGTTTTATAGGTTACAACAACGCTTTCCATAAAGTGTGCCACAAAGAGCTAATGGACGCCCTGAAAGCAAAACAATTATAATACAATGACCTTCGAATTGTAACAAATCTATATTATAAACAGCAAACACACATACGCATTAATTAACACACATCACAAGAGTTCGAAATTAAAAGAGGAGGTCAACAGGGGTGTGTATTGTCACTACTATTCAATGCATTCTCTGAAGAAATTATGAAAAGAGCTCTTGAGGAAAAAAACAGCAGCAATAAAGGTCAATGGAACAGCAATTAACAAAATTAGATATGCTGACGACACTATCATAAAAGCAGATACCCTCCAAGATCTAAAAAAGCTAATAAACAAGATTAATCAAAAAAATTAAATTTATGAAAGCACGAACAAACTTCAATAAAATAAGAAAGGTACTTTATGCAAGAGAACTGAAATTACACTTGAGAGTTAGGCTGGCAAGATGTTATATTTTCTCTATTCTGCTTTACAGGATAGAAGCATGGACACTTAACGCGTCGACTACTAAAAAGTTGGAAGCATTTGAACTGTGGGTGTATAAAAGAATTCTGAAGATATCATGGACCAAGCATGTAACAAACAACGAAGTCATAAGAAGATTCCATAAAAGAATGAAAATATTGGAAACCATCAAGACAAAAGCTGCAATACCTGGAGCATATTATGCGTAATGAAAGATACAACATACTTCAATTAATTATACAAGGGAAAATCCAGGGCAAGAGAAGTAAGAAAGAAGAAGAATTTCATGGTTGCGTAACTTGAGGGAATGGTACGGATGCACCTCAATCGAACTATTCAGAGCGGCAGCATCTAAGATCAGAATAGCCATGATGAGTGCCAACCTCAGTCATGGAGATGGCACGTAAAGAAGAGAAGAAGACGACTCTGTCCATAAGCAATATTTTTCACACTTTGTCTATTAAAACTTCCTTGATCTTTCAAATGATGTTAAGTAGGTTTTTAATTGTTATAAACAAGCCATGAATTCAAAAAAAGTGATTAACTTCGTCTCGCATTATTGTAGGATGACTTTTTTATTTTTTTGATTTGTGTAAAAATATCAGCTTTTTGACAATGAAAAAATAATTTTTCTACGGCCAGTAATAAAAAAATTATTCTTATTGTTTTTAAACAAAAAATTCAACTTTTTTGCACTTAAGTTTTGCAATATTGGAAATGGTTATTTATCACTTCTTTTAAATTCTTCTGATTGAATAACTCTTTCGTTTGCTTATGCTACCTGTAGTATTATAGTAAGTTAATGTTTTTCTGACTTAAGTTATTGCAAAAAAAAGTTGTTTCCTATAAACAAATCGAATTACTTTAAAACCAATTTATTTTAACCGCATTTTAACGCTATTATCACCAACTTTCCACAAAATATCACCGTTATGCGTTTTAAGTAACAATTAGCTACAAAATCATTCAAAATGCTTTAGCCCAGTTTGGTTATACAAAAATCATCGATTTCACGGCAAAATGTTTTGCAGATATCTGAAGCTTTTAAGACATAGGTGGGGGTTACTAGATGACGAATAGATAAAAAGATACTCCTATTTTTACCTTGCGTTTTTTTTAAACAATAATTTATGGTCAGAATTTGATTTTTTATCTATAAGTTTTTCTCTTATAATTTAAATAAACAATATTTATACCATATTTTTATATCAAGAATATCTTTATTTTCCCGTTTTTTCAATTAAAATTGATAAATAATTTACGGAGATATTTGCAAAAAAACAGTTTTTTTGCACTAATTTATAAATTTAATTAATTTTTTTATTAACAAAATAAAATGTTATTAATACGTTTCAACATTGAGGAATTACCGTCCTATAAATTTATACGAAATTTCTCCCCGATCAGTTAAATAGTTTAAAAGTTATTCAATTTGTTTATCCCTGGGACTAATTATTTAAACTATTGAGCTTGCCCTATGCATGATGCTAGACATATTCAGCAAATTTCATAGGATTCTTTAAGACTTAGACTATCTCAGAAGTTAAATGAATATTGAGTTTTCATCGAAATTATTTACAAAATAAACGTTTGAAAAAGGGGTATGTTTTTTACTTATAAACAATTGTAATAACTTCTATATTTTTCAAGCTACAGACTTGTACGTACTACCATTGGATAGCTGGTAAAAAAGCTCACTTTAAAAAATAAAAAACCTTCTATGACCAATAGGAACGAAGTTAGTGACTATTTTTAAAAAAATCATATCTCCATTGTTTATAAACATTAAGAAGTAAAATTTGAATAAATCTTGAATGAAAATCTAAACTTTATATTCAAACTTATAGCTATAAATAGTCTGAGATAGTCTAAGTCTTAAAGAATCCTATGAAATTTGCTGAATGTGTCTAGCATCATGCATAGGGCAAGCTCAATAGTTTAAATAATTAGCTTCAGGGATAAACAAATTAAATAACTTATAAAATATTTGACTGATCGGGGGGAAATTTCGCACAAATCTAAAAGATGGTAATTCCTTGATGTTTAAATGTATTAATACCATTTTATTTTGTTAATAAAAAAATTAATAAAATTTATAAATTAGTGCAAAAAAACTTCTTTTTTGCAAATATCTTTATATTTGAAAGTCTCGTTCCAACCTTTGCTGGAGACGGTCGCATAAATTTGTTTTTCTAGTACAAAAATATCTATTATTATAGTAACCAGTTCTTATTGGAAACTATATCGTTAATTACTAATATTAATTATCAGTGTTGTAAAAACGCAAACAAAATAAAACAAGTGCTATTTCCAAACGCCAAATACCGGCAAATAAAAGTCATAGGCGTATCATAAATAATTGTTCGTGATGTATAAAATATTTAATCGTGATACAGGATGGACATAGACAATCCGTTCTTAAATTCAAACAAAGTGAGCAGATCTCCGCCGAGAAGTTCAACTTCAGAAAAACACATTGCTAATCTGCAAATAACTACCATGCAACAACCATCGAGCAACAGAACCTTGTCTAGCGAACAACAAAGGAATGAAAATTGCTCAACCAATATAGTACTCCAAGAGACAGAGTCAACTAAGAATCAACATGAACAACCAGCTAACTCTTTTCTTTCTAATCATGCTTCTTCTTCTTCTTATCTACCGTCACAAATATACATCGCTAATCCACAAGATAGCCAAGAAAACAGAGATCAAGAATGGAAAACTTTTCAAGCCCACAAACGAGCAAGAAATGACAGCCCTGGAGGTGATAAACAACTAAAACAAACAATAATGAGCGATTACTGGCTCAAAGCACCCACACCAACGTCTAATAGATTTGCTAGCTTAGATGAAGTACCTGATGAGACCAACCAAACCAGAACTGATGCAGTTAAAGAAAGTATTCAACCCCCACCCATATTCGTTTCAGATGTAGGTGATATACAACCTCTTCGACAATTGTTAGAAACAATATCCCCTCTGGGATATTCCATCAAATGTCTCTATAACAACCAAGTAAAGATCCAGCCCTCAACTTCTGAATATTACCGAAACATAACCACAGCACTCAATGAGAAAAATACACATTATTACACCTACCAAACAAAGGAAGAAAGAACATTCCGAGTTGTGCTTCGTAATATGCATCAGACAGCAGACAAAGACGCTTTAGTACATGAGCTAGGATTAATGGGAGACGAAGTAACCAACATAGCTAATATATATAAGAATGGATCCAAAATAGCGCTTCCGCTCTTTTATATAGAATTAAAAACTAAGCCAAATAATAAAGACATATATGATGTGAGAGCACTCCAGAACATGATTGTGTCCTTCGAACCACCATATCCCAAACGTCAGGTTCCCCAATGTACCAAATGTCAACGCTACGGTCACACACAAAAATTCTGCCATATGCCTCCAAGATGCGTAAAGTGTGCAAGTAATCATCTTACTTTACACTGTCCACGAAAAGAACGCAGCAATAACGTAAAATGTGTACTTTGTATGGGAAACCATCCGGCCAACTATAAGGGCTGCAGCGTATACAAACAAATACAAAAAGAAAAATTCCCCCAACTCAGAAAGAATCAAGAGACCCACAGAACAGACACCCATGAAACCAATAGTCAAAGAGTAACCCCTGGTGTTTCTTACGCTCAAAAAACTTCAGAAAATAGTCAAGCGGATGAAATCACAAATCAACAAACTAATGTCGGCTCAAACCATTTAACGAAAATCGCCAACCTTGAAAACCTGATGACAAAACTAGTAGAGAGAATGGACACTATGCTTAATCTTCTTATGTCTATGATTTCCAAAATGCACTAATGCAACACAGACTTAAAATAGCCGTCTGGAACTCAAATGGCCTAACGAACCACATCCAAGAAATAAAAATTTTCCTCGACGAGAAGAAAATTGATGTTATGCTTGTATCAGAAGCTCATCTAACAGACAAAAACTATATCAAAATTCCAAAATACATTGTCCACTACACGAAACATCCAAATGACAAGGCACACGGTGGCACAGCTATTATTATCAAATCTAATATAAAACACCATGAGTTAAATAAGCTCAGCGAAAAGTACCTGCAATCAACTAGCATTGTCATCGAAGACTGGCTAGGCAACCTTACCTTATCTGCGGTCTACTGTCCTCCTGGTCAACCAATCAACGAAAACAACTTTAGCACCTATTTCAGTTTTCTTGGACACAAATTCATAGCAGGAGGAGACTTTAACTGTAAACATCATCACTGGGGCTCTAGGGTAATTACAACAAGGGGTAGACAACTGCTGAAGTCAATAACAGGAAACAACCTACAACACATATCTACAGGAGAACCAACTTATTGGCCTACAGATCCAAATAAAACACCAGATTACTTAGACTTCTGTGTGATTAAAGGTATCTCTCTTAACTATTTAGCAATAGAATCATGCTGGGACCTCTCTTCAGATCATTCTCCCATTCTAATTGACCTAGCCTCCAAAATCATACTCAGAAATAAGCCTCCAGTCCTAACCAATAATCAAACAAATTGGAAAATATTCCGAAGCGCACTAGCAGAACAAATACCAACGAACTTGCCACTTAAAACAGAATTACAAATTGAAAATGCGGTACAACAACTTACTACCTCCATACAAAAGGCAGGTATGGAGGTAGTATTTATAGGTATCTTTCTACAGTATTTAGTCCATTTAACAGAGTAGTGCCATTAGAACAAGAAGAACCATTTAATTCTTTTCTTGAGGCTCCATATCAAATGGATCTACCTATCACCAAGTTTAATATTAAAGAAGTAAAACAGATAATAAAGAATGAGATACAACCCAATAAGGCTCCGGGATTCGACCTCATAACGGGTAAGATCCTCCAGGAACTAACCAATGACTGTTACAGAATAATCACTATGATCTTCAATGCTATGCTTAGTCTGCATTACTTCCCTCTGCAATGGAAAGTGGCACAGATTATACTCATTCAAAAACCTGGTAAAGATCCAAAAGATGTCAACTCATACCGACCGATTAGTCTACTCCCAGTCATCTCTAAGGTCTTCGAAAAACTTCTACTACGAAAAATCAAACCAATATTGGACGAAAAGTGTCTCATACCTGACCATCAATTCGGTTTTCGTAACCAACATGGTACAATAGAACAAGTTCACAGACTATACACAACAATAAGAAGTAGTCTCGAGAACAAGCAATATTGTACTGCAGCCTTTTTAGACGCCTCTCAAGCTTTTGACAAGGTGTGGCATACAGGACTTCTGTACAAATTAAAGAAAAATTTACCTTACCCTTACTTTAAACTGCTTCAATCATACCTTACAGAAAGGAGATATCTGGTAAAATATAGTGAAGCCTATACAAAACTCTACCCCATCCTATCTGGTGTACCTCAGGGTAGTGTGCTCGGATCGATTCTGTACCTGATATATACGGCAGACTTGCCAATAAGCAATAACCTAACGCTTGCAACATTCGCAGATGATACTGCTTTCTTGGCCTCTCATAGCAACCCAATAATAGCATCACAGAGACTGCAACTACATCTGAACAAAACAAATGAATGGCTTAAACTCTGGAGAATTAGAGTAAACCCCTCAAAATCTACACAAATTACATTCACTCTAAGAAGAGGTACATGTCCACAAGTTAACCTCAATGGACATCCTTTGCTCCAAAAGCATGACGTAAAATACTTAGGTATTCACCTTGACAAACGTCTAACTTGGACCAAACATATATGGACGAAAAGGCTTCAATTGGGAATTTTATACAGAAAACTTTACTGGTTGTTGGGAAAAAACTCTCACCTATCGATTGACAACAAGCTGCTGATATACAATACAATAATAAAACCCATTTGGACATATGGCTCACAGCTCTGGGGTTCAGCTAGCAAATCTAATATTATGATAATACAAAGATTCCAATCCAAAACTCTAAGAACAATCGCTAATGCACCTTGGTATATCCAGAATGATGCAATACATAGAGATCTTCAGGTACTGACAGTCTCTGAAGAGTGCAAAAAAACTTCTGAACAATATCAAAACAGGTTGCGGGTGCATCCTAATACCCTGGCACACAATCTTCTCAACAACCAACAAGCGAAGAGATTGAAGCGACATGACCCCTTGGACCTACCTCACCTATCCTGACAGAGCCTACAGCAGTGGGAGTTACGTCTTCAACAGCACCCAGCCATTGTGATCAGTGCCGCTTTTAGTGCTCGCGTATCAGTGTATGTGCGCATCCTACCGGTAAAAAGCCAATTTGTGTCGTGATGATTTGGTCACTGGACCTTACATCTCTCTGTCATGTAAAGACAAAAAATTTTACTTATTGTTTTCACTGCAAAACAGATTGTAAAAATCTTAAATGTTAATAAAAAAAAAAAAAAAAAAAAAAAATATTTGAAAAAATTTATAGACAAAAAATCAAACTGTGACCATAAATTATTGCTTAAAAAAAACGCAAGGTAAAACTAGGAGTATCTTTTCATCTATTCATCATCTAGTATCCCCCACCTATGTCTTAAAAGCTTCAGATGTCTGCGAAACATTTTTCCACCTTTTTTTTTAACCAGACTGGGCTACTTTACTTTTTACTGGTAGACTAAAGTTCTTAAAATAATGAATTGCTGCTTAATTGTTAATAATTTAAAAAGTCCACCGAACTCACTGCAGGAAACATAGAGGTCAAAAAAATTGTCAGATATTTGGCGGGGCCAGTGTCTCATAAGGAAAACACTCATGAACATGAAAACATTTTTTACAAGATCAGACCTTAGTCTAGAGCTCAGAATTCGAATGATCAGATCTTATGTTTTCTCTGTTTTGCTGTATGGCTGTGAAAGTTAGATAACGGACTCTGAAACAGAAAAAATAATAGATGGCTTTGAACTGTATATATACAGACGGATGCTGAGAATTTCATGGATACAAAAAGTTACCAATGGTTAGGTGTCTCGGTGCATGAGTAAACAAAATGAATTACTTAGCATAATCAAAGACAAATAAATACACTTGGGTCATGTCTTGAGAAGTGAAAGATATAAATGAATCCAAATCATATTGAAAGGTAAAGTGCAGGGTAAAACATCAGTTGGAAGGCCCCAGAACTCGTGGCTGAAAGACTTGAGGAGATGATTTGACCGCTCATCCACAGAAATCTTTCGTCCAACCTTCGAAAGGAGACGGCGCAGTAAGAAGAAGAAGAAAAAGAAGAAAAAGTGTCCCAACAGGGTTCTTTTTTACTTTATTTTTGTGTACTAACAGGTCAATCTCTTTCAGCCAGTTTTTCAAAAGCAGGTAATTTGTTTTAGTAAGGTAAAACCTTAACTCTAGTACAAGGTCTAGCTAACATATCTCGACGATATGCAGGACGTTTTAAGGAAGACTGAAGTAAGTAAATGGAGAAGATAGACATTCGATTGGAAAAAATGGCAGAATGTTTTGACGCAGACCATTGCTCACGAAAGGTTGTGTTGTCATCATCACTGATGATGATGGCAGGAAGGTCTATTGATCGGATCGGTACTAACTGTTGGTTGCTGAATTTCCCACCCCAAATAATCGCGTATAACTCTTATTTTCTGCAAATGATTTTGTAACTTGCGTTTTTCATTAATCTAGTAGCATATTTAGCAAGAAATAAAACCTAGTTTATTTGCGATTTTTTTATTTTCAAAGCACTACATAAACCAATATTATTTTTAGAAACAATCAAATAATATAATTTTTTCTTTCCTTAAAATCTATTTACGAAGTTTATTGAAGAAGTATATATTATTCATTAATATTTATGGTTAACAATTAAAATTATCTTAAATATTACTAGAAAAAAAAATTAAAACTTGAAAAAAATAATATTATTTAAACAAATTAGATGGTTTAATTAACAATTTATTTATTTAAATATTGCATATTCGTAATATACCCAAAAGTAAATACAAACTAAAAAACGAAATGTCGAAATCCATAAACTAAAACCCGAGATACAGCTTCTTCCCCTTCTATCGCTCCCACGAGCTTTAAAGCTATTCGAGTTTGAAGGCCATATTTTGAAGCTTTGTAAACGATTCCGTCGAAAGACAATCTTTTTTGAATTTAGATATTAACACCTTAAAGTATATTCTTTAAAATGACGCTAATTCAATCTTTTAATTGTTATAAACAAAGCTTCTGAGAATTAAAAAAAGCGAAATACTTCGTCCCAAATAGTCCAAGGACAACTTTTTCTCTTTTTAAATTTGTGAAAAAATGCAAGCTTTTCAAATATGAAATTTTTTTTTTCTACACACCATGGTTAAAAAGTTATTCTTATTGTTTATAAGCAAAAAAGTTGACATGTTTTGCAAAATGATTTTGCAATAATTACAATTATTTTTATTAATTATTTTTAATAATATTGATATATTAAATCTTATTCTTTCATAGGCTCCCCACAGAACTTCTGTAACTTTATTATTTTCTGACATATTATTTAAAAAAAAATTCATTTGGAATAAACAAATAAAATACCTTTTAAACTATTTGACCAATCGCTTGAAAATTTTGATCATATTTGAAGCACTAGAAATCTCAACATTTAATGTAATATTAACTTTCTAAGTTCATTTTTAAAAAAATTATAACATTTATAAAAAAAAACAAAATTTCTGGCTTATTTTACAATTTTCTTATTTTTCTAACTTTCTAAGCGACAGATAAGAAAAGAAACATAAAAATGCTCATTTTAAAGGGTTTTATATGATAAAGTAAACGGGGAACATCCAGGTCGTTGGCTGTATATGATATTAAAAAAAAACTTACAGAAAAGTAAAAGCTTCTAGTGTATAATGGTATATGGTTTTATTAAAAAATAATTAGAATTTCTCCTATATAATGAATAGAAGGATTACATGTATCCTTAAACGTTTTCGATCCATTTGGACCATCATTAGTGAAACCTGAAAGTAAATTTCCACTTTAAAATGACAAAAAAATATGTAAAATTTTGACTGTCAAATAGTGACTGCTAAAAATGTCGAAAATACATTTTTCCGTCAACCGTCCATTTGTGATCAATTTTAAAACCCTAAAAATCATTGATTAATGACCCCTATTAATGAATGATTTTCTATTAAGGAACGATTTCATTATAGGCAACACAACATACATTGCTTGCATAAATTAATTAAACGCTCTGTGATTGGCGGTGACCTGTCGTGTAGGCAACCAAACATATATTTATTTATATTCCCACTAAACAATTTAAAATGAAGTAGCCGCTGTTAGTACTATCTGTCATTATTTATCTTTAAGTAAATAAAAAGTTAAACTACGATATCCTTATTTCTGAAAAGTACGGTCGACGGAAAAGTTTTGTAACGATCTCGTGAATTAAAATGGAGATTAACAATTTCGAACATTAACGCGCTCGCTCCGCACACACGTTAAAATATCTCAATTGTTAATCGCCCTTAATAATAATTAATACATTTCTTGGTTAAATAACTATTAAAAAGTAATTGAAACCAGCTACCAAAATAGGTTTAAAAACCTTAAAATTAGATGATAATTATGTTATTTATTAAAATAATGACAAGAGGTCGATGTTATAAGATTTCATCTAAAGGGAACCTACTTTTCCCTGATCGAAAAAGGGGACTAATTTGCCCCCCGGGTAATCCAAGCCAACTGAATAAATTGAGAAGACAGTAAAACTAATTGAAAAATGACTATTTCTTGACTTCTTCTTCAGCCTGTTTGCATCCACTTTTGGACAAAGGCCTCCCAATCTCCACTTTTCTTAGTTTTGTGCTATTTGATTTCTTTTGACTTTTACTTTAATGTCGTCGAACCACTATTATTGTGGTCTTCCTCTACTACGACTGTGCTCGCGTGGTCTTCAATGTATAATGTTTCTCGGCAACCTTTTGTTGTTTTGTCATGTCGCGTGTCCTACCCAGCTTCATTGCGGAAATTCTTCCAATATTACACCTTCTTCTTGGTTCGCACGTCCTCATTTCGTATATGTTCCCTCAGGGAAACTCCTAATAGCTCGCTCGAAGGCCCACTATGTTGTTCTTAATCTATTGACTAATAACTCTGTGTCACCTTCTCTATTACATAGATCATAATTGGTAAAATACAACTGTTGAATACGTTTTTTTTTTAATTTATTGGTATATTTTTGTTTTTCAAACAACACTGAGTATTTCTACTGCTGTCCAAGTTATTCGGATTCTTCTAGATGTCTCCGCGTTTCATTCTGTTTGCCTAGTTTGATTGTTTGACCTAGGTATATAGGTATACTTTTTGATAATTTTGATCTTACTAAGATTTTGATTTGACATTTTTGCTTTTGTTTTATTTAAATTAATTTTTAAACTGATTTGCGCAGATTATTGTTTAAGCTCCTTTAGCATGTAGAGTAGTTCCTCTGTATTGTTCCTCGTCTTTCCCAATTTAACTTCTTGAATACATCTTCTAATGCAAGAGTAAAAATTTTGTACAGATAGATAGATAGATCTGTCTAACTCTTCTTTTTATTTTGCTTCTTGTATAATTCTGTATAGTAATCTTCAACAATATTTATTATCTATATTATTTGGAAAAAACAGCCCACATAAATTATGGTAATATGCTAAGTCAAAAAATAATTATTTCTAAAAGGATGAGACAGGGCTGCATTCTTTAACCACTGCTTATCGATCTATACATAATAACATTTTAAACTTGGAATATTGAGGACATGTCAAAAGACTAACGTTAAATAATTGATGGATTCGACCGTTACTTGATGAAAATTTTATGTAACGATAAAACACTGAAAACTTTGTTTTCAAAACTTCCACAAAATTTATAATAAAATCTTATCACTACAGCTGTTTCGACAGAGTGCCTTTCTCAAGTGATCTATTTTTGGTATGCGTTTACGCTTTATAGTCTTTAACGAAATAGGTTGAGTAGGGGAGTACTGTTTGTCTCAAGTTGGTCATTCAGAATTATATGTGTGTTTTTTAATTTGTTATTTTCCATAGATCCTAATAAAGATAGCTTAAGGCCTTTTTTTTAAATGTGAAGAATTTGAAATTCGTCATTAAAAGAATGATTATAATCTAGAAGGTGAAGTGCGTATGTAGAATCTGTTTTTCTATTATTGAAAGCCCTTTTATGTTCTACTATTCGTTTATTAAAATTTCTACCAGTTTGACCGATGCAAGTTTTTGGATAGTCGCCACATTAAAGTTTGCATACACCACTGTGTAAGTGCTTTTTATTTTGGATCTTGTTGTTTTTAATATATTTGCCTAAGTTGTTGTTCTGAAAGCTGGTGTTATTCCTTTCTTTTTTATGTGTTTGGCTATTTTTGTTGATGTTTTGCCTGTATATGTAATCGAGCAGAAGGTAGTGGGTTTTTTCTCTGGTGGTGGAAATACTAATTTCAGGGCTTTCTTAGTGTAGTTTTTGATTTAAAATTTTATTAACTGTTTGTTGGTTGTATCCATTGTTTACTGCTATTTGCTTAATGATATTTAATTCTGTCTCAAAGTTGTATTTTGACATCGGAATTTCTGTTAATCTATGTAACATACTATGATAGGCTGCCAGTTTATGTTGTGTGGGATGGGATGATGAATTGTCTATAGTCGTGTCAGTATGGGTAGGTTTATGAAATATAGAGAAGTCATGTTTGTTTTTAAGACTGATAAATTTTTAATTTTAAAAAAATTATGAGTTGATTTTGTTCTGTTTCTATTGTAAATTCAATATAACTATGAAGTGAATTAGTATTCGATAAAAATTGGTCGAGTTGCCTGTTAGTTCCTATAAAACATACCAGTGCATCGTCTACGTATCTCCACCCATATAAAAACTGTTTGAATACGGGATGTTTTGAAATCTTTGTCCCTAGATGATCAATATTTGATTATTAAATTCAAAATAGTCCTGGTTTATGCAAATTTTAAGAAGATGTAAAATTTCAGATGTAATGATTGGATTTGTATTCTGGTCTAAAATGTTTTTTACTAGAATAAAAGTTTCTGTAGGAGGAATATTAGAAAAAAGATTTTTTACGTCAAATGAAATTAGTCAAATCAAAAATAGATCACTTGAGAAAGGCACTCTGCCGAAACAGCTGTAGTGAAGTTTTCAGTGTTTTATTGTTACATACAAACTTAAAAGCTTACTTCAAATAACACCGTCGCGAAAATACGAATAGAGGGAAGAAAGAGCCGTATTTGCTGGTAGATAATTTGATTTACTTCTTAAAGAACAATGATGATTTTGAAATCGGCTGACGTTTTTCTTTATATCGTTAAATCATACATTTATACAAAAAAATATAAAATATTTTATAGTTTAGTAAAGTAAACAACAATCTCTGAGCTACAACAACCTCCATTCTACACATGTAATGACCACTTACTAATCACATCAGAAGAAGTGGAAAAGCAATATCACAACTAAAATATTGCAAAGCTCTTGGACCTGAAAATGCATATGCTGAACTCATAAAGCTATTTGACACCGACGGTACTCAACGCCTAACAAAAATGTTAAATTACATATATTTAAGCGAAGTAATACCAAGAACATGGCTGAAGTAGACGTTTATTGTTCGACCAAAGAACACAAAATCCGTATCGTGCAAAGATTTTCAGACCATCAGCTCAATGACCTACATTTTAAAGGAATTTCTAAAAATCATACGTCAAAGGATATATAGACTGTGCGAAGAAAAAATCAACCGTACACAGTTTGGTTTTCGGAATGTAGTGGGTACGAGAGAGACTTTCTTTAGTATACAAGTGCTGTTTCAACGATGTAGAGACGTGAATTGCGATATTTATGCAAGCTTCATTGATTACCATAAAGCGCTCAATACAGTAGAGCCCTACAAGCTGATGGAGATATTAAGAAATATTGGACTAAGCACCTGTGATCTAAGAATTATTACCAATCTTTACTGGAATCCAATCACTGAGGAAATCTTTCAAAAGGCAGTAGAGGATGTTAAAGTCGGAATTCGAATTACCGGAGAATGTATCAATAATATCAGATACGTGGACGACACGGTGCTATTCGCTGAAACTCCTCCAGGATTTAATGAATAGAAGCACAGAAGTAAGTCAGAAATGTAGTAAGTATGATGATCTCTAAGAAGGAATAGCAATTTGGAAGAATTTTTGTGAATGATCTGTATTTCAAAAAGTGGCTAAGTTATTCAAATGTCATAATTTATTAATACCAATAAAAATCAAATTACTACGATGTTATAGCTTTTCAACACCGTTGTACGGAGTTAAGTCATGGACTCTCACAGACGCTACCTACAAGAAAAGTATGGCTTTAGAAATGTGGCTTTATCGTTGAATCCTAAAGATATCTTATATCGACCACGTTACTATTCAGGATATTTTATTAAAACTACAGAAAGAAAAAGAGGTGTTAACCACAATAAAACAGCCAAAATCGAATACCTCCGTCACATCATCAGGAATAGCAGAAGATATAGGTTGCTGCAATTAATTTTACAGTGAAAAGTAGAAGGAAAATGAGAACCAGGAAGGCGAAAGATTTCCTGGCTGAAAAATCTACGTACATGGTTCAACACAGCATCCACAAATCTTTTCAGTGCAGCAGTATGCAAAATACAAATTGCCATGATGGTTTTCAACATCCGAAACGGATAGGCATTGCAAGAATAATAAATATATAAACATAAATTATATCTAATAAACAAATTTAAATAAAGTATTTTATTGCAATATTTTTGTTTAATTAAAAACAACTGAACACTACCAAATAACAAGTGATAAAGCTTAAAAATAGTTCTGGTATAAATTATTTATAGAGTAATTGATTTCAGTAATATCATTAATTTTTAATAAAAGTGAGCAGTCAATATTGATGACATATGTAACATTTTAAAACAAAACGCATAAACAATTCAGAGAAATTTACTCAATAAATAATGAAACGATATTATTTAATGTAATCATGTTAGGTATGAGTTGAATTTCAAAATATTTAACGAAAAGTCAAAAACAGAGGTTTTAACAATTTTGCCAGAAAGCAATCATGTCATTTAATTATTTTATATAAATGGTAAAATTAAATGAAATTTATGAAGCGGTAGGGTTAAAAATGAATTACACTAAAACAAAAATAATGAGCTAGGACCAGACATATATGACAATACAAAACCCTACTTGGGCCATGTCATCAAACTAGGAAAACAAATAAAGATGCTGAAATTATAAGAAGAACACAGCTACCATCGGCCGCTTTCGGTAAACTAGCGTATATCTTGAAAATCTCCTTCATTCCTATAAATATCAAGAACAAGGTGTATAACACATGCATACTACCGGCTTGTACCTACGGTTTGGAGACCATAGCCGTTACCAGTAAATCTGCTAAAAAACTGAAAACAACGCAAAGGGAAATGGGATGAAACATGCTTGGAATATCACTGAGAGACAAGATTACAAACATCGAGAAAACGCGTAGAACGAAGATCAGAGTTATCGTGGAAGAAATTACAAAATAGAAGTGACGTTGGGCCGGTCGCGTAAAAAGATATAATGATAACAGGTGGACACGGAAAATTCTAGAATGGACACCAAGGAGGACGACAAAAAACATAGAGACCTCAAAAGAGATGGGTAGATGGCATAAGAACAATAGCAGGCAAACAGTGGATTAGATTGGCCCCAGATAGAGAAAGATGGAAGCAATTGGGAGATACCTACATTCAGGAATATATGGAAAGTGATAGACGAAGAAAAAGAAGAATATAAATTATTGAAAGTCAAAAGGCATGGTCAGCTCTAATATAAAAAAAATTACATAATATTATCAAAATATAATTACATAGTACAGCACGGTAGGTCTCAGCCCGCCTTTGGATTGAAATTTGTCCGCTACAATTTTTTCTGGTCATGAGAGTTATCCTTCAACTTACCACATCTTATCTTTAAAGACCATATTTTTTTTCTCTAACCATTTTTTGTGATTCCTTCTTTAAACTTTCGTGTTTCTTCACATCTTATCAATTTATTTTTTGTCTATATTTCTTCTATCTCTTAGGTAGAAGCGCCTAGTAATCAGTCTTGGTTCCTCTATTGTGGAATATATTCCGGGAAGTACGACTGGTGAAGCTACGTACAGTCCAACTAGCGTCCAGCGTCTGTACATCGGGTGAGTGCCAAACACCGCCGCTGCGGTGGCGGTACAGTTATAAGTGTTGCGTCTTCTTCCAAATTACCCAAACACATCCCTATTTCCTTCCATATAATCAAACCTATCCTGCAGGTGGATAAGCTTAGATGGGCCAGGACTAGTCATCCATGCTCATCTTTGGCTATTCACTAAAATCCAAGTCACTAACACTTTCAACTTAGTTAGAAGCAGCAGCAAATTGGAAATCTCAATTTCGATAAGAAACAGTTTCTTTGGGTAAAGATCAACTTAGTAGAAGAGTAGCTGAACCAGAACGAGTGGGTTCCATAGAAGAAGTTCAAATTTATACTTTAAATTTTTTTTAATTTTCAAGAGACATTCACTTAACTTTGGGTAAGTTGGATCAGATTATATTAGGATTTCATTAAACTATCGGGAATATCGTAGGTGAATGTCAAGGAAATAGTGCAGCAGCCGCAAGGCGTTATGAAGTAAAATACCCCAATCGAAATACACCCGATAGACGATTATTTCTGACCATTGATCGTCGTTTACGGGAATTGGGTACATTCCAACCGCAAGTTGCTGGCAATAGTTGTCGTCCAATAATGGATGCAACTGATGAGGACATTTTAGAAATCATTGAAGAAGTCCCTGGAACAAGTACAAGGGTAATAGCTGCTCAACTAAATGTTCCTCACGTAAGGGTTTGGAGGCGTTTGAAGGATCAGCTGCTTAAACCCTATCACTTAACAACGGCTCAAGAGTTATTGGTTGAAGATTATCCTAAAAGGATTGGATTTTGCGATTGGTTGTTAATGGAAAACACTCTAAATGTTTTTTTTGGCATAGACTTTTAGTCATTCAGCCAGACTCAACATGGTAGAAAAGGTTGTCTGAGTTTATATTAAAATAAATATACAAAACAGTTAACAGGTAAACAGGGTCACTCTCTTCTCGCCTTCAAATGTTAATTTTATTAAAAATATTTTGTTTATTGACGAGGCTACCTTCAGTAGAAATGGAATTATAAACCATCATAATGAGCATATTTGGGCTGACGAAAATACTCACACCAAAAAAACGACGCATTACCAAAGGACTTTTAAAATTAATGTTTGGGCAGGAATTGTGGATAACAATCTAATAGGCCCAGTATTTCTCCCAACAATTTAAATGGTGATAATTATTTGCAGTTCCTGGCAAACGATTTACAAGAGTACTTGGAAGAAGTGAATATTGCAATAAGACAAAATATGTAGTTTCTACAAGATGACGCTCCACTGCATTACAGTAATGAAGTCCGGGAATACCTTTGCAGGCAGTATCCTGGTCGGTGGATTGGAAGGGGTCGTGACGCACCTATTGGTTGGCCACCCAGAAGTCCAGGTCTTAACCGCATGGACTTTTGCTTTTGGGGGTTTATGAAATAGAAGGTGTATTCTGTAACAATAGAGGACGAACAACAATTGAGGGTTAGAATAATTGAAGCTGCAAATCAATTTCGTCAGAAAAATATGATATTTCAGCGCATTCGGTGTTCTTTATTAAAACGATACCGAATGTGTATTAAAGAAAATGGGGGTCATTTTAAACATTTATTGTAATATCGTCCTTATAGAGGTTATAGATATTTTTTGTACTTGTTAATTCATTTAAGCCATTTATTTAGTTGCAAGTAATTTTTTAAAGGTTAATGAAAAGGGCCGTAACTCAATAAAAACTGTTTTGAAAAAAGTGATAAGAGGCAAAAATTTTTTAAAAATAATGTGTTAAACTAATGATGCTACAAAATTCATTTGATTTGCACGTACTTAAAAGATTGGAGGGATTTAGGGCTGCACACCCCCAACTAAAATTTTTCTGTGCGCTTAGATTTTGTTTTTTCTTTTTTTTTAAATGTTTTCAGAATAAGAAAGTAACGTGTTGTAAAGTAACTTCAAAGTTGAATTCAATCAATTTATTTTTATCCCCGGAATGCGTGATTTAATTTATGAAATACCTTTTTGAAACGCCCTGTATATATATATATATATATATATATATATATATATATATATATATATATATATATATATATATATATATATATATATATATATATATATTGATTTATAGTATCAGCAATCGGTCAATTGACCGATTGCTGATACTATAAATTAATATTTAAAACAGTACGGTCGAAAAATAATTTGAAATATATATATATATATATATATATATATATATATATATATATACAGTAGACTCCCTCTATAACGAGAACTGAAATGGCAGACTAATTACCTCGTTATAAGCGGATCTCGTTATATCCAACAACAATATTACTGTGCATACATATGAATATGTAGTTTTCTAAAACATTAACTTTCTATAGTGAAGCCATTCGGAGCAATATAAGATGCTAATAAATATTGTTTGAATGGCGTTTTTAAAACAAAGTTGTTTACTTTTATTGTCAATGAAATGCATTAAAACAAAAAAGAGTTGTTTACTTTTACTGTTAATGATATACGTTAAAACAAAAATCTGTATTCTGTAAATATGTATAAAGCGTATAAAGTTATTTTGTCATTTTTGACTGCTTTAAATTGTCCAGTATTCTATCTATCATATTTTCTAAAGATGTGAAACAGTTTTATGCTTCTTCATTTGCGTTTTGTCCTTGGATAAAGTTTCTGACAACCTTTAAAACACGTGTGAATGGTCAACCCAATACAATGACACTTGTGAATAATAAATTTTACATTTCCGACTAAGAATCATAAATTGTAAGAAGTTTATTGCGGGCGGCCCGCAGTTAAAAAGGGTATTTATTTATAGCTACGACCGGGCCAAAACGTAAAAAACACGTTTTTCAATCTTATTTTTTCTCGTTATAAGCAAATTTACCTCGCTATAAAGGGTTATAGTTCAATAGAAATTTCATGGGACATCTAATGTACCTCGTTATAAGCGAAACCTCGTAATAACCGTGTTCGTTATAAAGGGAGTATACTGTATATATATATATATATATATATATATATATATATATATATATATATATATATATATATATATATATATATATATATATATATATAACTGTTTTGGATGGGTTGGAGTCAATAATAGGGCTATTGGTTAACTATTTTTTTATTCTCGAGCTTTCAATTGTGTTTACAATTATTATCAAGAGCTAAAAAAGACAAAATATACTTACAAGGTTGAACTAAAAAGAAAAAACAATTTTTGTTAACTTACCAAATAAAAATTAGTTTGGTAAGTAAAAATCACTGCTTACATGTTCAAAATATTTAATACAAAAATGTTTTTATCTAATAAATGTTTCTCTGAAAAATTTTTATAATTTTGAAAACATTTTTTTTAATATAAGAATAATTGAATTTATAAATAAGTTCAAATAGCAACCAATTACAAATAGCCTCAATGTCATAAATGCCAACATAAAATTTTTATTTTTGACAATTATATTGCCAAAAGTAAAACTTCGTTTAAACATTCTTTTTTGTTTAGTAACAAAAAGAAGAAGATTTATTCACCCTTGACAGATGTCTGAATATGTCACATAATTTCCAAGCATCATGGTGAATATTCCCAGTCCGATGATGTAAAAGGGAATTTACATTAACTAGGCCATTTGTAACATGTCCAGGGAAACATCCATTAGATCTACACTTCAACAAAAAAGTCTTTTGATTGTGTAAAGCAGCAAGTTTGATGGTAATTCTAGTCCAATCCTTCAGAATTCTGACTGTAGATTGCCCATAATCGTTTCGGATGTCATCGAAAAAACCCATATTTTTCTACAAGAATAATTTACAATTTGTAATTGGTTGCTATTTGAACTTATTTATAAATTCAATTATTCTTATATTAAAAAAAATGTTTTCAAAATTATAAAAATTTTTCAGAGAAACATTTATTAGATAAAAACATTTTTGTATTAAATATTTTGAACATGTAAGCAGTGATTTTTACTTACCAAACTAATTTTTATTTGGTAAGTTAACAAAAATTGTTTTTTCTTTTTAGTTCAACCTTGTAAGTATTTTGTCTTTTTTAGCTCTTGATAATAATTGTAAACACAATTGAAAGCTCGAGAATAAAAAAATAGTTAACCAATAGCCCTATTATTGACTCCAACCCATCCAAAACAGTTATATATTTGTTCCAAACGAGTCACAAGTACTTCTTTTTTCTTATATATATATATATATATATATATATATATATATATATATATATATATATATATATATATATATATATATATATATATATATATATATATATATAATGTTCGATAGTTATTAGGATTATAATATTGGTTTTTATTCATGATATTTCTCAGTTTTCGATGGCTGGTAAAAGCGCATCCCTGGCATCGAGATTCTTGCGTTAAAATTAAATTGGGGGATTTCGAACACCAATTGACAGCATGCTAATAACTAAAAAATGACTTACAATGCACAATAATGCTGAAGCGTTTGCTAACAGACGGGGGCACTCCGTTACTGGCTATGCATAAGTAGGCACCCATATCAGTCCGTTGAACATTCATTAACGTCAGCGACTCCCCATCGAAGACTCGGAGAACTGAAAAGTAAAAAGGGGTAAATTATTTGCACATGGTTTTTTAATCTTTATATTTTGACACCCATCGGTTCGTGTTGTGACGTTGATTAGATCCCGACTGTGACGTGAAATGAAAGAATGTGGACGCGAATGATGATGGTGATCGTTTTATTACAGATGAAACGTTACGGTTTTATCATTTTTCAATTAACATAACGGCTGTGAGTTAATTTTTGATGTGAAAGGGTTGTGGGCCCATTCACGTGTATTAAAATAATTATTTACAAAATGCCACTCTTCGACATGATATTAGGTTATGTTTTGGTGAAATATTTAAAGCCATTAGTATACTGCTCAAAATTTTTACCTTTTCAGTTGTTGAGGTATTACGACGCATATTTTATATAAATACATTTCTGGAATAAATAACTGGTTTCTATATTAGAAACACAAGTTGGGAAATTATTATATATATTTTTAAGTTGTCTGCCGAATTTTGTACTTTAAATAATAAGGATATTAATAAGGTTTTTTATAATGATCGATTATTATATCGTTTAGGTATATTATAACTATTTCTTATTTTGTTTACAATATGGCATGCACACACAACCAAACTTATATGGAATCATCTCATATTTCTTATTATTTCAAGCGAATTTAAAAAAAAGTAACATAAGAAGTCGAACAATACTTATGTTAACCAATTTAATCACTAATAGAAAAAAATTAAAGAACGCGATAAATTCTTGAAATAACAAATTAAAATTATGTATTTGTTTTAAAGTCAACAGCAATTTAAATGTAAAACGAATAATGTTTACATTGTTTTTATTTTTACACAGCTTTTATTAGCTGTGCGATGTTTTGTGGATTATCCCGGCGAGCTCAAATTGTTCTGTTAAGCATATCCCACAAATGCTCTATAAGGTTAAGGTCGGGTGAGCAAGCAGGGCACTTCAGAATGATATCTTCTGCTTAAGGGAAGTCTGTAATCACCTTTCTGGTCTATGGAGGTACATTTTTATGCATGAAAATTAAATTTACTTTCATTTCACTTCACCTCAGCTTAACTACAGTTTCTAGAACCAAATCAAACGTACCTGCGAGCTGTTAAAGTTAATTGGATTAAAATTAAAAAAGTTTTTTCAACGATCATAATTCCTCCCCGGAACATTACACTTTCTCCTTTATATCGGTGAACAGATCTGGCAGTTTCAGTTCTTGCTTGTCTTCCTCGCTCTCTAAATACCTACACGAATTCGTCGGTCATCCGATTTTGCACAAATCCTGGTTTCGTCTGAAATAGCACATTTTGCCAATTTTGAATGTTCCAGTTTTAGTGTTAAAAACCCCAATTTAGGTGATCAATCTTGTGCTGCTTGGATAACTTGAGAATTCATAACTGTCTACTGCTGTATAGTCCTTGAGCATAAAGTCATTTTCTTATGGTTTTAACTGAAATATTTACATTTGTAGCTTACAAAAGTTGCATTTGGAGCTGCGGGTGAGACATTGTTGGGTTTCTTCTAGATACTTGGACAATGAAATGATCGTGGCGAGCCGTTATTACTGTTTGGACACTTTGTCTTGGTATATTCTTAAACGTTCCTAATTACTGATACCTAGCATCAGCAGATTTCATCCAACGCTCTGTGTTATGCCTAACACTGCAGCTATGTCCCTCTGAAACATTCCTTGCTTTACAAGACCAATGATCTTTCCCCTTTACACATCAGATAATCCCATATAAGGCATATTTTTGCTTTTGAACGCAAAAGTTAGTTTATTTATTTTTGTTAAATTTACAAAACTAAAACAAATAAAGTGTAATATACCAAGCTCATCATCATCACTTTGGCTTTACAACCCTGTGTGGGTCCTAGCCTCCTTAAGATTTTTTTTCCAGTCGTCCCTATCCATCGCCTTCCTCCTACCAAGCTCTGTTATGTGATTTTATTGGTTTGATTACTTTCAATAGAAATCTTTATTTTTTGGAACAATAACAAATTTTTTCAAAAGAAATAAATATTGGTTTGAAATACATGATGATTCCATATAAGTTTGGGTGTGTGTAAGTACTCTTTAAGACACTTAAGAAATTTGAAAATGGGACACTTAAAAAACTTTATAACATGAACTCAAAGTTCAAGATAGATAACAAATTATAAATAATATTCATGAAATCGAAAGAGAACCTCAAAAGTACGCAACAAACAGCAAAGAAACCCAGAATGACAAAAGAAATTCTATTGAATAAAAGAAGAGTTATTGTTACATAATAACAATAATAATAATAATTATTGAGTTATATAATAAAAATACTTATAGAGATATACGAAGAACTAGAGTAAAATATGATGAAAGAATGATCCATAAGAAATAGCCGGAATAAAAAACAATAGAACTAACAATATACTTATAATTGCAAACGACACAATGTTAAGAAAACTCGAAGAGATAAATAAAGAGTGGAATTATGAAAAATAGGAAAGCCCGATAATATTTAAACAAAGAAATCTTATTAAAGAGAAAAATTTAGAGTTGTTCATTCAGATATAGATACAAGACAGGCAAAATTCTAGCAATTTACGACTCATAAGACTCCTATAACGTGGCCTGAAATCGTTTCTAAAAACTATTTACAAAATGAATATATATTAATTACTATTTAACTGGGAATAAGCCACAATTAAAGGTTAAAATACGTTTATTGACGTTTCAATTTCCACTTCGGAAATCGTTCTCAAAATACAAACATTAGTAAATTAAACAAATTTTGTTTTTGTTACTTAGTGAAAAATTCTTCTATTAATTTAATTTTATCTGACTCATCTATATTGACAATTCAGACATACATTATACATTTTAAAGTAGACGACTTTAAAATGATATTGCCAATATTGTTGAGTTGCGTTCCTGGGACGACTTTACTTATAAGATAGTTCATTCGATTACATGAAATCAACTTTAACTTGAGAATATCCGTCAGAAAAGATCATAACATGTAATTCGTCTTTAAAAAGACAAATACATGCCATGATGACAAATAAATGCAAGATCAAATACTTACCATGTCGGGATAGTATTATGAGGTTTTTTTCCTGGTTTTTCCCTCATAATTTACTATGGAATCACTAACAGGAGAATTTTACTGTCATCATGGCATGTATTTGTCTTTTTAAAGACGAATTACATGTTATGATCTTTTCTGACGGATATTCTCAAGTTAAAGTTGATTTCATGTAATCGAATGAACTATCTTATAAGTAAAGTCGTCCCAGGAACGCAACTCAACAATATTGGCAATATCATTTTAAAGTCGTCTACTTTAAAATGTATAATGTATGTCTGAATTGTCAATATAGATGAGTCAGATAAAATTAAATTAATAGAAGAATTTTTCACTAAGTAACAAAAACAAAATTTGTTTAATTTACTAATGTTTGTATTTTGAGAACGATTTCCGAAGTGGAAATTGAAACGTCAATAAACGTATTTTAACCTTTAATTGTGGCTTATTCCCAGTTAAATAGTAATTAATTTAAAATGCCACAAGAACCTAGCTTCAGAACAATATGAATATATATATATATATATATATATATATATATATATATATATATATACATATATATAGTAGTGTGTATATATAGTATG
Source organism: Diabrotica undecimpunctata (assembly GCF_040954645.1). NCBI lineage: Eukaryota > Metazoa > Arthropoda > Insecta > Coleoptera > Chrysomelidae > Diabrotica > Diabrotica undecimpunctata. The sequence continues at coordinate 79,025,695 of NC_092812.1, read as the reverse complement.
TAGTAGTGAACTAGAAGTGACTAGTGAGTTTAGTAGTGTCTGGGGGCTCGGGAGACTGAGACCTCGGAAGCCCTGAAGAAGATATCAGAGAGGATGTCGAAAGCTCGGCAAAATGGATATCGACGCGGTTCAACCTGAAAGACTGGTGAGTTTAATATTAATTTTTATAATAGTATTAATCTTAGCTCTAAGTTTAATTCGAGTTCGGGGTCTCAATCTTCACACTTCCCTCACTCATGACGTACCAGTATCTTGTTCTGTAGAAATACAAAAACCGTCAAACGGCACTGAGGTCTCAATCTGCCTACTCCTCAGTGTCCAGTGACTGAGAAGTGGGCAGTGTAGGCAGAAGTAGGAGTGTAAGTGCAGACATCTATACCAGCCAAAGACCACAAGACAATTTCCCAAAATGGGTAAGCATTCTCCATGGTTTAGAGAGGAAGTGAAGACAAATCATGAAGAAAACAAGAAAACCTTTTTACAATACAGAACATAACAAACACAACAGGCATATAACCACTATAAACGAATCAGAAATGAAAAGAATACTTAAGTTAGACAAATAAAAAGGGAACACTGGCAGAGCTTCTCAAAACAGATGGAACACGACTTCTGTGGAACACAAAAAAAATGGAGAATAATCAGAGGACAAAGAAAAGAGATGAACGAACTAATAAAAACGAAACATATTCAGAGGGAAACATGGTTAGACTACTTTTGATCCCTATTTGCTTAAGGTGAGGATAATGAAGCACCAACATCAAAGATAACGACAAACGAAGAAATAAATATTGAGGAGAAAGAGGTAAAGGACGCGTTAAGGAAATTATAAAATAGAAAATCACCAGTAGAGGACAGAATACCGAACGAACTCCTAAAGTACAGAGGACCAGATCTGACCAAACAACTATTACAATAATAGAATAAAACAGAATTACTCAAGAATGGAGATCAAGCATGTTAATACCTCTCTTGAAAAAGTGAGACAAATCGGACCCGGAAAATTACAGAGGAACTACTTGATTTATTAAACACAACACTAAAATTAACAACCAAAGTGATAACCAATAATTTGAATGGAATTATAATATTAGCAGAAGAACAACAAGGTTTTAGGACGGAAAGATCATGCACCGACGCTACATTTATAGTGAGGCAAGTGCAAATGAAATCATTAGAATACAACAAACCGCTATATATCTTTGTTTCGTCGACCTTAAGAAGCCATTTGACCGGGTCAAATTAAAGGACATTATCCACTTATTGTAAGCAAGATAGATACCCCTAGGAGTAATCAAAACGATCGAAAATATCTACCAAAACTACACAATAAAGGTAAAACTAAAAGAAGAACTAACCGACCTCATTCATGCTGACAATGGGATACGACAGACAGATTCCCTGAGTCCTCTATTGTTCAACCTGATTATGGATGTAATAATAAAAACAGAAAAAACTAAAAAAGGATACCAAATGGGAGAAAAACAACTTAAAATAATCTGCTATGCAGACGACGCAATAGCACTCTCTCAAAATGAAGATGATTTACAATGAATGCTGTAACAATTTAATATAACCGCCAGAAAATTTAATATGTTAATTTCCCTAAAAATGACAAAACGCATGGTTATAACCGAAAAATTTACTAACATGTAATTTGGACCTGGAAAAGGTGAGATAAGAGAAAAAGTGATGGAGTTTAAATATCTAGGCAGCACATTATCCAGCTACGGAAAGCTCGAAACTGAAGTGGAAGATCAAGTGAATAGAGCAAACAGAGTCGCAGGCTGCCTGAATGACACCGTATGGAAAAATAAAAATATTGGGAAAGAAATGAAAGGCCGAATTTACAAAACCATCAAACAATCAGACCAATAACGACATACTCGGCAGAAACACGACATCACACAGAGAGGACAAAAAGGATGTTAGAAATAGCAGAGATAAAAACACTTATAAAAATTTATGGTAAGACACTATGGGACAGAGCTAGAAGTACAGATATACGACGTAGATCCCAGGTGGAGAAAATCAAGAACTGGGTAAAAAATAAAATAGTGGAATGGAACGATCATATAAGCCGAATGAGAACAAATAGAGCAGTAAAGACGACAAGAGACGATTCCCAAATAGCAATCCATCTAAGACAAGTGTATAACACTAAATCTTTCTTCTGGAATGTCAGTTATCTCGGCTCTTTGTGTAGCGTCTTTCATTCCCGAGAAAAAATAAAATTTTCTTAACATTTTAGCAATTTCAGAAAGTTGTGGAGTGTTCTAAGTACGTGAATTTTCTTTTTTTTGTAATTTCTCAGTTTTACTTTATCTTATTTATTTGATATATGTTTTGTGGTGTCATTAGTTGTGTTTAAATCACGTAGGAACTGGAATATCACTGTAATATCAGTTATCTCAGCCTTTGTAGTTCCTCATTTTAGACGCCATTGTCTTATTTTTTAGTCATCAATAACATTAAATAAAACAAGATTTAATTTGTCTTCCTTACCCAATTCAAAATTTGCTCCCATAGATATTCACACACGGCTGGTAAATGGTATTCTCGAAAAAACCTTCAGTGATAACCAAGTTGCCGGCGTTCGTTCCACAGTGATATTCGACGCCTTAATGTTTCGGTAGAAACCTAGGACTAGTGGAGATAGCACTGAATCTTTCTTCTGGAATGTCAGTTAACTCAGCTCTTTGTGTAGCGTCTTTCGTTCCCGAGAAAAATAAAATCTTCTAAACATTTCAGCAATTTCAGAAAGTTATGTAGTCTTCTTAGTACGTGAATTTTCTTTTTTTTTGTAATTTCTGTTTTACTTTATCTAATATAATTTGGTCGTATAAAGGATTTGGTCGACAGGAAAGCCTGAGGATATTATTGAAATCCATACCCAATATCGTCGAAAAATAAATGCCTGGTTAGGAATACTTAAACACAATATTATTGGACCATTTTACTATGAAGAAAATTTAAATTCAAAAATGTTTTTGTGAGTTGCTATAAGAAGAGATTTTACCCAGACTTACAGAAATAGCTCCAAATGAAAAAGAAATTTGGTTTCAAATAGTTAATTAAAAATGTAATTTTCATGACAATCACAACCAATAATTGTGGTTTAATTCCATAAGAACATAATATTTAGCTTAACCATGCTACATGAAGGTACACTGAACGACAAAAAAAGTGGTCACCCTATAAATTGCCAAAAATAAAAATTCGAGCTGTACACGCAGTAGTTCCATTTGATAAAGGAGGAAGGTTCTTGGGCAAGATTAGCACTTTAGCCAATTTAAAAAAACCTTGTCTTTTTTAAAAAAATGTATCCGGTTTTCGGTACAGACTATTTATTACATTTTTAACATTTGCCACTGTCCGATCAACAATGCTGCTAAAATATTTTATCGTAAAGCAGTTGCATGAACAGCTGGATGACGCTGCGATGAAGTTTCTAGTGGTTTTAAAAAGATCAAGAACGATCTAATTGAGAATGGAGACTACCGCGACCCAAAGGCCTTCAAATTCCAGTCAGCAGACTAGTACTCATGAAAATTAATCATAGAAACGTCCTGTAAAATCGATGAAACTTCTAGTAAAATCGATGAGAAATTATAAAGTTTTAGAAAGGTTAATTAAAATTTTAAAAATATTTTCAGTAAAATTCATAAAAGAATTTAAATAAAAATAGTTAAAAACGTTTTTCTGATTAATAATCAAAATATAGGTAACATTTATTTCTCATTACAAACGATGTTAGTTTAATCCTATATAATAATGTCACAATAAAACACTTACAGAACCTCTAAAAGTATCTATATAAGCAGTACCTATTCATTAAGTATTGATCAAATCCACAATTAGTACCACGTTTTACTATACCGCCGTATGGTGATTTGAAACCGTCGTTTTTGATATTTGCATTCTTATTATGTACAGAACGATTTAAGGGAGATTGAAGTAAGGGGATGGAGGAGACAGACACTCGACAAGGAAGGATGGAAGAATATTTTGAGGCAGACCAGGGCTCACAAAGTCAAGATCAATGGAAGACAAAGAGAAAGCAATGGCCGCTTTTTTAGATATAGAAGAGGCATTTAATAATATTACTACTAGCTCTTTAAGAGGAGCTATGAGTAGACAAGGCGCACCTGCGGTAATATGCAGATGGATAAGGGCATCCCTGTAGAATAGGACAGTAATGTCCACTTTGGGTAATGCAACTATCAAAGCAAAAGTAGGTGGAGGATGTCCACAAGGAGGAGTTCTGTCTCCTCTACTTTGGGCAACCTTGGTATATGATCTCGTCAAAAATCCGTCCACAGAAGGCTTTAATTGTCTAGGATATGCTGACAATATAGCAATCGTTGTCAGGGGCAGGTTTGCTTAGGTGGTATCTGAGAGAATGCAAGCAGCCCTAAATATAGTTGACGACTGGTGTAAACAAGAGAGACTGATAGTCAATGCTCAGAAAACACAAATCGTCAACTCCACCAAAAAACAGCACTACAAGGCCTAAAACCACCGGTGCTGGGAGGAACAGAGATTTCATTTGCCAAAGAAACAAAATAGCTTGGGGTGTATTTTGATCATAGGTTTACATTAAATACTCACATTCTGAAAACCACACAGATAGCTACTATGTCCCTGGGCAGATGTAGAAAAATGTGCGGTAAGAATTGGGGACTTAATCCCAAAATCACTCTATGGTTATACACAAGGGTTATTAGACCCATGATAACCTATCACTCGGTGACGTGGTGGACAAAAACGCAGCAAGTGGGAGCAATAAGGCTGCTAGGTAATACACAAAGACTAGCATGCCTGTGTATTACGGGGGCCGTAAAAACAACTCTGCATCAACAACAACAACAACTGCATCGTTGGAAGTCCTGCTGAATCTATCACCACTTTATATCTTTATACAGGGCGAAGCCGTTAATTACAAGCGTTTATCGCTTTTTCAGTATATATATATATATTTATATATTATATATATATATATATTATATATATATATATATATATATATATATATATATATATATATATATATATATATATATATATAAAAGGGGGTTGAGGTTAATTGGGTATACAGCTGATTAAAAGCCAAGTGTATTCTGTTTAACAATTCATTATATTTCGCCAATTTTCATTGGCATCATCAGATGAGAGCTACAATTATTTAAAACATGGTAAAATATAATTTAATAATAGTTTGTTGTTTATATACTTACTTAATTGAGGTTAATGGCAGTGCGATTTATTTTAATACCATCAAGTAAAAATTTTTTTGTTGGAATAATGTTGATTGTAGTTGATGTTGATTACAAATTAAAATATAGGAAACAAATACAATTCAAATTAAAAATAAAACAGACACAACGTTTAGTTCGGTAAATGTCATTAAATAAATCTCGGTAAATTTTATTTTTAATTTGAATTGTATTTGTTTCCTATATTTTAATTTGTAATCAACATCAACTACAATCAACATTATTCCAACAAAAAAATTTTTACTTGATGGTATTAAAATAAATCGCACTGCCATTAACCTCAATTAAGTAAGTATATAAACAACAAACTATTATTAAATTATATTTTACCATGTTTTAAATAATTGTAGCTCTCATCTGATGATGCCAATGAAAATTGGCGAAGTATAATTAATTGTTAAACAGAGTACACTTGGCTTTTAATCAGCTGTATACCCAATTAACCTCAACCCCCTTTTTCATCTACCAGTTCAGCTGTTATTTTAGAGGATCTGATATATATATATATATATATATATATATATATATATATATATATATATATATATATATATATATATATATATATCCGGCTCCATGCAAGGAAAGCATGGGGTCGGAGATATTCGGCTTCAAAACCGGTCTCTTCACTTGACTTCAGAATGGTAGGGTTGTGCCCCAGAGGTTCCCTATTGGACAAAAGAAAAGAAAGGGAGGAACTAGGTATCCGTTACAAGAAGATGTATTGGTTGGTGGGAATAAATTCAGCATTGTCCATACATAACAAACAACTAGTGATACACAGACAAATACTGATACATGGACGTATAGTGGTCAAATCTGGGGCTGTGCCAATTCAAGTAATATCGAGATCATCCAAATATTCTATAATAAAGTATTAAGGACCATCGTTAATCCTTCTTGGAACATCACAATTTTTGACCTCCACAAGGACCTTGAGAAATAAATGATGTAGATATAGTTATCAAGAAGATGGCTGGTAGTCAAGAACAATGGCTCCGTAGTCACGTAAACGTCAAGACCATCCAGGTTCTCGATAATACTGGGTTAGAAAGAAGACTGAAATAATACCCATTTAAGTTAGTGTAAAGTGTTAACTAGTGTAAAAACATAGTACTGTCTTCCTCTTCTTCTTGACGATTATTGGCAATCATCATGGCAATCTTTATCTTATCTGCAGCAGCGCAGAAAAGCTGCGCAGATGTTGTGTTAAACCAGATTCCTAGTTTCTTTAACCAGGATGTTCTTTTTCTTTCTGGATGACTTGTAGGAGGGCATATCTATATTTATTTCGCATAATGTGTCCGAAGAAGTGTAACTTTCGAGATTTAATGATAGTCAGTGCTTCTCGGTTCTTCTTCATTCTTCTGAGGACCTCCTCATTTGTGACTCGGTCAGTCCACGAGATCAGAAGTATTCTCCGATATCGCCATCATTTACATATATCTTAATTTACACATATCTTAATGTAAGGTCCAAGCTTCAACATCATAAAAAAGGACAGAGAAGATATATCATCGCAGCATTTTTACTTTTATACCAAGAGAAAGATTGTGGCTCTTGAAGAAGGCCTCCATTCGGTTGAAGGTAGATATAGCTTTTCTGATGCGCGCTCTTATTTCCTGTTTCTTGGTCCGTTTTTCATTTATTATGGCGCCAACGTAGTTATAGTGCGTCACTCTTTCTACTGGGATTTGGTTGACGTACAGTTGACGTACAGCATTTGAAATGTGGTCATTAATAAGAATGATGCGCATACCTTGGGTGGATAGAGTTCGAAACGATGACGTCCTTAAGAGAGCCGGCGTGGAAAGAGAACTCTTTAAATTAATTAAAAAACGCAAGATTGGTTACCTTGGGCACATATTGAGAGGAGCAAAATATGAAATACCACAGTTAATCCTACAAGGGAAGATCGAAGGTAGGAGGGGAGCCGGCCGCAAACAATTATCCTGGTTAAGAAATATTAAAGAATGGACAGGAATACACAATACAGGCGAGCTGTGTCACGCCGCCAAGAATAGAATTCTAGTAATGAGATAGTCGCCTACGCACTTTGGTGTATGGCATGTTAAGAAGAAGAAGAACAGTTGACCTTCTGTTATCTTTTATATTGAGACCATATTGTTGACTATAATACGTGATTTTGTTCATAAGGACTTGTAGGTCTTCTACAATTTTTTTAGAGTAAAGATTGAATATCAGAGGAGACAAAATACAGCCCTGCCTCACTTCATGCATGATTTTCACATATTCGGTGTATTAACCTTCAATTCTGAGATTTGCAGTCTAATTCCAATAAAGATTTCTAATTATTTTTAGATCTTGGTTATTAATTTCTGCTTATTTCAGCATTTGCATCATCTTAGCGTGCTGTACTTGATCAAATGCTTTCTGGTAATCAATCAGACAAGCGTATACGTGGCAGTTGACGTCTTTGCATCTTTGGAATGGTGTTAAGAACAAAGCCTCTCTCGTACCAACACCATGTATGAATTCGAACTGGTTCGGGGAAATTTAACCTTTACACAGCTTATAAATTCTCTTATGGATTATCTTTAGGAACAATATTAGGAGATGACTCATGAGGCTTATAATTTTTTTGGAAGTGCAATAAACCCAGACTTCAGCTATTCTATGGTATTTCTCCAGAGTAGTAGTAAGATTAATGTGCTGTATCTTAATTATGGGGCATAGATAGTTGTTAGATAAAATAAGGGGACGCCATAGAATTTTTAGAGGCTTTTAGAATTTAAGTATCCTTTAGTAATTTAAGTCAAAAAAGCTCACCCGTATATAAATCATAACCCAAAGCTTTTTTTCTAAAACATTTCCCCAATGACTCCTTATTTGACATGCATTGCTTTTTGTTTGTTAGTTCTGGTCCAATTTTCATTTTCTAGTATAATGGACGGGAAGTGAATAATAGGTCTTTTTAGCATTTTAGTGTACAAATTACTTTTAGAATTGCAACTATATATTATACTAATTTCCTAACACTACGCTAATAATTCACTATGCGTGACTGATGCGTTAGTGTACAAAAAATTATATTTACAATTCTGTAACTAATATATTCTGACATATTCCTTAAAAATTACATTGAAATAAAAGCAATTCCTCATCATAAACTTTATTCAAACTGAACAAAGTATTAAAACGTGAAATCCCACTTTCAGGCTGCCAACAAAAACTCTGATTGTCTAGCATCTGATTTGAGAGAAACGGTAAAAAAAGAAATCGTGAATAATGAAAGGTTTTCACACGTATCTTATAATCTGAATGCACCTGCGAATAATTTTACAAATATCTTACAGATAATAGGCGATTTGAAATTTAAATTAGAAAGATTTTTCTGTCGGATTTTCCAAGAAAAACGTATTCCGTCAAAACTATCAAAGAGGATTATGCTGAATTTTTCATGGCTTTTATTTATTAAATGAAAAATTTCAAGTTTAGACCAGTGAAATAAAAACATTTCCACAAATATCATTGTTTTGCTTAGGTAGTTTGGTACACTAAAGGGTAGACTTTTTATTTAGTCATAGGAAAAACTTGTGTTTAATTTATTGTATAAAAACATTATCCAGATTTTAAAAATCCTCTACTTCTTGGAATGCTACTCGTATTAGTAATATGAATTGAATTGTTGATCCGCCAATAGGAATCGCTTAAACACCTTAGCCTAATTTTTTGTATTTCCACTCTCTTGAGTTTTTAAGCCACTGCTCTTCTTCTTTGTAGACCTCTTCTTTCCAGCATTTTTTGAATCACCAAATATATCAATTTATATATTTTTTTATTTTTTTTGTAAAATAGAAATCGATGGAATCAGTATTAAACAAGTAATGGCAATAAAATACCTTGGAATTATACTATCCAGCTATAGAGACCTGGACAACGAAGTAAGAGATCAAGTACAAAAACAAATACAATGGCGGGATGCCTTAATAACACTATATGGTGAAACCAATAGATTAACACTGAGATGAACTCAAGAATTTATGAAGCCAGTGTAAAACCAATAATGACATATGCATCAGAAACAAGACCCAATACAATCATAATACAAAGACTACTGGAAATGGCAGATATGAGAGTACTGAGAAGCATTACAGGAAATACATTGAGAGATTGAAAGACATTAGAAGAAAATGTAACGTACAATATATAAACGAATGGATACTAAACCATAGAAGAAGTATCGTACAACCGCACAAAATATGGAGTGACAATATACCATAGAGGTATCGATCCACCAATTAACAAGCAGAATTGCTTATAAAGATGAATAAGAAGAAAATATTTTTTTAAAGTCGTCCCGAAAAGGCGGCTCAAAAAATTCCCTAATTTCTTGGGGCGCCGTGTCAAGTATAGGCATAAGATAACCTTCCAGATGAAGAATCAAATAAAAAAACGCTCTTTAGTTCCCAGCCGATTGGATATCGATCATCGCTAGCTTCAAAATTTTCCCTTCAAATGCTGCAAAGTCTTCACCCCATATCTGAGGTGGTTATTGCTTTCTTAACTTTTTCGAGGGCGTTCTGATTTTTAAGTAAAGTTTGTAGTTACCATAATCGTCCTTAGCACTTCTCAGAGACCTAATGGCTTCTATGGCTTCAGAATTCTCCACTGCTGTATTTACTGCTTTTAATATTTTTTCAAACATAGTATGTTTTTAAAAGATAATCATATTTTACGTTTGGCTGTATTAGGTATCAAACTTGTGTTCTTAAATATCACCTCACAGATTTTTGCTAATATATTTTTCACATAATAAACAGTTGCCTTATCGTATATCATTGTTATCATATTCCATATACATATAGATAGTTTGTAGATTTAAATATTGTCATCATTTAGCCCCTCACGTTCACTACTGAACATAGGCATTCTTCCCTCATTTTCAACCTCATCTAGCATGTGTCTCTGTTTTATTGCATTATCTAACTTATTGCTAGGACTTATCATGCAAGAAAAAATCAAAGGTATATAAATACTGACAAATAATGCATGGTTTACAGCGACCTGCGCTTTACGCTTCCCACTCTCCGTTTAAGACTATCGGCCCAGTCTCCTGGTCTTAGATTTCTCCCTGACATGCCTGTTTGGACTCCATGAAACACGTTATTTTTGGTATTCTATTTCCTCATTTTTTTTCGTTCAGGTTATTAACTTGGGCAGGCGATGGCAAGTACGATTCTCTGTGCATATCCGTACAAAGTAAGCTGATTATTAAATATTTCATTTATGATGGTGGTTGTTCTGTCTATGAGTTGTTTTATTCTTTCATTTGTTATGTGCATCATTCTGGATATACCTGCTGATCTATGCCAAAAATATAAAACAAGGAGTTTTGTTCCGTTCTTCAAGTTGGTTATCAGGTTCTACATCTATAAAGTGTAAAGCTTGATACTATTATATAGCTGTATCTTTTTCTATTTAGAAATAGTTTTTAACCAAAGTAATGAATTCAGTGAGCCTATTATTTTTTTCCTTTTATAATTCGTTCTTCGATTTCTGTTTTTGTTCATCTTTGCTCACAAATAGATACATTTGAAACATTATAAAATGACTTTTTTATCTTCTGAGTTAAGTTCATCGTTTTCAACTCCTTTTATGCACATGTATTTCGTATTTGTTGAATTAACATTTAGACTCCATCGGTCGTATTCTTATATTAATCGCTTTGTCATGAACTGCAGATCTTTCTGCTCTTGTGCAATGACTATTTGATCCTACCCGAAATGAAGTGTGTAAGATTTTTTCCTCATTTAATGGTATACCCACTCCAGAGCATGACCTACATTTCTTCAGTGCCCCATTCAAGTAGTTTTTAAAGAGTGTTGAGATAGACTGCAGCCTTGCCTTAGTTCCCTATTTATCCTAAAATTCTCTGATTGAATTTCTGGCAAAAGTGTAATATTAATAGATAACCTTTCCAGTACTTGCCATGGTTTACAAAAGGATATTGTATCATAAGATTTCGTCAAGTTCACAAATAATAGAGGAGTCTATCTATTCTTCTTCTTAGAGTGCCGTATCCCTACGGAGGTTGGCAATCATAATGGCTATTTTTATTTTTGAGCTTGCTGCTCTAAACAAATCAATCGATCTGCATTGATACCAATCACGTAGATTATTTAACCATGAGTTCTGCCTTCGGCCAACAAATCTTCTTCCTTGAATCTTTCCCTGTATTATGAGCCTCAAAATTTCTTATTTTGGTCCCCTCATCACGTGGCCTAGGTATTCCAGTTTTCTGGTTTGTGTAGTGGTGATAAGTTCTGTTTCTGTACCAACCGTCTCCAGTACTTCTTTATTTGTAATTCTACCAGTCCATGATATTTTTAATACTCTGCGATATAACCAGAGTTCGAAAGCCTCGATTCTTTTTAAATTGCATTTTTTAATGTTCAAGTCTCAGCTCCATATAATAATATTAAAAATATATAATAGCGAATGGTACGTAGTCTGATCTCCAAATTTAGATTTTTGCACGTTAGGAGTGGCTTCATTCGTATAAATGCTGATCTGGCAATCTCTATTCGCCTGTTTATTTCTGCAGTATGATCATTGGTTTTATCGATTAAAGTTCCCAAGTACTGATATTATTCTATCTAGATATTAGTCTTATTCTAGTTATTAGACTTAGTCTATCGATAGATAAGTAACCAGGTTTACGATATTAGTCTATCTATAGCTATTCCATATCCATTCCATCATAAAGTAATTTCATAATAAAATACTCACAATATTCGTTCTTTTTATTTATTCTCCAGTCATACTCAGGTAGGATAAGTTAGATCTCCTTTTCTTTAATAACTGATCCCGTCGGAGATTCTTTGCGAACGAGTTTACTTTATTTCTACCAAAAATAAAAGAAAGAAGATTGTTTTTACGTAGAGATGACTCCGTCTGTTTTTCAATCTGCCTCCAGTAGGTTGTCGTTCCATCGTTTCTGTGTTCTTCCCACTGATCGTCTTCCTATTGGGGAACTGTCTCTTGTCGTCTTTACTACTCTATTTGTTACCATTCGGCTTATATTATCGTTCCATTCTACTCTTCTATTTCTTACCCAGTTCTTGATGTTCTCTATCTTGCATCTCTTTGTGCCAGGTCATGTTTCTGCCGCATAAAATATGTCATTATTGGTCTGATGACTGTTTTGTAAATTCTGCCCTTCAGTTCTTTTCCGATATTTTTATTTCTCAATGTTGTTTCATTCCGACAACCTGCAGCTTTGTTTGCTCTATTAACTTGATCTTCCACTTCTGTTTCGAGCTTTCCCTAGTTAGCTAATGTGATGCCTAGATATTTAAACTCCATCACTTGTTCTATTATCTGACCTTCCCGCTCCAACTTACATTTCAGTAAATTTGCTGTTATAACTTGGCAGTAGAAAGGTAGCCATTTCACCCCACTTTGACCTTTGACCCCTGACGTCACAAGCACCGTCCGCGCTCCGGTCACGCCCCGTGATGACGTCATGAACGCTAGCCGGCACGGCCAGTAATAAATGGTTATTTTTAATATGTATTAATGTACATACTATTTTTGTATTTCAACTATTTTTATTATCTACTGCTGATAAGACAATTTTAATCCAAATTATTAAATTATCATTAAATAAAAAATTTCTACCATGTGTAGGACTCGAACCCGCGACCCATACGTTGATGACTAGTCACCCAGACTACTAGGCCAATCGGTCATTTGAAGTAGGTAGGCGTCAATAGGTATAAAAAAAAAACAAAGTCAAAGGTCGTGGTCATGACGAAGCAACCCGTGTACAAACCGCAGAGGATAATGCAAAAGCGAATAGTTTGACGATATGAATATTGCAATTATATTTTTAAACTTGTGTGTTAAATATGAAATGCCGCAAACTCAAAGTACGATAAAGAGAAAGTATTTTTAACAAAAACAGTTTTTTATTTGTAAAGAATTATGTTTTGAATCGAGTATCTAATTCGGTTATTTACAAATTAGTAAAGATTAGGTTAAATATCCGTGTTGCAGAAAACCGCAAAAGTTCTGTGGTATTGTAAGCGTAATATAAACAAATAGTTCATATCCCAATATTCGGAATGCAATACTTTTATTTATGAAAAGTAGAAAATTATAGGTGACGTGTTATTTAAGAAAGAGTTCAAAATAAATCGTAATAACTAAAGTAAATAATATACTTAATGGTAAAAACTTACGATATATACATCTGTGTGGGTGTTTTAAAAAATTCAGCCATAGCGTCAAAGGTTCCAGTAACAGGTCATGCTCTTTTAAAATTTTCAAATGCAGCGCAAAGAATCCATTAGCGACAGACAATTCACACCTTTCCATGCCTAAAACTGAAGTGTCTTGTGAGCAAGACTCAGCCATGTTCAAGCAACCAATAAAAATAAAAGAATATCAAAGACTGTTACATTTTCAGGTCGAAATTCGAAATTTATATCTTTGTGTAGAAAACAAACAAGAAACCACAATCATTTTGTAAAGGATATCAGATAAGAATGGTATTGTTTAAAAGAAAAATCATAAAAGAGAATCAAATAAAGTGTTAATAGGCCAATGTCTATATACTAACAGATGGATGCAGACTTACACAGAGACACACAGAGTGTAACAGAGGTTTGCAGAACATAGCAGGCGCCATCAGTGGCACGATAACAGTTCAGACGCCATCAACGACATGCAAGCAGAGGGTAGAAGAGGGTAACAGAGGGTAACAGAGCGTACCAGAGGGTAGCAGAGGGTAACAGAGGGTAGCAGAGGGTAACAGAGGGTAACAGAGCGTACCAGAGGGTAGCAGAGGGTAACAGAGCGTACCAGTGGGTAGCAGAGGGTAGCAGAGAGTAACAGAGACACACCGAGGGTAGCAGAGACCATATAACAGAGCGTAACAGAGGGTAGCAGAGGGTACCAGAGGATAGCAGAGGGTAGCAGAGAGTAACAGAGACACACCGAGGGTAGCAGAGACCATATAACAGAGCGTAACAGAGGGTAGCAGAGGGTACCAGAGGGTAGCAGAGGGTAGCAGAGGGTACCAGAGGGTAGCAGAGGGTATAAATACAGGATATGAAAACTATGACATCATTTGTTAAGATGTCGTCAAACAGAGCAGTTCAAGTAAAAAGACTCGCCGCAATTGTGAGGGCAAAGTATAATGATCTCAAAAGGATGCAAATTGATCAAAAAGAGCTACTAGAATCGACGTTAAAACCAGTAACTACACCTCTTAATGAAATACTCAACTACACAAATGAAACCAACACTAATAAAACACCAGATCTCGAAGAAGACGAAGCACAAAATATTCAAACAAAACACCTCACTTCCGAGGAAGTTCGACGTACTCAAGCCGTGAAGGGTAATGATGCCTACCCTTATCTTAAAAAATATATCCAAGATGTGGGGAACATCGACCAAGTATACGGTCCGAGATTTAATTGGTCTACCGGTGACTGGAAGTTTGGAACTCATCCCATTGATTTTGATAAAGATAACATTCAAATGGATTCACACATTTTTAAAGCTACACCTGGTTTATACGAATTGCTTTTTTCCAAAAAACCTCTACAATACACACTAGCCGATCAAAAAATCTACAAATCTCTGCTAGATATATCAGGTGCCCACAAGGACGGACGAGGCAGGCTACGTCACCAATCTCACACCGTTAAATACGAAAAAATTATTAAGCCCATGTATCCAGCTAAAAGAAAAAAACCACAGACTTTACATTCTAACGTAAGAAATGACGAATCACGTGACCACGCTGCATCGGAACACCTGTGTAAAAGAAGACCACAGACCGTAAATGGTATTACAAGAAAGGTCGAAATACATGACCACGATGCGTCAATGTCAGTACATCAAAAGTCTAAAAGACACAACAATGTTCAAGATACACCAGACATACAGCAGGAAAATAAAATTCGTATTGAGGATCTGAGTGCTGTCGACAAACAGTTACTTGACGAAGTGGAAAAAATATGGACCCTCTATGACGAAAATAACGATCCAAAAGACAAAAAGTAAACGCAAAGACAATGCCAAAATGGCATTACGTCATCTCTCCGTTGTTATGGGTCAGATCGTGACGTGCGAGGTATCGTTGAAAAGGGGTAACCAATACGTTAACACAAAAACAAACGCAAAAGACATTGCCAAACGGCACTAAGATGCAACGTCCAAACGGCTCAACGTACAACAACGTGCAAGGTATCGGTGGAAAGGGAAGGCTGTAACGAATATGTTAAGATAAAAATAAAGCGCAAAGGCATTGCCAAAACGGTACTAAGCTTGTAACGTTCAAATGAATCAACGTACAACAATGTGCAAGGTATTGATGGAAAGAGGAAGTGGTAATGAATATGCTAAGATAAAAAGCAAACTTAAAAATATTGCCAAAAGGATACTAAGCTTGAAACGTCTAAACAACTCAACGTACACCAACATGCTAGGTATCGATGGATAGGAGAAGTGGTAATGAATGTGTTAAAATAAAAAAACGCAAAGACAATGCCAAAATGGCACTAAGCTTAAAACGTCTAAACAACTCAACGTACGAAAACGTGCAAGGTATCGATGGAAAGGGGAGGTGGTAATGAATATGTTAAGAGAATAGCAAACGTAAAGACACTGCCAAAAGAACATTAAACTTAAAACGTCTAAACAGCTTAACGTACGACAACGTACAAGGTATCGATGGAAAGTGGCGGTGAGAACGAATATGTTAAGATAAAAAGCAAACGCAAAAAACAATGCCAAAACGGCAATAAGCTTGAAACGTCTAAACAACTCAAAGTACGACAACGTGCAAGGTATCGATGGAAAGGGGAGGCGGTAATGATTATGTTAAGATAAAAATCAAACGAAAAGACATTGCTAAAAGGACACTAAGCTTAAAACGTCAGAACAACTCAACGTACGACAACGTGCAAGATATTGATGGAAAGGGTAGGTGATTATGAATGTGGTAAAATAAAAAAAAGGCAAAGACAATGCCAAAACTGCATTAAGCTTGAAACGTCCAAACGGCTCAATGTGCAAGGTATTGATGGATAAGGGAGGTTGTAACGAATATGTTAAGATAAAAATAAAGCGTAAAGACATTGCCCAAAGGACACTAAGCTTGAAACGTCTAAACAACTTAACGTACGACAACGTGTAAGGTATCGATGGAAAGGGAAGGTGAGAAGGAATATGTTAAGATAAAAAGCAAAAGCAAAGACAAAGGTACTAAGCTCGAAACGTTTGAACAACTCAACGTACGACAACGTGGAAGGTATCGATAGAAAGGGGAGGTGATAATGAATATGTTAAGGTAAAAATCAAACGTCAAGACATTGTCAAAAAGGAGACTAAGCTTCAAACGTTCAAACGGCTCAACGTACAACAACAACGTGCAGGATATCGATAGAAAGGGGTGGTGAGAACGAATATGTTAAGATAAAAATAAAACGCAACGACATTGACAAAAGTACATTAAGTTTGAAATGTCTAAACAACTCAACGTACGGCAATGTGCAAGGTATCGATGGAAAGGGTAGGTGTTATTAAATATGTTAAGATAAAAAGCAAAAGCAAAAACAATACCAAAACGGCAATAAGCTTGAAACGTCTAAACAACTCAACGTACGACAACGTGGAAGGTATCGATAGAAAGTGGAGGTGGTAATGAATATGTTAGGTAAAAATCAAACGTAAAGATATTGTCAAAAAGACACTAAGCTTAAAACATCTAAACAACTTAACGTGCGACAACATGAAAAGTTTCGATGAAAAGGGGAAGTGGTAATGAATACGTTAACACAAAAAACAAAGATGACGGTATTGTCAAAAGGACACTAAGCTTGTAAGTCTAAGCGGCTCAACGTACAATAGCGTGCAAGATATCGATAGAAAGGGGGGGTGGTCACGAACATGCTAAAACAAAACACAAATGCATAAACATTGCCAAAACGGCACTACAGCAAATCTCTGTTGTTATTAATCAGATTACTACGTGTAACACGTTAACTGAAAGAGGAGCGATATTTAATACGTAAACACAAAAAACAAAAGACAAAGACATTGTCAAAACGGCACTATATCGGATCTTTGTTGCTACTAATCGGATATAGAAAATAATGATCAAAGCAGTCTACATGCAAACATTAAAAACATCGAAAATCATGAGAGGCAGCACGTAATAAAAATACTTTAAAAAACATCAAAAATCATGAAAGGCAACACGCAAAAAGTAATAAACACATACAGCCAAAAAAAATAATATTCACAAGCAGTACACATCAAAGAAAATACGGTTAAAATAATATGCAATTATGTAAACGAGACATGAACCTGTAAATTAACAACAAAGAATTGTAAAAACGTAGCGGGTACATACCCAGACAGGCGTAATCTTTGGAAAAAAAATCGAGAGACAACCGAACAAAAATTTGTGAAATATGCTCAAATACAACAAAACTATGTTAAATACTGTCAAAATAAATACCTGCAAAGAAAAATGAACAAAATTTGGCGTAAACAACGGTAAAATATAATAAACTATGTAAATTACAGTCAAAAAAAAAACAGTCTACAAAGAAAGAAGAAGCAACAAAAAATAACAAAAAACATAACAGAAGATGTACTAATGTGTACAACAAGTAAAAAAGTAATAAACACGTACTGATGAAGTAATAAAACACTTATCGATGGATAGATACTAATGATCAAAGCAGTCGACATACAATGAAAAATACATTTAAAAAACATCAAACTTATAAGAGGCGACACGCAAAAAGTAATAAGCACCAATCGACTAATAGGAAATAATGATCAAAGCAGGTGACATGCAATGAAAATACATTAAATAATATCAAAATTATAAGAGGAAACATACAAAACAGTAATAAACACCTATCCGTCGGAAAGGTAATAAAATACAGTTAATACAATAAAAATTGAATTATGCTAAAAACGAGACATGAGACAGACAATTAGCGACAAATAGCAAAGAACATCAAAAAACGTTTACAAATACCTGAATACATATCCGATAGATGTAATCTTTGGAAAAACGAGACAAAAAGACGGAACTTCTGCGAAATATGATAAAATACAATAAAACTATGTAAAATACAGTTAAAAAATAATTACCTACGAAGAACTAAACGAAAAAATATATATAACGAACAAACATATCTTAAAACAGAAGAGGTGCTAATATGTAAAACAAGAGGGTTTACAACCTCACGGCAAAATACCGTCTAATAAAAAAAGCAAAGGGCAAGCCGCCTAAACACAATAACAATAAAATAAATTATTAAAAATAATTATTTCTAGCAGTCGTAAAAAGAAATAATGCATAAAGTCAACGACATACCGTGAAAAATATATGAAAAACATCAAAAACATACACACAAAATGTAAAAAAAAATAGAAAAAAGCAATCTAGCATTTAACATGTAATTGTAGCAATAAAAACATCAAAAAGGACAAGAGGTGTTATACATAAACAAAAATTACTTGTCACCATCCGACGGCAAAAGAAATTAGTGCATAAGTCGTCGAAATACAGTGAAAACACAGAAATATCTACCAAAATACTGCTAAGGTTAAAGATAAAAACAGTGCCAAAATACTAGAGTAGAACTAGACGTTCTTTGGAAAAAATGAGACAACCGAGCGAAAATCTGTGAACTATGCTCAAATACAATAAACTTATGTAAACTGCTGTCGCAAATAAAGAACTGCAAAGAAATAAACAAATATACAGGGGTGATATAAAAAACTACATGTAAAACATTGTCAAAAATAAACACCTGCAAGGAAAAGAAGCAAAATCTAAAGTGAAAAAAAAAAATGCTGAAATATAATAAAAATATTTAAAATACAGTCACAAAACACTATTTGCGAAAATACTCACACTACGGTTGCAGAAGCTTAGATATTGTCTATATACAGAACACATCGACCCCAGTGTTCTCAGAAAATAACACAGAAACAGTAGACACACTAACAGTGGATGTATGTTGCAGATGCTACAGACTCTGTCACTGTAGTGTCACACGCCGTTTGTACCGTTAAATATCACAGAATACTAGCGGTGTGTAACAATATAGTTTCTGAAGGATACGACGTTTAATTTTGATGACTGAACACTTAAATACTGATTTGAAAACTGTACAACCAAGTGCTTCCTGCCCATGCATTGATAACAAAAAACCGATAACTTGAAAAAACACATAAACATGTTTACTATTTTGGCGAATTTTCTAGGCTGGGATTATAAACAAATAATGGATCACACAATATTCTTTTAATCTAAATCAAAAATAGTCTCAATACAAGCAAAAATAAGATTGTATAAAATAATAATTCGTCCCACAATAACGTATGGAAGCGAGACATGGACTCTGAACCAGCGGGAAACGGCAAAATTACTGGTACTGGAAAGAAAGATACTGCGGACTATCTATGGGCCTTGCAGAGAAGAGACAACAGGAGAATGCAGAAGAAGACATAATGATGAATTCCAGACAGTTTGTGGAGATGAAAATATAGTACGCTACATTAAAGTAAACCGAATAAGATGGGTGGGCTATGTACTGAGATCGAGTGACGAAAGACTCCTGAACGCCACATTCTGGAAAAGGCCCGATGGCAGAAGGTCAGTTGGTCGTCCAAGAAAGAGATGGAGTAGCCAGTGATCTACGCAAAATGGGAATACAGCAATGGGAAATAGCTACTCAGGACCGACAACAATGGAGGGAAATAGTAAACGCGGCCAAGACTCACATAGAGTTGTAGAGCCAAATGATGATGATGATTATGACAATATTCTTTCAGGAATTGCGGTTTTCGATCTAACCACGAGACTGTAAGAAAACGATAACTAGTAATGTACTACACAAAAACAAATAAATTTATCATCTATAGTTTTAAATGAAATTAGGAAATAACAATTACCTAAATATGCCAAATAGCCAATAAGGCCTGTCGTTCGATAGATCCAATAATATGTTATTTTTATTGGCAAAAAAAAAATCAACCGAATCGACTGCTTTGACAAAACACAAAAAATATGTGTAATAGAACCACCGAAAGACCAAAAAACCGATATTATCAATCAACAAAACCAATAGTGATCGATAGGGTCTGTGACAAGCAACCGCAAGGACAATACCAAAACGGCACTAAGCTTGAAACGTCCAAACGGCTCAACACCCAACAACGTGCAAGGTATCGATGGAACGGGGAGGTGGTAACGAATATGTTAAGATAAAAATAAAACGCAAAGATATTGAAAAAACGGTACTAAGCTTGTAAATTCCAAATGACTCAACGTACAACAATCTGCTACTAAATGACATCGACAAATAGAATACCATTTTACTTTAGGAGCATATACTAGAAGAGCAAAGTCACTCTCATTTAAGATTAAATGATACCATTCTCTTGGTGACTCTTCGTAATCATTTACCATCTAAATAGATGGTAAATGTATTAGGTTAGATGGTCTCTGCGTACCTCTGTCTACGTGTTACAGATGGTTCTGTGTGCCTCTGCATGTCTCTGCGTACCTCTGTCTACGTATCACAGATGGCTCTGTGTGTCTCTGCGTCGAATATCACATCATTCATATCATTTCACGTGAAATGTCACGTCCTGCGTCGAATGTCACGTGATTCATGTAAACGTCAAATGTCACGTTATAAACGTCGCATTTTTACGTGAAGACGTCACGCGTCACGTCAAAACGTCACGCATCACGTCAAAAACGTCACGTTTTAAAGTCAACACGTCACACCTTACATATGGATAACATAAGAGTAAAGCGTCTTTTCGTCTCTTGAGTAAAGTTAGCGACGGTTGAGCGATGGTTAATTTATTAGGTTAGGTGGTTCCGCGAAGCGACCCGACCTAACCTAATAAATTAACCATCGCTCAACCGTCGCTAACTTTACTCAAGAGACGAAAAGACGCTTTACTCTCATGTTATCCATATGTAAGGTGTGACGTGTTGACTTTAAAACGTGACGTTTTTGACGTGATGCGTGACGTTTTGACGTAACGCGTGACGTCTTCACGTAAAAATGCGACGTTTATAACGTGACATTTGACGTTTACATGAATCACGTGACATTCGACGCAGGACGTGACATTTCACGTGAAATGATATGAATGATGTGATATTCGACGCAGAGACACACAGAGCCATCTGTGATACGTAGACAGAGGTACGCAGAGACATGCAGAGGCACACAGAACCATCTGTAACACGTAGACAGAGGTACGCAGAGACCATCTAACCTAATACATTTACCATCTATTTAGATGGTAAATGATTACGAAGAGTCACCAAGAGAATGGTATCATTTAATCTTAAATGAGAGTGACTTTGCTCTTCTAGTATATGCTCCTAACGTAAAATGGTATTCTATTTGTCGATGTCATTTAGTAGCAGATTGTTGTACGTTGAGTCATTTGGAATTTACAAGCTTAGTACCGTTTTTTCAATATCTTTGCGTTTTATTTTTATCTTAACATATTCGTTACCACCTCCCCGTTCCATCGATACCTTGCACGTTGTTGGGTGTTGAGCCGTTTGGACGTTTCAAGCTTAGTGCCGTTTTGGTATTGTCCTTGCGGTTGCTTGTCATAGACCCTATCGATCACTATTGGTTTTGTTGATTGATAATATCGGTTTTTTGGTCTTTCGGTGGTTCTATTACACATATTTTTTGTGTTTTGTCAAAGCAGTCGATTCGGTTGATTTTTTTTTTGCCAATAAAAATAACATATTATTGGATCTATCGAACGACAGGCCTTATTGGCTATTTGGCATATTTAGGTAATTGTTATTTCCTAATTTCATTTAAAACTATAGATGATAAATTTAATTGTTTTTGTGTAGTACATTACTAGTTATCGTTTTCTTACAGTCTCGTGGTTAGATCGAAAACCGCAATTCCTGAAAGAATATTGTCATAATCATCATCATCATTTGGCTCTACAACTCTATGTGAGTCTTGGCCGCGTTTACTATTTCCCTCCATTGTTGTCGGTCCTGAGTAGCTATTTCCCATTGCTGTATTCCCATTTTGCGTAGATCACTGGCTACTCCATCTCTTTCTTGGACGACCAACTGACCTTCTGCCATCGGGCCTTTTCCAGAATGTGGCGTTCAGGAGTCTTTCGTCACTCGATCTCAGTACATAGCCCACCCATCTTATTCGGTTTACTTTAATGTAGCGTACTATATTTTCATCTCCACAAACTGTCTGGAATTCATCATTATGTCTTCTTCTGCATTCTCCTGTTGTCTCTTCTCTGCAAGGCCCATAGATAGTCCGCAGTATCTTTCTTTCCAGTACCAGTAATTTTGCCGTTTCCCGCTGGTTCAGAGTCCATGTCTCGCTTCCATACGTTATTGTGGGACGAATTATTATTTTATACAATCTTATTTTTGCTTGTATTGAGACTATTTTTGATTTAGATTAAAAGAATATTGTGTGATCCATTATTTGTTTATAATCCCAGCCTAGAAAATTCGCCAAAATAGTAAACATGTTTATGTGTTTTTTCAAGTTATCGGTTTTTTGTTATCAATGCATGGGCAGGAAGCACTTGGTTGTACAGTTTTCAAATCAGTATTTAAGTGTTCAGTCATCAAAATTAAACGTCGTATCCTTCAGAAACTATATTGTTACACACCGCTAGTATTCTGTGATATTTAACGGTACAAACGGCGTGTGACACTACAGTGACAGAGTCTGTAGCATCTGCAACATACATCCACTGTTAGTGTGTCTACTGTTTCTGTGTTATTTTCTGAGAACACTGGGGTCGATGTGTTCTGTATATAGACAATATCTAAGCTTCTGCAACCGTAGTGTGAGTATTTTCGCAAATAGTGTTTTGTGACTGTATTTTAAATATTTTTATTATATTTCAGCATTTTTTTTTTTCACTTTAGATTTTGCTTCTTTTCCTTGCAGGTGTTTATTTTTGACAATGTTTTACATGTAGTTTTTTATATCACCCCTGTATATTTGTTTATTTCTTTGCAGTTCTTTATTTGCGACAGCAGTTTACATAAGTTTATTGTATTTGAGCATAGTTCACAGATTTTCGCTCGGTTGTCTCATTTTTTCCAAAGAACGTCTAGTTCTACTCTAGTATTTTGGCACTGTTTTTATCTTTAACCTTAGCAGTATTTTGGTAGATATTTCTGTGTTTTCACTGTATTTCGACGACTTATGCACTAATTTCTTTTGCCGTCGGATGGTGACAAGTAATTTTTGTTTATGTATAACACCTCTTGTCCTTTTTGATGTTTTTATTGCTACAATTACATGTTAAATGCTAGATTGCTTTTTTCTATTTTTTTTTTACATTTTGTGTGTATGTTTTTGATGTTTTTCATATATTTTTCACGGTATGTCGTTGACTTTATGCATTATTTCTTTTTACGACTGCTAGAAATAATTATTTTTAATAATTTATTTTATTGTTATTGTGTTTAGGCGGCTTGCCCTTTGCTTTTTTTATTAGACGGTATTTTGCCGTGAGGTTGTAAACCCTCTTGTTTTACATATTAGCACCTCTTCTGTTTTAAGATATGTTTGTTCGTTATATATATTTTTTCGTTTAGTTCTTCGTAGGTAATTATTTTTTAACTGTATTTTACATAGTTTTATTGTATTTTATCATATTTCGCAGAAGTTCCGTCTTTTTGTCTCGTTTTTCCAAAGATTACATCTATCGGATATGTATTCAGGTATTTGTAAACGTTTTTTGATGTTCTTTGCTATTTGTCGCTAATTGTCTGTCTCATGTCTCGTTTTTAGCATAATTCAATTTTTATTGTATTAACTGTATTTTATTACCTTTCCGACGGATAGGTGTTTATTACTGTTTTGTATGTTTCCTCTTATAATTTTGATATTATTTAATGTATTTTCATTGCATGTCACCTGCTTTGATCATTATTTCCTATTAGTCGATTGGTGCTTATTACTTTTTGCGTGTCGCCTCTTATAAGTTTGATGTTTTTTAAATGTATTTTTCATTGTATGTCGACTGCTTTGATCATTAGTATCTATCCATCGATAAGTGTTTTATTACTTCATCAGTACGTGTTTATTACTTTTTTACTTGTTGTACACATTAGTACATCTTCTGTTATGTTTTTTGTTATTTTTTGTTGCTTCTTCTTTCTTTGTAGACTGTTTTTTTTTTGACTGTAATTTACATAGTTTATTATATTTTACCGTTGTTTACGCCAAATTTTGTTCATTTTTCTTTGCAGGTATTTATTTTGACAGTATTTAACATAGTTTTGTTGTATTTGAGCATATTTCACAAATTTTTGTTCGGTTGTCTCTCGATTTTTTTTCCAAAGATTACGCCTGTCTGGGTATGTACCCGCTACGTTTTTACAATTCTTTGTTGTTAATTTACAGGTTCATGTCTCGTTTACATAATTGCATATTATTTTAACCGTATTTTCTTTGATGTGTACTGCTTGTGAATATTATTTTTTTTGGCTGTATGTGTTTATTACTTTTTGCGTGTTGCCTTTCATGATTTTTGATGTTTTTTAAAGTATTTTTATTACGTGCTGCCTCTCATGATTTTCGATGTTTTTAATGTTTGCATGTAGACTGCTTTGATCATTATTTTCTATATCCGATTAGTAGCAACAAAGATCCGATATAGTGCCGTTTTGACAATGTCTTTGTCTTTTGTTTTTTGTGTTTACGTATTAAATATCGCTCCTCTTTCAGTTAACGTGTTACACGTAGTAATCTGATTAATAACAACAGAGATTTGCTGTAGTGCCGTTTTGGCAATGTTTATGCATTTGTGTTTTGTTTTAGCATGTTCGTGACCACCCCCCCTTTCTATCGATATCTTGCACGCTATTGTACGTTGAGCCGCTTAGACTTACAAGCTTAGTGTCCTTTTGACAATACCGTCATCTTTGTTTTTTGTGTTAACGTATTCATTACCACTTCCCCTTTTCATCGAAACTTTTCATGTTGTCGCACGTTAAGTTGTTTAGATGTTTTAAGCTTAGTGTCTTTTTGACAATATCTTTACGTTTGATTTTTACCTAACATATTCATTACCACCTCCACTTTCTATCGATACCTTCCACGTTGTCGTACGTTGAGTTGTTTAGACGTTTCAAGCTTATTGCCGTTTTGGTATTGTTTTTGCTTTTGCTTTTTATCTTAACATATTTAATAACACCTACCCTTTCCATCGATACCTTGCACATTGCCGTACGTTGAGTTGTTTAGACATTTCAAACTTAATGTACTTTTGTCAATGTCGTTGCGTTTTATTTTTATCTTAACATATTCGTTCTCACCACCCCTTTCTATCGATATCCTGCACGTTGTTGTTGTACGTTGAGCCGTTTGAACGTTTGAAGCTTAGTCTCCTTTTTGACAATGTCTTGACGTTTGATTTTTACCTTAACATATTCATTATCACCTCCCCTTTCTATCGATACCTTCCACGTTGTCGTACGTTGAGTTGTTCAAACGTTTCGAGCTTAGTACCTTTGTCTTTGCTTTTGCTTTTTATCTTAACATATTCCTTCTCACCTTCCCTTTCCATCGATACCTTACACGTTGTCGTACGTTAAGTTGTTTAGACGTTTCAAGCTTAGTGTCCTTTGGGCAATGTCTTTACGCTTTATTTTTATCTTAACATATTCGTTACAACCTCCCTTATCCATCAATACCTTGCACATTGAGCCGTTTGGACGTTTCAAGCTTAATGCAGTTTTGGCATTGTCTTTGCCTTTTTTTTATTTTACCACATTCATAATCACCTACCCTTTCCATCAATATCTTGCACGTTGTCGTACGTTGAGTTGTTCTGACGTTTTAAGCTTAGTGTCCTTTTAGCAATGTCTTTTCGTTTGATTTTTATCTTAACATAATCATTACCGCCTCCCCTTTCCATCGATACCTTGCACGTTGTCGTACTTTGAGTTGTTTAGACGTTTCAAGCTTATTGCCGTTTTGGCATTGTTTTTTGCGTTTGCTTTTTATCTTAACATATTCGTTCTCACCGCCACTTTCCATCGATACCTTGTACGTTGTCGTACGTTAAGCTGTTTAGACGTTTTAAGTTTAATGTTCTTTTGGCAGTGTCTTTACGTTTGCTATTCTCTTAACATATTCATTACCACCTCCCCTTTCCATCGATACCTTGCACGTTTTCGTACGTTGAGTTGTTTAGACGTTTTAAGCTTAGTGCCATTTTGGCATTGTCTTTGCGTTTTTTTATTTTAACACATTCATTACCACTTCTCCTATCCATCGATACCTAGCATGTTGGTGTACGTTGAGTTGTTTAGACGTTTCAAGCTTAGTATCCTTTTGGCAATATTTTTAAGTTTGCTTTTTATCTTAGCATATTCATTACCACTTCCTCTTTCCATCAATACCTTGCACATTGTTGTACGTTGATTCATTTGAACGTTACAAGCTTAGTACCGTTTTGGCAATGCCTTTGCGCTTTATTTTTATCTTAACATATTCGTTACAGCCTTCCCTTTCCACCGATACCTTGCACGTTGTTGTACGTTGAGCCGTTTGGACGTTGCATCTTAGTGCCGTTTGGCAATGTCTTTTGCGTTTGTTTTTGTGTTAACGTATTGGTTACCCCTTTTCAACGATACCTCGCACGTCACGATCTGACCCATAACAACGGAGAGATGACGTAATGCCATTTTGGCATTGTCTTTGCGTTTACTTTTTGTCTTTTGGATCGTTATTTTCGTCATAGAGGGTCCATATTTTTTCCACTTCGTCAAGTAACTGTTTGTCGACAGCACTCAGATCCTCAATAGGAATTTTATTTTCCTGCTGTATGTCTGGTGTATCTTGAACATTGTTGTGTCTTTTAGACTTTTGATGTACTGACATTGACGCATCGTGGTCATGTATTTCGACCTTTCTTGTAATACCATTTACGGTCTGTGGTCTTCTTTTACACAGGTGTTCCGATGCAGCGTGGTCACGTGATTCGTCATTTCTTACGTTAGAATGTAAAGTCTGTGGTTTTTTTCTTTTAGCTGGATACATGGGCTTAATAATTTTTTCGTATTTAACGGTGTGAGATTGGTGACGTAGCCTGCCTCGTCCGTCCTTGTGGGCACCTGATATATCTAGCAGAGATTTGTAGATTTTTTGATCGGCTAGTGTGTATTGTAGAGGTTTTTTGGAAAAAAGCAATTCGTATAAACCAGGTGTAGCTTTAAAAATGTGTGAATCCATTTGAATGTTATCTTTATCAAAATCAATGGGATGAGTTCCAAACTTCCAGTCACCGGTAGACCAATTAAATCTCGGACCGTATACTTGGTCGATGTTCCCCACATCTTGGATATATTTTTTAAGATAAGGGTAGGCATCATTACCCTTCACGGCTTGAGTACGTCGAACTTCCTCGGAAGTGAGGTGTTTTGTTTGAATATTTTGTGCTTCGTCTTCTTCGAGATCTGGTGTTTTATTAGTGTTGGTTTCATTTGTGTAGTTGAGTATTTCATTAAGAGGTGTAGTTACTGGTTTTAACGTCGATTCTAGTAGCTCTTTTTGATCAATTTGCATCCTTTTGAGATCATTATACTTTGCCCTCACAATTGCGGCGAGTCTTTTTACTTGAACTGCTCTGTTTGACGACATCTTAACAAATGATGTCATAGTTTTCATATCCTGTATTTATACCCTCTGCTACCCTCTGGTACCCTCTGCTACCCTCTGCTACCCTCTGGTACCCTCTGCTACCCTCTGTTACGCTCTGTTATATGGTCTCTGCTACCCTCGGTGTGTCTCTGTTACTCTCTGCTACCCTCTGCTATCCTCTGGTACCCTCTGCTACCCTCTGTTACGCTCTGTTATATGGTCTCTGCTACCCTCGGTGTGTCTCTGTTACTCTCTGCTACCCTCTGCTACCCACTGGTACGCTCTGTTACCCTCTGCTACCCTCTGGTACGCTCTGTTACCCTCTGTTACCCTCTGCTACCCTCTGTTACCCTCTGCTACCTTCTGGTACGCTCTGTTACCCTCTGTTACCCTCTTCTACCCTTTGCTTGCATGTCGTTGATGGCGTCTGAACTGTTATCGTGCCACTGATGGCGCCTGCTATGTTCTGCAAACCTCTGTTACACTCTGTGTGTCTCTGTGTAAGTCTGCATCCATCTGTTAGTATATAGACATTGGCCTATTAACACTTTATTTGATTCTCTTTTATGATTTTTCTTTTAAACAATACCATTCTTATCTGATATCCTTTACAAAATGATTGTGGTTTCTTGTTTGTTTTCTACACAAAGATATAAATTTCGAATTTCGACCTGAAAATGTAACAGTCTTTGATATTCTTTTATTTTTATTGGTTGCTTGAACATGGCTGAGTCTTGCTCACAAGACACTTCAGTTTTAGGCATGGAAAGGTGTGAATTGTCTGTCGCTAATGGATTCTTTGCGCTGCATTTGAAAATTTTAAAAGAGCATGACCTGTTACTGGAACCTTTGACGCTATGGCTGAATTTTTTAAAACACCCACACAGATGTATATATCGTAAGTTTTTACCATTAAGTATATTATTTACTTTAGTTATTACGATTTATTTTGAACTCTTTCTTAAATAACACGTCACCTATAATTTTCTACTTTTCATAAATAAAAGTATTGCATTCCGAATATTGGGATATGAACTATTTGTTTATATTACGCTTACAATACCACAGAACTTTTGCGGTTTTCTGCAACACGGATATTTAACCTAATCTTTACTAATTTGTAAATAACCGAATTAGATACTCGATTCAAAACATAATTCTTTACAAATAAAAAACTGTTTTTGTTAAAAATACTTTCTCTTTATCGTACTTTGAGTTTGCGGCATTTCATATTTAACACACAAGTTTAAAAATATAATTGCAATATTCATATCGTCAAACTATTCGCTTTTGCATTATCCTCTGCCGTTTGTACACGGGTTGCTTCGTCATGACCACGACCTTTGACTTTGTTTTTTTTTTATACCTATTGACGCCTACCTACTTCAAATGACCGATTGGCCTAGTAGTCTGGGTGACTAGTCATCAACGTATGGGTCGCGGGTTCGAGTCCTACACATGGTAGAAATTTTTTATTTAATAATAATTTAATAATTTGGATTCAAATTGTCTTATCAGCAGTAGATAATAAAAATAGTTGAAATACAAAAATAGTATGTACATTAATACATATTAAAAATAACCATTTATTACTGGCCGTGCCGGCTAGCGTTCATGACGTCATCACGGGGCGTGACCGGAGCGCGGACGGTGCTTGTGACGTCAGGGGTCAAAGGTCAAAGTGGGGTGAAATGGCTACCTTTCTACTCTTGGCATTTTGTCCGTTTTGGGAAAGTTACCATGTTAAATTTTCTTGCGGTTATATTGAATTGGTCCAGCCTACGTTATAAATCATCTTCACTCTGAGATAGTAGTATGGCGACGTCTACGTAGCAGATTATTTTAAGTTGTTTTTCTCCCATTTGGTATCCTTTTTTAGTTCTTACTTTTTCATTATTTCATCCATAATCAGGTTGAACAATAGAGGACTCAGGGAATATCCATGTCTTATTTCATTGCCAGCTTCAATAGGGTCAGTTAGTTCTTCTTCTACTTTTACTTTTATTGTCTTGGTTTGCTAGATATTTTCAATCGTTTTTGTATTCCTAAAGGTATCTCTCTTGCGTACAATAAGTGGTTAACGTCCTTTAATTCGAGCCACTCAAATGCCTTCTTACGGTCGACGAAACATAGATATGCCGGTTTGTTGTATTCTACTGACTTCTCTTGAATTCACCTCATTATAAATATAGCGTCGGTGCATGATCTTCCAGACCTAAAACCTTGTTATTCGTCTGCTATTGTTAGAATTTCATTCAGGTTAGTTGTTATCACTTTGGTTGTTAATTTTAGCGTTGAGTTTAATAAATTAAATCTTCTAATTTTCCGGGTCTGATTTGTCTCCCTTTTTGAAAAGAGGCATTGGGATGCTTGATCTCCATGTTTGAGGAATTCTGTTTTATCCTATTATTTTTTGGATTAGTTTTAATAGTTGTTTGGTCAGATCTGGTCCTCCGTACTGTAGGAGTTTGTTCGGCATTTTGTCCTCTCCTGGTGATTTTCCGTTTTTTTTAATTTCCTTATTACTGCCTTTCTCTCTTCCCCCTAATATTTATTTTTTAGTTTGACGTCACCTCTGGTGTTGGTGGTTCAATATCGTCACCTTTAGCAAATAGGGATCGAAAGTAGTCTGCCCATGTTTCCTTTTGAAGGTGTTTCGTTTTTATTAGTTCGTACGTTTCTTTTCCCTGTTTTTTTTGTCACAAATTAATACCTTCCGTTTTCTATTTTTGCATCAGGTAGTCTCCTGGTTTAGATGTAACGTTATGAGAAAGGAATTGGAAAAATAAAGGTGATTAGCATAAAGGGTAGATAATGAGGCAAGCTAAGCCCACTCTTAGGTGACTTTTAATGAGTAATGATACACAGTTGAAGAGGCAATAGAACTTTTTGCAAATAGGTAAATTCGCAGTGCGCAGAAATAAGACAGAGGGAATAAGTAATACACAAATCTGATTTAGGTCTGGAAACATGGGATGCATTGTTGGCAGTGAGCGTTATTATATCACATAGATGCATAGGTATAAATCAGGAAGTATATGTCCGTATCATTGATTTTGAGAAGGCATTTGATACTGTGCAGCATAATCGGCTTAAAGAAATTTTGTTAAATAAAAATAGACAGAAAAGACATTAGAATTACATGTAACCTCTATTGGAATCAAATAGCGAAAGTAAAAGTTAAAAATGAACTGACAGGATATCCCTATTCGCTGTGTGAAAAACCAGGTTCACGATATTTACAAAAGCACAAAACATCAAAGTAAAGTTAGTAGTAGATAATACAGAAATTAACGTGTTACCGACGTATTCTAAAAATATCATAAATGGATCGCAAAACAAACGCACAGGTTCTCCGCAAACTAGGAAAACAATGCGAAGTTTTAAATTACATAAAAATCAGGAAGTTGAAATCAGGAATACTTAAAGCACATCATAAGAGGTAAAAAATAAGAACTCTTAAGGAATATAATGCAGGGCAAATTCAAAGGCAGAAGAAGGATAGGAAGACGTAAAATCTAGTGGCTACGTAGTATCCGTGAATGGTTTGGATGCATATCAATTGATCTATTCAGGCGCGTAAGCAACAAAATTATAATTGCTAGAATAATTTAAAACCTCCGATAGGAGCGAAACTTATAGAAGAAGAAATGACTGCGAAACGGATTAAGGAAGTTAACAGTTAGGGCTGTAGTACCACTAATGATCATACGCTATATACACGTACCATGCCGATTCCACTAATTTCTTGACATCGCTAGTCAATTTGTTAATTCTGCATTTATCGTGTGGTCCATAGTTGGATAATAAAACTGATTATTTAGATAATTGTTCATTTTATATCTAAATACTAACATTAGCTTAAATGTCTGTGGTCTTGCTTCCAAAAAAAAAACACTGAAATATTCTTATTATATGAATATTATGAGGGTATTTATAATTTAAAACACTTTGAATACGTAACTTCTTACTAATACAAAAAGCTTTTAAAAACTAAATCACGACAACCTGGTCTATTTATAAAATAATAAATTCCAATATGCAGATTCGCAGGGGTTGTGATTTATGCGAATTTCTTCAACTTCATTCGTTCCTTTACAATTTGTCTTAACGTGCTTTTAGTTTTGATTTAATTTATAAATTTAGGTACTGAAACGCAAGATACCGAAAGCTGTTTTAAGTTTTTAAAATTTCGTGGTTAGAGACGTCAGATCGCTACGAGGTATTTTAAACGTAAATTTCATTTCTAAATTATTTCAATTATTTGATACATTTCCACCAACTAAAACTTTCAGTTTAAGAAAATGTGTCTTATTGTGACAGTTAAAGCTTATATAATAAAATAGTATAATAAAAGATTAATTCTCTTTTTTTATTTTTTTTTACTTTTGCATTATTATTATACAACGATATCGAGCCAAAGCAGCGCTTATATGGCCCAAATTACAAAATATTTGTAGGTACTAAACTAAATATCATTAAATCAAGAACAAAAAACAAGTTTTCTAACACAAAGTAAAAATAAAAATAATATCCAAAAGAATTAGTACTTAGAAAAAGTTCTTGCAATAATAGAACATTAAAAACAAATATTACAAAGTATAAATAAGATTACAAAAATTATTGTATTAAAGAGAAATTATATCAAATATATCCTTACCACTTTAACAGTGGCAAAACATACAAACTATATAGTTAACATAAGACAAGGTACAACATCCTGTTAGCTTTCATCAAACTTTTTTTGAAATTATTCATACTAATAGCATCTACTATGTCATCGCTTAAACTGTTTCATTTATCAAAAACTCGTTAACTAACAAGTTTTGCCTTACACTGGTTTGAAAAGACCAATTTTTCAATTTATAATTATGGCCTCTTAGTCTATCATCTTCGTTAATATTAAAAAAGTTTGATGTTCCCCAAAAATCCCCCTAAGAATTGTGTAAGAAGATATAATCTTTCTCCTAACCTTTGTCGTCTATTAGTTAATGGAGACAACTTGAGGTTTCTTAGTCGGGTTTCATAGTTTAATCTTCCATAATTAAAAGATAGCTTAGTAGCTCCTCCCTGTCCTGTCTTGGTCCTGGTGAATTCCTCAATCATTCCAGAGATTTGTGTGCTACCCATTTTCTTGTAGTCGTTCTCGTTACTACCGCTTTAACGCTGCAGAAGGGTTCCGGTCCAATGAATATCATTAATGTGCCTTGGCCATTTCATCTGCTTTTTCATTACCTTTACGACGCTCGTGCCCTGGTACGGTACCCAGGCTACCGTAACCTTGATACGAAAAGTATTTATACTACCATTTTAGGAAAAGTAATTCTTCATTTACATGAAATCGAATATCATATGATCCACGAGCTTCTTTACTAAAAGTTTTTGTATCTTGTATAGGATACTTCGCTAATCAATTTTTCCGCAAGATTTACATTTTGATAACACTTGGTACCAGTGTTTTATTTATAGAATAGGAAAATAAAACTTATAATGACGATTGAACAATTTTTATTTTCGTGATTTCTTTATGAATTTAGTTCATAATACACATTACTTCCATTAGCAATCCAGTAAACGATAAAAAGAACCGATATGAAACTTTTATTATTAAATGTGTAAATCTAAACGAATCAGCAAATTTGACTAATGTTTATATTTTTTTAATAAAAGGATATTGGAAATAATAATACATCAAAAATTATAATTTAGTTTACTAGAACCGAAAATATGTATGGCCAATTTCTCTTTAAATTTAAACAAATTTTAAGTGTAGAAAAACAACTGAAATTTTCAGTGATTTAAAGATAGGGCACTAGCTTATAACGAGATAAGTCTTTAATCAGTTTTAATAGTGTTTCTTCTCCAAGTGCAGATCTTTAACTACGTCGTCTTCGTCCGGGGTTTTGTTATTTCTCTTAACCAGTTTCTGGTTTCTTCTTGAAGTTATATCCGGAATAATTTTTGTTGATTACTCTGTTTCGCTGATGCTGTTGACTATATCGCTTGTATTGACTAGTTGTATATGGTTCAGTGTAGAAGTTTTATATTATTCTCAGCAGTTTTTCTCTATCTATTGTTGGAAAACTATGATTGTCTTATAGTTAAAAAATCTCTCTCTTTTTAAATTTGACAGCTTTCTCAGCAAGACTTTTATATTTTTATTCTCTTTTATATATATCTTGTCTTATACTTTCTGTATGAATTTTTTTACGTTTTTCCTTATTTCTTTAGATATTGTAGACATAGCGGTAAACAACTTACAAACAGCGCTAGGCGACATAGAAGAATGGAGTTTAAAATGGAAAATCGCTATAAACCCCAAAAAGACACAGGCTGTACTTTTCAAAAAGAGGCACCAACAACCAGAAGAACAGGTAACTGTGGAAGACAATCCCATCGAGTGGAAAAGTGAAGCAAAATACCTCCGAGTAATTATGGACAAAGGCTTAACGTTTAGCAAACATGTAGAAGCTACAGTACAAAAAGCCAACATGGCAAGAGCATCAATAAGAGGTCTAGCAGGAAGAAAAAGCAAACTTAGACTGAAAACAAAAATAAGACTAATAAATAGTATAATTCTTCCTATACTAACATATGCATCTCTCGCATGGGGACACATATGCAATACATCAAAAAAGAAAATACAAGCGGCACATAACAACATCCTAAGAGAACCAGTCAACGTACCGAGATACTTAGCAGAAAGATTTCTCTTTAGAGAACTACAACAAATCAGAGTGACTGACACAATGAAAGAAAAAGCTAGGACAAAGTTCGCGGAGATAGAGAACCACCCCAGCCACATATTGCGAGAGATAATGAGGTACGACGCTTTCCACAGATGGAAGCACAAAAGACCCAACCAACAAATAGTAGAATAAAATCATAATACTAGAGGAAAAATCAACAATCACACCAGAGAGAAAACAAAACACTCGAGAGAAAACACTTCAAAAAACAACAACAACGCACAATGAAGATAGTTTGTAGCTCATAACCCTCATCGACAATCGCAACGTACAGCGTGGACCCAGTTAATTATAAGTAGATAATTTATTATATTAATATGCACCAATTCTGATTTTATGTTTTAGGCATCCTACAAAAAAAAATTCAAAAAACAACAAAAAACGGCTTCGGCCACCAAAAAAATCAAAAAACTACTAACAAAAACCGGCGCAAGCCACACAAAAAAATATTAACAAAAACCACTAAAAACTCGGGCATGTAGGGCCCAACCCCTTGAGCACCAAGTCGCCGAACTGAGCATAGCTCAGAGCGGAGACTTGAGGCCCAAGTAAGCAATTTTAGTTCGCGGATTAGCCACATTAAGATAACAGGAATATAGCGACAATGCGCTGTCCTGAGTTTTGAATTCGGTTAGGAAACCATGTTGGGGTTCTATTACCCAGAATCTCCACATGAAGAGCATTTGGCTGATAGTTGTGCCCCTATCGCGCATCAGAGTGCTATAGGGGGGAAAGGGATGGTCTGGAGCATTGGAGCGCGGTGGAGTGACTCCTGTTTTTAACTTAATTATGGGGATTTTCAAGGAGCACTTAATAGCATGAAAGACACTTCACCAGGTCCAGATGACATACGAATGTAATTTATTAAAACACTTCCCCTATAATTAAACGAGTGTCTACTCCAAATTTTTAATATTCTTTGGTCACAATAATCATTTCCAAATATCTGGAAAAATCCCATTATTGTCCT
Organism: Diabrotica undecimpunctata; assembly: GCF_040954645.1. Lineage (NCBI taxonomy): Eukaryota > Metazoa > Arthropoda > Insecta > Coleoptera > Chrysomelidae > Diabrotica > Diabrotica undecimpunctata. Next base: position 78,989,997 of record NC_092812.1, on the reverse strand, counting down.
TATTATTAAACCAAAAAGAATAAATCACAACCAGAATCATATCGTCCTATATCATTAATATGTTTGTCATGTAAACCTATGAAAAAAATAGTCAACAAAAATTTAATGTGGAACCTAGAACACAATCATCAACTTACCATCAAACAAGTTGGCTTTAGACCACGTAGATCTACAAACAACAACATTATAGATCTTGTAAAACGCTGTTCACGAAGCTTTAAAAATAATCAAAAATGTATGGAAATTTGTTTGTATGTACAGCGTTAACAGGCTGGATGAATAATTTCCATCGTTTTCTGTTCTTAGCTATCAGCTTCCAATCTCTGATTCCCATCCCTCTGACATCTTCCATCACTACATCTCTCCATTTCTTTCTCTCTTTTTTTGCCCTCAGGTACTCTCCAAGCCATATTCTTGACTAGTCTATTACCTTGAATTTTTTTTAAGATGACCGAGCCATTCTAGTCTACGTTTTTTCTCCACTTTTGTTGTTGTAGAGTTAGCATACAAATGGTACACTTCTGCATTAGTTCGTCTTCTCCATTCTCCCTCTACTACTTTTACACCAAACATTCTGCGAAGTATCTTTCTTTCCCACGCTTCCAATGTGTTATGTATGGTTTTGTTCATAGTCCAAGTCTTTATTTTTGTATTACGAGATATATCTTTGGCCTTAATTATTTTGCTTATAGCTCAATGCCGCTCTTCCCGGGGCTTTTTTGATTTTATATATATTTTATTTTATTTCTTCAATTTCTTCTCTTGTGGGCTTTGGTATTTCTTCTATTACTATTTGAGTCTTCGGTCCACTATCAGATATTCGGTCTTCGTCCACTATCAGGTTTCCTTGCTTATCTTTTATATTCATCGTTCTTCCCTGGTACCCAGTTTTAATGTATTTAACCTCTTTGTAAAAAATTTTTATTTCATTTTTCTTGTAATTTTCTTCAATGAGCTTTATTTTATCATCCATATACTTTCGTTTCCGCTCCCTTAGAATTCTCTTTACTTTTTTTCGTTGTTCGGCAAACCTTTCTAGGTCGTCTTGTTTTTGCAATCGTAAACTTTTTAATCTCAAATCTGATCTTTTCTTAACCCTGTTCTACATTCGTCATCGAACCAGTGGTTTTTTCTAAACCTTTTTGTTCTTAGTATGTTCTTCGACGTTGCTTCCTTTATAGTGTTTGTCATTTTCAAGAACTTTTGTTGTATGGTATTCACAGTAGTACTTACTATCTTGTTTGTATGCTTTTTAATTATTGCTTTTTTCATATTAATTCTAACTAAAAAATGATCTGACTCTAAGTCAGCCCCTCTGCACGTTTTCAAATTTGTTATTAAATTGGCGAAATTCTCTTTTATTAAGATGTGGTCTATTTGATTAGTTTCATTTGATCCCGGAATTTTCCGCGTTCCTTTATATATATTTTTTTCTTCTGAAATGTACCAGAAAACCCACTCCAAAATTCCTATTATCGCCTCCACTTGTATAAAACGTGTATGGGCTAATCTTTTCGACGTTGTTTCCAGTTAAATGTGTTTCCTGTATTGCTATGATGTGTATTTTATATTTTTTAAGTTCTTCTATTAGGTTAATTAATGCTCCCTCCTCGTATACTCCTCGTACATTCCATGTCGCAATATTTAGGTCCATATTCTTATTTTTTATTTTGCTATTTATGTTCAAACTCATTTTCCTGTTCATCGCTAGGGTCCGTTGGCAAAATGGGCCATTTTTTTCCTTTTTCACTACTATATGTCTTTTGTTGGGTCCATATTTCTAGAATTTTCTCATTTGAAAGTACCATACCTCCATCATATGTGCGGTCCATACCCATTTTATGCCATCCATAGTTAGTTTTCTGTACCCTATCTTCACATTTTTTCCTTCAGCTCTTCATTCCTTGCCTTTATTTACGATTTTCTGCCTCATGTGTCTTTCTTTTTCGGTCAGGTCATCGTTGATAAAGATTTTTTCTCAAGTTATGGAAATTTACTTTGACATAACTAAAGCATTTGCAGTATAATAGAGCATAAAGTATTGAAACACCGTATATTGAAAATTCTAAAAAAGGGATATCAACGAAATATTTTGGCCTACATAAACAATTTTTTAACTAAAAGAAAATTTTAAATTTAAGCGAATGGTGCTATATTCGCACTATATGCAGGATCGATTATCAGTCCTACTCTATTTTTGTTAGCAATAAACGATATAGTACAAATCATTGCAAAACCTGTTCAGGCAAGACTATATACACATGACCTCATTCTTTACATCAAAAGCACTAACATTAATCCTATGGCGCCGATATAAGAACACTTAAATAAACTAGAAATTGGTCCCTAAGTACCAGTTTTAGTTTTTGTTCTAATAAAACAAAATGCAAATATTTTCAAAATAACATATCGGGGATAAATCTAACCCAACGCTTCAAAACCAAAATCTTTCGTATACAAACGAAATAAAATTTCTAGGAATGATATTTGATCAACAGTAAAATTGGAAAAGTCATATCCATTAGTTAATTTTTTATGGCCTTAAATGCCTTAACTTGTTAAAATACCTAGCTCACAAAACTTGGGATGCCGATAATAAAACACTGCTCATGTTATATAAATCCATAATTCGTTCCAAAACTGATTATGGATGTGTTGCGTATGTATCTGAAAGCACAACCACGTTCAAACCTTTGGATATGTTACATAACACCTCCCAAAGATTATACTTGGAGCGTACAGAATAAGTACTCAGATAAATAGCATACAAGCTGAAATAAGTGAACCCACGCCAAAGCTTTCTAAGCAGCTATTAACCCTTAATTACACTTCTAGCATAAGTGTAAACAAAAGAATTCCAATAAATAACATTTTAGACATACCCATGACTAATGACTCTACAAAGTTCAATCTTTGATATTCCCACAGAATCTATTATGCAATGAAACCACTTAACTGGAAGCAATTTCCACCCCTATATCAATACAAAAATATATATATTCATGTCCACATTGGATTGTAAAAATTCTAACAGTCAATTGCAGTCTATTAGAATTCAAAAAGAAAAATAGCACTAAATAAACAGATTCTATGTCATTATTACAGATAATATTAGCTTTAGCATTAGCTTAACTAATAAGGAAGATATAAATAAATTGCATACTAAGGATACAAGCATCAAGTTTCTCTGGGTCCCATCACATATTAGAATGCAGATAATGAAGCAGCAGACAGAAATGCCAAAGAACCCATAAACGATAACAGTATCCCTATGCCACCCCAATCTGTAAATATGGATCAAAAATATACTTTATAAACCAACTGTTCGAGAACTGTAACAATACATGAAAATCCACACCATCAAAGGTTCAGGGGATAAAAAATAAGATCATGGCAACCACCCGAGGTATCCAGACGAAAGCAAATAACTATTTACCGTTTACGACTTGGACATACCCAGTTTTCTCATGAACATTTGTTTAAAAAAGAACATCTGTGATAATTGCGGTTCACCCGCAATTCACAATTCACTTACACCCGTAAGTTCACAGAATTAAATACCATTTACCAAACAATCATTAAGACATTAGGACATTTAAAATAAAAAAAAACACTTTTGAGAACGTAATTTGGTTGTTAAAAGACTGTTACCGTTCTGCCAATAACCTTATTAGGTTAAAGCGCGTTTTTTTGTAAATAAAAAAAAACCTTACAGATCAAAAAGATTCAAAGAGTTGTAGTTAATTAAACTTTACACAACTGCTTTTGCCAACTACTTAATTTTAATTATTTGTAATTATTTATTTATATATTACTTTTTAATTATGCATTACATTCTTGAACACGTTATTTGAAAAATTATCAGTTATTTTAAAAAGTGTCGTTCTACCTAAAACGAGAATTTTGTCTACATTGTCCTTTTTTAGTTAAAAAACATTATTGTTTTCAGCGAAACAACGGGAGAACGAAATGTGTCCACACAGTATTTTTTCTCTATCAGAAACAGTTATTTCTTTTGAGTGGCAGGGCCGGAACGAAAATATAACCTTAATTTATTATTATTTAAGACAAATACCGAGTCGATATATCTGGATAAGTCTGGCACATGGCACAACAATAAATACGTATGTAAAACGTACGGAGCATACAAGCGATATTTCAAATGTCGACGAAGCGAACGGCTGGCTAAGAGGTAGAGTTAGGGTGGTTGCTTCCTTCTTTTGACGATAAATTGTGCCCCTTTATTTTTTACATATTTCTATTCCAGAATAAATGCTTAGCGAAGAAGATATAAAGGGAAAAGAAAAACACCGTCCGTCCTGTATCTACCGCTGCGGATTCCGAAGGAAAGTTTGAATTGCTCGGTGTTCTAATAAAATCCGTATATTATTTAAAATCTTAATAAAATAATAACAATTACACGGAGGAATGTTTAAAATCTTATCATATTTTATTATAATAAACAATTCGCTTTATATGTAATATATAATATAGAACCATGGAAAAACCGTAATTTAAACGATGCCATGATTTATTTTTTCAAAATGAATTCAGATCAAATAGAGCCATTACAGAAAACCTATACTAAGAAAAAGCTTATGTATTTAGTACTTATTTATTTAACCACGCTACACATGTAATCTATAGGTTTGTAGCATGTCAAAAACATCATAATGATTTAAAAGTAAGTAAAAACATATTTAAATATGAAAAGCAATAAAAAAGTCCTTACACAAATATTTTACAAAATTGTAGATAACACATAGGTAAGTAGCTTAACACCGGTGTTAATAGATATGAGATTCATAAATATTTTCAATGCATTTACTCCAGTCACTCGGGCTATTCACCTTCCAATTTTGTCGGACTGAACCGATTTACTTGAAATTTAGTGAGTTAATGGGAAAGTGCTCAAATAATAAAAGTTACATAACACCAATATGTGCTTCAGCCTCAGAGGTGGTTGGCACCCTTTCTCGTAGCTGTAATTTTTTTTGCTGAAAATAATCACGGAAATCAACAAAAGGTTAAATTCTAAGCAACTTCTGTTCTATAGAGCTTTTTGGTAAATAGGAAAATAGAAAACAGCAAATTTTCATTGAAAAAGTCACGTTTTTAACGGTTTTTCATAAATAACTCAAAAAATATGCCTTTAATCGAAAAAGTGTATGACAAAAATGAAGCTTATAAAAAAAGAATAAGACTCTCAGACTCATTTTTTAAAACTTATTCTAGATACAATACAAAGTGAGATATGGTCAATGAAAGGAGATATTTTTTTGCGAATATTTGGATCAATGTATTCAATGTTAAATTGTAAGAAACGGTTGACTTTCCGGCGGTAATGATACAAAAGTTTTTTGTAGCCCATAAAAAGAACTTTAAAACGAGCACTACTCAAAGTCATGTACATGTAAACTGAGTAAGTTACAGATCGGTAAAGATGGACTCTTCGAATATTTTAAGGAAAAAAGGCAGTATAATTAACCTAATATCCACCAGAATCAAAATTTGTATTGAATTTTGTATAAAATTTGTGTAGAAGTTTTTCTTCTACATTACATTTTATTTTAGTGTTCTTCATTAGATCCAGGTAGATAAGGCAAAAAGCTCGGGTTTGTTCGAAAAAATATTGCCATGAGATTTTTTGCATAATCACTTTCATGAGACACCCAAAATAAGGTTCAAGAGGTTGCCCAGGCTTAAAGTTGTTCAATTTTTTTTTAAACAAATTGTAACAACTAATTTTTTTGGCCCGGACATTTTTTTTTATTTTTTTGGATCATTCTAAACAAATTAAGTCTCTTTTTTGTATTGATCATTGTCAAGTTATAAATAATTTAAAACCGAGAAAAACGCAAAATTAAGATTTTCAAGTCTCAAAAACACAAGTACAAAATATTATTTTTGAATTCACCAAGAATCTAAATTTAAGTTCAAACCTTCTTCTACCATTTCCCGATAAGTATTTTGGGCTTATTTAATTTTAAAGTATTGTTAAAACATCATTAATGAAGCGGTTATGACAGGACGTGTGCTTGGTCTTGCCATAAGGTAAAAATTGTAAAACTGTATAATATATTGTATCGTCTATTTTGAAAATATCTAAAAAATTGTTCTTTTTTTCAAAATAAATTAAAATCTATAATATATACGTCAAAAATGGTACAGTACTAAAATGTAGTTTCTTTTTCAATATTCTCGTTTTTTATAAACTTCTGCACCATAAAAGACAATGGAGATATCACCGATTAAAATGTACGTCTTGGTGTGAACACCCCCTGTTTAGAGTACTTTAAACCATAATTTTTTAAAACTGAAGGGTAGCTTGGCTTTCTAAAGAACCTAGCCTTATAGCCCTTAAAATTACCTTTTAAATGGCTATGTAAAGATATATCAAATCTTGAAAATTAACTGACTTATTGAAGAAAAACCAATGATCGAAAGTCAGCTTGTGAGACTAGTTTTAAAATGATTTTTAATGTTTGTATATTCTAATGCCTATTCTAATTTTAGGTTCTATTTTTATATTCTAGTTTTAAGTTCTCTGCTATAAAGTCTGCAGCTTAAGTCTCGATAAAACAGTCCTATTATATGCAGGTGCTCCTTGATTAGCGCATGTCTATAAGGAAATCTGTTTTGACTCTAAACTGAACCATCCACAGCTGGCTCTGGATTAAAATATTTTGTAACTGATGCTATTTTGGCAAGTGTATCAGCTATTTCATTAACGTAGAATCCCCGGTGACCTAAAATCCTTACCAGTGTAACATTGTTATGTTCCGCCAGTCTATCAAGTTCCTCTTGGGATTCTTACACTAGCCTAGGGTTCACCTTAGGGCTAGGGCTTATAAGTGCCCCATAGCAGCTTAACTATACATGCACATATTAATCCACTTCAGTTTGAAAGCCTTCATGTTAATTTCTCTTGCATACTGCAAGATTGCAAAAATATTTACCTCAAATAAAGAGGTAGGTATATTCTCCTAGTGGAATAGAAATGTTTAAATTTTCACCCCTACTGAATATTCGTGCACCCAACCCTTCTGCAGTTTTAGACCCGTCTGTATAGTAAGTATACCCCTGCAGTCTGGGTCAAGTGTTTCTTCTGCTCCATTCCTCTCGTGGACAAATGTTCACTGGAAAGGTACTTCAGGAATGTATCTGGATACCATATGGTCAAAAATCATCATCCATTTGGTATCCCAAATTTCATTTATAATGTTGTTCTGATCTAACCGATGCATTACTCAGGTTTTCTTGCAGACTATAATATCACAGCTTCAACCCACTTCCATTATAACTATATGAAAAGAAGGGAGATCCAGTAGGGATCCAGCACAGAGATAGCTGCCTTTGGCAATCATAGCCACTGTGATTTCGTAGCAAGCAAGTCTTTACATCTTACTTAATTTGAGGATGTAACGTTTTTGCTGCTACCAACATGGTATAAATCTAATATAGGTACCTTGTCTGGTTTTAAACCCCACATTTTTCCATGAATGCGCCTGGCTACCATTAACGTAGTTACCGTTCTCTTGGCTATTTATTCAATCTGCTAATTTCAAGTAAGCTTCGAGTCCAATATTACCCCAAGATACTTCAGTTCACTTACTAGATTAAGATGTGTACCATTTAGGCTCAGAGAACCCAATCCTTCTAAATTCCTTCTTCTTGTAAATGATTTCGATTTTCTGGGGGCTTATGTTAAGCTCTACATTTGAAGTCCAATCTGTAACTACAGTCAGAAATGGTTTAATTTTATCTTTGACTGTGTCATTAAATTTGTTCTGGGCTTAGATGACCAGGTCATCTGTATAGCAGCTACTGATATATACTGATGATAAGCTCTTTGATGACCAGATTCTATAAGAGAAGAGATACATATCCACGCTACGAATAGCCTCTAGCTACTTGTGATAACAATGTATCCCCTAGTAACGTTGAGTATACCACACAGCTCCTCAGCATGCAATCGATCCACTTGCAGCTTGTCTCGTTTATTCCTATTAAACGAACCGTCCTTGTGATGGCTTCCTAGGGGGTGTTCTCAAATGCTCGTTCTATATGGGATCTAAAAAACTTATTTTTTTTTGGTATTTTCATGTTTTAATCAATGATTAAACAATGATCCCGTAAAATTAAACCGATACTTTTATAAACAGCTAATTTCTTTTCCTCTAAACTTTGATTTGGAAAGTTTCAATTTGAAACCTAATTTAAAATGCTTTTTGTATTAGGTTTCAAATTAGGACGTGTTTTAAACGTATAAAAATTTATTTTACTGGGCTATAATAAGTGTCAGTTTAAACTCGAAAAGTGAACCTTGCGACATCGGTAAAGTAGCAAAATCACTTGTTAATTTCTAGGGTGAACCATTGGGAATATTTATAACCTTAAATACAAAATGATGGTTGATGCTATAATTATTATTATTAATAAATAAAAAACCGATCTGGGCGGCTGTTCAGTTAAAGAACTTTCTTGCGCATAATTTTTTCACTATTCCCTTAATATACTGTTTATCATTCCAGTTAGCTAATATATTACTAGAGACAATTTTTTAAAATTATAATTTTCAATTTCCATAAATTTAATAATATAAAGCTTTAATACCACTATAGAAACTATGCAGCCGTAAAGTTTGAAAACTGTTTCAAACTTGTTTTTTCAAACAAGAACCATCACATTCCTATTTGCTAGCTATACCTTCAGTATTAAATTGTTTCCCCCTCTAAGTTTACTGTTGGTTTATGTCTGACGTACATAAAATGCCCAGAATTTATTTTCTAGGTTAATGATTTATTTCAGTTCGCTGAAAATTATTGTTTAGATAGACTTTTTAAATCTTAACAAGAATTTTTCGTTTGGAAAAATACTGTTGTTGGCAGCAGTACACAATTCTAAACAGAGTATGTGGAATATTACTTTATATAAATAGTTGTACATAATTTTAAACTCTACTCACAATAGTAACATTTTTTTATGTTTCAAATCTATTTTTTTATTCAAATATTGACATCAAATACACCATGTTATTACCGGAAAAACAGTAACAATATAAAAATACCAAATTCATATATTATACAATTTAGTGATTTTCAAAACTTTTTACAACTTTTGGGATCCAGCGAATCACGAAAATATCTTCTAAATATCTTCTATATTTCAACTTCTAGGTCATGGAAATGAGCAAAAATACATTGTTTTCTTTACAGTCACTGTAGCTACTATAATACCTAACAATTGTTTATTGTTTATTAATTGTTATATATTGTTATTCTTCGTTTAACTATTATACCTAACAATTGTTTTAGGCTCTGTATGGATAGAATAACAAAGTTCTGCAAAATTTATCCAAATCTTTTACGTGTGTTAGTCTTTATTAACAATTTAGGTGAAAATTGACTAAGTTTTAGAATTTTCGCCTGTAAGTTAAAACCATTATATTTTATTGTAAAACTCAAAAAATAATCAGTTAGTTTACCTCTGAAAAAGTTATAGAAAATCCTTTAAAATAAGCTATAGTAATTTTTTTTGGTGAATTAGTTTACTGATAAACGTTAAAAAGAGGTAAATATTTTAAAAGGGAATAAATTGTTAATAACTTTGCCAAAATGATTTTTTTAATTTTCCATTTACGACAAAGCAGGCTTACGGTGACCACTGTGTAATAAAACAATTCTTTTTTTAAAAGCTTTGGATTGTTTGATACAGTTAGCTGCAATAGATAATAATGTTTGCTACAATATTAACCCTTAAGTGGCCGCTAGCGTATTATTTACAGTTAACCAAATATAGCTGAAAGTCTGAAAATAACTACGCCCATGATGCGCATTCGTCATCCGACGGATCTCGCACTGAGAGTCCACTTAATATCTACGGTTTGTGACGTGAACAAGTCGGTACAGTCTGCGAAACATTTTTTAAAAACGTTTTAAAAACGTGCTTGGATGATTTTGATATGTCTTCGACGTTATATAATGGATTTTTGTATAACACAAAAACAAGGCCAACTGTGAAACGCATACACAGAACATTTGCAGAGGAGTACAACTACTCAGGTTCCATAGAAAGCCTACGAGCAGTAATGTCAGTTATATATATATATATATATATATATATATATATATATATATATATATATATCGTCATCATCCATCATCATCATTCTCAGCATATTCTACCGATTATGGTGTAGCCTCTCTTAGATATTCATTCTTCATATCTGCCCACGAAAAATGTCTTAAAAAAAATTGGCTAAAATTCTCTTTTCTGTGCCATGCTGTACTGGCTTGTTTTCTTATGTCATAGTTCCATCTTAACTTTCGACGTCTTTTTGGTCTCTTCACGCCTCTTGGATACCACAGTGTAATTATAGTGTACCACCTATTGCCAGTTTTTCTCGCTAAATGTCCCGACGACTGCCATTTTAGAGCTTTAATTCTATGGGTTACATCAATAACCTTGGTTTTCTGTCTGATCCATTCTATTCCTTTTCGATCACTCTTTGATATACCTAGCATGAATCGCTCCATTGACCTTTGAGTGACTTTGAGTTTCGATATTATCTCTTTCTTTAATGTGTAAGTTTCGTAGCCGTATGTCATGACTGGTAGTATACACTGATCGAATGCTTTTTTCTTCAGGTAGATTGGCATCTTCGATTTGAATATAACTGCATTTCTACCAAAAGATGTCTAAGCTAGTTTCATTTTTCTGTTGATTTCTGGAAGTGAGGAGCCGTATTTATGTATTAATTGTCCCAGGTATACACACTCGTCTACTGTCTCAAGTGCAGTGTTGTTTATTATTACATCTTGGACATCCACTAGCTTGTTGTACATGGTTTTTGTTTTTGTAAGTTCATTTTTAAAGTGTCTTATAAGTTCTTGTAGTTCTGCAATATTATTAGCAATCAGAATGATGTCGTCTGCAAATCTTAGATGGCTAAGGTATTCTCCATCAATGAATATTCCTTTGTTCTGCAAGTTCATTTTGCTGAATATATTTTCTAGACTTGCAGTGAAGAGCTTTGGTGATATTGCGTCTCCTTGTCGGACGCCTCTGGTAGACGAATATTCTGGAGTGTTTTTATAAATTTTTACCTTAGCATTTGTTTGTCTGTATATGTTTGCTAAAGTTTCTATGTTCGTTTTGTCAATGCCTTGGTTGGTCAAAGCTTCTATTACTGCCTTGGGATATATAGAATCAAAAGCCTTCTCGTATTCTGTGAAGGTTAATGCTAGCTGTATTTCATATTCGTTAGCTCCACTCATAAGTTCTCGAAGTGTATGAATATGATCTATGGTACCGAATCCACTTCTGAAGCCAGCTTGTTCTCTTGGCTGTGCAGCATCTAATGCGTTTGTTAATCTGTTGTTGATGATCTTTTTTTAAATATAGGTCTTTAGTTTTAGATATCCTCTTTGCTACCCTTCTTCTTATGAATGAGAATTATGTTTGCTGTATTTAAGTGGTCTGGTATGCTTCTCGATCTTAGGCAGTTCGGTTGCCTTCCATCTTATACACATATTTTATTATATTTTTCTTTCTTTATTGCGATCTATGCCGATATCTTTTACCTATATATATATATATATATATATATATATATATATATATATATATATATATATATATATATATATATATATATATATATAAATATAAATAATACAAATTTTTTAATAAAAATTAAAAATAATTTAATAATAATTAAAATTAATATTAAATTGTATTTTAAAATTACGATTTATATATTATAAAGGAAAAACTAGTCGTACTCGAGTGTACAACTTTAACAAATAAAAAAGTGAAAAATTTTGAAAAAAAAAAAAACAAATTGTATGCAGAATTTTTTTTCACGTGTATTAATTTTACTTCTAAAATAGTCAAAAAACCGTGCTATATACACAAAATACTCACGAGTATTCTTTGTATTTGTGTAGTAGTTATGTAAAAATTTAAAATAATTTATGAATGACATTAATTTGTTTTTTATTTCTAGTAATTTTCCACACTTAATTAATAAATTCCATTATTAGTTGTTTATTGATTTTACAGATAAGAATTACTTATATATTTGTATTTCCAATTTAAAAGCATCTCAGTGCAATTTTATTTAACACAAGAGCATCGTCCTATGTGTAACCGTAAGTTTGCATCTTAAATGATGTTCACTTCACACTACCAGAAATATTTGGACTATGTTCACTACGGAAGTAATCCTAATCCATCATAATATGTATGTAGCTATTTCTAGTATTGTATATAACTTTTAGAAAATATTCTTTTTTCTATTCTATATTTTAATTCAGTACATTCCAAGTATAATATGTTAATCCAGGAATAGAAAAATTAACCCAGTTTAATTTATTAGTGACAATATGCAATATTTCGTGTCGTACTTTTAATTAAAGACTAGATTAAATTAGTTCAAATTTAGCAAATTAATAACCTATTAAAATTTAAATTTACGGTTCTGTCGTAGCTTGTCACAAATTTCTCTTTACGTGGGAAACAGATACAAGAACCCTACTAAACTTATACCAATCACTTATACGCAGCAAATTAGACTACGGTGCAATATTTTATGATACTGCCAAAAAAACTACACTAAAAATAATAAACTCAATTCAAACATCATCACTAAGAATTGCCATTGGCCTATTTAGAACTAGCCCAACCAGTAACCTTCAAGTATCAGGTAACGAATTACCTTTATACTAACGGCGGCAACAATTGCAGCTCGAGTATCATCAAATCACCAAAATCCTGTGCTTTTAAATATTTCGAAACCTAATTTTATTAGTAACTACAAAAATAAACCCATGAATACACTACCTTTTTATGAAAGATTAAAATACAATGGTTACGACTTTGAGCAGTTCAGTACTAGCATAAAACCAACCCAAAACTTCCCCCCTTGGTCAACTATTCCACCAATCGTAAATACATCTCTTACTTTCTATCCAAAAACGTCCACTAACCCAACATATAAGTAGTAATATATTAATCATATAAAATAATATCCTTATACCCAAATTCTGAACATATCTATACTTCTCACTACATGCATCAAAAACTCAATCAGGGTTAGCAACGGCTTACATACACAGAGCAGACAAATTCAAAATACTTTTCACTTGTAGTATATTTACTGGAGAAGCACTGGCTGATTTAGAGGCACTAACAGAAGAAAATCCTCACCTCATTACATTATAATATTTGACTCTTTAAATACACTAAAAGCTTTATAGCAATTATTATATCCATCAAAATTATACTGCTAATAAAAAATGAACTCTACTATTATCATAAAGAAATATAGACAACAATTTTTTTATGGATGCCATCACACGTGGGAATCAAGATAAACGAAGGAGTAGACCAACTTGTGAGTGAATCTACACTAGATAAAAGCATCCCTAAGTCAAACATGCTAATAAGAAACGACCATAAAGCATTTATCAAAAAACATATTACCAATTTAAGGTAGAATAACTGGAATTCCACAACCAACAAATTAAAAGTTGCTCTAAAAACTGTCGGCATCACCTTACCACTCCCACTCAAACGTAGTGAGCAAGAAATAATAACTCAACTACGATTAGGCCATATTGTACCAACCCACATCCACTTAATAAATGAAGAACTCATCCCTCTTGCCACAACTGCAAGATCCCAATTACTGTTTAACATTTCCTATTATAAGCAAAACATACATCTATGAAAGAACCTCACTACCAACATAAGGGATTTACTAAACTCTCAGTTCAACCAAGTACTGAAATATTTCAAAGACATTAAATTTTACAATATTTATTATAATCTATTCAAATTGTATACATTGTAAGAAATTAAATACTTGTAATTCGACTTCGAGCGTTCAACCAAGCAACACCTAATTACCTTAATTGCACCTAGTTTTTGTGGTTTTGTTTAAAAACATTGAAAGCTAAAAGTGTAGTAAAGTGTATATTATTGACAAATAATTATTTATTGTTAATACTTTTGGTCATTAACTGTAAGTAATTTAATTTATTTAATTACATCGAGTTATTATCAATGATTTCGTATTGGTGCGAGGACCGTACTCAGGTTCCGTAGATCAACATGAACCAAGCTTCATCATCAAATGTTTTTTCACAACAAGAAATCCCCAAAAATGATACTACTGCACCAAAGTTATATTCAATAGTTTTAAATGAATCTACCAACATATTTCCTTCCAAAAAAACAAGCAATTGTAGTAAATACAATTCCAAATTCAAAAATCGAGGATTACCTGAATGCTGTAGCCAACTTAGTTGACCCCAAAAATATATGTACTTGCAATATCCAGAATTGTTAATGATCGTATATGCATGTACTTCACTTCGGAAAATATTGTTCAAAAATTTTTGGAAACAGACAATGGGATAATAATAGTAAACCAACATCGTATCCAAGCAAGAAAACTAATTACTCCAAACGAAAAACTAATTATTTCTAATGTATCTCCTTCTGTACCACATAACGTAATAGAAAATGAACTCAAAAAGATAGGAATCTATCAAATAACACTAACAGATTTTTTACGGATCGGAACATCAAATCCTAGTTTTAGACATATCATTAGTTTTCAACGTTTTACTTATATAGCCCCTACAAATCTTGAAAATATTCCCGATTCAATACTAATTAACCATGATCAATCAAACTATCGAATATTTCTCTAACTAGAAAAACTGATCATTTAGCATCTCGATGCCCAAATCATAATAATCAATCCACCGATGACAATACAACACACATTTCTCAATCACAATGTGACCAGACTGTTAGTTCACAACAAAATACAACTCAAACTACAGTACATTCTCCCGTACTTACCAAACAAATCAGTAATCCACAACCTACTGAAACCATACCTTTTTCGATAACTCCCAAACAATGGAGACGGTACCGGGTAAAATAAATGAAACTAAAATAGAAACTCAAACAAAAGTACAAACACCTAAAAGTAATGCTTCTGAACCTGGTAAAATAAATAAAACTATAAATGAAACTCAAAGAAACGCTCAAACACCTAAAAGAAATGCTTCTGATATAACAAATTCTCCTGAACCGAAGGGTGGAAATCCTTTTAAAGAACCCAATAAAAAACACAAAAGAACAAAAACAGACGTCCAAACACACCATAACTTAGCTGAAGATCTTACTAAATGTACATTCGATTTTTTCCAAAATAAGTCAAACAGTAGCTGTTTAAGTCAAGAAGAGATAATATATTTACTTGAAAACACCCATGGAGCTGCAGATCCGCTTTGTATTGCTAAAACATACACGGAAGATATCGAAGGGTTAATAGATCTCATAAAAAAACTTCATCCAGTGCTATCAGAAAGATACTTGAAAACACTATGTACAAGACTAAAGAAGAAACTTTGTAAACTACAGGATCACTATTCCTCTACAGATTGCAGTGATACACCTATTAATTAAAAATTCAACTCCTTAATTCAGTGGAATCTAAACGGGTTTTACACCCGTCTAGAAGAATTTAAATTACTAATGTCCAAATTCATACCGTCCATAATATGTCTACAAGAGACACACTTTAAACAGCAGAAATGTTACAAACTAAAAAACTACAAACCATATATTAAAAATAGACTTAATGCAAGCCAGTATAGTGGAGCGACAGCTATTTATGTACATAACCAATATGATTCAAAAATAATTGATTTAAATACACAATTAGAGGCTACAGCAATAACTTTGAAAGGACCTCAAAAAATAAACATCTGCAATACATACATTCCTCCTGGTACTAATCCTTCAGCTCGCGAACTATTACACCTTTTTAATCAAATTCCTCAACCACGAATTATTTTAGGTGACTTCAATGCACATCATATTCTATGGGGATCAAATAAATCCGACAGTTTAGGGCGTAAAATCGAACAAATTATAACTAAAACTTACTTAATGATGGTAGTTTTACAAGATTTAATGTCTCTACAGGTGGCGGTTCAGCAATTGATTTAACTTTATGTGACCCAGTTTTACAACCTGGACTGTCTTGGCAAGTCACATCTCATCTACATGGAAGTGACCACTTCCCAATATTAATAACGAATAACAATACAGCTCCCTCTTCCGCTCCGTCTAATAAATGGCATCTAAAGAATGCCGACTGGTCTTTATATTCTTCTTTAATATCTCGATCCATATCAGAGCTAACTCCTCCTAGTGATGACCGTGCAAATATTAATTCTATAGTTTTCAGTTTTGTTCAGCTTATAACAACAGCTGCAGAATTGTCCGTAGGTTTTATAAATTTCCCAAAAAAACATCCTCCAGTCCCTTGGTGGAACCAGGAATGTAAGATGCCAATCAGAGAGTCAAAAACAACTTTTTACAAATTTAAAAAATTTCCCACACTCCAAAACCAACTCGAATTTAACCAAAAGCGAGCCTACTGTATATATATATATATATATATATATATATATATATATATATATATATATATATATATATATATATATATATTGAAGAAAAGCAGAAAAGAAGCATGGAAAGCGTATGTCTCGTCCTTAAATTCGTCTACTCCTATTTCTGAAGTTTGGCAAATGATTAATAAAATGAATGGAAAAAAATCCTTCAATACAATCCATTATCTAGAACATATCAATCTTACTTGCTCGCCGAAAGAACAAATAACTGCTATACTTGCTGATACGTATCAAAGACACTCCAGCAATGACATTATCTCTACAAATTCCATAATACACAAACAAAATTTAGAGAACACTTATATAGATTTAGAAGATCATACTAATTCTCCTTTTAATGTCGAACTCTCAATGGACGAGTTACTATATTCATTAAACTGTACAAAAGATACCAGTCCAGGACCTGATAACATTCCAGTTGCCTTTTTAAAATCCTTACCCGAAGAAGGTTAACAATACCTTCTAAAAATTTACAATTTTATCTGGACAAAAAATGTGTTTCCTGATAGTTGGCACCGGTCAATTATTATTCCAGTCCTTAAGCAGGGAAGAAGAAAATCAGACCCGGAGTCTTATCGGCCGATCTCGCTAACATGTTCGATATGTAAAATTCTGGAAAAAATAGTAAGCAATAGACTACTGTGGTATCTAGACAAACAACTTCTTATCTCTATTCAAAGTGGTTTCAGGAAATCAAGGTCTACTTTAGATAATCTAGTTGATATAGAATCCGAAATTCACGAAGCATTTGGATGCAATCAAGAGTGTTTAGCAGTTTTCTTTGACATAACCCATGCGTATGATACAATTTGGAGATCCGACATATTACAAAACTTATCCAGATGGTCAATCAAAGGTAACATCCTTAAGTTTATAAATTTTTTTCTAATATTTCATGAGTTTAAAGTTCGTGTAGATAATGTTTGTTTAGAGCCAACAACAGAAATTAATGGTATCCCACAAGGATCTACACTAAGCGTAGTATTGTTCCTTATTGCGATTAATGATATCTCTAAATCCTTTAGTTCATTAGTAAAAACACGCTTATATGCTGATGATCTCGTCATATTTTCTCGAGGGAAAAATGTTCTACTACTACATAACATAAACACTTACTAGATATATACAAGCCGCTATCAATAAACTAGAAAATTGGTCAGACATATGTGGTCTACAGATATCTCCAAACAAAACAAAAGCAATTTTCTTTAGCAAGAGCCCAAAAAACATTATACTACCACCTAATCTCACCTTATACTCGTTACCTATTACTTATGTTAAATCAACTACCTTCCTAGGAATGAAACTAGATCAGAGGTTAATCTGGAAAGATCATATTTTTCATCTTCGACAAACAACTCAAAATGGTCTAAATTTATTAAAAAGCATATCTCACAAGCAATGGGGAGCTGATTTCCAAACACTCATAACTGTCTACAGAACTCTAATTCGTTCTAAACTAGATTATGGCGCAGTTGCTTATAATTCAGCCAAATCATCAATACTTAAATTACTAGACCCAATACACAATACAGCAATAAAAATAGCACTGGGATCTCATCATACTAGCCCAATTGAAAGTTTATATTGTGAATCAGATGAACCTTCTCTCCAACTAAGAAAAAACTACCTCAGCCTTGTGTATCCTGCTAAATTGTCAGCCAATCTACATCTACCGACATTTAAAAACACGTTTGCTGACAGATTCACATCGACGTTTAACACCTCACAAAGATTAAGTCCCCCGTTTTATATCCGGATCCAAAAATTACAAAATAGTTTAAACATACATTTTCCTGAGGCATACGATGTAACTAACCTTAATCATCAACCTCCTTGGAGAATACAGCTGCCTATTTCTGATACGTCTTACTATCAATAAAAAATATGACACACCACGTAGTATATTTAAAAAGAAAGCAGGAGAGAAATTAAACTGCTCTCATAACTCCCTCATTTTTACAGACGCGTCTAAATCTGACAATGGGTAGGGGCTTCTTTTACAATTTTACACCAAGACTACTCCTTCTCACTTTCCCTACGATCAATCATATTTTCCGCAGAACTTCTTGATATTTTGCAAGCAATAACATTTGTAAATAATAAAAACATAAAAAACTCTTTGATAATAACTGACTCTTTAAGTGCTCTCAGCTCTATGAAACAGTTATACACAAACCATCCCATTCTATTGCTTATAAAGTCAGAACTAATGAGATGTCAAGAAAACGACCGATTTGTTAAATTCCTTTGGGTTCCGTCACACTGTGCTATAACTGGAAACGTAAAAGCTGATCAGTTGGCCAGGGAAGCAGCAGAAAATCCACAATCAACATTATTAACTAAATGCGTTTATAGCGACCTGAAGCAATATTTTAGAAACAAAATAAGCGAGGAATGACAACTACACTGGAACAATTCAGAGACATCTATGAAAAACATTAAGCAAGAGATAGCTGTATACAAACTCCCATTCAAGCGACGAGACCAAGTATGCATCTCTAGATTACGTATAGGCCATACGAAGTTAACACACGATTACCTTCTAAGTAAAGAACAAATTCCCATGTGCTACAGTTGTGATTGTGTAACTTCAGTAGACCATCTGCTAGTGGACTGCCCTTTGTACACCCTAGAATTACTTCAAGCTGGATTACCCACTTCATCCAAAGAGTGCTTAAACGGCTTCAATAATGAGAAAACTATAAACTTTTTACAAAATGCAAGACTACTTCACAAAATATAGTGTAACATATTAACATTTATATAATTTATTGTACCATGCTAATAACCCCTAGTGGTTGAAGCAATTTTGTAAATAAAAAAAATACTTGTAATTTGTGTTTGTACCCCCTGCTACTACTTGCAGTAGTTGATGCAGAGTCATTTTTATTTAAATAGAAAAAAGTTCTATAGAATACTGTTGTGAATTTATTAAAAGGTTCAATATTTATAACACTTACGGATTTAATTTATTTCTTTATTTATATTAAATTATCTGACAATAATTTATATATATCCGTACGTAACAAATTCGCGAGCGCGGGTTCAGAATTAACTAACTCTTCCAAATAAAGTTCCGTTATTATATACCAGTGCCGTTATCTCGAAAAATCTAAAACCTTCGATGGCGAAACGGTAAAGGCAAACTGGATTTCCCTCGCATCGGTTCTGGAAGGTCGCTCAGGTAAATCGAGGCCTCTCGTAAACTCTACAACATATTAGAATAAAAACATGTTTTAAAGGTTAAAACTATGACTCATATTTTTACGTAACATTGCCCCCCTCTCAAAAGATGGTTCCTCCTGGAACCTTGTTGGGACTAGAACTGGAACGGTATGCTGGTATCGGCAACTGGACCCTCTTTTACAACTTCCAGTTGTATAAAAATGACAAGGGACGGTTTTCTCTCCGCACCAGTAACTATGCGGATTGCAACAGACTAACACCTGGACTTCGGTGTCTTTAAAGATCTCCTCCACCATATTTCGGATAACCCTCCAATCTAATTGGCGGCACTCCAACTTTGGCATGGCTAACTTTTGCACGTCGGACTCTAGTACGTGCCCTCTCAATTGAAGTAAGGCTTCCCATACATCTCGGTAGGTAGGTTGGTCACGGGCAGTGTCTTTTGTTACCAGGTAGAAAAGGTAACGTGATGCATCTTGGAGTTTCAAGGTTTTACCGGGAGCTGGCACTTGGCATTGAAGTTCTGCAACTCGACCAAACTTCCTTCGAAAGACGGATGCCAACCCTGGTGCGTCTTTGATACTGGCCGGGATGGTAAGGGCCAGCGAGTAGTCATCGGGGAGCGCGAGTAGATCTTGCTTTTCTTCAGTGGTAACACCATGTCTTGCTTTACCGGTACCTCCATAGGCACCCATGAATTCCTCAAACGTGAGGTCATACACGTCTTGGACTTGGTTTACTTCCACTTCTTCATCTACGTCGTGGTCACCTTCGAAAGACGCCAGCCGGTTATGGTGTACTATCATCGGCTTTCCCTTCGGAATCTTGCTTATTCGGTAGATGACATCGTTGATCTTCTCCATAATGAGGTATGGACCTTCCCAAAACTGCTGCAATTTGGGAGAACAACCTTTTCGCTTCTTGGGATTATACAGCCATACTTTGTCGTTCTTCTTAAAGCAACCCTTTTCGGCTTGTGTATCGTACCGTTTCTTCATTCGGTCGATAGCGATCTGAAGGTGGGAACGGACTAACTCATGTACATCGTCCATTCTTCTTCGTAATTCGATCACATAATCTTCACCTGCTACATCTTCTCCAGGTCGACATCCAAACTCGAGATCACAAGGTAGTCGCATTTCGCGTCCGAATAGGACTTTGGCTGGTGTCTGGCCTGTTGATTCGTTAACAGCAGATCTGTAGGCCATTGTGAAGAACGGAAGGTATTGGTCCCAGTCTCGCTGATGATCGGACACCATCTTTGTCAAATACTTGCCAACTGTCCTATTCATTCGTTCTACCATACCATCCGATTGCGGATGATACGCGGTAGTTCTTGTTTTCTTCATGCCTAGTCTATCACATATTCCTTGGAATAGATCACTTTCGAAGTTCCTGCCTTGGTCACTATGTATCTCCAAAGGCACTCCAAATCGGCTGATATATTCTTGGATCAACTTATCTGCAACGGTGGCGGCCTTCTGGTCGGGAAGTGCGTAAATCTCGACCCACTTAGTAAAGTAATCCATTACTACCAGCATGTACTTGCCTCCATTTTCACTTTCTGGAAATGGCCCAGCGATGTCCAAAGCTATTCTTTCAAACGGGCTTCCAACATTATATTGTCTCATAGGAGCTCTCCTTTTTCGGTGAGGCCCGTTACTCGTAGCACAAATAGTACATTTCTTACACCAGTCTTTTACGTCGTCGGAACTGTTCATCCAATAAAACCGTTCCCGAATTCGCTGAAGGGTTTTCCTTACACCAAAATGCCCTCCCGATGGACTGTCGTGTAACTGACGAAGTACTTCGGCTATTCTGCTCTTTGGGATCACCAACTGTCTTCTCTTCTCTGAACCGTCATCATTTTCCAGGACTCGTTTAAGCAAGCCATCTTCGATGATAAATGAGTCCCACTGGGCCCAGTACGTCTTAACTACTGAGCATAGGTTTGATACTTCCTGCCAAGGTGGTCGACGGTTTTCCTCTTTCCATTTTCGGATTTTTTGTATAACTGGATCTCTCTCTTGTTCTTCCCTGATCTTAGTAGGCGTCCAGTCGTTGTTGACAATCGTCGTTCTTAGCACTGCTGCTTCCTTGGATTCCGTTTTGTTGCAGTGGGAACACTCTGCTGAGCATGGCCTTCTGGAAAGAGAATCAGCGTTTCTGTGGCTAACTCCGGCCCGGTGCTCAATCTTAAAATCGTATTCTTGGAGTCGTTCGATCCACCTGGCTATCTGACCCTCTGGATTCTTAAACTGCATCAACCATTTAAGGGCGGCATGGTCGGTTCGGATTAGAAACTTTCTGCCATAGATGTATTGATAGAAGTGCTCTACTGATTTAACTACTGCTAGAAGTTCTCTTCTCGTGACGCAATAATTCCGCTCAGGTTTTGAAAGAACTTTACTAAAATATCCGAGGACTCGTTCCTGTCCTCCTTGAATCTGAGACAGCACTCCTCCAATTCCCACATTACTTGCATCCGTATCTAAGATGAACTCTCCTTCTGGCAGTGGATACCCCAAAATTGGTGCTGTTATTAAATGCTTTTTCAACGTTTCAAAGGCATTTTGGCAGTCTATATCCCAGCGGTATTCTCTTGCTTCCTCTGTAAGTCGCGTTAATGGCTTAGCTATATCTGCAAACTTCTTAATAAACCTCCGGTAGTAAGTACATAGTCCAAGAAAACTTCTCACTTGATGTTTGTCAGTTGGTTTTGGCCATTCCTTAATGGAATCGATTTTTCCCTTATCCACGGCCACTCCTTCTTTACTGACTATATGACCCAGATAATTGACTTTACCTTGAAATAGCTGGCACTTCTTGGGGTTTAGCATCAATTGGGCAGCTTTAAGTCGATTAAAAACGTTTTCTAAATTCCTCAAATGATCTTCGAATGTCTCCCCCAAGACGATTATGTCATCTAAATAAACCAGGCATGTTTTCCAAGATAACCCTCTCAACACATTTTCCATAAGCCTCTCAAATGTCGCAGGAGCATTACAAAGTCCAAATGGCATAACGTTGAATTGCCACAATCCAGATCCTGTGGTGAAGGCTGTCTTTTCTTTATCGACTGGGTCCATTTCTACCTGCCAGTATCCAGACTTCAAATCTAAAGTAGAAAACAATTTACTTCCAGCCAATGTGTCCAATGTGTCATCGATCCGAGGCAGAGGATAACTATCTTTCTTGGTAACGTTGTTCAGCAAACGGTAATCCACACAGAACCTCGTCGTTCCGTCTTTCTTCTTAACCAGGACCACCGGAGAGACCCATGGACTCGTAGAAGGTTCTATCACCCCGTCTTTCTTCATTTCCTGAACAATCGTTTCAGCTTCCTCTCTCTTCGCCTGTGGTAATCGTCGAGCTGTTTGACGAATTGGCTTAGCATTACCAGTATCAATTTTATGCTTAACAACGGTAGTTCTTCCCGTCTTTCCTCCTTTCGGTACGAAAATATCACGATACTGCCGAAGAAATTCCCTTAATTTCCTTTTCTCCATCTGATTTAGAGACTGTCCTGCAACTGCAACCATTTGGTCGAATTTGTCGTTGGAATTATCAGATGTTGTCGCCTGACGGATTATGGATGTCACAGGTACACAAGTTCCTACTTTTGTCTCTCTCTTGATGGTCACTGGGTAGTCGTTAACATTGATAAGTCTCACAGGAATTTCTTTAGCCGAAGTCACCAATTCCTTTCCAATTATGATTCCACGGCCAACCTCATCGTCGTGGTTCCAAGGCTCCATCATAACAGGTGTCCCTTCGTCTACAATTCCCTGTAGTCGCGCTACTATGATCGTTTCGCTTCTCGCAGGCACGACTGTATCTTCTGTAATGGCTGCTTGCACAGTGTTGTCATTATGTGGATGGAGAAATACCTCCTCGTTGCCAACTTTGATTACCTTATTCTTAAAATCCAATTGGAATCCATGCATATTCATTACGTCCATTCCTAATATAACATCCTCTTCGATGTCAGCAACTATAACAGTATGGACGAACTTTTCTGCTCCAATTCCCAATTGTACCTGGATTTCTCCATGAATGTTAGCATTTTCACCTGTAGCGGTCCGAAGTCGCAACCTCGTTGGTAACAGTTTCTTTCGGCTGTTTATAACTGTCGGGCGTATAATGGTTCTGGTCGCTCCGGTATCCACCAACAACGTATGCTTTTTACCATTTATGTCTCCATCTACATATACACTATCTTCACGACATTTCAAAGAAGCTATTAGTATGAGAGGGTCTTTGGAAAAGTTCTGGGTCGAAGCTGCCCCCCTAAGGCTGACCCGTTCTAGTTTTCCTGATGGTGAGTTTCTTGATTTGCGTCGTACCTAGGGTGCTTACAGGAGCTTCGTACGTGTCCTATTTCGCCACAATTCCAGCATCTGATGGTCTTCGTTTTCTTGTATGTCATGCTTTTTATCATATTAACGAGCTGGTCAAGTTTATCTTCATCTCCTTCCTCTTTTACAGTCCTAACTTTACTGTACCCGCCAGAGGCCTGCGTAGCTGACTCGTATTCGAGGGCGGCGGATAGGACATCAACCAGCGTCTTGTGACGAGCTAATCGCAGTGTTCTCTGCATTTCATGATCACGAAGACCATCAATAAACGTTTGAACGGCCAATTTTTCCATCATGTCTTCGGGAGCTGTTGGATAAGCATATCGTACTAATCTGGCAATATCTACCTCATATTCTTGAAGAGCCTCATCTTTCTTCTGTCTACGATTTTTAAGCTGTGACTGATATACATGCTCCAAATGTTCGTGGCCATATCGCATATTTAACCTCTTCTTCAGTTGTTCGAAATCATCGGTCTCCTCTACGGCTATGGTCTGAAGCACATCTAAGGCATCTCCTCGAAGAGCGATAGTCAGGTTTACAGCCTTTTCTTTTTCAGACCATCCATTTGCTCTTGCGGCTGATTCGAACTGTTTCATGTAGTTGTTCCATGATGATTTTCCGTCGAAAGTTGGGACTTTAACATGAATAGAACCTCCACTTCCTTCAAATTTCGGCCGTGTCTCCAACTTAAATTTCGTCTCGTCTTCTTTTATCTCCACTGTAATCGGATTGTTACCTCTCTCTGCTGTCCCTGTTTCTTCCATCTTCCTTTCCATCTCTTTAATCTTTTCTTCGAAGGCCAACTTATCGGCAGCAACTTGGTTTTTTAACGAAGATATTCTATCGTCCAGGGCAGACATCTCAGAAGTGACTTTAGAGATTTCTGAAGAGATGTTAGCAGAAACTTTGCTTTCCAGGGAAGAAATCTCGTTAGAAACTTTGCTTTCTAAAGAAGCGATGTCGCCGGAAACTTTCGAAATATCGCCAGATACTTTGTTCTCTAATGATGCGATGTCACCAGAAACTTTGGCTACATCACCAGAAACTTTGGCTACATCACCAGAAACTTTCGAAATCGACGAGAGGACAGCATCTTCAAATATATAAGTCTCTGGATCTAGTCCTTCTTCTAGCAAAGCGTTCTTTAGTCGTTGGACTAACTCAGCCTTTTTTCCGGTAGAAGCTAATTCTCTGTCTTCAAGATGTCTTCTTAAATTAGTCACTGTCAGCTCATAAATCGTAGCCATTTTCACAATTTATTTTATATTCACTTGTAATTTATTTTCGCAATTTATCTAAGTATTCCACTGTTCTGACACCATTTGTTGTGAATTTATTAAAAGGTTCAATATTTATAACACTTACGGATTTAATTTATTTCTTTATTTATATTAACTTATCTGACAATAATTTATATATATCCGTACGTAACAAATTCGCGAGCGCGGGTTCAGAATTAACTAACTCTTCCAAATAAAGTTCCGTTATTATATACCAGTGCCGTTATCTCGAAAAATCTAAAACCTTCGATGGCGAAACGGTAAAGGCAAACTGGATTTCCCTCGCATCGGTTCTGGAAGGTCGCTCAGGTAAATCGAGGCCTCTCGTAAACTCTACAACATATTAGAATAAAAACATGTTTTAAAGGTTAAAACTATGACTCATATTTTTACGTAACAATACTCCATATTAGTGATAAATAAGTTCCGATAATGTCAGTAGAAACTTGATTTACACCTTCCTTGAAGTATTTTGTATTTCTGTGTGTAGGTATTCTATTTTTGACATTATTGATGAACCGATAACATATATATGATAACAATAACTGTCTCTGTTCATTAATAAATAAAAATTTATTTGATAGTTTAGGATGATTCCTGTTGAAAAAATTCATGAATAAAATATGAAAATAATTAAACAGGGAGTTTATCGGAATAAAAACGCAAATAAAAAAAAAATCATATTAATCAAGTACCTGCACAACAAAGTGAAAATGGTAACTATGGTGATGTTAGATGTGTATTAAAACGTCAGTTACAAACTAGTCAGTCTCTAGTTAATATTGCGATTTAAAAATAACTTTGTGCCTAATGAAAAAACGAAATTTAATGAAAAATCATGGAATTGAAATTTTATTGATGTATTATTGTGATATTTGTAAAAGTCTAGTGGAAAGTACATTGTTCATTGGATTAAAATGATTTTTCAAATATCTTACAAATTAAATATTATTATTCAACACAATTCAATACAGTTCAATTTACTATAAAATAATGTTAATTACTATTAAATAATAACTAAGAAAGGAAAAGTCAAGAGAATGATAAGCAGGAAGCTTAATTTCCTAAGAGATATTTTTCAGGTTAATTTTCTTTAAAAGTTTAAAAAAATCCAACTAACAATTGACAGCAAATTGTTTGACAAGATAATGTCCAGCATCAAACTATTTTGATTGGTCTGTATAAGAAATATTTTATCTATATTGAAAAATCTCTATCCCTTGCCTATCAGGCCAGACCTAAATGTCCAATTGTTTGGTATTAGTAATGGAGTAAGTTAAGTGCAGCAAATTATCAAAAATATCATGGCAAGCATGGTTATTTCTAGGGGCACAAGAAGAATAACCTAGTGCAAAAGGTTTTATTGGTTCACTGTCCCACAAAGCTAACTATATTTCCTAAATAAGGAATTTTATAAAAATGGTATAAACACAAATTTTAAATTTATATTTATTTCTGAGCATATTTTGTTTTTACAAGTTGTCTTAACCGTTAAACATCAAAATTATATTATTAGACCAATTTAATAATTAATTCAGTTTCTACAAGTTGCACTTTTTCCTGTACACTTTATTGTGTAAAAATTCCTATTTCTAGTTTTTAGTTTCTTGTTTCTCCCATTTAAACTGTTTCAGACACCATACTATACAGGATCATTCACGCAACAATTCAATTAGATTAGAAACGTTTTGAATATTTTATTATTGTATATTTCCAAAAATTTAGACCAGGAGGGAGGAGTAAAGGATGCTGCGTCTTCTAGTTTAATAGTTTTTTATTAATTACTGCTTTTGGTTTGACTAAATGTAATGTTGGAGTTCTATGCGTAATTTTGGAGTAATATTATTATTAAATTATATTATTAAACATGTTTCATTATTTTTTTTTTAAATTTCCTAATAATGTGCAATTTGTCTATAAATCGATATTTAATCTAAGATGCACTGACAAACTAATGAATTTTTGACAGCAAGAGTCTAATCGGTAATTAGAATTTATAAAATAAAAGAAATTATTATTAACACTCTATTAACACACAATTCAGACCGTTTATCATAATTATTTTCCTTTAATATATGTAAAAACTACGGTTTGTAAGGCTCATATTGACCATAGTTTTTAATTAGAACCAAAATTTCTTAATAACGATTATCGATATTCTTAAAAATAAAGGTACCTACTTTACTCTTCATAAAATTCATAATTTTTGACAATACGAATAATTTTGCGTATACGACTAAAAATATCTGATGATTGTAATGTAGGTTTTAGAATATGCATAACTTAATAAAGATTAACTTTGTCATTAAACTAAAAATAAAAAAAGTTCTATTTAATACTAAGTTAATTGGTCAGACACACTGTATATACACACAGTTGAACAAAAAGGTACTTATTTCAATATCCATTTATTTTACAAATCTAAATTTATAGGATATATATCTAAAAGTATTCCTTTTGTCCATGCCTGGACATAAAGAATCGCAGCTACTGAATCCTCGCTGAGTTGTCTTTCCACCAAGATAAAATGTACATGTTTCTGTCTTCCCGTTTTTTTGCTAGATATCGATGCAGTTCGTCGTCAAAGTGCACCCATTTCTTGTACAGTGACAAAATTTTGGAATAGTCCTCGCTACTAGAGGATCCAGAAGAAAATTCAACTTCCTTGTTTGTTGCTTTAAGGTTCAGGCTTATATTTCTTATATAATTTTGTATCTGTTTCTTGTTTCAATGGCCCCATTTCGATAAATCAAAAGCTTCCAATTTGCAGCGAGGACCGATTACTATTAATTATGTTTCATCAATAAGAATTATTGAAACAAAAAACCTTTTAATTTCTATAACTATTTTTACGTTGCAAACATAATACAGATACTTCCCGCATTATGACATTATGACTGCAGGCAAAGTCCCGTCCCGAGTCCCATCCCGGGAAAAAATACGGGATGGGAAGTCCTGCGTGTATTCCTAGAAGAAATATGTCAACAAAAATTAAAATGATCAAATATACAAAACAGTGGATAAAAAAATAAAATACAAAATTAAGCAAACGAAAGAAGAGTGTTTAAAAACAATGCGCTAAAATAGACGAATACCAGAAAAGATACAATAGCTTTAACACATACACACAAATTACAGTTTACACACAATTAAAAAAGTAAACTTACAACAATAGAACAAGAAAACCGGGAGTACTGAAGATCACAAAGACCAATACAAATATACTTTAAATAACACTCGTGGATTAATTATCTATGATAGAGTATGTTATAAGCTACAAAGATATACATCCATCAAAAATAATCGACGTAATATGCCTTAACCTAGCAGATGTTTAGCGACTTTAGCCTAGTATTGTGTAAAATAAGAATCATCGTGAAATACTTCACACCCAAGAGAGCGGTGACAACACAAACGAAAATCTAAATCGAAAGACTAAATACGGAATACATGAAATACTTATACAGAAAAAGAATATCAAAGAAGATTGCTGGGACTGAAATATTAAAAAACGGTAGCATCGAGGAAAGCTAGGAAAAAATCAAAATTAACATAATCAACGCAGCAACAGAATCATTTGGAGAGAGGAAAGTAACGAACAGTAACATATCAAAAAACAAAACTTCATGGTTTACAGAGGAAGTGAAGACAAAATGTGAAAAAAAGAAGAAAGCCTTTTTACATTACAGAACACAACAAAGACAACAGGCATCAAATCAATATAAACAAATCAGAAATAAAACGAATATTTTAGTTAGACCAATAAAAAAGGAACACTTTCAGAGCTTCGCAAAACAGTTGAGATACGACTTCTACGGAACACAAAAAGAAATATGGAGAATGATCAGGGTACAAAGAAAGAGATGAACGAACTAATAAAAAAAACACATTCAGAAGGAAACATGGTCAGATTACTTTCGATCCCTATTTGCTAAAGGTGACGATAATGAAACATCAACACCAGACGTGACAACAAACGAAGAAATAAATATTAAGGAGGATGAGGTAAAGAAAGCATTAAGGAAATTAAAAAATAGAAAATCACCAGAAGAGAACAAAATACCGAACGAACTTCTATAGTATGAAGGACCAGATCTGACCAAATCACTATTAAATCTAATCAAAAAAAAAAAAAAAAAAAAAATAGAAAAAAACAGAATTTCTCAAGAACCGAGATCAAGCATTCTGATACCCCACTTCAATAAAGGGAGACAAATCAGACCCGGAAAATTACAAAGGAATTAATTAAATAAACACAACACTAAAATTAACAAGCAAGTGATAAAACATAAATTACATTATTAAGTATAAATTACATTAAACACTAGCAGAAGAGCAGAAAGGTTTTAGGTCTCTAAGATCATGTACCGACGCTATATTATTCATGAGACAAGTGCAAGAGAAATCATTAGAATACATCAAACTGTCATATCTATGTTTCGTTGACAGAGAGATACTTCTAGGAATAAACAAAACAATCAAAAATATCTACCAAAACCATACAATAAAAGAAAAAGTAAAAGAAGAACTAACTGACCCTAGTGAAGCTGGCAAATAAGACAGGGAGATTCCCAGAGTCCTTTATTATTCAATCTTATGGCTAAAATAATAAAAAAGTAAGAACTAGAAAAGGATATCAAATGGGAGAAAAACAACTTAAAATAATCTACTATCCAGACGACGCAATACTACTCTCTCAAAGTGAAGTTGATTAACAAGGTATGCTGCAGGAATTTAATATAACTGCCAGAAAATTTAACATGGTAATTTCTCCAAAAAAAGACAAAATGCATGGTTATAACAGCAAATTTACTAAGATGTAAACTGGAGCTGGAAGGTCAGATAATATAACAAGTGATGGATTTTAAATATCTATGCATCACATTATCTAGCTACGGAAAGCTCGAAACAGAAGTGCAAGATCAAGTGAATACAGCAAATAGAGCCGCAGGTAGCCTAAATGAAACAGTATGGAGAGATAAAAATATCGGAAAAGAAATTAAAGGTAGAATTTACAAAACAGCCATGAGACCAATAATGACATACGTGGCAGAAACATGATCAGAGAGGACAAAAGGATATTAGAAAGAGAGATGAAAACACTTTGTCAAATTGATGGTAAAATAGTATATGGCAGAACTAGAAGTACAGATATACCACGTAGATGCAAGGTGCAAAACATCTAGCACTGGGTAAGAAATAGAAGAGTAGAATGGAATCATCATATATGTCAAATGACAATAAATAGAGACAAATAAAGACGGCAAGAGATGGTTCCCCAACAAAAAGACGATCAGTAGGGAGACCACGAAAACGATGGAACGGCAACTTACGGGAGGAACATTGAAAAACAGGCAGAGTCATGTCTACATAAAAAGAAGAAGGAAAAAAATAAGAAAAAGAAGGAAATAATGAAAGATACAAATGGGAAACTAGTGTTGAATACTAACGAAAAATTAAAAAAATGGACAGATTACATCAATAAAATATTGCAAGACAATAGAACATAAATTATGGGAGTAGAAGTAGAGGATATTTAAAGAAGAAATTAAAATAGCGTTAAAAACCGCAAAAATGGCAAAGCAGTAAGTCCAGACCAAATTTCAGTAGAACGTTTAAAATGCATAAATGATGAAACCTTAAAAATTATAGTAGACTTGTTTAACAAAATATACAAAACTGGATACATATCGAAACAATGGTAACTCTCCACCATTTGCGCTACACCTAAAAATACAAACGCTAAAGACTGCAGTGAATAGAAAACAATATCATTAATAATGTCATGTTCTTTAATAAAAAACTGGAAGAAGGAATAGATAATAGTCAGTTTGGATTCAGAAACCGAGTAGAAATCAGAGAGGCGTTATTTGCTTTTTATGTGATGTATGGATATGAATGTGGATGTAAATGTTTGTTACGTTGAATTTGAAGAAGTATTTGACAAACTAAGACATAAAAAATTAGTCAAAATTCAACAGACAAAGACATATACAAAAGGGACTTAAGAATAATAACAAACCTTTACTGAAATCAAGGAGCACAAATTTGTGATATAGTGAATCCATTATTGAAAAAGCATTACTATTTGTAAGTGAAGGAATATTAATTAATGGAAGGACTATTACCAACATATTCTTGATGTCCTCAGAGCGAACTTATTGTAAGCTTTAACGGAATAAAACCATCCATAAAAGTAAATACAGTATTGCCCAAAATAAACAGTACTGAAACTGAAACATAGATGTCTCTTTGTGCGCGCTGTCATATTCAAATTAAACAGTATCGATCTATCAAATAATCCTTAAACGATTAACTATTAACGCCTAATTGTTAAAAATGGTGTTAAGTATAGAAGAGAAAGTGTTTCTTGTGGAGCATTATTTTCGCTCATAGGGAATCGGCCGACATAATGATGCAAGTCTGCAATACGTGTGTGATCAATTCACACAACGGTTTAATAAACGTTCTCCAAGTAATGCTGTAATTTTGAGGATTGTTGAAAAGTTTGGAATTACGGGTAATGTATTGTGCCAACCAAAAGGAAACTCAGGACGTCCAAGAACAGTTAACAACAACGATAACCATGAACGTGTTTTTGAGCGAATCTCGGAAAATCCGAAAATCAGCCAGACAAGAACAGCGTTACATCTTAACTTAAAACAAACTTTCTTGCAAAGAATCCTGAAGAAGCTGGGTGCATTTTCGCATGTGATTCAAGTACATCAACAATTACACCCCAGAGTAGAGTGGGATATTGTGCCAGAATTCTTGCATTACAGTATGAAAATCCTGAATTTTTGAAAAATGCATGGTTTTCAGACGAAGCACATTTTCATTTGTCAGGCCATGCAAATCGTCGCACAAATCGATTTCTGGGCCTTGCCAGACCAGATGAAGTTTAAGAAGTTCCTTTACATAGCGCAAAAGTGAGTGTCTGGTGTGCAATTTCGGGACATGAAATCATTGGTCCATACGTTATCAAAGAAAATGGTAGGCAAGTCACACTTAATCAACAGAGGTACATACAAATTTTAAATGCTTTATCCCTTATCTACGTCAATTTTTTCGCGCACGTAATTTGGCATTTTTTCAGCAGGATGAGGCAACTTGGCATACTGCTGTCGCAGTTCGTTAATTTCTTCAGGAACATTTTCCAAACAAATTAATTTCACAATTTACTGACTTCCTCTATCTTGCACATTCTCCAGGCGCATACATTTGGGACATGGCTAAAACTGCCGTTTTTAAACGGGCACCACAGACCATCAATGAGTTAAAGAATGTCGTTAGAACCTTCTTCGCGGACTTGAGACTACCTGTATTTTATAACATTACGAGAAATCTGGAATATCGGTATGAAGTCTGTCTTGAGAGAGGAGGAGCTCATTTAGAACATGTTATACAGTGTCAATAATATGTATTTTTTAAAACAATAAAATAATTAGAATTCAGTACTGTTTATTTTGGGCTATACTGTATTACTATTGTAAAAATGATAAATGGGGATTTATCATTTGTATCGACGTCATACCAATCCCTTTGTGGAAACAATTTCCTAATACTCCGTACTACAGTAAAATATAAAATAAAAATAAAATAGACAATTAAGGTTTGATTTCGTTACAGCCTACTACTATTCGCTGGTATGTTTGTTTGTGCTTCTTGGCTTCCTCAGAGCGAACTCATGGTAAGCTATATAATAGGCGAGCGGTTTACCCCTCAAAAGACGCTTAGAAACAGAATATACCGACTAAAATTCTTTTTGCATTTCTAATGCACCAAACCTTTTTTATTCGATTCTATATATTTTTCCAAGATGAAATGTATTTTTTTTTAATTTTTACAAGTGGGCCGGCAATTGTTATTAACAAATAACTTATACAAAAAAGCAATTTCACCAAATTGCTTCGGAATTAATTTTTTTAGGTGTACCTCATTAAAATAAACACTTTTTCTCTCTTGACAATTTTTCAAAAAATGCTTCCTTTTCGAGTTATTTGCATTTTTTTGTTGAAAAAATGCCTTAATTAGTGGTTTTTGGGATTTTTTTTTCTAAAAAACTACTAAATGAATTGCAATTCTACAAATAGCTTAATAATCTTTAAACCGTCGAGTACAAGTTAGAATATTTTGACAAGGATAATTTTTTTCTATCTTGCTAAAAGCCGCTAAGTGTGTACAGCAGTTGCGGCGATCTAGGCGTGTATGTAGTTGCGGTTAAATTTAAAAAATTAATTCAATACAAATATTACGTACAATTTATTAAAAAAAAGATATTTCTAATTATTTTTATATAGACATATTATAATTAAAACAATTAAAATTAATTTTTTACAATGCTATAATAATGTAATTTTTTTAGGCATATTCGAAATATTTTGGTCCACGTTTTTAGCGAGATAGAAACCATTTATCCTTGTCAAAATATTCTAACTTGTACTCGACGGTTTAAAGATTATAAAGCTATTTGTAAAATTGCAATGCATTTAGTAGTTTTTTAGAAAAAAAATCCCAAAAATCACTAATTAAGGCATTTTTTCAACAAAAAAATGCAAATAACTCGAAAAGGAAGCATTTTTCGAAAAATTATCAGGAAAAAAAAGTGTTTATTTTAATGATATACACCTAAAAAAATTGATTCTGAAACAATTCGGTTAAATTGCTTTTTTGTATAAGTTATTTGTTAATAACAATTGCCGGCCCACTTGTAAAAATTAAAAAAAAAATACATTTCATCTTGGAAAACTATATAGAATCGAATAAAAAAGGTTTGGTGCATTAGAAATGCAAAAAGAATTTTAGTCGGTTGATGCTCTGCTTATAGGGGTAAACCGCTCGCCTAATAATGAAATAAAACCATTTGCAGTAATAAAAGTATATATTTAAAATATTTACCGACACACTTTTACTAACGAGAATATAAATTTATTTAAAATATTTACTTCTATGGATGAAAAAGGTTTTATTTCGTTAAAGCTTACCATGGGTTTGCTCTAAGGAAGCCCAGAGGCAGACCTCCTATGGCGGTGCATTTCGGTGAATTCGTCATCTGTTTGTTTTGCAATGTTAGAAAACACAGATTTGGGTCAAATTCTGAATTAGAATTTCGATTTATATTCTCGATTTAATTTTTATTTGTCTGGGCAACGAATGACATGTCATATACGTTGTGTATGTCTTAAAAGACAATTAAAATTTGTTATTATTATTATTATCCTCTTATTATGTGTAAAATCTATAAAAGTACCCGTGTGTCTACAACGCTATTAGAGGGTGTAAGAACTTCCGATGTTATTATTTACCTGCAACCATGACAACAAAAGCTAAAAGAACAAAGTATTCTACAAGGCTATGTTAGAGATATACAAGAACTTAAGGTGACTTTAAATTCTAAAAAACACATTATTCAAAAAATACAAAAATTATCAAGATACCTTTGCAGTCACATAAGGATTAAAGCTATATGTCTCTAAGATTCCTTGATCTAAAAAAATAAATACCATTATACTTGATACTTATTAATATTTTTTAACTTATTCTGCATATTCAGATCCGGTTTATTTCTAAAATCGTACAATTAATAGTTTATTTTACTCTTGATGTACTAATCTCAACTAAGTAGAAATTGCAATTTTCCCTTCTTCTATCTTTCGACAAGACCACAAAAGTATAATTACCGTCCTCGCATCGGTAAATTTTTGTTTATTTTGTCTTGCAGTTACTAAGGCTTCAGCTTTAGACTGAATATAGAAAGTCGTCATTCTGAACGCATCGCTTTGATGAGCGTTGATCAGTAATGTGTGTATTAATAGCGACCAGAGTATTGGTACTTTTTAATATAGCAAAAAATATTCCCTTTGATCTCATGTGTTGACACATGAAATTGAGATTGTATTTTACATTTTCTCCATTAAAGGTGGGATATGGAGTCCAGAGCTATAAATGGGTAAACTGGACAGATTATAATACAGTGAAAATAGTAGTTTTTAGTATAAGGTTAAAATTATTTTATTTTATTTAACTATCGGAATTAACCATGCAAAGTCATTAGCGGAGAAAAAATAACAAATTTGAAAATTAATATAAATTTAGTGATCTTAAAAAGTTTACAATAAAAACAGCCAAAATTGAATGCCTCGGTCACATCATGAGGAACAGCGGGATATATAGGTTGCTGCAATTAATTCTTCAGGTAAAAGTAGAAGGAAACCAGAGACCAGGAAGGCGAAGAATTTCCTGGCTGAATAATCTATGTGCATGGTTCAACACACAAACCACAAATCTTTCAGAGCCGCAGTTTGCCAGCAAAATACAGATTGCCATGATGGTCGCCAATATCCGAAACGGATAGGCACTACAAGAAGAAGAAAAAGTTTAAGGTTTTTACAATTTTTAGGGTGTCCGGCATATCTCTCAAATCTCTTGGTACTTTATCTTCTCAGTCCACTTCAAATAGAAAACAGTCTTTAATATTATGCTATATTTTGTGCCGTATTTTAACTCTTTTAAAAAATGTACATTCGTTAATTCACTGTGTCCTATTGATTCCTCAAGATTCATTAAGATGGCGAATACTAAGGAAATTGCTTGAGCATTCACTGTGATAAAAAATTCAGCAATGAGCTTAAGTGTGTGAATTGTGTCTTATTAGCTTACCCCAGCTTTGCAAAAAGAATAAAAATTGTAAAAATTGTTTATGAATGCACGATCTGTTGAAACTCAAATCTAAACCTTGACAGCGAGAGTAGTGCTACAGGCTTAAATATTGAACATGTGAATATTACTAAAGAACATGTCCTAAAAAACGAAGTAGAATACTTAATAATTATACCTAGTCACAAAAATTTTATGGTTCTTGCACAAAATTAAATTATTTTAAAATATTATAGTAAAAATTGTAAACAACCAGTTTCCTCTTCCTCTACTAGGAAACCCAAAACAAATTTTCGATAGGAAGTGACCACAGATTTTTAATTCGAGCAAAGATACGGTTAAGTATGAAATTGTAACGAACTAAGATGATCATAAAAACACGAAAAAGAAATAGATTTCGCAAGAAAACCAACGACCTGTATGAGGGTACACTAACTAGACATATACAAGCAAACGAAATAGAAGATACTAAAAAAGCAAATAATGGCATAACAAAGGCACTAGGAGAAACGGAAAGGGAGTGCTACTCGACGTATGCGTCCACAGCTGGACATAGGTCTCCCTAAGCTCTTTTCATATGTCTCTGTCTTGTGTGGCTTGCATCCAGTTATTGCTAACACGCTTCAGGTCATCAGTCCATCTAGATGGTGGGCCTCCTCTGCTCTGTATTGTTTCTTATCTTGGTCTCCACTCGACAATCTGGCGACAAGTTTTTTTCGATGACGTCTGTTGTTTTGTTCTACGACGTATTTCTTCGTTTGGAATTCGATTTCTCAGAGAGATACCCAACATCTGGCGCTCCATATCCCTCTGAGTCACGCGAATTTTATTCACTACCTTTTTTGTGAGTGTTAATATTTGCACTCCATAGGTGAGTACAGGTAACACACATTGGTCAAAGAAATACTAAATCAAAATACCAAAGAACGAATGGGTAACATAGGACAGCTGATGAAAAAATACGAGTCCACCTACACAACAATGAAGAAATTAAATAAAAATATCCACCGATCATTCTGAACAGACGTAAGAGGAAACAATACAAGACAAATAATTTAAATAATTCAAGAAAATAATAGTTTAAAAGTTTTAAGGCGAAATACGAACAACATAGGCAACAAAAATATGTACAGATCAAGAAACAAAGATGAAAATATTACTACGGATAGAACCGAAATCCTCTAGGTTGTCGAATTCTTTTATCGCAAAATATATGAGATCACCAACGAATGGCAAGATCAGCTCCTGCTCAAAATCACAAACCAGAGATCAGAATTAATGTCAGAAATAATACCATAGGAAGTCAAAACGACACTGTTAGAGATTAAAAATAACAAATCCTCTGGCGATGACGGATTAAACTAGGTGGAAACAAAATTATTTAAGTTTTGGCCAAACTTTTTACCGAATGCATCTATCTACCAAGGAAACACCGTTCTCAATAAAAAATGCAGTAATTGTTTTATTACACAAGAAAGGAGATATCAAACCATCATATATCAATTAGCCTATATTTGTCCACTGCTGAACGTAGGCCTCCCGTAAAATTTTCCACCTATTTCTATCTTGAGCTTCTTGCATCCAGTTTGTGGTGATGCGCTTGATATCATCCGTCCATCTAGTCGGTGGTCGTCCTCTGCTTCGATATGCCTCTTGCCTTGGTCGTCATTCTAGAATCTTTCTGGTCCATCTGTATCTGTATCTGTAGAGTAGGGAGGGCGAGTTAAGTTTCACAGCACTTAGGCCACAATTGACCCATTGTGCATCCTCCCAGGGAGCTGTCACCCTTAGCTCATTGTCCATCCTGCCATTTCTAGGAAGGTGGACAAGTCACCAGGAGACATCTCTCTTATGTGGGAAGGTGTGGGCCAGGACTCGCCGAACGCGTAATCTCGTATTAACGATAACTCTGGGCATTCACATAGGACATGCTCTACAGTTTAGTCTTCTCGTTCACACTTCCTACATAGAGGTGTGTCTGCTAGCCCGAGTGTATGGAGGTGTTTGCTTAGTTGACAATGACCAGTTAAAAAACCAACTGCCAAACGTAGGTTTTTCCTGGTCATTCCCAAGTACTTCTTAGATATTGACTCTTCAAGGTTACTTAGTGTTACCCTGGCAAGTTTACATCCTTTCCCTTCTTCCTATCTTTTTACGGTTTGCGTATGGGAGTGACATTTGACAATTTTCGCGATTGTTGTAGTTGACCAACCAAAAAGATCCGCAGGTCCCAAGAGTCTTAGGCCTGCCGCCTTCCTAGCTAATTGGTCAGCAATGCGGTTGCCTTTATTCCTATTGTGTCCTTTAACCCACCTCAGGACGATGGTATTACCATCCGAAGCTTGAGTTAGTGACTCGTGACACTCCATTACTAAACTTGATGTGACACGTGGTCTATTTAAGGTTAGTAGCGCTTGTCTGCTATCTGTGCAGATCATTATAGTTTTACCTGCTATACCTTTTTGGGTTATCTCTTTTGCGGCTATGGAGATACCAGTCAGTTCTGTCTGAACTACGCTGGCATTTTTGCCCATACCCCACTTTATTCTTAGGTTCAGTGATCTGGAGTGTATCCCGCATCCTGAGCCTTCTTTCATTTTGGAGCTCTCGGTGTATATGCAATAGGCATTTGCCACGTTTGTCTTTATATACTGTCGTGTTTCAATTTTGTAGGGTTTGTTAAAGACAAACTTTGGTTCAATTGAGTCGCAGCCTGCCTGTAGGAGTGGTAACGCATCCAACTCTCCTCGCCAGAAACGAGTTCTCAATTGTCCCATTCCTACATCAAGGTTTGCACCAGCTGAGCGCAGTTGCATCATTGTCACTAGCGCCACCTCTTTGACATATATATCTAGAGGCGTGATGCCAATGATCAACTCCATTGCAGCAGTTGGTGTTGTTTTCATGGCACCTGTTATATTTATGCAAGCCATCCGCTGAATATGGTTTAGTTTGTTAATCGCTGTTGCCTGTAGCACTTTTGGTACCCAAGCAATAGCTCCGTAAGTTAGCATTGGCCTAATGACAGCGGTGTAGACCCAGGCGATCACCCTGGGCGTGAGGCCCCAGGTGCGTCCGACCGTTCTTTGACACTACTCATAGGCAATAATATGCTCTTTTACCTCTACCATCTAAGTGTGAGTTCCATGTTAACTTCTTGTCAAGGGTAATACCAAGGTACTTCACCTCGTCAGAAAAATTTAGACTGTAGTTTAGAATCCTTAGGGGTATTAAACCCGTGATTCTTCTTTTCCTGGTAAAGAGGACCATCTCTGTTTTCTTTGGATTTATAGATAGTGAGTGTTCCTTGCACCATGTTTCTATTAGTCGGAGAGCAACTTGTGATCTCTTACATAGTGTGTTCTTAAACTTACCGCTTTGCAGGACAGCAATATCGTCTGCATAAGCTATTGTGTAGAAACCGTAGCTGCTGAGTTGGTCAACCAGGGTATCTAGAACTATGTTCCAGAGTAGTGGTGATAGCACCCCTCCCTGTGGACAGCCCCTCGTAACCATGCCTCTAACAGAAACGTCTTCTACATTTATGCTTAGTGCTCTATTAGAGAGCATACTGAATATCCATTCGCTTATGGCCAGGGGTAATAGTTGGGAATGTGGTTTTATCAAACGCTCCCTCAATGTCTATGAATATACCTAGGGTGGATTCTTTATTATCCCGCGATCTTTCAATTCTTCCCACTATATGATGCAGTGCAGAATCGGTAGATCTTCTCGAAGTATATGCATGTTGATTTGCATGGTGAAGTGGGTTATGGACCAGACCATCGTTTTCAACAGAAAGGATGTTAGGCTAATTGGTCGGAAAGCCTTTGGTAGGGTGTAGTCCATCCTAACTGGTTTTGGTATGAAGACCACACGTACCTCTCTCCACTTTCTAGGAATATATCTCAGATATATAGATATGCATATGATACTACTATCCTCGCTAGTTCTGAAGCTGAATTGATTCACCTGCTACAACGGATAGAAGACGTAAGCTTAACGATGGGCCTTAAAATAAACAGAGATAAAACGAGAATCATGATAATTGACAGAGCTAACAACAATCAAAATCATCTGGTCATAATAAACAATATCGCTGTTGTAGATAAATTTGAGTATCTGGGCTCATTAATAACCAACAAAGGAGG
Organism: Diabrotica undecimpunctata; assembly: GCF_040954645.1. Lineage (NCBI taxonomy): Eukaryota > Metazoa > Arthropoda > Insecta > Coleoptera > Chrysomelidae > Diabrotica > Diabrotica undecimpunctata. The sequence continues at coordinate 78,949,855 of NC_092812.1, read as the reverse complement.
CTGTACTGAAGAAATAAAGCGGCGGTCAGCAATCGCAAAAAGCGCTATGGCAAAATTAATAAAAATTTGGAAAAGCCATGAAATAACTACCGATACAAAAATGAGACTAGTAAGAAGTCTAGTTTTTCCAGTTTTTACTTATGCATCGGAATGTTGGACCCTTACTGAGAAAGACAAAAAGAACATAGATGTATTTGAGATGTACTACTGGAGACGAATGCTGAGAATACCATGGGTGGCCCGAAGAACAAATGAATCCATACTGGACCAGCTAAACATAAAGAAAAGACTAAGAACGCAAATATCAGAACAAATAATAAGCTATTTTGGACATGTGCTTCGAAGAAATGGTCGTGAAAAACTTACCATCCAGGGAAAAGTAGAAGGCAAAAGAAATAAAGGTCGATCTCCCACACGATACACGGACCATATTGTTGCTACCATTGGCGCTCCATTTTCAGAATGTGCTAGAATGGCAGAAGATAGAAAAACGTGGAGGAACATTGGGAACTTTAGCTAATAGCTTCATGATATCACGATACCTGCATCAGGTCAACGACTAAGAAGATATAGAAGGCGATATATATATATACGAATATAAAAAAGATAGGCTTGTTATACTCTTTACACTTTTCTATTAGCGTTTTAATAACTTGTAGATGATCATTTGTTCCGTATCTGGAGCGGAACCCAGCCTGTTCACAAGGTTGATAACTATACAGTTTGTTCACAAGCTGTTTTGTTATTATCTTTATGAATAGTTTGTATGTATGGGAGAGCAAACTAATAGGTCTATAGTTCTTTAGGTCTGAAATGTCTCCTTTTTGTGCATTATGGTTATTATTGCATTATGCCACTTGGAGGGGGTTATGCCTCTTGTCAAACAAGTATTAAACATCTTTTTCAACACATTTACTAACGTTCCTCCTCCTTTTTTGATTTGTTCAATGACCATCCCATCTTCTCCAGGTGATTTATTGTTTTTCATCTCCGAGAGAGCTGATTTTATTTCCTCTGTTGTGATATCTGGGATGTCTTCTGAGCCTACATTTTGAACTTTTGGTATTTGATTTTGATTAGGATCTGGAAGTTCTTCTCGCTTATACAATTCTAAGTAAAAATCTTGAGCAATTTTTAAAATATCTTCCTTATTTGTTGTAGTTTCTCCTTTTTTTATTTACAAGTTTACAAATATGTTTCGATCCTTCAGTCATTTGTCGGCGCAGAACCTTTAAACATTTATTTTTATCAATGGCTTGAGGTATGTATTCAGTGTTATAATTTCTGACATCTTTTCGAATGGATTTTGTGATATCTTTATTTAACTGTCTAAGTGTTATAAAATTATCTGTGTATTTGTCTTTCAAATCTCTTCTTTTGTTTATAAGATCTTTAGTAGCTTGAGTGAGTTTATCCATCCTTATATTTTCTATGAGCGTTTCGAATTGCACTATTTATTCGCATATTTGTCACCTCTATATCTAATGTATTTTCATTTAGATGTTCTACTTCTTTCAGTTCTAAAGTTATGAGATTCTGATAAGCTACTCTATCTTCTATCGATTTCCATTTATTAGAATGCCTCTTTGTTATCATTGCTGTCCTCTCTCGTCTTATGATCTAATGATGAATTTCTTTATTATAGAAAGGAGATATAACAGATCTAAATACTCCCCTCCTATCAGTTTTCTATTGCACATATATAAACCTTTCACAAAAATTATTAAAATAAGATTGAAGGCTAAGTTAAACTTCTATTAGCTTAGAACAAGCTAAATTTAGATCGGGATATAGCACTAACGACCATTTACTAGTGATAAAGAATCTGATAAAGAAGTCTACAGAATACAAAAAACCATTGGCACTAATATTCGTGGACTACGAGTAAGTATTCGTTACAATAAGCCAGCAGAAAATGTTAAAAGCATTGACAGAATGCCGAATACACCATCCCTACACTAACATAATCAAATATATCTACCAAAATGCCACAGCTGGCGTAAGACTATCTAAACAAGAAGCGTATAAATTCTGTATACAGTGAGGAGCAAAGAAGGAGACATTGTCTCTCCAAAGCTATTCACGCCACTTTTAGAACATACTTGTAAGAAGGCAGACCTGAACGAGTATGGTATCAACATAAATGGAAAGGTCAGGCATTTGAGATTAGCACATGACATCGTCCTTATACTCGATTGTACGTGTGATGCAAGAATAATGTTGGAAAATTTATTTCACGCTTTCTTGGATGTCAGACTAAAAATTAATACAAACACGACGCAAATAATGACAAATCTAGTGCTAAATCGAAATACTACTGTTAATGGAAGGGATATTGAGTAGACTGCATAGTATAAGTACTTATGACATTAAATTCGGTTGCGCAGAGATAATCAGACATGTGAGTTCCCACGTCACCTAGGTTTAGCCCACTAATCAGATGGACTGACGGCCTGAAGCGTGTTAGTATTAAGCGTGTATAGGAGGGACACCTATGTAAAGCAGTAGACGCGTACAGGTTAATGATGATAAGTATACTCTTAAAATGAGGAATTCTTACTCTTTTATTTCTCGATGATACTAATTTCTGTGTAAGCTACCACCCTTCTGAATTTGACAAAACACTTGAAAAAACATTTGAAAACTCTTTAAACAACTTCAAATCACAATGTATTAATTTCACTTTAATAAATAATACGGATATTGGACACATTGCTCTACCACAATATATAACTGAGGTGAAGATTCTGAGGGTATACTAAGATGTAATATTAATTTGGGAACAACATATAGTTAATTTAGCGAATAAGCTTTCACAACAACTTTTTCTTCTCAGGAATCTTGTACAAGTGACTTCCAGGGAAACTATTTTAACATATTTATCACAGTAACTTTTATTCTAATCTAGCTTATGCTGTTCTCTCTTGGTGTTACTCATGTCATATGGATACAGTGTTTGGACAACAAAGAAAGTGTGTTTGTATTATCTCTGGGCTCGGTTATACATCCGTCTGTAGAACTTTCGTTAGAGCTTTTAAAATTTTAACTTTGCCTTGTGCATTATCTGTTATATCTGTTATCTGTCTGTTAGACAATCAAACAAAATCTTAGCCAATACAATGCGCATGTAGATTTTCACAATTATTCCACTAAAAAAACAGTAATTTTGTACCAAAATTTACCTTGAGAGATCCAGAATTGGTTTAAGGTATTTATCCCTTAAGTTTTATAACATACTGCCAACTACACTTGCGAGCAAAAAAATCGATTCACTGAATAAATTGGATTTTATGTTGTGTAACTTTGAATTAAAACAACTAATGCAAAAAAATATTATCTATTATAGAGCTTCCAAAAAATAATTGTTTTATGCAAATTTATTTACTTCTGTATGGCATAGGGAATGGAAGAAATATTGTAACGGGCATTTTCTACGCAATGTAGACCTCTATGTGTTTGCCGGTGGTCGTCTCAGTCGCTTTTCAAACGTTGATGTGTGTGTACACTTCAAAGTGCAGTATTTATAAGTGAATATTTCATAAATAGATACTTCACCAGTAAAGACGGCCCAGGTAATTGCATTATTACGAAACGGCTATAGTCAAAAGACTGTCGCCAGTGGCCTAATTATGGCGCAGTCTACAGTGCGAAGGGCTTACCGTCAATACCAGGAGACCGGTAGCTACAGTCGACGACCAGGTTCGGGTCAGCTGAGAACACGTCAATTGGGACCTTGGCCGATGGAAAAGCTTTTACGAACACCTCCAGGGTACAGTAAACGAAATTCTACAGAATAAATGTAATTATGTTCATTGAGCGTGACTTTAACGCCCGTGTTGGTGATGTCATAGTACCAGTGATAAAACAACGATATTACGAGGATGTCAGAAATGAAAACGGTGACCTTCTGACGGACTTCTGCACCACAAATGAACTATGTATTAATAATTTTCGTTAGCTAAACAAAATGTTAAACAAAAATTATTTAAAAATGTCTTACAAATTTAAACTACGTTTATTGGTTAATCAGAAAAATGTGCCGATTTAACAATTTTCGTTCAAATCGGTACAGTGTGCAGCATATTCAGAGAGTTTTTTTTTTATCAACGATGGTATTGGAGACAGTCCTAGACGTGAGAAATAAGATTCAACTGACGATAATGTCGTCCGATAAAAACAAAGGAAAAAATCTGAAATAAAATGTTAGGGAAACGTGCTATACGAGTAGGGCGAAGCTAGAAAAGGCGCTTGCTTCTCTTTTACCGTGACGCTAGCGGTAATAATAACCTTCGGCAAATCGACAAGGGGACATCGTCAGGACCGTCATAAACGATAATCTTATCAATAATTTAGTTTGATTTATTTTAATTTATGATATTTGTCATTTGTTCAGTATACTTTACTTTATTTTAGAAACAATTCGTTACTGCCAGTCAAATATCAGTATATTTAACATATTTACATTTAGTTCTGTTCATTTTTATTCAATTCAAAATTCCTATTTATAAAAATATTATAATACTCATGTTGGTTTCGGAAATTAACTAGTGTCTACTTACATTTTATATACTTTAAACTTTTGTAATTTCAAGATATGACGAAAATATCTGGTTAAGTATAATCTGATTATAAAATATATACAAAGTGGACAACAGTACGGAAAGGTTTACAGCTTATTTAAAATCAAGTGGCGAGCCCTTGCACGAAATAGTTAATCGCGGAGACAATAGAATATCTATGATCAGACCCATGCAGTGGCGTTGCAATATTAAACAAATTCAATTATTTAAAATCACACTAATTACAAAATTATTACTCACTTAAATAATAAATGGAGTTTAATTGTACACATATTGTTTTATAGATACCAAACTTTTTGTTTGTTATAATACCATCTTATAGATATTCTATAAAGTTTGGTAAAAGTTAATTTCTATTTTAGTATCAGTAACCTTAAAAACGTAATTATAAAGTCACTATTAATGACTCCGTAACGACCCTTTAAGGACATACAAAGAACTGATAAGAATTATTTCCGAGTAATTTAGCCTCATTATGTTGTCGAGTCTCAACAAGAAAAGTGCTACCACGCGTATTAGAACTATTTTGTAGAATGGAGATGGTTAGTGTAGTAAGAGTAAACAGATCAGATTGACACGAGAATCCAAAGGAACAGTTTACAATGTATTTGAATATATGCAAATACTTCTTCCTGAAGATAATCAAACCAGTATTAAACAACTGGATGAATGCTATAAAGCTACTGGAGTATTTTTACGTACAGTAGAAAGGATCATTCAACAAGCGAGTATGTTAACAAACGCAAAGTCAATTAATACATTAAAATTTTCAGCTGCAACACTTGCTAAAAGGAAAGCAACCGTGACAGACTTGAGGGAGTATGACAAACAGTTCATTAGAAATACCATTCATCGTTTTCATGAGACTGAACGTTGTCGTGTATCATTGAAGCTTTTACAGAAAAGGCTTTAAGAGGTGTACGAGTGAAATGGTAGCATGGTAGCAAGTTCTCTCTACAGAATTGTGAAAGATTTGGGATGTAAATGGAAGAAAACGAAAGATAATCGACGTTTATTAATTGAACGGAATGATATTCGTGCTCTACGCATTAAATATTTGGACAAAATTAAATATTACAGAAGCTAAGGTGTCAATTCCAGCCTCACCAAACGCCACTGCTTTGTTTGGTGAGGCTTTACTGTTCCTAAAAATTTCCGCCACTACACTTGAAACATACTCTAATTATCTCTTAAACGGATGATCCAAATTGTACCAGAACTAGGGTACGCCTATTCTGTATTATGGAAATTTAAAATTTTCTGTCCACTTCATTCACTTTCTGTTCATTAGTTCATCTTCTACATTTACTATCCACTATCTTATCATGAAATAGTCTGCGAAGTATACTTCGTTTCCGTGTTAAATGGTTTTGGATTTATTTATGCCACTGCCTTTTATAATTTTTTCTAGTACTATATTGATTAGCAGTGTAAACAATGGGTTCATGTATGTAAACAATGTATTTCAGATTGTACCGTTGTATTTGGCTGCTTTTTAATCGATAAATAACACTTGTGCTTGTATGTTGTACTGATAACTGATAATCATTGATCAGGATGTATTCCTTGCCTTAAAGAGCCTACCTGGTAATCTCCTAAACTTTTCTCAATATTTATTTCTAAATCTTTTAAACTTAATACCTCGTGTCTTGCATCTACCAGTGATATTCTCCGGTAGTTTGATTATGTCTCCTTTTTTATTCTGTGTTTTTTTACCAAAAAATCTTTTCCACATTTTTTTTTCTCAGCCACAGTACCGTTTTCCACACAGTAGTTATTATCTCTTTAAATTTTTCTAATGTGGAAATTTCGAAATTCGTAATGAATGTAAATCATTATTAGTATAATTTTCTTCGTTAGGCAGATCATCATCATCGTCATCATCTAGCAGATTTTCGAAGCGCTCGTTCCATCTCTTACAAGTTTGATTTTCTTTCGTCTGACACACCGTTTTTATATGTTTAACATTTTTGTAAAAATGTTTTATTTTTATTTTTCTGTAGTTTTCATTGACACGTGTTACTTTATCCTACATGCACTTTGTACAATCTAATATTTTTCTTATCTCTGCTCCATATTCGCCATCAATCCATTGGTTTCTTTTAGATATTTTAGATTTTTGAAAATTTTAGGTAAGCATTTCTTTTTTGGTTTAATTTTCTTTAATAGTATCTCTCATTTTTATTCTGACTAGGTGACCTTGAAATTATTAGTCCCTGTCAGCACCTCTACATGTGGCCACATTCATTATTAAACTAATTACTTTTCTTCCATCACGATGTGATCAATTGGGTTTATCTCATTTGAGTCTTACTTTAGGTAAGCTTTTTTTTCTTACTCTTTCCGCTTTGGTACAGACTTTTTATGATTTTCTTTCTTTCGCTCAGAGCTTCTGAGGCTAAGTCTAAGACGTTTGCTTTAATTTTTGGCCAGCTTTCCTCGACTCCATCATATATAAATATATATATATATATATATATATATATATATATATATATATATATATATATATATATATATATATATACAAACAACCACAAATGAGATTATTTTATATTATCTCAGTTGAGATTATTATTTAAATAATCTCAACGACTAGTAAGTTGCACTGACGAATTGTAATATTTTGTACATATTTACATATTCTTTTTATCTATATTACAGCGTCTTGAAAAAGGCAAAAGAATAAAACAATTCCGAAAGCTAGACAAAAAATCAAAAGAGTGTTTCTTTAACATCCCGGTCAACCTTATGGCTGTAGCCCTAATAAACTGGTTGTTTATATATATATATATATAAATATATATATATATATATATATATATATATATATATATATATATATATATATATATATATATATATATATATATATATATCTGATGTAGTCGAGGAAAGCTGGCCAAAAAGTAAAGTTAGGAATTATTTTTCTAGAAATAATGCCATTCGCAGGCAAATACACCAATTTTATCATGATTCTCAACTACTATTTTTGTCATTTAACGTAATAATAACACTGCTTGGGGTAATTGCGGGGTAGATTAAGTAGCTCTGCGGTTACCACATCTGGTCCCAAGCCTAGATAGAATGTGGAGGGTGATTGAGAAGGCTAGGAACCTACCAATCGTAAAAACGAATACTGCTAAAAAAAACGAATGTCCAGCCTCGGAAGTGCATTGATACTATGAAGAACACTGCAAAAAATAAGGGTAAACATAAAATATTCAAAACCCAAATGAGAATTACTACATGGAATATCAGATTAGTCAACTAAAGGAACTAAGAAATAACCCAAGTGCTGAAAGATAAACATACATTTGAGCTCTACAGCAGATAGAAAAAAAGAAAAAAAACAATTAAAATTAGGGAAATACATACTAATCTACAGTAAAGTACAAAGAAAGCAGGGCTTAAGAAGGTGTAGCCTTACTAATACAACAAAGGTATCAAAATCATATCAAAGAGTATCAATACTTATCAGAAAGAATTGTAATACAAAAGATGAAAATGGAGAAGGAAGACCTAAAGATATTATTGTTCAGAGAGACGTGAACCTATGATGGTATTGTAATTCATCTATAATACATCCATTAAAAATAATCGACTTAAGATGCCTCTACTTAGCATATGTAGGTAGCGACCATAGCCGAATATTATGTAGAATAAGAGTCATCCTAAAATACCTACTTCACACCCAAGAGAGCAACGCCAACACAAACAAAAATCAGAGTTGAAGGACTACCTACGGAATCCACGGAATACTCATGGAGAAACAGAATATCAAAGAAGCTTATGGTAATGAAATATTAGAAAACGATAGCATCGAAAGAAGCTGTGAAAAACTCAAAAATAACATAATTAATGCAGCAACAAAATAACTTGGAGAGAAGAAATTAACGAACACTACCATATAAAAAAAACTAAATCGTTTCGAGATGAATTGAAGACAAAATGCGAAGAAAAGACGAAAGCCTCTTTACAATACATAACAGGTATACAACCACTGTAAATTTAGAGATGAAACGAATACTTTAATCAGTCAAATAAAAAGGAAGCACTGACAGAGCTTCTCAAAACAGATGGCATATGTCGTATCCTACAGAATATAAAAAGAAATATGGAGAATATGGAGAATAATCAGAACTATCAAAAATATTTACCAATAAAAGTAAAAGCAGAAGAAAAACTAACTGACCTAATTAAAGCTGGCAATGTGATAGCTCCCTGAAGACAGGGAGATTCACTGAGTCATCTATTGCTCAACGTGATCATGGATGAAATAATAAAAAAAAGGAAATACTAAAAAAGGATAGAAAATGGGAGAAAATTAACTAAAAATAATCTGCTATGGAAACGATGCAAAACTACTCTCTCAAAGTGAAGACAAATTACAACGTACGCTGTAATAATTTAATATAACCGCCAGGCAATTTTAGATGTTAATTTCCCCAAAAAAGACAAAACGCGTGGTGGTTATAACAGCAAATTAACTAAGATGTAAAGTAAATTGGAGCTGAACGATCAGTACGAAGACCATGAAAAAGATGGAGCGACAACTTAGTGGAGTCACATTGAAAAACAGATATAGTCATGTCTATATAAAAAGAAGAATAAAAGAAAAATATGATACGAAAATATCTATGAACAAAAGCTTTAAAAATATTGCTTATTCCCCATTACTCTACCTTGCCGTACTTTCCACAATTTACAGACAAACGCATTAAATTTTTCAGTAACTTACCAGTTAAAATTGCTCTAAAATTATAATATTGAAAGATGGTATTTGCTAATATTTAGAAAAATTTTTAAGTTTGTGCCATAAGAAAATATACTTAATTCGAAATAACCAATTTATCATTATTGTAGAATAAAGAGTTTTATTCGTTTATAAATAAAATAACGCTTCAATACCATAAATTTTCCGACAAGAACTTAATTTTGGAAATGAACATTAAGAAGTCGATTAGGAAAATGAGCGGAAACAACGATATATATGTCTCCGCGTTCATTGCTCCGACTTCAGCTTACTTCCAGTCTAGGCCCTTCCGTCCTGCAACACACTGAAAAAGAAAAGGGCGTTTTATCGCTGGTTGCAGTCGCGTGGAAAAATTTCAATTTGCGCCCATGTTCAACATTATTAATTTTCGAAATGATTTTTCTGCGGTATGGGCTCTCGTTCCATCAAATAGAACAGCCCATTGCAAGTGGCATTTATATCCGCCAGCACTTGAGAACCCAACTGAACATTTGTCTTTATTCTTCCAATTGGGTGAAGTGGTGGCCACCGGCAACACGAAAGCCAACTAAATTCATTCTCGTGCCGATGGGGCTGGACAGGGATTGTCTCTAGGTACAAAAATTAAAAATTAAAAATTAAAATGTGTTACGCATGGAACATGATTCAAGGTCAATTGCAAAATGTTCTACCGTGAGGTGTTATTTATATTTCCAGTTCACTATTTCTATTTGACAATGCTGTTATTGTCAATGCTTGATATGTTTTAAAACATAAGAGATATATGAAGTGAAAAATGATTTTCAATCTTTATGATTTTCAATTTTCACAAGACATGATGATAAATTAAAGTTTTTTTTTAATCAATTCATGTGCATGTTCTGGAATTATTAACGGCGACCTATAAGCATTGCGGTATAGCACAGATTTCTTGTTCTGAAAGCATTTTTCATTCAAAAGAAATACCAAAATCTAAGCGCACAGAAAAATTTTAAGGGGGGTGAGCAGCCATAAATCCACCCAAACTTTTAAGTACGTCCAAATCAAATGAATTTTGTGGCATCATTAGTTTAACACGTTATTTTTAAAACTTTTTTGCCTCTTATCACTTTTTCGAAAAACTAGTTTTTTCCTAGTTGCCCATAAAATTACAATTAGTTTCTACGGATACAATAATTACAAACAGTTCCATCAATAATAGTACATTTAATATTAGTGATCAATAATTTGAAGCTATCATTTATTGTGTGAATAAGATTAATATTAAAAATTTTGATATTACAATGGCCTACATATTCCAGGAAATGGCAGATATGCATTTAACTTTAGGTAAGTTGGATCTGATTAAATTATAATTTCAATAAACTATCCGGAATATCGTAGGTGAATGTCAAGGAAATAGTGCAGAAGCCGCAAGGCGTTATGCAGTAAAATACCCCAATCGAAATACAACCGATAGACGATTATTTCTGACCATTGATCGTCGTTTACGGGAAACGGGTATATTCGAACTGCAAGTTGCTGGCAATACTGGTCGTCACCATGGACCCATGGACTTTTGCTTTGGGGGTTTATGAAAGAGAAAGTGTATTCTGTAAAAATAGAGGACGAACAACAATTGAAGGTTAGAATAATTGAAGCTGCAAATAAATTTTGTCAGAAAAATATGATTTTTTAGCGCATTCGTTTTTCCTTATTAAAACTATACCCAATGTGTATTGAAGAAACTGAAGGTCATTTTGAACATTTATTGTAATATGATATTTATAGAGGTTATAGATATTTTTTGTACTTGTTAATTCATTTAAGCCATTTATTTAGTTGCACGTAATTTTTTAAAGGTTAATGAAAAGGGCCGTAACTCAATAAAAACTGTTTTGTGAAAAAAGTGATAACAGGCAAAAAATTTTTAAAAAATGTCTTAAACTAATGATGCCACAAAATTTATTTGATTTGAACGTATTCAAAAGTTTGGGGGTGCCAATATTGCAACTCCCGTCTAAGCGTACACCATATACTTGTGGAATGTAACCAGTACGCAGCAGCACGGATCAAACATGGTATCCACGGAAGTTTATGTGATATTTTAAATTCCAAAAACAATATGTCTAATGTGATAGAGTTCCTTAAAAACTGTAAATTATATCACCTGTTGTAATTGTATCATCTATCTATATTTTAATTTTGTATTCATCTGCTAGTTTTTTATTTTTCCTTTTTTTTTTTTAGATATCAATGTAACTTAATTTATTGTTTTCTGTAATACAGTTCCTCGTGTCAATGGCCACAGCAGCCGAGACATGTAATTTGAAATAAAAAAAAAAAAGTTTGGGGGGATTTAGAGCTGAACACCCCCCTTAAAATTTTTCTGTGCGCTTAGATGTTGTTGTTTCTTTTTTATGAAAAATGCTTTCAGAACAAGAAAGTAACGTGTCAATTTTTATTTTGTAACTTATTTGTGTACACTTTTGTACTAAGGTAAGTTGGATTCAATCAAATTATTTTTGTCCCCGGAATGCGTGATTTAATTTATGACATACCTTTTTGAAACACTCTGTATATGTATATAAATATATATATATATATATATATATATATGATATAGATATAGATATGATATATGATATAGATGAAAGTTTTTGTTGGGGGGTAAATATTGTCTTTATTCCTTTTGATTTACGAATTCTGTCGATTTTGTGACAAACTCAGTGACACCTTTGATGTAAGGAAGAAAAGCTTTCATATGATAAGGGGCTGAGTCCAGAACAAATCGTAGAGAGAACAAATCGTAGAATCCAAAATAGGATTTATGAACATTCCATGTTCGCATGTCCGATTCAATTTTAGTTCTAGGTCAAAACCATCTTCATACAGGTTACAAAATTGATTTTGAAAACTCCATACCCATAGCCCGCATCAGCTTCTATAAACCAAGAATTATTCGAGAAGCCATAGAAATCGAAAAAAGGCCAAATTGCCTAAATGAAAGAGATCACGGCATCCGGTTACCTTCGACATGGAGACCTCTTATAAAGAAAATATTGACCGCTCCACTCTCCAATCAAAATCCTGCCATCAGAAATGTTCGCCAAACCCTGCGGTAATCCCCACGCCAATCACCACGCTAACCCCCACGCCAACTTCCACACAAACCACGTCATAATCGACGGTATAAATGGACCTTACGCTGTTCCCAGTAGCAGTAATGCATTGATTAGTGATCAGTATGGTAGTGTCAGGGGGCTCGAGAAAATCATACCTCAGAATCTCTGAAGAAGACATTAAGAGAGGATGTTGAATGCTCGGCGCAGTGATAATCAACGCGGTTCAACCCTGAAAGCCTGTTGAGTTTAATATTATTTCTTGTAATAGTATTAATCTTAGCTTTACGTTTAAATATATGTCTAGTATAAAATTAGTATTTCTTGGGTTGAGGTTCAATAAGTAATATTAAATTTGGAACTAGATTTTATTGTCCATTGAAATCAATGTTTCGGCAGGAAACCCTTGCCTTTGTCAAGATTCTAAAATGTACAAGATTAGGAACAAAAAGTTATTGTAAAATATATAAAAAACTTACCAAAACGTAAATCGGGACACAATGAATTGACTGAAATAAAATTGATATCTGATATCTCATGGTTTACCTTCATTAGTATATAATTATTTTTATATGGGCGTATCGTTGGTGTTTTCGAAAAAGGTAAAGTGGAGATATGTTATGACTTTAGGAGTTTTTTATGGTGTTATATTTATTATTATTTAAATCAGATTGAAATATATTTTATTTAGGTTCTGTGTATCTTTTTTGTCATTGGTTGGTATTGGCGTTGGTATTTCTTTTTATTTCTATTGATTCGGATATCTCCCTCTTCTTTTTGTTCTGTTCGGTTTTTAAAATTTTGGTGTTTTCGAAGAAATTTATGCTTCTTCTCATTTTCATATTTTGTGAGCGCAATGACGTTGTTCTTGTCATATTTGCGAGAATGAATTCTGGATTGAAAAAGTTGACTGGTTTGCCCCATAAAGACACCTTCGCAGTCGATACATCGTATCTCGTAAACTACATGGGATTTTTTGAATTTTGGAGATGTTTTTAGTTTAGTGAAATATTTATTTAAAAGGTTGTTGCCTTTGTAAACCACTGTTATGTTTTGTTTGGCTAAAAGATTTATTAGTTGTTCGGATAAGCCTTTTCTATAAGAGTTGTATACGTAGTCTTGATACTGTTGGGTTTATTGTTATTTGTATGGTTGTTCAAATCAAGACTTAATAAATATTACTATAGCTGTATGAAGAGTTGGAAACACCCGAGGAGATGAAAAGTTTATACGTAATTGCTAAAGCAAAAGAAAAGTCATGGAAGTGCTGGACTCACGTGTGGCAGATTGTGACAGATGATACGAGTACTTTAAAAAATGCTAAATGAAAAACACCAGAGGAGAGATAGAGATTACGGAACCCTAAACGAGGATAAAGAAAGATGAGGTTGTTAAACCTTTAAATAGGATGAAGAATGGTAAGGCAGTAGGATCTGGTGGAATACCTGTGAAAGTTTGAAAAGCGCTAGGAGAGGAAGGGGTTGATGTGTTATAGCAAAATATGACTAGGATATATAAAAGGTATGGACTACATACAAAAAAATCGTATACTCTATTAGGTGGTACAGAAAGCTCTAAAGTTAAGCTCTGTTAAAAATTATTATAAATGATATTTTTATATCTATATTATATTAAAATAATATAAAATAAATAACTAATAAACATATAAATTATTTCTCAGTGACTACATATATATTTCGTAACCCTTTCCTACGGACTATATAGATAGTATACATTTCCACCGAGTTGGATTGTTTCCAAACTTTACAATTAAAGTTGGATGATGTTTTTTATCAAGAGTTTGGAAAATGTGTATCAACAGATGGTGTCCTTTCATTCCATAGGTTTAAAGATATGCTAACCAAACATGCTTTAATTCAAAAGATTTTATCGAAAATGTATGTTATGCTAAGTAAATTTAAGTTTATAGCTCTTATTTATGGATTTAATGCTAATATAGTAAATGTGTTATTATAAAAACTATAATTCAAAAGAAAATATATACTAAGATTTTAGTTTAGTTTTCCTTTATTACCTTTTGAATAGTATATGTGTAGAAATATTTAAAAAAATATGTGTAGAAATTTAAATAAACTGGCAAATAACATAAATAAACAAACAGTCAGTAAACTTGTTAAAATAACTCAACTGTGTATAATTCTAGTAATGTTTTAAACGACTCCTTAAAACCAAAACTACTAAAAATCATTTCTAATTTAAAACAATAAGAGCTAAATATAGATTTATTGTTAAAAAAAGCAAGCAAGTGTCATGGCAAAAGTTTTTTTAGAAATCAATAGATCTACTCCAATTGGTCAAATCTGGAACATGATTAGAATTATATCTGGAAAAAATTCACATCACACATAAAAGACAATCAGACATTTACGTCCGAATGCAATATATCTGAAATAATGGCAAATCAATATTGTACCGCTTCTAGTAATAAAAGCTATTCAATAGAATTTTTAAATAAGAAACGATTCGAAGAAAATAAAGGAATACCATTAATCAATGACACTTCACCAATAAACAATCCTATAAGTTTTACTGAACGTATTAAAACTCTTAAATCCGTTAGAAATACTAGTCCAGAACTAGATAACATACCTGTGCTTTTTCTACAGAACCTACCCTTAGTAGACCAAGAACTATTATTGCAACTTTTCAATTTTATATGAATCAATAAGGTATTCCCACAAATATGGCAATCGTCAATCATAGTTCCCATATACAAACCAGGTAAACCTAAATATGAAGCACAATCCTAAGACCAATCTCTCTCCCGAATACAATGTGCAAGTGGCTAGAAAAGTTCATTGCCAATCGACTCATGTGGTATATATTGAATATAATTGGATTTATAAAAAAAAGATCAACATTAGATAACTTAATATCATTGGAATCAGAAATTCACGAAGCATTTATAAGCAATCCAGAATGTTTAGCCATATGCGCCAGAATGTTCTTTGTTGTACAAAATGCTTTTGATACAGTATGGCGCTATGATATTTTAACTACACTTCACAATTGGAAGATTCACGGTAACATGTTTGCTTTTATTTTAAACTTTCTACGGCAACGATATTTTCAAGTTTGAATCAATAACCATTTGTCTGAATCTAAATTACAGAAAAATGGAAGTCCACAGGGCTCGAATCTAAGCGTAGCACAATTTTTAATTGCTATTAACAATACTGTGTCGTACTGCAATAGCACAATTAAAACTTTTTAGTACGCTGATGATCTGGTAATTCTAGCAAGAAATAAAAACATATTATCTGCTCATAATTGTATTGCTGCAGCTCTTGAGTCGATAGAATCGTGGTCTAACAATACTGGGCTCCAGTTTTTCACCACAAAAATAAAAGCTATACATTTTTCACGAAAATCAAATCCACAAAAGCTCCCAAATCTATTTTTATACAATTCTCCTATAGAATATACAAAAGAAATAAAAAATTCCTAGGGATGCAACTGGACTCAAAATTAAACTGGACAAGTCATATACACTCGCTAAGACTATCGTGCCAAATTGGACTAAACATTATGAAATCTGTATCACATAAAAATTGGGGAGCAGATTTTCCAACTCTAGTAAATTTATATAGAACTTTAATTAGATAAAAACTGGACTACGGATGTGTTGTGTTTAACTCCGCGAACCAAGCATTGCTCAAAACTTTGGATACTCCTCAGAGTTCAGCCGTTAGACTTGCTCTTGGAGCATATTGCACCAGTCATGTGGACAGTCTACTCTGTGAAGCTGGAGAGTCACCCTTAAACCCAAGAAGAAAATACTTAACTCTATCGTATGACTCAAATATAAAATCTCACCAAAAAATCCAGCTCTCTATCATGATGTCACTAACAGGTTCCAGGAAGTCTATAAAAAAAAAGGTCCTGTACCTTTCTATGAATAAGCTAATAGATACTTATTAAATTTTAATATTAAACTACCTCCCATTTATTCTACCTGTGAAATAAATTTATATTTTCCCTCTCCGCTTTATAACCTTAAACTTACTGCATATAACAAAAATAACGTAATACCCAATTCTTTTAAAACTCACTTTCTCCATGTTCTCACACAGTACAAAAATTACAATCTTATATACACGGACGCATTCAAGACCATAAATGAAGTAGGAACAGGCTTTGTGATATCACATGAATATTCCATTTATCAATTGTCTCCCGAGAGAAGTATTTTTACAGCAGAACTATTTGCCATAATTAAGGCCCTATCCTTTATTCTAGAAAAAAAAACTTCCTAAATCTCTTATAATATCTGATTCACTTAGTTGTCTGACATCAATTTCTCAGATTTATCCCTCTCATCCAACATTACAGCAGATTCAGTTAATTTTATACCTTATAGACCAAAACAATTTGACAGTAGAGTTCCTGTGGGTACCGTCACACGTTAGAATAGATGGTAACGATAGTCTAGCTAGGTCCGAAGTAACCAGTACAGCCGCAGCAGTGGAAAATCTAACGGTGCCTTTAGACTTAAAACCTTACTTAAAAGCAAAATTGCATGATGTTTGGTAAATCCAATAGAATAGAAGCACCACTAAATTGATAGAAATAAAATCTTCCGTCCTTCCACGGAACTTCTGGCCTTCAAAGCGACAGAATCAAGTCCTAATAACACGTCTCAGATTAGGACACACTTCTACAATACATGCATACTTGTTATTACTTTTTACTTTTATTATTCATCCGCATTATCCTTTTCCATTTGTTTTAAACGTTTCAACGTTTGGCATTCCTTTCCCCAGGTAGCTGTAGCTTCCTCCGTGGTTGGTATTAGTTGTTGCCCTGGAAACCATCAGGGTCTTCTAACTCTAATGCCACAAATTGGTTGCATTGCTCCTATAGTGATCCTTTCCCAAGTTAATATGCTCCTTTTGTAACTTGGCTGCACCGTACTAAAGACGACCAATAGTCAGAAATACGTATGTTCGGTTGAACTTCCATCGATATACCATTTTTGGTTTTCTGTTTTGCGAGACATGCCATTACTTTTTACTTTTATTATTCATATTATTTTATTTATATATTTATATATATATATATATATATATATATATATATATATATATATATATATATATATATATATATATATATACGTTTTCACATGTATGACTTCGCTGTTTTCACTACTTTTCGTTATTCTTCTCCCTTTGATTTTCCTTCCTATATTTCTAATTTACATACTCCTTAAGTCTTCTTCCACTTGTTGTCTCCATCTCAGTTTAGATCTTCTTGTGGTGATTTTACCTGGTGGTATCCATTATGGTTATAACTCTTAACGGTTTGTTCTTCTCTTGTCTCATTATGTGTTCTTACCATCTAATTATCTGTGCTTTTATTGCTCTAACTACGTTTTCTTGACTTGGTTGTTGTATTTCGTGATTTATTCATTGTCTTGCATCCTCTTCGTTTTCCCCCTTTGGTTCCAGTATTTTTCTCATAATCTTCCTCTCAAAAACTTTCAGTTGCTCTTTTTGTTTTCTATTAATGTAAATGTCTCTGCAGCATATACTACAATTGGTCTTATGGCCGTTTTGTAGATTTTCATTTTTGTGTTTCGGCTTATTTACTTGACTTATTTTTTTTTATACAACGCAGTATTTTCCGCTTGAATTCTTCTTTGAACGTTTCGATCTCTTCGAAATTGTGTGCGTATATTTTCATTTCTGTCATTCATGTCTTATTTTTCTTGCTTATGTTCATGTTGTTTTTATTTATTTCCAATCCTATCAGTTTGGCTTCGTTTTCTATTTCTTGGAAGGTTTTCTTAACTTCCTCTTTTATCTGTTGCTACTATGGTTCTATCGTCCGCATTACCAACTAAACGATTTCGAATTATCGCCACGAAAAGAGGCAAAATGCCCTCACTCCCAAAATTCAATTTACTTCCATTTTTTACGTTCTATGTGATTAAAAAATAGGACTCAGCATAATTTAAAGCCGCCACTTCTCCCCTTACTTCCTACCGTCAAAAACGTAATTTTTTCGTTGTTTTTCAGTAGGTAAAAAAAATTTAAAAATTGCAAAAAAATTTAGACGCATATTTAAGGTTTTTACAAAACTTAGACTCATAGGATTTGTGCACTTAATCAAAAAGTATATTTATGATTTTTTTAGATTTTCCCGTCAGGTACGCTATCTTCAAAAACCCAAAAAACTGTTTTTTAGGGGTTTTTTTTATAGGTTATATAATATAATATAAAACTGAGTCCTTTTGAACATTGAAAATTGCGCCAAACACCGTTAAATCCCCAAAAAATAATATTTTTGAGGATTTTTAAAAGTTTTTGTAAGTATTTGCGGGGTTAAATATTTTTATCCTTACGTTTTATGTGACAGCGATGTAAAATAAGAGCTATTTTAGCCCGCCACCCTCTTCCCCTGCCGCTGAGTCTCATTTTTTATTTACATCTGACGTAAAAAAATAAAAAAATATGTTTTGTTAAATATAATTAAGTTAATATAATTAAATATAATATAATTAAGTTTGTATCGATCTCAAAAAATATGATTAACCCCGTAAAAATCATTCAATCAAAACACTAAAAAAGATGTTTTTTTTGGGGTTTAGAGGTGTTTCGCCCAATTTTTAAATATCCTCTAAAGGACACAGTTACTTCAAATTATATATAAACTATAAAAAAGTCCTGATTTAATCTATTTTGAAACTGGAGAAAATCCCCAAAAACCCCTAAAAAAATATAGTTTTGACTAAATATACAAAATAGAAAAAACTAGACCTGCAGCCATCTCCAAACAAAACTTATACACTGTTCTGAAAAAAAAGCATTTTTAGGATATGCTCAACCTATGGGTCTAGAAAAATACACAAGTTTTGTAAAAGTCTTAACTTCACCTGTGAATTTTTTTGTAATTTTTAGTTAATTGCAGCCCACTGAAAAAAAAAACGGAAAAATTAATCCCACTTGTAGGGGAATGGAGGGGTTGAGGTTTTGAGGTTTTAAATTAGGCTGGATCCTATTTTTTATCACACAGAACATAAAAAAATAAAAAAATGAAGTCTGGAAGTGAGGGCATTTTGCCTATCTTAACGGAGAACGCGCTTTGTATAAGACAACTAAAATATCAATTATTATTACTTTAAGGGGCATAGCTCATAACAAATATTCCATAAACAGACAAACTTGTTAATAAATAACGTAAACAATAAATGCATATATTAGTAGTGGCTAAGAAATATATATCACTACTTTAGAATTTTTATTTTGTGTTTACAGTGAGGGCCAAAATTATGGAACAAATTTGTTTTTAGAGAATAGGCTACTTTAAAGACAAATTCCAACCAAAGCGATTTTTATTTTTAAATTATGATTTTTTGTCATCATCATACTAGTGACATTATCCATGTGGACGTGGTGACGTAATCGATGATTTTAGAATAAATATGAGAATGAGAATAGGGCTCGTGTGCTAGCTCATTTGAAAGGTTATTCAAATCTCTCTTCAGTGATACACTAACATATTTATTTATATAGGGTTGCCCACAAAATATTTAATTTTTGAATCAAATTTACTTACGCAACAAGAACTGTGTATATAAGTTATTTAATACAAAATACATTTTACTGTTGTCAGAAAATAGAAAAAATGTTAATTTGACAAATAAAATTGCTTTTCGCTTAAATTAAATATTCCAATTATCACCCACCTGCCTCTTGGCAGTAACTGAACAGACGACGATAATGATCTTAAACATTGCGTATCATTTCTGGAGTAATATTACGAATTTCAAGTTTAATTCTTTTTCTTCTTCTCCTTCTTCGCGCGACTAGGATTACTCCTGTTTGTCTGCCTCTTATTCTGTTTTAGTCGTTGTTGACTGTACATTATCTTTCCACCTTTTTGGCGGCCTTCCAACGGGTCTTCTGCTACACGACTTGTTTTTACAGATGTTCGCTAATCTATCTGGTCCCATTCTATTTACTCCCAGTTTAATTTTATTTTTTAAATCTTGTAAATTTTGTGGTCGTTCGGCAATCTAGATCCTCTTCATTGATTTCTTAAAATGTATTGAAAAATAGGAAATACATTAGTCCATAATTTATCTACTATTAAAACACTTAAAGAAGTTTATAAGTCAATGTTTAGTACTGCTGTTTTTCTACGACGACGACGACGACGACAATCTTGTTGAATATTGTATAATGGGAAACATTGTGTAACACGTAATAGTAAAAATCAAGTGGAGCAATATCTGGAGATCTTGAGGGCTACTCTATTGTTCCCCTCTTCCAATCCCTCTCCTAGGAAAACATCCGTTAAAACATAACGAAAATTATTTTTAAGGCCGGGTATAAGCTCACTTTGTAAAAAACTAAGATATCTTAATACCCCGTTAGAAGCTCATTAAAGAAAAAAACATATAATTGTAGGTATCCTCGATTATATCTGCCCACAAGTTTAGTTTTGAGGTGAGTCATTAAATTCGGATTTTTTTTCCAATATATACAGTTTGGCCAACTTATTGTTCCATGTAAACAGAAATTTACATCATCAGGAAATAGGATTTGACGAATGAAGCGGGAATTTTAATTACATAAATCTTTTTATTTGGATGATATTTGTCTTTTTATAATAAACATGAAAAAGACCTCTTAGAAATATTTGTATCCGCTGCAGTTTGCCTTAAATGAATGTATTTTATGCGATATATAAACTTTACTCGATTATGCTGGTTTAGAGCTACTTCAAAATGAGATTAAGCTAGTAACAAAGACTGTAACATCTGCAAATATTGTCAATAATCAATCCTCATCAAATTGATAATGGTTACCTAGTTCTGGTTTTTTTTTTCAATAGGTTGATATTTGATAATACTCTGCAGAAATGTGGTAGGGTACCATCATTTTCATCTTCTTTAGCGTATGTAGAGTGGATAGATAGATATAACATTTACACACTGAACGTTTATGTTAAATCAGCCATGTTGAACGGAAATAGAAAAATAAAATATCAAAGAAAATCATAAGACAGATACCAGTGGGAAAAAGTGTACTGGTCAATTGAAACAAGATTATGAAACCCTAAAAATTAGCAACTGGAAAGCAAAAGTAAAAAGGAGATCAGCATAGAGGAAAATTCTGGAAAAAGCCAAAACATGTAAAAATTAGTTGTCAATTTAACCATATAATGATATTTTTTGTAGTTATCCGATTACTTTAAGATCTTTTTATACGATTATAATTTGCTAAGTGTTATCAGTTGCTCTAATTTTAATTTTGTAAACAAAGCTGAAGGGAATTGATAAAATCTTTTAATTGGCTACTTTAAGAAGTAATTTGTAATAAAAATGCCTTGCTAAATTATATACTTACCTAGTATTTACCTTGTTATTTATTTTAAAGTCTATCGCCGATACGGACATCCTTCGAAATTTTCCAACCTTTAAAATACCGTCTACTGATTTTAATCAAAAGCATCTGTTTTATCCTTTTATTTGAAGTATTTGTCTCCGCGTTTATTATTTTTGTTTTATTTGAGTTGAATTACTTTTCGATTTCAGAAACCACTTGCATTTATTCTTTATTTCTTTAGAGCATATTGAGTTCGGGCCATTTGCAGTGATTCGTAAGTGGATCAGAGATGAAAGGAAATATATAATTTTCCTTTAATGGAAATAAACTTAACATTTACCTTTAGAAGAAATTATAAAAATCACAAAATATAAGCCAATATTCTTATTGAAAATAGTTAATTTACAAAAGAAAAAAAAATATGAAACTGCAACGATTTGAGAAAATTGATAAGAGAAAATATTTTTTAAATTAAGTAGGCAAGCATAGCAGGACATATCATACAGGCTGCTAACTTTAAAAACCCAAATTGTGCACGAATAAAACTACAAACGAAAATGACTACCCTTAAGCGGAACTACATCGATAATTAAATTTTTCAAATTACATGAGAGACTTTTCTGTCAGATTATGAGTTACATACTCCCGATAGTGATTGCAAGATCTTGCCGTGGGTTCGATGACTTAAGCTGGCTTTATATAGGGCTGAAGTCTGGTGCAGGAGATGGAACAAGTATGTGTGTGTGACAATGAATGGGATATCTGTTGAATAAATGTATTCCCTATAAACAAGCTAGGCCTGGTGAATGGGCAGATGAACGGCTGTGAAAGGACCTCGCTAAGGTAGTTCTTGTCACCACTTAGATCTCTGGACTACCTGGGAATATCTCCTTTACAGTAGAGAGACTAAGTATGGATGAACTGCCTTAGTGAATTAAAAAAAGTCCACCCAAGTTAACGATACCAGGATCCATAGCGTGACGAATGGTGTTGGCCCCCTGCAATGAAATCTCAAGACTAAATTAGTGTCCAGATTGACGTTTTGTTGCGCGAGAGACAGCCATCTACAGAAACCTGCCTGGTATAAACCGTGTCTATTACGTCATAAAACGAACATAGATGTGGCGGCTCCTCGCCTTAACCAGCCGGCCAAGTGGAAGGGAACTACAGTAAAAATCGTTCCAATTTTAAGGTGAAACAGCATATTCCAAAGAATGAATAGGGGGTACCTTAATACTATTATGTGAACTCTAGGGCACCTGGCAAACCCCTGTTTTAATAGTCTTCCTGTAGCACGCAAAGCTCTACTGCAAGTGACATTTAGTTTCCTAATGTCTCGTGGGAATCTGTATGGAATCCTATAATAAAGAAAAAGAAGGAATATTCAACTTCGAAAGATCGGACACTGAAATGGAGGTTCGCGACCCTCATGTAAAAGTCAAAATCAATAATGAAAAAGCTGAGGAGGAGCTACTTTTAACTAGTGGCGAAAGCTTAGGCCCTTACGTCTTCTACATGGGAAAAAAAGGATAAAGCTATTTGGTACCACAAGAAAAAGGTTTAAATACAGATGCAAATAAAGCGGGTTTAGCTAAATGGCGAAAGGTGTTAAAGTGGAAATTTCACCCTCGGAATTCCCACGTCATCTCCTTACAACGGAACAATTAGAGGCCGTAAGATAGTTGATTCTCGATAAGATTCTAAAATACCAAAAACAAAAAAGCGAAAAGCTAACTTTTTAAGTGCTTAAAACAGACCTGGCTAGCAATCTTTGATGTGCGCCGACAAAGCCACCTTGCAGTGGTTAAAGAGATACAGCCACGGGAGGGTGCCACACTGAGACATAGAGGGAGCAGAAATTCCTCACACTGAAGCCTTTATGGCGCACCAGCATACGTAAACTTGCGTTCCAGCTCGTGGTGAAAAATGGTATATCATATCCGTTTTAGAACAACCATGCAATAAAGGCGTGTATTGACGTGTTTATAAATCGGAATCCTAAATTATCGTTCATATTGCCAGAGCCGACAAGTATAGCGAGATGTGCAGCCTTTAATAGACGAAAAGTTGGAGAGTTTTTCGGAAATGTATGAAAAATATAATTTCTTACAAAACCCAACCAGCATATCTAACAAAGATGAGTTTGGTGTAAAACATCATCTTCTAAGCCACCAAGGCTCATTTCAGTAAAAGGAAAACACAAGTGGGAGTAGTAAGTTATGCTAAGACAGGTGAAGTGACCACAATAATTTGTTACATCAATGGCAAGTTTTATTTCGTTAGCCTCCATTTTCGGAAAGAGGAAGAAAGTAGGAGAGAGAATATTGGGCTCTGGACCAGTTGGTAGCGCCGCTTGGTGCAGTTATTCTGGGTGGATCACGGAAGACATCATTCATGAATGACTGAAGTTCTTTATTAAAATAGTTGGATCACCCAAACAGCACCATGTGTTTTTAATTTTCTATAACCACAGTTCGCATACTGATACAAATCTTGCTAAAAAGCTAATGACAGGAACATCTATAGGAAGAAGAAGCAGAGGCTGACCGCGAATTAAGTGATTAGATAGAGTTGCGACCGACTTAGGGATGCTAGAGATCAGAAGATGGCAACACGTTGCCAGAAACCGAACAGAATGACAACTAATTATACAGCAGGATCCACAGAGGATTGTCCAGCCAAAGATGACAATGATGATAACCGCAGTTTGAATTTAAAATTGAACAATATTATTCTCGCCTAGAGGCGAACAATACACGACATCACGATGACGTGAAAATTTTCCGAAAATGAAACATTGTCCTTGCTACTGGTACCAATATTTTTGTACGGCATTAAGTCGCAGGTCATTACCTATTACCATTACCTAAGTTATAAATCTTGTACAAATATGTATGACCAAAATGCCCCCCTCCTTTAGTGGTAAGTTTACCTTACCTATGTAGTCTCCTGTACGGATAAAAATTGACGGCATAGTTACTAAAGTTGTTATTACCTATTATACTATCGATTTATATGCGATTTATGCTGAATCAAATGACCCCTTAAAAATGTCCCATACTATGCACTATAGAGTTGCTGAAGAAATTAGAATAAACTTTTCTCTTGTCAATAATTTAATTTTTATTGTTAAAAAATATTTGTTAAGATGCCATTAAGAGTTCAGCTGTACAAACACATCTTCTCTACAAACACGGCTTCTTAATACACCACTTCCACCACAACCAATAATTACAAGATAAGGAACCTGGTTAGAGTCTTTATTTTGTAAGCCAATGCTTTAAAGACATTAAAAGGTTTATTTTTGAATTTATTGATGATTTTACCTGAAACACCCAATTAATTACAAAAACCGCAAAGTTCGCGTTCAGAAATTGTTGAAATTTTATGATGATAACAATCTAGCCATTTCTTCTGCTCAACGAACATTTAAAAATATAATCGTTCAACAATAAATTCATTTTCTGAAACCAAATTATGATTTTGTACCTGAAACACTCAATCAATTACAAAAACCGCAAAGTTCGCGTTCAGAAAGTGTTGCTTTAGTAGAAACATTTATTTCTTCTTGTCTAAACGTTAAGAGAACAATTGCAGCACAAAATTTATAAAAATTAAATAATACCGTTGACAAAATGTAGGATTTTCTTTCGTCAAGTGGCAAATATTTTCGGAAGAACCCATTGTGGACCAATGCCTCTTAGCAAACCTAAAATATGCTCCTATCACATCAGTTAATCTCGAAAGAAGTTGTTCTATTTATTTCTATAAATGTTTAAGAAATATTTAATTGTCTATCTTTTTTCTGGGAAATCCGAAGTATAGAAAGTACAATTATTGTAAGTTTTGGGTTTAGTTATTTATTTTGAAATTATAGTGTTTACGTTTGAATATGCATATTTAAGTCTGATTATAACATATTAGACACAACTTGGTGGAGATCGATTGGTAAAAAAGACAGTTTAAGCTCGACAGAAGTTTTTATAATTTTATTTGTGACTGTGGAATTTTCCAATTTCAAAAACTTTTTCGTTTATATTTACTTCGTTAGATAATAGATAATAGAATATATTTTATATTATTTTAGTTAATATGACAACACGTATGTTTGTCATAAGAATTCCTAATTCAAGTTTTTATTTAATTATCATAGTGACATACTGTAAAGTACAGGTTTTTAAATTATGAAAGGTAAAATTCTCACCTTGTTTGTCTCTGCCTTCGTGCCGTAAGATAATATTACTGCCATCCTCTCTTCTCCAAGCAACTGTCGGTTCCGGCACTCCAGTGGCTTTACATTTGAGCCGGATTGTGCCCCCTTCGACAGCTTCAGTCACGTCGTTAGGTTCGTTGTCTGACAATATGTCTGGCGATATTACTACTTCCAAATTACCCATCTGAAAAATAAAGGAGGTAAGAATAAAATATTACCCTGAATAACTGAAGTAAGCTAACAGAAAATTGTTTTAGGGGAATTTAAGCTTTTATAATACTAGTAAAAAGAGAAAACTGTAAATTGCCTTTGTGTCTTCTAATTTATGTTAAAGTATACTATGGCTGTACTAAAATAAGCATGTAAAATAAAATGAAATGAAAAAGCGGTACTTAATAAAATTAAATATTTTTAAAAGTCTTATAGAATCAGCAGTTGTTAAAATAGAGAAAGCATAGTATCGAACCAACGAATATACATATATATATATATATATATATATATATATATATATATATATATATATATATATATATATATATATGTATATATTGTAACTAAGATAAGACACGAAATTACAAAAATTTACAGCTTGATAGTAGCCGAGTCATTGTGCTAAATGACGTAAAAATTATGGTTTTAAATTGCCAATGTAAAGTTTGGTTAGCATGTTTGTAACAAATATTTTCGGATAAATTAAGTAAAAATGGTTACGTAGTCAATAACTAATTAATGTTTATTGATATGGAAGATTGTCGATCGAAATTATCGTAAAATCGTACCGAGTTATTCTTGAGCCACCTTTCTAGAGGTTAACAAAAATTATCAGAGGAGTTTTCTTTAAATATCTCAAATAAAACTTAAAAACAAATTTTATTACATGTTCTCAATCAAGAAATAATAGCCGTGCATATAATAAGAGCGGTCTTCTATAGGTATAAGCTTCAGAAGGGGTAGCAGATAGTATTCTTATACAGCCCCCAATAAAGGGCAGACTACTTTAGGGCTTAGCAAGCCCGCTTCTATGCCAGCTGCTGTTTCTCTCCTAACCTTTTTTCTAGAAGAAAACAGGTCCCAATCCTGTGCTTCATCTTATCCCCATATATCCTTCCCTTCTCACACCTCGACCGGAAGGTCCTTAAATATTCCCGACGGAAGGCAGCAGCGACCGGAAGTACCAAGATAAGGGGCATAGGAAGTGATCCTGGACCGGCTTTTTCACAAGTTTTATGAGCAGAATGGTTGTGATGACGAAATCTTCTTCTCATTGCGCCGTCTCCTTTCGAAGGTTGGCGATCCAAATGGCAATTGTAGTTTTGGAAACTGCTGCGCGAAAGATCTCTGCGGATGAGCGGTCGAACCATCTCCTCAGGTCTTTCAGCCACGAGTTCTGGCGTCTTCCTACTGATCTTTTGCCCTGTACTTTTCCTTCCAGTATAACTTGAAGTAATTCATATCTTTCGCCTCTCAGCACATGACCCAAGTATTGCATTTTCCTCTCTTTGATTATTCTTAGTAATTCTTTTTGTTTACACATGCGACGAAGTACCTCAACATTAGTAACTCTTTGTACCCATGGAATCCTCAACATTCGTCTGTATATATACATCTCAAAGGCATCTATTCTTTTTTCTACTTCGGAGTCCATTGTCCAACTTTCACAGCCATACAGTAAGACAGAAAAAAAGTAACATCTGATCATTCGGATTCTAAGCTGTAGACTAAGGTCTGATCTTGTAAAAAATGTTTTAATGCTCATGAATGTTTTCCTTGCTTGTTCGATTCTTGACAGGATTTCTTTTTTTGGATTACACTGACTATTGATATTTGTTCCCAAATATTTTATGGAATTTACCTGTTCTATTATTTGACCCTTGGCATACACCTGTACGTTTATTGGTGTCTTTGAAAATACTAAAGTTTTAGTTTTGGAAACGTTTAGATGTAAACCGAACATTTCGCTGTGGTGAACTACCGCATTTATTATATTTTGTAGTTCTTGTGCGTTGCTTGCTATTAAGACGGTATCATCAGCATATCTGATGTTGTCTATGCTGATTCCGTTATCGAGTAGCGGTGATAAGACGCAACCCTGTCTCACTCCTCGTCGGATTTGTATGTCTTCGGATGTTGTGTGCTCTATTTCAATTGTTGCCGTTTGATGCCAGTATAGTTCTGAGATAATTCGCAAGTCTTGTTCGTCAACTCCAGTTGTTCTCAGAATTTCGATCATCTTTTGATGGTTAACGCAGTCAAATGCTTTTCGATAGTCAATAAAACATGCATATACATCCACATTCATGTCTCTGCATCGTTGCGTTAACACATTTAAGGCAAAAAGAGCCTCTCGTGTTCCCAATCCGTTTCGAAATCCGAATTGAGTGTCACTCATCTGGAACTCGCACTTCTTGGAAATTCGTGTATGGATAATTCTGAGAAAAGTTTTAAGGACATGAGACATCAAGCTTAATATTCGATAATCATCGCATTGTGAGGAATTCGATTTTTTTGGTAATGCTACGAATGTTGATTTTAGCCAGTCTGTTGGTATTTTACCTGTGTCATATATCTTATTGAATAGTGCTGTTATTAAATCTAGGCCTTTACTTTCGTTATCTGCAATTAGTTTAAGTATTTCGACATTGATATTGTCTAGACCGGTGGCTTTTCCATCTTTCTGAGATTTTACTGCATGAATCACTTCTTCTTTGGTTATTTCTGGGCCTTTTTCATTTATTCGATTATCTGTGGATGGTGGAGAACAAGGTCTATCGTCGTCAAAAAGAGTTTGTATGTATTCTTTCCATCTCTCTAGTTTGTCTTCTGTACCCATAATTATTTCGTTATTATCATTTTTTAATATTGTTGCTTGTCTCTTTTTGTGTCTACCTGTCATTTCTTTTACTTTTTTAACAATATTAAAGGTGTCGTATTTTTCCTGAAGTTGTTCGATTTCTAGGCATTTTGTTGACATCCAGTTTTCTTTCGCCTCCCTGCACTTTTTTCTAATGATTTTGTTGATTCGCTTGTATTCTATTGGGCTTGTTTTATGTTTTCGTCTTACGTCCATGAGGTCCATGATCTCTTGCGTTATCCATTCTTGTTTTTTGTTGTGTTTTATGAACCCGATGTCTTCTTCTTGTATCTTTGTTATTTTTGTTTTTAGAGCAGTCCATGTTACTTCAATGTCTGTCTGTACCAAGTTTTCGATCGTTTTTATTTCTTCTTCAAGCTTGATACTTATTTCTTTTTTCTGTTCAGGGTTCTTCAGTTGTGAGATGTCTATTTTTCTTGTCACTGTTTTCTTTTTGACTTTGAGAAATCTTTTTAATCTAAAATCCATTATAACTGGATTGTGATCGCCATGTATATCAGCTCCAGGGTATGTTTTCGTAGATTGTATGTATTTCTTAAAGGTGTTATTGAGCAAAATGAAGTCAATTTGATTTCTAACAATTTTGTCTTTTCTGTCTGCAGGTGATTTCCATGTGTATAGCCTTCTAGGATGTTGTTTGAAGAAGGTATTGGCAATTAACAGATTGTTTTCTACGCAGAATTGTACAAGTCTATCTCCTCTATTATTTCTGGTACCTAGACCGTATGCTCCTATGTGGTCTCCTTCAGCACCACGACCAATTTTAGAGTTAAAGTCACCCATGATCATCGTTATCTCACCTCTTTTTGTCAGTCTCATTATTTCATCTATGTTGTTATGACGAAATAGGACAGGATAATCCATTGCATTATCATTTCCAAGAAAGTTAGGCTTGATTTCCAAGAAAATGCCGTTGATGTTGTCACGCAGCCCGGGAGACGACTGGCGCTACCTTGTGTCTGAGGCAAGAAGTGCAAAATTGGTTACCGGCCACGCGAATGTTAGTGACCACGCATCGTGTGGAAACTCAGCTACTGTATGTGGAACATGGAACGTACAACAAGGGTTAAAGATAATCACAGGTAAGCTGTCGATTATTAAAAGAGAGTTAGCAATGTATAGAATTAAAATCTATAGATTAGCTGAAACGCATTGGTTAAAGGAGGCCTATTTTAGAACTTACAATGGCAATTATGTTTACTTTTCTGACGATGAGACGTAGAACTATACAGGTGTTGCTATTCTGGTCTCACCAAGATTACAAAAATCTTTCGTCGAACTCAAAGCGATATAATAGTTCTCCTTAAACTGGAAGGCAAACACATAAATTTAATATAATAGAAGTTTATGTGCCAACCAGTACAGCTGACTACATAAAAATTGAGGAATTCTATGAAAAATTGGAAACAAAAATTTTTAACATTCCAAATAAAGAGCTAACCTTAATATGCGGTAATTTTAACGCAGAAGTCAACAACGCTACACAAAGTAGCAACCTAAAGAATGTACTGAAAAAGTTCGGCATAGGTCAGAGAAACAAAAAAGAAGAGACCGCTCAATCAAGTTTGCTATTACAAATAACTATTCTATTATGAATACTTGATTTAAGTACCATGTATGCCGACTGTATATTTGGAAAAGTCCTGGAGATCGGTTTAGAAAATCAAATTGACTACATTCGCACTAAGGTTCGCTTTAGATAATTAATCCAAAGAGTCAGATCATATTCAGAGACGACATGCGGATCAGATCATACTCTCCTCGTAGTTAGAGTAAAGCTCAAACTTGAAGCGCACAACAGATGGCGGGAGACAAAGAGGATAGAATAAAAAAGAAGGACCACCTTCTCCAAGAAGTTAAACAAAGTATGCCCTCTATCACGTAAGGGTACATCACAAGAAACATGGAAGACTATTAAATATTGTAGATCTGTAGAGGAGTTAGACAGGTATGTGTTTTATCGCCACTTTTGTTTAAATTATATTCTGAAGAAATTTTCCAAAACACCGTTACCGTTAATGGAAAATTAATTAACAACTTACGATATGCAGACGACACTGTGATCATAGCAAAGAGATAGAAGATCTACATGTTATCGAAAGCTTAAGTATGAATAGTGCTAAGATGGGAATTACTATAAACGCTAAAAAAACGAAATACATGCTAATTACAAAAAAAAAACATAATATACATCACCTATTGACAATTAATGGTAACGTGATAGAACAAGTAGAAAATATCAGTACTTGGGAACTTTGATCAATGAAACCAATGATCATACTACAAAAATAAACAGGTGAATAGATCAGCATTTATACGAATGAAGCCACTCCTAACGTGCAAAAATCTAAATTTGGAGATCAGACTACGTACCATTCGCTGTTATATATTTTCAATATTATTATATGGAGCTGAGACTTGGACATTAAAAAAATGCAATTTAAAAAGAATCGAGGCTTTTGAACTCTGGTTATACCACAGAGTATTAAAAATATCATGGACTGATAGAATTACAAATAAAGAAGTAATGGAGAGGGTTGGTAAAGAAACAGAACTAATCACCACTATACAAACCAAAAAACTGGAATACCTAGGCCACGTGATGAGGGGAACAAAATATGAAATTTTAAGACTCATAATACAGGGAAAGATTCAAGGAAGAAGATCTGTTGGCCGAAGGCAGAACTCATGGTTGAAGAATCTACGTGATTGATATCAATGCAGATCGATTGATTTGTTTAGAGCAGCAAGTTCAAAAATAAAAATAGCCATTATGATTGCCAACCTCCGTAGGGAAACGGTACTCTAAGAAGAAGAATTAAATATTGTGTAACAACATCAATTAATCACCAAAAGCTAAATAATCCTGTGAAACAGAAACACTGGATAACAGATGACACCCTTAAAATATTTGAGAATAGAAGAAATCTTTTTCAAAGTGGTGTACATAGTGAAAGGGAACAAACTAGTTTAAGAAACCTCAACAAAGAAATAAAACAAAGATATAAGGCTGATAAACAACAATACTATCACAATATATGTAAAGAAATTGAGAGCCACAATCAAAACAATCAACCGAGATATCTATTTAGAAAAATGCGCTACATAACAAGAAACTTTAAAGCCAGAACTAACCGTTAAAGACCACACAGGAACCCTGAGAACCAACAGAGAAGATATATCAGAGACATGGATAGTATATTGCCCTTCTTCTTCTTGTGCCACTCCTATCAGAGATTGGAAATTATCAAGGCTATCCTGACCTTGTTTACAGCTGACCTAAAGAGTTCATTAGTGGTATAGCCAAACTACTCTCTCAAATTACGCAGCCATGACATTCTTCTACGGCCTGGATTCCGTTTTCCTTCTATTTTTCCTTGCATTATATTTTGAAGTAATGCGTATTTATGTCCTCTCATCACGTGACCGAAATATTCGAGTTTTCTTCGTTTGATCGTTAACAAAATTTCTGGGTCTTTTCCTATCCTTCGCATACTTCAAAGTTTGTGACTCTTTCAACCCAACTTATCTTCAGCATTTGACGGTAGCACCACATCTCGAAACTTTCAATATTTTTTATATTGTTCTGCTTGAGAGTCCAGGCCTCTACACCGTATGATAGCGTGTTAAATAAGTAGCCCCTTAGCAAATTTAAAAAAAAATAATTGTTACGTAATCATTTGTAATTTTTATACAATATGTTAACTTCTATTACTTTTAGACGGAAAACGTCTTAAACGAAAAAAAAAAAAATAGGTGGAAGTGAAAGCGGTGATGGTGCTAAAGATGGAATTAAATTAAGCGGATCATCGGATCCTTTGTCTATTATGCAACAAAGATCTAGTAATGCTTCACCTATACCCGGTGCTGCGCCTGAGACCTCTAACACAGTCAAAGAATTCGATGGCTACCATAAAAATGATATTGGTCATACCATTAAGTTGCCACCAAAAAAGGAATTGTTTATAAATGACTGGGTTTTACCCTTAAACTACGGTTTTAGTTCTGATGCCAGCCATTTGAAAAGAAAATTTCGCCTCTGGTTAGATCAATATATTGCTTGGTAAGTATACTCAAGTAGTTTAAAAGGTGCCCTTTGTACGAGTTCTAAAAAACATACACAAAGATTGTTGAAATCACGTCGACAGCCCTTACCACAAAACATTAACAGCTGCTGCATAAGCGTTAAAGTTCAAAAGTGGTCACCAGAAGATGACTGAACAAAACAAACAAATATTGTCTTCAATTATTTTTTGTAGTACTCACGACTTTCCAGATAGCGGAAAAAGAGATTAAAGAAGCTTTTCTTTAAAACATTAAATTTGAGAATAAACTGTGGTGATAAGAAGCTTAAAATTTTCTTCGATAAATGTCGAAAAAATGCATTTTACACTTCACCAAAAATTAAAAATGAGATAAGATTATATAGTTAAGTTGTCAAGTCAAGAATTATCAAAGACTGTAAAATCGAGTAAAAATCAGGAAGGAATGTGTCGGCTGTGTTAAGTTGAAATCTTAAGATGTCCCTTGGACACACTTGGATCTGGATCTGAATTTCTATTATCCCAAATTGGACAATTTCTTTTTTGACACTCGTTCATCCAAAAATGGACTTCAAAGCTGAAGCTCATTTTTCGATGAAAATTAAGACCTGTTTCCCATTGCTCCAGATCCCATTTAACGAACACACGTCGTTGTCTATGGTCTTTGTCTAGCTATGGAAACACAAGTGGAACGATTAAGTAAAGAGACCAAACAGAGCCGCAGGATACCTAAATGAAACAATATTTGAGAAATAAAAATATCGGGAAAGAAATGAAAGGCAGAATTTACGAACAAGTCAGTCAGAGCAATAATGGGCAAATGCGGCAGAAACACGACCTGACACAAAGAGAACAAAAAGAATGCTATAAATCGCAGAGATGAAAATACTTAGAAAAATCGAGGGTAAGACACTATAGGGACAGTGCGAAAAGTACATGTATTACGATGGAGATGAAGAGTGGAGAAACATCAAGGACTGAATAAGAATGAGAAGAGTAGAGTGGAACGATCATATAAGCCAAATGACAACAAATAAATTAGTAAAGATGGCGGGAGACGGTTTCCCCAGTAGGAAGACGATCATAAGGAAGACCACGAAAACCGATGGAACGATAATTTACTGGAGGCACATTAAAAACAGACAGACTCATGTCTAAATAAGAAAAAGAAAAGAAGGAGGCAAAGAAGAAGAAGAGTAACAACGTTTTTGGAGATATTGAGTTTCATTGGCGTATGTGTTGGTTGATTGTTTACTGAAATAATGGATTTAAATTTGTCATTATACTTCGAATAGTCCTTTCCATAGGACGATTATAACAAACGTAAAATGAGCGAGCGCGAGGAAGTTTGTCCGAACAGAACACCCATTTTGATAAAACAATTTTTTCATTTGCACATGTTTTTGTAAGCTATATCCATCCAAGTGATTTGGTAAACCAAGTAAATAAACGACAGCTAATTTAACAGATTTTAAACATTATGGTCGCTACTAATTGTCAAAGTTCTGAAGTCCCTATTGAAAGGCCCTGTTACCCTTTATTATAATAATATTATATGTTTTTAATCATTAGTTTTCCTACCTATCTTAGATTTAATCCGATAAGAAATTATTAAGAAAGAAAGAGGGAGAAATCTATTTTTATTCGGCTTTCTTGTTTACTGATAGAACAAAAAATCAAACAAGGTTAAATATACCGCACTACAAAATATTAAAAGTCGAATTTTATCAAAGAATGTTTCATAAACAAGAAACTTTAATATTCTTTCAAGAGAGTCACTGCAGCTTTTCATGTGAAAGCTTTCGTTTTGAAATCTATCGGTTGGAATTGTAAAAAATACAGGTATTTGCTTTTTAGAATAATATTGCAGCAAAATTACAAATCTTTGAATGAATAACTTCGTTCAATAAAAATTCTTTCTTTTTTTTGATCGAAAGAGTTTCCTAAAACCAATATTGTATTTGCGTTTCCACTATTACCGGTAGAAGATATTTAAAAACTTTCTAATAGTTTTTCTTTTGTTGTATAATATATTTTACGGTAAGAGTAGATAATCTGGTAATTGTACACAATTACAGGTAATTTTATACAATTACCAAAATGTAAGGACATATTCTTTAAAAACCTTTATTTTCTACTTTTACCAGTAACTGTATACATTTTCCAGAAAATCTTGGTAAAAGTAAGAAATTCAAATTATAATGATCGACACGCAATCGCAATGCCTTTGTTTAGCTCGTGCGTAATCAGTCTTTAGTCTGCAGTTTTGCTTAAGACATAAAAACTGTTTCTATCCTGATTGGGCATGTGCTTCGTATTTTTAATTAACAATATTTTTACCTACCTATCTTTGAAGTATTTTCTTTACCGACATACGTTTTGCGTTAACCTACGTATATACAGAACTGTACATTCCATTATCCTAGAACTAACTATTTTGGGTTTAACAATAGAAGAGCGTTTTAATACAAAAGTACTTGAAGCAATGAATAGTAAAAAGAACAATACTGTTTTGCTTACAAAAGTGCCAAAGTTTAAATAATAATATACATATAAGTAAATCTAAAACAAGTGGTAAAATACCGAATAACTACAAGCGCTTGAAGGTTGAAAAAACTGATTTGCCCCTTAAGTAAACATAAACACAATTTTTTATTTTATGTTCATTTGGAAGAAGTCTTCAAAATTGATTGACGGAGCACATAAATCTATTGCGCATGAAGGTAGAACAAGATCTTGAAAGAATTACAACAGAAGTACAAGAACATAACTTTAAGAATCATAACGATTTATTTGGATCTGTGTGAAACTTGCCAGAAAAATCTGAAGTTCCCAAAAAGGTTTGGTAGTGACACCTATACTGCCAAAAGAAATGGATAGTAGATACCAAAATAGATTTGATAGATATGCAAGCCCAAGCAAATAATGAATTCAAATTCAATACTTAGTTATAAATAAAGGTATTCCATCTAATTTGTTGACACTCTATAATAACTTTTACCTGGTTGAACTTTAGAGAAATAAAAATTGCTAATTTGTAGCCAGTATTTGTTTAATGCTCTACCATGGTCTTCCTTTCTTCTGTTAACTAATTAGAAGGTAAATCTGACAGGAATGTAGAACGACAATATAAGATAACTGTGTTTGCTTCTCCTTTTTTTTGACTATGTATGCATATTGGTTCTTTTAGAGATTTAGCCTATTTTTTATGCTTCTTAAGTCAATCGTCTCATAGATCAAGCATAGAGTCTTCCTCACCCCTCGACAAAGGACTAGGTGGCGCCCTTTATTTTCCTCTATAAAAGTGTTTTCATCTCTGGTGTTTCTGACATCCTTTTTGTCCTCTCTGTGTCAGGTCGTGTTTGAATCGAAAACGTTCAGTTGCAATACCGTCCCTAGTCCAGTCGTCAGATAGTTGACAACTAAAAACCATCCGAACAAGCTGAATTTTGCCGATAATATTAATTTTGGAAACCCAAGCAAGATGCAAAAAGTTTACCACTTTTACCCCGGGCTTCCCCCAAAACCCTCCTCATAAGTGGATAAAAACGCAAAAAAAATCGAATAATAAAGAAACTGTCTGCCATAGAAAATATTTTTTCAAATAAAAAATGTAGCTGAGATAATGTTAAACGAAAATGTTAACAAGCACTTTTTGTTTAGAATGAACCGTTATCTTAGAAACAACGCATGAAGCGACCATCGATTCTGAATCTCAGTTACGCACGCGAAATCACTGTTCAATTAAATTAGTATTAGCTCGGCGGCAAAAATTCGATATATTTTGATCCAAGTGTTCTACCTACAAAAATCAAGATATGTTTTAAAGGTAAAGAGTGCAGCTTTTGTATGCAATTTTTGTATTTTGTCGAGTATAAACTCAGGTTTTATAAAGATGTTAAATAGACAACGTGGCGCGATTTTTGCCATTTTTACGATTCTCGTGAGATCAATAAAATTGATCACTTTCATTGACCAGTTGTAGTAAAATTTTTATATTTAGAGATCAGTCTTTAAAACCTTTGTCATGAAATTCAATTTTGAGATGTGGCAACAAATATGAGGCATTTGAAATATAAACAAAAAACGCAGAATTTATTGTTTTACATTATACGTCACGGGAAATGCATACAAGAAGACCCTTTTGGTTGTAGTTAGTCCTGTTGATATCCAAAAATACTTGTTGTTCACACACTGCTGCCAAACTGACTTTTGTTATTTTTGATTTGAATAATCTACCCGAATTAGTAGTCTACTATACGTCAAACTTAATTTTACTTTCTCCGAACAAATTTTTCATGAGCGTATGAAAACCTGGTACAGTCTGTAATGCTTGGCATCTCTTCTTCTTTGTTTTAAAAATAATGTTGCTTGACAATTATCAAATTGTTGCCTCTAATGGAAGATTGCCATTTTTGAACGGTCAATCGATACTTCTTCTACTTCTACTGATTTTTACCTTGCTATTTTAACGACTCTTGTGTCCTCCGGTCTACTGATGTGATTGTTCCAATATTTTTTCTATTTAGTGTTCACTCGTTTATTCCCCTGTGCATTACATTTTGTTCTAATCTTGTAACTCGTCATTCTTTCGATCTCTCAGTGTGTTTCCTGTAATTCTTCCGAGTATCTTAATTATAATGTGTACTTGCAATTTTCTTGATCTTTGCTTCTGCGTTAATAAAATTATCTCTCTAGGCTGGTTTGTGTGTTTCTCAATGCTTTTGTTTAATTTTTTTACTAATATGTTTATTTAATTTCTAAAATTCTTCTAGTTGCCACCTTCTTCATATTTTTCTAATCCTCCAAATCGTAAACTATTCTTGGTTCTCATAGCATTTTTTTCAATTCCTGTAAAATCATGGTTTTTTTTATTTGTTTTATCTTTCACCTTAACTGTAAAATTATTAGCATTTTTTTACATTGGATAAATTTTAATTAGAGCTTTTAATACTTTAAAATGTTTACCACTAGCCACAGTATATTAATGTCTATACTGCCTTTTATATCAGTTCTTCTGTCGTTCGTTAGAGCATGGTTCTACTCTATAAAAACTTCGATATGCTAAAACCTCTCTTTGTTACTTCTATCCACTTCAGAAACAAAGTTGTCAATCCATACCTTTTAAATTATTGCTATAAAAAAAGAATTTACATATACGTTTTTACGAATAAAAAAGTTTTTTAATCCGTTTAATTTAAAAATATCCAAAAATGTGTTATAGACAACGTTTTATTTGATTAACAGCAATATCCTTCACTTTTGACAAATATGTTATCTAGCTTCGTATGCTTTGATAATACTAAAATATGTTAACTAAATGCATTTTAATCTAACATCAATTTTTTTAAGACCACTTCAAAAACAAGTAAAATCAAGAAATTTTTTTGTATAAGATATTTGAATTAAAAGAAAAATGTTCTTGTACAAGCTTTACAAAAAAAAAGACAATTTGAAGCCTCTCATTTTTACATTTACCACATTACATTACCTTGCTTTAAATAACCAAAAACTAGAAATCTACAGCGTTCACAAAAAGAAATATAAATGTTCTTTTATATATAATTTACCTGACTTCGCATAGGGTCTGTGTTTATCTGACACATATATGTGCCCGAATCGTTCTTTTGTACATTAGATACGTGTAGTTTCCACGTGTTGTGTCCATTGTGTGTTACAGAAAGACGAGGATTCTGAGCCACCATATGAGTGTGTATTGCCAAAATGGCTTTTGTGTCAGACTTTATCCAGGCAACCTGAAATTTAAAAAGAATAACGTTATTTCGGCAGAATAAACATCACAAGATTAAAAAGCATCCTTACTCTGGACAAAGTAATTATTTTTTTATAAAGCAATTGAGATTATGACACAAAGGGGTAATCTTAAAAATTACGATAGTCTTCATACATATATATATATATATATATATATATATATATATATATATATATATATATATATATATACAGATATATATATATATATATATATATATATATATATATATATATATATATACATATACACTCAGGTGCAAAAAAATCGATCCATGGGTATTATTTGCTGAAAAAAGAAAACGTTTGAAGATATTAGTTTTAAATCAGGTATATATGTAAGTATATGTTAGATTAAAATAATTTTTACAGAATATACAAAAAAATCATTTATTTATAGAGACATACGCCAAAACTCAAAAATACAATAATATTCAAAACTTTCTGAAATTAAGAAAAACATTGATAAGTAATTAATATCTAGTGTTTCCCCCTCGGGCCCTTATAACAGCCTGTACACGTCTAGGCATTGAGGTAATTAACCTCTGGATATCAAATTGATCCAATTGGTCCCATATTTCTTGAAGAGCCGCTGTAAGTTCAGTCAAGTTGTTTGGACGGGGTACTCGTGCTCGAAGACCTCTTCCCATCATATCCCATAGATGTTCTACGGGATTGAGATCGGGACTGCAAGCTGGCCAGTTCATACGGACAATTCCCACCTCCTCTATATATTGGTTGACGATTCTAGCACGGTGAGGACGCGCGGTGTCGTCCATAAAAATAAAATTAGGTCCAATGAATGGAGCAAAAGGTACCACCTATAAATACTAATCTAGTGCTGATCTAAAATACTTGTTATGTATCTTGCAGGAGTCATAGAACCTCTATCTACAATAACTAAATCAGTATGGGTTTCTGAACTGATACCAGCCCAAACCATAACGGAGCCCCCCCGATAACTTATTCTTTCCGCAATATTAAATTGAAAATATCGCTCTCCGTGTCTTCTCCAAACCCTTTCTCGGCCGTCTGGTGACCTTAGACAAAATCTGGACTCATCTGAGAACAATACATTGCTCCAATCTGCATTACTCCAGTTTTCATGTTCTCTTGCAAAAGCAAGGCGAGTTCTGCGATGTTCTATGGATAGTATTGGAGATAGGGCTGGCCTTCTGGATAATAAATTACCTTCTAAAAGTCGTCGACGAACTGTCCATCTGCTTACATCCACATTTCTCACTTCGCTCAGACGATTTGCCAGTTCAACTGAAGGTTGATGCCGATTTCTCAAACATGATGAAACCAGAAATCGATCATCTCTTTCGGATGTTACCCTTCTACGACCTGATCCTGGTCTTCTTGTGAAGTTACCGGTGTCGATAAAAAGCCGAACTGCTCTTTGAACCGAAGATCGACTAACACCCAACATTTCAGCTGCATAATATTGGCTACGACCATCTTGAACTAAAGTCACCACCCTTGCAGCATCTGTCGGAGTTAGAGACATTTAGAAAGGATAATTAAATAAAAATGTAAGACGTTTTAAAAATAAAATCACTACACTAGTATGGTTGTTGAATTAAAAACAACATTCAATAAATAATATCTACTTGCTTCAGACCCATTTTGACAAAAGCCTGAAATACCAATTTGTTTTAAGAAATATAAAAAGCAATATTAAAAATATTATTTTATTTCTCGTATACGAGGGTACACCTAAATTTACATACGTAATTTAATGTCTCTAAAATTATACAACTTCAAATAAATAATAAATAAGGAATGGATCGATTTTTTTGCACCTGAGTGTATATTGTTATGGTTTGAATTGGTCTACAATATTTAAAGATCATAATATAAATTTAATTTCATCGACCAATAAACTCGATTTATTAAATAAATAGGAAAATTATTTCTCTAAAACCCAAATAGGTAAGAATGAGTAATGGTTTTTCTAAGCTATGATAAAACAGATATATATATATATATATATATATATATATATATATATATATATATATATATATATATATATATCGATATTATAGCAATAGTGGGTTTCTAATAAACAATTATGTCGATGGCACAGGTATAGGAGAATACAAAATAGAAATCTTTTGTACACAGAATTTTTAAAGTAAGGAGAAAGCTTTTAGTAAAAGATGGGTAGATAATAATCTTGATGTTTAGTTATATTGTTAATCGAAAAT
This sequence comes from Diabrotica undecimpunctata, assembly GCF_040954645.1. Taxonomy (NCBI): domain Eukaryota; kingdom Metazoa; phylum Arthropoda; class Insecta; order Coleoptera; family Chrysomelidae; genus Diabrotica; species Diabrotica undecimpunctata. The sequence continues at coordinate 78,908,964 of NC_092812.1, read as the reverse complement.
TGTAAACAAAAAGAAATGAATTATTTATGAGATTGGAAATACCAAATGATATAAGGTCATGACGACAACGAGTTTGTTTACTGAGAAAGTATGGAATGTGATTAGTTGGAATTTAAGGTGTGGAGTGTCTAATGCTGGAATCTGATTGGTAGATTCGGAAGGTAGAGGGAAATGACGCCAAGATAAATTTAAGGATGACGGAGGAGATTTTACTGTATTCTGAAAAAGCTAGTTGTTCTGTTGCTCCATAGCCTGCAGTAAAAGTGAGCAGAGTTGCTTGTAAATAAAAAATGTGTATAGTGTTTGATATGTCTGTGGAACGAGTCAAAGAAGTAATAGCAGTTTAAAGCGGAATTTACATCATGTAGTAAGAAAAACAGGTGTAACATATATGTAGTGCTAATCGGTGAAGGGAAAATCCTTTCGATTAGTAAAATAGTGTGTTCCTGTGGGATAGGTGTTTATCCAGGAGGTGCTTTGGACAAACTGAAGCGGCGTTAGTGTGTGTGAGAGACTTTCACCAGCTAAGGAGAACAGGGGTGTATGAATCATCCAAGAATACGAGCAGTAGATGGTCAGAAGCGAAAAGGAGCCAATAGAAAAATTGTGTAAATAAAAGGTCAGTTTGATATACAATAAAAAAGGAATTTCAACCACATTTCTAACGATATCATAACTAGTTTGATTCTTTCAATATTTTGTTCAGCTATTCGCTTTCATCATAAATATAAAATTTACTTAAGAAATCTTCTTCTTAAGTACAAGTCATAATAAGTATTGATAATTTGTGTATGAACATTAGAGAATTTTTAAGTTTAATTATACTTAGTAAAGCTCAGGTTATATGTTTGGTTTAATTATAATTTAATTTGATTTAATAAATTGCAAGTAATTTTTAAAAATTGCTTGATAATTTATTATCACAAATTTATTTATTTTCCCATTGTCCATTTCTCCCTCAAAGGCAATAGTATAGATATTAGTCTGAAGCCACGTAGAAAAATTAACGATAAAAAATAGCCCTAAGATTAAAAATTAATTAAGAGAAATTTATTTGTTTTGCAAAATTAAGCCTAAGGCAAATTAAAGTTTAAAAAACCTCATCGAATAAATATCTATCGACGTTAAAGGCTAGGACGACAAGTCACACTGTTTGTCGGGTAGGATAACTCCTACCGGAAAGAACCTGAACTACCAATTGACATTTCAATCTACTGAGTCAATTATACTTTGTTTTTGAAACGATACGTTTAATTAATAAGGCTAATAATATTAATTATATATTAATATACCAAATTAATAATACGATTAATTTTTTCGCAAAATTGCCAAAAATATTGGTTGCTGTAATTTTAAGATAATATTTAATAAACAAAATAATTTAAAGGTTCATGTTAGTTTAGATTTAACCCTGCTGTATCGTTCGAGTCAACTATGAAAATATACTGTTCGGATCAATATGACCCAACTACGGTTTACGGTCCTTAATCGAAATAAAATAAGCTAATGGTAATAAACCATTAGCTTATTTTTGTTAATAGTGTATTAACAAAAAATTATAGTTAATTAAACAAAAATTATATTTCTAATGTAAATTTACCCTTATTAACAAAAATAAAGGGCGTTTTTTTCTTTCCTAGAAAATCCTAAGAAGAAATACCTACAAAATTTTATTTAGTTTACAACTGGGACACTAATACAAAGAATAGGTTTTACAAATATGTTTGTGACATATACAACATAAAATATTAGTCTTGTTATCGTTTTTACAGCAAAATTTACAGCTACAGCATGCTCGTTTAGCAGGCGGAGTTGGATTGTCCATAGACGATTCACTAGAATGTTCATCTTCTCTACTCGCTTCTGTTCGTGTTCTTTTTACAAGTTCTTGTGAGTATTTAGTTCTTGGTAAATTTTTCCTGTAAAGGATAAGTGGTTTCACCAGTGTTTTTCTCAATTCCTCAAGAAAAATTCGCCATTTTAAAAGTTTGTTGGTTTTCTATTGAGGATTTATTGATGTCCATAAAACAAACGCGTTGTAGGCAGAAATGTCCAACATATTATAAAAAAACAATCGTAGGCCAGCGATTTGTCTTCCTCTTACATGTATATGTACCAACAAACTGATCTAAAGTATCCACTGCTCCCTTACAGGAATTGAAATCTAAAATAACTTGGGGCTTTTTGTAATTTCTGTCACTAATAGCCTTATTATGATGCAAAGTACTCATAAGAATAACATTTTTATTCTTTTTAGGAATATACTATAACAGTGGTATCTTGCGTGGAGTAAAAAGACGAACTATGAACTTCTTTATTTGCAATTTATGCTGGAAGCTCTGGCTTATTTTTTCTTATAGACCCCAGCATTGTATTTTTTCTTTTTAGAAGTTGTCCTAAATTGTATGATGTAAAAAAGTTATCACAAGTAATATTGTGGCCTTTCAAATCACTACACAAGTCGCACACCACACGCATTCCCTGATTCCGTTCCGGCGCGGCACCTGCTTCCTTTCCTGTATAGATCTGCAATTTTAGAGCATACGAATTTTACTGTCACATAAAGCCCAAATTTTTATGCAATTTAAAAAATTTTTGGTAGATTTTCTACCCATTTTTTCCGAATTTCACGTATTGCAGCAAGTTTATCATTACGTCTAGTAGTCTTGTTATCAAAACGTATTACTTGCGAAATTTTTGTAAATACTTCCAGGGACATTGTTGCTCGAAATATACTACGATCCGTTTCTTCATTCCACAAACTTTTAGTTGATTCGCCATGGGACTTAAAAATTCCAGCTAACAATAAAAGACCAATGTATGCTTGAAAACTAATTTTATCAAAGTCTTTCCAGTTGGTTCCAAAAACACGCTGTCCTTCCATGTTGGTCATATTTATAATTTGGTTTGCAACTATGTCAGAAAAGAGTACGCCAAATGAATTTTTGATATCGAAAATTCGTGGACATGCCTACCTTCTAACTCCTGGAGTATTATTTATAAAATTGGCCGTGGAAAAACGACCGCGTTGATAAGGAGGATCGAGAGACCACTGGATATTACCGTCTTTTGAAGGAACTGTTACAGAAGGTTCTACAGGATGTTGAATGTAGAATTGAACAACCGAATCATCACTACTTTCTTTCTCACTCTCACTACTTGTATTGTTTTCTGTTTCTGATATGCACTCATCACTCTCTGACACTTTCGTGAGCTCGCGAAGCTCATCTTCGATTAGCGTTCTTCGATGCGACATTATCAACATACAAACATTTACTAAAATTTGAAATGTAAATGAATGCGCTTGGCATATCAGTGTCCTATCAGCCTACCACTTGTCTTATCACCCCCACTTCTTTCTACGTGACATGCCCTTCTAAAAGACATCGTCCAGCTACACTACACATTTTTTACAAGTTCTAGCTTGCAGAAACTTGTTTCTACTTATAGACGTACCTGACTGACAAACTGTTAGAAAATATATAAAATACTGCCAACTAAATATACGTACACAGGTGATTTTTAACGGTTTCAATACGTGGGTCGTATTGACCAGAACGTACTATAGGTAACAATTTAATTTTTATCAAAAAAATCAGGAAGTTGATTTTTTATATCGTATGCAATTGAAAGACCTCATATTAGGTAATAAAGTCACGAAACACCAAAACGTTACGCCGCGTAATAATTTGCAAAATAAGAAATAAATTGTTTTTTGGGTTAAATAGACCCGAACAGAACAGCAGGGTTAAATACTTTGCGCCGCCTAAATAAATTTGAACTACCAACTGACATGAATAAACTTATCTGACAGATAAAATGTAAAATATTTATTTGTCAAAAAATACCGAATAAGAACTTATCTGGAACATTAATTGGGTTTATTGTAGTTTGTTATTACGTTATAGGTTATCGCGAAATCAAAAATAGGTACAACCTAAATATTGTTGTTTATTATGGGTGAGAGATATGGATCCGTTATTAGAAAATTTAATGAAATCGAACAGTATGATGTTTAATATTTATAAACTTAGTGTGAGAATATAACATTTAAGCCAGAATCGACTATTTTAATTTTTGTCACTGATAAAGACCTTTTTAAGAGGTTTAGATTAAGTAAACCGACAGTGATCTATATACTGAGAATATATTGTAAATAGTTGTTAATAAAATTTTATAAAATTAGGTATTCTACCTCTTTTTCTTAGGCATTTAATGTTTTCATAACCTTGATACTTTAAAAAATTAAAAATTAAAAATTAACGTTTTCCAAGAGACATGGTGCTATTGAAGAAATAATCGCATTATAGGATTCCAAAATGAAAAATATACATATAGTATAGTTTCCGTCAGGATATAAGAAATTTTGCCTAACGCTGGTGTGATGACCATACCGATTTAGTATTATAATAACAAACAACAGACCCTCCAGGAGCGGATTCGCTAAAATTAACAAAAAAGTTTAAGTACATTATAATATGTATTTTAATAGGGTTGACATAATAAATATAAAATTAAATATCGTATCATATATTTAATACATATTTATATCTATGTAGATATAAGGGGATTATATAAGGAGATATAAGGGGAATTGCAGCACTACACAAAATATTTAACTTAATTTATGAAACTGGCTGCTATCCGCAACAGTGGTTACGCTCTACCTTTATTCCCCTGCCCAAGAAAGTCAATGCAAAAAGATGTGAGGATCACAGACTCATTAGCCTGATGAGTCACACTTTAAAGATATTCTTAAAAATACTACATCAAAGATTATACAAAAAATGTGAATGGGATATCAGTGACTCCCAGTTCGGGTTTAGGCAAGGTTTAGGAACACGAGAAGCAATAGTAGCAACACAGGTGCTGGTCCAAAATTGTTACGATCAGAAGAAGGATGTGTTCCTATGCTTTTTAGATTACCAAAAAGCGTTTGATCGTGTCCAACACCACAAGTTAATGCAGATCCTCAAGAAAGTTGATATAGACTAAAATAACATAAGATGCATTGAAAACTTGTACTGGCATCAAACGGCACAGTTAAAAATAGACAGTTCTATATCCAAACCCATACATATAAGAAGGGGCGTTCGACAGGGATGTGTGCTTTCCCCTCTTTTATTTAACATTTATTCAGAAGCCATATTTCAAGAGTCTTTGGAGGATGCAAAGATGGGAATCAAAGTGAATGGAGTATTGATCAACAACATACGATATGCTGATGATGGTGTCTTAATTTGTGACAACATAGTTGATCTTCAACAACTTGTCACTATAATCGGAGAATACAGTAAGCGAATGGGATTAGAGATTAATACCAAAAAAACCAAATTTATGATCATCTCCAGAAACTTGGATGCACATGAAAACTCCACCATAACACTGAATACTAAGTCCATTGAAAGAGTGAGTAAATTTAAATACCTGGGATCGTGGGTTTTTGAAGACTGGGCATCGGACAGGGAAGTAAAATGTCGCATTGAGCAAGCTCGATAAGCTTTCGTAAAATTCAAGAAGGTACTGACTTGTTCAGAATTCGATCTTGAACTGAGACTAAGGTTTACTAAGTGTTACGTGTGGTCAGTACTGCTATATGGCGTAGAGGGCTGGACACTCAAAACGAGGGATATAATCAGATTAGAAGCTTTCGAAATGTGGCTCTATCGCAGTATCCTAAAAATACCATGGACAGCAAAAATCACCAATATAGATGTCCTTAAAAGAATAAACCAAGAACGCCAACTTTTCGAAACCATCAAGAAAAAAAGGAAAACGGCGTATCTAACATCATGCGAAATGAAAAATACCAGTTCCTCCAACTTATAATCGAGGGTAAAATTGAAGGCAAGAGAGGAATGGGACGCAAGAAAATGTCCTGGCTCCGAAACATAAGGCAATGGACAGGGATTAACGACATTTTTTTATAGCCCTTTTTCTATCCGAATTGTCGAATAAAGGCCTCTCCCATTTCTCGTCATTCATCCCCGTTGTGTGCTAGGCTTTTCCACATTGGTCCTGCGACTCTTTTGATATCGTCGCTCCAGCGCATTTGAGGTCTTCCTCTTGGTCTCTTCGCATTGTACGGTCGCCAGTTTCCGACTTCTTTGTTCCATCTACCATATTCGAGACGTTCGTTGTGTCCAGCCCATTTCCATTTTAATTTAGCTGCTTGTTTGGCGGCGTCCTTTATTTTTGTTTTGTTCCGGATTGCTTCGTTTGTTTGCCGATCTATTAGTGAGATACCAAGCATCTGTCGTTCCATGGCTCGCTGAGTTTTTCGAATCTTGTCCATGTTCTTTTTTGTGAATGTCCAGGTTTGAGCTACGTAAGTGAGAACGGGAAGGATACAAGAATCGAACACTTTGGTTCGAAGATTTTGGGGTATCTTTTTGTCTTTCAGTATGTATGAGAGTTTTCCAAATGCGCCCCATCCGATTCTTACTCGTCTGCTTATTTCGGTAGTTTGGTTTTCTTTGTTTACCTTGATATTCTGACCCAGATATATGTATTCTTCTACATATTCCACTTTTGTTCCTTGGATGGTTATCGTCGGTTGATCATCTATATCGACATTAGCTTAGTTTTACTCAGATTCATTTTCAGTCCTTTTTTTATGGATTCCGTATGAAGCTCATCGATCATCGTCTTCAGTTCTTTCCGGCTGTCGGCTATTAGTACTACGTCATCTGCATATCTTAGATGGTGTAAATACTTTCCGTTTATCGATAGTCCCTTCGTTTCCCAATTTAGTGATTTAAAGATGTCTTCAAGTGCGGCAGTAAATAGTTTTGGAGATATGGTGTCTCCCTGTCTTACTCCTCGGTTGATTTTTATTGGCCTCGTTTTCATTCCGTTATCCATCGTGACTACCATTTCAGCGTGTTGATATATATTATGTATTAATATCCTATATCTAGAATCTATTCTGCTGTTGACCAGTGCTTCCTCAATAGCCCATAATTCTATGCTGTCAAAAGCTTTCTCGTAATCTATAAATGCTTAAACAGATTGGTAATACATTAATAGTAATGGATTAACGACATACAATCTCTGATACATATTGCAAGAAATAGAGAATTAATGGAAAATGTGATCGCTAGCATCCATTAGTGGATTTGCATCTGAAGAAGAAGAAGATATAGGTATGTTATTATGTACAATAAAATAAGAGAAATGAACAAATTAAAGAAATTAAGGAAAATAATGTTAATAACAGTAAAAGATTAAAAGGGTGGTAGCAAAAATCAGAATATAAAAAGATAACTTAATAAAATTAGAAACAATAACATAAAATTTGAAGTCTAGATGGAAAAAATAATTACAAATTACAAATCTATGTCACTATCGCTGTCATCTTCAGTAGAATCGTCATGATCTAATGTTATAATTATTGGTTTAATATGTGGGGTTAATGTTCTGTAATGATCTTCCGTTTTTATGCCACAGTGTTGGGGAAATCTGTTGAAGACACAGTAATAAGGAGGTAATTGCAATATAATATGACCATCAAGTTTAGCTAATTCGTCTATAACAAACTGTTTCTCAAATGCTTTTGTATGAAGAACTTCCAACATTTCTTTTTTTTGTATATTATGTTTCTTCAAAGTACAAATCATTTTCATACAAAAAATCCGATATTTGTTTTTTCGCCGAGCCTACACTGGGGATTTTTCTAATTTGTTCGCTGTGATACGGGTCGTTATTCATTACAATGACACTTTTTGGAGGCAAATTTGGCAACACTTTCTTTTCAAACCATTCCTTACACAAGTTACTCGTCATATTTTCGTGGTAATTCAGCTTTGAATCTTTAATGTTTTTTGCCGATAGTAAAAAACTTTCTCCTCCAAGCCAGCGATTTTTGGATTCAATGTTCAGAATAATTATTCGCTGACCTCTATTCATTGGATAATTGGGTGCACACGTAATAGAGGCGTCTGTCCAACCTTTTTGAGCAGTATCGTTGATATCGAACCATGTTTCATCCAGATAAAATATCTGTCTTCCTTCATCTCTAAATTTAGATATAGCATCCAAATATTCGTTTCTCCAGTTAATAAGTCGAGGGGAATCCATTATTGATGATCGCTTATTAATTTTCTTGTATCGAAAACCAATATGATTCAAAAACCTTGATAAAGTTGAAGGCGAATAAGTAATAGAATAGTCTTTAACAAGTTAATCGTAGATCATACTAAGCGTTGGAACTAGGTTCTTTGAATAGAAATTATAAACTGCTCTTCTAATTACCTCAGCGTCTTTTTCATTTATAGCTTTATATGTAGAAAAGTCACTCCGCTTTTTACGAGGTTCAATTCTATCTGTAACAATTTTCCACACTGTTATATTGCATCCTTGTCAATCGAGATGTTGCCTTGATGAGAAATTTACCGTCTTCTGGATTTGGATTATCTTCTCTTCTCTTACTCTTTGATAAACATTCCTAATAATATCATCAGATAAATGTAAACGTGTTTTACACTTAGCACTAGCCTCACCGATTCCTAATATTTTACTTGAATAGTCGTGACGTAACCACCGATGTAAATGCAAGAAAATAAGTGCCTGCATGTGCAAATGTCAAACTTAAATATGTTTGCCCCCTTTCGAAATGTTTCATAAATTATGCTTTCTAGATAAATAAATGATACCTGATTATACCTAAATACGTATTAGCACGAGAATTATAATGTGTAAAGCTATAGAATAATAATAAGAGGTATACTTTATCTTTAACTAATATACTTGTATTTAAAGATACAAAGCTTCATTATCGAAAGTCCATTTTATTCTTTAACTCCATAAAATTCAAGTAATGAGCCAGTTGAACATGAAAAATGTTTGTGTTCGTTAATAATAATTGAATCAAAGCAACTTAATTTCAGATGAGTAAATAAGATGAGTAAGCAAAGATGACTAATTCGTGTATAGCAAAATTTTTTTTAATACGAAACATTGTGTAGAAATTTTAATTTTATTTGCACTGATACGTAACGAGTAAGTTCTGTAAATATTATAAAGTCCGTTCCCAGCTCTTCCGACGCGTAGACTATTGCTACCCGTCGCAAAGACAATTGAGGGATTAGTAACATCAATAGATGTTGTTCATTATTAAAAATAATTATAATTAACATAAGGAATATAATAGTATACAGTGTATTAAAAAAAAGTTTTTACGGTGAATTTCAAATGGACTCAATTTTTCCGAGGTTTCCCATATTTTACGTACAGTGAAAACTATGTAGTTATTCATATTTCGACAAGCTACCCCATTAAAAAAAAGAGGCTTCTAGCTGCAATGGAAGCCGAGATTTTTCCTACGTGTTTCACTTTGAAGTTCCGATCTAAAAAAACGGAGCTGACACAGTTATCCCCTCTACGTTCCTATGTCGATCTTTCGAAATTACCATCGTTTCGAAGGGCTGTAAGTTTCGAAAAATTGGGTGAATTTTATAGCTATAAGATTCAGGGTAAAGTTTAGATTTGCATTTAAAATTTGTGCAAATTTTACTTTTTAATGTTTATAAACAATGGAGATATGATTTCTTAAAAAATAATCCCTAAATTCGGTCCTATTGGTCATGTAAGGTTTTTTTTAAACATGAGTTTTTTTACCAGCTATCCAATGGTTGTCCGTACAAGTCTGTAGCTTGTAAAATATAGAAGTTATTACAATTGTTTATAAGTAAAAAAATATCCCTTTTCCAAAGGTTTATTTTGTTCAATGAGCAAGTTCAATAGTTTAAATATTTAGCCTTAGGGATAAATAAATTAAATAACTTTTAAACTATTTGACCGATCGGAGGGAACTTTCGCACAAATTTAAAAGACGGTAATTCCTCTATGTTCAAATGTATTAATAACATTTTATTTTGTTAGTAAAAAAAATTAATAAAATTTATAAATTAGTGCAAAAAAACTGCTTTTTTGCAAATATCTCCGTAAATTATTTATCAATTTTAATTTAAAAAACGGAAAATGAAGATATTCTTGATATAATGATAAATATTGTTTATGTATAATATAAGGGAAAAAACTTATAGACAAAAATTAAATTGTGACCACAAATTATTGTTTAAAAAAAAACGCAAGTTAAAAATACGAGTACTTTTTCATCTATTCGTCATCTAGTAACCCCCACCTATGTCTTAAAAGCTTCAGATATCTACGAAAAATTTTGCCGTGAAATCGATGACTTAGGCAGAACCAGACTGGGCTAATTATAATACTGTGGTCGACTGGGTCATCCCACCAGCCTCAGGCCAAATTTCTTATATCTTGAACCAAACTATACCTGGTTGTGAGATTCTATTTTAATGTATATAAAATACATTAAATTGTAAAAAATACTTAGAATAAGTATACAAAATATCCAGAGTGTAGCACGAAATTAGTTAAAAGAATCAATCCAAATTTTAATTTATTTTATTTTAATTTTTCTTTTTAATTGATTGGTTACAGATATTAATTCGAATTTGTATTAAACATGGTAATGTGTAATTTAATATAGTATGTTCACTTTCAAATACTAGTAAATTATAATTAATTACTAATGTTTTCTCAAATTTATCGTAGAAAACATTAAATTGATTCAACTGTTTTCATGCATAATAATATAATATTATGTTTCGGGTTTTTTGTTTTATTATATGTTAATTTTTTAGACAAGTTATTCTTTGCAGATTAGTTAGAAAGTAAACCTATAAATATTGGAGAAATCTGCAATGAAAAAACTCAATGTAATGGCCTAATGTTTTCGTGAATATTTATTCACTTTTCACTTCCTTAGGGCGAAAATAAAGAAAATATCAATTAGCCATAATATATCCTATGCAAAATGTCAGTTGTATTACCAATACCTTGAATTGTAGAGCTAAGGTCTTCGAAGATAAAAAGGATATGTAATAAAAGCATATCAGAATTAGTTTTTGATATCCAGTCTTTTTTTTTTTTTATTTACAAAGAAAATAGTCGCTTCAACCACTTGGGTCATTAGCGACATTAGTTTTTACATTAGATTAAATTATATAAAGATGTATCTTTAAGAAAATTAATTAAGTCTTTGATGTTTAAATGTTCACCTAATACTGTTTTTAAATTGTTGGAAATATTGTTATTTTGTCTGTTGACTGTATATTTTCCACATTCTGTTAGGAGGTGTTTAACAGTAATGTTGATTTGACAGTATTCACACACTGGAATGTCTTCCTTATTCATTAGGTACTTATGTGTAATGTTGGTATGACCTAATCGAAGTCGAGAGATTTTGACTTGATCAGCTCTTTTTAAGTTCACTAGGCGCCACGGACTCACTGTCGTTTTAATTTCTTTTAGTTTAGATTCCGATAAATTCCACTCATTTTGCCACGCACTGATCACTTTTTCTTTGACGAACTGTTTTATATCACTGGAAATAGTCTTTGACACTATTGTAGCATGATCGTTTTTGTAAGCTTCCCTTGCTTGGAGGTCTGCTTTTTCATTACCTTGTATTCCCATGTGAGATGGAACCCATATAAATTTGACTTCGGAACCAGTTTCTTGTAAGGCTGCAAGTTCTTTCTTGATAAGTAAGGTTATAGGGTTCTTAGTGAATAGTTGATCAATTGTTGTTAACGAGTTTAGAGAATCTGAGATAATGACGGAGGAAGACTGTTTTGTACTTTTGATATGAATGAGGGCTTGTAATATTGCATATAACTCTGCTGAGTATATAGAGGTGGCCGACCTTAATTTAAATTGGAAGGATGCATGTGGAGTGACAAATGCTGCTCCTACGTCGTTTGCAGATTTGGAGGCATCTGTATAAATGCAAAAACTTTCCCCGCAAGTCTCGAGTTCTTTTAAAAATGACTGTCTGATTACATTTGGTGATGTCTCTGATTTGTGATATTGGAGTAGTGTCGTATTGATCTCGGGAATCATGATTAACCAGGGAGGGGGAGTTTTTAGATTTGAAGGATAGAGGTCAGGAATTTGCAGTTGCAGATCTTTTAAATTTCTTCGGACTCTTTCATAGAAAGGTGGATCGAACTTACTTTTTTTATAAGCTTCTAGATACATATTCCGTAAATGTATTTCGAAACACTGGGTGGAATTTGTTACTGGCAACTGAAGATGCATACGAAAGGCTTAGATACTTCCTTCGTAGGGTAAGAGGTGGTTCTCCTGTAAGACATTGGAGATTCTTGACGGGTGTGGTTCTAAATGCACCTGTGGCGATCCGAAGTGCTGTGTTTTGAATGATTTCAAGTTGATTGGTAACGTGTTTTTTAGCCGAGTCATATACAATAGCCCCATAATCTATTTTTGATCTCAAGTGACTTATAAATATTTAATAATGTGGTTTCGTCGGCTCCCCATTTTTTATTTGATAATGTTTTCATTACGTTTAATCCACTTTGGCAAGACTTTTTTATTTCTGAAATATGATGTTTCCATGTTAGTTTTTGGTCGAATACCATTCCAAGAAAATTAATTTTGTCTGAGAATGCCAGCGGCTTGCCACACAGCTTTAGTGTAGTTCTTTGCATCCGGTGCCTTCTTGAGAAAATCATGCATCTTGTTTTTAGTGTGGAGAATTGTACACCTACTGATGTAGACCATATCTCTAGTTTGTAAATGGATTCTTGTAAGTGTTTTTGAAACATTTTTATATTCTTGCCCTTTGCAAATAGAACCAGATCATCGGCATATAGTCTTCCCTTAACTAGCGGGGAGCAATGATCCAGTATATCGTTGATAGCGACAAGAAAGAGAGTTGGGCTCATAACTGATCCCTGAGGTGTTCCGTTTTCCTGAATTCTTTTTGTTGAAGTGGAATTATCGGCGCGCACAGAGAAAGCTCTTGACTGAAGAAAGCTTTCTATGAATCTTAGCATATTACCCCTGATTCCCCATTTGTGTAATTTTGATATAATGTTAAACCTCCAAACTGTATCTTACGCCTTGGTAATATCGAAAAACACTGCGATGGTTTCTTGATTAGTTGCAAAACCCTCGTGTATCTCTGATTCTAAATCTAATAGATTATCTACGCATGATCTATTTTGACGGAAGCCACTTTGCTGTGGAATTAAATGTTTTTCTTGTTCTAAGTACCACAATAGTCTTTTGTTTATAATTTTTTCTAGAACTTTGCAGGATACATTAGTGAGTGATATAGGACGGTACGAGTCTACCTTTGTTCTGTCTTTGTTGGGCTTGAGCAGAGGAATTATAATGCTGTCCGACCATACAGATGGAAAGACCTGATTTGTCCATACAAAATTGTATAATTTTAGCAGCTAAGACATTCCACTTTCTGGAAGGTTTAACAAAAAAATTAATGGTATGCCGTCTCGACCTGGAGCGGAGTTTTTAGTTGACATTAGGGCATCCCTTAGTTCTTGCATTGTAATTGGCACATTTAGTATATTATCATCTTGAGAGTAGTATTCCAACTTCGTTTTTTCTATGCTTTGTTTCTTGAGCTTAAATTCCGGTGAATAGTTATCGTTACTTGAATTTGACTCAAATTCACCGGCGAATAGCTCCGCAATTTCTTTTCAGTCGCTTATAATTTTGTTATCTTTTACCAGGGAAGGTATTTTATTTGAACATTTTTTTCCAGATATTTTCCTTATATTTTGCCACACTTTACTTGCTGGGGTAGAACTATTTATACTTGCAACGAATTTTTGCCATGATGTTTTCCTGCATTTTTTGAGAATATATCTAGCTTCTGCTCGACGTTTTTTGTATTCTACCATATTTTCACTAGTTTTGTGATGATTATACCTATTGAAGGCTCTTTTATACGTTTTTACGGCTTCTTTGCATTCTGTGGTCCACCATGGTAAAGGTTTATGATATTTTAGTGTTTTTGTTTTTCCGATATGATTTTCTGCTGCTTTTTTAATTATTGATATGAAGGTATCTAGGTCTTTATCTATGTCATTAAGAGTAATATCTTTTATGTTGTTTATTTCATTTTGTATGTATTTTGTAAAGTTCTCCCAGTCTGCATTTTTTGTATTCCATTTCGATGGGGTTGTGGTAATATTGTTATTTTTTTGTTGTGGAAACGTAATTTTAATGGGATAGTGGTCACTTCCGTATAGGTACGGGATAACGTCCCATTCTAGTGTTGGGGATAACATTGGATCACATAAAGATATGTCGATGGCCGGCTGACTACCCGTTTGAATGCTAAATCTGGTGGGTCTACCATCGTTTAACAAATTAAGATTTTGTGAGGTCATACAAAATTCCACAATCTTGCCTCTAGCGTTAGTTTTTGTTGAACCCCACATAGGATTGTGTGAATTAAAATCGCCTAAAATAATGCGGGGGCTGGGGATTTGTTGCAGTAGATTATCAAAATCTTCTTGGACTATAATTTGATCAGGAGGTAAATATATGTTGCAAATATTGATTGTTTGTTCCATGTTTACTGTAATCGCTACTGCTTCAAAGCTATGTGTGTTGATTTGTAATTGCTGGGCTTCATATTGTTTATCGACGTAAATAGCAACCCCTCCACTGGCTATATCAGCGTTTTGTCTGTGTTTGAAAAAGTTTGAGTATTTTTGAAACTTGAATGCATGGATAGAATCCTTAAAGTTGGTTTCTTGTAAACAAAGTATCATTGGGTTGATTTCAGAGATAATATGCTTTAGCATTTCGTAACGGCTGAAGAAACCGTTTACGTTCCATTGTATTATGGACGCCATTGCTTCTATTTACTATGTACTTTACGCTGAATCGACAGAGGTGTCGGATTCTTCTTCTAGATATATCTTCATTGCTATCGGGTCCATTTTTAGTTGCTTCATAATCTTACGTCTTATTCTCGTGCTTCTGTTTTTCATACTTCGGTCTTTGTAATAAGGATGAATTTTAGCTAATAGGTTCAAAAAATCATGAACATTCTCGGTATATGTTTTAACTAAGCTTAACGGATCTGTGTTTCCTTTAACATTTACAAAGAAATCGACGATTTCATCAAAACTGAGTTTAAGCGATTCTTCTTCGAATATTTTCCTAGTTGGTTCCAGTAACGGCAGTATTTCATTAGATTTTGGTTCATGTGTTTTGGGCAAGCATGATTCTTCTTCAGTATCAGTTTTGGATTTCTTCTTTCTCTACGTAGTTGGTACTAAAAATGTAACTTCAGTTTGTGAGGACGGAGGAGGTGTTATTACGTCTGTAATACTGCGTTTGGAACCTGTTTTTTGTACATTTTCTGATTCCTTTATTTTTGGGGAAGGCGCAGATATGTCTGTGGTTGGTTGTTTATCTATATCGTTATTATTATTTTGTGTATTTGGTGCTATGTTATGGGTTAGAGGTTGGGAAGGTGAAGATTTTTCATTTACTTGTACAGTTGTCATGATAGGGATTTCATTTGGTGAGGTAGGGATGTTGGTATTGTTTGTAGGCTCTTGACTTACTGCAGTTAAGCAATTGTTTGAGAAATGACCTGTTTGATTACACTTTGAACACAGCTGGCTTTCATGAGACAAAAAAATACGATATGATATGTTATCATGAGATAATAAAATCGAGTCTGGGACCGTATTGTTGAGAGGTGATATATAGATGTAACGACGAAAACTAAGAATGTGTTTATACTCAGGGTTGGTTGTCCCAATTCTAAGAAAATTTAAAGGAGATACTAAGTTATAGCCTTGTTCTCGGAGTTCTTGTTCTATACAATCATGTGGGATAGATGGACACACATTAGATAATAATAAGCGTTGGCTTGGAGTAATGAATCTGCGAGTTTGAATTTGTTCTGAATTTACTGTAATTATTCCATTGTCAGTGTTCATGAATTCATCGACCTTTGCCACACTGGATAGATAAACACATATTCTATTGTTAGATATCCTAGACGAGAAAAGTATATTTTTCGGACTAATTTTCGTTCCGATGGATATAAGATATTCTTCTAGTTTTATTCCATTAAGGGAGTTGAAAATTATAGCTTGATTTTTTAAAGGGAATTTCGGTTGGGTAAGAGCTCTTGAGTAACTTTGTTGTTGATTGTTAGTATTGTTGACAGTAATAATTGCAGCATTATTTTGAAGTTCCATTATTTCCAAATAACTATTTGTACCCCCTCAATCCGGACCTGCCTTGAAGCAAATCAGACTGATAAGAGGCACGAAAACTAATTAATAAGAAACCTGTCTTTGTTTTTATTTCTTACTTTAGTAGATTGTTTATTTACTTCAAAATAAAATAATAATTGTGCATCTTACTTTAGTTTTAAAGATGCAAAGAGACTGCACTCACTACTACTTATCACTACATACTTATTTGATTAGGAAAATTAACTATAAGTAGATAAAAATTATGAATAATTATTTTAAACTTGGTAAAATTAAAAATTCAATTATCACTAATTGCTATAACTGATAGCGTGTTTACACTTCGATTGCTCGATCGATTCTCCATATCCAGTCTTTGAGTATGCGTTTAGTGCAATACGGAAATTTTAACAACAACAACATATTTAAACTATTCATTAGTGTGAAGATCTAATACAAAAATGTAATCTTATGCATTATAAAATTGGTTACTCCAGATATACTTCATAAGATCGTTACCAGGCCATATATTCCTGGGAACAGTATTGTGTTGGTGTTTTTTCGACGTTTCGCGTTAATTCGACGTATTGGTAATACAACTG
This sequence comes from Diabrotica undecimpunctata, assembly GCF_040954645.1. NCBI lineage: Eukaryota > Metazoa > Arthropoda > Insecta > Coleoptera > Chrysomelidae > Diabrotica > Diabrotica undecimpunctata. The sequence goes on along the minus strand of NC_092812.1, from coordinate 78,892,283 downwards.
ACATTTTGCATAGAATATATTATGGATAATTCATATTTTCTATATGAATTATCCATATATATTTCTATATGAATTCTATATAAGTTAATCTTTGCAGATTAGTTAGAAAGTAAACCTATAAATATTGGAGAAATCTGCAATGAAAAACTCAATGTAATGGCCTAATGTTTTCGTGAATATATATTCACTTTTCACTTCCTTAGGGCTAAAATAAAGAAAATATCAATTAGCCATAATATATCCTATGCAAAATGTCAGTTGTATTACCAATACCTTGAATTGTAGAGCTAAGGTCTTCGAAGATAAAAAGGATATGTAATAAAAGCATATTCAGCATATTCATATTTTCTATATAAATTATCCATATATATTTCTATATGAATTCTATATATATTTTAATGTGTATTCACTTATTTCAGCCCTGAAATAAGTGAATACACATTCACGAAAACGTTAGCCCTTACAATTTTATATAAATATACATATATATATATATATATATATATATATATATATATATATATACATATATGTATATATATGTATGTATATATATACATCTATATATATATGTATACATATGTATATATATATATATATATATATATATATATAGATATATACATATAAATATAAATTTAGTACGTTGTAACATCACACTGCAAAATTCTAATAAAGATATAATTTCACCCTGCCAAATCACTCACTCGCTTTGTCAAATATTTATTTTCATTTGTATTTCCTACAGGTAGAGGTTATACTTTAGGTACATCTAACTAGAATCTAAATGTTGTTTCTGATAACGATTGTAATGTCCCTCTGTGGTGTAGCTTAAGCTTTTAGAACTACTCTTTTTAAAATTTCAAACCATCTTTATGTTATCCTATTGTTGAATAAACAAAATTTAAAAATTCAATATTTATTAAAAACGAATACATTTCCAAAGACGATGTAAATCTTTAATCTAACAGGTCCGTGATAGTTGCCTAAAATTATCACTAAAGAATCACAAAAAAGTGGAAGGTTGAAAAGGAATTTTCGGTCTATTCTCCATTCCTCTCACACTTTTCAATTCATGCCCTGGTGACAAAATTATCTTTTCAATTTAGGTTGGATCTGATTCTTTATAGCAGGAAATATATGAGTACACTGAAAAAGAAACTGAATATATCTTAGGCTTTTTCTACATGGTTCATACGTCGAAAAAAGAAAAATAAAGACGAACGCGTTTTTCATTTTTGTTATCACAAATTATATATGGGAAAAATAAATGTATATTTTTATACCGAGTTAAAAAATTATATTTTATGTATATTTATACAGAACCATAAAATATTATAATTGAGAGAGGCAGTGAAATAAAATTTTAGTTGGTCGAGTCCCCCCCACACAAAGTAAATATAACGGTAACCTAATTTTTCGTTTAAAATTATGATTCTAAAAATGCAACTGTTTTTTTAAGCTTTAACCAAAAAGATACTCTAAATCTAGTATCAGTCTACATGCAGTCAAATGTTCTAGAAGATAGCAAAATCTTACAAAATGAGCTAATATAATACACATTAATTAAACAGACTTCATTGGCATTTGTAGTAAAGCAGTTTGACGTTTGAAGATAAATGTACAAAAAAATTCTAATAGGATCTATATCTAATCTTATTTTAAACGATTTTATTGTTTTTTAATCATAAGAAAGAACTTATAAAACTAAAACTGAAAAGAAAGGATCCATTCACCTGGCACTTATTATCACACAATATATGTAACACTGGTGCTTGTAGTGATCTACAGACGAAGAAACATGGAGTCAAAGTTCAGTAGCAACTATCCTATATTATATGGTCAGACCATTATTTATATTTATGATGTCTTAGTGTACACCTCTTCTTCTTCTTTCACAGCTTTTCCCTTCTCAGGGATTGCTGTTGCTTACTCTTCCTCGCTACTTATTTCTGTCCATCGTGTCAACTTCACTCAAACCTTTCTCTCTCAAGTCCTCTGCCACATAGTCCTTTCATCTTCTTCTCGGTTTTCCTCTACCTCTCTTTACATAAACTTCTAAAAGCTCTATTCTTCATCTCACATAATTTTTATTTCTACGTCTAACGTGACCAAATACTCTTTGTATTTGAATCTTTTTTGAGTTCTTCCCCTAATCAAGTCGTGTCTGATCCTGTCCCTTCTAGTCTTACCCAACTTTCACCGTAACATTTTTATTTTACCGCCATACACCAACGTGGGTCCCACCACACTCTTGTATATCTATTCTGTTTTTTAGTATATATATATATATATATATATATATATATATATATATATATATATATATATATATATATATATATTATATATATGTATATATATAATATATATATTTCGATTTCCGATTTTTCGATCACAGAGTACTTCGCTTATTTGCTTCCAGTTAAATCATCCAGTGCATTTCAACCTTAAATGCATTTTGCAAGGTAAAATTAAAGGAAAAAGGGCCCCAGGACGAAGAAAAATATCCTGGCTTACTAACCTGAGAGCATGGTATAGAAAGACTTCAACACAGCTATTTCGTATAACAACCAACAAAGTCATCATAGCCAGAATGATCGCCAAAGTTCGGAACGGACAGGCACCCTAAGAAAAAGAAACCATCCAGCCTGTATCCTGTGGGCAATTTCTCGATCTAAGCTCCAGCTGATGAAAAGATAGAATTCAAGAACGCGTTATCAATGAATGCAGTGCAGGTACTGACCGGTAGTACGATGCGACGCCTTCTTAGAACTGTTTACGCAGTGATTATATTTGTGTTTTGCATTTCTGCTGGCGAGTTCTGTTATACAGTGATCAATTATTGTTTGCAGAATTAACGCGCACGTATATTAATTCTATTATTTTTTCTGTGGGTTACGTTGATTAAATATTTTTATTAATTTTGTGTATAAATTGAATAAATATTAATGGAAACACTTTTTCACTTCCAAGTAAAAAATATAAAAAAAGTCTTGGGCTATTGTTTAGACAGGCTACAGGTAACTATTAGCATTATTAGGTCAATAATAATATTAACTATATTTTTATATTTTATGTATAAACAAGTCATTAGTATATAATGATTTACATGGACATCGTGAAAATAATGGTGAATTTAGACCACCAAAAGCTTACGATAGAGGAAACAAAGTTTTCGATGAAGTTACAGATGAGCATAAGAATATGAATCATAGCGTAGTTCACAGTTTCTTCTTGAATAATAAGCTTCCAACAATTCAAAAAATTGTGCAAAAATATCTAAAAATCCTAATAACACTAAATTAAAGAAGACTAGTTTGGGAAAAGTATTGAAATTAATTAATTTTCGGTGAGTATGATTTTTAATGTTAAAAAAATACTGTGGACAAATCATATTTTCGCTGTTTATTGAAGTTAGTTTATTTTTATACGGTTTATTTTAGCATACATATTTTTAAAATATTTTATTTTGCAGCTTTAAGAAAACATGCCTAAATTGTGTGTTGAAGGAGAAAAAAATGAGATATACTTGCAATGTATAAAGCAATATAAACAGGAAAATCGAAGTGTCTTCTATTTGGATAAGACTTGGGTTAGCGCTGACCATACTGTCGACAAAGTTTAGACTAATAAGTAAATTACCAGTGCTCGACAAGGGCATATGGAAGGCTTATCTAAGGACTGAAAATCTTCCTTCTGAAAAAGGAACAAGATTTATTGTGTTATATATCGGTTCTAAAGATGGGTTAGTTAGTCTAAGAAAAAAGGGTGACGACAACGAAGATATGAATTCCAAACTTTTCGAAGAGTGGTTACAAAGAGTTTTGCTAACTTTAACAAAGCCCTTCGCCGAGGACGGCTCTCTGACTGTAGGTATTGTCGGGATCGTCTTTGAACCACCTTCTGGGTATTGCAAATGATACTTTGGAGGAGACAATTGCGATTCAATATGAACAGACTGAAAGTAAATTGGGAGAAAACAAATTATAGGATTTTCAAAACTAAATTAAAAAAATGAACAACAGTACAATACCAAAGAATGTTCAGATACAGGAAGAGGAAGTATTTTTAGTGCATAACAGAAATTTTTGGTAATACATAGCGATTAGGATTTAGACTTTGAAACATGGTTTGATAAATTATACGCTAAGCTAACATCAGTTTGTTATTCATTTAGAGTATTTAATATCATCGAATTTAAATGTCACATAAAAACGTACTGTCTATTTTGCAAACTTCCACTCATTTATACGATTTGGGATAATTTTCTGGAGTGGAAGTACCAAATTGTTATTCAGAAAAAAATAGTTACGATACTGCATGGTTTGAAATTTAGTTATTCCTGCAAAGGAAAAATTTAAGAATAAGGTGTAATGGCTGTACCAGGAATATATATTTATAAGAGTCTAGTATTTTTCTTTAAAAATAAACATATATTTGAAATAAACAGCATAAAACATAACTTTAGTACACGAAGTCATACTATCAACTAAAATCTGTCTGTGCATAGAGGCTTCTATCATCGAGAGGTTTCCAATGTATGCATGTGTAAAATTTTATAATAAATTCCCGGATGCGATTAAAATTGAAAATAATTTTATTAAATGTAAGAAATATTTAAGCCATCTTATAACAGAACTTAAACCATATTCGGTCAATGATTATTTTGTGACATAGTTAAATGATGGAGGAAAGAAAAATGTCTTTTGTCGTTATGTTAAACTCACATCATGTGGCAACATGGCGAAATACAGCACACACGTTGAAAATGCTGCATTAAATAAAATGTGTCTGAAGTGTTCAAAACAGTTGTAAGTGCTTTAACTTGTATAAAATCAAATAGTTTTTATCATCCTGGTTGGCAAAATATTTAAATCATGTGAAATACATAAATAAAAGTGACATTGTTTGCTGTGAACTAGAGGATATGTCTAAACTTAAATTGGACGATGATTTCCTAAGTGCTATTCAGCAGGTTTCGATTGAGAATAAGGTAGATATAAAAATATTTAATTATATTATTAAACAAAAAGACCTTATTATTAATGGTCTGCATCAACGAATAAAGGTATTAACAGACCCAATCAACTTTTTATATCCCAATAAAAAAGGTAATTCCAAGATAAAAAACCTGAGGATAAACCAGTATTTGCCCAAAGCAACAAATTACAAAATATTCATACAGAAAACCATAACAGCGTTCCCAAAGGCTCTCAAAAATCTTAAATTACTATAAAACGAACTTCCAGTGCTATTTTAGAAGCTGAAACTGCTGCAAAATGTAACAAGTATATTAGTTTAAACCAAGATATAATACCTGAGTCGGAAGAAAGTCATAGACAAACTGTTTCTCGGAAAAAGTCTAGAAGAAAAGTCACGATTGGAAATAATGAAAATATAAAAATAAATGGTGTACAATTTAAAGGTGTTCCCAAATATACGGACTTGCATGTTTATAGGCTAGACCCATCAATGTCTAATGAAAATTTATTGAAACTAATACAGAACCATTTTCCCGAGGCTATGAGTATCTCTCTGAAGTCAAACTTTCCAGACCAGTATTCATCCTTTAAAGTGAGTATTTATAACCAACATTTTGAGAAAGCTATGGACCCTAGCATATGGCCCCAAGGTGCATATGTGCGGCGTTTTTAGTGAAGAAGATGCCTTTACTTCAAATAGTATAAATCAATCTCAAAAGTTGACGGTTTGTCACTTAAATTTTAGAAGTTTGAGGTACAAAATTCAATATTTGGAGGAATTGACGGTGTCACTAAATTACCCAGAAGTATTTTGTGTTAGTGAAGTGTGGTGTGATAAACATGAAATTTTAAATTTGTTCTTGGACTCTTATGTATTAAGCGATTTCTTCCATTGTTCAGACTCAGGTGGGAGAGGGGTCGCAATATTTGTAAATGTAAGTTGTGCTTATACTATTAAAAATTGTTCGCTTGCTAAGATTGATAAAATTTTTGAGTAAGCCTTGATTGATTTGGAATATCAAAATAACATTATAACTGTTTGCTGTTTTTACAGATCATTAAAAGATACACAAACTTTCATAAATAAAATGGACGAAATGTTATCAGAAATATTAAACAAAAATAATTTTTTTTTCGTCTGTGGTGACTTCAATATAAATTTTGATCCAACGGTAAACAATATAGATGCATTAAGATTAAAAAATATTTTTACCTCTTATGGTTAAAATCAATGTATTTTGAATATACTAGAATACATAATGACTCTAAAACTGTGATTGACAATATTTTCTGCAATGTAAATATTAAATTTTTATCTTGTTTTGTTGTATATACCGATGTGAGTAATCATTTTTTACAGAAAGTTGAATACAACTTGAATGCTTCGTTTTCGGGGGATAATATTGTTTATAAACGTGATTTTAATAGCACTCTTAATACTAGTTATTTTAATCAATTGCTCTCTAGGGAATCGTGGTGCTTTCTAGACTCACATCTATCTTCGGATAACGAGTTTTGCATATTTTATGAAAAAATTATGGAACTATTCGATAAAGCATTTCATTTGCAAACGGTGAATACTAGATGATTTTCTAAACAGTCTAAAAATAAGGGCTGGTTGACTTCTAATTTAATAAATGAGGGAGATTTTATTAGAGACATTTTCAGATCTATAAAATATTCAGAAAGTCATGAGCTCAGAATACGGTATAACATGCTAAAAAAAATCATGAATACAAAGTTAGGTTAGCCAAGCAAACTTATTTTAATAATAAAATGATAAATGCGCAGAATAGTACGGCTGAGGCTTGGCGCATCATAAATCGAAACACTGTCGGAGGTAAAAATCGAAACTCTTCTAAATACCCAAGTAAATTTTAAAATAATTTGGGAATTGCTGTGGATGCCCTCATGACATAGTAGAATCTTTCTGTCAACATTTTTCGAATTCCGTAAAAAATTTAATTAGTCAAACTTCACCTGACTATAATCCTAAGAATCTTTCTTCGCCTATACACTCCCTTTTCCTTTATTCTGTTAGTGATGAAGAAATAAAAAGTATAATTAAAGATATCTTAAAAAATCTTCGGATGGACTGGATCAGATCCCGTATTCTATGTTAACACATGTATCTCATAACATATAAAAACAATTAACATTTCTAGTAAACCTTTTATTTCAGGAAGGGATTTTTCCCCAAATTCTAAATACTGCTTTAGTTGTGCCTATACATAAAAATGGCGACAAATCAAAATTTGATAACTATCGAGACCTATCAGTTTTATTTGTGTTTTCAAAAATATATGAGAAGGCATTTCATAAACGTCTCCTCTCGTATATTAAGAAGCACAACATTATAGAAAAGTCTCAATTTGGTTTCCCTGAAGGTATAAGTATACAAGATGTACTACTAGCGCTGTGCAATCATATTTTATCGAACTTTGATAAGGGTAATAAAGTTATCTGTTTGTTTTTTGACTTAGCACGAGCTTTTGAAACTGTAAATCATCCAATACTGCTGAAAAAACTTTATCATAGTGGTGTTAGAGGAACTGCGTTAAAGTGGATCCACACCTTTTTATCGAAAAGGTTTAAAAAAATTAAGGTCAATGTGAATGGGAATATAATATTTTCTTTAGAAGAAAGTGCCCTCTCCGGAGTTCCACAGGGAAGTATCATGCGCTTGGATTCCTGTAGACCAGTTTTTAAACAATTAAATATTTTAACTGTAATTTCGCTGTATATTTTCAGTTGTGTTGTTTATGTAAAGTCACATAGATGCAATTTTATTTGCAGAAATGATGTTTTCTTAATGAGTGGCTACAATTTTCGTTACAGAAATGATTTGGTGACCCCTGTTCGTCACTTGACCGTTGTGGGTAAGGGTCCTTACCCAACATGCGTTCGTTTGTACAATAAATTACCTAATTATGTTAAAGAGTCAAATATTTATGTGTTTAAGAGAACAGTTAAGGACTTACTTCTAGTAAACACTTTCTATTCGTTAGAGGAATACTTGCAGGCATCTTTTTAACAATTTGTATGTTTTTGTGCATAATTTATATGTTTTTATGTTAACTGTTTTTATGTAGTTATAGTTTTTAATGATAATGGATTGTATTTGACGTATTGCAATACTTGTAAAAGTCAGATGAAATAAAGAATATTGATTGATTGATGGATTGATCATTTTTAAATTTAAAAGTTTTTTTGCATTAAAATTTAAGTAATACGTAATTTAAAAAATGTTTTATTTTATATTATGATTTAAATTTGTATGCGTTTTATGTATAAATTAATTTTCTGGTATTTTAACATACAATTTTATATATTCTATTTTAAATAAGTACTATAATTGTAAAATTTTCATTACTATTGTATCTCGACACAATTCTCTTTAATTGGAGTCATTGGAGTTTAAATCATTTATTTTTTTGTCAGCCGATTCTAGTGAATAAAGATATTTTTATTTTATTATAAATATTCTATTCTATTCTGTTTAAACGAATCGCCTTCCTTTCAACTTATAAACCGAAATTATCTCTTAATTTTTTTAAGCAGTTTACTCTTTTTGACATTTAAACTTTTTTATATATACCCTGTATATAAAAATATACTAAAAAGATAATGAAATGTTTAAATTACGTTATTATTATAATGTTAATGAATAAACTATAAAAACCCGTATAAATATAGCAAAAGTGAGTACTTTTTTGTTGAGCGGCGTAAACGTGTAAAAGTGGTGACGTTGGGGAGAGGAACATTCAAAGAGTGCGTGCCGTTCACGGGATTATTCTCTTTTCAGCGGCTGTAACGGGTGTCCTATTTTACATTATGTGGGAGCCAAGGTATTTAAATTTTACTACTCGTCCTAGTTTTTCTTCAAGCCATTCGATGCCTCCAAGCATTGTTGTTTCTACCAACCAGATATACCCCGTTTTCGACCTGCTAACTTTGAGTTCTCCCTCTTCAATAGCCCTTGTCCAACCCTCCAACTTCTCTAACATTTCTTTGTTCTCCTCTACTAACACGATATCTACAGCAAAGAGCATTAACCAAGAAGCCCGCTTTCTTACCTTCTCCGTCAATACATCAATTCTTCTTCTTCTTGATGTGCCTATCCGTTACGAATGTTGGCGATCATCATAGCAATCTTTATCTTATCTGCAGCAGCGCGGAAAAGATGCACAGATGTTGTATTGAACCAGATTCTGAGGTTCTTTAACCAAGATGTACTTCTTCTTCTTGGACCTCGTTTTCCAAAATATTTTTCCTTGCAGGATGGCTTGAAGGAGAGCATATCTGGATTCATTTCGCATAATATGTTCGAAGAACTGTAACTTTCAAGATTTGATGGTAGTCAGTACCTCTCGGTTCTTATTCATTCTTCTGAGGACCTCCTCATTTGTGACTCGGTCAGTCCACGGAATCTTAAGCATTCTCCGATATAGCCACATCTCAAATGCTTCCAGTTTTCTGCACATTTCTTTGTTCAAGCTCCACGATTCAACACCATAAAAAAGGACAGAGAAGGCGTAGCATCGCAGCATTCTTACTTTTATATCAAGAGAGAGGTTGTGACTCTTGAAGAAGACCCCCATCCGATTAAAGGTAGATCTAGCTTTTTCGATGCGTGCTCTTCTGATCTTCTGGTTGTTGGTCCATTCTTCATTTATTATCGTGTCGAGGTAGTTGTAGTGCGTCACTCTTTCTACAGGGGATTGGTTGAAGTAGAGTTGACCTTCTGTTATTCTCTTCTTGCTAATTATCATAAGCTTTGTCTCCTTAACGTTTATATTGAGTTCATATTTATATTTATTTATAATATAATATAAATACATCAATAACCAGATTAAATAGATAGAGAATCAGTGAAGATCTTTGATGCAAACCAACGGTTACTGGAAAACTTTCGGTCAATTTGACACAAGTCCTTACTTTGGTGTAGGATTCCCTACATATCCTATACAAGTCTTACGTACTTCTCAGGAATCCATTTCTCTCTCAAACATCTCTATAGCTCTTATCTAGGAACTTTGCCATACGACTTCTCAAGAGTTATAAATACCAAATGTAGCTCTCTTTACTTCTGCTCACATTTCGCTATCAACTGTCTTAAAGCACACAAGGCATCCATTGTCCTACTTTCTGGCATAAACCTACACTGTTCTTTTCTTATCGATGTCTTTCTCGTTAACCTTCGCTCTAAAGTTCTCTCCCAAATTTTCATTGTGTGCGACATTAACTTTATCCCTCTATAGTTTTTATAATCCTAGATCTCCCTTTATCTTTATACAATGATACCATTACACACTTTCTCTCCATGCATTGGATATCCTTTACAGCCTACTCATCACTTGTCACAAAACATCAACCCCTTCCTCCTTCTAGAAAGAGGAGAAGAAGAGGAAGTTATTAAGGATAAAATTGAAAAAACACTACTGGTTACTAGGCCGTAAATCCGTAATAAAATATTAGTGTCCAAAGCAATCATCCCGCCCATCTGACATACGAAACTGAACTGTGGGAACTGCAGTATATAGCAACATAGCAATACTAGAGCGATTTCATTCTAAGGTTCTCCAAGCGATCACTGATACGCCGTGGTTCATTCCAAATGCAGACATTTATAGGGACTTGAAGATCAAAGCAGCGAAGCAAATAATGGGTTAAAGCAGTAAAAACTGGAAAAACACCCCAACAAGTTGGTAGTAAATTTAATGGTCAACTATACACAATTAAATAGAATAAACATTAGAACTCCCCTTGACTTACCATTTAGAAACGTTGTATACGTCCTTATCTCTCTCTCTTTTAAACCTGTCATACCTCTTTCAAGCCTCTTTCTTCTCCCTAACCTTCGGTTGCACTTCATCATTTCAGCACCAAGTTTTTTTGCCCCTAGAAGGCCCTTTATATTGTTGTTCCTAGCACTTCCTCTTCCACTCGTACCACAACTTTTCTGTTGGCTTCCCACCAGTCATTTACTGAATCTTTTTCCTCAAATTCGTCCAGTACTGTATTCTTAAAGACTCTTGCCAAACCATTTATCTAAGTGTATACTGAACGTTGTAATATTACAAATTTAGATTAGTTATCATAAGACAATAGAGAATGGAACAATATACACGTCAGATCAATAATTGTTTCAAGTTGGGATGCATAACATTTCTCCTTTATTCTTTGTAATCTCCTTGTAAGTGAAATCGCCTAATAACTGATGTAAAAAACTCTTCAGCAAATTTAGACCTATTCATTGTCTCTTTTGTTATATTATTAAATTAAGAATTATGTGACCAAAATGATCTATTAAAAGGTTTTAAGAATTTGTAAGGTGTAAGAATGTTTTAATTCGTTTTTCTAGTGTATGAAAACATCTAAAATGATTTCATCCTACTTGCCAGTTCTATTTTAACCGAGAAGGACGTATACGTTGTGATTGCATTGTAAAAATTTCCCGGAGGTAACACAAAAATACCCAATCAAACGTGCAACAAACACTTATTGAGTTTGTACTTCTTTCACAAATCCAACTCACTCCCTAATAGAATCAGTGGCTATACCTTTTATCAAACCCCGAGAATTGAGCGGTTCTCCGGACGAAATGAAATTATATAAAAAAATTCGCGCGCCCTGTGAACTCATTTAACTTTTTCATGACATTTAAATTCAGTTATCCGGTTGGAGTTCTAATACATTTTTTCTTTCTTGATACAATGGATTTTGTTTCAGGCGGTTGGTGATTTGCTTTGTTGTTGACAAAATAGATTTGACCCTTAATATCTATTTTTTAATCGATTTTTATTCGTTTCTTCACCAATGCTATTTGGCTGTTACTGCCGAAAAAAATTTATAACTGAGATAGGTAATGGAATAAGTCCATTATTCTTGGCCGCGAATAGATGACACACTAAACATTTAATCAGGTGATAAATGGTCTTATACACTAGACTTAAATCGGGTACTGGTAAGTAGAAGTACATCCTGATGATCGAGACAAAACAGCTTTTTTAACTGACTGTGGTCTCCACCGCAGGTTCTACAATTTGGGCTTTGTAATACTCCAGCTACGTTTAAATGTCTGATAGAGATGGCTTTAAGGGGGACTTATCCAGAAAACATGTCAAGATAAATGCAAATTTCAAACTAATTTATAAGAAACTTTCACTATTTCTAAGAAAAGCGTATCATCTAGGACATATAATTTCAGTAAAAGATATTAAAATTAATCCACAGAAGATTTCAGTTATTAAAGATTGGCCTTAGCCAGGAAATAAAAAGGAAATTTTTTTGGACTCTGTTTATATTACCGAAAATTTATTAAATATTTTCGCCGAACTGCTAGGCTCATTTATCAACTAACTTAAAAAAACATTGGATTTGATTGGACACAGTATTGTCAAAATACCTTCGTAGATTAAAAAAACCCACAGAGAAGTAAATACTTCTGGTGTGTAATGGTAAATCTTATTAAAAATATTTAATATGTATCCAGAAGGATTACAATTCTTCAAAACATTTTCGGTCCGGTCGGACCATCATCAGTGAAACATTTTAAATGTAGTTGAAACTAGCTACGAAAATAGGTGTAAAAGCCTTTGAGTTACATCTTCGTTGCACGAGATGACCTTGTTCAACGGTTAGTGCCAGCCAACTGACATTTTATGGGGAAATGACCGTAGGGCCTGTTATTGGCGCCGTATTATTATAAGAATAGAAAGGTGAAGAAAAGGTTATTGAATATTGTAGTAATATCATAGGAAAGGTTAAAAAGAATTACTGCGTTACCAGAAAAGAGCTCCTAACTAGCCCTAGAATATTTTATACTTTCATTTATAATAGAAATTTTATAATTAGAACTAACCATAATGTTTTATAGTGGCTAATGAATTTTTAAATACAAGAAGGACAAGTTGCTCGGTGGATAGAGAGAGAAAGAGAAAATGGCCCGAAATTGCAACCCTTCCCATATACAAAGCGACTAGAGTAGCAGAAGCATTCACAATACACGTCTATGGAGTTTCTTTAAAGTTACAATCTGATCAAGGGCGAAGTTTTTAATCAGAATTACGGCAAGATTTATTGTTAAGAAACCTCGCACTACGTACTTACCTCCGCAATCAGACGCATAGAATGAAAGACATAATGTAATTGTTTGTCTATACCTTTTAATGTTAGTCGCTAGTCGATGATTAAAAACGTGCTTTAATTCCTCTACTCCTGCTCGCCTATAGCAAATTCGAACATGAACCGACCAGTTATTCGTCATTGATGATGATCACCGACATAGAAATAAAGCTTTTTTAAGATCTTATATTCAGACGATTGCGTTTCTGCGAAGAAAAACATTCATCCCTGACGTACATAAAAAAATTAAATAAAGAATTGAAATAAGATACAAATTTACTCGTTAAAGTTTAAAGCTTCAAAGTGATAAAGACAAGGCCAGTCTCGACATGCATGCTACCGGGACAACTTTCTAAAGAAGTGAATCAGTATGGTTATATAATTCCAAACGTAAGAAAGGGCTTTGTCCGAAACTTCGACGAAACTGGGAGGACTTGTATACCGTTTTGTAGAAACTAAACGATCTAATCTACTGCATTCAGTTTTCGGCTAATACTATATCGTTTATATCGAGAGATTAGCTCCATTTCATAAAACTGATTTAAAGCTAATCCCTAAAGACTCGTTATTTGAGGCGAATAACTATTATATAACCAAACATTAAAAAAGCATACGAAATACACTTTCTATTAAACTCAAATATCAATGTATAGGCTTCAAGACAAAAGAACAGTATAATCCAGTGGACTCGATGCCAGGCCTATGCGAACTCCAAATTTAATGATACTCCTGCAACTTGTGCTTTATGTAATGGTAGCCATCCAGCCAATTACAGAGGTTGCACTGTATATAGAGGCCTAGTAAAACACAGAAACAGAAATAATGTAAATAAAATACATACAAAATACCCAGACTACAATACAACGCACAACTCAGAAAACACAGTGCAGCAACCAATCATACAAAGGTAGCTATTTCCAAGTCGCTTCCGGAAATTCCCAAATACAAAATAAAAATAGTAGTAATAAAGATATAACTACGCTAATATTATACTTCCTTAATTAATTTAAAATGTTATTTAATCAGTTGCTTAATCAGAATAGCATAATCCTCAACATTCTGACAACAATCATAAGAAAAATAACAAATTATTGTGAACATTAGATGTATTATTAGTTTCATTAGAGTCATTCAACTGATAAAACAGTCGTCAAAATTCCATTTTACAAAACATATTTTACCCACAATTAACGACATAATAGGCCATGCAGAATCGGCAATTATAATCAGATCATCTGTTAAACAGAACATTTTATAAAGTTATTCCACACCTAAAAGTCAAAGCACTTCAATTAAAATAGAAACGTTCTCGTGACCATTGAATGTCGCAGCTATTTATTCACCTCCTAGACATAATATCCTAGTTGAAGAATACGACAGCTTCTTCCAAACCCTTGGCTTGCACTTCCTGTTAGCAGGCGATTGGAATGCCAAAAATACTCTATGGGGATCACAACAAACTAAAGTGAAAGGTAGAAACTTACATCGATCATTACAGAAAAACAATTTATACTTCTTATTTATAGGACAACTAACATACTGGCCAGCAGATAACAACAAAATTTCGGATCTTTTAGATTTTGCAATATTTTAAAAGTTTACCTAATATGCATTCAAAAATAGCTCCTAGTTTGGACCTGAGTTCAGACCATAGTGCCATATAATAACATTAAGCAAAACTATAATATAAAATCAACAGTTATTAAGACTATATGACAAAAAAAACAAACATGGAACAATTTAAAAACAGGATTAACCAGAATATAACGTTAGATCACCTAATAAAGGAATGAAATGAGCTGTAGTACAAAATCTTGCTTGGGAATCTACTTCTATAGGTTAAAACGATAATCCTTAAAACAAGAATGTATCATTACATATTAAAGAAATTCTAATCGAAAAAAGGAGAGCACGTGCATAGCAAAGGTCACGAAATTCACACGATAAGACACAGTTAAATAGTTCAACACACGAGCTAACGTCAGCACTAAATCAAGCTCGTAATGTCACCTTTAATTTCTTATAAACAATCTCTGTCCAGATGATCACTCTATATGGAGAGCAACTAAAAATTAGAAACCGACGCTACCAATTACTTCAATAAGAAAACTTGATAGAAGTTGGGCGCAGACTGACAATGAAAAAGCTAATGTACTTGCAGAATATTTGGAAAATATAATATTTACTCCAAATTTAAGTCAAAACATAAATGATGATGTAGTTAACAAATATTTAAATGCACCCTGCCAACTCGTTCCAAGTAAAAATCAAAAATGATTTCTCAACCTATCACACAATCTGATTCGGAGTTCCTCAGGGAAGTGCCCTTGGTCCCTTTCTGTACCTAATCTTTACTGTTGACATACCTATTACAGATGACGTAACAGTGGCGACTTTTGCCGATGATAGACGAGTTTTAGTTCCAAACAAAGACATAGCATCTGAAAAGCTGCAAAATAGCTTGCAAACATTAGAGAATTGATTGATAAAATGGAAAATTAAAGTCAACAACGAAAAATCAGCCCAAATTACATTCACAACAAGAAGACGCACCTGTCCACAAGTTAGTTAAACAACGCCCCAATTTCTGGTAGAGAGGTAGGAAAATATCTTGGGTTGCATTTCGACCGAAAGCTCACCTGGAATATAAATATAAAATAAATATAAAATTGAAACAAATGTATTGGTTACTTGATAAAAAGTCACAACTTCTGTCATTGGAGATCAAAATACTGCTTTACAAAGTCATATTAAAACCAATATGGACTTACGTAGTAGAATTCTGGGGCTGTAGCAAGCCTTTAAAGACACCATTTTTGCAGACCTTCCAATCAAAAACACTGCATAGGATAGCTAACACTCCTTGGTATGTGAGAACTGCAACCATCAATAATGACCTAGAAGCACCAACCGCAAAAGATGTCATATCACTTCACGCCAACAAGGCCAAAATTTGTATTTCGTAATACCACCTCCAGATTATCAGTAAATTATAGCAGCCACCAATGGAGGAACGAAGACTGAAGAGGTCTTCGCCAGAAGACCTGGGAACATATTTAAAAATGGAGAATTTTCGCTGGACGGTACCCAAATCAAGTCAATATTGTCATCACATTTACTAATTACTCAATGTACTGTTTATGAGTAGATCGTAAATATGCATTTAAAAATAAAACAAAGTATTATAATATTGTTTGCTGTTTTCAATAAAAGTAATTATAAAGAAGTGTAACAATAAGCTTAGTGTTAGACATAATTATTTGACTTCTTTAAAATACTAGAAGAAAATAGGTCAGTTCTCTTCGAACACCTAGAAGAAGCGGAACTAATCTGACTTGACAATGGCAAATTTAGCCTCCCTGAAACGTCGTCAACCTACAGTAATCTGTGAACTTTTTAATTCGTGAAAAAAGTACGTGTTTTAATTAAATAACAAAGTAATGCATAATGAAAAGTAACTTTATCCAAAGTCATTGTAGTTTGAGTTTTAAAATCCAAAACAATATTTAATCGGAACAAATTTCTTTAAAACAAAGCACCAATGATATATTATCAGGAGGGAACGATGTGTCGCTTAAAGTATTATATCACCGTAAAGTAGGCATCCTAAAGCCTGACTGCTGATGATAGTCAGTTTACATTTGTTCGGTTTAACGTAGTGATTAATTGGATTTCTGATAAAACTGTTTACACTGCCAAGGTACATAATGTGGAAATAATATCCTGAACTTCAATTAAATGATAAAGTATAATTACTGTCGATTCGGCATAATTGTTTGGACATATTACTTTATCACAAATTGTTATTATTTATGTATTACGTATATACTAATATTAAAAACTTCAGTCCAAAAAAAATATACACATGTCTGGAATAGTTTTATAGAAATTTTTATATAAAAACAAATAAACTAATATGTATATATATATATATATATATATATATATATATATATATAAACCATCATATAAAATAGTTTGGAGATAATATCCTAAGGGAATAAACTGGTCGTTTAGGTTTGGGTTGAAACAACGGGCTACACTTTTCATCTTTCCGAAAAAGCTGACAAATGTCAAAAACACCTCGAATCAAGAATAAATGAAGGACGTGAAAACAAGAAGAAAATAAATATTAAATTTGGTTTTTACTCGTTTCGGTAGTACATATAATAAAACTGGAACAATACAGAGAAGATTAGCATCAAAATTGGAAGGATACAGACAGGTTTCTTGTGCAGTGTTGATACAAAAAAACGAATAAGCGTTTCACATTTTTGAGAAAGAAAACTGAAAAAAACTTGACTGTGATTTTAGTATAGTTATTTTCGGCATTATAAAATTAAAATAATTAACAAATTAAACAAGCTGGACTGACGATGCTTTAGTTTTCACTTTTAGTTTTGAGAACAAAATGATTTGCAAAAGGACAATTCTATTCATACCTCACGCAATAGACTTTTGGAACACCCTTTTATTACGGGATTATAATCTGTTACCTTCTACAATAATACCAAGAATATTAGGTAGTATCTATAGGTACTATCGGCAATATTGAAAACTGAAGTATTGAAATAAAATAACCATTAGAATTTCCAGTTACCTAGTGATACCATTATCTGCGGTTCGATAAATACTATTTAAAATTCGCAAGTCGAAATAAACTAACGTTTATACGTTTTATGTAATTTTTTGTATAAATATGCAAAATCCTAAGATGTTTGAATGAAATATGCAAAATAGGCAATATATGCATTTTGTATATTTGTCTAAGTCAAATCATAACTTAATAAATTAAGTTGTTTTTTAAAATGCACCATTGGCGGATATTAAGGATACGACCCTGAATTACTGGTATTTTGAAGTACCTGCCATATGTTTTTTAGACTCAGATTCCATTCCACCATTTCATCTAAAACCACCAAATAGGATAGGGTAGACATAAAATATGATTGTATATTACGTAATGTTAAATAATTAAAGTGCTTATTGAAAATGGCAAATAGCCGCAATGTTTACGCAATAATTAAGTGTTTTACGGACAACAGGCCGACAAATCCAGAAATTAAAAAAGTTTCTATTTGAAAATTCTCGCTCAGGAAATATCAAACAATATATATATATATATATATATATATATAATATATATACATGTATATACATATATATATATATATATATATATATATATATATATATATATACATGTATATACATATATATATACATATATATATATATATATAATATATATATATATATATATATATATATATATATATATATAATATATATATATATATATATATATATATATATATATATATATATATATATACTAGAACAATAAAAATGTAAGCAAGAAGTCCAAATACTTTTGATATCAGGGATTGTCGGAAACGAAAAAGAAGATAAAGCAGAAAATCAGCGACTTTTTTACATGGCAGAGAAGAAACAAAATTTCATACCATGGCGTAAAACTATTCATTAGAAAATAACCATGGAACAAAGTAAAAAAAGATTTTAAACTAACAAGGAATTGGTGTGAACCGCAGGACTCCAAAAAACGTGCAAAAAAGTTTTTATGACAGATTTACTAAATTACGTTTTTTTTGGGTATATTTGGAACATAAAATCAAATATAAAAAAAAGTTGCAAAAATAGCCAAAGGAAATTCCCGTGACCCTTAAAGGTAAATGTAATTAATATTTTGCTTGTTGTTTAGTTGACTTTTTCGCTCTAGAATTCATCAAAGATTTACGCTTTCGTGAACGTCAGTTAATTTTGCAAAGAAAAAGGAATATTGCTCCGTCGGTAATATTCAGTTTGAAGTAATTGCAAAATATCCATTATAAATTTGGAAAGAAAACTTTAATATATTCACAAGTCTCAAAAGTAGAATTGTTTTGTCATGAAGAGTTCTTTCTATTTAAAATGCGGAAACCGAAAAGCAGTTTCCGTTGTTTTCTGATCTTTATTTGCAATGAAACTTCTTTATACTCTTTTCGAAAGTCAAATAGCAAACAAAAATATAGGTGGAATGAAAAACTTGGGGATGTAATTTCGAGTTGTTCTTTTGAAGTGCTTGAAAAAAGCTGCGAGATTCTGATAATTATTGTCTTGGAACAAATAGGGCGAATTTAATCAATAATCGATGAACGGTTGGTATTTTTTTTGTACCAGCTGAAGATCAGTTTCTCTTGATTGCCAAGTTCATGCCGATTAAATTGAAAATTAAACCGATTAAGTGGAAAAAAAGTAGAGACAACACCAGCAGATTGATACTTTGACGGCTACTACAAAATTTTGACGCCTCAATGAATTTTAAAATTATTTGATGCCTTTGTGTAACCTCGAACTCTGAAAACGAGTTTTTATTATGGTTAAAGTAGTGTAAACTCTTCATTAGTACAAAAGCTATTGGCTTACTAGTAAACTTTAAGCTTTCTTAATTTATTAATTGCGAGTAATTCGGCCAATAATTGCATGGAAAAACGTATTTAAAACACTGAAAACGTTTTCGAAATTTTTACTTTTTCGAGTATAAATCGTTTTAACAAGTCAAAGAATTTTTCTAATAATGGCGACCAGTTCGAATTCGTTAGTCAAAGTGAGTAGACGTCTTCGAGTTTTGTGAATTAACTGGTGAGTAAGCTTTTGTGATATATACTCAGTGACATTGGAAGTGTTACACCCAGAAGGAATAATTTCTTAAACTTAATTTTTTGACACAGAATGACTATTTTTTTTTATTTAATTTAACGTGCTTGTGACGGTTTCGGCCATTAGCTCGAGGCACCGTGGATACAATTATATATAAGGTACAATTACATATTATAATATACTATAGTTATATATTATTTAGTAGGTTTTCTAGCTTCAGGAACTGGATAGCTGTGATGACTTGGCTCTGGTTCGATAATATATCTGTGATGTCGTCCTTCATGCAGAGTTCTTGGCGTCGTTTATTGTAATGAGGGCAGTCCACAAGGATATGTAGAGTGTTATACCAGTAATAACGAAACGCTCAATCCTCTGATCTATTTGGTGTAAAAATGTAGTGGATTGTTTTCAATGATTAACTATATCTAAAACATGCTACGATAACAATACCAATATTTTATCTTTTCTACTTTTTGTAAAAATAAAGTTTTTTAAAGTTTTTTGTGAAGAGACCGATTTTTAAAAACCGGTTTGTATAGAAATTTTTAGTTATTGTTCCTCAGTCTAATTGTATTCAGTGTAAGAAAATGCCTCGAGTTCAAAGACATTAAAATTACCACCATGTTAGCGATTTTGACAGGGGTAGAATTATTGCGTATACAGATATGGGTTTGTCGTATCGCGAAATTTGAGGTCGTGTTAATTGAACGGCAATGACGGTTATGTGTGTCTGTCTTGTGTGGATAAACGAAGGTAGAGGAACACGAAGAAGACCAACTGGTTCACCGAGGCGTACCACAGAGCGTTAAGATAGGCGCTTTAGATTACTGGCTCTGCGAGACCGTCAAATTGCTGAAGAATGGTTTGGAGTAGTAGGTAGACCTATTAGTATAGGTACACTATACCGTCGCATTCGAGCCTTTGGATTGGTTTTATTCCGACCATGCTTAGTGCTTCCTTTGACTGCGGACCGCTTCATTAACGTTTGAATTGGTGCAGATAACGGCAGGATTGGGTGACAGAATGGCGTAATGTAGCACTCAGCAATAAATTACGATTCTGTTTAGGAATGCATGATGATCGTAGGATGGTAAGACGCCACCATAAAGACCGACAAAATATCGGGTGTGCTGTTGAGAGGCATATACACAGGAAAGTTGGAGTAATGGTTTGGGGTCTATTGCCTATGGTAGCCGATCACTTGTGTTTATTCGAGGCAATATGACAGCTGCGCGTTTTGTTAATGATATTGCTCGTCAAACTATGGAGTTTCTCCAAGAAGCTGGCGTTAATGTTTTGCCATGACCGCCACGTGCTTCGGACTTAAATCCTATCGAATATGTTTGGCATATGATGGAAAGGGGACTGTTCACTTTGCATCACCCTCCACAGACTCTGGCACAGCTAATACATGAAGTTCAAGTTGCTTGGAATAAGGTGCCACAAGCAGACATCGTTCATCTCATTTTGTCAATGCCTAGACGTATACAGGAGTGTATTCACCTACGGAATCGCCAAACACATTATTATTTTTTTTTAATTACTTGTTAATAAAAATTCTTGACAACGTTATCGTTTCATTTTTAATGTAAATTTACCATGTTGCCAAAAAATTAAGTTCAAGAAATTATTCGTTCTGGGTGTAACACTTCTAATGTCACTGAGTATATAAATATAATTAATTATTGTTTTTGATGTTTTTATTTCCGAAGAGCATAAACAAATATTAAGGCGCATTTTTAAGTAATGTAAAAAGAAACGAGAGGCGATAATCTACCCGATGATCCGTATAATAACAGTAAGCATGATAACGGGTACGTACAACTAATATAATTTAATAACAAATATAGACCAGGTGATAATGGGCCATTTTATTTGTTCGTCGAACACAAAAATAAAAATTTAGGGCAACTTTTTCCAATTAAAATAGTGTCGCATACACTCCGTTTTCGACCTGCTAACTTTAAGTCCTCATTCTTCAATAGCCCTTCTCTCCTTCTCCTTCTCTCCTCCAACATTTCTTTGTTCTCTTCTACTAACATAATATCATCAGCAAAAAGCATTGACCAAGGAGTCTTACTTTTTCTTTCAGTAAATCCTTACATAACATGATTAATTTCTATAATAAAAGTACATATAAGTTCTTAAAAATTGAAAAATAGAAATACTTTTTTAAAATTTGTTTAATGATTTTAGTAATATTCAAAATTCATTAAATATACTTAATTTTTCTACATTTTATTTAATTCTACCCAATTTTGCCTAATTCTATTTAATTTTATTACATTTTATATAATTTAATTTTATTTAATTTTGTTTAATTTTATTTAATTTTAATTATTTTATTTAATTTTATTTAATTTTATTTAATTTTATTTAATTCTATTTAATTTAATTTTATTTAATTTTATTTAATTTTATTTAATTTTATTTAATTTTATTTAATTTTATTTAATTTTATTTAATTTTATTTAATTTTATTTAATTTTATTTAATTTTATTTAATTTTATTTTATTTTATTTAATTTTATTTAATTTTATTTAATTTTATTTAATTTTATTTAATTTTATTTAATTTCATTTAATTTTATTAAATTTTATTTAATTTTATTTAATTTTATTTAATTTTATTTAATTTTATTTAATTTTATTTAATTTTATTTAATTTTAATTTTCTTTCATTATGCTTCATGTTTTAATTTAATTATTTATATTTTCTTGTGAATTATTTATAAAGAATGAATGAATAATGTAATAGGTAAACGTTAGAATATAATGTGATTTATGTAAAGGCGCTAAAATAACAAAGACATTGTTCACTAGTAGTGTGTATATCAGAGTTGTTTGAAGGTGAAAGAAATAATATTATCCACCGAATTCTACCAAAATTGTACGGACGGCCCAGAAATTATGGAATTAGAGGTAGAACACGCTATAAAAAAATGGTTATATTAGGAAAGTTTGTTGTTCAGATAATAAACCAACTTACTGAAGCTAAAAGATGAAGGTAACATAAAAGTTGCATTAAAAGTTTTAAATGCAACATATATCACTGAAGTGATTTTTTTGATCAAGTAAAATATTTTTTTGCATGCTTCGTGAGTTTGAAAAGGCTTTCGATAAAATACAGCATGTAAAATTAATGCATAAAGCCTAAAAATATATGAAAATAAATGAAAAAGATATTCGCGTCTTTCAAAATCTGTACCTTACAGCTATCGTAAAAATTGTAAATAACTACACCTACGAAATCTTCATATAACGAGAAAACAGACAAGGTTTCATTTTATCTTAACATTGTTCAATGTTTACTCGGACCAGATATTTAAAAAGACACTTGAAAGACAGCCATATCGAATAAAAGTCAACGGGGAACTACTTAATGTAATTAGATAAGTTTAATACAGTAACTCGAAAAAAACAGGTCTCCAAATTATGCTTGATCATATTCACGAAATAGAAGAGGAAATGGGCATTAAAATCACTCAAATCAAACTCAAACCAAATCAAATTTTCCACCGGCAAATAGCTACATAGAAGGTACAGTCTCGAAGCTACTAGACTTTATAAAAAGGGTCAGGCTAGAGAATGTTATCTAGGACTAGAGGACCACAATAGATCTGAAAAGGTCGCAGTGGAATAGGCCGAAAGGCCACCTCTCTTAATCTAATCTAATCTAATCTAAATCAAATTTTGTTGTTTAGTAATATAAAACAACCGTCGCAGACGACACCGTCATTATTGCGGACAGTGCTGAGGGTTTACAACGACTTTCGAATGCCATAACCAGAGAGGGAGATAGCTTGGGACTAAACATAAACACAAATAAAACAAAAGTAATGGCTGTTACACGTGCAGCAAATGTCGACATTAATTTGTATCTATAACAAACATATAGAACCAGTACAAAGATTCCAGTATCTTGGTTGCTGGATAACACGACTTGATGATCTTGACCACGAGGTCGAAATACGTGCTCGTATAGAATATGCTAGCTCCGCATTTCAACGAATGAAAAAATTTCGAATAAACTCTACGTTATCGTTGGATATCCGATACCAATTTGTAAAAACGTATATTTACTCCATACTGCTATACGGAGTGGAAACATGGACTCTCGGAATTACAAGTATGAGGCATATAGAAGCCTTTGAGATGTGGGTTTTTTGAAGGATGCTGAAGATCTCTTGGACAGAGCACGTGACCAACAACGAGGTGCTAAGAAGAATGGGTACTGAGAGAGAACTCCTAAATATTGTAAAAAACAGAAAAACGAGTTATCTAGGACATATTTACAGAGGAGAAAAATACAACTTCCTACGACTTATAATGGAAGGGAAAGTGGAAGGAAGAAGAGGTCCAGGAAGAAGAAAATGCTCCTGGTTGAAGAATGTAAGAGACTGGACAGGCATGGACACACATTCGATACTAAGAATAGCTTAAGATAAAGAGCAATTTGCTGTAGTTATAGCCAACCTTCAGTAATGGAGAAGACACCTTAAGAAGAAGTCATATAAATAAACCGCAGAAAAGCAATGACTAAAACAGCTTATAAAAATAAAGACATTTATTTGCAATAATCATCCCAGTTAAAAACTAAGACAAAGAATGGTGAAGTGTTATATTTGGAATAAACTTTTGTATGGAGTAGAAGTGTGGACACTAAAAGTGTCAAGCATAAACATAAATGAAGAAGTGGAAATGCGAATTTATAGATGGACGCTAAAGATACCTCGCACAGCAAGAAAAACTAATGAGAAAAAACTAAGGACAACCTCGGATAATTCTTATTAATTAATTCTTCGGATTAATTCCTATATGGAACGTGAAGAGAAAGCGTTTATTGTTAGGCATTTCCAGCAACAAATTTATAGGAGTCACGTTTGCTTTTTCGGTAATTTCAGCCGTAGTATTTTTTAAATTCAAAATATGCACTATCCATATTTGGTAAATAAGGAAATAATATTTAAAAATAATTCCATCAAATTAATCTGAATTGTTATACCTAGGCTGTGTTTAATTAGTGACAATTCATATGCTTTCAAAAGTTTCTCGAAATTTTGTTTTCACTCAGAATTTGGAAGAATTGTATTAATTAATCATGTTAGTGTTTAAGGAAGGCGTGGACAGTTTTTAAAGCTTTTCACCTTATTATCACTACAACCACAAACAAAAAGTTTATACATAGACATCGGTGACAAGCGAGTAATTTAATTATAAAGCATAGACAAATAATTTGAAAATTTGAAATATTGAAAATTTGATACTTTATTCAATTCACTTCATAAGTTGTGTTGATTTGTTTTCAGTGTAGATTGTAAAATTTTTGATCTAGATCCTCAAATTTTCCATAGTTTCAGTACGAATGTTCTTTCAGCTATTTGCTACACTTTTCTTGTTTAGTTGAATAATTATAATATAATTGCTCAGAAAAATAAACTATTCTCGGAACTTTGAATTATCTAGTCTGAAAAGTTTTTATTAATTATATACATACGGGGCCATCAACTTTTTTATTATATCTGTTATTATAGAAGATAACAAAAAAAGTTATTTGTGAAAAAATATGGCAACTGTAAGCTTCACATTTTAAAATTAGTTACAAATATGGTGTTATGGTTTTCCATAACACTGTACCTCAACCAAAATATGTTTTTTTTTGTAAATGAAACACCTTCTATTTTTTTTAAATCCTCTTCACTTCCTTGTTACAAGAATACAAAGCTGTTTTGTGTTATATAGAGTATGTTTAAAAAATTATAACCAAATTACAATGTAAATCAATTACATCAAAGTTCAACAGCCTGTATAATTGAAACGGGGTACAAAAGCAACGCCTTATTTTTAAAATGAATATGAGGCGCCTATATGAATGAGGTGCATATGAATTCCTATGGCGCTTCAGACCAAGTTGGACCCTGGCCTCCCCTAGCATATGCCTTCAAGCATCAATTTCTCTCTTCCAGTTATACACCCCAAATTATCTCTTTAGGATCGGTTCTCACTTCGTCAATCTGCCTCTTATTTGGTCTTCCTACTGGTCGAAGTCCCGCCATAGTTTCACTAAATGGTGTTCTGTTATTCTTCGTCCTTATAAGGTGACCTGCTTAGCGCAATATTTGTAATTTTGCAAATTTTGCGGTAAAGGCTTCTTTGTAATATTGGTATATCTCGTGGTTTAACCTTATTCTTCATACACCATTTGGGCAAATGGGTTCCAATATCCTTCTCAACATCCTTCTTTCAAAAGTATTAATAAGGTTAATTGTCTATTCTGACATGATGCATGTTTCTGTGCCTTGTGTTGCTACTGATCGTATAACGGTCTTGAACTTTACCTCTCTATAGATGTCGTTGGATCCAAACACCTGCGACGGAGAGAGGAGTTTTGTTAACAAGACATTATCCCTTTCCGTATTTCTTCCTCCTCGTAGCCGTCCTCGGTTATTTGCACGCTCAGGCATGTGAGCTGTTTTACTACTTTAATATTTGTGTCGTCTTTTGTCAAATTTTGCAAGTTTCGTTGCTTCCTTGCTTGTATTAGGGCTTTTTTTTTATCTACGTTGACGGCTAGCCCTATTTCTTTCGCATTTTCTTTATACTCCAGATAAAGTTCTGTTATGTCTTTTGCGGTTCGTCTCATCAAGTTTTCATTGTTTACGTATATCACAATCTGCTTAGACTTATTAAATAATAAATAGGTTCACAGGCATTTTTCTTATAACATATTCCAAACATATGATATTCTGGAATTTCTTCTGTATTCCATTAGTTTGTAACTGTAGTACGTTATTAGTTTATAAATTATATATCTGTCAGTGTTGTCAATACCTGGAGCTTCATTATTCTTTAGTGCTTCAATCACATCCATTCTTTTCTGTCTTGTGGGTGGGTATGTTAATTGGGGATAATTGGGTATATTTTCACACAATATCACTAATAAGCCATACCCTCAAAATATTTCTAAATGTGATTCATGGAAGATTATATAGAAAACTAGAAGATGATATGGATGATACTCAGTTTGGGTTCCGCAAGGGACTGGGAACTTGAGAGGCATTGTTTGCTTTTAATGTCCTCTCTCAAAGATGCTTAGATATGAACCTAGATATTTATTCCTGTTTCATCGACTTCGAGAAGGCATTCGACAGGGTTCGACATAAAAAAACTAATAGAAATACTGAGAAACAAAGATATAGACAGACGAGACTTACGAATCATTATCAATCTGTATTGGAATCAAAAGGCCAATATAAAGATAGAAGAACAAAAGTTCGAAAATATAGATATAAAGAGAGGAGTAAGACAGGGCTGTGTTCTGTCACCATTACTGTTTAACGTGTACAGTGAAGCCATATTCCAGGAAGCGATAGCGGATCTGGGTGATGGAATCTCTGTAAACGGAAGAATAGTAAATAACATAAGATTCGCTGATGACACTGTTATAATGGCAGACACCCTGGAATCGCTACAAGAATTGGTAAATAGAATTAACGATTATTGCATTAGATACGGACTAAAAATAGAAAGAGAAAAACTAAATTTATGATTGTCTCAAAAACGCAACATGGAAATGAAAGATTAATGATAGAGCAAAGCCAAATAGAAAAAGTAGAGATATATAAATATCTGGGAACCTGAGTTGATGACAAAAATGACCAATGCAGAGAAATCAAAGTCCGAATTGAAACTGCAAGGCAAGCATTTGTGAAAATGAAGACAATGCTTACCAACAGAGACCTTCAGTTGCATCTCAGATTGAGGGCTCTAGGATGTTACATATTTTCTATCTTACTATACGGAATAGAAGCTTGGACATTGAAAAAACAACACATAAGGAAAATAGAAGCGTTCGAAATGTGGTGTTACAGAAGAATATTAAAAATTCAGTGGGTTCAAAGGATTACCAATGCTGAGGTACTACGACGTTTAAATAAGGAGTTAGAAATTATAAACAGCATAAAAAGAAGAAAACTAGAATATTTGGGTCACATAACCAGAGAAGAAAAATATGAGCTGCTCTGAGAATTATTATGCAAGGAAGGATCCAAGGAAGAAGAAGCATAGGAAGAAGACGCATCTCCTGGCTGAAGAACCTTAGAGAATGGTTTAACTGTAGTTCACTACAACTTTTCAGAGCAGCAGCCAACAAAGTGACCATAGCCGTTATGATATCCAACCTCCGATAAGAGATGGAACTTTAAGAAGAAGAAGGGTATATTTTGGTTCTGATCTTCTGTTATTTTGAAATTTTTTACTGAATGTGATGTGTTTGTTTGTACTTGCCCTATTAGCAGAACCTCGATTTACAGCCTGCTTTTATTGCTGCATTGTCACTGATAATTTATAATGTGTGATTCTAAAAAGATTCGTGCGTGGTTATTACCCTCTCTGGGTTGTTTCAGGAATTTAAATGCTTCTCTAGTGTCACCCTAATTGAAATCTTGTTCCATTTTTAGTATTTGATCGTTTTCGTATCTCCATTTTCACGCCTTTCTTGTGTTTTTCTGTACTGTGATATTATTTTATAGATATGTTTGTTTGTGTTCGTGTATGTGTTTGTCCTAAGAGAAAACAACCAATTATAAAAAAAATTAATACCTAGTTTAGTGCATTTTAACAGAGTCTACAAAATATTTATTTTATTTTATTTTAACATTACAGAGGTTAAATACATCAGTTCGGCCCAAGTAACCTAAATGCATGGCTATGCTCCGAAATTACAAATGTTATCCAACTGATGACACACTTAGATAATTCCTTGTACTGATATGTAAGTATCATTATATTTTGTATAAAATCTATGCGATATATACACCAGTTAACATGAGACTGAAGCTGGTTCTTTGAAATACACTTTATACTATATAGATAATTACTGTTGTATCAATTTTATACTATTCTCAGAGTTTTACACTACTTTTGTGTCAATTGATATTGTATATTGCTGACCACCTTTTATATTTTGATATAACTATCTAGTAATTACCATATATTCTTAGTACCTTTTTAAATGAATTTTTTAGTTGTTTACATATTGGTTTACATATATCATCTATTTCATCCTTTAGTTTCTTAAGGGTCTGATGATGCTGTATAACTTGTAAACAGCGAAACCGGTCGCTCAATCTTTCTCTTAATAAATACCTATAATACAACAACTTAACACGGATTATGAGTATAAGACCTTTTCCCATAACATTCACGTGTTGTACTTATTTACTAACAGCTTATATATTATACAAATATGCATTATTTAAATGGACTGAAAACCAACAATTTGAACCTTTGTAACTCAGAAACAATTGATTTCTGAGTCTTGGGCTAATGAAAAATTTTGATAAGAATGACCAAAGCTACCTTCCTCTCTGCAAAGTTTCAGCCAATTTAACTGAAACCACTTTTATACAGGGTGTCCAAAAACTCTCCTGACAAACGAAGACCGGAGATTCCTCAGATAATTTTAAGACGATTTAACCCAATTCACCTAGTCCGGAAATGCTTCCTGAGGGAGCTAGAGCTTTTTGAAGATGGCGTCTTGTAATTAGTTTTTTTTAATACCCCCAGAACGCTTCTAGTTAGAAAAACTAAAACTAGTACGATTATTTATCATCTAGAGTTGAATCGACTCCATTAATTGAGAATTTATAGTACCGGTCATACGCGTCATTTTACATTTTCGTTGTGTAAGATATTTCCTACGAAGATTTTGAAATTGTGGGATACATGGCAGATAGTCTTCGAACGCTAATTTCTGGATTTTTTTCAACTTCCATTAAAATAACATCTTCATGTGCTGATGTTACATCATCACGTTCATTCTTTCATTATTTTTTGGGACCACTGAACCTGTTTCTCTTAATCGTTGATAAAGAGCTGTCAATGTTGAGTAAGTGGGATCACGATTGGGAAACTGCTCGAGTGTTACACCTCATTTCGTCATAAACTAAAGTATAACAGCGTATTCATCATTAGTAAAAACCATTTTTGTTGAATTGAAATTATCAGGTATATTTGAATGCCAAAGTAAAAAACTAAAAAAGTTATACTTCTGCTGACAGGTCACAGCCAACTAGTGCAAAAAGTATTAATTTAACTTTCATGACGAAGAAGCAAAAAATTTTAATATCGATTTTTCTAGAAAACGGTGTATCATATCGACTTCGAGTAAGAGTACATTTTAGTACTAAAATAACTAAAAATTTAACAATCTTGTATTACGAATGCTTAAAAGGTAAAGACAAAAAAGTTATGCATTAAAATAACCGTTGACCTACCCAAAATGAACGCCTATGATCGGTACTAGAAATCCACAATTGATAAAATCGATTCAACTCTGAAGGATAAATATTCGTACTAATTTTCGTTTTCTAAATAGAAGCGTTCTAGAGGTATTTAAAAAAAAACTATGTAATTACAAGGAGCCACTTTCAAAGAACTCTAGCTCGCTTAGGAAGCATTTTTGGACTAGGTGAGTTGGATTAAATCCTCTTAAAATTATGTAAGGAATCTCCGTTTGTCAGAGAGTTTCTGGACACCCCGTATAAGAAAAGTGCACGTTTTAGCACGATATGCATGCAAAACTATTAGAAATTTACAAATTATTAGAATACGCCCTGAATGCTAACTTAGACAGATGCCTAATAATGACAGATTCTTTAAGTGTTATAAGTAGCTTAGGCACCATTTACCCAACTCATCCTTTTTGTGATTGGTAACGAACTATTTGTACAAACTTTAGCAAAATAATGCCATGGTAAAATTTATGTGGATTCCTTGCTATACATGGTAATAAAAGTGGAGATGTTGCTGTCATATCTATAGTTAACAATGAAGAGTTAACAGAATCTACAAATAA
Source organism: Diabrotica undecimpunctata (assembly GCF_040954645.1). NCBI lineage: Eukaryota > Metazoa > Arthropoda > Insecta > Coleoptera > Chrysomelidae > Diabrotica > Diabrotica undecimpunctata. Next base: position 78,861,653 of record NC_092812.1, on the reverse strand, counting down.
GAAAGATTCCAATGGATCACTGGATTAACTCGATATTTAAACAACGGTGGCTTCAAAAATGGAATCAATCTAAACAAAAACTACAAGACATAAAAACAAGAGTTACAAGATAGAGTTGAAAGATACAAGAATTGCAGCAACAGGAAATACCAAAGTATAATAAAAAATATTAATATTAGGATACATGAATACCATATTATTGGAAGTGTTAATACGTTGTGCGGTAAAAGTTTTACCAGTTTAAGTGTACAGCATATCTTAATAGAATGCTTGACATATTCAAATAAGAGGAACAATTGTAAACTACCGACAACGCTACGTGAATGTCTAGAAGACAAACTGTATCTATTCGTCAGTTTTAAGTTTTCCTAAGTCAATAAGAATGTGCAACCAAAATTTAAATTATATTTTATTATGTTTATTATTATATTATGTTTATATAAAAAATATAGCAGAAACTTTACAGAGTAATAATCCCAAACCTCTAAGTATCGACGATCATAATAAATTAATTACAGACTCGGTTAGAAACGCACAACTCAAATTTTGCAAGAAAAATTACACCAAAAGTGAAAAGATTAGCAAAGACACAAAAGCTCTCATGGAAATACGACGAAACCTAAGCGAGAAAGAAAAGGGAAACAAAGAAGAATATAGAAAACTAAATAAAAGAATTTCAGCGGATATTAGAAGAGATATAAGAAGATATAATACTAATGTAATTACTCAAACAGTAGAAAAGAACAAAGGTTTAAAGATAATGAAAAGAGAACTCACACAAAGTAAAAAAGAAATATACAAGCTAGAAGATAAAGACGGAAAGGCAACAACAGATAAACAAAACATTCTGAAAATAACTAGAGAGTTTTATAAAGACCTCTATACCAGCCAAAGATCACAAGAAAATTTACCGACACGAGTAAAGACTCTCATAAATCAGGGATCGGAAATACTTTTACCCATTACTGTGTCAGAAGTAAGATCAGCTTTAAAGGAAATGAAGCACCATCGATCGCCTGGTGACGATGGACTCGTTATTGAGGCAATAAAAGCAGGAGGAGAAATTCTATTAAAATCAGTAAGCGAACTGTTTAATAAATGCTTACATGCAGGTACGATTCCTAAAGACTGGAACAATGCAGTGATAGTCTTGTTACACAAAAAAGGTGATATTACTAAATTAGAAAATTATAGACCCATCAGCCTCTTGACACATATGTATAAACTCTTTATGAAAATCTTAACAAAGAGACTAACACCTAAACTTGATTTCTATCAGCCCAAAGAACAGGCAGGCTTTAGGAGAGGATATGGCACAAATGACCATTTGCACACCATAAAGATCTTAATTGAAAAATGCATCGAGTACAACATACCACTGGTTCTTGCATTTGTCGATTACGAGAAGGCTTTTGATACTGTAGAGTTTGAAACCGTACTGGAAGCCCTAAATCAAAGCCGAATAGATTACAGGTACACGTCACTTATCAAAAACATCTACGAGAACGCTACATCAAGTATACGACTACACGAAGACACAGAAAAATTCAGCTTAGGTCGAGGAGTAAGACAAGGAGACAATATTTCACCAAAATTGTTCACGGCAGCTCTAGAGTCAATATTTAAGAACACCCAATGGCAAGATATGGGCATCAATATAGATGGAGAAAGATTAAATCATCTGAGGTTTGCAGATGATGTCGTATTAATCGCAGATAACTTACAGGATACGGTTTCTATGCTACATTCGCTTAAAAGTCTGTCTGAAAGAGCAGGATTAAAGATAAACTTTGAGAAAACTAAACTTATGACAAATCTCGTAATGAGTGGAAATATAACTATCGACAATAATACCATACAACAAACAGACACTTACAAATATCTGGGACACGAGATCAAAATAAACACAGACAATCAAACAAATGAAATACAGAGGCGAATAGGCCTGACATGGGCAGCATTTGGCAAACTAAGCCATATTCTAAAAAGTTCAATTCCCATGTGTCTCAAGCGAAAAGTTTATAACCAATGTGTTTTGCCTGTACAAACTTATGGAGCAGAGACTTTAACACTCACGCAGAAATCTGCGAATAAACTAAGAGTTACACAACGAGCCATGGAACGTGCAATGCTGAATGTGAGCCTCCGAGACCACATAACAAACCGACAAATCAGGCAAAGATCAGGAGTTCAAGACGTCATCGAAAGAACCACGAGACTTAAGTGGAACTGGGCAGGACACTTAGCCAGAACACAAGATGGACGATGGACAAGACGAATTATGGAATGGAGGCCCAGAAATTATAAAAGAAGCCGAGGACGACCACCGACTAGATGGACCGACGACATAAAAAGAGTAGCGGGAAACTGGCTACAAGCGGCCCAGTGTAGAGAACACTGGAAAGAACTGAGGGAGGCCTATGTCCAGCAGTGGACGGGATTGGCTGATTGATGATGATGTTTATATTAAATTTAAAATATAAACATCAGTGTATGTAAAAATAAATGTGTAAAAGTCAATGCTTGGAAAAATCAATCTAATTACAAATTTATGTATGTAAAAATATATACAGGGTAAGCTTTTGGTGCGACATCAGTCGATAATTCCATTATGGTATAAAATATCCAAAAAATTCATTTAGCAAAATGTAGGGAATGATATTCTCCATACTTGGAAAATATATGGAATTCTACAGGGTGATTAATAACTACGTGGTATAGCAAACATACGATTTTTTAAATGGACACCCTATATATTTTTTTAAATTTGTATTCTTCTCATAATTCTTGTTCTTATAATATTGGGTTTTGCATTACTATCCAGAGTATTTAACAAGTTATGACCATTTGTATTTAGAAATCCCTATGAAATCAACACCATGTTGATTAGTATATATATATATCAACACCATATAGTCCGTCTAGAAAGTATTCGGAATTTTATATTTTTCCTAATTTTAATATATTTCCTTTTTGTAACATTTTAAGACAAAAGTAATGCATCAAGTAGGTTGTGCCGATAATAAGTTATGGACAAAATCGCATGACAACACCATCTGTCAAATATTGTTATTTGTAAACAGACTTAAGATTTGTGAAATAATGTCGCAAGTAGAAAAAAGAAAAGTGGCGGAATATTTGTATAGAAAGGGTGTCCGAAATGTTAAAAAATTAAAAAACAAAATCCGCACCTAGGATCTCGAAAATTATCGAACAGATTTGGAAATCAACCAAGAATAAAAGTGTGCCCAGAGACTGTCCGCATGTCACTGAAAAAGCAAGGCTACATATCAAGGAATCCAAAAAAAATTCCTACAATGACACCTCTGCAAAGGCAACGAAGAATAGATTTTTGTCAACGTTTTCGAGAACAAAATTTTAATATTGTCTTTATATTTGATGAAAGTTCTTTCCAGCTTCGTGCAAATCATCTAAAAGTCCTATCAAGAGAAAATGTTACCGTTCAAATTTCCAAATTTCCCACTAATAATGGCTTGGAGAGCAATATCTCAGCGTTGTGCTACACCTGTCTGTATAGTATGGTACTGTTGATAGTCCAAAATATTGTGACATCCTAAATGGTTTTTCTTCTTTAAACGGCTCATGTTTTATATCCAGAGGGGTGGCGTTTTCAGCAAGATAATGTAAGATGCCATACTTCTGCTTATAGGCAAGCTTGGATACAAGAACACAAATTGGCAACAATTCCGTGGCCAGCAGCATCTCCAGATCTTAGCCCCTTTGAAAACATATGGGGACTGATGAAAATTGAAGTAAAGCGAGTAGCGCCAAGAGATAAAGAAGGTTTGATTCGGTCAGTTTTACAGGTCTGGAACTCCATTACCGAAAATTATGGCCTTGACCTAGTTTCGGGTGTACCTGGACGTTTAGTTAAGTGTTTAGATTTAAATTGAGATTGTATAAGTAAATGAGATGAATTATTTGTTGAAATTTTATATTTCAAGTGATAGAAATAAATACCGTAAAATTATAATTCTGCTTTCTTTTTTCCGGATACGTTCTAGACGGACTATATATAAAGAAGTAATGCATAAACAATTATTTTTTTTATACTAAAAAAAAAAACAATATATTTTAGTTTTTAAATTAAGTTTTACTGAAATTATTGACAAAAATTTGTATACAGGGTGAACTACAAATTTTTTTTAAATGGATCTAAATGGACCCTATATTTTATTTTTTAAACACATTGTATTTATGATTCTCGTTCATTTTTATATAACATTTTCTATACCTTAACTCATTACTTTTTGAGATATTTATAGTTTTCTTCAAATTTCGGAAATACATTCAATTTTTGTAAGTAGAAATAAGTATTGAGTATTAAGTGATAATATAACAAAAACATTTTTTTTAAATAAGTTACTAACAAAAAATATAAACCATAACAATAGCAATAAATATATCAATAAATGTGATAACATGGAAATATCATATTTCCTTAATGAAATACAAGATTCCTAAAATTCCTACAAAATAATATGTTTTGTATAATAATATAACAAGATTATTTTTATTCAATAAATAACTCACATAAAACACAAAGCAAAACAATATACAATTGATGTAACAATTTTTAGATTGTTATATCAACAGTATTCTAAGCCAGGAATTCTTAATAAAATATTCCTAACTGCCGATTGTGACGCGCAGTTATTAATAAGTAAAAGGCCATTTGTGTCTGTTACAAAGGTAAAATAGTAGGCTTTGAAAAATGACAGTTTTAATATTAATAAACAGTAAAAGGTGTGGCTTGTGTTTATTGTTAAAAATTAAATTTTTCTGTAGAAGAGTTAACAGATATGATCTGGGCATTAGGAGAAAGTTCGAGAAATTGCTTATTTGCATCCAGAATATATCACGAGCGATACCCTGAACGGGGAAAGTCAAACGCAACAGCTTTTGAAAAATTAATGGATCGTTTTGTTTACACTGGGTCAGTTGTATATGAAAAAAAATTAAGAGAACCAAAACTGTTCTACGTGAAGAAAACGAAAATATGATGTACCGATAGCCACTACAGAAGATTCCCACATTAGCACTCGTGATATTTCACGTCAACATGACATTAGTTAAACTTCGGCGGCAAAAATCCTTCGTAAACATAAACTGCATTCTTACCGCATACAGTTATATCAAGAATTGACAGTCGATGATTATTAACGCAGATTAGCTTTTTGTCAATGGGCTCAACAGAAAGTACAAAGGGACCGATTTTTTTTTCGATTGTGTGCTTTTTGGAGATCAAGCTACATTTCACAAAAACGGAACGGTGAATCGGCATAATTTTCATTACTATGCATCATCAATCCCTGTTTTGTTAACACTCAAAGTTAAACTAGGTGGTCTATAAATGTTTGGGGTGGTATTGTTGGCGATTATGTGATTGGTCCACATTTTTTTGACGGTCGTGTGAATGGTGCCATATATCTGGGTTTTTTAAATAATCATTTGTCAATACTACTGCAAAATGTACTGCTTAATATTCACTGTTTCTATTCCGAATCATCTAAATAATAACTTTCCTGAGAGGTGGATAGGCAGCGGAGGACCAACTGTTTGGCCACCGCGATGACCGGAATTGTCCAAAATTGATTTTTTATGTAAGGCTATATAAAAGACCTTGTATATCAGAAGCCTCCCACCGCAATGGCCGGAATTGTCCAAAATTGATTTTTTATATGGGGCTATATAAAAGACCTTGTATACCAGAAGCCTCCAACAGCGCCAGATGATATGAAAAATAGAATAAGAGAAGCCTTTAATAAAATTGATTTACACATGTTAAGAAATGTGGCTCGGTCATTTACTTTAGACTTATTTCCTTAATATCACTTTCATTGTTACATTCGTTATATTATATTATTATGATTTATATTTTTTGTTATAAACTCATTGAATGAAAATAATTTTGTTATTATCACTCAATACTCAATACTTATTTCTACTTACAAAAATGAAACGTATTCCCGAAATTTAAAGAAAACTAAAAATCTCAATAATGAAAATAATGAGTTTATGTATAGGGAATATATAAAAATGAAAGAGTATCATAAATACAATATTTCTAAAAAATACAATAAAGGGTGTTTCAAAAAAGGTAACGTCGTCTCTAGGGTAGGTAAAAAACTGTAAAATAATTGGGGTTTGCTTAGTAAAAAATTTTTGTAACACCATCCATTTTCAAGATACAGGGCGTTAAAGAAAAAAAATACGCATTTTTTACGATTTTGCCGAAACTACTGGCACCATTGTAATGAAATTTTATAAAAATATGTTTTGGAAGCTGATACATCCCATGAATTTATTTTTATATCTGATTCTCATAGAGGGCGCTGGTTACAAGGATCGTACTAAGTATTAGTCAATATAACTTTTTTAAGAGTATAATTATTAATCAAAATTTCAAGTAAACTTAAACATCACTCAATTTTACACGAAAAAGGTACTCTTGGTAAAACTCGATACTGTGTACCGTTTTCGGAATATTTTAATTTGAAAATTATGAAGTAATAATTAATGCTGGTATAAAATAGTTAGTAATTAAACAAAATTCACAAGAAGAAAATTAAATTAATGACTAAGAACATAAAATAAAATTCAATTACAGTAAGTGTTCAAAATGCCCTCCACGAATACACAAGCCTCTTCTTTTTTCTAAAGATTCCATTAACCTTCTAAACGGTAGGGGATCAGCTATGATGTCATTAAAGTGACGTTGAATTCTTTCTTCCAATTCTTGGCGTGAATTTACCTCTGTAGCATAGACTTTTTCCTTAATATACGACCAAACTGCGTAGTCCAAAGTGTTAAAATCGCATGACCGAGGAGGCCAATGAATCGGAGCTTCTGCACCTCTACCAATCCATCGATTCGGAAAATGATTACTCAACCAATTACGACACCTTCTATCACAGTGTGGTGGAGCTCCATCGTGCATAAAAAATAAAGATCTTCGCTCGTTTAGCGTTAAATCTTCTAATATCTCGAATAAGGAATTGTTTAAAAAATCAAGATACATATCACCATTTAAATTTCTAGGTAGAATATGATAACCTATTAATTTGTTACCTAAAGTTGCTGCCCAAACATTAACTTTAAATGAGTGTTGGTAATGTGATACCCTTTTGACTCGTGGGTTCTCATCACACCAGTAGTGTGCATTATGGGAGTTAAACATACCTTGTCGCGTAAAAGTGGCCTCGTCCGTAAAAATAATGCATTTTAAAAAATTTGGATTGTGGGCTGTCCTTTGTTGCAATGTTTTAAAAAAATTCACTCTAGCCGGTAGATCATCTGGCAAGAGCTTTTGGACTTGTCTGTAATGATAAGGATGTAATTGATGTTCTTTCAGTATCCGCCAAGTACTTGAAGAAGAAGTATTTGTTTGTCTTGCTATATTCCTTACGCTAACTGTTGGATCTTGATCAAGTAAATTTAAAATATTATTTTCTTTATTAATTGTTCTTGTTGTTCTTGGTCTACCAGAATTTATTTTATGTGGTCTCACATTCCCAGTTTCTCGACAACGTCGTTCAACGGCTCTAAATGTTTTTTTACTTGGTAAGTTTCTTCTAGGAAACTTTTCTGCATAACGTGTCACAGCTGCACTAGATCATCCTAAACATTCGCCTAAGGTTAATAACATGTCAGTGTATTCAACATTTGAGTACATTTTGATCTGATTTTACAAATAACAAGGTTTCAAAATTCTAATTATTGTTGATTTATCGTCATAACAATCAATAAATGTCAGATTTCCATGGCATACTTGGAGAAAATAGGTATACCTATAAGAACTTTATCACTACTACCAGCATCAATTATGACTTCATAATTTTCAAATCAAAATATTCCGAAAACGGTACACAGTATCGAGTTTTACCAAGAGTACCTTTTTCGTGTAAAATTGAATGATGTTTAAGTTTACTTGAAATTTTGATTATTAATTATACTCTTAAAAAAGTTATATTGACTAATACTTAGTACGATCCGTGTAACTAGCGCCCTCTATGAGAATCAGATATAAAAATAAATTCATGGGATGTATCAGCTTCCAAAACATATTCGTATAAAATTCCATTACAATGTTGTCAGTAGTTTCGGCAAAATCGTAAAAAATGCATAAAATTTTTTTTTCTTCAAAGCCCTGTATCTTGAAAACGGATGGCGTTACAAAAATTTTTTAATAAGCAAACCCCAATTATTTTTCAGTTTTTTTGAAACACCCTGTATAGGGTGATACATTTAAAAACACTGGGAAAATTGTAATTTCGGTATGTAGTTCGCCCTGTATACAAATTTAAATTAATAATTTCAACTAAACTTAATTAAACAACTACCATATATTTTATACCTTAATATATAAAATATATAATTGTTTATGCCTTATTTCTTTATATACATGGTGTTGCTACATAGGGATTTCGAAATAAAAATGGTCATAACTTGTTAAATATTTTGTATAGTAATACAAAGCCCAATATTATAAGAACAAGAATATGAAATAATATATATAGGATGTCCCGTTTTGTATGTTTGCTATACCACGTAGTAATTAATCACTCTGTAGAAGTCCACATATTTTCCAAGTATGGAGAATATCATTGACTACATTTTTTCTACAGTTTTTTGAATATCTTGTACACAATGGAATTATCGACCGATGTCGCACTAAAAACTCACCCTATATATGTGAAATTCTGTGTATATAAAAATAAATTTGTCGAAAAATGTAGAAAAATGTTTGTAATACCGAGTGGTGCTAATAATTACAGAAAATGTTAAATTTAAATAAAAACAATTCACATCATTTTTAAAAACTCACGGACGTTCCTATTAAACTGCAATCTTTATCAAAACTGTTTCTTTTCTGAATAATAATTGAAGATATGCATCACATAATACTGAGAAAACGCTAATATAAAATCTTGCACAGTTCTTTTCTCCGCCTGCCTCTACCTATTTGTTGACATAAACTTTTATCCGTTTTGTGTTCCAATCCAATAAAATGAATGAATTAAATGAAGTAGAATTGGTAAGTAGCTTTTTATTTAATAGTAAACGCTCTAGTGGGAGACTAGAAAGCTGGCAAATTTTTTACTACAAAGAAATTCTATTTTGCTTGATAAAATGCACGGTGTGCATATGTGCCAAAGAAATTATCGATTTCTTTTCACTGATAAGTGTGTAGCGTCCAAGATATACTTCGGAAGCAGTCAGTGTAAGCCTTGAAGTCTATTCTTGCACCATTTTATAAAAATAATACCGCCAACCATTTATCTTTTATCTATCAATGGAATTATTTAGGAGGTTTGCACTGAATTATGGACCTTTTAAATTTTTATGGGGCGCTATTTTAAAGAGAATGCTGCTACTTTTATTTCGTGAATTATAGGGAATTTATTTTAAAATTAAACTGCATTGTTGGTTTCATTTTTTCGTGGCTGAGGCAACGGGAACTTGTTAAATCCATTTTTTTTTTCGAAATACTGCAAATTACTATTTTCTAATTATTACAATGCTATTTTATAGTGATGTGTTTTAACAAATGTGCTACTATTATGAAAAAAATTTAAAAAAACTTATACATTATCAGCACTATACCAAAATTATACGAAGCAAACTCTGCAATAAATAAAATACGAAAAAGTCACTGCTCACTTCAAAATAACAAAGGTGTTTTTTTTTCTTTATTATTGATATAACGTCCAAAATGCCTTCCAGCAGTACCAAATATCCTTCTGGCAGGACGTTTTTAAAAAAGTATGCATATAATATAAATAAATAAATATATTAATTTATATTTAAATGGGAATAAGCCACAATTAAAGGTTAAAATACGTTTATTGACGTTTCAATTTCCACTTCGGAAATCGTTCTCAAAATACAAACATTAGTAAATTAAACAAATTTTTGTAAACAAAAAAAAATTGTTTAATTTACTAATGTTTGTATTTTGAGAACGATTTCCGAAGTGGAAATTGAAACGTCAATAAACGTATTTTAACCTTTAATTGTGGCTTATTCCCATTTAAATATAAATTAATTTAAAATGCCACAAAAAAATAGCTTCAGAACAATATTAAATATATATATATATATATATATATATATATATATATATATATATATACAAAACTACCAGTTTATAAGGACTGCAGTCTGAAGGTTGGCCGAGATGTTAGAGAAACACTCTTTTGACTTTTTGTCAAGCTTTCGGAATTGTTTTATTCCTTTTTCAAGACACTGTAATATAGATAAAAAATGTGTAAATATTTACAAAATATCACAATTTGTCAGTGCAACTTACTAGTCGTTGAGATTACTTAAAATAAACTTTGACACTTACTTAATTCACTTTAGAAGTTATTGACCATAAATTCATGGTGATTGGACACAGTCATATTAGCCCAGTCTGGTTAAAAAAAAAGGTGGAAAAATGTTTCGCAGATATCTGAAGCTTTTAAGACATAGGTGGGGGATACTATATGATGAATAGATGACAAGATACTCCTAGTTTTACCTTGCGTTTTTTTTAAGCAATAATTTATGGTCACAATTTGATTTTTTGTCTATAAATTTTTTCCCTTATATTTTAAATAAACAATATTTATGTCATTTTTTTATATTAAGAATATCTTTATTTTCCCGTTTTTTTAATTAAAATTGATAAATAACTTACAGAGATATTTGCAAAAAAGCAGTTTTTTTGCACTAATTTATACTTGTTCGTACAACCATTGGATAGCTGGTAAAAAAGCTCACATTAAAAAATAAAAAACCTTCTATGACCAATAGGAACGAAGTTAGTGACTATTTTTAAAAAAATCATATCTCCATTGTTTATAAACATTAAGAAGTAAAATTTGCACAAATTTTGAATGAAAATCTAAACTTTATATTGAAACTTATAGCTATAAAATTTATCTAATTTTTCGAAACGACGGTACTTTCGAAAGTTCGACATAGGAAAGTTTCAGCTGTTTCAGCTCCGTTTCTTTTCGGCAATCGGAACTTCAAATTGTAACACGCTTCCTTTGCAGCTGCAAGCCTCTTTTTTTATTCTGGGGTAGCTCGTCGAAATATGAATAACTACATAGTTTTCACTGGCCGGAAAATATGGGAAAAACTCGGAAAAATTGAGTCCATTTGAAATTCACCCTAAATACTTACTTTTTTTTAATTTGCTCGAATAGTCTGTCGCAGTATTAATAATGGTGACATAATTTTCACCCCCCATAAATCTCGGAAAATCACGGAAAATCAACATATGTTTTTTCATTTTATATCAATGATGTAATAATATTTATATATTTTATAAATTAAATTTCAGGTAATTTTTTACACATTATATTATTATATTCCTTATATTAATTATAATTGTTTGTATTTTTATAATTAACAATATTGATTTTTAATCTATTTTTCTTACTGCTTTGATAAAATAAGTCGATTTTTTGATTACTTGCCTTATTAAATTTTGCAATGTTTATTGAACTTTACTTTTTTTATTTTCTTTACATACATTGGTTTAAAAGTTAAAATTTGGTTCATTTATTCCACTTCTCAATTTCCAACTTTTTACTCAATTACCAAAATTTTCCAACAAATACCTTTTTCAAATTACCTCCTTGACGGTTATATACATGGACATCTCCACAACATACCAAAGAAAAAATAGTGAGAAATCAAATAGACTACATTATGATAGCAAGGAGGTATCATAATGCTGTTAAATGTACTAAGACGTACCCAGGAGCTGATATAGGCTCAAATCATAACCCGGTAGTTACTGTGATAGAGGCGAGACCAAAAAAGATTGGAAGACCACATAGAAAGGCACTAGATTTAAATAAACTTGGAAACAAAAATATACAACAAGCAACAGGAGAAGAAATAAATGAAAACCTCCGTTCAGTGCAGCAACAAATTAACGATACAAACAACGTTAATCAAAAATTAAACTACATAAATACAGCTATACAAATAGCAGGAAAGAAACATCTTACAGAAACAACAACAAAGAATAAGGGGTGGATGACACAAGATATACTAGACTTGATGGAAATCTTATTGTAGATCTAGAGAATAAAATAAAAAGATGGAGAGAATACCTGAATGAATTATTTGAAGACGATAAAAACAACTTAACTCAGATAATCAATGCAACTGGGCCAGACATATTAAAATAAGAAGTAGAATACGCAATAAGAAACGCTAAAAATGGAAAAGCAAATGGACTTCATGAAATTTTTACAGAACTGTTGAAGCTTTTGAATGATAAATCCGTAACCATAATATTAAATTTTGCAGCGAGGAGCTAAAACAGTTTCCCCTCCACTTTCCTATGTCGATCTTTCGAAAGTAACTTCGGTTCGAAAGGTTTTAAGTTTCGAGAAATTGGATGAATTTTATAGCTATAAAATTCAATATAAAGTTTAGATTTTCATTCAAAATTTGTGCAAATTTTACTTCTTAATGTTTATAAACAATGGAGATATAATTAACAAAAAAATTGTCGCTAACTTCGTTCCTATTGTTTATAGAAGGTTTATTTTTTTGTTAAATCTGAGTTTTTTCACCAGCTATCTAATGGTTGTACGTACAAGTCTGTAGCTTGAAAAATATAGAAGTTATTACAATTGTTTATAAGTAAAAAACATATCCCTTTTTCAAACGTTTATTTTGTAAATAATTTCGATGAAAACTCACAATTCATTTAACTTCTGAAATAGTATAAGTCTTAAAGAATCCTACGAAATTTGTTAAATGTGTCTACTATCACTCATAGGGCAAGCTCAATGGTTTAAATAATTAGTCCCAGGGATAAACAAATTAAATAACTTTTAAACTATTTGACCGGTCGGGGGGAAATTTCGTACAAATTTAAAGGACGGTAATTCCTCAATGCTAAAATGTATTAATACCATTTTATTTTGTTATTAAAAAAATTAATTAAATTTATAAATTAGTGCAAAAAAACTGCTTTTTTGCAAATATCTCCGTAAATTATTTATCAATTTTAATTGAAAAAACGGGAAAATAAAGATATTCTTGATATAAAAAAATGGTATAAATATTGTTTATTTAAATTATAAGGGAAAAAACTTATAGATAAAAAATCAAATTCTGACCATAAATTATTGTTTAAAAAAAACGCAAGGTAAAAATAGGAGTATCTTTTTATCTATTCGTCACTTAGTAACCCCCACCTATGTCTTAAAAGCTTCAGATATCTGCGAAACATTTTGCCGTGAAATCGATGATTTTTGTATAACCAGACTGGGCTATATGGAGTGCGATATTGATCATGGATTAATCGAAAAGCAAAGAAAAAGGTTAACTGTTCCAATGAGCCATCCGCATGACTGGTATTAGCTTGTGAGAAGTACAGGAAAAGAGAAGAAATTCAATGTTGTAGAACTTTACCATGGCGATTTCTTAAATTTTTCAGATCTTTTAAAATGTAACTGTCTAATGCGTAAAACAGATATATGAGCAAATCCTTTCAATTGGTTTGATGTGAACTGGTTTCGTTATACAAAAAAAAAGGTAATTATTCTTTATAAAACATTACTTGATGAAAAAGAGGCATTTCTGACGTGTACTGCGTCTTCTAAGTGTACTGCGAAGAGGACAAACTAATGCTAGGTTGGTACCAAGTAATTTGTATAAAAGCACTCTTGTTATATCAATGCAGAAGAAAAAGGATATTTTGGATCTTCTTCCTCTGATAAGTCCAGTATTTCACGATTTTTATAAAAATTTAAAGACAACTGATGCTGCTTATGTGATTCCAGATGATGAAGATTCATCTGACGCAGAGTAATACTTTTCTCCATTAAGGGACGTAGCCATTGGTCTACTGGCCGAAACCGTATTAACATTATTTCCATGTTTTTATTTTTTTTTAATAAATATTGCAAAAATATGTTTTATTTATTTTTTAATAAACAACAGCTTTTTTGGGCTGAACAAAATAATATAAGTCATCTGGTACGTGTGGTCCAAATAATATAAGTCTAGGTAAGTACTCTAAGTAAAATAGGTAAACATAACAATTCTATGTACTACGATTTAGGAGATATGACAATTGATTAGCTTCAGAACCAAAATATTGATCGTTTTTCGCTTCTCCTGAAAAGTTGACTAAATTGACTTATACTTCTTTTACCGAGCACCCTAGATTTATAATCGTATATAACATAAATATAGAAATAGAAATATAGAAAATATAGAATATTGGATGGCGGATCGATGTTCCAAATGGAAGAATTAGAAAAGAAACATGTCATATTCAATAGGCACAAGAACGTTCGTGAAGTCTGTATAAGATGAAAAACACTAATAGTCTAGTAGATATTGCAGTAAAAGTTATTATTGATAAATGAGAGATACTTGTAACATGGAGTTAAGATTTAATTTAACTGTTCGAAGAGTACAGGCGAAACATACAAATCAATGTAAATCAAGAAGTAACTGAAATTTTAAAATCTGAAATTATTCGGGCAATAAAATCAGTCAAAACCAAGAAAACAACTGGACAAGACAACTTCCCAGCTAAACTTTTAAAGATGATACAAGAGGATCACATCAATGCTCTAGTTAAGCTTTTTAATGACGTGTATACTACTGGTAAAATAACTGAGAAATTGCTTAAGTATGTTTTTATAGCAATTCCGAAGAAGCAGCGGGCAAAAATATGCGACGAATACAAGTTAATTAGTGTAGTAAGCCATACATTGAAAATTTTTCTTCGTATTATTCATGGAAGAATAACAAGTCAATATGAAAGAAACCTGGATGAAACCCAGTTTGGATTTAGGAATGGGCTGGGTACCCGTGAGACATTTTTTGGCTTAAATGTACATCTCGAAAAATGCCGCGACTAACGTAAAGATATTTGTGTAGATGTGGTCGATTACGAAAAGGCTTTCGATAGGGTATAGCATGTGACGTTTTTGAACATAATAAGAAACAAAGGCAATAATAGTAGAGACATATATAGAAAACTTTTATTAGATGCAGAAAGCGGTCGTATCAATCAACATGAAATTACACGACGCATGTTCCATTCAAAGAGGCGTCAAACTGGGATGCATTCTATTCTTGTTCTTATCTTATATCTACTCGCATATAATTTTTAAACCGGTTTTGCAGAATAAAGCCTTTAGAGTGAATATTATTGGTATGCGGTAATCTCCAGAGCTTTCAAGAGTTATTTTATGGCGTAAACACGACAAGAAGAGAAATAGTTCTAAAAATGAATGCTTTAAGACAAAATTTATGATAATTAGTCACCAACCTCACGACAATTCTTCCCTACATATAGATCAACAAAACATTGAGAGAGTTAATCACTTTAAATATCTGTGATGTTACATTACACACTAACTAAACCCAAGTAAAGAGATCAAATGCAGAATTAAAGCAGCTCTTACAACATTTTCAAAAATGAAACCATACTTCTGTAACCACAGTTTAAACCTAAATGTTATGTCAACTAATGATCAAATGCTATATCTGGTTATTGTTTCATAGCACCGAGACATCGACTCGGCTGATACGATCAATTGCCTACACGCGTTTGAGATATGGTTGCATAGAAGAATGCTCCAAATACCGTAGACAGCGATGAGACCAACGAAGCTGTTTTAAATAGAGCAAATGCCGTTATTGAAAATTATCAAAATAAGAAAAAATTTATATTTGGGGCATGTACTTAGAGGGGACAGATACATAATCCTAGCTTATCATGAAAGCCAAAATTGAGGGCTGCAGAGGAATTGAAAGGAAACAGATGCCATGGCACAAAAACATTCTCGATTGGACAGGAATGCGCAGTGCCAAACAACTACTTTAATACGCTGAAGACCATGAACAACTCGTCAATGTAATTGCCAAAATTTAAGGGAATCTAATATGACACCGAACGAAAAAAAAACTTGTTGCCAGGTTCGATATCAAACTTCTCTTTATCTTTTAAAGAGAATCTCTACACTTCTTCTTCATTTTGGTTTACTTTCGTTATGTATTTATGTTGTTTTTATTTTAAATTGTATTGATTTATGTTCTAGTTGAGTGAGTAAATATACATTTTCTTTTATGTCTTCATTTCTTTGTCAATTAGTATTATAATACTTTTCACTCTTGAAAACAATATTTTCAACTTTAACAGGTAACATTTCGATAGAAAATTTAATTCTGTATTTGTACGAAAAGTGCATAGGTTTTACCCAAATTCACATTAGTGCATATGGATAAATTTAGTCCTTTTTCAAAAATGCATACCTTTAAATGGTAGCACTCCCCAATTTTTGCCATATTTGGAGGTCCATTGACCATATGAAATAATAAAACCCCTTTAAAGTATAGCTAAATAGCCTATATCTAGAATTGCTTAAAATAATTCTCCACGTGCTCAAAAAACAATTATATTGGTGGGAGTGAGAATGTTTTAAAAAAGTTTATGATAAATACTATCTCCAAACTTTGAATATCGCTTTTTTAAACCAAGTCTGACACGGTTTCCTTCTGCAATTTTTTTTGGTTCTGGGGCGTTTTCCCTCTAATTTTCCCCAAACATTTCATCCGTCAGACAGGAGAATCGGAAATCAACTGTCGTCAGACAACATGAAAAGTTGTTTATGTTTCTGTTAATGAAAGTATCTTGAAAAATTTAGCTGGTTATCTATGAATTTCCTCATAGTAGTTTTTCCGACATGTTTGAGTCGTCAGACGCGTTGAATGACCAATATTTATCATCAGACAATTTTATTTTCGTGTTTTTCTTATAATTTTTATGCTATTTAATTAAAAGAATATATTGTCTGACAAAACTTGTTTTCCCATTTTCTAGTCTGACTGGTTAAAATTAAAAGAACAATGCAACAGAACCAAAAAAAGTCGTAGAGGGAAACCGTGTCAGACTAGGCCTAATGGAGCGAAACTCAAAATTTGAAGAGTATCTATTATAAACATTTTTGCCGACAAGCACTCTAACTATATATTATATTACATTTTCATAAATCTATTAATCTATCTGCATGAGCCAGTTCGTTAATTTGTTATTTTGTAATTAATAAATTTTAGAAGGTGTAATTTAGAGATTCGGTAAATAAATTTTAAAGAAAATGATTTGTCAATTGATTAGAAAGAAGTAAATCAATCCTGGAAATAATACAAACCTTATCGAAGAAAGCCAAGTGGCAGAACCCTCTAGATTAAATTTAAATCGCTCGTTCAGCGATTTTACTCAATCATTCAATCTAAAATGTCTCGATAACTCACCGTGTTCAGTTTGAATCTGGCCTCAACAAACTCATATTTTTTGTTGGCTGAATCGTTGAGAAACAGTATGTGAGAACCACTACATATTTCACAGAAATAGTCTGGCTGAGAAGGGGTGTACCTGCGATTCGAAGGGCGGCTGAAATGTTTTTGTGCTGATTAAGAATCTGTTATTTGACCCTCGAGGAGCAATTTGTGGCTATAAAAAAAGTTTATTACTTGGATAAAACGTTGTTTGGATCAACAAAATTTATATTTGATGTCCTTAATAGAAACCTGCTGTCAAATATATTGTAATGGGCCGAAACTGATTTCAATGGATTGGTATTAAGCTAAAGCTGTCACTTGATTCGACCATAAAAAAAATAGAATAGAAAAGCATTATATTGATGAAAAGAATTAAATTATGGAAATTAGAAGGAATATAAAAACAATCTCTTGTCCTCTATCGTCAGATTTTTTTCTGTATACGCTTTTTTTGTTTGTAACTGGTCGTACTACAGCTAATTAGCTTATTATTTATCTATTATATGTTTACATTCACAACGAGACTTAAAGTTGATGTGAACACAAGTTGTTTTGCTCTCTGGTGTAAAACAATTGTCTTTGTAAAAAATAAACATCGGCTTTTGCTGAAATTTTCACAAAGTGTGTATTAAGTTACAAACTGCAATTATTGTAAGTGATCTTTTTATTCATTTAATGAACGTAAAAGAGGAGATTTGCAAGATTGTTATTAAAATATTGTATGCAAGATGTGCAGCAAACATATTGAATATAACAAAAACTTGTATAATTAAGATTTAATCACTGTTTAATTAGTATAAGCGATAAACAGATTAGCAGACACGCGAACGGTCAAATATTCTGCGACGTTGCCGGCGTATGCAGATTATCTGGGAACGTACATAAAAGTAAAAAAACATAGAAGAAAAACATTGATAGATGTCAACCCTTTGACGAATTGATTGTTGGTGGATGTCTTCCGCATTGCAACAGTATTTCTTTTGTGCCGTGCACCTATAGTGCGTTGGCGAATTATCTTAAGGCCAGACGTCTGTCTGTTGCGACATGCAAAAGATCGCCAGTATTATTTATGCCTGTCCAGTTCTTTATGTTCCGTAGCCACGACATCTGTTTGCGACCTACTCCTCTCTTGCCTTCAATCTGGAAGAGTTTAAGATAAAAAATTGCAGAGCCAGATGAGGCAAGAAATTAAGGAAGATATTCTGGAAAGTTAAACAGAAATTAAAGAAGAAATCAAAAATATAAAAAACGAACTGAAAGATATAAAGAAGAAACTTAACCAAAACAAAGTAGAAACAGACAATTTAAAAAGAGAGGTAGAGAAGAAAAAACAAAATGGAAGAAAGGAAACGAACAACTCAAAAAATATTAACATTAAAAAATACGCAATAAATTAATGACGTCAGAAATAGAGGTAGACCTAGAAGATGAAGACAGACTAAGAGAAGGCATACAAAAAATGTTCGAAACAGAAAATAGAATTTAAAAGTGCGTTTAACACAGGATACAAGAAATATGTAATTGAAACAAAGAGCTGGGAAGACAAACAGAAAATACTGCAAGAAAAAGGTAAACTCAGATCTACAAGATACAAAAAGAAATCAGAAACACAGCAAAATCAGAAAGAAGAAAATGAGTAAAAGGAAAAATCAAATACCAGAAATTAAAAATAGATGACAAGGTGCTAAAATGGAATATAAAAGAAAATAAACTCATTAAAACAAGAGAAAAAAGAAAGAAATTTCTTGCTCCAAAAAACCAAAATAAGAAGAATGGATGGATAAAAAGGAAACAGGCAATGCAAACAAAAAGGAAAATGAGTCAAGGTATATTTAAAATATTAATAAAGATAGAAAAAAGGAACGAGAATTAATAGAATGATAAAAAATATGGAACGTGAGGACGTTGCTAGAAACAGGAAAAATGGTAGAACTAGTGACACAGTTAAAAAGATACAAGAAATATATTGCAGGAATTTAGAAAACTAGATTGAGGGGACATGGAAAAGCCGAAAAACAAAATTATACAGTATGGTATGCAGGCGAAGAAAAACAAGGATATTGAGAAACAGCTTTTATGGTGATAGGGAAAATGAGACATACAGTTATGTAATTGATGTTAAAAACATAACTTACATACAGTTACGTAATTGATGTTAAAAACATCACTTTCATTTAACAACCAATCACATATACCTTACTCCTATTTCATTTGTTAACATCTCTCCCCCCAAGAAACTTCCTCGTTAATTGTCAGACAGTTACAATATTAACCGAAGATAACCCATCATCAGCAATACAGGATAGTTTGAACTATGTATCATAAATCATTAAATAAAAATTCTTGTACCAACATGTAAGTAGTATTTTGTTTGTTACTAATTTATTACAATTTAATAGATTATCTCTTACAAATTTGTGGGTTTTCACTTTGTCTGCTAAATAAATTTTATGCATTAATAAACACAGACATGTAATATTGGCATAATTACTATGATCTTTATCTTTATAAGACAGCACCCTAATATGGGCTTTTTATAATTTCAGCATTTAATTTACTTTGTACTGTTTGACCTGAAGATGCTTTGCAAAGTGTAGAAAGCGAAACCGGTCGTTTTGGTAGTAAAATTATATTGATTGTGAGTAAGTCTTATTTTATTTCTTTTACCTATTTGAAATGGACTCACACAAGAAGCACATTCATGACAGACTATGTAATTTAGCAGCGACAATAAACATGGACACAATAAGCACGAGATATAAACACAAAGACATATACAAAATAACATAGATGAGAATAGGAAATCTTTAGGGAAATCAAATAGAGCATATACTGATTAAAAAGACACATAAACAATCGGTAAATGGCGTTCGATCTCACAAAGGGGCAACATAGATTTCTGCCATATGCTAGTTATTACAAAATGTAAAATAAAAACAACGAAGAATGAAATATGAAAAGCACAGAGAAAATAGTAAGTAGAAAAATTAAGAGAGAAAGAAGATTTGTAAAAGAAGTAAATGCAAATATGCAGTTCAAAGAACGAACAACAAATGGCGGAACCGTGTAAAAAAAATTAAAAAAGGAATAAACAAAGCAGCAGAAAAAGTGTTTGGCAAAATACAAAATGAAAGAAGAAATAATTGGTTTACCAATTGATTAGTGCATTGATTAGTGCAAATTAGCACTGGAAGAAACGAATAAAACAAGATTGAACTGGTTAATTCCAAACAAAGAAGAGGAACGGCAAAATACATAGATCAAAGGCAAAAGACAAGAAAATTGTTTAAATCGAAAAAAAAAAAAATCAATACGTAGAAGAAATTATAAACGAAATAAAAGCAGATAATAAATCACACAACTCAACACCATTGTACTAATATTTAAAACTATGTAACCGAACACGGACAGCTAATATAGCTAGAGAAGTAGAAAAATGGCAGTAGTATTTCGAAGAAATATATCAAACAGCGGATAGAGAAAAAGAAAGAGAAATAGTAATGAACACAGAACAAGATGAAGAAGAAGAAAAATTAGCATATACAGAAGTGAAATACATATAGTGCAATATACAGAAAGATTTATGAACTAATACAGAATAAATAGAGTAAGGAAATAATAACCTAAAATGCAAGAAGGAAATTATAGTACCAATCCCAAAACAAGGAGACCATAAAATATGTAAAAACTACTAAGCAATTAATTTACTGAATGTAACATATAAAGTGATGACTGGTATAATTAAAGACAGACTAACAATACACACAGACAAAGCACTGTGATTACCAGTACGGTTTCAAAAAAGGAAGATCTACGATAGAAGCTATACATACGCTAAAACAAGTGATAGAGAAAAAATACGAGTACGACGGAAAACACATACACATAAACTAAACAGAAGAAAAATTATCCAAAACTTACAAGAGAGTAATATACCAAATAGCATTATAAAAATGATAGAAATGACAATGCGAGATTCCCAAGCAACAAAAGTCAGAGAATGCGAAAGAACAGTAATAATAAAGATAAAAAATGAGGTAAGGCAAGGAGATGCGCTCTCAACGGTACTATTTATTCTATCACTAGACAAGATAATAAAAAAGCTGTCAAATGCAGGAACTATAAACAAGAATGCAGTACAAATAATAGAATATGCAGACGATATAACCATAGTAGCAACAAATAAAAGGAAGTTAAAGAAATAAATGAAAATAAAACAAAACACCTGAACACAAGCAAGAAAAAGAAGACAGAAATGACAGAACTGACAATAGAGGCATACAGTGTTAAAGATGTTAAAACGTTCAAATATTTGAGAGTTCTTAACAGCAGAAATTAAAGTGTAGATATAAAAAGAAGAATTTAATGGAGAAATACAGCGTTCTATAAAAATAAAAAATGTTAAGAGACACGATAAGCTGAAACACTAAAATGAAAATCTACAAAACAACCAAAAGACAAATAGTAGCGTATGCTGTAGAGATATTTACATTAACAGCAAGAGAAGAGAAACTGGAAGTTTTTGAGAGGAAGATTATGAGAGAAATACTGGGACCAAAGAGAGAAAACGAAAAGGATGCAAGACAATAAATAAATTACGAAATACAAGAATGAATGGGTCAAGGAAACATAGTTAAAGTAATGAAAGCACAAAGAATTAGGTGATATGGACATTATAATGAGAAGAGAGAAAAGCAATACGTTAAGAGTTATAACGGAATAGATACCACCAGGTAAAAGAACCAGAGGTAGACCTAAACTGAGATAAAGAGAACAAGTAGAAGAAGAACTAAGGAATCACTTAAGACGTATGGAAAATATAAATATAGGAAGGATAATTACAGAGAGAGGAGAATGGAGAAAATAAGTAGTAACAGCGAGGTCACACCTGAAACTGTAAAACCAAACTCATAGTGAGATGAGTCCCCACACAAAAAGGATCTTTAAATGAGCTTTATCTTTTTCGGGAGCATTAAATTTGTATACATATATATGGTATAATTAAAATTGTTTATATGTGATAACAAATAAAGTACTAGAAATACAAGAAATGAAAAAAAAATTTAAAGCGTAATCAATAACAACCTGGGAAAGTAACAGAGATTATTATAACAGCGTAAATTTGGTTTATAAATAAAATAAACCTATAATCGGGAAAAACATACCAGATTTACTATAAATATGTGCCAAAGATTAAGTATGTAAATTTATTGGTAATATCGGTATTACAACCTCTGCAAAAATGGCAAAGCAGCTGGCTTTGATGTTGGCTCCAAAATAAGATAACTTTCTACTCAATACTTTCAAATGGATGTAATTCCGTTTTGTTGATAACCATAAGCTTTGTCTTAGAAGTATTATCATCGTATATGATCGTAAGTGATCACATTGGTTTTGGTCATCCTGTTTATAAATAGTTGCAATTCGTTTTCATTGGAAGTAATTAGTACCGTGTCGTCTGCGCATTTTGTTGAAAATAATTGCGTTAATTTACGAATGTCTGATTCTTTATCTAACGCTTCGAAGATAAATTCGTAGTAGGTATTAAAAAGTAGAGGCGATAAAATACACCCCCCTTACCTAACTCTACGTCATATCTTCGGTCAAAGGCTTTTTCTAAGTCAATAAAACACATATATGCTGGTTGTAGTATATCTCTTAGGTTATTTCTGAAACCAAACTATGTTTCGCATAGTTGTACTTCTATTTTGTTGTAAATTGTCAAGTGCAGTATTCTTAAGAAAATGTTCAGTACATGGCTCATAAGACTGATTGTGCGATAATTCCTACATTGTTTAGTGTTTATATTTTCGGTATCATTACAAATTTCGGCAGTAGCCACTCTGGTTGTTTATGACCTGTTTCGTCGAGATTTACGTTTATAGTCGAGCAGTTTAATTATTTCGTTGGAATTTTCATCTGGCCCCCTTGTTTTTTATTCTTTGATAGTTTTATAGCTCTTTCCATTTTATCGAAGGTTATGTTTGGACCAGTATTTTCCATTTGAATTTCTATTCTTCCACCATCAAACAGTTCCTTAATATATTCCCACCACTTCCCTAGTTTCTTGTTCATTGACTATATAGACCAGAGAAATAAGATTTTTTTCATGACACTGACCCAGCCAGGCAAACTACAGTTTTTTTGAGTAGTATGGGTATCTGTAATAGGAACCTACATGTTTACTGCAGTCGATTTTTTGGACTTAATTGAATAATAAAAAATTAAGGCCAAAAAACGGTAAATTTTTGCTTTTTAATAAATTTAACAGTAATAAACTTGTAAGTCATATAAAAACCTTCAAAATGGCGTTTTTTATATGTTTTTATTTTTATTTGTTACTAAGAAAGTTGGAAAATAAGTCAGAAATTTCGGTTTTTTGCAACCTTAGTGTTATACAAAATGTTGGGTGTTGTGGTGCTAAAGATATGATCAAAATTTTAAAGCGATCTGTCACATATTTTTAAAAGTTGTTGTATTTATTTTTCCCAATTTTTTTGCAGAAAGTCAGAAAATGATAAAGTTATAGTAATTCTACGGATAGCTTATGAAAGAAAAAGGATTATTCTATAAAAAAATGAAAATGAAAAAAGAAAAATGATCTTAAATATTGGAAAATAATTTTGCAAAAACATATCAAGTTTTTGCTTATAAACAATATCATTAACTTTTTAACTATTGCCTGCAGGAAAATTATTTGTTAATATTTAGAAAGCTTGCATTTTTCTATAAACTTAAAAAAGAAAAAACGGCCTAGGACAATTTGGAAAATTGTTTATAACAAATAAGATATGTAATTAGGGTAATTTAAAACAGCATACTTTAAAGATTTAATGAACACAATTTAAAAAAGATGGCCTTTCAACAAAATTGTTCACAAGCTTCAAAATGTGATCCTCGAAATCGGCCGGCTTTGAAACTCGCGGGAGAGATGGAGGGGGAAGGACCTGTTAACTGTAGCTCTAGTTGTGTTTGGGTTTTGCGTACATTACGAATATGTATTATTTAAATAAATTGTTAAATACACCATATACTTTGTTTAAACAAATTCTTTTCAATTTTTTACTTTTTTTGGTAATATTTGAGGTAATTTTTATTGTTAAACATAAATATTGATGATTAAGATATACTTCTTCAATAAACTTAACAAATAATTTATTTATAATAAATTTTAAGAAAAAAACAAATTATCCTATTCAATGATTTCTAAAAATAGTATTGGTTTATGTATTGCTTAAAAAATAAAAAATCTCAAATAAACTTGTTTTTATCTTATATACTAAAACGCTAAGCCCTTTTCTTGTCCACCACTTTACTCAAAAACCATATTAGATAATTAAAATATTTTTTCGGAATATTATTAGTATTACGTATGAGATTGTCAAGATATACTTTTGGTACAAAAATTCACTTCCGGTTTTGAGATGACCGGAAGTTAAAATTTACTTTAAGTTTTAGACCCCACAATGTATATATGGATAGAAAGGTCTCGTCGAGACGAATCTAAATATGTACTTCCGGTTGCGATCCGACACCGGAAGTGACCCGAAACGCGCATAAAACGTCAAGATAGAGCAAATCTGACACCGGATTCGTGATCAGCATGCAAAATTAACTGCTAAATGATATCCATGTCGACATTTGATGAACTAAAAATTGTATTCCGGTTTTGAGGCCGAATTCCATAATCACTTTTTTTTACTTGCATTATTATTGATGAATGTTATGTATATTCTTGCTTATATTGTTCGTATTGATCTCTTAATTTTTCTCGCAAAATAAAAATTTCATTTAAAAAACTCGATGTCGAACTGGTCCGCTAGTGTCTTACTAAACATGCTTAGGGGATGGCTTTTGTCGATTAAGGTCGATTTTATACCCATATACTGAAACTTGTTTTAATTGACATTCTAATGTCAATATGCTATGTTAAAAAGTTTACCGAAAATTTTCCATGGGAACCTATTTATGTATAACAATTTTTAAAGAAATTATAAAAAATTGATTTTTCGCTTTGAAACCACTCTTTTTTACTAACTTTTGTTATTTATTAGTTTAAGTTTATTGAAGAAGTATATAATAATCATAAACATTTGTATTTTACAATAAAAATTACCTTAAATACTAGTAAAAAAATAAAAAAAATTGAAAAAAACTGTTTAAACTAATTAGATGGTTTATAACGCTATTAGATGACGATAATTAGATCTGAGTTGTAAACAAAGCAGTGGTAAATTAAAAAAGTTATTGACTTCGTCTCAAATTTTCCTACGGCAACTTTTTCTTTTTTTAAATTTGTAGAAAAATGAAAGCTTTCCAAATATGAAAAAACATTTTCTTGTAGGCAATAGTTAAAGAATTAACTGTTTATGAGCAAAAAATCGATATGTTTTTGCAAAATGATTTTGCAATATTTAAAATCCTTTTTTTTTTCATTTTTTTTAATAATGTTGATAAAATAATCCTTCTCATTTCATAAATTATCCGTAGAACTACTGTAACTTTATCACTTTCTGACTTATATTGTTGCATAAAAATTTGGTTTGGGATAAACAAATAAAGTTACTTTTAAATTATTATGGCACCAATCGCTTTGCAACTTCGATTTGAAGTTTCTAAGCAACAAATGAGGGTAAAACATTTAAAAAAATTTCATTTTGAAGGTTTTTATATGACCTGTAAGTTTATTACTCTTAAATTTATTTAAAATGCTTCACTTTATAGTAAATGCCTAATTTGTCAATAACTAAGTCCAAAAAATTGGCTGCAGGAAACATATAGGTTTTTGTTACAGAGGTCTATACTACTTAAAACAACTGATGGTTGCCTGGCCGGTATAGTGTCACAAAGAGGGTACTTTTTTTGCTTATTTCCCTGGCCTATTAATATTTTTTTGTTGTCAAGTAGACTACTTTCAGTTGACCTATATGATCTAGTTATTTCTTGCATCTATTTGTACAAACGTGCATTTTTGTATAAAACATGTCATTCATTTTCTGTATTTTTTTGGACCAAATTAATATCCACTTGCTTTGAGTTTAATTGCATCATGATGACTTTGTCCAAAATGTAACTTACAGATTTATTACAACTACAGACTTTTTTATGTACAATGAATGCCGCGCCATTCCGGTGGCTATTGCCTTCTTCTCCGGAATAGAATACGTCGAGTTCCTCTATGCAACATTTACCAGTCCCCGGCCAGCGCATATCGCTTATCTCAAGAACTGGTGTATTGAGCCTTACCATCTCACGTATAGTGTATTGTATCTTACTGGATTCATAGAGACTTCTCACATTCCATGAGCTTATTCTCATGCCTGATTGTACTCTTATTTATTTTTCATTGTCACAGATATTTTGCTTGATAACGGCCTGGAAAGTCTTGTGTGCTTGTGTTCTCCTCTCGGATCTTGGCGTCCGAGGAACATGATGATTATTATTATAATTCTAATTATAATATTAGTATAATTCTTCGGACATATTATGCGAAATGAATCCGGATATGCTCTCCTTTAAGCCATCCTGCCAGGAAAAATATTTGGAAATCAGGTCCAGGAAGAAGAAGAACATCTTGGTTAAAGAACCTCAGAATCTGGTTCAATTCAACATCTGTGCAGCTTTTCCGCGTTGCTGCAGATAAGATAAGGATTGCCATGATGATTGCCAACATTCGTAACGAATAGATACATCAAGAAGAAGAAGAATTATAAATGAAAGTTGCTCGGCATAGCATTGCCCAACATTAGACGTTAAGTAGCAGCTCGGAAGACAAAACATAAAGCATCCACCTCACATCTACACCCTCTCTATAACTATCAACGCGTCCGTCAACACCTTAAATCCAGGAACAGGTTTCTGTATACTACCGAAGATCTGAATGAGCCAGCCCTAGACACTATACTAAGTTTGTGGAGAGGTGAAAGAAAAAACATTAATGAATGCATGATGAGCCCCGAGAAACTTTTACCTGGATACATAAAAGGATTGGCAACATGAAATGTGCTTTACATAATAGACTTCGTGCTAAGATGGCAAAGATTTCGCTTGATAGTGGCCTAAGAAGCCCTGTGTGCTTATCTTCTCCTGTCGGATCTTAATTTCCAAGAACCATGATCAGTATGCAATTTCTTATCCTATGTCAGTGAAACTATAAATGAATAATGGCCGGCATAGTACCGCCCAACTAGACGTGAAGTAGCAGCTCAAAAAAAAGACATAAAGCATCCACCTCACACGTATACCATCTCTATGACTACCAACGCGCCCGCCAATGCCTTAAATCTAGGAACAGGTTTCTGCATACTACCGAAGATCTGATTGAGGCAGCCCTAAAGACTAGACTGAGGTTATATATAGCCCAGAGTGACAAAATTAATGAACACATGACGACCCTGAGAACATCCCACTTGCATACATAAAAAGATGGGCACTCCACTCAATAAACTTGAGCTGGACTTGTGCTGAAGTGAAAAGATTCACAGCCAATCGAATAAAATGGAGCTTCCCCCGTTAATATCTTAAGTCAGGACCACTGGAGTCGGTCCTCTGCGACTGTCGAGAAGAGCAAACAGAACACCTTCTGGTCTGTCCTTTATGCGAAATCACATGCTCAATGGAGCAAATGCTCTTAACGTCGCCAATTTTTCGCTAAAAAG
Organism: Diabrotica undecimpunctata; assembly: GCF_040954645.1. Lineage (NCBI taxonomy): Eukaryota > Metazoa > Arthropoda > Insecta > Coleoptera > Chrysomelidae > Diabrotica > Diabrotica undecimpunctata. The sequence goes on along the minus strand of NC_092812.1, from coordinate 78,833,655 downwards.
TGTGTAATAGTCCTATTTTTAATTTATCTTGCCCTAATTTCATACATACACCTTTTATCTATTACTTATATGGCGTTGTTATTTATAAGTAATGTATACATGTCTTCATTAAAATGTATGATGCTTCTGAGACGAATAAATCATAATTAAAATATAACTTAATTTGCATATATTAGGGTAAAAGATATATCTGTTGGTTTTGTTTGCCCCAAAGTCTACTTTTTTACTTCAAATTTCATAATAATTATGATCATCTATCAATAACGTTGTCTCAAATATCTCAATATAATATATACCTGCATTTAATATGATTCTGAAACAATTTTCTTGTGGCTTAATATTATGATTTCTTACAATAGATAATCTTAATTTAAAAAACAAACATACAATATCTGACAATTATAACTACACCCATATTATGCAATAAAAATTTTCTTGTGACAAATAAAACGAGTGAGCAAATATTCTTATAAATTCCAAACCTAGATTATTTTTGACATTTGGAAGAAAGTTTGGAAAATTGAGTCGTTCAAAAAACCAAAAACAAGAAAAATTTAGTTACTAGGTAAAAAGTTTTGTGGGTAAATAAAAATAAGAATAACATAAATTTTCTATTTCCGGTTTAAGCATAACTAGTTTTAGTGAAAAATTCTCTATAGTAGAAGCTTTGTCAAGCATTTGGTATTTTATGCGTTTTAAAACAAAATTTCAATGTGTAAAATACAGCTGTTTCAATGAAATACCTAACATTTTGCGATGAATTGCGTGAATTGGATTTTCTGGATGATAGAATTTTTTCGGAATGATTGATCACAATTTAACAGCAATCGGTAGTTTAAGTGTAATGCCAATTATCATCGAAAAAACCAATTGGATTATTTGTGCCTAGAAACTCAGTTTCAGGTTCCATGTCAATATATTTTCTTTTAATTTGAAGTACCAAAATGATTGGTTCTTCTTAACTTTTGCCGGAAGGCTTACCTTAAAAACGCTAACAGCATAGGTACAGTTTCACTTTTATTTATATTTCCTTATTTTTTATTTCAGTGTCTACATACTTTCCCACCTAAGTGACAACCTCCAAACTAAAAAATTATTGAATTGCGTCGTTTTGCAATTTAAACTTTGTTTAGATAGTCAATTTTTATTTATTATGTAAATATGTTGTTTGCATATTGACAACACGTCTCTACATATTTTCCCATGGCAGTGTCCAAATGGGCCATCTACTTTGATAGCCATGATGGTATTGTTGCTCTTTACTTAGTTGCACATTTTTCATCTGTGTTTAGTTTGTAATGGCCATTATTTCTGATTTTTGGTTATTTATCTTTAAATCGAATTCTCCTTGATGCGCCTGATCTTGCTTCTAATAAGGTGGTCAATATCAAGGTGACTCTCGCAATGTGTGGTATAACATTATCCTGGTAAGAAATTGGATTTTGAAGCGTCTGAAGTTGGGATATATGACGAGGTTCCAGAATTTCTTTTACGTATCTGTAAGCTGTCATATTTCCTCTAACGAAGATTATACATGCCTTTCAACCATAAGCGTTAGCAACCCCACACAACAACTCCAACAGTGCGATGCTCGTACCTGTCGACAAAAAACTAGTGATTTCGTCTTTTACCACGTCTTTTGACCTTGGCTCGGCCTTTCTATTCATTCCTAAACAGAATCGAGAATTATCACTAAAGAAAAGCTTATTCCAGTTCTGGTCCCAAGCCATTCGTTCTCTTCACCATTCAAGGCGATAACATCCCGAATAAATTGTTCACATCCCTATTTTTATAACCTATTATGTTGTTACCTCTGAAATAAATACAATTTACACCGAAAAAGTTACTGGAAACCTTACCAGGCACCTTTATAAAAACATTTACTTTTCTAGTCACTAGATATCACATTAGCTTTTGATTATATGTTTTTATAATTAAGACATTAACTGAGTAACTAAATAAGAATAAATACAATATCACTGTCAAAACATAACCATACAAAAGTTTGTGCTCTTACTTAATGGTCAATTTATATTTGAAATTTGAATCAGTATAATTTCATTATAATAAGGCCATAAATATATTTATACATATATATATATATATATATATATATATATATATATATATATATATATATATATATATATATATATATATATATTGACTTCTTATTCCTGAAGTCTAAGTATATTTCTTTTACCTATAACTACTCATGTTATATATCTTACAACCAATCACTACCAATAAGGCAGGCAGCATAATTCAAATATACTCTTTTTAGTTTTTAGGCATTACATAATTTTATCTCCCCTAACCTTTCCAACATAGCAATCTTGGGCTACGATAAAACATCCAATTGCTATTTTTTGTGATGAACTAGCAAGAAACATTTAGTAACTAAAAAAAGCACAAATTGAATCATTAATTAATGTTGTGGTAGTAGAGCGTCTGGTCCTAACAATATTTATCAATGACAGAGCATATAAATTGTAGTTATTTCTAGGCAAGGAACAAGATTTATAGTAAAGGATTTACCTTGTAAGAGCCTAAGTGATTAACAACGCATGTGAAATAGACATCCCGTCCCTGGGTGACGGTGTGATTCTCCAGGGGAGCCAAGAACTCCGGCTCGGGATCGGGTATTTGACCTGTAACAAAACGAAAGATAACTGCATAGACTTGCCAACTAGATAAGTGAAGTGAAGTAGAGATATTCGCGCGTATAATCTGGTGAAAGGGATCCGCGGACGTGTTCAGTATACCGAATTATACTCGTAGCTACACGAGAATTCAAATATCCCGAAATGGCACACTCCTTAACTATAATCCGTGGTGATTTTTTCTTTCACGACGAACAAAAAAAGAAACGCTGAGATACCGACATAAATCACCGAATGGTTTATTTCGGGATAATGTTTACGATATCATAAAATCAATTTTTTATGGACCACAAATAACATATTTTCGTAAAGTAATAGAGAAATAAAATATACAGGATCGGTGACTTTTTAAATACTCTAAATAAAATATTATGAAGTGATTTTTAAATTTGAAAAAAATTCATTAACAGAGTCAAAGTGTTTACATTTCTTAGGGTATTTTAACGTGTTTGACTGCACAGGATGTGTCTATATTCAATCACTTTAAATAAATACCTACATTAATTATTCCAAAAATTTGGAATATTTTTTATTGTATTCTGGATTTCGTAAAGAAAAAAAAAACATGTGCAAACAAAAACAAATAACTAATACATTAATATATTGTCATTAAATTACAGTAATGATAAAGTTAAATTTGGAATTAAAACTGCAAAAATATAATTATATAAGTATTTAATCACGCTACAAAATATCTGTTAAAGAACATTTTTAATTTACGCCTAAAAATATGTCATTATGCCATAATTTAAAAAAATTTGTGCCTACCTATTATACGTTTTTGATATACGCCCTGTTAAGGAGAATGGTGAGCTATTCACGAACTATATTAAAGCTAACCCCTAAGGTATCTGTACTCTTTACCGACCATTTCCTATTACCGACCGCCATGAATTTTTTCCGTATTAGACGCATTATGAAAAGTCCATATAACTACTGAAACTTTTAACAGTTTCGTTTTATAAAACATAGATATGACAATATTACAAACATAATCCAGCCGCTGACTAATGCCAAATATGACAAATTTTAACGGATTTCGCAGTGGTGTTGCAAGACTCCATAAGGCATGTTATAAGAATCATTGTGTTAATATCAAGCGTGTGTTAATATATCAAGGTTAGTATTGCACTTTTATAACAAGAAATAGCACAAAACCACGTTTTTTTAAAGATTTAATGTGTTCGTTGGTTAATTATTTTCTCCAATTAAAATTTATTTACAATTAAAGAACGGTCGGTAAAAGGTGCTTTAAAACTCAAAATCGACCCTTTACCGACCGGGCGGTCGGAATGAGGGGAATGTAGTCATTGAAAATTGTGAAACTTTAAAAATATTTTAGCATATATTTATTCATAATATTTTTTTTTTCTTAAAGGTAATAAACCAACGATTCACTTGAGCATTTACCGACCGACTAAATTGTAATTTGCAATTAAAAAAAGTAATGTGAAAGTTGAACAAAATTGTATTTTATTGGAAGAATTACTTCAAATAGAATAGTATATTTAGTGTCATATTTCCAAAATTCTGTTTTTGAAAGGGAAACGATAATCATATTCATGGTACATCATTGTTTTAAACTTTTGAGCTATGTCTAAAAAACGAAAAAACTATACCAATGAAATTCTTCAGCAAGTATTGGATTCAATTCGAGATGCAATGTCGTTTGGAAAAGCATCCAAAGAATTCAAAATTCCAAAAAGCACCCTAGTTTATAAAATTCATAACAAATATGAAGAAGGTGCTACAAGTGGGGCCCAGTGTGTCCTGACTGCAGCTGAAGAACAAACCATAGTAGATTGGATTCTATATTTAGAAACTGTTGGTTTTCCTGTAACAAAAAATCAACTATTGGGGTGTGTTGCAGAGAACTAGTTCGCCGTCTAAAACGATCAAATAAATTTAAAGACAGAATTCCAGGTCGTCATTGTTACGAAAAATTTTTCGACAGCTCTTTCATCGAGTGTCACAATCTGACCAAACTTTGGGCAAATATAACAAAAAAAGTGTAAGAGATTGGTTTGATAGAGTTTCAGACTATTTAAAAACAAATAATTTGGAGGAAGTTCTATCAGACCCAAAAAGAATTTTTAATTGCGACGAATCAGCTTTTTTTCTTTCACCAAAAGAAAAATGTGTAATTGTAAGAAAAGGTTTAAAAAAAGTTTATACCAGAATCGCTAATGACTAGAAAGAATGCCTCACGGTACTTTTGACAGTTTCGGCAGAAGGACAAGTTGTGAAACCTACTGTTCTTTTTCCCTATAAAAGAGTACCAGCCACTATTCATTTGAAAATGCCCCTAGGCTGGGGTATTAGCCATTCAGACTCCGGGTGGATGACTGGAGAATGTTTTTATGAATTCATTACGAATGTATTCTATAAAAAATGGATTGTTGAAAAGAACGTTCCTTTATCTGTTGTGCTTTTTCTAGATGGCCATTCTTCACATTTAACGCTTCATCTAACTAAGTTCTGCAAAAGCAAAGATATTATACTATAATTGCTCTTCTGCCTAATACCACACATCTATTGTAACCACTAGATGTTGCTATTTTTAGGCCTCTTAAACTTTCCTGGAAAAACAGGATCCATAATTGTCGTATTAAGAATAATAGCAAAAAACTAAAACGGAAGATTTTGCAGAGGAAGAATATTTTGTTGTTATTTATGAAGAAGAGTACTTTCCTGGAGTAAGTCTTGGATTTAACGGTACGGGACTAGAAGTGAAGACTATGATAAGAAGTGGTTCACATTGAAAATGGCCTTAGAAAGAGGATATTTTATTATATTCAGAAAATGAAATATTTAAAAAAATTAATCCTCCAAAACCCGTGAATACAAGGGGCATCAATGCAAATCCGGAGATGGATGCAATAAAAAATATAATAATAAAAAAATAAAATGATTTCAAAAGTTGAATCTATTATACATGCCCAATATATTATGTAACTTTTTATTTGTTATATTATGAATTTATATTTTTTTAAATATTATAATCTTCAACTACGTTTGTTTTTTCAATTGAGCCAGTAGATATGATTATTTTTAAATAAATAAGTTAATATATGGTTGTTAATTACTAGTCCCCCAAGAAGGTCGCTGATAGGACTGAAATGTCCAGTAATTAGTTGCTTGTGGTCGGTAACAGCAAAAAAAATCGGTCGGTGATAAGTGAGATTTTTTCAAGCCGGTCGGTAAATGGAGCATTTTAATGAAATTGTACATAATTATTAAAACATTTAAAAAAAGAATTAAACGGTTATAATATTATTTTTTCTATATTACTAGCTGAATCGACTAGATTAAAACTTATCTTTAAAAATTATGCAAAGAAAAATAAAAATGCATTCTTCTTATTATTGAATCTGCTTATAAGGAAAACCTTCAGTGGTCGGTAAAAGGTACAGTTACCTTAGTCGTTTGAACGGCTAATTAGTATTCTTTGCTATTATAGGTAATATAACAAATAAAAATTGACCAAAATGTTAGTTTCAGATTATAAAAGTTATTACAAATGTTGTTAAACTAATTGCGGTAAAACATCTCGTAATAATAATAAGCTGACATTTCATCGTTTTCCTTCAAACTCAAACACCTGCAACCAGTGGCTGGAACTATTGAACCTAACCACAAAAATTTGAAAGTTCTCACTTTATAAATTCAGATTTTGTTAGTCCAAGTAAGTTTAAATATTTTGTATATCTTTTGTGTCATTGAATAACATCTTTTAGATTGACAGAACCCAAATTAAAATTTTTTCCAAATATTTTACGAAAAGCGATTGAAACATTAAGGTATGATTTACTTTTATTTATACAACTATTGTTGATTGTTATAATTATATATGATTTTAAAGAAATAATTATACTTCTTTGCTGATAAATGCAAATCACAAAATATTAAAACTGAATATCGCAAAAGATACACAAAATATTTTTTTGTTTTGGCTTTAGGATTAGTCCATGCAGCCAGAAACGAAGTAAGTAGTAAGTCTATTTATTTTGTTTTTAATTTTTATTGTAAGGTTATCTTAGCCTAGCTGGCCAGACCAATTTGTTATGATTATAACAAAAATTTTTTTAATGAATTTTTCTTGGGGAGGATTAATCATAATAAGCATTTTGGGATTAGGACAAGGACACTTTTCTCGCCCAAGAGTGCTACTTAGCATTTTTTTAAGAAATACTTGGTAGACCACGGTAAGGTAGGTATATAAAAAAAAGTAAAGATATTGAAGGTTACAAGCCTAAATAAAATCTAAAACACGTTTATAATTTAATGCCAAAATATTCATGTTATTGTAGGGACCGTAAACGTTCAAAACTTCTTAGATTTTTCTAAAGATGTCTGGCAAGGAAAGAGAACTTTTTAACACAGTAAAAGTTAGAAAAACATCATACCTAGGCCACATACTGAGAAATAATAAGTACCAATATGCCCAACTTATAGTAAAAGGAAAAATCGAGGGAAAGAGAGGCCTAGGAAGGAAAAGACTATCGTGGCTCAGAAACATCCGACAATGGACAGGGCTAAATTTTGAACAGCTAATAAGAACAGTTGAAGATAGAGAAGATTTTAAAATTGTAGTAGCCAACCTCCATTGAGGAGAGGGCACTTTAAGAAGAAGAAGAAAGATGTCTGACTAATGTATATACTTGTTACAATTAAAAAATATATTGTCCAAATCTGCCAATTCTTTACAAATATCAGAGAGATTATTGTCAATTACATTTATTTGTATAAATCGGCCAGATAACAAGCATGTCCAATCTTCGTCAGGGATATGGTTTTTATGGATCTTCTCGGATAAATGTAATTTGCAAACCAGTAGGTTTTCCGAATGATGGGTTCTGGCAATGTGTATTTTGTGCATTTTGTCAAACAAAAATATCTGTATTATTTAGACCACTTTTAATATAAATATCCTTGGCCATATTTGTTCTTTCATCTAATGTTAATAACGGTGTTACATTTTCCCCCTTCTCTGAGGATGTAACTGTATGCTTTCGATAGCTGCTTTGTCAACTTGTTCATTGTATGTGATGCCTGTGTGTGCATTTTACTCAAACAAAAATCAGTTTTTTAGTTTCTTTCCTTTGAGAGAGCACTGGTTTTGTTTTGGAGCAAAGCTACCATAATCTATAATGGATCATATATATGATTTGGGCTGGACAAAAATCCAAGGCTGCTTGTCCATGTCCTCATAATACATTTCGAGAAGTTTAATCCCTTATTAGATTTTTGTAAAATGTTTTCGATGTACTTTATTTGGTTGGTTGAAGAAAACTTAATGTAATTCAGTTTTATGGTGGTACGATTTAAAATATTACGTCCACTCCACTGTGGGGAAAATGACTACTTTTGATTTATGCGAAGAGAAAATGTTCCGAAAGATTTCTGCGGTTAGTACAATTAAACCTAGACCTAAGATTAATACTATTACAGAAATTAATATTAAACTTAACAGTCTTCATTGCGCTGAGCTTTCGACATCCTCTCTGATGTCTTCTTCAGGGCTTCCGAGGTCTCAGTCTCCCGAGCCACCAGACACTACTACTCTGATCACTTATCAATGCACTACTGCCACTAGGAACAGAATACGGTTCATTTATACCGTCGATAGTGTCGTGGTTGGGATGGAGGTGGACGTGTAGGTTAGCAAGGGCATTGGCGCAGGAGCTGGCTCAGGGGTTGGCGCGAACATTTCTTACAGTGGGATTTTGACTCGCGGATGGAGCGGACGACATTTTTTTTATGAGAGGTCTCCATGTAGAAGGTAACCGTATGCCGTCATCTCTTTTATTAAGACAATTTTGTCCTTTTTCAATTTCTATGGCTTCTCGGATAATTCTTGGTTTATAGAAGCCGATGGTTCTAGAGTTTTCAAAATCAATTTTGTGACCGGTATGAAGATGGTGTTGACCTAGAGCTGAAATTGAAATGGAATTCCGAACAAAAATCGAATGTTCATAAATCCAATTATGGCTTCTTCAATTTCTTTGGCCTATATAGGATCGGGGGCAGTCTGCGCAAGAAATTTCATATTCATATTCATATTTCAACAACTTTTCAACTGTTCATTGGGAATGTTGTCTTTGATTGATCGAACAAGAGATGAAAAAGATGAAAGATGAAATCAAAATCCCACTGTCAGAAATGTTTGCTCCAACTCCCGAGCCAACCCCCGAGCCAACCCCCGCGCCAATCCACGCACCAATCCCCACGCTAACCTTCACGCCAACCTCCACCCAAACCACGTCACCATCGACGGTATAAATGAACTGCATTCTGTTCGCAGTAGCAGTAGTGCATTGATTAGTGATCAATGATCAGTGTGCCATATAAGGGCACAAAAGAAAACGGAATATGGCGAAAACGATACAACTCTGAACTATACAAAATATACCAGGATCCGGATATTATAACATTCATCAAAATAGGACGGCTGCGTTGGATAGGACATGTAGAAAGAATGGAAGAAGGCGAAATACCAAACAAAATATTCAAACAGATGCCAGTAGGAAAAAGAACAAGAGGAAGACCGAAACTGAGATACTTAGAACAAATAGAAAATGATATAACAACCTTAAAAATAAAAAACTGGAGAAAAAAAGCACGAAACAGATCGGAATGGAGAAGAATCCTAGAACAGGCCAAGACCCAAAAAGGGTTGTCGAGCCAGTGATGATGATGATGATGATCAGTGTAGTAGTGTCGGGGACTCGGGAGACTGAGACCTTGGAAGCCCTGAAGAAGACATTAGAGAGTATGTCGAAAGCTTGGCGCAATGATAATTAACGCGGTTTAACACGGAAAACTGTTGAGTTTAATATTAATTTTTGTAATAGTATTAATCTTAGCTCCATGTATATTATATATATATATATATATATATATATATATATATATATATATATATATATATATATATATAGATGCGTTTGTAACTTGCAAAAATAGAAATAAGATAAATAGAAAAAACGAATAAGTGGAATTTAAAGTGCTTACTTGTTGGCTGTTCTAATATGACACCGTCTTTTATTTACATTATTATATACTTATTATTTATTATACTATTCGGTCCATATATTTGGACTAAATTCATTTTTTTAACGTTATTATGTACTATGTGAGAAAAACCTGAAACAGGTCGATTTTTATTCTTAAATTGACAATTTACAGTATGAAAATATTATACCCCTCCAGCAAGGAAATAACAATAACAACATAACTAAGAAAAGTGATTTTTAAGATGTAAAAGTTAGATAATGTCTCTATCACAAAACTTTAGGTTGAATGAAGATGATAATTTCATATAATATTTAGAATATGTTTTTCAATGTACTTTACAATTAAATTAAATGTTCAAAATGCCACCATTCACTTCTTGACAATAACCGAGACGATTTTGAAATTCTCGTACAACATTTTGTACGACCTCGGGGGTTATTTTGTTAACTGTTGTTGTTCAATACTTAATATTGAAAAGCAACAATTTAAATTTGATGTAATTTCTGTTGAAACAAAATAAATTTTAAGAATTTCAGTAGCGAATATCCTCTTCTCTGGCAGTGATAAAAGCTTGTAAATGACAGGGCTTGCCTTGGATCATATTTTGAATCAAATTCTGCGGAAGACTGTTTTACTTCTGCAGCAATATTTGATGAAGCTCTCTTGAATTTCTAGGGGCTGGCACATGACTCCGTAAACGTCTATTTATCTCTTCCCTAACACGTTCTATGGGATTGATTACTGGACTACAAACAGGGCAAACTAATCGTGTGATTTGAACCTCGTCAAGATAATAAGTAACTATCTCAGGAGTATGGGCCTTGCACTATCATGCATAAATGTTGCGTGGTCTCCCAGAATAACCATAAATGGTAAAACATTATCTTTAAGAATCTGTGTTAGGTACCTATGCGCAATCAATGTTCCAATTTCATGCGAGCGTCAAACCTGCCCCATTCCATAACTAACCCCCCATAACTATCCATAACTATGCCTCCCCATTCCATAACTAACCCTTCACCAAATGGAGCTCGCTCGGCAACACATGCTTAAATAGCTCTCTCCTGGACGTTGCCACACTCTTACACGTTTGTCTAAGCCCGTAAGATAGAAACTTGATTCGTTGAAAAACAATACACGACTCCAATTCTGTATTATGCACGTTAAGTGTTCTCATACAAAATTCAATCTGGCAATTCGGTGTTCACGGGAAAGCGATAGTTTAGTTACTCTAGTTCAAGAGGATAAAGAAACAGCATGAAGCCGTCTTCTAATGTTCATTAACTTAAGTTTACATTTTTCACTTCTTGCAGATGATTTTAAAGGGAAACTGCCGTGAACGTTCGGTTTTCCAAAGGACTAGAAACGACAAAGTGGTCATCTCTAGCTGTTATAATTCTGCCTTGACCTGAACTAGGTCTTCGAGTAAGCAGACCAGTGTCTTCGTACTATCACCACACTCGTTGCATACTTGAGAGACATCAAAGTTTCTTACAGTTTCGTACTGACCGAGGCCATCTTCTAAAGCCGCCACCATTTTTGTGGCCACAACAGAACTTATTCTTATTGCAATACACTGACAGTAATTACACTACAAAAACAATTTATAATTGTAGTTAAAATCACAGAAACAAAAAAAATGCTGAAATGGTTTTTAGGAATTAGGGTAAGGGGCCTTTTTTATCTGAAACGCTTATCGAAACAGCAGTAACAACAATTTTTTTTAAGTATTCGATTAGTAAACTAGGTTACAACCAAAAATAGATAAAAAAGAATAATACTTTTTAAAAGAAATTGAAATTAAGGGGTGACCCTAATTTTATGCCCGGCAGTGTATATAATGTTTCAAGAATCTTACAAATAATTTATGGTAAACCCATTGAACCGTACTGAATTGTGGGGTACTGGTGAGTTCATCGTATTAAATAAATAAAGCGATTCCGTTTTGACTGTAATATAGGGATCAAGAAAAATAAAACTCTTTTCCATAATAAATAAATATTTCTTTAAGAAAAAGTAAGATTAGTGTCTCTATATACTTTATCTGGCCTTGCTCATTCGCTGTTTTGTTTGTTTATTATTTTGACTATATTGCAGAGCCGGATTTTACAAAAAAGGATCTTTATTTCACTAAAATATTTTTATAATATTCACTTACGGATTTTCATTATTTAATTTCATCTTAGCCAGCAGTGATGTTGGGTGGGAGTAGCTAAACAGTACTGTTATAGGTAACTAGCTCAGATAAAGGAGAAAGGATCAAGGTTAGTAGGCTACTGATGGACTATAAATATTTTGCTCATAGAGACAAGGTTATTCCTTGCAACAGAAAAACGAAAACTATTCTTCGAGTCACATGAATATATGTGTATTATGGATGACTTTAACGCCTGTGTTGGTGATGACATAGTGCCAAAGATAAAACAACGATATAGCGAGAATGTCAAAAACAAAAACGGTAAACTTCTGACAAACTATTCATCAATAATTTCAGAAATAAAGACAATGATATTCTGGAGCTAGTATTGCGCAAAATCCGAATGAAAACATAACAAGGTATTTATGCCAAAGAATAGCAACAAAATGCAGAAACACATAACTTATCCAAAGCGATGGAGTGGAGGAAAACTAGGCAAAAATTAAAGCAAACATCTAGGACTCAGCTAAAGAAGATTTGTAGCGAAAAACTCACTGGTTCTAAACAGAAGTGAATAAAAAATACAACGAAAAGAAAAAAATCTTACCATTTAATAAAAAATAAAAAATTAAAACTAAAACATTGTTTTCTTCAGTTATGTATGAAGATAATATTATTAATTTGATTAGAGATGCTCGATCAACGTTTGCACTCGAGCGTCGTTGACCAGAATATTTGTACAAAAAAAAAATTAAGGAAGTGGTGATTGGAAAAAATAATAAAAGCTTTCAATTATTATTAAATAACGTTCTATAGAATATATTGGGGAATAATTAGCGTCCTAATGAAAAAAATTTTGAATCAAGAAACTTTCAATGGCGTTCACTCTATGAGTATTGTTGAGAGCCTGGAAAATGTGGAATCCATAGAAATTGTTAGATACATAAAGTGTTTAAAGAATAAGACTTTGTTAGTATAGGTAATTGTTATTTATCCAATTTAAATAGGCAAAACGCTCTATTGTATGTCACTTCCAGAAAAATAGATGCAATAAATGTATATGATAAAGAGAAAAAATAAAAGAGTTAGTAATTAAAGTCATAATAAAAGAATAATAGATACTATTGTTGTAGAGCAATATTAATAAAGAAACAAAAGGTTGTGTATACGAAAAAGTAAAGAAAATTCTTTTTATGATTAAATTATTTTTATTTAATTAGATATAAGGTTTTTCGCTATAAATATAGCTATAGCAAAGATTTTTCTACTGAACTGTAAATTTTCCTGTATAAAAAAAAGTGATTAATGTCAAAAATTTGACAGCGTTGGTAAAAATGATTTTAAAACAAATAGCATGTATGATCTTCTATAACTCGCCGAACACAATATGCAGACATGCTTTCATTTACATTTCAAATAGTTCTTGATCTAGTTGTTGTTCCCATTCTTTCACAAGAACTTCCTTGACATGTTGTAGGTTTCTTAGTGACTGACGATCCTTCATGCGCTTCTTTAGTGTATTCCAAATGTGCTCAATGTAATTTAAATCTGGACTCCTCTTTGGCCACTCCATAACCTGAATATTGTGGGTAGTCAAATAGGTTTGTACTATTCTGGCCACGTGCGGTCTCGCATTATCTTGCTGAAGGATAAATTCTGGACCCATATTTTCAGCAAATGGGACAACCTATGGTACACGAACTTCTTTAACGTATCGCTCAGCTATCATAGTCCCACGCTAAATAACTACTAGGTCAGAGCGGCCATTTAAAGTTATCTTACCTCAAACCAAAAGCCTGGGTCTCTTGAACTGTGAAACCTAAAAAGCGATCACCTGGTCTTTTTCAGACTGCAATACGTCTATCAACATGATTTAAAATAAATCTAGACTAGTTAGTAAACATTAAGTTACTTCTTTGTGCCATAGTTGTAAAAGTCTATCCTCTCTTGCAGTCGATCCTGCACCTAGACATACATACCTCAGTACCTCCATAAAGTTCATGTTTGGTACAGGCTCTATTTATGGCAACAAGACTAGTATTTGACATTTCTGCTGTACTGCGTCTTGAGTGAAATTATTGAATTAAATCTATTGTCCTAGCGATTGGATTCTCTGTGAGATGCATTAGGCGCATTCGGGGCCTTCCAAGCTTATTAAAATCTATCATTAATTCTTAACAACACTAACGTAAATATTGACAGAAATTTAATAACAGAATAAATGTGATGCCAAAATGTTATCAAGTTTTGCGTTTTTATTAAATACAAGAAACTTGTTTTTTTTTTCATTTAAAAAAACTATATGTGTCTACTGGGTGAACGTAAATAATTAAATTCCTATATACTTATTACAATAAACAATTTACACTAAATAAAATTAGTGGCTCCTTTTTCGTTTTGATCGTTCTATAAAATTGATCAAAAACTAAGGACACTAGTAATCATGTATTAGTATAATCATGAATGTTTCTCATATAATAATATTAACACGAGAACACGCTATATATAAAAGAGAAACGTTTATAAAAAAATCGAAACGTTCTTTACAGCCACGATCTTACTGTGGACCCTAAATGGAATCATGCTTAACTCCTTGGAAGCCTTTGGCATGTGGGTATACCAATGTCTACTAAAGTTAAACTGGGTCATAGAGTCAGAAATGACCCAGTTCAGAGATTATTAGACGACTTAACCAAACAACACAACTAGTTAACACAAAAAAAGATGCAAGGTGGAATACTTCATGAATACCTGGTACCTTTAACATTTGCATCTCATTATAGAGGAAAAGATTGATAGTAAACGTGGCTCCGGCTTAAAAATTAAGAACGAAAAATCAAGATGGACTACAGCATTATTTTTAAATGCTATCAATAAAGACTTGATGGCGAATATGGTAGTCAACATAATATTCAAAAGTCAATAACGGTCATAGAACTAGAAGGAGTAGAATTATTACAGATTGACACTTAGTTGTCTGGTGTCTTTTCCACAACCTAGATATGTGTTTCCTTTCGAGTAGGTGCCATTGTATTTCCCTTAAGTAAATCTTTTAACACCTACATTGCGTCGCTTTACTTTCCAATTTTAAACAGAGTTATTAAACAAGTACTCTTAAGTATGGTGAATGTACTCTTAACCCTTAAGTGATCGTTGAGGCGAAAAAAGTACGCTATTCTTATTTAGAACGTCATCACTTTACATCTAGCTGTTAAATAGGCAAATGCACATCGGTATTTTTATTCTACTTTAGAGTCTAGTGAAAGTCTTCCTCACTACAAATTTAGTACTAGATTAGACGTCATTTATAGTGTGTTATCAAGTGGTGCATAAAGTACACCAAGCGGCTATAATTGTTTGGGTATCAGGGCAAATAATTGAGTGAAAGTATAATTTATTATGTCCTAAATATTAATTTTGGGTTAAATGTACCATACAATTATAAGAAAAAAATTACTAGCGAAGTAATGAGATGAAGGAAATAAACAGAAAAATGATGATAAAGACATGGGTGGTATTGATCCCGATGCGTCCGACGAATCCATTGAATACAGTGGACATGATTTCACTCCACAGTAGGAGAGTAATAACGAAATATTGTTTCTACTTGGTACACTTAGGTTTGACGACAAAACAAGTCGTGAATAAAGGAAGCAGACAGATAAATTAGCGGTAGTGCGAGAAATTAGAGACAAATTCAGAGACAATTGTCGGAAAAAACTTCTGCCCAGGTAAATGTATTACAATTGACGAAATGCTAGTTCCATACCTTGGTCGTAGTTTTGTATATTTGCCTAAAAAGTTCGTTAAATGTGTGATAAAAATATTTGGCTTGTGTGATTCGAAGGTGTTAAATGTCCCAAATTTAGAAAATTGCACCAAACACTGAACAGACATTGTACTCAGATTGTCTGAGCCTTTCAAAAATTCTACGGAAAATTTGACCACATATAATTGATGCACCTGTTCTCCTTTGTCTCAAGAGCTTCTTCACTAAAAAATTACTTTTGTTGGAACTTTGAAACCAAAAATAAAAAAAAATCTCACTGAAGTTACAACCAAGTAAAACGAGACCTATACACTCCTCAATTTTGTAGGTAAAGTGTTAGGTAAACCAGACATATTACTGTTTTGCAACGTAGTCGATGTACATCGATGATACAATCGATGTAGTCGACCAAATGTACACCAATTACACTGTCCAAACACGAACTAGACGGTGGCCATTGGTCGTATTTGATCAGCTGATGAATATTGTGGAAATCAATTTCAATATTTTATTTAACACCACTAATTGCGATAAGACTCCTGAGTCACTGACATTTTTTTAAATTAGCGGTTTCTCTAATGACACCTGATTTGCAATAGAGGGCAAATATTACCAACCTATCTGTGGGAATCAAAAGATACTTAGCTCCATATAGTAGTGCCGATACTGACACACCAAAACTAGCCAAAAAAGATGCAAAGATGCAATAAACTAGCATGTGAAGAGCATTTAATCCTCACACAAATTTATACGCTTAGAATGCAAGCATCACGAAAATCAAACAGAAAGTTCTTAAAATGAATTTGCTTTTTGTATCTTTTTATGTTCATTTAAGAATTCTTTTTTATTTTTGGATTTTAACTTTATTACATTTTTTACATACAAGATGTGTTTATTTATTCATAAATATTTAAGAAATGTTGGTTGTTAATTTAAATATCCCCATACATACTACGCCAAGCGACCACTTCTGTAAATAATACACTAGTCACCACTTATGGGGTAAAAATTGACGATGCTCTGATAGGATTGAACAAGGTTTGAACAATTAAAATTCGTTTAGATTTTTAAATTTTAATATTTTATTAAACAAATTATACCAATTATATTTTAGAAGATTTAAATTCTCCAGTTCGGACCTGAAGTATCTGATTCGTGATTCTTGTACGTTGGGGACATCGGTGGAATACCTAATTAGTCAAAATGTATATTGCTAAACGAAAATGCCTTAAAGAATAAAGATTAAGTAATTAACAAACATTAAATAACTGAATTAAATGTTTATTTTAAAAAAGGGGTCAGAGTCTAGGAGATAACTGCATATAAAGTCGGATATATTCTTACTCAGCGTATTTATTTATTTATTGCACATCTTGCAAACACCACAAAGTGGTAATTGAAAGTAACGGTGAACAATGCTAAACTAAACGTAAAGTAATTCTATACAATCTTGACATTGTACACATAGTATAATAGATAAATCAATCATACTATGTCTATCAGAACACGCTGCGCTACCCTAAAGGAGTTAAAATCTTCGACCGTCTTACACTAACCGTTTTAAAAATATCGCCATTTTATTTAAGAAGACTAGAGGAAGTGATTGATATCATGCGCGTACATACGGAAGTTGTGTAGAGTACAGTCGACAAATTAAACAATACTTAAGTTTTTACTTTCACTTTTGAGAACAAAATAATTTTCAAAAGGACTATTCCATTTATACCCCACGCAATAAACTTTTGAAACATCTTTTCATTACAGAATTGGTTACCTGCTACAACAACACCAAGAATATTAGGTAATATTTACAGGTACTATCGGTAATATTGAAAACTTAAATATTGAAATAAAATCATTGAAATTTTCAGTTAGTTAGTCATACTATTATCACCGTTTAGATAAATATTATTTAAAATTCGCAATTCGAAATAAATTTACGTTTTTAATTTACTATTGTTTCTTATTAAAGATACATCTTGTTTAGTCTGACTATATTTTAGTTTCAAAGCGTTTCACACTGTGAATCATAAGATGTGTACCAATCTAAAGCTATCGGATTTACAAGAAATTTTTCAGTTGGTTAAGCGGCTATCTACAAAGAGGATACAATTTGTCAAGAAAGATTAAAAAGTTTTAATCTTGTGAAATTTTAGTAAAATCAGGAGTACTACAGGGTATTAAATGACATTAAATCTCACTTAGCCATCTCATAGTTCCTATTATTTGCCGATAATATAAAAATTATTGTAATAGATACATTATTAAGTGGTGTAACCAGAACCAAATGATCATTAATGTAGAAAAGAGACATTTCATAAGATTTTCTAGAAGAATGAATATATAGCGTCTCTTAGAATTATAACTTAGCTGATAAGCAGCTTAAATTCAGTCGGATTTCAATACGAAGTTCGACCTAGACTATGCCTTTTTGTGTACTGAAAATGGCATATGAGGTAAGCAAAAAAAGGGAAATTTATCTTTTTGTTCCTTTTCTGTACTGTACTATATTTATTGCTTGTATATTTTTTGGTTTAAGGTATTATTTTGCAATATTTTATTATAGTTGTGTGGTTCCCGTTAAAAAAATTAAATAAACATTTGTATTTTTTTATATTAAGTAAATATATATTTGTATATATTATATGTGTATTTTGTTTACTTTGTGGATGTATGTGATTATTGAAGAATATGTTTTAACATTTCTATTTATTTCTTAAGTTGAGATGACTTTAAAAATGATAGTTTATACCTTAAGATCGACTATTAGCTTTTGGTACATTCTTCAGTTTCTTTTGGAGGGCCTCATCAGAATGCAGTTTGATTAGGTTCATCTGAACTCTTGCAGTTCTGTCCATTTATTTCAAAATATTTTTTCTTTTATGTGATTATTTTCTTTATTTTAAAAATCCAATTGACTATTGTATTCCTAAATAGTTGCCATTTTGAAAATTCCTCACATTTATTAACTGTAGTGTTATAACGTCGTAAATCTTGAATGAAGTAACATGATGTTTGCATTAAAAAACATATGTCCTATTAAACAAAAAAAAAAGATGACGTCACATCTTTGACAAATATAACAAAAAAAAAATAGATGTGCAACAAAAAAATTTCAATTTGAAAATAAAAATAGACCGGTTTGTATTTTTCAAACTTTATCAGCAACAAATTTATGAATTTAACACTTTACTTTTAAGACACATTTTATATATCATTAAATAATTCTGGTGTACGGTTGCTTTAACAAAGCCAGATTTCAGTTAATCCTACATGTCTTATAAGTAGAAGATTCCCGTAAAAAGTATGTTTTTGTTCTTAGATCTTTTCATTATTATCATCCAGCCTTCTACGTTTAAAAATGAACATAGGTCTCCCGTAATTTCCTCAAGTTTTGTCGGTCTTGAGCTTCCTGCAGCCAATTGTTTTGACGTCGTCTGTCCATTGTGTAGGTACTTTACCTCCTTAACCCTTCTTCTCCTTCTATCTGCTCGTGGTTTCTATACTGTAATTTTTTGGATCCACCGCCCGTCATTTAGTCTGGGCAAATAGCACGCACAGTTCCACTTCAGCCATGCTATGCGCTATATGATATCCGTGACGTCCGTCCTTCTACTTATTTCCTCGTTTCTAACCCTATCTCTGAGAGACAGTCCAAGTAACGACTGTTCCAATTTAATCTAAAAATCCTCAGTTTGTAGATTTCATTTTTAAGAGCTTATTCGATACCGCCTATAAAACATTTATTCTGGAACTCCGTAGTCAGTAGCTTCTTAATAATTATATCAATAATTATATCATTTAAGAATTCTTGGTTTTTAAGAAGTCCATAATTTTCGTTATTAATAACCTCTTGTTTGACCCTGTAGATGTGAAAACACATCATTTGTTTAACTTCAAAATCATTAGTATCATTTTTTACAAAGTTTTTTGTTTTCTATTATTATTATTGTTTTAAAACACATTCACCTTTAATGGATAATTTTTATTAAAAATCGACTGTCATTACAAAGTGCAAAGAATTAAAAATTATCTAATTTAGATGCAGTTAAATCTTAAAAACGGAATCAGCTATTAATAAAAAATAATGTCATCTTTTGCAACCCTAACGGTGACTACCTACGCGTTTTGGCATAAACCGTAATGCATATACTTCTTTATCTCAAGCCATTATTATGCAACTCATGTCGGGGCTAGTTCACTTGAAGATAATATTTTCACATCGTGGTCTCAGGCCATTTTTTGTTTCTGCAGTGTGGCTGAGTGCACTATCTTGTTCAAATGTAAAACTTCCAACCCTGAAACTTTCCTCGGCTTTTTTATCAATATTTATTAGCAATTTATTAATAAATTATGTTGACACTTTACTTAATTTTCATTTTTACCAATAAAATAGTATGTATTAACTACTTTCTTACTTATACAGCTATATAGTATATGTATCTAGAGAATGTAGTAAGTAATAAACACTTTTTTGAATTTAAACTTAATTAAGTCACTTATTTTAAAAAGCCTGCTACGAAAATAATGTTTACAAATGAGTTGAAATATTTGTGATTTAATTGGGAAAACTGCTACCAAATAATAAGCGCCAAATGTAAAATGCAAACTAACAAATCTTTATTGTGACATTAAAACAAGCGATTCACTACTACACTATGTTACAATTATTTATATTAGTCAAAACTAGGTAAAACAAGTCACTTTAAGGGTGTTGCCGGAACGGCGATCGGAGAGTGAATGTATGAATCAATGTATACCTAATTATTTCTAATAAATAACTTTTTACAAAGAGGGTCTGCTTTTTAATTATATTTATCGCTAAGCCCAGACATCATAACTGCCCACGCATATGCATTTTCAGCGAAACGATATGTATTGTCGATTTATTTATTGCCCGTTGTTCAAAATTGAGTAAGTTGATCTGCTAATCCGCCCCAGCTAGTGCTAGTCAGTCTTTAAATCAGGTTATTTCTTTCTAAGATTACCCTAAGATATTTTGGATACCGTTAATAGAGTAGCACTGTTTTATTCATTTAGACCTCTGATTTGTAGGTCGCCTTTTTGTTTTTGTTTTTGTTAAGCTAAAAGCAGCCGACTTTAGTTTTATTTAGGTTTGGAATTAACTGCCAGTGGGTGAAATATTTGTATAATTTGTTGAGGTTGTTGGTCAGCGTGTTTTGCGTAGTCACGAAAATTCATGCAGATCTTAGAGTAGTTTCACGCAGATCTGAAATTTATAAATTGAACAACATCGGAGTCAGGATTAATCCTTGAGTTAAACCATTAGTAGAGGTTGAGACACTTGGGCCTAGGAAATTTTCTCGGACCGTGAGAACTCTCTACTGGCGGCATCCTTTGTACCGCAAGGTGTGACAGGTGGGCAGGTGTGGCACTTGTGCAGGTTGTTGTAGGGAGGGAGAAATAATGAATATGTGGGGACAAAAAAAAACAAACAAGGCGTTTGTTTTTTCTGTCCTGAAAGGGAAAGGGATAATGACTATATTAAGATAGAAAACAAACAAAACTACTACTTAAAGGGCCGCGTGTTAGGATTCGATCAATTTTTTATTTTGTACTCACCGAGATGCCTTTTTTAAGTAAATTAATAAAAATTTGTCTTATAGTAAATCTATTTTCATCCATAGCGCCCTATGCTATCTCGTATGTCACTTCATGTTTATTAATAACAAAGATACTGGGTAGTGCCTTTTTGATAGTCGCGATGTTTGTTTTTTTATCCTATTATAATCTTTATCTTAAATACATGGAACAAGTGGAACAAGATCTGAAAACACTTAAGATTACCAACTGGAAAAACAAAGCTAGGAACAGAACAGAATGGCGGAAAATCCTAGAACAAACCAGGACCCAGAAAGGGTTGTCGAGCTACTGATGATGATGATTATAATCTTTATCGTTTTCCCTTTTATTTAACGCACCACACGCTCTAATCGGACCAATAAAAACGGAGATATAATATAATGCCCTTTTGGCAATGCTTCTAGGTATATCTTTTCTTTCCCTTTCCAAAAACGTGACCACGTGCCACATCTACCCACCTGTCACACCTGACGGTACATCAAAGGATGCCGCCGATTAGAAAGTTTCCACTTCGGAAATCGTTCTCAAAATACAAATTAAACAAATTTTCTTTTTAAAATTAATTAAGGTGCTAGCTTCAGAACAATGTTTCAGATAATAATTTGGATAATTTCGATAGAACATATCCCCACTCTCCCCTAATTTTTTTTGCGGTTGTTTATTAAAGATATGTTTTAATTGACTCACTATAATATATGTCCTCCAGATCATAACTCAATAGATGATGTAATTTTTTGTGTATAAACAAAACAAAATAATACAATAATAGTTTAGTTGTTTAGTTTTCTCTAAGTAGTAGTAAATATTTTTAGAGTATTACAATGTTTTAAACGAAGAGCAAACGTCAAATAATAAAACAAAGCTCCTATTTTGTATACTCTCCATGTAGTTTTCTTTTGTTTTTGCGGATCCAATTTACAAAACAATACCTTGAATTGTAGATACCGAAGCATCAATTTAACATCGAACAAAACTTTCTGTAGTGTAGATAAATGCGAAACGTTGAAATATATCAGTTTAGCGCTCGGAGGAGTCGCAGTACATATATTTCTTATTAGACCGTTTTCTCTTGTCTTGGGATGCTGCACAAATAGAAGTATATTAGGCAGTCGGAGAAAACTTCACAATCCACTATTTACATAGGCGAAACGTTTCCCAAAGACGCGTCAAATATTGTAACAACAAGAATTTAATATTCTTTACTTTAAGCTTATTACCTCGAATGTCCCGAATACCGCACTATTTTATACTTATTTGCCCTCTTTTTTCGTATTCACTCTCACATAACATGTAAATTTAAGGTTGCATATTACAAGGAAATCATGACTTGAATGTTCACTGCTTTCAATGGCGATCGCTGCACGAGAGAAATAGAAAAAGGGAATAACAACAAAATTTTACAACCTCTCATGCGACTAGAAAGTCTTTAGCGAACAGCTAAAGGTTTTTACAATGAAGCTAAAATTTTATTGCATAAATGTATTTAAATCTACTGAGTGTTTTGATTTTTTTAAAATAAAGTCAGGTATCGTGGGATACATAATCTTCGTACATCTGCCATCTCCTTGTTTTACCTTTTAATTTAGTACTTTTTGATAAATTCCATAACTACATCTCCTGACGGTGTTTACCTTTTTAAGTACTCTCATATACAGTGCTAGACAAAAATCTCCTCCCCAATTATATCTTTTGAACGGTTATACCTACTTATAATAGTGAAATTTGGAGAAAGGACTATAGAGCCACTGTGACCGATAATTTTAAATGGGACCTTACGGCAAGTGATATCTTGTTTGAAAGGTATTAAATATACCTATTTACCTCACCAGGATATTTAGAAGAAGAAACGTAGTTTAGAATTTGATAATTAATAATTGTACCAATATTTAATGTATTTCTTTATTAATTGTAATGTTACTGTATATTCTTGTAATGTATTGTAATAAAATTGTACCTGTGTCAGTGACCTACGCTTTCGAGACACGTAAAGCTAAATAAAAAAAAAATATACCTATTTAATCATACTAATTTTAAAAACTAGGTAGTAGAAATAAATGAAAGACTTACAATCTATTTATTTAGTAAGCGACGACCGGTTTCGACCACTACAGTTTTCTGACATCAGGGCACCGGTAACGTACAGTCTTAAGAAAGCTAAAAAATTACATATTATAATTCTACTAATTTAAACAAGCCTTACATCAGTTCAGGTACAAAAGGTGCCACTATTACTTATCTCTTAAGAGCATCAATCTACAATGTAGATGAAGATCGATGTAGATCAATTTACAATTTGTGTTGATGTATCGTGTTGTGTGTGAAGTGTTTTTCTGTACTTTTTTTTATGTTTGTATGTTCATTGTAATTTGTTTTTCATAATAGTTTTTATCAACACTGACGAACTTACCAGTCTTTAACCTATCCCCAAAATTTCTAAGGGAATTACTTAAAAAAATATTTTTTATGCTCTCATTTGTTCATTTGCTAATTTTTCGTTTAATTATTCACTGGTTAGAATACTAACTTAAGCAACTTTCCATATCCACACTTTTTTCTCTTATTAAGAGCGATATTACATACATCATTTAGAAATGGGTTATCAACCCATTTATAAATAACACATATTTTCATAAATAGATCTCTAGAATAAATCTAAATAACTTCTTTAATAGAACATTATTGATACAGTTACAAACAATAACGTCCATTTTGTTTCCAATAAATCACAACAAAAATAGCTTTGAGACGGGCTCCTCAAGAAACATCCCTTTTATGCCAATGTATAATAAAATAAATTTGATAGATAGATAGATACATAGTTTATTTGACTATAAGTTACACAAGGTTTATAGCAAGTCAAAAGTACAAATTATAAATATAAAACATTACAAAAAATGGAACAATACATCATTCTATAACCTTTAACTACCCGCGCTCCGGAATCTCGCGCAGTCACCCACGCGGTGTATTATAAACACCACATCTATTAATATCAGATTGAATATATAGGAATTATTTATATTAATGTATGGGGATAAAAAAACATATTGCTTTGATTTTTTATATATTTTAATGATGATAATGATAAAAAATTAAATTTTTGAAAAGACAAAACCTGAACGAAGGAATAACTCAGGAAAAATGTATTCTCGAGTTGAATTCAATTTCTTGAAATGGAAACTTCACATGTATTACTTTTAGTTTCTATTATGTACTGCTTGCTTCTTCATTTTTTAAAAAATCGCATGTAACAACTATTGTCTTGATATGTTGTTAACAAACTGACCTATTGCAACTTCCGCAGATTATTGTTGTGACCTGATTTTTTCCCACCGCAAATGAAACACCTCGCTCTGATCTTTGCCGGCGGCTCCTTATTATCTTCTGTTGGTTTTTTATATTTCGTCTGAAAACCTTTTATATCACTTTGCAGTGATTAAACGCAGGCGCGTTCAGAGATATATTGCTTCATTAAACCTGAAAAGAGCAGTTTCAAAAATTCTCATCTATGCTTATAAACTGCATTGACATGAGTTGCATTACAGAAAAGTTGTCCATTGCTTCTCGCGATATTGATGAGTTGGAAAAATATAACCAAGGGCCATCGTCTTGTTCCTCTTGATACTGAGTATGTGCCATACATTTTATCAACAGTATCAACGCCACCTTTGGCGACGTTGTATTTTTAAATTTTTAGTTTTTTACAAGTTTTTTAGCGCTTACTTTACTAAATTTGCTCTTTAGTGGATTTTTATTCCATCTAGTCAGTTTATCTTTGGCAAGAAAGTAACTGCTAGGTGCAACATGTTTTAAATCAATAAAGTCATTACCTGCGATTTCTGATTCTATATCATGTTCAGTCTCCTCTATGTACTCTTCAGAATCAGCATTGTCATTCGGCAATTCTGCTTCCGAATCGAAATCGTAAATAACTTGAGTCAGATCCTCTAATTCTATCTGTGTCAATTTTTTGTTTTCCTATTTTTACTTTGTTCCTAAAATAATAAAAATGTCCAAAAATAAATATAAACACTAATCTACTGGAAAATAAATACTCGTAAATGGCAGTAATATTACTTACATTACTACCTGCACGGTGTATTTTATTCACCAAACTGTACTGCATTAAGGAAATGATAAATAAGTCAACTAAATCTTCAGCTATCAAAGTCAAACTATGTGTGCACCTAGTAAACACATTGGTTGAAGGTCAGATAGGGTGCAAAAAATGGGGGATACGGAAGTTGGATTTTATCGCTGTTTTAGTAGAAATGATGTATTTTATACACCAGCGCTGGTAGTTAAAGGTTAAAATAAATATAAAGCGTACAATATAGAATGCCTAATGCAACAATCAAAATAATATTAATTTTGGTTGCAGTGTGGGCATTCACAGATACACTCTCGTAATATTCACCAAGTGTATAAGGATACATGGTCACTAGGTACTCTTTAACTAGGTTTTTAAATTTAATGTACAGTAGTAAACCACAGATAGTAAGTGAGTTCCTACTTATTTCTTAAATGTTTCTAAATTTCTTATGTTGTGTGAGTGAATACCACTGTTACATACACACAGTTCTTTGATTCTTATGAATTAGTATCAATAATTCCAAAATGTAAATCCCATACACTGTTAATATATTGAAATCCTTATATATGCTTTTACAAGAGAAAACATATGGAACACCTGCAATACATCTCACAATACCCTGTTGGGCGGCTTGAAAACGTCATTTATACTAGGAGAGCCACCTCAGACAGTTTACCGACAGTTAAAAATCCATAGACGATACTTCAGCATAAATGAGCATTTGAAACACGCCATCTTAAGAATAGACCTTGTACCGGAATGCAAGTATTGCTTATATTATTTTATACTAATTTCACCTAACATAAGTAATATTGGTATCTTTTGTACCATACCTGATGTAAGGTTTGTTTAAATTAGTAGAATTACATTATGTAATTTTTTTAGCTTTCTAAAGATTGTACTTTAGCAGTGACCTGATGATAACCAGAAAACTGTAATGGGCGAAACCGGTCGTCGCTTACTAAATAAATAGATTGTGAGTAAGTCTGTCACTTATTTCTACTACCTAGTTTGAAATAATGAACTCACACGAGCAATCAGTTCATTATTTTTCATACTAATTTTGTTTGGGTTTAAGCTGATTGTAATGAATAAATTAAATCAATACTAAAATAATAAGATAGTTTCGAAACAAATTCAGATTTCTGCTTTAATCTGGAGCCTTCTAAAAATTGCAAGACATGACCAGACGATGATAAAGGTGTTAAAGAAGACATGGGGAATCTAAAATTTGCATTCCACGACATGTCTATTCATCTAGGCAGAAATCCTAACGAATTTGTTTCTCGTACTCATACAGAGTAGATCCGAAGAAAATGAAAAAGACAGAAAAGATTTTATTTCACGTTCAAAGCGTCTATGTATCTATTGATACGTATTTCGCTTTAATAAAGCTCATCAGAATAGTTATTCATAGCCGTTCTTAACGTGAAAAATAAAATTCTCTGTCTTATTAGAAGTAACAATAACATGACTTCGTTATGGACGCAATAGCGACATCTGATAGAAAAATCGGTAAGATAGTTTCGAAACAAATTCAGATTTCTGCTTTAATCTGGAGCCTTCTAAAAATTGCAAGACATGACCAGACGATGATAAAGGTGTTAAAGAAGACATGGGGAATCTAAAATTTGCATTCCACGACATGTCTATTCATCTAGGCAGAAATCCTAACGAATTTGTTTCTCGTACTCATACAGAGTAGATCCGAAGAAAATGAAAAAGACAGAAAAGATTTTATTTCACGTTCAAAGCGTCTATGTATCTATTGATACGTATTTCGCTTTAATAAAGCTCATCAGAATAGTTATTCATAGCCGTTCTTAACGTGAAAAATAAAATTCTCTGTCTTATTAGAAGTAACAATAACATGACTTCGTTATGGACGCAATAGCGACATCTGATAGAAAAATCGGTAAGATAGTTTCGAAACAAATTCAGATTTCTGCTTTAATCTGGAGCCTTCTAAAAATTGCAAGACATGACCAGACGATGATAAAGGTGTTAAAGAAGACATGGGGAATCTAAAATTTGCATTCCACGACATGTCTATTCATCTAGGCAGAAATCCTAACGAATTTGTTTCTCGTACTCATACAGAGTAGATCCGAAGAAAATGAAAAAGACAGAAAAGATTTTATTTCACGTTCAAAGCGTCTATGTATCTATTGATACGTATTTCGCTTTAATAAAGCTCATCAGAATAGTTATTCATAGCCGTTCTTAACGTGAAAAATAAAATTCTCTGTCTTATTAGAAGTAACAATAACATGACTTCGTTATGGACGCAATAGCGACATCTGATAGAAAAATCGGTAAGATAGTTTCGAAACAAATTCAGATTTCTGCTTTAATCTGGAGCCTTCTAAAAATTGCAAGACATGACCAGACGATGATAAAGGTGTTAAAGAAGACATGGGGAATCTAAAATTTGCATTCCACGACATGTCTATTCATCTAGGCAGAAATCCTAACGAATTTGTTTCTCGTACTCATACAGAGTAGATCCGAAGAAAATGAAAAAGACAGAAAAGATTTTATTTCACGTTCAAAGCGTCTATGTATCTATTGATACGTATTTCGCTTTAATAAAGCTCATCAGAATAGTTATTCATAGCCGTTCTTAACGTGAAAAATAAAATTCTCTGTCTTATTAGAAGTAACAATAACATGACTTCGTTATGGACGCAATAGCGACATCTGATAGAAAAATCGGTAAGATAGTTTCGAAACAAATTCAGATTTCTG
Source organism: Diabrotica undecimpunctata (assembly GCF_040954645.1). Classification (NCBI taxonomy): domain Eukaryota; kingdom Metazoa; phylum Arthropoda; class Insecta; order Coleoptera; family Chrysomelidae; genus Diabrotica; species Diabrotica undecimpunctata. Next base: position 78,805,624 of record NC_092812.1, on the reverse strand, counting down.
CTTTAATCTGGAGCCTTCTAAAAATTGCAAGACATGACCAGACGATGATAAAGGTGTTAAAGAAGACATGGGGAATCTAAAATTTGCATTCCACGACATGTCTATTCATCTAGGCAGAAATCCTAACGAATTTGTTTCTCGTACTCATACAGAGTAGATCCGAAGAAAATGAAAAAGACAGAAAAGATTTTATTTCACGTTCAAAGCGTCTATGTATCTATTGATACGTATTTCGCTTTAATAAAGCTCATCAGAATAGTTATTCATAGCCGTTCTTAACGTGAAAAATAAAATTCTCTGTCTTATTAGAAGTAACAATAACATGACTTCGTTATGGACGCAATAGCGACATCTGATAGAAAAATCGGTAAGATAGTTTCGAAACAAATTCAGATTTCTGCTTTAATCTGGAGCCTTCTAAAAATTGCAAGACATGACCAGACGATGATAAAGGTGTTAAAGAAGACATGGGGAATCTAAAATTTGCATTCCACGACATGTCTATTCATCTAGGCAGAAATCCTAACGAATTTGTTTCTCGTACTCATACAGAGTAGATCCGAAGAAAATGAAAAAGACAGAAAAGATTTTATTTCACGTTCAAAGCGTCTATGTATCTATTGATACGTATTTCGCTTTAATAAAGCTCATCAGAATAGTTATTCATAGCCGTTCTTAACGTGAAAAATAAAATTCTCTGTCTTATTAGAAGTAACAATAACATGACTTCGTTATGGACGCAATAGCGACATCTGATAGAAAAATCGGTAAGATAGTTTCGAAACAAATTCAGATTTCTGCTTTAATCTGGAGCCTTCTAAAAATTGCAAGACATGACCAGACGATGATAAAGGTGTTAAAGAAGACATGGGGAATCTAAAATTTGCATTCCACGACATGTCTATTCATCTAGGCAGAAATCCTAACGAATTTGTTTCTCGTACTCATACAGAGTAGATCCGAAGAAAATGAAAAAGACAGAAAAGATTTTATTTCACGTTCAAAGCGTCTATGTATCTATTGATACGTATTTCGCTTTAATAAAGCTCATCAGAATAGTTATTCATAGCCGTTCTTAACGTGAAAAATAAAATTCTCTGTCTTATTAGAAGTAACAATAACATGACTTCGTTATGGACGCAATAGCGACATCTGATAGAAAAATTGGTAAGATAGTTTCGAAACAAATTCAGATTTCTGCTTTAATCTGGAGCCTTCTAAAAATTGCAAGACATGACCAGACGATGATAAAGGTGTTAAAGAAGACATGGGGAATCTAAAATTTGCATTCCACGACATGTCTATTCATCTAGGCAGAAATCCTAACGAATTTGTTTCTCGTACTCATACAGAGTAGATCCGAAGAAAATGAAAAAGACAGAAAAGATTTTATTTCACGTTCAAAGCGTCTATGTATCTATTGATACGTATTTCGCTTTAATAAAGCTCATCAGAATAGTTATTCATAGCCGTTCTTAACGTGAAAAATAAAATTCTCTGTCTTATTAGAAGTAACAATAACATGACTTCGTTATGGACGCAATAGCGACATCTGATAGAAAAATCGGTAAGATAGTTTCGAAACAAATTCAGATTTCTGCTTTAATCTGGAGCCTTCTAAAAATTGCAAGACATGACCAGACGATGATAAAGGTGTTAAAGAAGACATGGGGAATCTAAAATTTGCATTCCACGACATGTCTATTCATCTAGGCAGAAATCCTAACGAATTTGTTTCTCGTACTCATACAGAGTAGATCCGAAGAAAATGAAAAAGACAGAAAAGATTTTATTTCACGTTCAAAGCGTCTATGTATCTATTGATACGTATTTCGCTTTAATAAAGCTCATCAGAATAGTTATTCATAGCCGTTCTTAACGTGAAAAATAAAATTCTCTGTCTTATTAGAAGTAACAATAACATGACTTCGTTATGGACGCAATAGCGACATCTGATAGAAAAATCGGTAAGATAGTTTCGAAACAAATTCAGATTTCTGCTTTAATCTGGAGCCTTCTAAAAATTGCAAGACATGACCAGACGATGATAAAGGTGTTAAAGAAGACATGGGGAATCTAAAATTTGCATTCCACGACATGTCTATTCATCTAGGCAGAAATCCTAACGAATTTGTTTCTCGTACTCATACAGAGTAGATCCGAAGAAAATGAAAAAGACAGAAAAGATTTTATTTCACGTTCAAAGCGTCTATGTATCTATTGATACGTATTTCGCTTTAATAAAGCTCATCAGAATAGTTTTCTGTCTTTTTCATTTTCTTCGGATCTACTCTGTATGAGTACGAGAAACAAATTCGTTAGGATTTCTGCCTAGATGAATAGACATGTCGTGGAATGCAAATTTTAGATTCCCCATGTCTTCTTTAACACCTTTATCATCGTCTGGTCATGTCTTGCAATTTTTAGAAGGCTCCAGATTAAAGCAGAAATCTGAATTTGTTTCGAAACTATCTTACCGATTTTTCTATCAGATGTCGCTATTGCGTCCATAACGAAGTCATGTTATTGTTACTTCTAATAAGACAGAGAATTTTATTTTTCACGTTAAGAACGGCTATGAATAACTATTCTGATGAGCTTTATTAAAGCGAAATACGTATCAATAGATACATAGACGCTTTGAACGTGAAATAAAATCTTTTCTGTCTTTTTCATTTTCTTCGGATCTACTCTGTATGAGTACGAGAAACAAATTCGTTAGGATTTCTGCCTAGATGAATAGACATGTCGTGGAATGCAAATTTTAGATTCCCCATGTCTTCTTTAACACCTTTATCATCGTCTGGTCATGTCTTGCAATTTTTAGAAGGCTCCAGATTAAAGCAGAAATCTGAATTTGTTTCGAAACTATCTTACCGATTTTTCTATCAGATGTCGCTATTGCGTCCATAACGAAGTCATGTTATTGTTACTTCTAATAAGACAGAGAATTTTATTTTTCACGTTAAGAACGGCTATGAATAACTATTCTGATGAGCTTTATTAAAGCGAAATACGTATCAATAGATACATAGACGCTTTGAACGTGAAATAAAATCTTTTCTGTCTTTTTCATTTTCTTCGGATCTACTCTGTATGAGTACGAGAAACAAATTCGTTAGGATTTCTGCCTAGATGAATAGACATGTCGTGGAATGCAAATTTTAGATTCCCCATGTCTTCTTTAACACCTTTATCATCGTCTGGTCATGTCTTGCAATTTTTAGAAGGCTCCAGATTAAAGCAGAAATCTGAATTTGTTTCGAAACTATCTTACCGATTTTTCTATCAGATGTCGCTATTGCGTCCATAACGAAGTCATGTTATTGTTACTTCTAATAAGACAGAGAATTTTATTTTTCACGTTAAGAACGGCTATGAATAACTATTCTGATGAGCTTTATTAAAGCGAAATACGTATCAATAGATACATAGACGCTTTGAACGTGAAATAAAATCTTTTCTGTCTTTTTCATTTTCTTCGGATCTACTCTGTATGAGTACGAGAAACAAATTCGTTAGGATTTCTGCCTAGATGAATAGACATGTCGTGGAATGCAAATTTTAGATTCCCCATGTCTTCTTTAACACCTTTATCATCGTCTGGTCATGTCTTGCAATTTTTAGAAGGCTCCAGATTAAAGCAGAAATCTGAATTTGTTTCGAAACTATCTTACCGATTTTTCTATCAGATGTCGCTATTGCGTCCATAACGAAGTCATGTTATTGTTACTTCTAATAAGACAGAGAATTTTATTTTTCACGTTAAGAACGGCTATGAATAACTATTCTGATGAGCTTTATTAAAGCGAAATACGTATCAATAGATACATAGACGCTTTGAACGTGAAATAAAATCTTTTCTGTCTTTTTCATTTTCTTCGGATCTACTCTGTATGAGTACGAGAAACAAATTCGTTAGGATTTCTGCCTAGATGAATAGACATGTCGTGGAATGCAAATTTTAGATTCCCCATGTCTTCTTTAACACCTTTATCATCGTCTGGTCATGTCTTGCAATTTTTAGAAGGCTCCAGATTAAAGCAGAAATCTGAATTTGTTTCGAAACTATCTTACCGATTTTTCTATCAGATGTCGCTATTGCGTCCATAACGAAGTCATGTTATTGTTACTTCTAATAAGACAGAGAATTTTATTTTTCACGTTAAGAACGGCTATGAATAACTATTCTGATGAGCTTTATTAAAGCGAAATACGTATCAATAGATACATAGACGCTTTGAACGTGAAATAAAATCTTTTCTGTCTTTTTCATTTTCTTCGGATCTACTCTGTATGAGTACGAGAAACAAATTCGTTAGGATTTCTGCCTAGATGAATAGACATGTCGTGGAATGCAAATTTTAGATTCCCCATGTCTTCTTTAACACCTTTATCATCGTCTGGTCATGTCTTGCAATTTTTAGAAGGCTCCAGATTAAAGCAGAAATCTGAATTTGTTTCGAAACTATCTTACCGATTTTTCTATCAGATGTCGCTATTGCGTCCATAACGAAGTCATGTTATTGTTACTTCTAATAAGACAGAGAATTTTATTTTTCACGTTAAGAACGGCTATGAATAACTATTCTGATGAGCTTTATTAAAGCGAAATACGTATCAATAGATACATAGACGCTTTGAACGTGAAATAAAATCTTTTCTGTCTTTTTCATTTTCTTCGGATCTACTCTGTATGAGTACGAGAAACAAATTCGTTAGGATTTCTGCCTAGATGAATAGACATGTCGTGGAATGCAAATTTTAGATTCCCCATGTCTTCTTTAACACCTTTATCATCGTCTGGTCATGTCTTGCAATTTTTAGAAGGCTCCAGATTAAAGCAGAAATCTGAATTTGTTTCGAAACTATCTTACCGATTTTTCTATCAGATGTCGCTATTGCGTCCATAACGAAGTCATGTTATTGTTACTTCTAATAAGACAGAGAATTTTATTTTTCACGTTAAGAACGGCTATGAATAACTATTCTGATGAGCTTTATTAAAGCGAAATACGTATCAATAGATACATAGACGCTTTGAACGTGAAATAAAATCTTTTCTGTCTTTTTCATTTTCTTCGGATCTACTCTGTATGAGTACGAGAAACAAATTCGTTAGGATTTCTGCCTAGATGAATAGACATGTCGTGGAATGCAAATTTTAGATTCCCCATGTCTTCTTTAACACCTTTATCATCGTCTGGTCATGTCTTGCAATTTTTAGAAGGCTCCAGATTAAAGCAGAAATCTGAATTTGTTTCGAAACTATCTTACCGATTTTTCTATCAGATGTCGCTATTGCGTCCATAACGAAGTCATGTTATTGTTACTTCTAATAAGACAGAGAATTTTATTTTTCACGTTAAGAACGGCTATGAATAACTATTCTGATGAGCTTTATTAAAGCGAAATACGTATCAATAGATACATAGACGCTTTGAACGTGAAATAAAATCTTTTCTGTCTTTTTCATTTTCTTCGGATCTACTCTGTATGAGTACGAGAAACAAATTCGTTAGGATTTCTGCCTAGATGAATAGACATGTCGTGGAATGCAAATTTTAGATTCCCCATGTCTTCTTTAACACCTTTATCATCGTCTGGTCATGTCTTGCAATTTTTAGAAGGCTCCAGATTAAAGCAGAAATCTGAATTTGTTTCGAAACTATCTTACCGATTTTTCTATCAGATGTCGCTATTGCGTCCATAACGAAGTCATGTTATTGTTACTTCTAATAAGACAGAGAATTTTATTTTTCACGTTAAGAACGGCTATGAATAACTATTCTGATGAGCTTTATTAAAGCGAAATACGTATCAATAGATACATAGACGCTTTGAACGTGAAATAAAATCTTTTCTGTCTTTTTCATTTTCTTCGGATCTACTCTGTATGAGTACGAGAAACAAATTCGTTAGGATTTCTGCCTAGATGAATAGACATGTCGTGGAATGCAAATTTTAGATTCCCCATGTCTTCTTTAACACCTTTATCATCGTCTGGTCATGTCTTGCAATTTTTAGAAGGCTCCAGATTAAAGCAGAAATCTGAATTTGTTTCGAAACTATCTTACCGATTTTTCTATCAGATGTCGCTATTGCGTCCATAACGAAGTCATGTTATTGTTACTTCTAATAAGACAGAGAATTTTATTTTTCACGTTAAGAACGGCTATGAATAACTATTCTGATGAGCTTTATTAAAGCGAAATACGTATCAATAGATACATAGACGCTTTGAACGTGAAATAAAATCTTTTCTGTCTTTTTCATTTTCTTCGGATCTACTCTGTATGAGTACGAGAAACAAATTCGTTAGGATTTCTGCCTAGATGAATAGACATGTCGTGGAATGCAAATTTTAGATTCCCCATGTCTTCTTTAACACCTTTATCATCGTCTGGTCATGTCTTGCAATTTTTAGAAGGCTCCAGATTAAAGCAGAAATCTGAATTTGTTTCGAAACTATCTTACCGATTTTTCTATCAGATGTCGCTATTGCGTCCATAACGAAGTCATGTTATTGTTACTTCTAATAAGACAGAGAATTTTATTTTTCACGTTAAGAACGGCTATGAATAACTATTCTGATGAGCTTTATTAAAGCGAAATACGTATCAATAGATACATAGACGCTTTGAACGTGAAATAAAATCTTTTCTGTCTTTTTCATTTTCTTCGGATCTACTCTGTATGAGTACGAGAAACAAATTCGTTAGGATTTCTGCCTAGATGAATAGACATGTCGTGGAATGCAAATTTTAGATTCCCCATGTCTTCTTTAACACCTTTATCATCGTCTGGTCATGTCTTGCAATTTTTAGAAGGCTCCAGATTAAAGCAGAAATCTGAATTTGTTTCGAAACTATCTTACCGATTTTTCTATCAGATGTCGCTATTGCGTCCATAACGAAGTCATGTTATTGTTACTTCTAATAAGACAGAGAATTTTATTTTTCACGTTAAGAACGGCTATGAATAACTATTCTGATGAGCTTTATTAAAGCGAAATACGTATCAATAGATACATAGACGCTTTGAACGTGAAATAAAATCTTTTCTGTCTTTTTCATTTTCTTCGGATCTACTCTGTATGAGTACGAGAAACAAATTCGTTAGGATTTCTGCCTAGATGAATAGACATGTCGTGGAATGCAAATTTTAGATTCCCCATGTCTTCTTTAACACCTTTATCATCGTCTGGTCATGTCTTGCAATTTTTAGAAGGCTCCAGATTAAAGCAGAAATCTGAATTTGTTTCGAAACTATCTTACCGATTTTTCTATCAGATGTCGCTATTGCGTCCATAACGAAGTCATGTTATTGTTACTTCTAATAAGACAGAGAATTTTATTTTTCACGTTAAGAACGGCTATGAATAACTATTCTGATGAGCTTTATTAAAGCGAAATACGTATCAATAGATACATAGACGCTTTGAACGTGAAATAAAATCTTTTCTGTCTTTTTCATTTTCTTCGGATCTACTCTGTATGAGTACGAGAAACAAATTCGTTAGGATTTCTGCCTAGATGAATAGACATGTCGTGGAATGCAAATTTTAGATTCCCCATGTCTTCTTTAACACCTTTATCATCGTCTGGTCATGTCTTGCAATTTTTAGAAGGCTCCAGATTAAAGCAGAAATCTGAATTTGTTTCGAAACTATCTTACCGATTTTTCTATCAGATGTCGCTATTGCGTCCATAACGAAGTCATGTTATTGTTACTTCTAATAAGACAGAGAATTTTATTTTTCACGTTAAGAACGGCTATGAATAACTATTCTGATGAGCTTTATTAAAGCGAAATACGTATCAATAGATACATAGACGCTTTGAACGTGAAATAAAATCTTTTCTGTCTTTTTCATTTTCTTCGGATCTACTCTGTATGAGTACGAGAAACAAATTCGTTAGGATTTCTGCCTAGATGAATAGACATGTCGTGGAATGCAAATTTTAGATTCCCCATGTCTTCTTTAACACCTTTATCATCGTCTGGTCATGTCTTGCAATTTTTAGAAGGCTCCAGATTAAAGCAGAAATCTGAATTTGTTTCGAAACTATCTTACCGATTTTTCTATCAGATGTCGCTATTGCGTCCATAACGAAGTCATGTTATTGTTACTTCTAATAAGACAGAGAATTTTATTTTTCACGTTAAGAACGGCTATGAATAACTATTCTGATGAGCTTTATTAAAGCGAAATACGTATCAATAGATACATAGACGCTTTGAACGTGAAATAAAATCTTTTCTGTCTTTTTCATTTTCTTCGGATCTACTCTGTATGAGTACGAGAAACAAATTCGTTAGGATTTCTGCCTAGATGAATAGACATGTCGTGGAATGCAAATTTTAGATTCCCCATGTCTTCTTTAACACCTTTATCATCGTCTGGTCATGTCTTGCAATTTTTAGAAGGCTCCAGATTAAAGCAGAAATCTGAATTTGTTTCGAAACTATCTTACCGATTTTTCTATCAGATGTCGCTATTGCGTCCATAACGAAGTCATGTTATTGTTACTTCTAATAAGACAGAGAATTTTATTTTTCACGTTAAGAACGGCTATGAATAACTATTCTGATGAGCTTTATTAAAGCGAAATACGTATCAATAGATACATAGACGCTTTGAACGTGAAATAAAATCTTTTCTGTCTTTTTCATTTTCTTCGGATCTACTCTGTATGAGTACGAGAAACAAATTCGTTAGGATTTCTGCCTAGATGAATAGACATGTCGTGGAATGCAAATTTTAGATTCCCCATGTCTTCTTTAACACCTTTATCATCGTCTGGTCATGTCTTGCAATTTTTAGAAGGCTCCAGATTAAAGCAGAAATCTGAATTTGTTTCGAAACTATCTTACCGATTTTTCTATCAGATGTCGCTATTGCGTCCATAACGAAGTCATGTTATTGTTACTTCTAATAAGACAGAGAATTTTATTTTTCACGTTAAGAACGGCTATGAATAACTATTCTGATGAGCTTTATTAAAGCGAAATACGTATCAATAGATACATAGACGCTTTGAACGTGAAATAAAATCTTTTCTGTCTTTTTCATTTACTAAAATAATAGTTTCGCATTTATTTAATAAATATTCTAACGTCTGCCTCTGGTTATTTGTCAAAACGTTGACGTTATTCAATTCTCTAGTTGTTTTTAATTTGCTGTTTTTGTGCAACAGTGTTTATAGATTGAATATTTACTTTAATTTTATTGTTTAACGAGACGTGTAAATGTTTACATAGGCAGAATGGTACGGGGAAGCCTCTTTGGAAGTTGGAAAAAACCGGTAGTGTTTTATTTTTGATGTTTTACTGTCTTTCTTATAATAATTGTGTTTAGATTTTTCTAGATTTCTAACGTCAGGAAAAACCCAACCATTATCTTCATACAAATCACCTGTTAGATGAAATAGAAATTTTAGGTTAGTTTAGTCATTATCCTGTAAAGCAGAGATCGATCGCTAATTATCAGCCAGCGAGTAAACCACTACGGTGCGGCATGAGCTATTAAGAGTCGTTTCACACGATGCGACACGCAGGTATTGGTCAAAAACACTTAGAGAAATGTTTTTATTTCATTGTTTTGGGTCCACGAAAGCCGGAGATGATTGTAAAAGAAAATAGAGTTCTTAGCAAAGCCTGGACAGATTTACAATTTTTATCGAGCTAAATGGAAAACCGTAAGGGTGGTGCTATAAAAAAGGAATATAAACTGAAGCTCCATTACGATACTAAATATAAAGCTAAATTTGCCTGTATTAAAGAACAATTATGAAAAAATAAAATTTCTAGTTTTAAATCCTTACTAAAAAATCAAATCAAAATTAACTTTAAAAAATTAACATCAACATATTTAATGTGGTGGTAGACAATAATGACTCAACTAGTCGTATCGGCTTGGTCGTATAGGATTTTCGGGCATTTAAAAAGAAAGATAAAAAACGAATGGTGGAACTTAATATGCTGGATGATGAGTGGAGTGACAGAAAAGGAGACAATTAGGGGAAGTCTAGTGGTAGCACCAATTGAGGCCAAAATGAGAGAGCATAGGTTAGGATGGTTTAGTCATGTTTAACATTGATATTAATCACCCAATACAGAGAATTGATGATTTGCAAGTTTCTGGGAATATTAGGAGTGGAAGACCAAAGAAAACCTGGGGGAAACGCTTAGGTAGAAAATGTCGGTAAAAGGGATTGATATTGGTATGGCCCAAGATATAAACTTATGGAAAACTGTAATAAGCGAAGCTGATCCCGCATAGAGATAAATGCAAAGAGTATAATAATGGCGCTTTAAATTTCTAACACCAGAAAAAACCCAATCATTACTTGGTACCTATTAGACAAAATAGAAAATATACTTATTCTCTGCCATTTTATTTTTGTTATTATTTGTCTCGCAAACTATTTAGCAAGTTTATATATATAATTTTACAATTATTTTCATTTTATTACAATAAATACAATATGTCACTAATATTGAAATCGCTGTAATTGCTTATCAATTCTTTTTGTAGTACTGCATACAGTAATTATCATAATAATCAAAATATCGATTAATGGATATTATGGAAACAATGCAAAGCATTTAATTAGCAACTCAACAATCTATTACCCGTTATTATATGTATATTCCGTTAAGTCAAGAACAGCAATAGAGTTATGGTTACATTAGATACATAGTTAATAGTTTTATGACAAATAAATAGAATATCTACAGTTAACTCATTTAAATATACAATGTAGAATAAATAAATAAAGAACGTCAATTTATATATATATATATATATATATATATATATATATATATATATATATATATATATGTATATATATGTATATATATACATATATATATATATATATATATTATATATATATATATATATATATATATATATATATATTGAAGTTAACTTCAAGCTTCAGCGAGAAGCGCTACGACCTGACTTGACAATAGCAAGTGCGACCTTGCCGAAACGTCGTCAAAATAAGGGTTTTTATCAAAACCAAAATTATTCAACGGGGAGTCAAACCCGTACAACTACAGAAAACACATATAACTCCCACGGAAATTTTAAGTGTAACATATATATATATATATATATATATATATATATATATATATATATATATATATATATATATATATCATATACGTATATATATATATATATAACATTATCGCCGCGCAATCAAACCCGCATAAACGCAAAAGAGATATTTTTCACCAAAGCGTTTTTACAATTGATTTTTTTATTACTTACTATTATTTATTTCATACTAGACTGAAGTATTCGTAACAAAGATCCAGATTAAAAAGATTCTGAAATTGTAACCTTGTAGTATGTCTAAGTTAAATATTATGTTTATATAGGATTAAGACACAAATCATTGTAATGAAAATTACATATTTAACTAGTGTTTGAAGTTTGGAATTTCACTTCGGAAATGAATTAATACTCCATATTCCTAACTACCTTATCTTAGTAGTAAATACCCTAAATCCTCAAATACCCTGTGTATACAACAATTTCTATCAAAGAGAAATCGCAAGACCACTGTCAGGATAAACGAGCATAAAACATACATCAAAAAAAGAGACTTGGACACATCTCAGATATACAGACATGAACATCACAGAATACAATGGAAAGATACATCAATAATTATGAAAGAAACAGACATAAAAACAAGAAAAGTTAATGAGTCAATGAAAAGTCATACTTAATGAAAAGGGGTAGCAAACCCATCATCAGAATGTAGCAGGCTTTGGTTGCCAATACTAAAAGAAGAAGTCAACATCAACAATATACAAACAATAGCGGATTAATAGAAAGTCGGAGATATATTATCTACAATTACACACTACACATATAGAATACACAATACACGCATAAACATGTATTGTGTATTGTATATGTATAATACATTATATACATGCATAAACACACATTATATAAACGCATATTACACAAAAAAAAATAATACAAAAAACACACAAAGTAACCAGAATTTAAGATCTCGAGGGTGCAAACACCAGCCTCAGATTTTTTCAACTAGAAGCAGGCTATTGCCTGCAAGATCGAGGCCAAGTAAGTCAACCGTCAATTTTGAAAAAAACATAACCCGCTAACAACTTTGTTGGATACATTTTCGGAGAATATTTTTAAATTGTTAAATTTTTTTGGAAAACCATTTCCAGAGTGGAAATCGAATCGTCAAACATTAGTTCAAAATGTAATTTTCATTAGAATCAATTATGGCTTAATCCCTTATAAACACAATATTTAAATAACCAGGTTAGTGGCTAAATCCAGAGGAATATGAAGATAAGCGATTATGACTTTAATATGTGATTACTGTTATTAAGAAATTCATTTCTTCCCTAATTAATAACATCAACATGGATTCCTTTAAGTTATAGGATTTTATGATTTTATCATCAACATAATTTTGATCAAGACACAATCCGAGGTACGACGTAAAGAATAACATATTCAGGTTTAACATAATCTTTTATAAATAGACCGAAGACAATTTTAGAAAAAAAAAATTCAGGCGCATTTCACGCGAAATTAGTGAAAATTTCCTACAATTTACAAATAACATTTCAATATGACTTTTGAAAAAAGAAACTCATTTTCACAACACCTGTAGATACAGTAAGCGGCGTTTTCTTTTATCGTGGTGTCCCCTGTAGGCATAATCTACATGTGATGCACAATTTCCAAATTTACCACAATCTCTTTCGATTTGTTGATCCTGATGGATCAGGCTTTGATAGTTTGTCTTGGGCAACGATCAAGATGACGCAGACCGAAATTATGTCCTCATCATTTGCGATGCGATTATCAGACTCATCATAAGCCTCTTCGTTTTTGCTCATTTCATCATTTGCTCGATGATAACCGTTGTTTCTTCCTCTTTCCCGTAATCATAGAATGCGAATTATTACAAGTACCACTACAATTTGTACATATAATGAAGCATTTTAACCCAGTTTTTCTGCATCCACAGCCTTCCTGACATTTCTTTTTACATTTTCAAGAAATGAGATATAACAAGGATTCTGGAACCGGAGTCCATTTGTGTTTCTATTCCATACCTATTATTCTGCATTTGGTTTATTCTCGTACCACTGCTGAACCTGGTGATAGGTTCGAAATGAATGTTCTCGTGCTGCTGCTTCTATTGGTTGTAGTTACGCAATATTAAATTTACTTTTATATGTTGATTTTGTGAAGCGTGAATATCTATACTCGTTTAAAGACACACTTTTTTTACTTTTAATATCACTGTAACCATATAATTTAGTAAAGAAACGTTAGTTTATCTAATGAAGTATATTTCGTACTAGGGTTTGCTCCGTTAAATACGATTATGGTATTGAATTTATATTTCCGTCGAACGTACGTAATAAAGTTATTGCAAATAGATGAAAGTGGTTCACCGCGATGCCAAATGCCAAATTGCATCCAATTTATGCAGAATGTTGCTTTCATTATCGCTTTTCAATGACGAAGGCATCGGTAAATGCGTTAAGTCTTCTATGTATAAGGCATTTAAACAATATTTTGGAGACATAAATTTTGGCAACACAATAGCATCAGCCACAATAGAATATTTTGGTGAAATATACGAAAGAAATTTGGTGGAGTAGTGAATAATACTTTATGTCGCTGATACGCCAAAACTACTGATTTTATATTAAAAATTGTAACTACATAAATCGTAGGAAATTTTCTCTAGTTTAAACTGCGTCAGAAAGAAGATATTGTAAAAAAACGTCATTAGACGCCATTTTTCCAATATGGCGCTTCCAATATCCGTCAACATAAAAGTTACTTGTGAGTCTTTCAGAGCTTTTATGTTAATGAAGTCATTATGGATCAATTCATGCACTTGAAAAGTATACATCTCACTCGTTTTGGGGATCACTTTTAATCAGAAATTGTTATTAATTTTATATTTGCCAACATATTTGTAAATGGCCATCATGTAGGTGTTTTTTTTCCTGTCTGAAATAGTTGCCATTTTAAAAGATTACGTCAATCGCAGTGTTAGCTTTGTTATTTGAGAAACGCAAATATGTCAGAACATGGCTTGAAATTTCCCTGACTCCTTTTTTCCTTCTGATTCATCCCAGGGAAAGCATTGCACAATTTTGTCGCCCTTTAGTCCACAACCGTAAAGCTAAAAAGCGCTAGTTTAGATATGTAATAAATGGATGAAGCCTTCCCCTGATAAAACACTACCTGAAGTTCTTAGACTGTTACACTAGTAGAATCAATTATTTGTTATTCTCTTGTTTGTTTTATTTTCTCGACTGGACAAGTTTTTTTTTTTTCAAAATAGGGTTTTTATATCGCACACGATTATTTTTTATATTATTGTTAATTAGACAAACTTCGATTCGTTATGTTTGGGTTTGTAGAAACTTAAGCTGTCTGATTGAAAAATTGCTTTGTATTGGCAGTAACTAACTTTTGGTAGGTTTGTCTCCTTTCTTTCAGGTAATGCTTAAGTATACCTGCCACCTTAATGCTTATGAAGCGACTGATGTATTACGCAATAGTATTACGTCTTCTGTTGAGCAAAGTGGAGACTCAAACATTATACAAACTGGCCCAACGCTATTTGGCGAACTTTTTTTAAATAAAGGTTATCTCGGTTTGACATAAAAGCAAATAAAAACATGACATCCCAGCTTCTTTTTTGAAATACCTATCTGACGAACCTGTTAAAATATTAATAATATAACTATGTTAAAATATATAACATATGTAATTTGTAAATAAACTTTTATTTATAAATTTTAAATTATAAATAACAATGTTTTAAGGAACAATCTGGATTTCGTCTCTTAAAATCGACCAACAGTTTAATATGCGACCGACTCGTGACGCCAATCCATTTGATATGGATTGCCATCACAAGATAATATTAACACTGGAATCATGGGGCTATCAAGGAAATATACTTGCTTTTATTAAAAATTTTCTCCTAAATAGAAATTTTAAGGTAAAAGTAAACGTTTTTCTATCTAATGTGAGATATCAAAAAAATGGCATACCTCAAGGCTTAGTAATCAGCTTTTCCTTGTAGTTATTAAAGATATAATCAAATCGATGAATAAACCCAGTCAAGCAAGATTGTACGCGGATGTTCTTATAATCATTCTTACGGGGAAACAATATACAGAGCATTGCCAAATTACTACAATTTACTCGATAAATTTATAGCACGGTCTAAAAGGAGTGGATTTCAATTTGCCCCATCTAAAACTCAATTCATCATACTCTCAAACAGATAAAGAAAATACCTACTTTAAAACTTGGGGGTCAGACACTTGAATATGTAAAAACAATTAAATATCTAGGTTTGATAAAGGAAATACCTACTTTAAAACTTGGAGGTCAGACACTTGAATATGTAAATACAATTAAATATCTAGGTTTGATACTTGATCTCTAACCTGGAAGGACCACATCAAATATATTTCAGCAAGATGTCAAAAACGACTTTTGAAATGTCTTTTTGTTATAAACTAGGAAGCGGACGGTAGAACTATACTCACATTATATAAAAATTTGATCCGCTCCGAGATCGATTATGGATGCCAAACTTACTCGTTTGGTTAAACAACAACTCAAAACATTTTTGATATTATTTAAAATAACGCTTGTAGTATTATATGCGGTGCATTTAGAACAACTCCTGACATAAGTTTACAGGAACTGTAAACCGAACTCTTGAACTACCATTAGATTTAAAAAGACAGGAGCGAAGGTGTCATATGCAGCGAAGCGGTACTCTTTACAATGTCACCAAACCATTTGCTTCTCGAATATTCAACACGTAAAAACACACATTCCCTTTTATAAAAGATGCAGACCAATCCTAAATAAATTAAATGTTTAAGTCCCCGAAATCTATCCTAGCAAGATGCCAACTTCCCTTCTTGGCCAATACTCTCTTTTGATATAAATTTGGATCTATTATCAAAAAAAAAAGAAAGAAACCAATCGTCATTTAATAAATTCCACATATCAAATCTTAATTTCTCAATTTTCGTCCTTCAAACAGTTATTCATTGATAAATCCAAGACGGATCATTGCGTAGCATCTACCTTTGTAACAAAGTATGAAATAAAAGATATAGCTAGCGCAGACTAATATTATCTTAAAAGGAGAAATCTTTGCAATATATAAAGCCATATATCATGTTACAACTTTTTTTTTTTTTTTTTTTTGGCATAGACTTTTAGTCATTCAGCCAGACTCAACATGGTTTCACATTATTCTGGACTCATTGACTCACATTATTTACATAAACACAATATATTAGCCCCTTGGAACCTTCAGTACCTATTATCATTAGACTCGAGAGCAGTGTATGATTTATTAGTTATGTTTTTAAAAGATAGTAAAATAACCATGTAAATAATTACACATTAGTTAATAACGTAACCTTTGTCTCTAACCCAATTGTTTAAATTCCTTTCTTACCGTGGCCTAGTGTTGTATGTAAAAAAAATGCCTTGATGGGCCCCTAGGCGAGAAGAGAGTGACCCTGTTTACCTGTTTACTGTTTTGTAAATACATTTATTTTAATATAAACTCAGGCAATCTTTTTTTTTTTACCATGTTACAACAAATTATTAAAATCAACTTCCTAATAATTACAGCCTCGCTTAATTCTTTAGAAACCATCTCTAAACACTATTTTTCTCATCGTGTGGCCAAACTCATTAGACAAGAATTGCACAATCTAAATTACAGAAACGTAGCTTTCCTGTTGGTGCCATCTCATATTTCACTTACAAGAAATGACCTGGCAGATAATTATACACACGAGAAGCCTTAGAGGACGCAACTATTGAGATCTATCCGAAAACTCCAGCGAGAGATCTTAAATCACATTTTCACAGCAAAACAGTTGACATATGGAATAGTAGATGACACAAAAAACAGGTTAAATTACTTAAGATAAAACCAACATTTCAACCATGGTCTGTTGTTTTACCAATCTTTTTTCTTAGGTGGTCATCACATAAGTGCGACTTACGCATGGACATCTGGTAATACGAGATCCCCAAACGTAGTGTTATGCTTGCAAGACAACGCTAACAATAAAACACCTTCTAGTTGAGTGCCCATTACAGAGTGCGGAAAGAGGTGAATTCGGAATCCCGAAGAATTTTAAAGAACTCTTCCTCAAGTGCGGTTCCAAAGTAATTATTCAATATTTACAAGCAGTAAACTATTTATACAAAATTTGATTGTTATACTATTTCATAGATGTTTTCAATATTTTTTTTGCTAATCGCCACATAGAATGCTGTGAGTTTGTAGCAATATTTGTATCCTTTAACAATTGATAGAACACCCTACTACTGTTATTTTATTGAATAAACACCTATAAGATTCTTAAGAACATAACCATCTGATCCAACAATATGATCAATGAGGAACTTATTTCTAGCCCAAATTATTACTAAAAACGTAAGACTAAGAAGCAACTCACTAGTATCCCTTAAGTTCTGTTGATTTATTGCACAAATAATAACCTCTACCATCGCTTGCACTATACTCTACTGTTTACTTAACTAACTCCAAGGGTTTCTTCCTCTTAAGTCTTCTAGCAAGATCCGTGTTGTCAATGAGCAGAATGGCCTCAACATTGACTTGTTTAAAAGTCGTTGTTCGTGACTCTTGGCAAATTTTTAATGGTCTTGTTAACAGTATCCAGTTTTAGGTCCCTACGGAGGTCCTGTTTCTATAGTACGAACGAGCTTTGACTAATGATCCTTAGTACTTTATTTTGAAATTGCTGTATGATGTCTAAATTACTCTTACTGGCACAATTATAGCCAGATGCCATATGCCCATATTCATATAGGTTTTAGAATATGTTTTTACAAAAGTATTGTATAGATTGACAGGGTGGATTTTCTTCCCACTGGCCAATACAGGACTGTGTTGGTTTTTCTAGTTAGTAAAATTAATGTCGCTGACTTCATTTCATTTAGTTTAATTTACCTGCATTTAGTCCACTTGTTAAGTCTGTTAAGAGATGTTTGTAGTTTTCTTATTGCTTCTTCATGATCTTCACCTACGGCCAACACAGCAGTATCATCAGCAAAGGTAGCTATTGTGTTATGATCTAATTCAGAGATATCATTAGTGTAAAATAGGTACAGGACTTGTTCCATCAGACTACCTTATGGTACGCTTGCATGATTCTAATAACTTTGTCTATTTACTTGGCAAAATCCTGCTTGATTCATATTTAAGTCCTTCGTGCCATACTTTATCAAAAGCTTGCGCCACGTCGAGGAAGACAGAAACTTTCTGTTCTTCTAGTGACCTCTCTTTTATATCGGTTATTCTATGAACTTGGTCGATAGTTAAATGACTTTCTCAGAACCCAAACTGGGGTTATAGAATAAGAGCCTTAGCGTCTATTAGAGGCTTCAGCCATTTCAGCAATAGCTTTTCGTATAGCTTCGGAATTATTGGCAGTAAGGAAATTGGTATGTAATATGATACTGTATTTGGTTGCTTGCAAACTTTAAGGGTCATTATGACCTCTGCTACTTTCCATATCTTGGAACTATATCTTAATCTGAACGAGGCTTTTATAAAATATGTAAGTACTATGGCTTTTCTAGAGAGTTGTTTTAAGATTTCTCCAGTAATTAATTCAAACAGAAAGCATCATAGATGCTTTCTTTGGATTAATGTTTGCTTTAATTTCATTGGACACTTCCCTTGGAGTGACTGTTTAATTTCACCGTCTTCCTGTGTGGCGCTTTCCCACTTTCGTGTGTTGTCACCTTCATTTGACCTAGATGTTTATTCGATATATTCAGTAAATTTATAACCTACTGTTAAATTGTTAAATAAAACATTTTGTTAACAACACTTATTTATAAGAAATGTCGTGTTTCTAATAAGAAAAGGTTCTAAAAAAAGATTTTACATAAATTATCACATATATTTTTTCAAGTAACGCCTCCGCTAGAATTTTTATATTTTATTGAAATGTTTTCTCGTTTCTTAGGAATTATATTTATGTTATGTCCACGGGCCTACAACCACCTGTGCATTGAAGAAGAAAATTCAACGCTGCATCAACGAAATTTAGCCACTTTTATACAAAATGGTCATGGAAAATTTCGACAAAAGAGTGCGTATGTGCCGGAAAAGCTGTGGAGGCCATTTTCATGATGTGCTATTCCATACATAACCCTATACCATGTACTTTATGATTTAGTAATAAAAATTACAATTTAAAGAAAAAAAAGTGTTTAATATTCAATCGAAATCTTGTGTAGAGTTCAGGATACCGTTTATTACTATTCAAGGTCGAATATAAGAATTTAAGAAAAAACTAGTTAGTCAATAAACGCTATTTGTGTTAATATGTATATATTTTATCAGTATATTTTTAATTAGTATTTTATCGTAGTAGGATTTCTGTGTTTATTTCCTAGTCTAACACGATCACAAAGCAGCTCCAATGCCGTCATCATCCTCGACGACGGTTAGGCCGATTGCCAGCTTCCATTGTTTTCCTTATGAATGCATCATTTTTTCACTCAAACTTACACGAAACAACTGATAAGCGTGTAGGGTAGTGTAGTTCGAGACACAACTGACACAGCTGTCCATGATTCATTGTTGTTTACTTACTTCTCTGCGGTCTGAAGATTAGACTACTCTTCAGGGGGGTGGAATATGTTATGATACTACAATTTATGTCAGAGCTACTGTGATTTTCGCTCGAGGAATTAGTTGTCACTCTTTATTTTGAGTGTGTGGATATATACTCATAAAAATTTTCTAGGGATATTTTGTAATATATAAATTATTATATAAATCTAAAACAATATACATATATATATATATATATATATATATATATATATATATATATATATATATAATATTGTAACATTTTTTTTAATTAATATATTAAATTAATTTTAATTCCTTTTACCCATGTGGATGATACGCTGATGGTCGTGTTTACGATCAGAAATTTTTATTGGAAAACTACGGGAATATGACTGAAGAATCTACCTAAGTATTTATTTAAAGACGCCGGTCTGGCGAATCCTTAGCTAATCCTCTTTTTCATAAATGCGGTAATTGTCGTCGAACGCCCGTTGTAATGTTTTTCGGAAAAAACCTAATCTAGGAGATTTGATGTTTCATCACGTTTGTAGGTAGAAGTATACCGTTATGTTCAATGTTAATTAGAACTTTTTACCTTCTCAGAAATACATACAGCTGGCCTATCATTTTTGGGGGGAAGATACCCTCACCTTTTCTTGGGTAGCTTGGTAAAATTTTTAGAGGAACCAGGTCACTTATCGGTGGGCATTCGTCGAGTTAAGACGCTTACTCACATTATCGTATCTGCTACCTTAGCGTCTCTGTGCATTTTCTTTAGAAGTGTGCATACACTTGTTATTTTGAGTTTTTTTATCTTACACTATATTAGTTTAAGTATAGTTGTAAAGCACCTTTAAGGGTAATTAAATTTAGTGTTTAGTACCAGTACAGTATTAACTTCAGTGACTTAAAGCAGCAGTCGTCAGGAATAATTACTGTAAGTTGACATAATCTTAATATCTCCACCTATCTGGGCAAGTAACATGGTATAGCATCATATCATCTTCCATTATCTGGACGTATCCAACGATCATACATGTCATCAAATGTAGTTGAGAGTAGCTACTGAATTTTGCAGTCAATTAAAGAACATTCTATACTTTTTTTTTGTTACGAACCAAATAATCGACTTAACCAAGTGCGGTTTGGTTAAATTTTTATGTTTTCACTTCAGTAACTTTTTTGTATTTTTTGTAAATTTAGATTTTATTAATTTTTGTTATCTTTGGTTTTTGTTATAATTTTTTATTCATTTTTTTTGCTGTAATATCTCGAGATACGCCAAAACTTTATTTGTGCATGCTTGTGTTATACTTATATCTTTGTAAAGATATTTTCTAATTATATTTCTGCCTATTTTTATATGTATACCACCATTTTATAGTTGTTGGTGTATTTTTATTACTTGTGTTGCATTCAGCAGCGTCGTAATTTTGTTGTTGTTTAATATATTGTTATTGTTTTATGTATGTATTTTATTTGTCGACTCCTAACAACGTTCCCTGATATATTTGCTTTTTACCTTTAAATATAACTATACCTTTGACCAGTAGAAAGATCAGGCTTAAGTTTCGTAGGTAAGTAAGTGTAATACCTTATATATTTATTTTTTGTTTATGTAGAGTGTTGACCAAATTTATTCAATAATTAACTGTGATATCTTTTCTTGGGTTTGATCTCTGAACCTAAATATCTTTCCTTATCTCTTTTCTTTTCTAAGGTTTCTTAATTTTCTCCTTAAACCCCTAAAAATTAAGTGGCGCCCTGTTCCCTATCTTATCTTATCTTTGGTAATTTTACCCATCTATCTTTTTGTCTATTTCTGTATCTTTTTCAATATCTCTTATCGAATATTTACTTATTTCGTCCGTTGGACCCATTCCCGGTTTCAAAAGCTAGTTTAGAACCCACGACTCGCTCTCCACCAACCATCTGGCTGCCGTCCGCAGTGTCTCCATTGGTGACCTTTCTAGCACCATCCAAAAAAGGTTTCCGAGGTTACACATATTTTTATGCCGCCCAAAGCGTGGGGCTTATATCCTTTTGTTTTTTCATTGTCCGTTGCCTTTGCTTGTCTTTCACATTTATATACCGCCCAAGCTACGAGAACCCCGATCAGCTTCCGTGTTATATTTCTATTTATTTCTTCTTCTATTTGTTTTATCTCTATCTCTAGTATTCATTATTTTCTTCTTGCGTTCCGTCTGGTAAACACACTACAAAAGTTCTCCATATTTATGTATAATTTTTGGAATTAAACCTGATCTTTATTTGGTATTTTTGTACTATTTTTATATTTTTTTATTACCTGTAGACTTAAATTAAAAAATAAATAATTTTGAAGTCAATTTTCTTACTTCAGAGGAAATTAATTATGAGTTAAAAATCAGAGGAACTGTTACGAGTAGAGAAATAAAGGAAAGGAGGAAAATCCTCAAGAGATTGTTAGTTAGGGATAACAGCAATCAATTATCTTTAGATACCTTAGATTATGATAACGAAAAGACTGCTATTAAAAATTCTATAGATAAGATTTTAAAGTTAGTTAAAGAGTTTGAAGGTTCTTCAACAGATTCTTGTTTTCGCCAAGTCAAATCACGACTTATTCATTTGTTAGGTAGAATAGATCGTCTCCCTATTCCCGAGCCCGATTCTGAGGAATCTATTTCTTTTCGAAATGAATCTAATGCTACCTGTTTGTTATTGGAGCAAGAGATGAATGATAAAGTCATTCCTTTAGCTTCTAGTTCTTCTTCTGTCGAGTATGTCTCTCCTGCTGCTCCGCAGATAATACATGTTTCTACTCCCGCTTCAAATATCTCCAAATATTCCATATTTAAATGGAATGTTAAATTTAATGGTGATCCCAAGACTGTGTTTGATTTTATTGAACGAGTTAATGAGTTATCTGAATCCCGTAATGTCCCGAAAGATATTTTATTTAATTCGGCTATTGAATTTTTCTCTGGAGATGCCGTGGTGTGGTTTCGCAGTATTAAGTCCTCAATAAGTTCTTGGGATGGACTTGTTGAAGTTCTGAAATCCACTTTTTTATCTCCCGATTTCGACGAAGATCTATGGGATCAAATCAAAGGTCGCAAACAAAAACGTAGCGAGCCTATCGTAATTTTCGCCGCGCAAATGCTATCCCTTTTTAATCGTTTATCTCGTGAGCATATTTCTCATGTCATTTTAAAAGACATTAATACCGTAAGTGAACTAATTCAAATTGTTAAGAAGTTGGAAGATGCTAACCCTTCATTGTCGGCCAAGTTTTTCCAAAATTCTAAAATCTCTGTTGTCGAGACTGATACTCCGCAGTCGAAGCGTCATTCTCACAACAATGCCTCAAATGCCATATCTTCTTCACCTGCCTCTAATCACGTATCTGATTCATCTAATTCGAATGATAAAAACACTTCGAAAGTAGTTACCTGTTGGAATTGTCAAAAAACAGGTCATATCTATCCCGTCTGTAAAAAGGAACGACAGCACAAGTTCTGTTACAAGTGTGGTAATCCTAATGTGACTGTCCATACCTGTAAAAAATGCCGCATGCCTTCAAAAAACTAGTTCGTCGAGTTTGTTCTGTCGGTGCAATCTCGTTACCTTTCCGTCCTAATAAATCCGACGTTAGAATTCAAAATAATTGGAATCAGTGGTTAAAGACCGTCAAATATTTTTATCGTAATAGTGTTACGAAAATTGCCGCCCCGGTGCTAATTAATAAAATTAGCGATTCTAGGCCGCATATTTCTGTCTCAATTTTCTCGAGAACTTTTACAGTCCTTCTAGATACTGGTTGTTCTATAACTATTGTTGGCGCAAAAGGCATTAAATTCCTTGAATCCAACAACTTATCTGTAGATCTATCTCAACATCAAAATGTTTCATTAGCTGACGGCTCTAATCGCGCTGTTACCGGTGTAGTCGATCTCCCTATCTTAGCTAACGATGTTTGTCATGTCATCAAAGCACTAATCGTACCTACGTTACCTTATACCTTTATTCTCGGTAGCAATTTCGTTAAGACTTTCTCTCTTATAATAGATTTTTCTAAAAATACTTGGCTTCCCGGCGATAATGATCCACAAACTTTTACCGATATCGATAATGAGCTCGATGAAATATCTTTATGTACTATCGATCATTTAAACACCACTCAAAGATATATCGCGACTAGTATTATCGAATCTTTCTCCCAAGTTAGCAATATAAAGGGATTAGGCCACACGGATAAAATCCAAATGAATATTGATACTGGAGACGCGAAACCTTTCAAAAAACGCCCGTTTCCCATGTCTCCCTATATGTCCAAAATTCTCAACGAAGTATTGGACGAAATGCTTAGTTTAGGTGTTATTGAACCTTCCAATAGTCCGTGGTGTTCACCGGTGCTATTAGTCAAGAAAAATAACGGCGAGTACCGCTTTTGTTTCGATGGTAGAGCTCTCAATGAGGTAACTAAACGAGACTCTTACCCTTTGCCTAATATTGATAGGATCCTTTCGTTACTGAAAGGTACCAAATTTATAAGTTCCGTTGACTTGAGAAAAGCTTTCTGGCAAATACCTTTAGATCCCTCTTCGAGAGAAAAAACTGCTTTCAGTATCATCGGGAGAGGTTCCTTTCAATTTACTGTCATGCCTTTTCGATTATGTAATTCGGCTCAAACTCAACAGAGATTAGTCGATGCAATTTTCGGTCCTAAATATGAACCGAACATATTTTGTTATCTTGACGACATCATCATTTGTTCCGATAATTTCGAAGAACATATTAAATTATTATCTGAGGTTAAAGATAAGTTAAAAGGGGCCAATTTAACTATAAATGTTGATAAGTGTGAATTTTTCAAGTCTGAATTAAAATTTCTGGGTTATATAGTAGGTGATAATCTTTTAAGGACTGATCGGGAAAAAGTCTCTGCCATGATTAATTATCCCCGTCCAAAAACTTTTACGGAAGTTAGAAGATTTGTTGGAATGTGCTCTTGGTACAGGCGATTTATAAATAATTTCTCGACCCTTGTCTCTCCTATAAATGACCTATTAAAAGGTAAAAAGAAGAAACAGTCGGTAGACTGGACTGATTCCGCTAAAAACTCCTTTATTTTAATTAAAGAGGCTCTTATCTCTGCCCCTGTTCTAACTCAACCTGATTTTCTAAAACCTTTTGTTATTCAATGTGACGCTAGCGATACTGGGTTAGGAGGTGTCTTAACACAAACCGTCGATGGCTCGGATGTAATTATTGCTTATGCTAGTCGTACCTTATCTGGTGCTGAACGAAACTACTCTGTCACCGAGAGAGAATGTTTAGCCGTAATTTTCGCTATTGAAAAATTTCGTCCCTATATAGAAGGAGTCAAATTTCAGGTAATTACCGACCATCATTCCCTGTTGTGGTTAAAAAACATTAGTAATCCTTCTGGCAAACTTGCGCGTTGGGCAATGCGTTTACGTCAGCATGATTTTGATCTTATCCATCGGAAAGGAACTTCTCATATCGTCCCAGATGCACTAAGTCGCATGTTTACAAATGAGTCTATCTCCGAAAAACCACAACTTTCTTATCTGGAAGTCGACAAGGACCGAATTGATCCTTGGTTCGATGATTTTCGCTCTAAGATTTTATCAGAGCACAATAAATATCCTCAGTGGAAAGTAGAGGATGATTTTGTTTTTAAATTAATTCCTTCCGAATTACCTGTTTCCACTAATAATAAAGAGTGGAAAATTTTAGTACCGAAACCCCAAAGAAATGATATTATCACTTCTTGTCACGATCCCCCTACCTATGCCCATCTTGGCTATTTCAAAACTTTAAATCGTATTCAAGAGTTATATTATTGGCCCAAAATGCGGAAAGACGTACTTCGTTTTGTTAGGTCTTGTAAAATCTGTGAAGCTCAAAAGATTTCGACTTTGGCTCCCATGGGTTTAATGAGACGAGAAAAATCCGCTCGGTTCCCTTGGCAAATAATTGCCGTAGATCTTATTGGTCCGCTTCCTCGCTCAAAAAGAGGATACACTTTTCTTCTTGTTGTTACCGACTGGTTTTCGAAATTGACGTTGATTCATCCTTTGCGAAAAGCTACCACGCAAAATATCATTAATTTTCTTGAAAATGACGTTTTTCTTATGTTCGGAGTCCCTCAATTTCTTATATGTGATAACGCCCGAAATCTTAATAATTCTTCGTTAAAGAATTTATGTAGTAAGTATAAGGTCCAAAAAATATGGTTTAATGCGGTCTATTCGCCTCAGTGCAACTTCGTTGAACGTAGCAATAAAACCATAGGAACTGCTATCAGGTGTTATATTAAAGATCATTCCGATTGGGATAAAGAAATTCCAAAAATCCGTCAAGCTATAAATACCGCTAGACATGAAGTCACTAAATATACCCCATCTTTCCTTAATTTTGCCAGGTATGTCCCCATTGCCGGTAACTATTATTCTTTATCTGCCGATAATTTGATATCTACCGTTACTTCAGAGCAACATGACAAATATGTTTCTGAAATACGAGGGTTAAGTGAAGTATTTGATGAAATACAACTTAATCTGAATAATGCGTACCAACGCAATGCTAAAACGTATAACTTACGGCGACGCGATGTTAAATTTCACGTCGGTGATACAGTTTGGCGACGAAATAAGGTTCTATCAAAAGCCGTCGATAAGTTTATGGCTAAGTTAGCACCCAAATATATCTTATGTACGGTAGTCAAAAAGCTGTCTCCCCTTGTATATACACTGAGAAATCCCGATGGTTCAAATGCTGGGAACTGGCATATTAAAGATTTGAAACCATATCTTAATGATTCTGATAATTCGTCAGGTGATGATGAATCCGATCAGGATTAGTTTGTTTTTTTATCATATAACATTATCTACCGTCCTATCTATATATTTATATGAATATTTTTCTCTTCTATCTTCTCTCGTCTACCTCTTTGACTGCCCACCAGAAGTCACATATCTTTGAGTACGGTTAGGTGAAAAATATCACCATACCGTTATCTATTAGATCGGCTAGTGAGATAATTACTCGCTGGTCTCTGGTATCTTACCTATTCAAGTGAAAAATCACTTGAATTATCTTTGAGCCAAAACTCATTACCTTACCGATAAGTGAAAAATCACTTAAATTATCTTTGGGTAAAACTCATTACCTTACCGATAAGTGAAAAGTCATTAAATTACCTATGAGTAAAGTTTAATTTATCTTTGCTCGCTATCTTATCTTATATTCTTATCTATCTTATTTAGGTGGAAAACCACTCAAAATTATCTGTGCGAAAGCTCAGGTCAGTACACGAAAAATCATTTGCTTACTGCACGTTTAAAGGGTAATAACTTTAATTATGTTATTATACTTTTATTATCTATATAGTGGTTATAGTAACTCCTTCATTATCTAGTATAAGTTTTTTTATTTGTATAAAAAACTGATACTTAATCCTTTATGGATTTATTAACCCCGAATGGCGATAAATTACTTTTGTTCTGTCATACAGCCAGTGATAAATCAAGCTACCATGGTGAATCATGAGAATGAAATTCTCGACGCACAATCTTTTTTTTCTTTTTCTTCTATATTTCGGAATCTGTTTTGACCTTACTAGTTGTCACGAGAGGAACGGCTAGGATGATGATCTGGGATTCGTCCGCTAGGGACCTGTTGAGCTTTTAAGGAAGACAAACACATTCCTCTTAATTCTTCTTACCCTTTCGTTCTTTTAGTACTGATGTTGTCTACAGACCCCTTTCCCTGATATGACTTAGAAGTTTTCTTTATGTCAACTTCAACCCGATTGTGACTTTACCGATTGTGACCCTAAATTAAATTTAGGCGTGTGATACGCGAAGCTATCAACTGACAACCAGGTACTTAATTTTTTTTTTCTTCTTCTTCTACTCTTATTAATGCTAGTTGAGTTTTATTTAATTCTTTTTGACTTTCACTTTGGCATATGCTTTCCATTGTGATTAGGATTTTATCCAGTGTTGTTATTTAAGCCATTTCGATATCTTGTTTTTAATTAGAGAGTCCCTAAAAATATCTCGTTCTCTAATTTATCTTAACGAATTACTGATGAGTACTGATCTCGATGTTATCTCTTAAATAGGCATTTCTTTTGTATTAAGGGTTACCTTAAATAATTTTATTATCTTAACGTTTGGTTAAATCATTTCTTAATGATAACGTCTTTTATATCTTGTACGTCTATTCGAGGCACGTTCTTCGCATCGTTTAAAGGGTATATAAAAAAATGTATCCTTAGGTTTTGATCGGAAACCGTTTTCTTTCTTCTTCTTCACCAGTTTCCTCTCTTGGGAGGGGGCTGTGTAACATTTTTTTTAATTAATATATTAAATTAATTTTAATTCCTTTTACCCATGTGGATAATACGCTGATGGTCGTGTTTACGATCAGACATTTTTATTGGAAAACTACGGGAATATGACTGAAGAATCTACCTAAGTATTTATTTAAAGACGCCGGTCTGGCGAATCCTTAGCTAATCCTCTTTTTCATAAATGCGGTAATTGTCGTCGAACGCCCGTTGTAATGTTTTTCGGGAAAAACCTAATCTAGGAGATTTGATGTTTCATCACGTTTGTAGGTAGAAGTATGCCGTTATGTTCAATGTTAATTAGAACTTTTTACCTTCTCAGAAATACATACAGCTGGCCTATCATTTTTGGGGGGAAGATACCCTCACCTTTTCTTGGGTAGCTTGGTAAAATTTTTAGAGGAACCAGGTCACTTATCGGTGGGCATTCGTCGAGTTGAGACGCTTACTCACATTATCGTATCTGCTACCTTACCGTCTCTGTGCATTTTCTTTAGAAGTGTGGATACACTTGTTATTTTGAGTTTTTTTATCTTACACTATATTAGTTTAAGTACAGTACCTTTACATGTAAAGTACATGTAAAGCACCTTTAAGGGTAATTAAATTCAGTGTTTAATACCAGTACAGTATTAACTTCAGTGACTTAAAGCAGCAGTCGTCAGGAATATTTACTGTAAGTTGACATAATCTTAATATCTCCACCTATCTGGGCAAGTAACATGGTATAGCATCATATCATCTTCCATTATCTGGACGTATCCAACGATCATACATGTCATCAAATGTAGTTGAGAGTAGCTACTGAATTTTGCAGTCAATTAAAGAACATTCTATACTTTTTTTTTGTTACGAACCAAATAATTGACTTAACCAAGTGCGGTTTGGTTAAATTTTTATGTTTTCACTTCAGTAACTTTTTTGTATTTTTTGTAAATTTAGATTTTATTAATTTTTGTTATCTTTGGTTTTTGTTATAATTTTTTATTCATTTTTTTTGCTGTAATATCTCGAGATACGCCAAAACTTTATTTGTGCATGCTTGTGTTATACTTATATCTTTGTAAAGATATTTTCTAATTATATTTCTGCCTATTTTTATATGTATACCACCATTTTATAGCTGTTGGTGTATTTTTATTACTTGTGTTGCATTCAGCAGCGTCGTAATTTTGTTGTTGTTTAATATATTGTTATTGTTTTATGTATGTATTTTATTTGTCGACTCCTAACAACGTTCCCTGATATATTTGCTTTTTACCTTTAAATATAACTATACCTTTGACCAGTAGAAAGATCAGGATTAAGTTTCGTAGGTAAGTAAGTGTAATACCTTATATATATTTTTTTTGTTTATGTAGAGTGTTGACCAAATTTATTCAATAATTAACTGTGATATCTTTTCTTGGGTTTGATCTCTGAACCTAAATATCTTTCCTTATCTCTTTTCTTTTCTAAGGTTTCTTAATTTTCTCCTTAAACCCCTAAAAATTAAGTGGCGCCCTGTTCCCTATCTTATCTTATCTTTGGTAATTTTACCCATCTATCTTTTTGTCTATTTCTGTATCTTTTTCAATATCTCTTATTGAATATTTACTTATTTCGTCCGTTGGACCCATTCCTGGTTTCAAAAGCTAGTTTAGAACCCACGACTCGCTCTCCACCAACCATCTGGCTGCCGTCCGCATACGGAAGTTAGTAGAGACATAATAAATGATAGTTGTGTAAAAGGGCATAGAGAGAAGAATTAAAATACCACCAGCCTAGGTTGGAATTAAATTATTAAATTTAATTCTAGGATTAGGTAGCAATTTCTGCAATTTTAGCTAGATATTAAGTAACGTTTATATGTAGAATGGATAGCGAATGGCGGTATTGTCCAGTAACACTGTATTGTGGGATATTTTACTACTGTCCACTGAGGCCAATTTCACCATTATATTTAAAAACAAGAATAACTGCTTAGCTGAATGTCGTTACTATGTTGTGTACTATGAAAGCAAACTACTGGAAATACTGCTGGTTTGAATAAAAGAATTTAACTTATAACTGCGATTTAAGGAAACATTAAGTATTATCAAGGACTGGTTTAATAATATTTATAAAAGAGTAATGCGATGCGAACTTCTTCTAATAAGCGAAGCGAATATTTTGCGAGCTAGTGATTTTAGCTAAGGGGCTTGCGAGATTTTGCGACTGATTTCTATGATAACTTTTACTATGCAGGCGGCTCACGACAAGGCTTTTACCGTTAAGTACTGTTAAGTACATTCCTTCATTATTCCTTTTAAGAATCGCAATATCGGCATGGTTTAAAATCTATACAGGGGGAAACGAAATTTCACCAGATAGTAAACATAATCAAAATAAAATAAGCAAAGGCTGTCTATAATTTTGAAAAAATGACATAATTTAGATACTTAGGAGTAATCATAACGAACACAGAAAAACAGGGAAACTAGATAGACAAAAGATTAATAAAGAGGAGCAGAGCCGTGAGGGCCCACAGAGATGTATGCCAGCGTAACATAGATTATAAACCAAGAGGAAAAAAAGAAATCTGGAAGATAAATCCAGATTTAAAAATCTGGAAAAGAGAATTGCTCAGAAAAATTTTTGGAGAAATACAGACGGCAGAGAATATTTATACAGATGAACAAGACGAATAAATAAAGAAATAATGTTTAAGAGAACTTCTGCATCCCTTTTCCGAGCTGTCATCAATAAAATTAGTAAAGCTAATTTGATGGCCAACGCACGATAATTTAGCAGTTCACAAGAAGAAGAAGAAGATGGAAAACCAACAATTTCGGCAAAAATACGAGCTAAAAGAGCTGTAGGTGG
Organism: Diabrotica undecimpunctata; assembly: GCF_040954645.1. Classification (NCBI taxonomy): domain Eukaryota; kingdom Metazoa; phylum Arthropoda; class Insecta; order Coleoptera; family Chrysomelidae; genus Diabrotica; species Diabrotica undecimpunctata. The sequence goes on along the minus strand of NC_092812.1, from coordinate 78,774,706 downwards.
TTTAGTACCATTACACTTATACCAGAAAACCGAAATGTTAAACGAATACTGAAGAAGTGAGAAATCAGAAAAAAAAGAAGAGGACGCCCAAAGAAGAAACGATCGGAAAGAGTAAAGCAAGATTATCAGAAATGGCAGTAAGAGATGGGAGCAAGGGACCGAAAAATATGGAAAGACATAATAAAGGTTTTGAAAGACAGGGGCCTACAAGGCATTTAGAATTATTGTGTACAGGGTTGGGATAAAGTATGAAACCAAGTAAATATCTTTGAAATTAAATAGACAATATTTATGAAACATTGCATGTGAGTACAATAAAACAAAACACATCTAATGCCACATTTTTGTTACGACTCTACTTTCGGTTTTATTTAAAATACACTCAACTTATTTAATTTAAATGGAACACACTATAAATTTTTGAAGATTAAAAAAATTGTTATTCCTAATTTAGATATACCAAGTGTAAAAGAAGAAATGTATTAAAACGAGAAACAAATTACTTTACAGTTAAAGAATAGGTACATTTATTTCCCGAGACCAATGAGACAATTAATTTAAACAAGTCACTTCAAATTTTTAAAATACTCGCAAAAATTCATATCCTCCACTCACAATGTGTAAGCCTAATAATTTATTGACTAGTCCGATAAGAGTAAAATATAAACTTTTGTTTTATATCTTTTTGTATTAAAACAACTTAGTAAAAAAATAAACGATCTAGTAGGTAACTGTTGACAAATTAATTCACAATAATAAGTTTTAGTATAAAAATTATCTTTATTTAATTTTATTTAATAATCGGTTATGGTAATCGTGTTAGAATACTATCCAAAAAGTTGAATGTTTGGATGGAAATTTTTTTATTTCCATCCAAATGGATGGAAATAAAAGATGGAAATGGATTTTACATTAGTCTATGCATTTTTTTAGTAATATGTTTTAACTTTTTTAATAACTTTTTAGTTATCAAACATATTACAAATTACAAGTCACAATATCCTAAACAATATTCCACTAAAAAAAATTAACCCACTACATAAAAAACTACAACACACAAACTTGGCACTGTTTTATTTAGATAAAAAGTTACTTTGCACATTCTTTACAAACATTAGCTCTACAGTTATCACACATTGATATCTTACAAAAATTAATAGACAAGGTGAAAAGCTCGAGTTCGTTCGGATGTATATACATATATATAAATGAATTTATTGAAAAGTTGAAAATTATGTGTGTTTTTCTAATAGAACTGGCATAATAAATTCATATAATACTTGCCATACTAAGTATCACTTAAAATAATCAACATTTTGTTTGAAGATGAATTTGAAACAAAAATATAAAAGAGGTCATCTAGTCAATAATTTGATTGATATAAAGTTATATTTGCGGGAATAAATCCCTCCTCACTTTTCGAGGAAATACGACAGGAAAGTCAGAAGTTAGTAAAAGTAACTTTATCCCCTTCACAATGAAGCGTTTCCTTCAAAATTAGAAAGACGCATTTAAATTTTACTTAGATTTATTCAAGTTTTACCGTTTAATGATTTATATAAATTATTTCTAGTATTTTCCTGATCAAGAATATAGCTAATTTCCTCGCTTTATTATCTGTACTAAAAATATAAACCCGTATGTAACACAATAAAAAAACATTTTAATTTACAGAAAATCGTAAAAAAACGATTTTATTATTAATACACTGCTAATAGTATTTACCAAGATAAGCCACTTGCAAAAACTCAAATAGGGAATACGACTGTTAACCAAATGGCACACTAACTGCTATTAAATTGAAAAACCATCACCAGACCATAGAAAATCAATACAAAAAAATAAAAACAACGAAAATCATATACTAAAATTTCTCTCTTAACAAATTTCGTAAAGCAGCCCTGTAAATAAAAAATAACAAAAATGCTGATTCTGACGACATAAGAACTGAACAAATCAAACTGTTTGGTCCAGTCACAAATTATTAGATCCTGGACTGTGGAGGAAATCTTATGTGATTGCGCTATTCAAACCTAAAGGCCTTAGAGGCCATGGCTTGAAAAGTTTGTTCTTTATTCATTTTCGGTTTTCTTTATGTACTGAGATCTTCTCTGGCTCGATATGTGATTTTTCTACATTCCTTCTTGTTATGCATTTTTCTTTTCTGGCATTCTAGTCAAATTTTTTCCATATCTTTTTCTACCTCTTGATTTCATCTATTTTTTGGCCTTCCTTTTCGCTATTTTGAAGCTATAGTATAGATTAGTACCGTTTTTGGAGTCCTCGTGTTCGGCATCCTTTCTAGGTGACCTCGTCATCTTAGTCTCTGTGCCTTTGTTAACTCCTATTATATTAGGTTGATTATATAATTCCTTTAACTCATTATTTGATCTTCTTATCCATAAAGCGTTCCTTATTATTCCTCCATATATCTTCCTCAGGATTTTCTTTTTTCTCCAGTAAATTGTGTCTATTTGTTGTCATTGTCGATGTCTCACTGCAATATGTTACTATTGGTTGTATAGTTGTTTTGTATAACTATATTTTTGCCTTTCTCGATAAAAACTCATGTACACTTCTATTGCCTGCCATTATTCTAGCTTGTATTTCTTCTTTATTGTTAGGTTTACGTGATATTTTATTATTGCACCTAGGTATGTAAATCTTTCTACCATTCCGAAATCGTATGATGATCCTTCTTCTACTACTACTTTAAACTTTTGTCCATCCCTGAACTGATCATCTGTCCACTGCATACATTTTGTTTTAGTTTTATTTATGTAAAGTCCCATTTTCTTTGCTGCTTTTACTATTCTCTGTACTCTGTATCTCCTGTAGCTCTTTTTTCCTCTTGCCAGCAACACTACATCATCCGCAAATGCCAAAACTTGGTGTCGTTTATGATATAGGAGTCCTTTTCTATTGATTTTCGCTTCTCGCATTATTTTTTCTAGGCATAAATTAAAGAGTAATCATGACAAAGGATCGCCCTGCCTTAATCCTTCGTTTACTATAAATTTGTCCGATGCATGATTGTTTACTTTGACTCTGTTTTCTGTATTCTCTAAGGTAAGATGTATTATGATACGCAACTTTCTGCTAACTCCCAGTTCCTCAAGGGTCTCTTTTAATTCCTTCCTCTTTATTCTATCGTATGCGCTGGAAGTTAATGAATAGCGCTATCGTTGGTAAGTTGTGTTCATAGCTTTTTGCTTGTAAGTCTCTGATTACAAAAACTTGATCCATTGTGCTTCTCCCTCGTCTAAATCCGCACTGATATTCGCCTATTATATTTTTAACTTTTTTTTCTAGCTTATCTTTTATGGATTTTGATAGGATTTGATATACGGTATTTAGTAACGCTACTCCTCTGTAATTACTGCATTCTGTTTTGTCTCCTTTTTTGTATAACGGGCAAATAATTGCTTCCTTCCAATCTTCTAGTATTCGTTTTTTTATCCATATCTCCTTTATAATCTTGTATATCCAACCTTTTTACCCGTTTTCCACCATATTTTATCATCTCTGCTGTTATGTTATCGCTTCCAGGGCATTTGTTGTTTTTCAGATTTTTTATGATTTCCTCGATTTGTTCTTTGCTGGGTGAATTATCTTCTATGTCTTCTACGTGTTCGATTCTTGCTTCTGCGTCCATACATTCTCTTTGGTTTGACTTATTATTGCCATTTAGTAATTCATCAAAATACTTTTTGCATCTTTCGACTATTTCTGCTTCACCGCTTATACTATTTCCTGCTTTGTTTTTAACGAATATGGGTTCTTGTTGGAAACTTCTTTTTTCATTTCTAGCACCTTGATATAGCTTTTTTAATTCTTTATTTCTGTAAATCTCTTCTATTTCTTTTAGCTTATTTTCTAAGTATTTTCTGTTCTTTTGTCTCATCACCCTCTTTACTTTTTGTCTTTGCTCCATATATCTATTCTTTGTCTCTGTTGTTTCTTTCGTGATCATTTTCATCCTTAATACTTTTCTTAGTTCTATTTCTTTTTGGCACTCTATGTCGAACCAGTCTTTCCTCTTTTTATTCTCTTGGTAGTATATTCTTTTGCTGCTTTGTTCATTACTTGCTTTATGTTTTCCCATTTGTTCTCAGTTTGCTCTTCTGTTTATATCTTTTTTAGTTCTTTTTATTATTTCCTCGTACATTTCTTGCTCTTTTTTTGTTGCTAATCGAATTGGGTTATTTATACATTTCTTTTCTTTTATTTTGTTTTTGTTTTCGGGTAATTGTTGCTTAATTTTGATGCCCACAATGTAATGATCTGGGTCAGCGTCTGGTCCTCTGTATGTTCTTATCTTTTTTATACATTGCTGTTCTTCTTTTTCGTTGAGCACGTAGTCTATTTGGTTTTTAGTCTTTCTATCTGGCGATATCCATGTTTCCTTGTGTATTTCTTTTCTTTCAAAATATGTGCTCATTATGATCATATTTTTTTCTCTTGCGAAATCTATCAGGAATCGTCCGTTCTCATTAGTTTCATTGTATTTACTATATTTTCCTATTGTCGGTCTAAATACTTCTTCCTTCCCTATTTTGGCATTTGCGTCGCCTAAAATAATTTTCATATCATATCTGGGTATATTTTCGATTGTTCTGTTTAGTTCCCTATAGAAACATTCATTGACATCATTGTCTTTTTCTTTTAAAGGCACGTGAATCTTTATTAGGGTGATTTATTGGCATTTTCCTTTAAACCTGATACTGTATAGGCGGTCTAATACTGGTTTAAACTCTATTATTGCTTCTTTCAGCTCTTTTCTTATCATAAAACCTGTGCCTAACGTTCGATTTTTTCCGCCGCTGTTAAAAAACACTGTATCTTTTATTTCTAATATAGCATTTCCCAGCTGTTTCGTCTCCTGCAAAGCTACTATGTCTAAATGGAACTTTTCGATTTCTTTTACTAAATGTTTAAGTTTGCTTTTTTCATTATGTGCCCCTTACATTTCATGTTCCTAAAAGTAAGTGTTCTTTTCGACATGTTTTCTCGTGTTTTGGTCCGGTTTTCATTTTTTTCCTTTTTTTTATTATCGCTAACCTTTTTCTGAGCTTGTTTCGTCAACGTTATTCCAGTAGTACAGTTAGTTGCTAGTTTTTTTATGTTATTTTGACTATTGCGCCTTCTTTCCATTGCCATTCCACTTCCATTCGCTGTTATTTATCAATATTTTTTTTACTCCAATCTTGACTTCATTTACTTTATTTCTTTCTTTTTGAGCAATGTTCCTAATTGTTTTCTGTATTTTTCGTTCTTTTATGGTTGCATCTTCGATGATATATACTTTGTACTCTTTAATTTCTTTTATAATAACCCTGCTTACTCGTATGTGTCTATCCTTAGGCCTTTCATAACTATGTTATTTATTCGTCGGTGTTGTTCCATAACCTCCATGTTTGTTGTTATTTCTCCTTGATCTCTATATTTTCTTGTTTTAGTTTTGCATTTTCTTTTCTCAGCTCTCTGTTTTCCATAATGAGCTTTTCTATTGTTTCCTTGCTTACTTTTTGATTTCGTTTTATTTCCTTAATATCATCGGTGAGGTGGCTCATCATTATTAGTAATTGATCAATTTTTGTTTCCCCATTTTTTTTTCTCTGGAGTTTTTGTTAGTGTTCTCAAAAACTTGTTGCTCTTTCTGCAAATGTTATCTTCTTCCTCGCTGTCTTTATATCTGTCCTTCCTTTTTGACCCTCCTTCTGAAAGTGTATCATTACTGTCTAAATTTTTCAGATATTTTTCCATTTTCCAGCATCAAACACTGTCTTCTACCTTAACAGTTCAGAGAAGACAGCGTTTACCGTATTTATTTTATGTTTATTAACCGTTGTTATTTTTCTTTGTCTACCCGAAAGTCTACTCACAACGGCAATGTCGCAATTTCAAAGGTTAGAGTTTTGTTTCTATTCTTTGATGTTAAATAGGCTTATCAATTATAACGATCTTACTTTTTATAGGGCCTTGGTGTTTTCCGATGTTATTTCACCGATTTTAAAGTTTTTTTCTTAGCACTGTCCTTCAATTAATGTCAAAGGCTAATTCAAAACCAAAGATCTCATATATATTACGTTTTAAATTGCATACAAGCAACCATGGGCAAAACTATCATCCCGGAGCAAGCTACTTTCTGTCGTGGCAGATTCTACTATGGCCACATCCTTAATCTACATGGATTGAATATGGCAAGGTGTAAAAAGACATCAAATTAACCAACATCGTTTACACTAAGTTTCTGAGTAGCCGAGGACGCAGATCTAGTCTGAACAGTCTCAACACACGCCTCGCAGGTAACAACTGCTCTAAATGAGACGGGTAGAATCATTTCAGAGTGCCTCAGATCTACCCCAGTCTCCAAAATCTACTTGATCGCAGGAATAGCTCCAAAAAGATCAGAAGAACTCCTCCAGCGAAAAAGAAACTATGATTTGACAGTAATGACGAGGAAAATGCAGTAGGAAATTAAGTAGAAGGCATCAAAAGCTTAAAGTCAAGGTAGGACAGTTATAGTTGGTTTTAAAATGTCACAATAGACAACAGAGTGTTGAGCTAAATACGAAGAAAACTGAATTAGATCAATCAGAAAACTAATGTCAAATATCAAGCAGGATCCAAATAATGACAAAATTATCACAACGCAGCAAACATGTAGCAACTAGTAATAAAACTAAAAAAAAAACAAAGCAAGTTAAAGTTGGGAAATTGAAAGTCAAATAGGAACATGGAATTACGAAACAGGAGCCCCAAAACATACAGCGTTAGTCATGAAGCACTACATGTTGGATATATTAGTAATGCAGGAAACAAAGCAAAAGAGAGCAAATATAACAACGATAAACAATTACGGGTTCTTAATAGTTGCGGGGAAGATATGATGCTAGGAACAGAGTTCATAGTTGTTGATAGGTTTAAAAGCGCCGTAGTGGATTTTGAACCTATATTCAAAAGGATCTATAGGTTAATATTAAAACCAAGGCTAGAAAACTAAGCTTAATTATTATGTCTGCTCCATCAAAGAATGAGAATCCACATATAAAACAGGAGTGTTATGGTAAAATACAAAAACGTGCAATTGGGCATTGTAAGTCCTTGGTTTTCACCACACGTGACCGAAAGTAGATATTTGAGCTCATGTAACTTTACGTCTATTGATATAAGATTTTACTAATTTTGAATCATTTTTGCCAAACTTCCGGTGATAACTTTTTAACCGGAAATAATATAAAAACCGGAAGTATATACCTGTTTTCGTCTTGCTAAGGTGCCCCGAATAATATATCGCGTGTACTATTTCGGCGACTTTAACAGAGTACTTATCTCATTTAATTCTATCTTCGCGTTATAAGCTCTAATTCCGACACCTAATTTGTCATTCTGTCTGTTCTAATAACGAAAGAGTTGTGTTCGCAGACAGACAGACGGACGCACAGACAGACATGGATGATTCTAGGTTTTCTCCATGTTTTTAATGTTGATGATGAAGTTAATGATGTAAAATTGATGAAAACAATATGACATTAAAATTATAATAGATGATTTAAATAAAAAAGGAGGAGACGATGAAATTTAAAGAAAAACCATCGGTGTCCAAAGCAAATATGAGGAAAGCAATGACAATGGAAATATGTTAGTAGGTTTCGCGCAAAGTGATATGAGCCTTATGAGTACCTACTTCGAAAAGAAAACAATTTACAAGAAAACATGGCTCCCTCAGATAGTCTACCACGCAACCGAATCGATCACATTTTGTTACAGAACAAGCACGCAAGAAGCAAATGCTAGAAGTTATCAAGGGGCAGATGATCCCAAATATCAGAAAAAATAAAGTATCGTACAATAACTATACCGTGACTAGACTTTAGGGCAATAGTACCCTACTAGTACTCAAGCTAAGAACTGCAGGTGACAAAATAATTTCAAGTTGACAATTAAAAATGATTTCGAGAGAGAACAGTGAGTAATCGTGAAAGCTATAAAAGAATATGCTCAAAAGCTGTTAGGTAACGCGAGAAAGAAGTTAAAAATTTATATGAACTTGAGAGAAGAATAGCTAAGAAGGTCTGTAGTAAAGATTGCCATATTGATAAAATATAAGAAATTTTTGCCATGAGACGAAAATGAGCAGTGAATAACACCAAAGAATTCAAAAATGCTACAGTAGCAGTAGAGCTCATCTAATAGAAGATGAAAAGGAAAGCTAAATGGATGGCAATAGAATTTCAAAGAGTTGCTTAAAAAAGAATCGAATAGAAAAATGATGAATAACGGGAACTGATATTAGAAGACGGAGACCAAACAGATGCAATGCTTTCACCGACCATAGAAACAACGAGTGAAACTATTTACACGTCGTATTTATAAGAAGAAAGATAAGATAAGTGAGAGAACTACATGAGTATGACTCTTCTAGATGCCATCTACAAGGTACTCATCAGAATACTTATGCCTTTACTACACTATCGGCGATGATGGCATCCTAAAACTGTTCATACAATCGTCCGTAATAGTATGTCGAACCACAAGCATCAAGCGATTCCCTTTGAAGCGTCTCCGAAAAACTGACAATTCACTGTTTATAGGCGATCATAGGCAATAATGGGCAGGTACTATTCACCAAAATTAGCAAGAAGGAAATTTAATTTGATAATTTTTATTAGGCAGGATAAAAAATGATGGAGATATAAAAATAAAATTCTGAACAGTCGTAAAATAATTTAAAAATATTAAAATAATGTTCTTTTATAATCTGCTATTTTTCCATCCATTGTCTTAAGTTTTATGAAGTCGATGGATAACTTACAACTTTAACTGAAATTTTATCTAAAGAGCAATTAGTTAAGTGAAAATAAATTACTTATAAAGATAGTTCCACGAGTGGCAATTATTTCTATAAATTTAAGTGCTTTTACGGCAGATATACGGAAAATCTCCGCAGTCACTTCATTTAATTCATAAAAATGGCTAGCGAGACTGAAAAATATTTTTCCGTACATCAAACACAATATATAATCGTTTGAATAACGGCCGCTGGTGGCGTTTTTTCGGTCTTTTTATCTCATCGACACGTCCGGACGGGAGTGCATCTCATAACTAAAAGACAGAAGTACACTTTAAAAATATACTTGGTAAAATGGACTATTGGGACCTCCTAATAGTCGATAAATACTTTAAATAGTTTTTCACCTCTTATATACATATACATATACACAGATATTATATATATATATATATATATATATATATATACAGGGTGTTTCAAAAAAAGGTAACCCCGTCTCTAGGATAGGTAAAAAACTGAAAAATAATTGGGGTTTGCTTAGTAAAAAATTTACTAATTTTTTACGATTTTGCCGAAACTACTGGCAACATTGTAATGCCATTTTATACGAATATGTTTTGGAAGCTGATACATCCCATGAATTTGTTTTTATATCTGATTCTCATAGAGGGCGCTAGTTACACGGATCGTACTAAGTATTAGTCAATATAACTTTTTTAAGAGTATAATTATTAATCAAAATTTCAAGCAAACTTTAACATCATTCAATTTACACGAAAAAGGTACTCTTGGTACAACTCGATACTGTGTGCCGTTCTTGGAATATTTTGATTTGAAAATTATGAAGTAATAATTGATGCTGGTAGTAATGATAAAGTTCTAATAGGTATACCTATATTTTCTCCAAGTGTGCCATGGAAATCTGATATTTATTGATTGTTATGACGATAAATCAACAATAATTAGAGTTTTGAAACCTTGTTATTTGTAAAATCAAATCAAAATGTACTCAAATGTAACACTGACATGTTATTAACCTTAGGCGAATGTTTAGGATGTTCTAGTGCAGCTGTGACACGTTATGCAGAAAAGTTTCGTAAAAGAAACTTACCAAGTAAAAAAACATTTAGAGCCATTGAACGACGTTGTCGAGAAACTGGAAATGTGGGACCAAATAAAATAAATTCTGGTAGACCAAGAACAATTAATAAAGAAAATAATATTTTAAATTTACTTGATCAAGATTCAACAGTTAGCGTAGGGAATACAGCAAGACAAACAAATACTTCTTCTTCAAGTACTTGGCGGATACTGAAAGAACAGCAATAACATCCCTCAGACATCATTACAGACAAGTCCAAGAGCTCTTGCCAGATGATATACCGGTTAGAGTGGATTTTTGTGAAACATTGCAACAAAGGACAGCCCACAATCCAAATTTTTTAAAATGCAATCTTTTTACGGACGAGGCCACCTTTACACGACAAGGTATGTTTAACTCCCATAATGCACACTACTGGTGTAATGAGAATCCACGAGTCAAAAGGGTATCACATTACCAACACTTATTTAAATTTAATGTTTGGGCAGCAACTTTAGGTAACAAATTAATAGGTTATCCATATTCTACCTGGAAATTTAAATGGTGATATGTATCTTGATTTTTTAAACAATTCCTTATTCGAGATATTAGAAGATTTAACGCTAAACGAGCGAAGATCTTTATTTTTTATGCACGATGGAGCTCCACCACACTTTGATAGAAGGTGTCGTAATTGGTTGAATAATCATTTTCCGAATCGATGGATTGCGAACACTTTCATTATAATTGGGGAGCACGATAGACTATGGATGTTTCATCTACATGACTGGAACTAAATCAAACCTAAATTAACTAAATACAATACACAATACGGCTATACTACGTCATGGAGCATTCCGTTCTAGTCCGGTAGAAAGTTTTTACTGTGAAGCTAATGAACCTCCTCCATGGTTTAAGCGATAATACTTTCTCCTCTCCTATGCTACTGCAATTTTTTCACACCCCTCCAATCCAGTATATCCTTTAAATGACGTAATCACTCCAACCTTATAACAACCCTCCATGTAACTTAATTATACATTTTTTCCTAGTCTTCTACAGCCACTATTAAAAGCTATCGATATGTCTGGGACCAAAACTGTACCATTTATTAATAATCTCTATTGGACCAACATACTCATGCAACATGATATTTCCCTCACCAAATTTGACAAGGAAGATACTAGTATTAATACATTAAGAATTACTAGTATATGAGAAATGAGTTAACACGCATAATCTTATTGACTTTATTTAGTAAAAACTACAAGCTAAAAACAATATGTAGTAAACAATGAACAACTAAATCGAAATAAAATGAAATGATATTAACTAATAACAAAATAAGCAACTATAACATTAATTAAGTGTGAGATTGATCAAATACATAATATATTGAGACATTAGTGTCATTAAGTGTAACCAACCCTATGGTAACTGAACAGTTCAGTTTTGACAGTCTTGACTTGAAGGTCATGCGTAATGAACTGATTAGGTACATACATACCATGGTGCATTTGTAATGACGCATAGGACTTTTGATTGAAACCTTTTTAAAATATCTACATTAGACCTGGATGCTAATCACCATAACTAAATCCCAAAAGAATCACCTTTATGACTGATTTATAAACTAATACCTTGTTATGTAGAGATAGTTGTGATATTTTACCAAGTAACCAGTAAAGTCTTCTACGCTTAAGGCCCAGTTAATTTCTTTTTATGACTAGATGCTTCTTTCATGATAACCGCGTGTCGAGGTGCATACCTAGGTATTTGACATGATATCTTGTTGTAACTTTTGGTTATTTAAAGACACTAGTGGCCACGTGTTTTTGTATTGGTGAATGATAGAGATTCGCTGTCTGTTTTTTTATTGAAAAACAGACACGGTCATGTCTACATAAAAAGAAGAAGAAAAAGAGGCTTCTCTTAGTTTGCGGAGTAAAACAGTGTACCAAACACTACCATTGTTTTATATAAAAAATTTTGAGATAATTAAACAATAAAATAATTGAAAATAAAATAATAGAATAAATTAAGAAATATCTAAATCAAATTATTTTATAATTTAGTATTCTTGCTAATATTTAAGCAATATGGTTGATTGATAAATAGGCCATAAATTTACGTAAGCTAACTTGATTTAACCCTAAAATTCCTCTAATTAATGAACAAATAATAATACTTATTCTAAAAAATAAAGAATTATAATTATATATACCAACAATTATTGGAGCAATTTTCTATCACGTTATCAAAATTATATTATTTATTATTCAATTTAATCCATCCTCCTATTTTTGTTATTAAGGCTGAGTTTAACATTATAGTATATGCATAATTTCAATTTGTTTCAATCAAAGGCTTAAGAAATATTCAAAAAGGCTGCTGAACAGTATTTCCTTCTTTAATATTCTTTGCGTAAAATAATTATACAACTTATATATTGTAATAATATTACAAGTAAATTGGAAGTTAAGAAAAACTAATTTATGTTTGACATTACGATTTCCACTCCGGAGATTGATTTAAAAAAAATAATTTTAAAAAATTTTGCGAAAATGTTGTCAACAAGTTGTTATTAGAGGTAATGTAGTTTTCCATAGATAGTGTAAGCTCATCGTTAAGAAAACTAAATATATGAGAGTTAGCAAAAAAAACTATATACAGTATACATGTATCTCGGCAGTAATATCAATTTCAGCTGGGATTCAACTATCAGAGTTAAAAGCCGTTTGATTGACATACTGCTATATTTTTCCAGTGCTAATGTATGCAGTGGAAGCATGGACCTTAAGTGAGGCGATGCCTAAACGCTTGGAAGCCTTTGAGATGTGGTTATATAGATGACTACTGCGCATAAGCTGGGTCGACAGAGTACGAAATGAGGAGGTCCTTAGACGCCTACACCAAACAACACAACTGGTCAATATAATAAAGAGACGCAAACTGGAATACTTTGATCACATTATGAGACACTCCGAAAAATATAAACTTTTACATCTGATCATTCAGGTGAAGATCCAAGGTAAACGCGGTCCTGGTAGAAGAAGAACATCATGGCTGAAAATTCTTAGACAATGGTACGGAAAATCGACTACTTCAGTATTTAAAGATGCTGTCAATAAACTCAGGATAGAGAATATGGTAGCCAACATGATATCCAACGATCAACAACGGTCATGGAACTAGAAGAGGCAGAAGGTCCTAGTGAAACACCTTGTATAACTGTCACATACCATACCTTAAATATTCATGCAAAGGTATAGCCGACCGTATAACGTTTATAACAAAATTGATACATTTTTGAAGTGTACAGTTCTAGCCCCATTTTTAACAGTAATTTTGCAATGAATTCAACCACCATAAAATACGAACACTTTCACAAAGAAAAGTAGATTTCCGAAAAAAAAAACGGAACAACTTAGTTATATGGATTATAATATCCTTTCAGATTTCTATGTGAGTGCAAAAATAAAAGCAATTTAATACTTCGCTCTTCCCCAAAATTGTATTTTTTGCTGGCAGTTTTCACCTCCAGAGTTGGAGCTAACTGTATAGCTGTACCATTTTTTCGTTATATTTCGCTTTAAATTAGAACAAATGTTAAGGATAAAATTTAAGCACACCATCATAAATACTAATATAAAAAGTACATTATATGAATATTAAGATTAATCGCACCAGAATAATTCCCCCTAATATGAAATATATCTGTATGCCTCCAAAAACCCCTTTCAAACATTTCTAATTTTTGTTTTGTTTTATTGTTCATATTTAAAGAGTTTGTATAAAAAGTAAGGTACACGTAAAACTAACTTTAACTCGTTTTTTTAACAAGTGGTTATTTTTTAATAAAATTCGTATAATAACATATTTTGTTCTAATACTAAGTGTACCACTTATAATGTGTTTTCCTATAAATGCCATAGGCAGTTTGACAGATACAATGTAAAGTTATAATTTAAATCACACTACATCCTTCTTTTTATTTGATCCATAATCTTTTCTATTCGAAAAAAAAACTTCTCTTTCATCTGGAGACTTTTTAGCAAGACAAGAGACTGAAACCCAAAATTACTTTTGCTGCGCTGCTCTGACGGGACAAAACAACTAGGCAAAAGACAATAATAGATTTTTCTATTATTGTCTTTCACTTCATTGTTTGATTTGTTATGGCGGGGTACATTGGTACGTGGACACCAAGGGACAATTCGAATTTACCGCCTTACTGCGATCCAATATTTCAGCTATTTCAGTTATGGGCGCGCTGTCACTCGACATGAAGCCATCATAACTCGTGTATGTGTAGGAATAGATTTAAACATTTTATGTCAATTGAAGATTTTAGGTATCAAAGGGTCAAAATAGGTTTTTAACATTTCATCATATGGTAATATAGTCCGCAAATTAAAGAGTGCTGCTATTCGTGATTTAATGTAATATTCTAAGACAGCTAGAGTTTAAATGCCGTATTTAAGTACAATTATAGAGTGCATTGTATAATGACGGCTTAATTCTTTAGACGCCAGGGTCGGTTGGAGAAGATGGACCAAATAGATGGGGGCAGATTGGTACAGTATACCAAACTGCCCCATGTTTTGTACACTGTACTAATCTGTCTAATTTATTAAATTAAGGATCTAGTAAAAATAGGTTTTGTTTTTTTTTGCAGAATGGTGGGAAATTACAATCGAAAAACAAATCGTGCAGATATAAATGCTGCAGATGTAAAGAATGCCGTGTATTAAAAATAAAAAAACAATTAGAAATGCCGCTTTAATGTTCAACATATTTAAACCCACTTTTTATAGGCATGTGAAAAAAATAAGGTTTAAAATCCTACATTTACAAATTAATGGTTCAGTAAATGAATCGCTTAGTGAAGACGATTCTCCACATCCGTCAAAATAGGCTTCTAGGCAAATCTTTTTAGCAACAGAAGAAGCTAAATTGGAAAATCATTTTTCAAAGTCATTAGCAATGCTTTTCGGTTTTACATATTCTAACGCCAAGTCACTGACTCATCAGTATGCAGTAGCCCTGAAAAACAACTTTCCTTTAAACTGGCCTCAAACTTGTCTTACAAGAAATTCGAAAACGTTAGTATTTATAGGACATCTGCTTTCAATTCAGCAAATATTACAGTACTTTTTTAAAATTATGCAGTGGTTCATACAAAAATAAATTTTCTCCGGAACGAATAGTAAACCTGGACGAAACAGGAATAACAGCAGTGTTGAAGACATCAAAAATTATTTGTCAGAGTAAGCCAAAGTAAGGTAGCTATGTGTATCTGCTGAAAGAGTAACGTTCTGCAGTATTAATACAGCGATTATTTTAACTGTCCCCCGTGTGTATATATTTCTATGATTTAGCTTACGAGGTCGTGTCATAAACGTACATATTTGTTGTAATCCAATTAACGACTACAATTAATACCGGAATCGTAAGCTCAATTTTTTAAAAATTGGATGAACTTTATTCGTTCTGACCATTGATTTGTTTTCAGCCATGTGGCTAACTTTTTCTCGATATTTTGATTCGGTCTATCTAATGAACCTTGTGACTTACTGTTCGGTTTGGTGACTTGTTTTTGGGTTTTTCGTGGACAATTTTTACTTCGTCCCACATACTGCAGATTTCTTTAATAACATTGTTTGTTTACAATGCAATTCTCGACTATTATCGCTCTGTAAAATGTATGGAGCTCCAAATATGATGAACACATCCAAGAAATGGTACGCAACTTCTTCGGCACGCTTGGTTTTTAATCCTATGTGCTGAAAAAATTTGGTAAGATCATTCCACAGTGATGTTCTTATATTTCGTCTTAAGTTATTTCATCGTTCTGTTGCGTGTTGGTGTTGGTGGTGACTTATATCCAATTGTAGAGTAGATGTTTTGGATAATGCATAAGGGACTGGAGGCTGCATGGTAAAGTACCACCGCTTTACCATGCACTTTACCTTACCATGAACTTTCTCACCATACCCTCGTCAGTACAATACTATATATATATATATATATATATATAGATATATATATATATATATATATATATATATATATATATATATATATATATATATATATATATATATTCCAGTCGAAGTGTCCACTCGAACATCGACAAGAAGCAGACCATCCAGAGAGACTTGAAAATGGCAAGTGAGATCTTGCCGAAACGTCGTCAAAATGGTTTTTATCAAAACCAACAACATTTAACGCCGAGTCAAACCCGGAATACCATTGATATAATATATATATATATATATATATATATATATATATATATATATATATATATATATATATATATATATATATATATATATATATATATATATATATATATATATATATTCCACATACCACCAGATTTTTACAGTAAGTTACAGATCCCTAAATTGGTCACAATTTTGTTTATATTACTTAAAACTGTTAAGATATGTGATTTCACAAATAAATTTGTATCTATAAAGTTTACATACTAAGTTTACAATTAAATATTTAACTTTATCCTAACTCGTCCCTGTACTTCACTCAAAAAATGTTGCACCTATATGGAACGAATTGAGAAGTAATGAAATTCAGTAGCATAGCTCCACTCAACTAGAAGAATTTCCGATGGATACTTTTACTAGCTATTGATTTGGGTAAAATGTGTTGCTTAAAAAGAAAGAAATTTTTACCGCCGATTTAATATTTAAATTAGCATTTGTTGGCGAATGCAATTTTTATCTTAATCTATTCAAATGTAATAGCAAATTAAACGAAAAATTTGTCGTATTCAGAGTAAAAAACGTTTTATTTCATTAGCGATTTACTATTCTCCATGTGTCGATGCATTTAGTCCATAAGATCTAGAGCAGTATCTAGGTAAAAAAAAATTAAAGACACTATAGCTATAATTTTAAATTACTCAACTAATAAAAATTCTTGTAAATGTAGTCAAAAAATATAACAGTAATGAAGTCCCTAGATATGATTGTTAAGTGATTCAGGAATGAAACAAAGGAATCATTAAGAAGTTTTTGTAGCTTTTCGCAGTCCTTATTTTTTAATGGTGTATGGTATACCTGGAAAAAACCTAATAGGAACCAAGATAGATTTTCGATCTAATAATAGTGAGAAGAACTAACAAAACCATAACACAAGAAGTCAGAGTGTATAGACAAGTAGAATGTACAAGTTATCATCGTTTGGTATTGGAAAAATTTATATATACGCGAAAACAGCAACAATTGCAATATACAAAGTGATAACGAATTAAAAAGCGTCACAAATACGAAATTTTTAAAGTAGAATCTTTTACAATAATTTAATGTTAGAGTCTTAAATCAAAATAGGTTGCAGATATTAATATCTAAAAGAAACACTAATTAATACATAAAAAATATACTTGGTAAGAACAAAATAAATAAATACTTAGAAAAATACAGTGAAGATTTAGAAGAAATGATTAAAAGAAAAGAAGATTCATTCCATACGTGGTTGAAAGATAAAACTCCAAGAACACGAGATGAATACGTTACTATTAGGCAGCAAGTGAAGCAAGCAGTACAACTGGAGAAGAACGAATACTGGGTGAGCTATAATGGATCTACGAAAGTTTGGAAAAAAGTATTACAAATAATTATACCAAATAAATGGACAAAACATTTGACATTGTTACTACAAGATAATAGATCCTAATATGAGACATTTAAAATTTTGACAGCAATGAATAGCAACTACTGAAATCACAGAAGTAGATATAAACAAAGCATTTAAAAAGCGACAAACAATAAAGCACCCGGACCAGGAAAATTGTTTAATGGAATTGAAAGAGAGGAAGACACTCCAAGTAAATGGAATTTATCATACATGTCCATATTTAAAATAGGAGACAAGAGACCTACTAATCACTATAGATGGATTAGTCGAACGCTTTCGATTTTAAGAATCTTTTCAGCAGAACTAAGAGATAAAATATCACAACACATGGATAAATACAGTAAAGAACAATCAGGTATCCCGAAATCCAGATCATGCCTCAACAGCATATTTATCATGATATAAGCCATCGAGAAAAACATTGAAACACATATGACCTTCATAGGTTTTCAAAACGCGTATGACAGTATAACCAGGAACCAATTATGAAAAGCAAGCAAATTCTATGAGGAGATCATTTCAATCTGGTAGATTTTGCTTCCTCAACTATAGCTGACCATGTTTTTCTTTACTTTGCTTGTTTTTCTTATTCTTGTATTTCTAGGTTCTTTTAAATCCTGGTTAATCCATCTCTTGCTGGGAATACCTCTCGGTCTCTTTCCATTTATTTCTTTTCTAATTGCTGTGTTTGTATTTCTCCATAAGAAAGTTAGTACGTTTAAATATTTTCCTTAAATTATTTTTCCCATCTGAGAAATTGATCCTCTCGTTCACTAATCAAAGTTCATGTTTCTGTTGCATACGTTAATACATGAGTTAATACTAATTTTGACTTTATAATATTCTGTAGTCTGTAGAAGCATTTATTTCCAATTGAAATTCTCGCCGTTATTTCATCACTGTTTTAATTTCCTTCTGTAACTATTAATCCTAAATATTTGAAATGGTTTACGCTTTCAAATTTTTGCTCACTCAAGGATATAAATGCCTTTCATTTGTACTTTTTCCCGAGTTGTTTTCATGTACTTTGTCTTTGAGACATTAACTTCTAGACTCATAGTATATGTCGCTTCTTTAAAATATTGTAAGTCTTGTAATGTCCAGCTAACTACGTCTATATCATCTGCGTAAGCTACGACTTAGTACGTAGTGATATTCCCCGGTAATTAGTGCAGTCTAACTTATCTCCCATCTTGCGTATAGGGCATATCACTGCAATTTCCATTGTTCCGGCATTATTTCTGTATTACATATATCTAGTATTAACTTTGATATTTCACTCTGCATTCCATGTCCTCCATATTTTAGCATTCCTACGGTTCTTGTATCGCATCCTGGGGCCTGGTTATTTTTCATTCTTTTATTACATATTTTATTTCTTCTTCTGTGTATATAGATCTGGATCCGCCTCTCCGACTAATCTTAGCTCTTCTATTTCGCAATGTTAAGTTCGGAAAAGGTACCCTATGGAAATATTTGGGTTATGACAGATCAAAATGCGGTGAAGATACAACGGTGACTGAACGCTAAAAACTTAAGTCTTGCTGCAACCGAATATCTGACACGCTTCTTTAATCGTCTAAATGAAACTGTCATAATACCTCAAGACTGGCCCACGACCACATATATACCAGTACTTAAAAAGCATAAGGTAAGGAAATCTGATGATCACAGAACAATATCTATATTTAACCGTATTTAAAACAAATACGATAAATATCTAAACCGCTTACAATACGGCTTCAGAAAGGATGCAGGATCAAAAGACTAATACAGAACCTAACGTTAATCGCAAAAACATGTTTGGAGAGAGCAAAGAAACCTCTGAACCTGCGTTGTTAATTTCAAAAAACCTCCAACAGGTGGCGTAGAATAGACGTGATATTACTATGGTAACACTAAATTGGAAAACATTGAATGAGGAGCAAGTCAAGGGTATGTTCTGTCTCAAATTCATGTTGATATATAACTGAATATATAATCCAATCTTTGCTAGAAGAATGTACGGAGGGAGCAAGAATTAATGATGATATGATAAACAAAATAAAGTATACAGATGATACGGTTGATATTATTAAATAAACAACATCTTCAGATACTGATGAATATACTCACAGAAGAGACCATCAAATAAATTGCCCACTTCACCATTCAAAGGAAGTCGAAAGAAGAATTGAAATCGCCAAAGCATGATTCATGAACAGGAAAAACTATCCACTAGGAAACTAAATTCCTGTAGCTAGCAGTATATCATGTATCACAAAAAATTTATTTAAAAATTCGTTTATAAAAGGTATAATATTAAAGACCCCATCGGGCTACATCACAGAACGTTTTCGGTGCTGTGATGTAGCCCGGTAGGGTTTTTAATATACTCAATGACCTTAGAAGTGTTACAACTAGAAGGAATAAATTCTTGAACTTAATTTTTTGGCAATAGAATGACATTTAAAACATGCTATGATAACAATATCAATGTTTTATCTTTTCTACTTTTTGTAAAAATAAAGTTTTACCTTTAAATTTTTTTGTGAAGATATCGATTTGTAAAAACCGGTTTGTATAGAAATTTTTAGTTATTATTCCTCAGTCTAATTGTATTCAGTGTAAGAAAATGCCTCGAGTTCGAAGACATCAAAATTACCACCATGTAAGCGATTTTGACAGGGGCAGAATTATTGTGTATAGAGATATGGGTTTGTCGTATCGCGAAATAGGCCGTCGCGTTAATTGTACGGCAATGACGGTTATGCGTGTCTGTCGTGTGTGGACAAACGAAGGTAGAGGAACACGAAGAAGACCTACTGGTCAACCGAGGCGTACCACAGAGCGTCAAGATAGGTGCTTTAGATTACTTGCTCTGCGAGACCGTTTTGCTACTTCGCGTCAAATTGCTGACCAATGTTTTGGAGTAGTAGGTAGACCTGTTAGTATGCGTACACTATATCGTCGCATTCAAGCCTTTGGACTGGTTTCATTCCGCCCACGACTAGTGCTTCCTTTGACTGCGGATAACTGTCATCAACGTTTGAATTGGTGCAGAGAACGGCAGCATTGGGTGGTAGAATGGCGTAATGTAGCATTCAGCGATGAATCAAGATTCTGTTTAGGAACGCATGATGGTCGTAGGATGGTAAGACGCCGCCGTGGAGAGCGACGAGATATCGGGTTTGCTGTTAAGAGACTTGTACACAGGACAGTTCAAGTAATGGTTTGGTGGGCTATTGCCTGTGGTAGCCGATCACCACTTGTGTTTATTCGAGGCAATATGACAGCTGGGCGTTATGTTGATGACATCTTACAAACCACTTTACTGCCTTATCTCGACGGCCGTCGAGACGTCCTTTTTCAGCAAGACAACGCGCGTCCTCATATTGCTCGTCAAACTATGGATTTTCTCCAAGAAGCTGGCGTTAATGTTTTGCCGTGGCTACCCCGTGCTCCGGATTTAAATCCTATCGAACATGTATGGGATATAATGGGAAGAAGACTCTCCACTTTGCACCATCCTCCACAAACTCTGGCACAGTTAATACATGAAGTTCAAGTTGCTTGGAACGAGGTGCCACAAGCAGACATCGACCATCTCATTTTGTCAATGCCTAGACGTATACATGAGTGTATTTAGCTACGGGGTCGCCAAACACATTATTAATTTTTTTTTGATTACTTGTTAATAAAAATTCTTGACAACGTTATCGTTTCATTCTTGATGTAAATCTATTATGTTGCCAAAAAATTAAGTTCAAGAAATTATTCCTTCTGGGTGTAACACTTCTAATGTCACTAAGTATATTATTATTTATTAGATAATAATAAATGCAAAACATAATTTTTTTGAAAAAACTATATTTTGCAGGATTCATGTCAGAAAATAAAATGTTGTATATGATGCCTGCTTCTGTATGGCTGCGAAACATGAACACTCAAACAAAGAAATATGAATAAGTTATCCGCATTTGAAATGTGGCTGTACAGAAGAATGTTGCGAATAAGTAGAACCACAAGAACAACCAATATAGAAAAGCTATGAAGGATAAATATTCTCCACATCTGTTAAGGATTGTCACAGGAAAACTTCATATCTCGAACATATAATGCGCTAAAAAAAATATAAACAACTACAACTAATTATTAAGGGAAATATTGAAGGAAAACATGGTATAGGAAGAAAGAAGAAATGGTGGCTCAGGAATATAAGTGACTGGACCAGAACTGAAGGAAACGCTCTCATACATCAAGCCTACCATAGACAAGAGTAATAATGGTCGACAACATTAATAGAGATTGTACATAGAAGGATAAGGTGTTTTATTATTATCTGAAGAACCAGCACATTATAAAAAAGTTAAAAATAACGTGACAAGGAAAAAAGCTCACAAAAAAATGCATAAAATCAACATAACTTGGGGTAAAGTTAGGTCGCATTCTTACATTTAAACGTCAAACTTACATATAATATAATTCGTAAGTTAATTGGAAAAAATTAGAATCTCAACAGTGTGCTAAAATATCAGCTCTGGTTTTCTGTTTTTCTGCAGCAGAGTAGTCAATCCTGGTTTGCTCTGTTCTGTTCCGCTCTGCTAATATTCACTATGTTGATCCCGCTATAAATGGGACGGCTTAAATAATATCTGTATGTTTGATCTAAGTATCTGGGTATGTAGTCTGATATCTGGGTGTTTAATACTAACTATAGTTTAAAAGACCGACTTGTAATCAGTACTTAAGTAAGTCGCATGGTGGAGGTGCCACTTCAGGGCCTCTCAGTCTGCCTGGTTTTTTGTATGAGTTTTCTACCTATTAGTCGATGTGTTCCAGGTATTTTATCTCGCCTCTCACTCTCTTTCTCTCTCTCTCTCGTCAGTTGAACAGCGTACTCGTTGTATATTATATATAACAATATTATTAAATATTGTTTGTATGTAATATTTTCACTGCTTTAGTTTATCTTTTCTCATATGGATAAATTGCGCTTTTATGTCTAACAGTAAAATTTTCTGGTATTTATTATTGTTATATGTAAATCCTTTAACTTCTTAAAATGTGTACAACACATTTAAATCATAGATACATAAAATTATCAGAAGAACGTTATTTTAAATGTAACAAAAACTAAATACTTTTTCAAAATTTATACTTTGAAAACGTCTTTCGACCTGGAGGCCGAAACAATAAATAAAAAAAAATAAAATAATTGCAATCTTAACGTTGTTGTTAATCCTTTTTATGTAGTATATTAATTACAAACCGTAATTTTAGTAGTTTTGGTAATTTCAACATTACCAATATACTCAATTAAATCAGATTATATCCTATTTTGTTTGCTTTGCTTTACACTATCTTTTATAGGAAGAAAATAGAGATTTTACAAAGTCGTATCTGAAATCTAATGTATCTGTTAGTTGTCCATTATCCAAGCCCTTTTGGAACTTACTTCCCAGATGCGGTTAAAACAACAAGCATCAATACAATTCACGATGTAGCTGTATCTCTATCATTCACCCTTGTCGGCACGTCATTCAGAGAAATGTCTGTAGCACACTAGATCACGAAATCATTCATCGATTGCGGAAGTTTGTAGCTTAATGTTAAGAATAATGATGCTTATCTCAATAAACCTTAATTTTTAGTTTTTCAATACACAAATAAAAAGTTTAGCCATAATAACTTATTTAGTTTATATGTTTCATTGATTTTAAACTGAAATAAATATTTTCACAAGGAAACGTCTTCCAAATGTACACATATGTGGTATTGAGTATTGAGATTAAACACTTATGTACATATCACCCAAACTAGCACACGTCAGAAGGTATCAGTTTTATCAGACTAAGTTAACGCAGCAAAATTAAGTGTCTTCTTTCAAAAATATTTTTAATAATGAGAAATAAAAATTCTTACTACTAAGGTAGAATCTTTATTCTGAAACAGTTGTTTCTTTATAGTATTATATGTAACTTCTAGAAAAAATATACATATACATATATATTATATTATTATATTAATAATCTTAGATTCTTTTACGACACTGTTATCTTATGATATAGTCTACTATGATATAGCATGATTTGGATCTCTCTCCTTAAAATTTGGTGTCATGTGTCCGTCTTTCAATGCTATAGGGATATTTTCGTCCTTTCAAGTTTTGGCCATTAGTTTCTACATCCGTTTCAGCATCTCCTCTCCTCCGTTTTCCTTTCCTTTCTTTTCCTTCCCCTGTTTTTTGATTATTTTATATTTGGGTAAAAACCCGTAACATTTAGTGGCTCAAAACATGTACACTTAGACACACTGATGATGGAATATAGATTCCGAAAACGTTTTGTGATGTAGCCCGATTGCGTGTTTGAATTATATACCTTTTATAAAGGATTTTTAAATAAATTTTTTGTGATACATGGTATACAGCCAGCTACAGGAACTTAGTTTCCTTGTGGATTTTAACATTTTATCAATCTATCAGCCTACTTCCAACCGTAAGCATAGTTTTGAAAGATAGCTGCTACAAAATATATACGCAGATCATGAAGTTCTAACATTACTACCAAAACATCGGTTTGGTTTTCGGGAAAATCACTCTACTATCCAGCCAGTCCATCCAATGATAAATAAAATATTAATAAATCTTGAAGAAAAGAAATACTGCAACGCTATATTCCTAGAGATCTCATAAGCGTTTGAAAAAGTCTGGCACAGAGGTCTGCTTTAAAGAGTAAAAATCCAGTAACTATTTTCTCTTTCTTAAATCCTACATATCAAATAATATTTGTATTTCTATGTAAAATTCAACGACTAACAATCCAACCTCTATCCTATCAACTCTGAAGTCCCACAGGGTAGTGTTCTTGGGACGCTACTTTCCTCACTCTACACAGCTGATATACCAGAAGAGACTAATAATACTACAATCGCTTCCTTTGCTGAAGACGTAGCAACACTAACTGTAAACACAAGCCTCACAAGACGTGATACCTAACAACAATAATCTGCGTGTTAAATAAACGAAAAGATCGCTAAGTACAGACCTTTAGAAACACATACAAGGAGACAATGAAGAATAGAAAGGACCACAATAACTATTATTATATCCACTTTGGGTGTTATTTTGATAAAACCTCCTAGAAAATATAAAATGGTTGGGACTGAGTGTTTATCTGTATAAAACCATAGAAAAAGCTATCCAGATGAGTAAGAAAATTTTTGGGATATTCCAGTATACCAAGTCACCTAGAGCTCCATAACACGAAAAGAGGCAATATAGTAACAACTAAATTATTAATTTGGTATTGTAAAGTGAAACGCTTAGTAGCTAAAGTATTTTAACACTCTTTTGGTATTGTAAAGTGGTATAAAATATATATAAAATGTCTTCAGGGGAATGAGTTTTCACAAAGAAACAAAAACATCATCCACGTAGCGCAGTAAAAAGAACACCATTACCGCGGAATCTAGGAAGAGGGAGAATTATGGACATAGGTAAGCTATTGGAAAAACAGATTGCTAATTTACGTACCTACATTCAGAAGCTGGCTAAGACATCTACTTTACATCAAGCAATTTGCGCAGTGAAAACTCCAAAAAGGGTTTCTATCAGTACCGCCGCAGATGTTTTGTCACGAGATCTAACCCATTTTTAGATAAAGAATTCTTAGAGCCTTTAAGGAGCATATCAATTTATTTTAAATTAATAAAACATTATACTTTTTTTCCTTCGTTAAAAAACAAAATTTATTCTAATCACATTTTTAAGTAGAGACCGTTAGAATCTTAACCTAAAACCACAATTAGAAACTACCGGTAAAGTATTACAAACGTTGAGCAAACCTCAAAGAGAGGATGATTTTGAATTCTAAATAGCTTTAGTTAAAAGCTGTCTTCTAGCCTGTAATATTCCACTCAGAGCACTGGAGTCTTTACTTATAATGCAACTCGCTACTTACTTTATATAATATGGAAATTTAATGATTAAAATTAAAAAACTTTGCATTAAACTAAAATGACAGAAAACCATTAGGGTGTGAAAAGAGAAAACTATATACAAAGTGTCAAGAAAATATCTCGAATACAGATCTTCTAAATTTAAAGCACAAAACGGAGCTCAAGTAGCAGTAACAAAGGCTAAAGCAAAAGAGATGAAAATATAAACCACAACTTGATGCCACGTAGGGTGAAACAAAGATCGGGCCGAACAACGAAAATTGCCGAACATAGAGCAAAGAAAGCAAAATATTTTAATCAGAAAATCCCTGTCAAAGTTAAAATATACTTTAAAAATAAACAAAGATAAAGCATCTGGACCAACTGATATCATTGGGAAGTGTTGGATAACAGGTTTGTTTATTATTAGAATTATGGAAGTAGACAGTAGACCAATGCCAGACGAGTGGAGAAACAGTATATTATTATTTGTATACAAAAACAAAGGAGATGTTTACAAATGCACAAACTACACGGCCATAAAACTACTTAGTCACACGATGTAAATATGGGAAAGAGTAATTGGTTGAATGATGTGCGCCGAATCCAAAATATCTGAAAATCAGTTTGGATTTATGCAAAGTAGATCAACAACAGATGCAATTTCTGTTAGATGTTAGATCAGATAAGAAGAAAACTACATGATAACGTTACCTGGTGTTTAATATAATATGCCAATGATGTGTTAGTAGGAAATACTGAAAAGCGTTTATAACAAAAGCTTGAGCAAGGGAAACAAGCTGTTAGGCTTAAGCATAAGGAATATTTTTTTTGTTCATTCCTTATCTGTTATGTAGTTCCATTCTCTTGAGTTATTACCTTCTGATAGGAGTGTAGTAGTTATCGTGGTACTGTAAAAAGTCCAATACACAAAAAAATATCCTCTCCCTAAACAACCTTTTTGCGTTTTTAGAAAATACTAAAGGTAGCAATGACTCCTACCATGAAGCCCTAAAGTTTACAAACGACATCAACAAACTCTGTAGAAAATAATGGTATATTAACATTACCGTGTCTTTGACAAACAAATCCCAGTGACGATAAATCTTCCTCCGATACTTTTCTTACCTCCCAAAACTCTATAAAATAATCTTACAAGTTTTGTTTTTACAATCTTAGCTGTTTTTCTTCTTTCTGTATCATCTGTCTCTTTAACACAATGGAATTGCGATGGGGTTCACGCTCGTCTAGAACGCATTCAACAACTCATCCAAGAGACCGCTCCAGATCTTTTTTGTCTACAAGAAACAAATTTAAAGAAAATCCAAAATCGCTACCTAAAAAATTACATAGACTATCATTAGGTCAGATTCACATACTTACGGTAAAGTGATGGTACTTCTATTTTTGTATAGTCAGATATATATTCCAAAAAATTTAACATCGCATTTAACTTCGCTCAAAAATATACAGGAAAATATTTCGTTAAATCTACACCAAATAGCAGTGCCTTGAAGGAATGACTTTTGTGCTGTAGCCGTTCGTGAATAAAGAAAAGTAAAAAGATTTTGTCTTTATATTATTCTTTTTCTTCTAACACACCTCCAAGTCAATTTTGGAACAAAACTAAACATACGAAATATCAATGCATCCCTTACAATATCCCCGCCTTAATTTATGACGACAAAATAGTGACTTAAAGTCAAAGTATGGCCAAGATTTACTTTTAATCCACTTATTTTTACTCACTTTTACAATCACTATCAATCCAAAACGCTAAACCAAAATAAGTCTCCTTTACACTCTTTTAACATCCGAAGTGGTAAAACTAACGATATCTCCAACTAAATAAACTTACCCTTTTCTTAACAAGAATTGACTCTAGCTCTATCCACAACGAAAAACTCTGGTGGCTCCAATAACATCCTCTCATTTTTTTTTTAATGTGAATGAAAAACTTTACATAAATTGCTTCAACTGTATAACCTAATCTGGTCCCGACAAGAATTTGCTTCCAAATGGAGAGAATCTATTATACATAATGACGGTATTAGATTTTTGTTTTGATACAAGGCAGCGACAACCGCTTATTCGTATTTCGACCTCTTTAGGTCTCGTCAGAACGGTATAGTCACTGCTCTGAACCAAAACAAAAATCTCTCCCGTCCTAGACAATAGATATCAAAATAACTATATACGGACGTAACTACGCCATCTAAAAACAAAAAGGGAAATCAAACGATTTCTACCTAGCGAAACCGAATTCAAATTTTTACCACTGTGTTTCCTAAAACTTGCGAAACAAACAGCTGGATAAATTACTCGGCAAGGGAATCTAAAATTGCATTCCACATGCCGTTCATCCTGGTCAAAATTCGTAGTGAACTCAGTTTCTGGTACTCCAAACGAAGTAAGCAATAAAACATAATGACGGTATTTAGGACGGGAGAGATTTTTTTTTTATTTCAGAGCAGTGACTATACCGTTCTGACGAGACCTAAAGAGGTCGAAATACGTATAAGCGGTTGTCGCTGCCCTGTATCAAAACAAAAATCTAATACCGTCATTATGTTTTATTACTTACTTCGTTTGGAGTACCAGAAACTGAGTTCACTACGAATTTTGACCAGGATGAACGGCATGTGGAATGCAATTTTAGATTCCCTTGCCAAGTAATTTATCCAGCTGTTTGTTTCGCAAGTTTTAGGAAACACTGTGGTAAAAATTTGAATTCGGTTTCGCTAGGTAGAAATCGTTTGATTTCTCTTTTAGAATCTATTTTATTGACTATAATAAAGCAGCTCTCTTCCAACTTTTTTAACTCGTTCAGGCCAATCTGTACCCGTTGTACCCTTTGCAAATAATTGGAAAAAATGATCAACAAGCGATTAATTTTGTAAGTAGAAAAAAACAAAATCCTTAACCCTGATCAATCAGGTTTGAGACCTAATCAAAGTACCACTGATTATTTAGTGATTTTGCAAACAGATAAAGCAAATGCTATGACCACCAAGCAAGACGTAGTGACAATAATTTTTGATCTAGAAAGTGCTTTCGTTACAAGTAAGTTTGTTATCCTTGTTGGTAAAAATTGGTAGAAAATAATCTTACGGCCAACCTATTATGCTTTATAAACAACTTTTTGAATGATAGAAATTTCAGAATCATAGTTAACGGCGTATTATACGACATATGTCATCGAAAATGGTGTACCCCAAGGCTACTTTGAGTTATACCCTTTTCCTAGTAGCCATCTATAATATTTGCTTTCGTATAAAATCTCCCAATAGATTTGCTCTATACGCAGAGGACCTTATTTATACTGTTAAGGAAAATCTACAGCTGCAACCTAATCGTTATTATAAAATTGTGTCGTGTCCCTTAGTATATGTAAATCTAATATAATTAAATTTACGAGAAAATACAGAAACAGCTCAGAAATACCCAATAAAAAGTAAATTGATTAAGTTTTTAGGACTAACTGTTGATAACAAACTCACCTGGCATCGTCATATCTACTAAATAAACGGCAAATGTTTAAGCAGAATGAATCTGTTACGGACATTGTCCCACCATTAATGAGGTGCCGATGAAAGTGTACTACTTATAATATATCGAGCTAGTGGTTGTATAGTACTTGTCAGCATCTAATAATTTATTACAATCGTTAAACTCTGCTCACAACACTGCTTTTTGAATATGCCTAGGAACATTTCGATCCAGTTAAGCTTAAAATCTCTGTAAAGAATCTCATGAACTTCCCCTTTACCTTCGGAGACAGTAACTATCGAATCCGACTAACCCAGTATTTATTCTTCTGACCTCGTCAATACCTGTACTCGTAAACTCGCCCAGATATATATTTTCAATCCCACAGAACCTCTAACCCCTATAACAAGACCGAAAATTATTTTAATTACTTGCGTCTATAAAATCAGATTCCCCGCCATGGTTTAGAACACCTCCTTTTATAAACACTTGCCTTTATAAATTATTTAATAAGCAGGAAACAAATAATATAATTCTTCGACAATATTTCAAGGATATTGTGAATACATCCCACTATAATAAGGTACTTTATAGCGATGCATCCCGAAACGCAGATGAGCTTGGCTGTTCACTACAAATTTTCAGTATTGCAAAAGCTCCCGAATTTCCTTATGACAGTCATTAGAGTGTAGCTCTGTGTATTGATTCCTTATATGCAATTTATTTGTTGAAAAATATTTTCCATCAACATCACTTGGTACAAAAAATACTAGAAATCGATCCATCTTCACACTTCTGGAGGGACTTCAATAACAATAACATGGGTGCGTTCTCACAAAGTTGCAAAAGAAGCACCTACATCCAACTTACCCATCTACAGCATACAACTCCAAGAATATATTAAATAAAAATTCAAAAGGAATATCCAATGCAAGTGGCAAGTATCTTATGCCCTCTACAGACCATTGCTATAACTGTCAAGCACATCGTTATAGAATGTCAACACTACCAGGCCAATCTCATTGACAATAATATAAAGAAACAGCTTAAAAGAACTTCTCAACTGTTCAAGCAGACTCAAAAGCTTAACAAACCTCTTTAAGGTTACACAATTGTTTAACAAAATATAATTTACATAATATTGTTATTCTTTAACAGTTAACATTACAGATACTTAACATACATTAACTATTACAGATACTTAAGCAGTTACTGCTTAAGTATCTGTAATGTTATTACTCATAACTCTGTACTATTGTAAACTTTTGTCCCGTGTCAATGACCAAAGATGTAGAGACACGTTAATTCTAAATAATTTTTTTTTAGCTTAATCCCTTATTAACTCAATACTTAGCAATAAATTCTAGTTTATACTGTAACATAGAAGTAACATCACAACAAAGAAAAAGAAGAGTTAAAATATGTTTAATGGCTCCAAACTACGTTGTTGGGCACGATTTTTTTAACAAATCGATTCAGTAATACTATAAAACCTACAATTTTCCCATAAGTTATTTATTTTGTTTAAAAAGTGATGGTGTCAGCTTAATAGACAACTGTTTATAACTGTAGTTAACAAAATATAGAGTATTGTGTGCAATTAGCTCACATAATCCAACAACTGCATGGTTTAGTGAACGATAAGGACGTAAAATTTATTAACATAGATATGATGTGTTCTAAATGCACATTTCAAAAATTGTAACAGACGCATTAATTCAGAATAAAAAATTGCATCATATTCACATGAAAATATTTTGAGCTGGACCCTGTGCGCTGCCCTATTAGAGGGTTAAACTTTTATCAATCAAATACAGCAGTCATATATCATTTGAAAAGCGCTGTGTATAGGGGTTTTAAAACACCACCCCATTAATACGAATTTAAGGTCTCTTCAAACGGTCTAATAAAAAGGGCATATAAAATGCGTACCGAAAATATTACCACTAATGCCTGGTTATTCGTAAAATCTGAAAGTTTTATGGTATCCTCACTTTTTACTGTTATTGTTATTTAAATAACAAAGTGTATCTCGGTACTGAGTTACCTACACTTTTACCAGCGTTAAACTACGTTCGCTTTATTACGCCATAAAGGGCAAAATACAGGGAACGTAGTAAAAACATGCAAAGAGCTTTTTAATTTTTAAAAAAAATGCCCTCAAAATTTTTAACGTCTTACGCAATAATACAGAATCTTAATCAAAAATAATGATCAAGGACTTATTGGATTTGCGATGGAAAGAGATATACAAATGTACGTGAGTCTTCTCAGATGAAATGGCAGTGAGCCAGATAGATCATATTATGATTGAAAATAAATACATGAATGCCATTTAAAAGGTATGAAGTATGGGACGAGCATATAAAAATCATACAAAGATACCATTGGCTTGTCTTACCAAGAGTTTTGAACGAATGATTGAGTGTCGACTAGAATATTTTATTGAAAGCAATTCTCTCCTATCCACTACCTAGTATGAATTTCGGAGAAGCCATAGTACTATAGATGCATTATGCATGTTATGCCTATTTGTTGACCTAAAAGGGGCATACGATGTTGTTGATATCATAAAAACGATATTGTGTAGAATGGTAATGGAATGGAATATTGTAATATTTTAATACATTTTTTTTTAAACAGAAAAATTTATATTCGTGATCACAAAAATTTACTTTACGGACCAAGAAGAGTATACAGTGATACCTTAAGAACCGGCAAAATAACGCAAAAGATAGAAATCATAATACGTTGTGAAATAAAAAGAGATGAAAGTAGTAGAGGTGGGAAATTATCGATAGAAACCTCTAATTTACATTAAATTACATTAGGACTATCGATAGTTTCCCACCTTTAGACGTTAGCTTATGAGCTAGTTGACATCAGTCATAATATTACAAGTATGACGTCGAATATTTACATTTTTTAAATTTCGCATAAAGTAACAACTGATTAAAGGCAATAAAGCAAATGTAAGTAAACAGTTTAATTTGTAGTAATTTGATAATTAATTCTGTGTTGACGAATACAGAATAACAAGCTATGATAATTCTGTATTGAGAAGAGTGTATGCGACGTCTCAAATCATAGTTTATTATTGATCAATATTTTAATTTTGGATAAAAAAATACTTCTACTTAAACTGTTTTACTTACATTACGTGATACGTATAATGGTATTACTATGACTGAAGTCAACCAGCTCATAAGCTGACGTCTAAAGGTGGGAAATTTTCTATAATTCTAATGTAATGTAAAGTAAATTATAGGTTAATATAGATAATTTCTCACCTCTACTACTTTCATCTCTTTTTATTTTACAACGTATTATGTTTTCTATCTTTTGCGTTATTTTGCCGGTTCTTAAGGCACTCATCCCTGTATAACAGTATGCCGCAAGGATTAATATAAGTCCACTTTAACTTAACATGTAGACAGCAGAACTGCATAGTTTGATAGATGCCTATATAAAAGATGATATTTGTTTCTATACTATCCATAGTTTATATGAGCGATATATTACAGACTTAAAGTATATTTTTTGCGGTATGCGTGATTGGTTATATACTATGACATCGAGAGACATAAAGAACTATTAAGTAGTTAAAGAAAATATTCGATTTACGAAATTATTTTTACCTTAACATTATAACCTAACAATTATAATTCCGAAATATCCGGATAATATGCGGAGAGAACAAAATAATCATCTATACGGATGGATTAAAAAATAGATTTAAAACAGGTATTGCATTCTTATTTTGCAGTACTAACCATGTTGAGCAATATCAAGTACCACATTATTTACTTATTTTTAGTGCAGAAATTATAGTTATTAGGAAAGCTTTAGAATGGTGTAAGATTAGTTTATCTTTATCTATTCTATGGTAATTTTAACACACTCTCTTTCAGTTATGTACGCCATTTAAAGCTTTCCTTTAAATCATTATAAAAATAATATCATACTATCTATAAAAAATATAAATATATAAATATATAAATATATATATATATATATATATATATATATATATATATATATATATATATATATAAACTTCAAGGGTATGGTGTATGAGTTAGATTAGTCTGGGTTACAGGTCATTCAGGAATAACTGGAAATGAAGCAGCTAATCTGGCTACTAAAAAAGAACTTAACTTATATTATTAATTTATATAAAGCTGATGTTAGGTTTAAATGGGAAGCTCAGCACAGTAAATCTTTAACTATATCAGAAAGTCTCTATTTTACAATCCATTCAGTTTGTCAACAAACAAATATTTCTCACACCAATTCGTGAGGTATAGTCTAGGTATAAAATATTTATTATATCACATTTAAAACTGAATCGTGGACGCTTTCCATCATATCTGTTTTGGCATAGTATCTTAGAGTTTCCGTGTTGTCTCCACTGTCCAGAAAAACCTTTTGCTGATATAAATAAAGTTTTCTTAGAGTGTCAAAAATATACTGCATATACAGATATACTGTACCAAAAACTAAAAAATTCTGCAAGTCTATCAACTAACATTCCTACTTTATTGGTACAACAAGAGAAAGAAATATTCAACATTTTAATCAAGCTTGTTTTAGAAGCAAAAATAGATATTTAGTATTTATATCGTTAGATATGTGTTGTGTATATACTTGTATGAATTAATATATTATATATATATATATATATATATATATATATATATATATATATATATATATATATATCTGTATATATATATATATATATATATATATATATATTTCTGTATATATATATATATATATATATATATATATATATATATGTACACGTGTTTCTGGTCTACTACCCATCATCAGAGAGATTTGTAAGAAGACTAAAACCAAATCCAAACACACTGGCAGGTATAGCAATTGTAGGAAGCGACCTCTAAATCGGGAAGATGAGGTCGTTCATCATCATTATGAGTCGCAATTAAATAATAATAATAAAAAAAAATCTCTTGAAAGATGGAAAAGAAAATACTGAGACGCGTATTCGAAGAAAGAAAGATAGAAGATGGGTGGGAGAGAAGAACCAATAACGAATTAATGGATATGTGCAAAGAACAAACCATCACCAGGTTCGTCAGGTGCAAAGAATCGGATGGTTGTGACATGTAAAAAGAATAGCAGCAAACAAAATGCCTAAATTAGTTATGACCAGAAAAATAATCGGTCTTAGAAGAAGTGCTAGGTCTAGAACGAGGTAAAAGAATAAAGCACAAAACAGAAGTGAATGGAGAAATATTGTTTATTGGGTCCTTTAAAACAGTTAAGAACTTTGAATAGGTATACTTTTAGGTAAAGTTTTAATTAAAATAATTGTAATTAGGTAATCTTATGACTGCATTTTCTAAAAATGTCCCGTCTTAACGGCCTGTTGTGCGCATCAATAAATAGAAATGATGTGCTTAAAAGGAGAAGAACACATACTGCTTGCATTGTAAACTATGTTAATGTATAGGTAAAGAGTATAAATTGTAATATGTAGGACAAAGTAACACTAAGAATAAAGTTACTACAATTATTGATGATAAAGAAATGAAAGAGAATGTACTAGAAGTTTTTATAAGCCACTGGAAGACCAAGAATATCGCTGAATTGTTATCACCCTGAAATTTAGTGGCTACAATTTTGAAACTATACAATAATAGCTTGTAGAGACCAAAGAGTGAATAATATAAAATACTTCAAATATATTAAAAGATTATTTTCTGGAGAACAAATGAATCTTAAATTATTTTAAGAAAGAATATCTCTATTATTTTACCGCTAATCTATCTACCGAAAGGTACAGGAAACGTGCAGTGCACAAAGAACCTGGTTTTGTAATCTCTATAAGTATTTCGATTAGAATAACTCATTTACATGCTTTTATAACTTAAATCTAACTAGCAATTTCCATAAAGCCAGTTAAAATCCCAGTAAGAAAGGTTTTTGAACTTCAGAATATTCATTAGATTTTTATCGAATAACTACTTTAATTAACGTCTGTAAAATTTGAGATGAAACTGAAACCGGTAACAGTCATTTGAAATTTTCATCACAACTTTCAAATTTTGCTTGGTATGTATAAAGAGTTCGCATTATGCATAGTTTGGAATAGTTCCTGGGATGAAACCTTAAATATAAACTTTGCTAACACGGATGGTCAAAACTACACAGAAAAGTTTTATTATATGAATCGCACAATGTATGCTAATCAATGTCAGTAAGAGTTCCAGAATAATCCTTAGGATCTACAAACTGTATTATTGTTAATTAGTATAAAAGTATTATAAACGTTTTATATTATACGTGATGGCCGAATAACTTTTCGTATTATGCATTAAAAGGGCTTTTTCAACAAATTATGGTGATGAAGCAATTTTGTTACGCCATTTTACATTTTAATTATACCTTTTTAAGAATAAACCACAAATGCAGTTATAAATATTTTGGTCGATGTTCTGATTTTCAACTTGTACGTGTTGAATAATAACGTAATATCACTATTTGAAATTATGGCAATTAATGAGTTATTGAAGTGGGCTAAATCTCAGTTAGTAATTCAATTTGTTTATCCCAGAGAGCGATTTGTATAAACAACTGTAATTGCCCAAACAGTGATTCTAGAGATATTTAACAGTTCGCCATTGATTTTTTGGTGCTTCAAATTTTCAATAAAAAAATTGAATTTTACTATTTTTCATAAACAATATTTAAATTTTATTGAATATTGTATATTACATACATAAATATGTAATAATTTTTAATAAACCTTCTTATAAAGTACAAAAAGATTGGTTTCAAATTTTACGTTAAAACCATTTATTGTATCCCATTTATTATAACCCATTTATTAAAAAGTATAAAACTTATTTTTTAAACTAATTTGTTATGTTAATTTAAATAAACACATTTGGAGTTTTAATTTATAATTAATATTATATATTTATCTAAATAATATACATTAATTATTAAAATTTAAATATTTCTTACGAAATAATAGTAAAATTCATTAACTTTTTCATTTATGAATATTTTGCGTGTCATAGAAGGCGAGATATTGCAAATTTTTCAAGAGCGCTTTAAATTAAATTTCCATTGTCGACTAATCACGAATCAATTCTGATTTTTAATTTTTCATAAAATTTTAAAAATCAGAAGTTTTCACTAAAATTGTTAATAAATAAAAATATATGAAAACATTTCAATGAATTTGTTATTCTACCCATGACTATCTCATGACTGCTGATGGGTGTGCTTTTCTTTCTGATTAGTTCATATTACGGATGGTGGATACAATAACCGATAACCGATCAAAAAACCGATTATTCCAAAAATCGGTGTTCGGTTTTTTATTCAATAGCCAATGCCCAATAGGTTACAATCATACATTTACATTGCTCTTTAGTTTGCGATACTTCATTCGAATCGATATCAGTAATATAAAAAGAATATATCAATACTAAGATAATCATTCGATACATCAACATCAATTTTTTACCAGAAAATTTTACAACCTGATGGAGCCGTAATAAATTCCGAATCACAATGTAGCACAAAAAATCCAAATCAAGTATCAAAATTTTTTTTTTATTTCAACTTTAACGTGCTCGGCTAATATGGCCACTTACAGAGGTACTATAACATGAATTTTTATTACACAAACATTAAGTGTTACATTAAGAATATGTTACAATAATACGGAATGATAATAATGTTATACAATGTCTAAATTAAAATCTAATTATATTTTTTGATATAAGTGTTCATCTCTAAGGAATTGTAGCACAGCTTTTATTTGGTCAGGGTTGTTTAGGATATCTCGTACTTCACTTTTGAGTTTGTATTGTAATCTTCTGGCCGAATGTTGATGGCATTCAGTGAGAATATGTTTGATTGTCAAATATGATTGGCAGCTTTTGACAGGAGGGACGGATGCTAGAGGACATTAGGTAGCCGTGTGTGAGTTTTGAATGTCCTATCCGAAGTCGTCTTATCACAATGAGATCTCGTATTGAGAGGGCTGAGTAGTCGAATGTAGGCTGACTGGTTATTGACGGTTGTATTTCGTGTAAGATCGAACGGTTAGAGTTCCAATGCTGCTGCCAAAGGAGTCTGGTTCTTCTTTTAGTATATGATTTTAGGTCCTTACAAATTTGAATTTTATCGGTGACTTCAGGTGATGCTGTACCAAGTTTAGCATAGTGATCTGCAGTTTCATTGCCTTCTATACCAATATGGGATGGCAGCCAAATTAAGGTAACTGCTATGTTTTGGGACAAGATAATTTGGTAAGAGTCTAGGATGTTTTGGACGATTGGATGATCGGTAAATATATTTTTGATAGAATGGTTTGTAGCTAGAGAGTCTGTGTATATGGCAACCTGCTTATTAGGTGGAGATATATGGTTAAAAGCTTGCAATATACTAAAATTTCAATTGAATAAAAAAATATATGAAAAAAATTTTTTAATAAAAGTTTTTAAATATAATACGGCATAAAGTAAACATATAAGAAAAAGTATTAATTTAATAAAATAGGTTACAAATAGGTTGCATTATATAAAATAGATTTGGCATTATCTTGGTCAGTGCCTTTCATAAATCCTATTAAATATATATATATATATATATATATATATATATATATATATATATATATATATATATATATATATATATACATATATATATATATATATATATATATATATATATATATATATATATATATATATTGGTCGGATAAGCGCCTTCTCTCATCCAACACAACATTGTTCAACAATGACACCAGTCTTTCTGATGCCACTAAACTTCCGATCAATGACATGTATTCTTTGGATATACGCCAAACGTGGCATACAGGTACTGTTCTGCTACCAGAATATAAATAGGTCACTTAATCTCGGCAGCAAAGGCTGCTGCAGCTAAAGAGTAAGCATAGTGTCTGTGTTTCCAGGGAACTTGAACTGGAACCACCGTTCACCAATTACAGGTCGTGTGAAGACCAAAGGTGGGTTAGATTTTGAACCCACTTGGGCCTCTTAAGTCTGGAAAGAGTAGGCTAAAACAAGTTTCCGAATTTCGATAAGGATTTGGTTGACATGCTATTAACGGATGCATAAATAACTCTTCGAACTTGGGTACATGTGTGTAGCATGGCACAGCAGAGGGTTTTGTAGAAGCTTGGTGCCTTTCTCTTGAAGGCTAGTTAAAGGTTTTTGGAATAGCCTTTAGGCTGCACTATATTTTGTAGAAAAGTTTTTCAACGACCTTTCCATGATGGACGCAAGGAGATTACAAGGCTAGCAGTAATGTCCTGGAAACCTGAGATCTCTTTTGTAACCTTATCGACAGGCAATAAAATTCTTAAAATTTCATTGAATAATTCTATGTCTGCGGTAGAAATCATTCTTAGTGCGTTTTTAATTAAGGGATCTGCCAATATTGCAGTTATGTAAGGGGCCATTAATGTAAACCTTTGGAGCGTATAGTAGATGAAATTCCATTTAGTTGGTATGGATTTGTAGCAAAAGTTCCATAAGAATTTTTTGTAAACAATGTGATGATGTTGTTAACTTCGGTAGTTTAAATTTTTAAATATCGCATTGTTCACATCCTCTAAGCCATCTATAACAACTAAATTTAATTTGAGTGCAAAACAATGCAGGTTTGTGTTCTCCGAGCAACTTCCTCAATCCAACCACCATATTCGCTCCACCATCCTTGCAGGCGTTAACAACTCTGGTCAGAGGGATGCTGAATTCTTTAAGGAGCTTCTTTATGGTTTGGTAGATGTATTCTCCAGTATGACTTTCCCGAATGCGTCGAACCCCCAACATCATTATCTTAAGACTATTATTTTCTTCATGATCTGTTATTCGGTTTTTTACTTTAAAAAGAAAAAACCGGTTATAACCGGGACAATAAAAACAACCGGAAAAACCGATTATTGCAGAGTAAAAATCCGGTTTTAGGTTATAACTGATAGGTTTTCCCACCCCTCGTTTATATTTGATTTTATGCAATATGTCACAATACAGGATGCTACTAAAGGTCGAACGAACAACATCCTTGTAGGCCGAGACGATCTTGAAAGGTCGAGGTGTATTGTGCATCAGCGACTGTTTACGGGAAAACCAATCATTAACTGCCTAATAAGTGTAAACAGTTTTCCATAAGGACTTATCTATTGTGCTTTTAATTATTAATAAAAAATATTAAAAAGGTTACTTTTCTTCATCAAAATTATTACTTTATAAACATGTAGACTAATGATAAAACTATAGATGTAGACTAATGATAAGACTAAATATAAAATTTAAAGAGATAACATTTTCCGAGCATTCTGTAAGACATCTACTTGGTATTTCTTATTTTAATCATAAACTAAAGATAAAAATAGCTACTTCTCAAAATTTCTGTATAAGTTAATATTTTCCTTTGTGTGCATAGATTGCTCAAAAAGCAGGTTAAATATGCGGTACGTGAATGTTTTTCCGCAAAGTTTTTTGTTAGAAAATGAAAAACTTGGGTTGAGACTGTACTTTATGAGTAGGGTATACATTTACGTTAGACGTATCGATTTTGGAATTGGGCAAAGAGGAAAATCCCTATCATTTCTTTAACTCTATCATCATTCCTAGGGAATGGCGCAGCACTCAAGGCTTTCCATTCTCTAGAGTCGACAAGCTGAAAATCTGCAATGAATTTGGATACTATTAGGCCTGTATTCTTACACTTATTTCTTGAGGAAGTTGACTTTCATCCTATTTTTCTATAATATTATTAGGGAAATGGAATAGATTATTTCTAAACCTGAATTTATATATTATATTATACGATGTATATGCCATATATATATATATATATATATATATATATATATATATATATATATATATATATATATATATATTATATATATATATATATATATATATATATATATTATATATATATATATATATATTATATATATATATTATATATATATATATATATTATATATATATATATATATATATATATATATACATAAATTTTGTAATGAAATATTTTATTCTAATTGTAATATAATTTTGCATATTCGATCCTTTAGAAATGAAATTTTTATCTCATTATCACATTTCTGTGGAATGAATTTCATATACACTGGCTAATAGGGCAGTAGGCACAGTAGAGATTCTGGTGTGTATAAAAAAATGTAATGACCAATACACCGATAATGTGTTGGGCAGCTAATGCTGGATATGTTTTTTGTTAGAAAAGCATTCAGTCATCGAAATATTTTCAGACCATAAAAACATGTTACAACAGGCGATATTTTTGATTAGCACAATGTTCATAGTATGTTTTCTGTATTTTTAAATTTAAAACAGATGATTAAAATAAACGAAAAAAAAATTAAGAATTGCATACGACCGGTATTAGTTAATAACCTTGTTGTGGATTTTAATAAAATTAAAAAAGTGAAAAAAACTCTCCGTGTTAAGTAATTGGACTCTTCCGACTGTTTACTGTGACTGCTAATCACGAATGGCCGTGTTGTGGGGCTACTTTTGTAAAGCTTGCCTCAGCATTTTACTTTAGAGAAAAATGCCAGTATAGAAGCTTAGCCACAACATATAATAAAATCCACAACAAAATAACAATTGTACTGAAATAATGACATCTCCTTAGAAAAAATTTGCAGAACAAATAAATTCTTCATTCGAATTACAGTGTTTTTTTATAGCAAAAAATTAAAGGTACTTTGTACTACAATCTGATGAAAAGAAGATCAATGAGCAGTTCTATTCTAACCTGAATTGGTACAGTTGTCATTTTAACAGCTATAGTTTCATTCAGTAAGCTTGAAGCGTTTTGTCCTCTTGAGCATTATTTCTACATCTGTATTGTCGGAGAGATGGATGACTATTATTTGTTTCACTGTTTCCATCTTCAAATCTCGGTTTTTTATGCTCTATAGTACCCCAGTTTGAAATATCTGTAGTACTTTAATGTAATCTCTGTAGAAACGACGAAAATGCAAGGCCCTTAATCTCCGGCAGTCCCTTGAAACCAGGCTATACTGGAAGTCTCGGATGTAGAGGGACAGAAGGCGCTAAGAATCCCGAGAGTCGACCAGGCTATCTTCATAAACAATCTTCTTTTCTTCTTTGTCAACCATTTTCCATCCACTCCTGAATATAGATCTCTCCCAATTGCTTCCATCTTTCTCTATCTTGCGCTAATCTAATCCACTGTTTGCCTGCCACTGTTCTTATGTCATCTACCCATCTTTTTTGAGGTCTTCCATGCTTCTTGTTGTCGTCCTTGGTCTCCATTCTAGAATTCTCCGTGTCCACCTGTTGTCATTATGTCGGGCTACGTGACCTGCCCAGCGCCATTTTATTTTTGCAATTTCTTCCACAATATCTATAATCTTCGTTCTACGTCTTATCTCGGTGGTTCTAATCTTGTCTCTTAGTGATATTCCAAGCATGATTCGTTCTATTGCTCTTTGCGTTGTTTCTAATTTTTTAGCAGATTTTTTGGTAAGGGCTACTGTCTCAATGCCAGTTGTGTTCTTCTTTTAATTTCAGCATCTTGATTTGGTTTACCTAGTTTGATAACATGACCTAGATATACATAATGTTCAACGTTTTCTATGGTATGATTTTGTATTGTTATATTTGTCTGGTCTCGGCTCAGTATTTTTGTTTTGCTGTAGTTCATTTTTAAGCCTACCGCTCCTGAAACTGCATTTAATTATTGTAACATATCATTTAGTTCTTGGATATTATCGGCTATTAAAACTATATCATCTGCGAATCGCAACAATAACGGCAAAGAATATGGTTTATGGTAACATATAACACCAAAACATTGATGGAGGACAAAAAAATCCTAAAGCTCAAAAACAGGCTAAAGCATACAAAATGGGATAAACTTGGATTACTATTTAAAGAAAACACACAAGGAATATACTCACAATTAAAAGCATAAGTGATTAAGTATCTACAAAGTAAACAAAAACAGTCTGGTAAAAATCATCCAGGTATCCGCACGTACCAGTGTGAACACAGACGAAGAAGTTCAATGGTTATACAATCACATTAACACTGCGATACAAGAGGTAACCAAAAACTACTTCCAAAATGGGAGAACTGAACGCGAAAATAGGCCATAAGCATAATTATTCAGAGTTTGTACTTGGATCTTACGGATATGGCGATATAAATGAAAGG
This sequence comes from Diabrotica undecimpunctata, assembly GCF_040954645.1. NCBI lineage: Eukaryota > Metazoa > Arthropoda > Insecta > Coleoptera > Chrysomelidae > Diabrotica > Diabrotica undecimpunctata. Next base: position 78,732,519 of record NC_092812.1, on the reverse strand, counting down.
GGTCAAACTCTTATAAAATTTTGTCTGCAACACTATGTTATGAACCCCGTTTAAAAAAAAAAGAAAGTGGATTTGGCAAACACTAAATGGCTTAAAACAGAACGAAATTGACTTTTTATTTACCAACAAAAAAGATGCTGATCATGACGTAACTGTAATAAATAAATTTTCAACCGGAAGAGACCGTAGAATGGTTAAAGCGAGTATTGTCTTGAACGTAAAGAAGGAAAGAAGAACTATATTAAAAGGACTAAAAATGTCATGTACACTGCGATTATTCACACAAGGGCATATCAGAAAGAAATAGAAAGACCTATAGAACAAGTTTCAAAATGATAACAATATTAAATAGGTCAACGAAATGTTGGTGGATACTCTAAAAAAGGCACAGAAGCTCCAAATCAAGAAAAACAAAAAAATATTAAAAACTCACAGAAGACACAAGAATCCTAATGTAAAAAAAAGGAATAACAGATAAGCACACAACTAACATTGCAGAAGGAAACTTTAACTGTTAGGAACTTTAAACAAAACCATTTTAAAAGCCGTTAGGAAAGATATACAGAACACTAAAGAAACAAATAATACCATGAAACAAAACAAATGCCTTAAAGTTCTAACACGAAAGGTAGAGACAGGAACAAAAAATATTTATAAGTTAAAAAATAAACCAGGACATGAATATAAAATATAGAACATTATATATAGTCGAGATGCTTACATTCTAAAGGTAGAAATCTCAGCAATAAAAAATCAAGGGTCAGAGGAACTTCCAAATATAACCGAAGTTATATTATTAAGTCAGCGTTAACAGGTATGAAGAACAACAAAACACCTGGATTATTTGTCATTATAAGTTTTCTTCTTCTTTTTCTTCTTCTTCTCTGCTTGTTTCTCAATGTGCCTCCAGTAAGTTGTGGTTCCATCGTTTTCGTAGTCTTCCTACTAATCGTCTTCCTACTGGGGAACCGTCTCTTACCGTCTTTACTACTCTATTTGTTGCCATTCGGCTTATATGATTGTTCCATTTTACTCTTCTATTTCTTACCCAGTTCTTGATATTCTCCACCTTGCATCTACGTCGTATATCTGTACTTTTAGCTCTGGGATTTTAAGTGAAAAAATAAAACTAGGAGGCGAATGCGTCATAAAAGCTTTAAAAAGTCTTTATAATGCTTGCATCTTTGAAAGAATTACACCAGAAAAATGGAATAGTGCCATTATGATAATATTACATAAAAAATAAAATGTAACAGAAATTAGAAACTACAGACCTGGCAGCTTGTTATCTCATTTTTTTAAACTCTTTATGAAAATTATTACTAACAGACTGGGACCTAAGCCACCTAAGATTTTCACCAACTACTAGAGCAAACCGGATTTAGAAGTGACTTAGTCCAGCATATCTCCATGTTTAGAGCTCTTACGGAGTGCAGTATTGATCATAGGTACACAACTCTTCTTCAGAATATATATAATATATATATATATATATATATATATATATATATATATATATATATATATATATATATATATATGGCGACACAAACAAATTTACCTTGGAGAAGAGTATTACGTAAGGAGACACCATCTCTCCTAAACTATTCATCGCTTTATTACAGTTATGTTTCGCATAATTATTATGCGAAACAATAATTGGGGAAATAACTGGAGGTCTGTAGACTTAATAAATTCTGAATAACTTAAGGTTTGCAGACCATCATGCCTGCCAAGTTTTTCAAGACATTTAGAACTCTTCTACACGAATTGGTTTTAAAATTGACTTTTTCTAAATACAAAACATGACTAACCTTGTACTCACCAAAAACATTTTAACCAATGGAACGCAAATTAAATAAGTTTATACCTGTAAGTATCTGAGCCACGAGATTAAATTAGGAATGGACAATTAAACAACCAAAACAGGAGAATAGGACTAATATAGGCAGCTTTCAGAAAACTGATGAAAGTCTTTGATCAGATATTTCCAAGGGCTCGAAAAGTATGTTCTTTGATCAATGTGTACTTCCAGTACTAACGTATGGTGCAGAAACATTGACTCTTACCAGAAAAGTAATCAATAAGATAGAAGTAGCACAGAGAACAATTCAATGTTGAATATGTCCCTCAGATACCGAGTTTAAAATCAAATAAAAAACTGGTGTTACGGACGCAACTAAAAAAATTACAACGCTAAGATGAAACTGAGCAGGACATGTTGGCAGAGTCAGAGATGAAAGATTGACCAAGAAAGTTTTAGAATGCAGACCTAGACATGATGCTTATCGTAATAGAGGATGTCCTCCAACAAGGTGGTCAGACAATATCAAGCGCATCCAACACAACTAGATTCAAGATTCTCAAGATCGGATACAATGAAATTATTTACGGGAGGCCTATATTCAACAGTGGACTCACAACGGCTAATGAAAATAATGATTATTTCCAGAGCTACGCTCCATATGTCTATACTGGTCTCAGTGTTTTTTTTAAGTCATTAGTTTGTTATGGTTGGATAGTTTAGTTCATTTTTCTAAATAGTATGTTCTTTTTCAAAGTTTTTGTCTCATCGTGTTAATATGGACTTTCCAATGTAGTAGCTTAGGCAAATGTAACACCAGGTATTTTGCAGAATCTGCAACATGCACCATTAATTTTAATTCTCAATTTTTTTTGTCTAAAGATTTATTCTTACTGAGATCTTACTTTTATTCACTGAGATCTACAGTTTACTTACAGCTTATTCATCTCATCGTATTCTCGAACTAACAGGTTAGACTGATCGTCAGTGAAAATGTATATCATAGCTTATTCAAGGTTTGGAAAATTATTAGCGTATAGTATAATAGGTAGTGCAGCGCAGCGGTCTCCGAACAGCTTTGATTTTTACACCCCGGAATAGGCTCCCCCCTACTTGACTTTCTTTCTTCTTTGACTCTGAAGAAGCTGTTTAAGATATAAGATTTTATTAATTGAGATTATTCTATCGGTAGTGCTCTGTTTAGCTTTTGAATAAGGCCCTTCTGCCATACTCTATCGAAAGCTTAAGCAACTTACAGAAAAACGGCTATAGTACCGTTACTGATATGGTGGTATGAGATTTATTTCTTTGTTTATTAGTTTTAATCTTATTAGCTATAATTTTTCAAATAGTTTTGATACTGCAGGCAATAGAACTATAGGTATGCATGATGAAACTTAATTTTGAGGTTTACATGGCTTTGATATCATTATGACCTCAGCCACTTTCAATCAAGCGGCACATGCTTAAGTCTGAATGTTTTATTTATTAAGTGAGCAATTTTCACGATTGCTGTTTTAATATCTCATCAACAACTTTGACGATAATACACTATTTTTAACAAAATTATCTAATAATCTTTTTTGATAACAATTTCGTAAGTGATAATAAAGACGTCAAATATTTAGTTAAAAATGTAATTTTCATTACAAATTGTGGCTTAATCCGATATAAACACAATATATAACTTAGACATGCCACAAGAAAACAATTTAGAACAATAATAAGTCACTTACATTTAAAACTAAATACATTAAGTATTTAGTTTTATCTGATATAAAATAAAATATAAAAATAATCGAACAATTCTACTAAAAATTTCGAAGAATACTTAGATGCAATATACTGAACTAAAACTTCCCCGGATAGGGTTTTTGTGTTCGGAGAACACTGTAGTAGCTGATTTCATAAATTCGAGTATGAAATGGCTTTTTACTCTACTAATAATAAAATTTTCTCAGTTTTTATACTAAACTCGACGGTGTAGCTACATATGTTTGCTGACCTGGACTTTTGGCAATCTGCACTAGTGCATTTGAATGATTTAACAGGGTATTTTTAGTTCGAAAAGACAAAGAATAAGAAACTTTTATGGCAAATATGCCCTATAGACAGAAGGGATAGTTGGTTTTAATTTTAAATCAATATAATCGTAACGTTGTTGCTTGAGATGGAAAATTTGATTTAATTGGTACTTTTAACTCTCTCTAGTATAACTTTCTCTAGTGTATCTAGTAGTGGTATGTAGTATTAATTATATATTTTCAACTGCTTAAAAAGTATAAAAAGGTATAAACGGTACAATTAACGAAAAAAAAAAAATGAGATTACACAAAAACATTGTAGATCTTCTTCTTATTGCGCCATCTCTTTCTAAAAGTTGACAATCCAAATGGCAATTGTAGCTTTAGAAACTGCTGGATAAAATATTTCTGCAAACAAGCGATCAAACTATCTCCTCAGGTCCTTCAGTCATGAGTTCTGACATCTTCTTAGTGATCTTTTGTCCAGTAATTTACCTTGTAATATAAATTCATATCTTTTCATCATCATTATCAGCCCATAGTCGTCCACTGCTGAATATAGGCCTTCTCGAAAAACCTCCATTCAGATCTATCTTGCGCTGCTGCAATGCAGTTGGTACAAATCCTCTTTACGTCGTCAGTCCATCTTGTGGGTGGTCTTCCCGGGTTTCGTCTATCCGCTCTCGGTCTCCACTTCAAGATTTTTTTGGTCCACCTATTATCCTTCATTCTAGCAACGTGTCCTGCCCACCTCCATTTAATTTTGGCTATGTGTTTTATAATGTCTTCTACATCACTTTTTCTACGGATTTCTTCGTTTCTTACCCTATCTCGCCACGTAATGCCTAACAATGATCTTTCCATTCTACGTTGCGTCACTTGTAGTTTTCATGTAGATATCCTTGTTAGGGTAAGTGTCTCTGCGCCATATGTAAGGACAGGCAGGACACACTGATTAAAGGCTCTTGTTTTTAAGCTGACAGGTATATCATTTTTAAAAATATCACGCAGTCTTCCATATACTGCCCATCCTAGTGTTATTCTTCTTAGCAGCTTAGCATTTTGATTATCTCTGCTAATTTTTACCGTATGTCCAAGGTATATGTAGCTGTCGATAATTTCAATTTCGACGTCTTCTACCCTAAAGGATGGCTCGGAACTAAATTAGTCATCATTTTTGTCTTTTGGTAGTTAATATTTAGACCTACTTTACGTGCTGCATCGCTCAGTTTATTCAACATATTACTGGCAGCCTTTAGGTTATCTGAAATCAGAACAATATCATCTGCGAATCGTAGATGACTAAGCATTTTACCATCAATATTTATTCCTTTACTTTCCCATTCCAGTGACTTCAAAGCATGTTTAAGTACAGTAATGAACAACTTAGGCGACATAGTATCTCCCTGTCGAATACCTCTCCTGATATGTATCTTATTGGTAAGACCGTGCAGATTTATAGTTGTTGTAGCATTTCTGTATATATTTTCTATAATATTGGTGTATCAATTCGACACTCTTCTAATGCCTTTAGAAGTGCGGGTAGTTCGATAGTATCAAACGCTTTATGGAAATTTATAAATGTTAGAACTAGGGGTCTATTGTATTTAATTGATTTTTCAATCAAGACTTTTATGCACTGTAGGTGGTCATTTGTACCGTAGTTGGGGCGAAAACCAGCCTGTTCTCTTGGCTGATATAGCTCAAATTTTGCTTCCAATCGATTGGTTATTATTCTGGTGTACAGTTTGTATAAATGGTTAAGTAGAGAAATTGACCTGTAATTCTCTAGGTTCATGTTGTCACCCTTTTTATGCAGAATGGAGTTATTCCAAGCTATAGGAATTTTTTGACTATACAAGCAGATATTGAAGAGGTCTCGTATTTTTTTCAGAAGAGAAGTTCCGCCAAGTTTTATAGCTTCTGTAACTATTCCATCATTTCCTGGCGCCTGGCGTTGTTTTTCATTTTTTTGAGTGCATATTGTATCTCATCTTGAGTAATTTCTGGAATATCCTCAGATCCCTGGTTTTGAACCTATTGTCTACCGTCTTCATTTACGTTATTGTTAATTTGGTTTGAGTATAATATAGTGTAGAATTCTTCGACTATTTCAAGTATTTTCTGTTTGTATTGTTACGTAAAAATATGAGTCATATTAAAAACCTGTAAACATCTTGTTTTTTTACGTATATGTTTTAGATTTTACGAGATCCTTCGATTAGCTGGCAGAAATTTACCTGAGACGGAACTTTCCAGAAACCGGTCAGACGATGACCCGGATTTACCTTCTAGTATAAATCAGAGGGATTCTCCTGAATTCTAGGCCAGTTGTGTTTTCATATATAATAACGGATTTTTCATTGAAGGAGTTAGTTAATATCTGAAGACCCGCGCCCGCGATTTTAATTGTAGCGTTCGTATAAAATAAATTATGTATTATTAGTGGTTAATAAACTTATATAAATTATCGTGCTTTTTAATAAATTAAAATAAGAACAATATAATAAGAACCTTTTAATAAAGACATTATAAATTAAATAAAGATAGCAGTTAAATAAATTCACAACATTGGTGTCAAGAGTGAATATTAAATAAATTGTGAAAATGACTACGATTTATGAGCTCACAGTGACGAATTTAAGAAGACATCTCGAGGACAGAGAATTAGCTTCTACCGGAAAAAAAGCTAAGTTAGTCCAACGACTAAAGAACGCTTTGCTAGAAGAAGGATTGGACCCAGAGAATTATATATTTGAAGATGCTGTCCTCTCGTCGATTTCGAAAGTTTCTGGTGACATCGCATCATTGGAGAATAAAGTTTCTGGCGATATTTCGAAAGTTTCTGGTGACATCGCATCATTAGAGAACAAAGTTTCTGACGATATTTCGAAGGTATCTTCTGATGTAGCCAAAGTTTCTGGTGACATCGCATCATTAGAAGACAAAGTTTCTAACGAGATTTCTTCTCTGGAAAGCAAAGTTTCTGCTAACATCTCTTTGGAAATCTCTAAAGTCACTTCTGAGATGTCTGCCCTCGACGATAGAATATCGTCGTTAAAAACCAAGTTGCTGCCGATATGTTGGCCTTCGAAGAAAAGATATGGAAAGAGATGGAAAAGAAGCTGGAGGAAACAGGGACAGCAGAGAGAGGATACAATCCAATTACAGTAGAGGCAAAAGTAGGAACTTGTGTACCTGTGACATCCATAATCCGTCAGGCGACAACATCTGATAATTCCAACGACAAATTCGACCAAATGGTTGCAGTGGCATGACAGTCTCTGAATCAGATTAAAAAAAGGAAATTAAGGGAATTTCTTCAGCAGTATCGTGATATTTTTGTACCGAAAGGAGGAAAGACGGGAAGAACTACCGTTGTTAAGCATAAAATTGATAATGGTTGCAAGCCGCATAAGACAGAGACAGATGGAAAGAGCTGAGGAAGACCTTTGTCCACCAGTAAACGCAGAAAGGTTGACAATGATAATGATGATTAAATTTTGTTAAGTATATTAATGTCTTTAAGGAATTTTACCCTTTGAAATAAAAATCGACCTGTTTCAGCATTTTCACAAAATTGATATTGCCAAATATCCGAATTGACTCTTGTGAATGGCTAAACCTAAACCTAAACCTGTATAATCGAAAATGAGCTGTTACAAAATAAATTAGGGAAACTAATGTTATAAAAATCAGTCGGAATATTAAATATATTAAATAATAAATCAGATCTGCTAGTATTATTCAATAAAATGTTACTTGAAATAGTGACATTCATCGTAAAATGATATTCTTACCTACTTACAAAATAAAGTCTTAAAGTCAAGAACACTTTCCTTATTTATATGTTGCAAGTTCGAAATGACGTTAAGGTGCAAAAAGGAAATATTTAAGTGCATTGATAGCCAAGAAACGGGCAGTGAAGTGTAAATAGCTTATTTCTTGAGCATCACAAAACGAAAACGAAAATGAGGCCAGGAGACATCGTTCCGAATGTAACAATGATACATTCTTTTTTCGAGTATATGATAAACTCGAGAGAAAATTGTTAAATTTTTAGCCTTGTACAAAAATTGCAAGATATTGTAGTTTAGAGTATTTTGTGGTTTGGGCTAATCTATGTATTTTTTAACCGCATCATGTTTATTAGCGGAGTGGTTTATTTTTCATTAAGAAAAAGTTTTTACCACGTAACAGTTTTGAAAAATACTAACATTTTGTGAAATCTTACAGTGTGATACACAGTTTTAAATTTTTGATAAAGGTTACGGTTTTACTAATGTCTTCTATTGGATCTTCTTTCAGATTGTGTTGTATGTTCGCTATTAATCTTGCTGTTGAGTACACTGGAGAGTCTATCATTATACATTACATTGAAATTGGTATTTGACAGTTGTGTCAAATCGTCTAAGGGTCCTTGTACGTTATGTATCTATGTGTATATTTTAAATGGCCTAGCCACAGCCTGTTGAGGATTACTTGATCATGTCTTTGAGCTGGAAGCGGTAGTATAATAGAAGTAACATCTTGTTTGATAATTTTAAATTTTGCTTTTGTTTTGCTTTTTTTGACAGGTTTTTGTTAATATGTTTTGGTCTAAAAATAATATGTTTTGCATTATTGGGATTGTCATTTTATTGACAGTTTCCTCTACTGCTCTATTACCCGCTTCGTTACTCTTATACCAACATAAGATGAAACCCATCAGAAAGTTATGTTTTTGCACGTGTTTGGGCATTGTACAGCATGTTTTTTATTTATGCTAAATTAGCATGAGTGGAAGATATGTTTGATACCATATAAGGCACTTAGAGAATCTAATATAATAAGAAAATTTATGTAGTTGCTGATGCATTGGTTCAGTGCATTGGATACTTCCCAAAGTTCTCCAGTATAAATGACACACTCCTTAGTTAGGCAGATTACAGAGGTGCTGTCTTCAAAAGTTGCTGCAGCAGCTTCACAGTGGCTGTTTCTGGAGGCATCAGTAAAAATTAGTTTGAAATCAGGATATTTGAAGATAGTAGACTGAAATTGTCGTTTTATTTCAGAAGGATTGTGTGATGAATGTCTTGGATAGTTGAGTAAGGTAGAATGTACTTTGGTATTTGAACTTTCAATGGAGGAGATTGGCATCTATTCGTAAAATAAGTGGATCTCAATTGATGTATATCGTATTCATTATGCGTTCATCGAGTTACACGTTCTTTGAAAGGTAGTTTCGGGTTAGGGTTATTAGAAAGGTTAGGTTAGGGGAGTAGTTTAAGTAAAAATTTGGAGAGATTTTCCATTTACGTTGAGATATTGCGTATCACAACACATTGTCAAATATTGCCTTCTAAGAATTAATAGCGGTTCTCCTGCTAGGATTTGAAGGCTGCTAATTGACGTGGTTCTGAAAGCTCCGAAAACTATGCGTACATAATACTCAGAATTAAATGGTGTCCGGTTTTTTCAATTGAATTTTAGTAGCAATTTCGTAGCATATAGATCCCTAATCTGATTGGCATCTAATTAGTGCTTGGTATAGTCGTAGTAGAATATTTGTATCTGCACCTGATTTGTGATTAGAAAGGACTGTTTTTTCCCTATTGGCAGCATTTAATTAGTGTATTTATGTGTCCTTTAAGATTTAAATTGTGTTGTGTTTTTCTTTTGTCCAATATTATTACTTTACTTTTTCGTTTGAATGTATGAAGCCCATATCTAATCACCACCCAATTTATTTTATGTATTTTGTAATATTAATGCAGCTGATTTTAGGTTTGAATTTCTCTTATATATTACAAGATGATCCGCATAAAGATTTGATTTTAATGGAAGCAAAAAATGGTTAAATCCCTTGTTTATTGCTATTAAAAACAGAAGGGGGCTTAATAATATGAAATAGTTTGTTTGAAATTTTATACTTTTATTTTCCAGGAAGTTTTTGGCAAAAAATAGGAATTTGCCAACCATTTTACATCTTTTCATGATTCTTAAGATGTGATATGTCTACGTGGTATCAGATGCTTTTGTTATATCAAAGAAAATTGCTATTAATTCTTGTTTATGTACAAAAGCTTCATGTATTTCAGATTCTATTGCTATACTTTTATCTATTGCAGAACGTTCTGATCGTTATCTTTATATAAACGTGAGGAGATTTTTTTTCTCAGTACCATTTTAATATTTTATTTTTTATCTAGAATCTTTTACATTATTTTACCAATCCTACCGGTAAGAGATATTGGTCGATACGAGGAAGATAAGTTTTTTGGTTTATTGTTTTTTAATAGTATTGCTATTGTATAAGAATTGTTTCGTTCCAGAAAGATGGCAATTTATAGGTAGAATAAATTTTGTTGAAGATCTCCACTACAGTAACCTTCACGCTAATAGAATGTTTTTCGATAAAATTTGGTGGTATGTCATCAGGTCCCGGTGAGATATTTTGGGGATTACTAAGACTTTCATTTAATTCGTCAAGTATTATGGGAGTGTTTAGTGGGCAAACGGTATTTTCTATCTTAATTATTGTTGCTTTTGCTCTTTTTTATGTTCTAAAAAATTTGGATGGTACTGCTGTTTGCTTGAATACAATTAAAAGTGTTCTACTAAAATTTCTGAGTTTTTTTCTTTTTTTAAAGTTGTTAGATCATTTGTAGTTATTGTTTTAATATAGTTAAATGTTTTTAAACCTTTCATTTTTCTTTTTTTTTGCCATATATTTCTTATGGGCTTGGACGAGTCAATTTATGACAGCTCTCTATTTTTGCTTTTTTTGTTAAAAATCTAGATCTATCCCTTTAATATCTAAAATTGTTTAAGATATTTGGAGTGTTATACTTCTTGTATATATTAAAAGTATGTTTGATTCGCTTTAATCAGATGCGATTAAAAATCAGATGCGATTTTAATGTTTCACTTAGGAGAGGAACTTTTGTGGTATTTTTGGTTTTTTCTATAGAATCTCTGGCTGCATCTAAAATTATATCGTTAAAAGGTGATAGTGCAATCTGGTATACATAAGCTTAATAGATTCAAGTATTTTTTCCAAATAGTTGACAAACTTTCACTTTTCATATGGTATTGTACAGGTTTTTTTGTCTTTGTTATGAGTAATTATTATTGAAAAATGATCACTGTCATATAGGTATTCTAATGTATTCTATTTTAGAAATGAAGCTTTAGTTAAATAACTGATGATGTGGAATAAAATGTGCCATTATATGCATTGAATCTAGTAGGTGTTCCTGTGTTTAATAAAACTAGTTTTATGTTATTAACTGCTTCTAATAAGATTCGTCCGTTTTTATCAGTTTTTGTGAATTTCCATGCGATGCTATGATAGTTTGTATCATTCAAAATTAATTTTGGGGATGGAATATAGTGGAATATAGGAGCTCCATAGTTTTACGATGTTTCGTTTTTAACCAATGTACGTTAATTCAAAGGCGCTCTATCAACTAGTTCAAAACTAGGCAGCTGCGGTAACTTGTAAGGGAAATATAATGAATATTCAGGTGTCCCCTTCTTGGATTAAGTGTAAAAAGGAGACAGCCCTGGAGCTGCCTCGTTTTTGCACGGTATAAATAATTAATATTTTAGCCACTTCGATGCAGTACCTGCAAAACTTGGAAGACCCCGCCATGGCCTCGTTGCCTAGATACCGTGGTTAGTAGGTTGTTATTCGTCTTTAATTGACGTCGGTATTGTGTGTATTTTATGATACTTGTAGAGTCTGTTAACCAACGGCAAAATGTCGGTTAGTAACAGTTCAAGCGAACAATTTGACAATAAGGAGAGAGATCCCGATTCTTCTCTAGGTGACCCCAAACCTAGTCATAGACAATTTTCTGTATTTAATTTAAGTGCTGAAATTTCACCACTGGTACAAAGTAATTCTGAAAGTGATGACGGTGAACCGAAACAAACAAGTGGTCAAGAAGCGAGCAAGAGATGAAAATAGGTGGAATAGAAATATTGCTAAGAAAAGGAAAGCTGAAGAAAAATATTATATCGGCATTAAAAATAAAAATAAATGTCTGAAAGGTGAAAGACAAACAGGCAAAAAATGTAACTGTAAATATAAATGTTTTCAAAAAATTAACGAAGTTTCTAAGCGAGACTTTTTGGCAATATTTAATGATATTGCCAATAAACAAAAACAGGACATATTTCTCGGGGAAAAATAGTTACAAAAATGCCCGATTTTGTAGTTTTCGGAGCAACAAATGATTATTAACGATTTTATTTAATTTAATTACGCATCTTCAAGATTAATCAGAAAATTATTCTTGATTTTAAAATATAATTTTAGCACATGTTTTTTTCAGTGTAGGATAATGTTGTTAAAAACATATTACTTCCTTTATTACTATGTATATACATCAGTGGGTCGTAACAGGTATCAAATACGAAAATCACATGGCTTAAATTGCTTTTCTTGCAAAACAAACGGCTCATTTCGGGTAATAAAATAAAAGAGCTTAGCTTGGGAAAAAACGACAACACGGTTAAAGGCCCTTTCAAGTATAATCCTGTAGGACACACACACGACACCGTAGTCCATTGGACCGTTAAGTTGAGTCACCAAGATTGTCTGGGACTTGATCCGGCAAACAACGTTAAATTACTCAAACGTAGAATGCCAAATACGGTTATCAGCAGAATGCAAGCATTAGAGCTGAGATTTTGTCAATTGTTACGGACACCATACCCCACGCCTATTATACACTGTTCCATTTACGAAGCTTACCATTATCTGACACTCTTTTATGTCTCTTGGCAAAATTAGAAAAGTTAAACGTATTCGCCACTAGATGTCCTTCACCAGAATAGTTATATAGTTCAATTTTGATCACCAGATAATAATAGGCTCGGAGATTTAGTAAGGAAGGAAGTCAGTACATATCTGATGATCAGAATTTGATATAGTAAACTATTTTATTTAATTTGACTTTTTAGCTCGAATTTGACTTAATATTTAAGAGCGTAGACGCAAAATTTCGGGCCAATGCTTTTTAAATGCATTCATTTTTTTCGAATCCTGAGAAAACTAATATTTTTCAAAAATTTAAACGCAGAATGAAAGATTGCATTATTACTAAGGGGAAAAAGTCCTCATATATTATCAAAAAATTATAAATAACTGATGTGGTAGAAAGAGTTAAGATGTTCTTCTTAACGTGCCTTATCAAGTTCCCTTGACGTTAGGGATTAACATAACAAGACTATGTCTGTCTTGAGCTACATTGAACATTTGTTCGACTCTCCGTATCCCGGTTCATTCTCCGGCATTCTGCAACTACGAGGCTTGTTTTCTACCAATTCCCCTGCGTCCTTTAATTTTACCCATTATAATTAATAGAAGAATATTATACGGTTTTCTCGGCATTTTATGTCCCAGATATGCTATTTTCATATCAAATGTTCATTATGTTCTTCAAAAACGATTTCCGTAGTGAAAATCAAACGTCCAAATAAAAATATTTTAAACATTTTGTTTAATTCACAAGAAAATAGTAAATAATATTAAAATGTTAAGAAAATAGCTTCAGAACCCTTTATATAATAAAAGGACTGAATTTACAAGGAACAAAATTTACCTAAACGAAAGAAATAAATAAGCTTGTTGAAAAGAAAAAGGATATGTATAATAACAACAAAGGCTAACAACAAAGGAGGTTTACGATCGTCAGCAATACAACAGTTTAAACAAAAAAGTAAACGAGAGGTAAATAGAGCAAAAATGAGATGTGGAATAAAACCTGCGATAACATAAAAAATTTTATTGGTACCGAAAGAAGAAAATATGCTTCTCGTTCTTCTTTTTATATAGACATGACTCTGTCTGTTTTTCAATGTGCCTCCAGTAAGTTGTCGTTCCATCGTTTTCGTGGTCTTCCTACTGATCGTCTTCCTATTGGGGAACCGTCTCTTGCCGTCGTTACTACTCTATTTGTTGTCATTCGGCTTATATAATCGTTCCATTCTACTCTTCCATTTCTTACCCAGTTCTTGATGTGCTTTACCTTGAATCTATGTCGTATATCTGTACTTCTAGCTCTGTCCCATAGTGTATTACCATAAAATTTTTTAAGTGTTTTCATCTCTGCTGTTTCTAACATCCTTTCTGCCCTCTCTGTGTCAGGTCGTGTTACTGCCGCGTATGTCGTTATTAGTCTGATGACTGTTTTGTAAACTCTGCCTTTCGTTTCTTTCCCGATATTTTTAATTCCCCATATTGTTTCATTTAGGCAGCCTGTGGCTCTGTTTGCTCTATTCACTTAATCTTCCACTTTAGTTTCGAGCTTTCCGTAGCTAGATAATGTGATGCCTAGATATTTAAACTCCATCAGTTGTTCTATTATCTGACCTTCCAGCTCCAATTTACATCTTAGTAAATTTGCTGTTGGAACCATACATTTTGTCTTTTTTGGCAAAATTAACACGTTAAATTTTCTGGAGGTTATATTAAATTGGTGCAGCATACGTTGTAAATCAATCTTCTGTCGTCTGCATAGCAGATTATTTTAAGTTGTTTTTCTCCCATTTGGTATACTTTTTTAGTTCGTACTTTTTTTATTATTTCATCCATAATCAGGTTGAACAATGGAGTACTGAGAGAATCTCCCTGTCTTATCCCATTGCCAGCTTCAATAAGGTCGGTTAGTTCTTCTTCTACTTTTACTTTTATTGTGTTGTTTTGATATTTTTGATCGTTTTGATCATTCCTAGAGATATCTCTCTTGCGTACAATAAGTGGATAACGTCTTTTAATTTGACCCGGTCAAATGCCTTCTTAAGGTCTACGAAACATAGATATGCCGGTTTGTTGTATTCTAATGATTTCTCTTGCACTTGCCTCATTATAAATATAGCGTCGGTGCATGATCTTCCCAACCTAAAATCTTGTTGTTCTTCTGCTAGTGTTATAATTTCATTCAGTTTATTTGTTATTACTTTTGTTGTTAATTTTAGTGTTGTGTTTAATAAATTAATTCCTCTGTAATTTTTCGGGTCCGATTTATCTCCCTTTTTGAAGTTCTCCATTCTTGAGGAATTCGGTATTGTTCTATTATTTTTTGGATTAGTCTTAATAGTTGTTTGGTCAGATTTGGTCCTCCGTACTTTAAGACTTTGTTTGGTATTCTGTCCTCTCCTGGTGATTGTCTTATTTTTAATTTCCTTAATGCTTCCTTTACCTCTTCCTCGTCAATATTTACTTCTTCGTTTGTCGTCACCTCTGGTGTTGGTGGTTCATTATCGTCACCTTTACCAAATAGGAATAGAAAGTAGTCCACTTATGTTTCCGTCTGAATATATTTCGTTTTTATTAATTCGTTCATCTCTTTTCTTTGTCATTTGATCGTTCTCCATATTTCTTTTTGTGTTCCATAGAAGTCGTGTTTCATCTGTTTTGACTCTGCCAGTGTTCCTTTTTTATTTGTCTTTAATTATGTTATTTTTGAGTTTTTCCCAGCTTTCCTCGATGTTATCGTTTTCTAATATTTCATTCCCAGTGATTTTCTCTTCGACTTTGATTTTTATTTGTGTTGGCGCCGCTCTCTTGGATGGAAAGTATTTCAGGATGATTCTTATTTTACATAATACTAGGCTATGGTCGCTACCTACATCATTACAAGAAAAGATGAGTGGAAAACAATTAGACGTAGTAGAACAGATAGAAAAAACGCAGTGCGTTAACAAATATTCTCGGAATTATAGGTCGAATATATTTAATATAAAATGTACAGGAAGATAATTAAAAGCCCAGTTGAATATTGTTGGGAAGACGCTGAAGATCAGAGTTGCTTTAATACTGGTCGTTTTTATATAGACAATGTGTTCTGTCTAAACCAAACAATAGAAAAGTACTTGGAATACAATACGGAGATACATGGTATTTACTGATCTTCAAAAGGCCTATAACAGTGTCCTATTAGTCAAGCAGTGGCAGGTGATTTTTAGAAGTTAAAAAAATTTCACCGAGGAGAGGATATGAGGAGTTCAATAAGGATTGGACAAAAAGTGACAAAAAGATAAAGGTGACAAAAGGACTCCGCCAAATTGCTGCTCCCCGCTGCTGCATTGTGCCTATGCTCTATAAGATTTATTTGAAGGGAGTTTTGGATAGTTGGAAAATAAAATGTGAACCTATGGGTGTTAAAATTGGAGATCAAAAACTTTACAGCTTGCATTTTCCGGATGATCAAGTAATTCTTGTAGAAGATCAAGATAGTATCTACTTTATGTTGCAAAAGATAGATGTAAAATATACAAAGTAAAGTTATTTAACTAATCCATCAAAAATAGGGTATGTAGTATTATGAGGTGAAGGAAGGCACTTAAAACTAAGAGACACATAAACCGAAAATACTGATAGATATAAATATCTCGGTTTAAGCATCACAAACGATGGTCAAAATACGAAAGAAATTTTTATAAATTAGCTACTAGTAAATTAGACAGAAATAGCTACTATAATTGGTCAAGCTAATTCAGCAATACATTAACCGAAATGCATGCTCTGGAATAACCATATCACTTGAAACACAAAATTTAAGATATACAAAAGTATCATATAAAGTATTGCTATATGCGTTGGTTAATAAATTAAAAGGACAATTAAAGCAATTGAAATTAATTATTAGCGTGGATGTTGTCAAAACACTAGAAAAAATTACTAGAGTAACGAATAAATACAAATAAATCAGAGAGCGTATGGATATAGATATGGGCATCCAGAAAACTATAGAACGCAAAAGGCTAAAATGGTATGGCCATGAAAAAAAAATAATTAATCAAAGACTGTCAAAAAAAATGTTACCAAAAGACCAAGAATATGGTAAAGACAAGATAAAAAAAAAACGCAATGAAAGATAGGGATCTACAAGCAGATGACTGGAACGATCGCAAGCATGATTAGAGAAACAGCGACAGGTGAAATATATACCAAAAATAAAGAGAATGACAGCTGGTTGAATGACAAAGAAATGGTTACAGAGAAAAAAACTTGAGGAAAAGATGGCAGACTACAAATGCACCTGACGATAAAACTGGACTAAACAGAGCCATCCAAGGGCTACGTTATAGAAATTTAAAATCGCAAAGAATTATCTACAAACAACTACTTGACAGAGTTATCAAATAGTAAAGAAACTTAATATTCCCCCTGAAAGGCGACGAGAAAGCTGTAAAATCAATGTACACACTACCCTGCTATTAGAACATCAGACAACAGATAGGCTATAGATAATTAACAAAAAGTTGACACTTTAACTATTCACTTAAAATAATGTTTAAACTACAAGAAAATGAAATTATTGATAAAATGGTCCACTAAAATCTAAACCTAATATAAATCAAACTGGTAATTCCTACGGAAGTTGCAAAAGCAAAACAAAAAACTGTTAGCATTTCCATTAAAAAAACTGCCAGGTGGGTGAAAGCTAGCTGAAGTTATGCCAGTACCAGGGAAAGCTGCAAACTTTATCTCTTCAAAAGCTGAATATAACCGCTGCCAATATTATCTAAGTTGTTTCAAAAATGACTCGTTAAAACAATAAAACCTATAATTGGAAACAAAAATATAATTACATAACGTTAGTGTGTTTTCAGAAACAAACACCCAATATTGATCAAGTTCACAGGCAACTAATTTCATTAAGAAACCCTGCGAACAAATCCGTGTATGCTCTGCTATATTCCTTGAGGTCGCTCAGGCAATTGACAAAGACTAGCATGCCGTAGCAATAACTTCAGCAATAGAAGCATAACCTATCCAAGTGAATTTCCAAGTAAAAATCAAACTGAGATTAAAAAAGATTGGAAGGGTAAAACAGCAAGTTACTATTGATAAAGAAAAGGTTTTTGGTAAAGTAAGACGTACAAAATCCTCTAAATATTGAAATGGCGAATTCAATGGAAGTGGCAATTCCGCTTTTGGGAATAGTAGGTAAGCATATTCAGGTGATTTCCGGTATGGTAATCCCTCCAATTACTAGACAACGGCTCCGGCAAACGAACTGATAAATGGAAGGGCACCTTTTTGTCCTCAAATTGGTAAATTGGTATCGAAGGCAGAGGAACCTATTAGCAAAGATCAATGGCATAAAAATGCAGAATGAAACAGAAAATCACTGCAAGAGTCGGTGAATACTCCTAGTACAATTAGCATGACTACGACAAATCATAGGAAAAATATTACTAATCGTGTCTAAAAAAACTTGGGACAAACAAAATTATTAAGACAATGGAATTTTAAACCAAAGGAATTTTTAGGGTCTAATTACGATTGTTTTCAATGGTTCCATTTAATATTATTTAAATAATAAATAAAATGAAATCCTCGAAGTAGCGTAAATAAGGTAAAGGAATAGGAAGTGTACGCTGATGTATGTAATTTACCAAAGCCAGTTATTGACATTATGGCACAAATGAGTGAATAATTTCACGTTTCTAGTTAAAAGTACTTTAACTTTCTTAATTAAACCATCTATTTTGACAAAACGGTAAAGAAGGTTATACCTTTCAGTCACTTTAGTAATTCATCTTATAGACGATAAACAATCCGTCACTAAACCAAATTAAAGTTTCGCAAGAAACTTAAAACAGCTGTATCTTGAGTCGACTGAAAAAATAATGCACTCAACGACCATCCATTATCTGATAGAATCTTCAACAATTCAGTGACACGGACACGACTATCCCAACTTTTCTAATTTAGCCAAGAGACACGAGAAACTGAGTGGTTGTAACAATCACGCGGCACCTCTGTTGTATTTTCAACAATAAATATCGGATATACCATGATTTGCAAGATTAATAATGGCTTACGCAGCTAATTAAACACTTCGCTATTAATTAGCTGATTAGTTTAATTAACAAACAATGGGAATTAGAAACATGGTTTAGTATTCAAGAAGAGTACAAGGACTAACTGTTCCAGAAAGAGAGTCTGACAGAGAAATTAATCAAGTATATAATAATACATGTTTGTTTATACCTTTATTAAATGCAATTTAAGTGAAAATATCATTATTTATTTATTTAGCTCAACAACATTTAAAGGTCTTAATAGTTACAATGATAAATTACACACTTCCAAAACTGGAACTGAACGAGTTAAGTTCTGTGTTGAAAGTTCTGCAATTTTTTTGTTCTGGCATAAACAAAACTTTGTTTTGAAAATTTAAAGCACATAATTATTAAATCATAGAAAAGTATATGTATAGTATATATATTTTTGAGAACGTAACCAACAAAGATACTTCTGGTTTGAACTAAACGTGACTCTCTTTGATACATGTATCTAATTTTGATCAAGATGGTAAAAATATGTCAATAAAATAAGCAAAAGACTAAAAGTAATTTTTTACTTATAAACAATATATAAACAATGTAAGATCTCTATTTGATTTTAAATACTAAAGATGAAGACCGGTAAATTATATGGAAAAGTGAACAATTTTACTAAAAAATCACAGAAAATACTTTAAAATGAGTTTGTAAAATTATTTTTGTTAATGTATTGCTAAATTATTACAAAAACAGCTTAAAAAGTCGATTTTTTGAAAACTATTCTAAAAATGCAGAAAAAACTAACAAATCAATAGTACAATATCACATGTATTTCATGAAATCATTATTTCATGTATCACATGAAATACTTATTTTACCAAACTTATTAACTGGAATGTGAAGAACCAATGGGAAGCAAAAAATTCGGTTTCAGAAAGGGATTGGGAACAAGGAAAGCGTTGATCTAAATGTTCTAAAAAATTCTAAAAAATTACTTCAAATATCATAGTAAGTTCAAAAATCAATTTACGTCTAATTTATAGATTTTAAAAAGGCGTTTGATAGGGTACAACATGATAGGTTGTTTAAGTATCTAGAAATGATTGGAATAGATGATAGGGATTTGAGACTTTTACAACATCTATATTCGAACCAAGACAATTCTATTCCAGTGGACGGAAAAAGAAACAGACAAAATTGTCATTGCAAAAGGTGTCACACAAGCTTGTGTTTTATCTCCAACTTTTTTAATGTGTACTCGGAAATAATATTTAACGAAGCCTTGGAAGGGCAATGTAGAGTTCGAATTGGGGGAGAAAATATCCATAAGATATTGAGAGAGAATGCTCCAATAACAAACTTAGCATCAATACATCAAAGACAAAGTCACTTGTGGTCAGTAAACAAGACGTTGGCTCTTTTCAACTTATTGCTAACAATGAGCTGATTACAAAAGTTAACAATTTTAAATACCTAGGATGTTGGATAAACGAGATACTAAATAGTCCAGTCGTCAGAGAGTTGACCCCTAAAAATCATAAGAACAAGATGAATTTTGCAGAGAATATTAATTTTGGGACCCCAAAAAAGATGCAAAAAACATTTTTACACCTCGCAGAGGGGTAAAAATGCAAAAAAATAGATTTACCAAGAATCTGTACACCGTAGAAAAAAATATTAAATCCGTACACCGTAAATAAAAAATGTAGCTGCGATAATTTTAAACAGAAATGTTAATGAGCATTTTTGTGTACAATGAACCGTTTTCTTCCGTCTGGACCGTCAATTTTGAATGTCAGTTACGCGCACGAAATCAATATTCAATAAAATTTGTATCAGCTCGATGGTAAAAATTCGATATCTTTTGATTTAAATGTCCTATCGCCGAATATAGCGCCACCTTTATTTATTTAACATCTGTATAAAACATGAGTTTATTTGCGGCAAAATACAAACGTATTTTGAATGCGAAAAAATTTTTCGTGGGTTTTTTCGATAGGTCACTTGAATCAAAAGATATCGAATTTTTACCGTCGAGCTGATACAAATTTTATTGAACATTGATTTCGCGTTGTTTCTGAAAAAACGGTTCATTCTACACAAAAAATGCATATAAACATCTCAGCTACATTTTTTATTTAAAACGTTTTTTTCTAAGGTGTACAGATTCTTGCTAAATCGATTTTTTGCGTTTTGATCCCCCTGCAAGAGGTGTTTTAGGGGAAAGCCCGGGGGTAAAAGTAGTAAACATTTTTGCATATTTTTTGGTGTCCCAAAATTAATATGCTCGGCAATATTCAGCTTGTTGGTATGATTTTTAGAGGTTCAGTAACATTTTCGTCTCTGACGACTGGATTAAAATCCTGATAAAGAAATTAAAATTCGTATAGAAATTGCAAGAGGAGCATTTATGAAACTTAAATCTATACTGTCTTTAAGATGTGGTCATGTAGTATGCTCGAAATATCATTGCTTTAACGAATCTCAAACGTAAAAGTCTTAAACAGAATAGGTCAAGAAAGTTTATAAAAATAAACATTATCACAGAAAAAAATAAACATTGTCAATGCCTTTGAAAGAGAGGTTTTAAGAAGGATAATATTGGGGCCGATTAGCAAGAATGGTGTGTAAAGAATAAGGTTTAACTATAATTTATATCAATATTTAAAAAGAAACCAATTTATCAAAATATGCAAAAACACAAAAACTACGCTGGGTAAGTCATCTTATAAAAAGGATAACAATGGGAAGACCAAGAGAGAAATGGTTAGACGAAGTGATCAGCGATGTTAGAGAAATGTTGAGAGACGCCGAAGAAGAAAGAACAGATTGGACTTATATATATGATATGATATGATAATTGAAAATTATTTGAATAGTATTTTTTAATCACACTTTGTATTTTGACCATATGAGATTGTTCATGTTTACATATTATAAGAAATATTAAACTCCGTAGGTGTAAAAAGAAAGACATTTTAGTATAGAAATTAAAAAGTCCCGTTTCAAATTTTCCCGTGCTATATTTGAAAGTGCAGAAATCATTCACTTTTAACAACTTTTCAGTGAATTTCAATTATTGCAGAGTGCGCGCTGGATCGTGAACCCCAACCAGAAGAACGTTCCATTGTTAAATCAATCAGATTATTTTCTGTTTGGTCCGTTAGGAAAGCGCCATTTTCGTATATCTCATCATTTCCAAACTGCTGATCAAATATGACAGCTGACAGAATCAGCCTGCTGTTCTGGTCAATGTTGAGTTACTTTCCCTTCGTGAATGAGGAACTTCTAACAAAGTTCTTTTTAAATTGGACTTAGACCTGCTCAATTCGGTGTCCATATCTGACATTTATGGACCAGTGCCCACTTAAATTGAGCCGGTGGACGTGTGTACAATACTGTTTCGCACATTGGCGTAGTTAGGTTTAAATCACATTCAATCTGCGACGAAAAAGAATTATAGTTCGTGTTGCGATAAAACATTTTAGATACGGCGAAGTCGAAAAGAATAGTATATATGGACGCGAGACTGAAATGTTCTTTCTTCGTTTATATATTTTTTACAAACAAAATAAATATTCTGAGTACTTCGACTCAATTTTTAAATTATTTTGTACAAAAAATACTACTTGAAAATAATAGTGTTATTGCAAATAAAACACTAAAAATAGTGTAATACCGTAGTGCACGAAAATATTTTCAGAACAATTTTATTGATATGCAATTAACAATAATTACCATACGATTTAGTTAACATGGCAATTTAAAAGAAATATTTGCTTTTAAATTTAAGTTTATCTTGAAAAGAACAGATAATTTCTGCTACAATCGGTATAGCTCAGATAGTTATTTTAGAGTTCAAACTTATTTATTTTCTGGTTGAACAGTTTCTTCAACATTGGAAATGCTTTCTATAATCAAATATATGATGCAATCATTTACATCTGAATGTGAACAAGCAATATCCTTCTATTCAGTATATAATATCAAATATGTAGCGATTGTTTTTCCTTGATTTTTCTTGACGGCCTTCCATCAATCTTTCGCTTGCTGGTTTTTCTATTTTCTAGGTTGTTCTAGTATATACAGGGTGAGTTTTTAATGCAACATTGGTCGATAATTTCATCATGGTACAAACTATCCAAAAAAGTTGTTTAAAACAAATGTAGACAATGATATTTTCTAGGCTAGGAAAATATGCCGAATTCTACAGGGTGACTAATAACTACGTGTTAAAGCAAACATACGATTTTATAAATATTACACCCTGTATATTTTCTAATGGGTAGATTTTCCTCAAAAGCTTTGTCCTTACAATTTAAAGTTTCACACTACTATACTGGGTATTTAACGAGTTACGACCATTTTTGTTTCGATATCGCTATGAAATATACACATAGTATATAAAGAAGGAATACATAAATAATTATTTATTTTACTTAATAAGGTAAACAATATGTTCTAGTTTCCAAATTAAATTTAACAGAAATTATTGACGAATATTTGTTTACAGGGTGAACTTCAACAGAAAGTTACGGTTTTCTCATATTTTTTAAAAGTGCAAATATATGTGTGTGTGTGTGTGTGTGTTTTGTTTTATGGCACTGGAACTAAGCCAATTAGCCAGTGCAAATATATATATATATATATATATATATATATATATATATATATATATATATATATATATATAAATTTTAATATTTCATTTATAATACTTTTTTTGGCCTTTAAGAGTTGTGCCCATTTAAAAAGCAACATTTTTTAAAATTAACGCTTAACTAAAACTACCGCACATCCAGATTATTACGAATTTAATCGAGCAATCAAGCATAGAAAGGGAAAAAACTTTTCACATCCAGGGGTCGTTTAAGGTGACTAAGCAAAGACTAAGTAGACCACGGGATAAGGGGTATTACTACCTGGTAAAAAAACAAAGGTAACTTAAAGCTAGACCTAATCTAAAGTTGCAATTTACAAGACTTTACAAAACCTAGAAGAATCCTAAAAATTTACGGTTTGTTAAGAGCTAGTAAGTTCATAAGATTGTACGGGGGATAATATTATAATCATTTGTAATATTAATTTTTATAAAGCATTCCTTATACCTGAACTCATTACTTTCTGAAATATTTTTAGTTTTTTTTAAATTTCGAAAACACCTTCGATTTTTGTAACTTAGTCTTATTTTGATTCATTAAATAACTAATACAAATTATAGACTATAACAATGTGCAGTGCGATATTCAAATTAACGAGCAAAATTTCTAAACATTTATACGTCAATATTATTAAAAGCTTTTCTTATTCTATTTTTCATATGATCTGGTATTGTTCAGGTCTTCTTGTATACAAGGTTTTTTATATGGCCCCACATTCCTCTGCCTATCTACCTAGCATGAAAGTTATGATGTTGATAAAGTTGATGATTATGAATAAGGGCAGTGTGATATACAAAGGATAATTGAAAATTATTATTTAGATTTTAGAAAATCCAGCAATATAGCACCATTTACACGGCCGTCAAAAATGTGGACCAATCACATAATACCAAGAATTTAAGTCCGGACCATTTTGTCGAAATGTCGGAGATATTGAGCAAAAACGGTCTTCCATTAAATTCAAGCTAGCGCGACGGCGGAATTCAGGCGCGATTTTAAATTTACACTACTATTGACACCAGTAAAGTTGGAATAATAAATTTAAGGTAGCTCGCCACGCAAGGTTAGGCCTTTTTTTTTTCGTCTAACCCGACAGAACTAGCGACGGAGTTTAAATTTGGCCGTGAAAGTTTCAAAAGCGATCCACCTGGATAACGTCCATACAGTGCTAGTCAAAAGTCCGTTCCACCCCCTCGTATCTTTTGAACGGTTATTGTTATAATAGTGAAATTTGGAGGGAGGTAATAAACAGACGTAGGATTCTCACCTAGTCATAACAGGTGACATAATAGTGACAGATGACGATTCAGCGCCACTGTGACAAATAATTTTAAATGGTACCTTATGGCAAGTCATACCTCATTTAAAAGGTATTGAAAATATCTACTGAGTCATAATAATTTTGTTTGAGTTTAAGATCATTTTAATAAATATATTAAATAAATACTAAAATTGTAACTTCTCATTTAATTAATAAATATTTAACTTCCTGACAGTAATGCATCCTATTTCTAAACTCTTGCCGTACTCGTTCAAATATGTAGGGGGAAATTGCCCTACATTCTTTAACAATTCATTGTTTTAAAATGTCAATATTGTCGGGTGCTGTAGAGTAAACTTTAGATTTCAGGTATCCTCAGAGAAAAAAATCTAATGGTGTGAGGTCCGGTGACCGAGCTGGCCATTCTATCGTACCTCGTCGTCCAATCCATCTACCATAAGGGTGTGCAGGAGCACCATTTTGTTTAAACGTTATTTCCAAGTTGCCGAATTCATCTGGATTATCCTCCAGAATTTTAAGTATTAACGATTCAATTGCATTTTGTAACATCTCTAGATACACTTCACCGGTTAAGTTAGTATTGAGAAAAACAGGCCCAACTACGTGGTTTCCCAAAATACCTGCCCAAATATTTATTTTTTTTGGAAATTGACTATGTGTTTCACGAAAGACGTGAGGATTTGTGTCACTCCAATACCTCACATTGTATCTGTTAACATTTCCATTGAAAGAAAAAGTACTTTCGTCACTAAAATAAATTGTTTTTATGTAATCTGGCTGTTGGTTAATTTTATTGGACACATTTTCACAGAATTCTAATCTTCGGTCGGGGTCATTATCTGAAAGTTGGTGCACAATTTTTAATTTGTATGGATGAAATTTGTTTTCCGCCAACACTCGGTGTACTGTCCTTTGACTGATTTCATAGATAGAAGCAACTTGGGCTGTAGAAGAAGTAGGGTTCACTACAATTTTTGAAATTATGTCAATTTTTTTGTCATCACTAATTGTTGGTCGACCAGATCGTTTGACATCTTGAACACAACCTGTTTGTTTAAACTTCCGAAGAAGCTTCCTCAAATAAGCTCTCGATGTAGGGCGATCGGGGTACCTCTCATTAAAAAAATGTTCCACTGCTGTTTATAAATGTTAAGAATACCACCCTTAACATTTATAAACCACTTAGTTTGACTACGACTGTTATAGGCGAGCGATTTGCCCCTATAAGCATACCATAAACCGTCTAATTTTTTTTGCATTTTTACCGAACCAAACATTTTTTATTCGATTTTATATATTTTTCAAGTTCAAATGTATGTTTTTTTTTCATTTTTTTGAGTTGGGCCGGAAATTGTTATAAGCCAATAACTTATAATAAGAAATCAATTTCCCGAATCGCTTCAAGTAAAATTTTTTTAGGCGGATCTCATCTAAATAAATACTTTTTCTATCTTGGTAATTTTTCAAAAAATGCTTCTTTTTCGAGTTATTTGCAATTTTTTGTTGTAAAACTGCCTTAATTTTATTCTTCACCAGGGTGGGAGTTGAGGGGAATTTGACCCAATGGGAGGATTAGGGATAATGTCCAGTATCGGTGGACCTAAATCTAAAGGAAGGAGGGTACTTCACGGTGTTGTGAAGTTTGTCGTCCTCTACGTGGCCTCGGTCTGAAGTGAGGCCGTAGAAATACCAACTTACAAAATGCTCATGCTACGCGTCGACAGAAGAAGTCTTCTACGGGTAGCATGTTCCTACAGGACTGTTTCAGCTGCCGCTCTGTGGGTTATTACCGAGTGTGTTCCTTTACATGTGCTGGCAGGTGAAAGGGCCAGGATTCATATTCATAGGAAAAGGAACATTGGAGAGGAGGAGGTGAGTGAGATAAGGCCGGCCAAGAGATTGACTCAATGTCTGTGAGTAATATAATAGAGTGCGTTATTTCAACACTTAAAATCCCTAGATGCCCAGTTAGGTCGTTGAGTTTTAGATGTGGAGCACGTGTACGTCTAATTTTTTAGAGCGAATCTCTTTACATGCATACACAGATGAGGAATGTCCAGCATTATCTGTAAATTGGCAGTGAGACATGAGTACATTGTACCTGTAATTCTAAAATATGTGAATCTTTGCACTGTTTGCAACTGTATTATGTCTTTTTGCTGCGTTATTTTGTTTTACCAAACCAGGGCAGCATAAGTAACTAATAAATAAATATGAACGTATGTTGCATTTTTATTTATTTATTTATTTTTAACAGGCTGCTGCCCAATAAGATTAACAATGTTTACAAAGTATACAATAAAACAAAATAAAATATAAATATCACAAACTTGATCACGTAATTTAGTTTCACATTTCAAAATGATGCCTGAGATTAGAAATGAATTTGGCGTCCGGTGCATAAAAATCTAGATTTGGGTAGATATTTGCCCATCTTAGTGTTCGAGGTAAAAAATTATTATATGCATAGTTGGTTCTGTGAAAAGGAATATAAAAAGTTTGGTTTAATCCTGTTCTACGAAGAGGTACCTGCAGACCAACCTGCTCAAGTAGCTGAGGACACAATACTGTAGAATTAATTATGCCATAAAGCATATTTACATCTTTAAATCAATCTTATATATAATAATACCAACTCTGGAGAGAACCAAGAAGGGAATCTACGTTTTCAGGGAGAGATAAATAATTCTATAGCTAAGTAATCTTTGTCATTAAAAATATTCACAATTTGATTCAGTGGTTTTCTTAAAACTAAATTATCCCAACAGAACTGTGACAAAATAATCAGTTTTTTCACATGGTCAGCCGACTAAAATTCCCTATAGAAACCATCACTAACCAAACCACTATTATTGGGGCACCTTTTGGTCATCTTTACCTCAAATTACAGGGGTAGGTGGTGCATACCCTCCCTCAAAAGAGCTTCATCTGCCTTGGACACAGTTATATCAGTATTATCAACCAGAACCAAATTGAGAATATTACCAGTTGAATTCACAATAGTGTTAGACTGAAACAAATTGGGGTATGCAAACCTGCAGGACTTTAACTTCAGACGCTGTGGCAGCTGGTAAAGGAATTGTTGTAGAGCACATATCATTTGATAACCAATGAAAGTTTGGTAAATTGAAGTTAGCAGCCAGATAATAATGTGCAGATCGATAAACTTCAGCTTTTGTTCTTAGGTTTCACAAAATATGGAATATTTCTCAAAGGTAAACTTTGGTGGAAAATATGCTGTTCCTATAATAAACTGATTTACACCTTTTTTCACCAAGGCCAGACAATCGAACAAAAAACTTGTTCGAATGTCTGGTTAACTGTTAAAGTTCTGAATCCTAATAAATATAAACGTATGTTGCTATTTTTATTTTACAATAAAAATTACATCAGTTGTTGAAATGTCTTGAATAAGAATAAACTTATTTTCAGATATTTTGATTTCTTCATGTGTTCTTTGATCTTTATGGTCCATATTTCATCTTTGATTGCCACTATTTTATTGCTAATGCAACACTTTGTTGCAAAAGGTTCTTACTGTGAGAGGTCATAAATAAAATCTATTACACTATTTTCCTTATTAAGTAAAAGCTAAATGGATACGTAGAAGTAGACATCTTATATAACTTTAGGTATTATAACAATATATAACAATGCACAAATGCATACGGTTTTATTTTGTACATTTTCTTAATGCAAACGCCGAGTGTAAGGATGGTTAGGAGCAGAAAATAGAAAGCAGTAATCGTCAGCTATAACCGTAAATGCAACTTACAAGATAAAAAGAGCAAGAGGTGCCTTTTATCGTTTTTAGTATGCGCACCACTGGCCAGCGATGGCACATGCACTGTTTGAAACACTGGCCGGAACTAAACCGAGACTCAATTTACTGGCGGATTAAGACACTCGCAGCAATTTAGTAACCCCCTTCGAACAAGCGGTGTAACGGTTCTTAATAAACGAAGACTATGTCATTGTCTCGAGTCATTAAACTTCAAATGCTCGACGTTGAGACTACAAAGCTTAGGTAATAGCTGTTTTTGAATTAACTCGAATTGTTCGACAAATATCTTACTATTAAATTAAACAAAGTCATGGGAAAAGCCTCTAAAATACACAATCAGTTAATCGCGACTTCTACAAAGATTGACTGACTGTTTTGCTTTTTTGATTATATTATTTACGATTTACGGTCCAAAATTTATTTACTCTGATTATCGCACAGGCTGGCCCTTTATTAAAAATACTTTAACCCCCACAAGATTAATCGCAAAAAATTTAACAAACAGCAATTTAAACGGTTAACAACTACAATATAATATAGAGCCATTGAAAAGATCGTAATTAAGTTAGGCCACGGAATCATATATTTATACGACTTGGTAGTAGTCTAGTCGCCATGATCCATGAACATTCCAAGATCCTCTTGGTCTGGAGCTATTCAGTTGTTGTGCTCTCCTGATCGCGGTCCATTCTCTAATATTTTTTAACCAACAAGAGACTTGCTTTTTACCGATTCTCTTCATCCATTGAGCGTTCAAAATATGCTATTTTTCTAGGTTTGACGCTATCAATGAACTCACGAACTCCATCTGTTCCGTTAAGAATTGCTTGACTTGTTTGCATAGCCGTCCACGGTATTTTGAGTGTTCGTCTATATACCTTTATCTTAAAAGCATTTAAGCGATTAACATTGAATATTTTCGAGGTTTATGCTTCAACACCATATAAGAGAGACACCTTTACATAATATTTGATAATTTGCTTCCAAAATTGAAGTTTCATGTTACCGTTATAGAAAAGTGACACCATTTTTAAAAATGTAATAGTTGTCAGAATTCTACATTTTATCTCCTTATCTGAGCCCAGTTGTTCAGTTGTATTGGTTTTCTGTAATTATTGTGTATCTTGATATGGCGCGCGATTGAATACCATATATTTTATTTTAGAATACTCAGTGTTTAGTCCTGTATCTAAAAGTCTATAATAATTAAGAGGTTTTACATTTCATTGAAATCCTTAATCAAAGTAACTATATTATCTGCATTTCTGATTGTATTTATGAGGTTTCTCCAAGTAATTCAATTTTCATTTCATCATATTTTTTTTACTATTTTTGAATAGACCTACTTTTTCATCTCTTATCTACCATTTGATTTTTGGTGGTCTTCTTTGATATTTTGGTTTTGTTTCACTTTTTACTTCAATGTCCAGTACAAGCAACTTATGTTGTTGGCTCACAGTCTCACTAAATATTACCTTGAAAAATCTATATTTACGTCTATATCTATATTTATCAGTTTGGGAGTGATTTTATCTACTTTTGCATGTAATAAGTTAACTTTGTCTCTTTTAAAAAGATGTGTTAATCATAGTCATATTTAATGCTGTTTCTAATTTTTTCATTTCTAGTTTTAAAGCCTAGTCTTCCATATATTGCTTTATTTCCCCTTTTTGATTAACCTACATGTGCAATAAAGTCACCTTCTAATATGACTCTCTCCTTTATAGCAATGTCACTTAATATGTCTCCTAATTAATCACAGAAAGCTTTTCTTTCAACATCATCTGACTGACTTGATGAGTTATATTTAACACACGCAGCATTCAACGCTTCTTTATCAAGTTTACATTTCACTAAGATTTCTGTCACTCACTCTTAGAACTTCTGCTACGTTATCTTTAATTTATTTATCAGCAATTATACCAAGTCAATTCCTAGTGTTACTATTTCCTACATACCATGATTTGTGTCCTTAATCTAATACTTTCACTCTTTGTCATTTCTTACCTCATCTCTTGAATGGAAGCAATTTGCAAACTCTTACATGTAAGATTATATTCAAGACCCTATCCTAATTTTTCCAATTTATAATATTGTTCCCTCTGATAACCTCTAGTTCCCTCTTAAACGAAGTATAATATTTTGGTTTTGGATAAGTTTAAATGTAAGCCGATAATTGAAAAAAAAAATATGAAAAAGTAGCATGGGCAATAAACTCATGCAAGCCCTACAAATCACCAGATATGATGGTATTTATTCATATTACAAAATGTACCGCAACTTTTGTACTGCAGAATATGCAATGTACTCAGAAGTAGTGTAGCCTTCGGATACATACCTAAAGCATGGAGAGAAAATTAGACTTATTTATATTCCTAAACCGGGGTCAAGAGAACGGGAAAAGGAAAAAGTCTCTAAAACCAATAAGTCTAATGTCATTCCTATATTAGATATTAGAGAAACTGCTAGATGTATATTAGGGATGAAATAATGGTATACAGTCAATATCAAGAACACAAAAACATACGTGTATAGCCGGACATTCAACCGGGACAATACTTCATAGACTCGTAGAAAAACTGGTAAATACAAACTGGTAAATACAATTAAAAAATAGGTGATTCTGGGAGCCTTTTTGGATATGAAGGGGGCTTTCGACAACTTTTAATACTATATATAATCAATGCCCCCAGACGTAAAGGAATCGAGAATATTTTTTTGAATTCAAAGTTTTAAATACCACCATATTTGGAGAGACTGTGTTGAGACTTCTAATGAGGGGCTAAATATAAATCCCGTCAAATTCACTGTAGTTGTTTTTATACTTAGACGAAAATTAAAGGAATTCCGATCGCTAAAGCTAAGCAGGGACAAAAATTTATCTAAAAGGGGAGTTAAAGTATCTTGTAGTTATACTCGAAACTTACCTAAAACAAGCAGTTATAAAAAATGACAGTGCAGTGACAACTCTTATAAGTGTCAGATGCATGTATGAAAAAAATTGGGATTAAGAAATCCTCAATTACTACCAATTCCAAAAGCCAAACTCAGCAAGATGCAAAGACTTGCGTGTTTGGGGATATCTGGTACCATGCGCACCATTACAAAAACAGCTATGAAGACTCTACTAGGCCTGCTTTCCTTATATTTGATATTACAAAGAAGAATAAAACAATCACTGAAACTTTAAAATGAAAAGACAAGGCATATGAAACGAGTGTGACGAAGGATATCTTTAATGTGGAATCGGATCACATGGCAAATAGAAGGAAATTTTAAGAATTCATACAATGTGTCTATTCCAGACAAGAATTTATGAAGAAACAAGTAGTACCAAAACCAATAGGATAAGATCTAATGCACAGACGGTTGCAAGACTGGAGAAGGTGTGGGGACAGAAAACTACTCCAAAAATACACGAATTAGCAAAAGCTTTGCCTTTGAGAGGAACTGTATCGTTTTCAAGCAAAGATTTATGCGATATTGCAATGCGCAAAGGAAAAGAGTGAAAGAGTACTTAGAGTACTTAAAAAAGAGTAGATCCAAATATTGTCTGATAGTCGAGCATTACTGAAGGCAATGACGTGTCGTAAAGTGACATGTAGACTGTTGTGGGACTGTATCAGAGTACTGAATGAACTGAGAGACCGAAACAAGATTAAGCTTGTTTAGATATTACGGTATCGAAAGCAACGAAAAAGCAGACAAACTTGCTGAAAGAGGATCGAACCAATTAAACTGATTAGCTGTGACCCTGAGAGAATATGCAGGGCTGTAGAAAAGTAAATCCGAGAAAGAACGGATGAACTGCTTCATATGGACAGGAATAAACTGAGAAGAGTAATAGAAATATTATGCGAGGATGCACCAGTAAGAGAATTGTTGAATAAAATTGCCATTTACAATGAAGACTTTAACTGCAGACTGTGCGATAAAGAACCGAAAACTGCAAAACATGTATTATGCGATTGAAAGGCGCTAGACCACAAAAGACAAAAACTATAAGGACAACCAAGAGGAGAACCTGATATATTTAAGAGACGCAAAGCAAAAGATCTGTATAAACTTCTACGGGGTAGAAAAATTCTAGAGTAAGTATAGAAAAAATCAATAGCAACAAACACAATAAGCTTTAGCTTCAATGACAACGGAGATCCTTCTTATCAGATGAGTTTAGGAAGAAAAAAAGCCAAACATTTCGTTATTCCGGACTATGTAATTTATAGTTTTGTACTCTGGTGCGTTGTTTGCTATTAGAACAATTAACAATATTAATCTTGATTCTATCGCTCGTTAAATGCTTTAGTGACTATAGATTCCAAGTAAAGATTAAACAGGAGTAAGGAAAGGGCACAGCCCTGTGGAATGTTTACTAACTTTTTATTTTTAGTTGTTTATAAAACTTATAAACCACCAAATCTAGTTTTAAGTTCATCATCATTCTCTTGACTTCTTTATGCGGGATCAGCTTCTCTAATTACATTTTTCCATAAGTGTCTATCTGGGGTCATATCAATATTAATACCCTTTACCGACATGTCCTGCCTAAGCGTCCACCCCAGGTCTTTTTTGGTCTTCCTCTCTTACTACTTCTAGGAACCCACAGATCAGCAATTCTTCGTATGGGGTGATTAACGTCTCTACGTTAAACATGACCAAACCTTCTTAACCTATGCTTTCTCATCTTGGCAACAATGGGAGCTACCCCTAGACTTCACCTAATATACTCATTCCTAATTTTATCCGTTTTTGTCACTACACTCATCCATCCAAGCATTCTCATTTCATTCTCATTCATTAAATTTTAGGATATCGTACTAAAATTGTAAAATGGATTAACTGAAAAATGTTTGAAGAAAAAAGCATAAATGGATATCAAATGGAAAACGAATGGATATCTGATAAAATAATGAATGTGATGAGTAAAAGGCATAATTTCAAGAATATTAATGCAGAGAAGTACCAGCAGATCCACAAATACGAACACAAATTCAGGAAGCCACAGCAAAATGGTTTTTCAATGAATGCAGGGAAATAGAACAGTACAAAAGTAAATGCGACAGTTACAATATGTACAAAAAAATAAAATCGATGACAAGCAAGAACGCAATAATTCCCCCAACAGCATAAAATTTACCGATGGAAATCTTATCTCGGAGCCATCAAATATCTTAGAAACATTGAAATTCTACATAGAAAAATTATTTGCATTAGAAAGAATTAATGATAAGCTATGTATATAAGGAAAAATTGGACCTTATATTCTTGATGTAATCAGTGATAGAAGATGATGTTGCAGCAGTAAACAGCAACACGGCAGCAGCTTAGGAAAATCTACACTGCGAAATACTAAAGATCCTATGTCAATCAGACAAACAACTCCTTGATAATCTAGTTGCACTTTTTAACCATATGTATAATAGCGGAAAAGTCCCGGAGGACTGGTTGCAGTCTACATTTATTATAATCCCGAACAAACCAAAATGACTATGAATGAATGTGGAAAATGAAACAGAGGGCATAAAAATAAACGTCTAGTTAAAGTCTTAACTTGAATAAGACAAAATGGACACATAAATAAAAAACAAAGACTTGCTCGACAGTTACGGATAAGCAATTTACTAATTGACCACGTGAAATCATATCTATATCTTGGCATCAACATAAATGCAAAATGGGAACAGGCCACAGAAATTAAGTGGAAAATAGAACGAGAAAGAGCAGCATTTAAAACATAAAAAGCTCTTCTTAAGCAAGGATTTGGATTTTTCTTTAAAACTGCAACTAGTTAAATGCTACAGTTAAATGCTAAATAAAACAGACGAGCAATCGAAGTCAATTTTTAATCGTAATGTAGTTTAGTCGGTCGGTACTTTGCAATTAAACATATTTAATCTTATTACGCGTAGTCAATGATATAACCAAGTCAAGTAAATCACATTACATTGCCAACTAAGTACTCTGTAAATCATTAACTTTAAGTTATAAACAGTGTGTAAAAACTTCAAATATTCTGACTCTCCGTAAACCAAAGATAAGATCCTGAGAGGGCAAAACCGGCTGATGGAGCAAAATGCCTATTCTAGATTACGTCGATCCACCGTTTCACCATAAGCTCATTAAAAAACTAAAAGCATTAGAAATGTCGATGCACATGTGGCTGGGTCGAACGTGTCACCAACATAGAGGTAATACACAGAATTAAAAAAGAGAAAGAAATCGTGAGCACAATTAAACAAAGAAAATTTTAGTATCTAGGCCACATATTAAGACACATTTAAATACCGTCTACTTCAATTGATTATCCGGGGAAAATAGAAAGCGGGTGCGGGCCAGCCAGGAGAAGACTCTAGTGGCTCCAAAATCTGCGGAAGTGATTTGGGCTTACATCGATCGAACTATTCAGAAGTTCCGTAAGCAAGATCCGAATTGCTATGCTAATGGCCAACGTTCGCAGCAGATAGTTTGTAGCGGTAGGGCAATAGTTGATATATGATCTAACGATTGTTGTACTGATGTTTGATTTGGAAAAGATATTAGGCATCCATGCGCTTTTAACAAATAAAGCATTAACAAGATTGTTGTTAACATACAATCTAACCATAAGGAAGTGCAGAGAGAATGGTGGGACAACTTGCTTCATTTGACATGAAGGAATTGCGAGTAGGAGCTCAGATAAAGTGGCTTCATGTGTTTTTTAAATTTATTAAAGCCCTACTTAGAGAAGTAGGTCTTTAATTATTATCGTGACTAATACGAGCGGTGGCTAAAATCGTAAAATTAATATGGCCGCTATGTTCAGTTATCTTTCAGGCCAAAAAAATCATTTTACCATCGTCCAGAAGTTTCTTATCCCTGGACACTTGAATGTGACGCTAACCGCTGTAGTAAAAGAGCGAAGTAAAAACCACCTATATCTCAATTATGGCGCCCAGGGACTGGGCAATTTATCAAGAATGCATCAGAACTGTTAGGGGAAAAAACGTTTCCCTGAGAAAGAAATGGATCAGCAATCGTTTCATAAATTTTGAAACACTCTGAAAACCCAACTAATAAAAAAACATCTGATGTTGAAGGCGAAAAAATAAATTGGCTAAAAATTAAATAGCTGTAATATGCTTAGCTTTTTAGCTTTTTGGCAAAATACTCTTTAAATACACTCTGGACGTCAGTGGGCCTTGAGAATGATGGACTTATGTAGATTAAAAAGAGGAAGATATTTGGCTCCAACAGTAGAGCTTGCATATTGTGGATATCGTAAGTTGAAAAAAAAAACATTAGCAATTGATTTTAAAAGTTTACAGAATTTAGGGGCCTTTTAAAATTTCAAAATGCTCTACTAAAAAATTAGGCTAGATTGACATATCAACTATTGCCATATCGCTACAGAGTTGTTTTCCCAAGAGTTATTTTACAGAATGACTGTAGTAGCAAAACATGATATGTGACATATCAGCATATGTCGAGCCATAGTCAGAGATTCTCTACCTAAGGTATGGGATTAGGCAGGACTAGCCCTAGACATATCTAGCCAATAATCTGGTTTTGGCAAAAAATCGGACATATCAAGTTTTGCTATACTACTACAGACGGCACCTGATGAAGAAAATATTTTAAAATTGCTCGTAAAAAGCTATACAATGAAAAAATTCCCCGAAAAATGTTCCAATGCATAATAAAGTAGCTATTAAGTAGTTAAGATATTGTTATGAATATTTTTCCATTATGATCTTCCTACGAATAGACAAGGAAATAAAGGAATATGCAGGAAAGTACATATATTTCTATCTTGTTTTCCGCAATGCTATTTTTAATATAATGTAAATATATATAAGAAAATTAATATTACAATGATATTAAGATTCTATTCAAATTCTCTTTTTAAAATTGAAATATGCACGAAAAATTAAACAAAGTATCTTAAAACCTTCGAATAATGAAAGAATTTTTGCGAACTTCAATATAACGTCCGTACAAAGGGCGTTACTTCCAACTTTCCCGAAATATAAATATCCATAAAACTTAGTTTATGTCTTTCATAATGCACACTTTTAAGAATTCTGGAAACAAGGGATTTATTTTACTCGGTATTGCTTTAATGAACATTTCAAGGAATTTTCTAAGAATTTGATCTTAATTGGCCATAAATATTGATTCGAAGCCACTGTAAAGCTTATTCTTTAAAGGGTTTAATAATCCCTCCAAGCATTGCGATGTCGTCAATAAATCGTAAAATATAGTACATAAATTACCCGATCAATACCGAATTAATAATGGTTATTTCATTAAAAAATTGCTAATTCAGTGTCTGATAATTTTTTTTTATTTTTTAATAAATACAAAAAAAAATTATCATGCTATAATTATAGACGGGTTCTTAAAATTCACGCCTGTCCTTTTCGAATATCAATCGGCTGACTAAATTATGCCTAATTAAATCATAAAAATAAAAATTCTGCATTTGGTCCTTGGTTATTGCGTTATTGATTAAAGACACATACCTAAAATTCAATCTTGAAACTTCATTAAAAACCTAGGAAGGCTTAAAAAATGACTAGCAGTCTAAATTTTTTGTCTTGAAATTATCTATTTGGGAGTGATTTTGCCACTTTTGTACGTAATAAGTTAAGTTTTTCTCTTATGATAGAATGTGTTAATAATCGCCATATCTAATGCTATTGCTAATTCAAGCATATACAAGCTTTATTTCTTGTTCCAAAGCCTAGCCCTTCATGTATTGCTTGACATCCTGTATTGGATTGGCCCATATGTGCATTAAAATCACCTTCTATTATGACTTTCTCTTTTAATGGAAAATCGCTCAGTATATCTTCAAATTTATTTGGAGACATACTGGGTTACAATACCTAAGTTATTGTTGAGTAAACATGAAGTAAGTGATGAAAAAGATAAGTGAGAAATTTAAGAGTATGTAGGAGAGAGGTATAAAAATAAAACAAAAAATAGATGAAGTGCAAAATGATTTCCAGCTAATGAAGGTAGAAAAGCAGAGAATGTAGCATTAAAATCAAAAAATAAAGCACACCAAACAATAATAGAAAAAATAGAAAGAGTAGTAAGAAAGAAAAATATTGTAGTAGGTATGTGATGTAACAGAAAACAAGGTGAACAAGAAAATGATATGAAAAATAATATAAAAAATATGCTATATAATCCAAGTTCCGCTAAATGATAATATCAATATAATAGATGTAAAACGCGTTGGTATCCAAAACCATAATAACATGAGACCTATATTTTAGACACAAAGAAGACAAAAAGGATGTTAGAAACAGCAGACATGAAAACACTTGAAAAATTGATTGTAAGACACTATGGGATAGAGCAAGAAGTACAGATATACGACGTAGATGCAAGGTGGAGAACATCAAGAACTGGGTAAGAAATAGAACAGTAAAATGGAACGATCTTATAAGCCTAATGACAAAAAATAGAGTAGTAAAGACGGTTTCCCAATAGGAAGACGATCAGTAGGAAGACCACGAAAACGATGGAACGACAACTTACTGGAGGCACATTGAAAAACAGGCAGAGACATGTCTATATAAAAAGCAGAAGAAGAAGAAGAAACATTTTTCGGATGTTAGGTTTATATATTTTATAATGCCTGCTTCAGCTCTATTACACTTCAAGGACGACGATCAGTAGGAAGACCACGAAAACGATGGAACGACAACTTACTGGAGGCACATTGAAAAACAGGCAGAGAAATGTCTATATAAAAAGCAGAAGAAGAAGAAGAAACATTTTTCGGATGTTAGGTTTATATATTTTATAATGCCTGCTTCAGCTCTATTACACTTCCTTCTTTACGATCTATAATTTCAGTAGTTGAATCGAGTCGAACGCCTTTGTCAAAGTCTGTTAAAGTGGCGTAAACTTCCGTTTCTGTTGTTTATTAGGTTTTTAGTGTAAAATATTGTCAATGTAGGATCGTCCTCTTTGAAATTATTTTACTTTTTAATCCCATTGTTTTATTTCTATTAGGTATGGTATCAATATATTATATTCTTTTATGCACTTCTTAGTAATATTTTAGTACAAAAAATGCACTTTTTGTTCATTACCTACTTAAAACATAAATTATTTTGACCCTCAGTAACACCAATTATTTAAAAATAATACAGTTATAATAAAATGTATGGAATAATATACTGTGCTAGCATAAAACTCGACTAACATTTGTAAATGATTTATTGCTATGGAATTCAAAATACCGCTGACGTTGTCGGTACGACGTTTTCCGGAGAAAACCTATTTGGTAGAAAATCTCTTAAATAATTAGAATATGCCAGGACTTAATTCTGTAAAGGTAGGGATTCCTAGAAAAGCGGTGTCGTTTTTAAGCGGCCCCAAGGTTGCTTTGTCACAAAAACAAAATCATTGTCTACATACAACAATGGGGTTGGTTTCTAAAAAGCACTGTCTCAAATTTCAAGGTCAAATTACAGTACCAATAAATTGGATAACTTTTTAATTTAATTAGATAAAAACTATTAAATTTATACATGCAGATAAAAACCCGTTGTCAGACGAAAATTATGGGTTAGTACTTCTAAAAAAGAGGAGGAGAAAATGACATTTGTGCTTGACTGCTAAAATAAAGAAGCGTAGAAGTAAGACTGACTTTAATATGTCATTAAAAAAATTCTTTCCCTATTTGGAAGCCCCTTTAGTTTTTTGGAGTCGATTTTATAGTTTTAGTAAAAGCTGAATATAGGAAAATATTTATAAAGATTGAAACTAAAATACAGGTAAAATTAAAACCAAATTATCATGTTTTAGAACTGAGGTATACAGTGTGTCCGTAATGTGTGGAATAAGTTCGATATTTCCTAAATAAAAATCTAAAACACGTCGATTTTTAAATTTAATGTTCTACATTTTACAATAAAATTTCATTATACAAAGTAATACACATTACAGTGATGACGTCATCGGCTCTTTTTTTAAAGTAACACCCTGTATTTTAGGGTATTTTTAGATCGATAAAAATGAGCTTATTTCAAAAAAGTATAATACTCGAGTCTAATGGATATAATTTATTATTATACATAAGTAAGGGCAGAGGAACTAAGTCCCTATTATGCCCAAAAACAAAGAAATTTCATTAATAACCTACTAGTAAAAAAAAACAAAAATAAAAAAAAAAACAAAAATTTGAAAGATGCGCTTAGAAAATAAATTATTTATTATCAATTGCAAAAAAGTAGCCTACTTCTAGTTTTTGGTAAACTGTAATTATTTTTAGTAACGTTCAATAACAATTAAGTAGTACAATAATTGAATTAATTCGTGAATGTTCTGTATTATTGTTTAGAAATAATTTTAAGTAGAAATAAATGTGAGTGTAAAGCAAAGAATTGAAATACTCATGATGATTGGGTATGGAGACAAATTGCGAACTCAGATGGAAGTGTGCAATTTATCTAATGATACATATTATCCAGAAATACCCATCACACAGTCAATAGTAAGTAAGATTGAAAAGAAATTTCGAGAAACTAGTACGGTTGAAAATGCATGCATATCAGGTCGTCCCTCTGTAAATTATGTATACAAAATTATGTAATCCCTCTGTAATGTATGTATACAATTTTGCGAAATAATGATGGATAACAGCCGTTTTTATAACACAACCAAGAGACGAAACCCTCTCTTGGTTCAAAATATTATTTTTTCTGATGAGGCTACATTCAAAGTAAATGGCGAGTTCAATTATCAGAATTGTAGATACTGGGCAAAAGAAAACTCCAACTGGATGCGGAAACATCATACACAATACCCGCAAAAGGTAAAGGTATGGGCTGGCATTGTAAGAAATAAAATGATTGAACCCTACTATTTCGAAGGTATTTTAAACGGGTCAGCATACCTTCAGTTTTTAAGTGGGTATCTCGTACCTACTTTAGTTAATTTATTCCCCAGTACAATCAATCTTGAAGGTTTTGATAAACGTTTATGGTTTCAACAGGATGATGCGCCTCGGCATTATGCTTTAGATGTTCGAAGGTATCTAAACGAAATTTTTCCTAACATGTGGATTGGAAGACGTGGACATATTGAATGGCCAGCTAGGTCGCCAGACCTCAATCCTTTGGATTATTTTATGTGGGGTCATTTAAAGAATGTTATTTATAAAACAAAGCCTGCAAATATTGGAGACCCAAAAACAAGAATTCGTAAAGAAATAAACAATATTTCTCAGGAAAGCATAAACAAGGTTCTACAAGAAATTGTACAACATTTCGGTCACTGTCAAATACAACAAGGACTACAATTCGAACATTTAAGATTAAGTCATATATTAATTACTGGATTACTTTTAAGTTGTTTATTATAATTTATTAAAGTCCATTTCCATCGTATTGATAGCACATTATGTATGCTAATCCCTAAACTGTTGATACGGGTGACTCAATGAAAAATAGATATTTGTCAACAAGTTTACAGAAGTATATAGGAAAACAATTTTAAATTGAGTATGACCACCAGGTATAAACGTTGAAGCAGAATAGAATACAATAGTTTTGAGGGTTACTAATTCCTAAATATAGTTGCCAGTGTCGGAGTGATGGAGACTAACAGGTACTAATGAATTTGCAAGAAATGTAAGATGTTTATTTTATATATAAAATAATTTGTGGCAGTAACAGGGGCCAGTTTGTAAAAAAATGAATATTATTTTAATCAAATTCCATTTCAGATTCACTGCTTTCTTCAGAATCTAAGGAATCTTTAACTCCAATGGTAATTATTACCGGTTCCAGCATTGCATCAGTCATATTATCCAAATTCCACATTTTATTTTCTTCCTTGTGAGCATGACTAACAGCATTTTTCCAATTTTCTGGAGTTACTTTTGATAAGGAATGTTCTAATAATTGTTGTAAGTCTTCTAATTTAAAAGTTTTGTTGTTGCGTCCGACTTCACTCTTTACTTGAGACCATATATTTTCTATCGGATTCAGATCACAGTGGTATGGGGGTAAACGTCAAATAATTACATCACGGTTTAATGCCATTTCATAAATTATATGTTTTTTATAAGCTGCTTTATTTTGCCTTACAATAGGTAATAATTCCTTTTTTGTCGAATTCTCCTTGTACTCAATTGCGTGTTTATCCAATCATTCGATTATCTCTCTTTTTTTCCATGCCGTTGTTGACAATTTCTGCTAGTCTTGAATGGTAACTAGCATTATCCATGACTATGACAAAATTTTTTGGAATTAAATCCAACATTTGCTCAAAATATTCTTCAAAAACGTCAGCAGTCATTTCCTCGTGGTAATCTTTGGTTGATTTTGAGGTAAAACTTAATAATCCACCATTGACAAAACCGTTTTCATTTCCAATATGGGTTATTATAAGTATGCGTCCTTTTCCAACGGGAATATTGTTTATTCCAGTAGATACACCTTCGATAAATGCCTGACGGGAACTTTCCACATTTGTATCAACCCATAGATATGGTACAGTATGACCTTCATTTAGCCAAGTCTCGTCCAAATAAAAAATTGTTTTCCCTTCTTCTCGGTACTTTTAATTAGTTCTTAGATAATCTCGTCTCCAACATACAATGTAATCTTTTTCAATTAAAACGGATTTTCTTCTATTCTTTTGCAAATGAAATCCCATTTCTCTCAATAGTCCCCATAATTTCTTGTTGCTTATGATTGGTAACTCTTCGTTTTCTCTAATTAATGTTTAGATTTTGTTTAATGTTGGAAATTCTTTGTTAAAAAAAATGAGTGGACGCTGCGTCTTATCATGTTTTTATGTATTTCTTCAATTTCCAAGGGTTTACGCCATCCACTCTTCTTGGGAGATGAAACAGTTCCTCCTTTTCTTTGTTTTAGGAATCTATAAATTGTTGCTTCTCCAACCCCTGTCATATGTGAACACATGTTAGCGATTTCACGAACATTACTTAAAGGGCGTCGATGTACAAGTGCATCGTGTACATTTAATATTATATTTTTCTCTCTTAGACTGAAGGCACCTTTAAAACTACACTTAACCGGGATAAAACCTGTTGTCGACGTAATTTTTAAATGCAAATAACAAAATATCGACACCAAAAACGTAGGTAGGTAAGACATGAATAATGTACATCTACAAACTAAATGGAAGATGCAAACAATTTCTAATTTATATTATTGGCATAAGCTGTAATGTGGCATAAAAACTACTTAAAATATCATTAGTGAAGCCTTATTAGTAATTCCAGGTAATCGTTCAAAGAAGGTATTCTTTTTGTGTCAGGCGATAACTTGTATAGAAAACAATAATCACCTTTAAATTACTGTTTACATTAATTTATTTCGTGAAACATTGAATTCTCTCGTTAATCACCCGTGTATAATTAACATTAATCGTGTGGCATATATACCGACGTTTTTTACGCACACAAAAGTATAGCGAGATTAGTGGACACTTATTTTACAGAAGATTTTTTCAGAAAGCACAGACGATAAAATTATACAAAAAGTATTCAAAAATAAAGGAAGGGGACTCTCTGTTACACAGACGATAAAGACATTAGTCCAAAATACAAATAGCCTTTAAAAACTAGTTCACAGATTTAATACAAAATTAAAATATTTAATATAACGATTTCATCTCAGAAAACTACAAAAACAGTAATCAGTTAAGAACCAATAAGATATAAACTGGAAGTCGATAGAGATAGCATTGTACAAGTAATGAAAATAAAGTACCTAGGTATTACACTATCCAGCTATGGATACTTTCAAAAAGAAGTAAAGGATCAAGTACAAAGAGCAAATACATTACCAGGATACAGTAATGACAGTCTATGGTTTAATTGATACATTAACTGTGCGATGAAATCAAGAATCTATAAGGCCAGTATAAGATCAATAATGACGTATGCATCAGAAATAAGAGTCAAAACATAGCCAAAATACAGATAATGCTAAAAATAGCAAAAAATGAAAATACTCAGGGTTTAAACAAGTGGAGCCTAAATGGAAATAAAACTATTACATCAGTATAATGGTAGAAACAAGAGTCGCTAAATTACAAAGGATAAATCAACAAGAGGTAGAAGAAGTATAGGCCAACCACTGAAGAGATAAAATGTCAATATTCCATAGAGGCAACAACCCGGTAATGCAAAAATTTTTCTATAAAAGAAGAAGAAAAAGAACATTAAGAAATAGATAAAAGAAAAGACCAGGAAGAGATAGTCAGACCAAGCAGAACAGGATTTAAAGAAGAACCGTTATAAGAACAAAAAAAACTGCATAAGTTATCATCAACAAATGAAAATATCTTGAGGGGTTGTACGACAACCCTTGGGGACCAGTA
The DNA here is from genome assembly GCF_040954645.1 of Diabrotica undecimpunctata. Taxonomy (NCBI): domain Eukaryota; kingdom Metazoa; phylum Arthropoda; class Insecta; order Coleoptera; family Chrysomelidae; genus Diabrotica; species Diabrotica undecimpunctata. The sequence continues at coordinate 78,688,817 of NC_092812.1, read as the reverse complement.
GGTTGTTGGGCTATTACTAATTTATATATATATATATATTGTGACGATTAGGGTTTATAGAAAATAATTTATAAGTTATATACTAGAGAATTTAATAAAAATATATTTATGTGAGGGCATTTTTAATAAATTAGCATAATAATTGTAAAAAGTTGTATTTTAATATTGTAAATATATATAAGTGAGCCATGTGCTTAGGCAACCAAAAATACTCTCGGAGATTGACAGATATTTATACTCTGAAGTGACGTTTTAAGAATATTTATGAATATAAAGTGGGTTATAATAATATATTGTTTGAAATGTGTATTTTATTAAATTAGAATGTTAAGTTCCTAATTTAATTATATATTCTGATCTGAAAAGCCTAAATGTAAACAAAATTATTAATAGAAAAGAATGGAATTCTCTGGATCTCCGGAGATGGCCATGTTTGCGAAATGGTTTGTTCCAGAAAATTCAGACAAGTATTAAATAGAACTGAATAGAACATGATATCTTACGAGATGGTTCTAGAATGTCCAAAAGAGATAAATACCCGTGATTTGGATTCAAGATGGCAGTTTTTGAAAGTTTTTAGTCAGAAAAGTTTTAGATAGTGCAGTCAGAAGAGTTTTTGGGCAGTTATGGTAGTTTTTAGTCAGAAGTCAAGCAGTTTATTATGAAAGTTAGTTAGAGTCAGTGAATCAAGTACAAATAGTCCAATTGTTTAATATAGTGAGTTAAATGAAGATTAAAAATTATGCATATAATTTAATGCACATTTATAATTATACACAAATGATTATTGAAGATTAAAAAAAGTATATTGGAAGAAATTAAATTATATTATGGTTGGAGATTAGTATAAATCAACTTATAATAAGTGGATATTGGTATATTGAAAAGAAGAATAAATATAAATGCTGTTTGCTGGTTTGGTTGGTGGTATATAAATGATGGTGAAGAAAAATATATCTTAGATTGGTAGAAGCTGATAATTGGAAAAAGAAATTTCACAAAAACAAGGATAACCGAAGTACGAAGACATTCAGTGGTGATTAGAATATATATAGTGGAAAACAGTTCATTTAGGCATTCAGTGAAAGAAAGGTACAAAATTTTTTTAATATAATTTAGTTAGTGTCATAACAATTTAAATTTTGAAGATAGTTTGTTTAAATTTTAGATTGTCTATAGAATTTAATTAGTTTTATAAGAATATCAGTTTAAAGATAGTTTATTTTAAATTTACATTGACTAGGTTAGATATATATGTGTGTTTCATAATAGTTATAATAAAGATAATTTAAAAAAGTACTTACAAGCTAATTCTTTGAGAACCGCGATAAAAACCCTATATATTATATTATTAAAAATACTCATTGCTCATAATTCAAACAAAAAACACATCATAACAATTTTGGCACCCAACGCGGTGGCTCTCTATTTAACCCAGATACTCCTACTGTCCGTTAAAACATACGAATTACAAATTCGTGTATTATTCGACTTTTACTATTATTCACTAGATGTCACAACGTAGCCTGCTTTTTAAATATGCATCAGTAGTTGTTTGCATTTATCTGCAGTCGATGTTTAGCTAAGTAAGGTGTCGAAAATTCGCAATAAATATTAGCGCACGTGGTATATACAAAATGGATAAAAGGAAGTAAGTATTTTGAGGATACTATGGTATTACTTTTTCAGAAAGTTTTAACATTTACTTTCGTTTTGGATTATATTTTACTATAGTTATTACTGTTATCAATATTTATTCTTTTTTCTGGGAAAAATAATGCTCAATAACGACTGTATGTTGTAACATACGGTAGGATAACATGCTACTCAGTCATAACATTTTGTAACTATTTAGTTATTGGACAAAACTATTGACTCTCAATGAGTTATTAGATGACATTGAACACTTAAATGATCCATCTTCATTACCTGATGGTATTATTGTCTTCCCTCCATCTAATAAATATGATACCGACGAAGATTCCGGGATAAAAACCACATTGACCTAAATAACCTTCCAGGTAGTGAATTAGGAGTACAAGCTGAAGTTGTTTTTGCTAGTGCAAAGTTTGAGAATGAAAGACAGAATTAAATTATTACTTCGGGTCCAGAAGATACTACAATTGAAGATTCTGATAGTGACGATAACCTCCTGTTGTCTGTGCGTGTGTCTCGCTTTGGAGTAAGTGCTCCACAACCTAAACCCAAGAAAAAAAGAGAGTATTCCTGAAAAAAAAAATCCTAATTTTTCCGACTGCAAGCCAGTAAGTGAACCAAAAACTGTTCTCAGGCCTTTACGGTTATTTTACCTTTTCATTGATGATGAAGTTGTGGACCTAATTACAGGTGAAAAGATATTCGCAGGAAGAAAAGAAAAGTATACTCATCAAAAAAATATAATGAAAATATGGGAGGAGTAGAGCGTGCAGACCAAAACATAAGCTTATACAGAATAGGTATCAGAAGCAAGAAATGGTACTTTAGTTTATTTTCGCATTGTCTTGATATGGCAGAGAACAATGCATTCACCTAGCATTCAGAAGATGCATAGCGTCAGGATTATTGGAAATGTATAAGAAAACAACTAAACGCGGACCGTCAAAAAAAGTCAACTTACACATTTTGAGTCAAGGTATGATAGATTAGACCATATCGTCATTTATCAAGAAAACCAAATAAGGTGTGGTGTATGTTATAAGCAGGCAGCGTTCAGATGTAACAAGTGCGATGTTGCACTTCGCCCTAAATCATGTTTTTTTAAGTACCGTAATAAAGAATAACTTTAATTTTTATACTTAGTTTCATTTATTGTATAATAAAATCATTGATTCTTAAGTAGCTTGAATTCCTACTGTTGGTTATAACATACTCCTGATAACTCAAAAACGGCCAACCTAAATGAAAAATTTTATTTGTAAAACTCGTATATAATTAAAGTAGAAAGCCATTCATAGCAGAATTTATTAAAAAATTTGAGATAAAAGGTTTTAGGAGTATCTGGGTTAAAAGAATTAGTTTGGGAAGATAAGTGCTCTCATATAATTAAATTAATTATCAGTAGAAAGAAAAAGTATAGATTTTAATTTTAATTATATTTGAACAAGTAAAGTCTCAAAATGTCTCAAGGAAAGAAAGGTACAAGAAGCAAAAAGAATGAAGAAGATGTGGAAGTAGAAACACAACCTATACAAGAGGAGAGTTTAGTTCAAGTTCCACAAGATACTGCAGAAATGAATCCAGAAAGAGAGGAAAATGTCAATATGGCAGCTTTGATGTCATTAATGATGCAGATGAACAAGACAATAGAAGAGAATACGAAAAAAATGGAAGAGAATTCAAAAGAAGTCAAAGAAGACATGAAAAAAATAGAACAAAAAATGGAAGAGAATTCAAAAGAAGTCAAAGAAGACATAAAAAAAATAGAACAAAAAATGGAACAGAATTCAAAAGAAGTCAAAGAAGACATGAAAAAAATGGAACAAAAATTGGAAGAGAATCATAGAAAATTAGAAAAGAAAATAGAAGATAATAATAATAAAATTGTAAAACAAATGGATAAAAAACTTGAAGCTGCAGAGAAAAAAGTAGCAAATGAAATAAAAAGTATACGGAATGACTACAAGAAAAGGATAGACAATGAGAGGACAGAAGTAAAGAGGATTATTCAAGATAATAAGATAGATATAGAACAGAAAATAGAGTTACAGAAATGTAACTTAGAAGTAAAAATTAACGAAGACAGGAGAAACACAGAAGAAAAATTAGACGATATACAACAAAATATCCAAATAAATTGTAATCAAATAAGAAATGTGGAACAGAGAATAGATGATATTTCACAAATGAGAGACATAGGGAGACCTTACTTAAATTTAACAAATGAGACTGGGATTAAATTCTCTGGTAATATAAAAAATTTGCATCCTAGAGTATACATAAATAGTTTAAAACATAAATTAAGATTTGTGAATAATATTAATGATATTAAAGATTATATTAGAGTGACATTAAATGACAATGCAGCAACTTGGTTTGCTAGTATTGAAAATGATTTAGATAACTTTCAAACATTTGAAAATAAATTTTTAAATTATTATTGGGGTGAATTAGAGCAAGCAAAGTTTAGAGAAATTCTATATTTTGGAAAGTATAATCAAAATTTAAAATCAAATATGGTAGATTATGCATTGAAATTGATAACAGTTGCAAAATATTTAGAACCACCACTTAGAGAGGATGAAACAGTCTTAAATGTATCTAGACATTTTGATGCTGATGTTGTGCAAACCGTAACTGTACAAAATATTCAAACAATAGATAGTTTTATTAATTTTATTCAAAGAATACAAAGAGGCAATATGACAAGTAATAATAACAGAAAAAACAACAATACTTTTCAATATAATAAAAATGATAATCAACAATATAGACAATCATATAACAATAATACTAGGTATGGTGATAATTTACAAAATTTTAATAATACTAACACTAATCCAAATAGACAGAACTTTAATAATAATACTAGTTATAATAGACAAAATTTTAATAATAATACTAATTATAATAGACAACATTTTAATAACAGTACTAATAATAATAGACAAGATTTTAACAATAGAAGAAATACAGAACGACCTAACTATAACAGACAGGTAAATTGTGTTCGAAGGAATAGAAGCTGCGAAGACAGGGAACGAAATAGTACAAGGCAAGAAAATGTGAGTAGAAGTCATAGTAGGGAAAGACATAGGACATCAGATCCAAGTGGTCAGATACAATCTGACAATTCTAATAATCAAAATTTTGTGCAGTAAACTTTCTGAATTACAAGTTAGGCCATTGCTATTATGAAAAACCTTCTGAATTTATTTCTCTAGATGAAGATAAAATTATTGAATCTATTAATTTAATTTATATAAATGCTTTGGCCAAAAATAAAATGATTAAAATTATGATAGATACTGGTTCAGAAAGTACATTAGTCTCGGAGAATTTTATTTTTAATACATTAAAACTATCAGATATAATAAAGATTCCAAAAATTAAAATTATTGGTGCAAATAATAAGAAGTTGGGTGAAATTGATAAACTAGCCAATTTTAAAATTAATATTCTTAATAAAGAAATTAATATGCAAGGATTTATTGTCAAGGATTTATGTGTTAATATATTAATGGGAAATGATGAATTGGAAAAGAAGAAAGTAAAGATAGATTTTGAAGAAAAAATGGTAACTTTGGAAGGGCAAATAATTAAATTTATGCAGAAAGATGAGGTGGAAGAAGGAATAAGAGTTGATAGGATATTATTAAAAGAAAATAATGATGTTTATGAAGAAGAAATGTATTTTGATGATAGGGAAATGTCCCAAAAGAATGTAAAGAATAATTATTGTAGTGAATATTTAAGGAATGGAAATTTTAAGCAGATGGATGCCTACGAGGCGGAGTGCGTAAAATTGGAAGCAAGGAATAATGAGTACATAATGAAGAATAATTTTATTTGTAAAGAAGAAGATGTGATAAAAGTTTTAAATTGCCCTGAAGAATGTAAATCAATAGTCATTTCCATATTGCAGCAACACAAGGGACTTGTCAATAAAGAAAATAGAATTGCACAAAATTATATCCATAGTATAAAAGTTAAAGAAGAAAAAGATTTCAAAACAAAATCATACCCAATACCATATAAATACAGAGAAGAAGTAAACAAAACAATTAATAATATGTTAGAAGATGGAATCATTGAGAAGGCAGATACACGTTTTATCAACCCTATAGTAGTAGTGCGTAAAAGATCAGGTGAAATCAGGTTATGTTTGGATGCAAGGAATATTAACAAGATTACTGAAAAGCAATTTGAAGCACCAATGAGTATAGATGGAATATTAGGAAGAATTACAGGAATGTCATTTTTCACTAAAATCGATTTACAGCATAGTTTCTGGTTAATACCTCTAGAAAGAAAAAGTAGACAGTATACAGGATTTCAGATAGATGGAGTAGTATATCAATTCAAAGTAGTACCATTTGGACTTCAATCATCTTGCAGTGCTCTATGTAGATGTCTTCATGATATTTTGGATCAATATGAACATTTTGTAATTCACTACATTGATGATATATTAATTTTTTCTAAAACGGCTGAAGATCATGAGAAACACCTAAAAATTATAATAAATAGATTAGACAAAGTGGGACTAAAAATAAATCAAGAAAAATGTACATTTTTTCAAAAAGAAGTCATATATCTAGGTTATAAACTTAACACTAAGGGAATCGAAATGGATCCAGACCGGACACAAGTCATTCAGGAATATAAAACACCACACAATTTAAGAACTTTAAGAGGATTTATTGGAATAATTAATTATTATAAAAGGATGATACCAGATCTAAGTATAAAAGAAATTCCATTACTTGAACTACTGAGAAAAGGTGTAAAATGGAGATGGGATCAGAGAAGAGAACTAGCATTCCAAGAAATTAAAAACATTTTTCTGTCAAATTTGAAAATATACTATCCTGACTACACACAGCCATTCATATTAAGAACAGATGCATCAATAGAGAGATTATCAGGGGTATTATTACAAATACATGATGGGGTCGAATACCCAATACAATTCATTTCGAGAAAGCTATGGATGCTATTTAGGAACAATTATTTTGCAAAGAATGACCTAAGTATAGCAAAAGAAATTACTACCCAATGCACAATATGTCAACTAAACAAAGAAAAGAATTTCAAAAAAAAAAAACTTACTGATAGATCCATTTCATAGATAGATGGAAGATTTCTTTGTTGTGAATAAATTTGACATCATACTTGTTGAATTTTGTGCATATGGAAATTGTTTGGTACCCTAAAAATCATAATTTGGGGTTAGATACAGAATTGATTGTGTAAATGTCTTTATAAAAAGTGTAAAACTTACCAATTTATATTGATGAAAGTTATTTTGAATGGAAATAATTCCTAGATTTTGTCTATAAATAAACAGAACACCATATCGATTATATTTTTAATTAAGGTTATATTTTATTCTCTGATAAAATCCATTCTCCCATTGACATGACAGTTTGACCATAGAATAGCCGAACTGTGCAGCGATGTTCTCTGTTTTGACATAGACAGCGAACAGGGATGTATTTAACACACTTTAAATATTAAAAAAAAATTGAATTATTAATTTATTAAATTTAATAAGGTATGAGAAAATTAATATTTAAAGAAATAATAAGTAAATTATTTATTTTAAATATTATTTTTGGGGTATTGTGACGATTAGGGTTTATAGAAAATAATTTATAAGTTATATACTAGAGAATTTAATAAAAATATATTTATGTGAGGGCATTTTTAATAAATTAGCATAATAATTGTAAAAAGTTGTATTTTAATATTGTAAATATATATAAGTGAGCCATGTGCTTAGGCAACCAAAAATACTCTCGGAGATTGACAGATATTTATACTCTGAAGTGACGTTTAAGAATATTTATGAATATAAAGTGGGTTATAATAATATATTGTTTGAAATGTGTATTTTATTAAATTAGAATGTTAAGTTCCTAATTTAATTATATATTCTGATCTGAAAAGCCTAAATGTAAACAAAATTATTAATAGAAAAGAATGGAATTCTCTGGATCTCCGGAGATGGCCATGTTTGCGAAATGGTTTGTTCCAGAAAATTCAGACAAGTATTAAATAGAACTGAATAGAACATGATATCTTACGAGATGGTTCTAGAATGTCCAAAAGAGATAAATACCCGTGATTTGGATTCAAGATGGCAGTTTTTGAAAGTTTTTAGTCAGAAAAGTTTTAGATAGTGCAGTCAGAAGAGTTTTTGGGCAGTTATGGTAGTTTTTAGTCAGAAGTCAAGCAGTTTATTATGAAAGTTAGTTAGAGTCAGTGAATCAAGTACAAATAGTCCAATTGTTTAATATAGTGAGTTAAATGAAGATTAAAAATTATGCATATAATTTAATGCACATTTATAATTATACACAAATGATTATTGAAGATTAAAAAAAGTATATTGGAAGAAATTAAATTATATTATGGTTGGAGATTAGTATAAATCAACTTATAATAAGTGGATATTGGTATATTGAAAAGAAGAATAAATATAAATGCTGTTTGCTGGTTTGGTTGGTGGTATATAAATGATGGTGAAGAAAAATATATCTTAGATTGGTAGAAGCTGATAATTGGAAAAAGAAATTTCACAAAAACAAGGATAACCGAAGTACGAAGACATTCAGTGGTGATTAGAATATATATAGTGGAAAACAGTTCATTTAGGCATTCAGTGAAAGAAAGGTACAAAATTTTGTTAATATAATTTAGTTAGTGTCATAACAATTTAAATTTTGAAGATAGTTTGTTTAAATTTTAGATTGTCTATAGAATTTAATTAGTTTTATAAGAATATCAGTTTAAAGATAGTTTATTTTAAATTTACATTGACTAGGTTAGATATATATGTGTGTTTCATAATAGTTATAATAAAGATAATTTAAAAAAGTACTTACAAGCTAATTCTTTGAGAACCGCGATAAAAACCCTATATATTATATTATTAAAAATACTCATTGCTCATAATTCAAACAAAAAACACATCATAACAATATATATATATATATATATATATATATATATATATATATATATATATACAAAAGTAAAAGTTAGTAAGATTTCCTGTGAGATTCCTGTGGGATTGGTTTTACAGAATTTCAAAAAATTTATCTTTTAGTATTATTATAAAAAACTTTTATTCAAAGAAAATAAGCAAAAAGGCTGGATACCACACAAACATTTACAATTTTAAATGCAAACCTTTGAAAAATAGCAATTGAGAAGTATTCCATTATATAAATTAAGTAAAGAGTAAGCCAGTAAGGAAAAATCAAATAATATTCCTAACATACAAACCCCATTTATACTTGAATCGATTTGGTAGTTTTGGAGTCCATTTGTACTATGTTAAGATACGAGAATTAAAGTCGACGTACCTTCTAACCTGCTTTATTTTTCTTAAACGCAGAAAATCAAGTTAATGTCACTTTTGAAATAAACGGATTGAGCAGGCGTTCTGTAAACCGTTTTTTATTTCGTTAGAAATTAAAGCTCTTGAAATTTTGTCACTAATTCAGATTTTGTAATTTTTTATATTAAGTTTCGTTTAGTTTAGTTTTAAATCTACATCAAAGTCGTAAATTAAATAATACCATTCGTATAAAGAAGTAAAAAAAACGAGTATATTTGAAATTCTGTAAATCCATTGTATGTATAATTTTGTATAAAGCTTTTATGCTTGTTATAGTATTAGTAATTTTTGACCGTCTCCCATATACCATACAATTGTTTTCAAATTCATCAATTTATTGTTTACCGCAATAAACAGTAGAGCGAGGACTGATATTATCGCTCAAAATTTTATAACTGATATTAAACATTAATATAACTATTTGAATGGCATCATAAATAAATATAATGTTACAAAAAATTTAATATTCAGTATTTGCTGATACTGTTAGTTAGAATTGTTAAAATATAAAGTGTATGATGACTGTATGAAAGCTATTTATCTCTGTATTTTTTAAGTTTTTGGAATTATACACTATGTGATATAATTATGATTAAATAAGACATTTAAAAAACAACAAAATATATCCAGTAATAAATGTAAGCGAATTCAAACCGTTTGGTTGATTTCATGGGCATATACTGGCGAATATTGTTAAGTACTTTGAATCGAACCATGTATTCGTCAATTTCTTAATTTTCATTAAATATTTAAAAGGAAAGAAATCTTTCACCTAATCGAAATAAAACGTCTTATTTTATTCAGTTTTTCACAATTTAGTTTCACAATACTATGGTATAAAGCTGGTATACAGCTAGCTACAGGAATTTAGTTTCCTTGTGGATTTTTTTTATTTGTTGACTTGTAATTTATTGGGGAATTCTATAATTCAATAGTCAACAGATAGGATTGTGGGCAGATTGGATGGGAATATCATTAAATAAAGGATGGAGGAGCAGCTACGAACTTCAGAAGAACAGAGTTGTTTTCATCCCAGACGCTTATGTACTGATAATATATTTTCTACAAAACAGATCATGGAAATAACAATAGCATTCAATGTTGAATTACAAATTGTATTCGTGGGCCTTTGAAAAGTCTATGATAGTGTCAGCTGTGAAAAGCAATGGAAAATCATGTAGTAGATTACACCTACAAAAATGCCGTAAAATCACTTTACAAAACCAATGAATGTAGAATGAATGTCAGACAAAACCATATTCAGAACCGTTTACATACAAAGAAATCGATAAAAGACTTCGACAATGATGCTGCCTTTCACCAACCTTATTAAGTTTAAAGTTTATACAGAAGATAAAACACTAAAAAACCGCAAACAGAATTGTGGACATATGAGAGTAAAAATTAATGACAACTACACATAGTTTCAAAAGTTATGCATTACCCAAAATTTTCGCTATTATTAACTATTTTTATTTCACTATTATTAACTATTAACAGTATCTCTTTTAAAACTAAAAATATCATTTACAGATATTTTTAGTTTTAAAAGAGATACTGTTTCTTTTTCAATAAATAAAAAATTCCAAACTACAAAATTTATTTTTTATTAAAATGTTTTAAAAATTTTATTATTGTGTATTGTGATACCACGGGGATCAATGCAAGCTTGGATTTAAGCTCTAATACTGCTAACAAGTTGGTCAATCATTTCGTGTGGCAGATTGTCCCTTTCTTTTCTACAGGCAATTGTAAGTTCATGATGGGTTCTAGGAAGGTTCGTTCGGAGATGAACAGCTCTGGAGAGCACATATAATGCATGTCCAATGGGGTCATGTCTGGAGACATCGCAGACTACTTCAAAAGGCAAATACCTTCTATCTTAGTCCGTCATTAATCACTTCAGTCCTATATGGGAGGACGTTATCATCCATAAATACAAAATTTTTACCAACAGCTCCTCACCATAATCTCATATGAGCTTCTAAAATCCGTGTAATTTTATGTTTTGATTAATAATTGAGGGGTTAGGCATCATCAGGCTTTGGAAAATATGTATTGCCTTTTTCATGATTTATAGCGTGTACCACTTTTACTCCATAAAGATGTTGTTCCTTTTTATACAGGTATCATAACAATAATGAATTAAAAAAAATATTTGCTAATTGATGCACTTTATTTTTATTTTTCGTATTTTTTAATAACTATACTTTTTTTAGTATTTTTTTATAGGTATATATATAAGGTTCTTGAACTCCTAAGTGGAGAATAGAGCTTCAGTGAAAACGCGCCATCAGGTTCTATTTTGCGCTAAGGCCTAACCTTTTGGCTAACCTCATTCCAAGACTTTCCTTGGCCTCTTATTTCGTCCATGATGGATCTTCTCCAAGTTTGTACTGGGCGACCTCTTTTTCTTTTCCCTTGGGGATTCCACTCTAGGGCAGTCTTTGCGATACTGGAACTATTTTTTCGGAGTGTGTGACCGATCCAACCCCACTTTCTGGACTTAATTTCATTTTGTACCCTCTTTTGTTCGGTCAGGTGTAGCAGATCTTCGTTTCTGATGGTGTTAGGCCAGAATATACGAACAATTCTTCGTAAACATTTGTTAACAAAGACCTGCAGTTTGTCTGTGAGGGTGTTTGTCACTTTTCAGGTTTCACATCCGTAGAGTAGAACAGACATGACATTTGATCGGAATATTCGGATCTTTGTCCTTGTAGTATACTTGCCAGATCTCCAAACAGGGTTGAGCGTGCTGAAAGCTTGTTGGGCTTTTCGTATCCTCATACGAATATCGTCTTCTGTACCTCCGTTTTCTGTTATGACACTTCCAAGATACGTAAAGTTTTCCACATTTTCAATCTGCATATTGTCGATAGTAAATAGCGTGTTGTTTCTTGCATTTATTCTCATGGACTTGGTTTTACTAATATTGATTTTCAAATCTATTTTATTGGCTGCAGTGGAAAGTGTTTCCAATTGGTAAGCCAGATCTTGGAACCTTTGACCTAATAGGCAGATATCGTCCGCGTATTCTAGATCGCTTAGGCGTGTGGTTAACGTCCATTGTATCCCTCTTGTGTCGGAGTTTAGTTTGGAGAGAACATAGTCTATAGCTATGTTAAAAAGAAACGTAGAAAGCACGCATCCCTGTCTAACTCCAGTACTCCAGTAAGTACGTCGAATTATTCGTCACTGATCACATTGTGTGTCACGCTGCATTCGCATTTTTTTATAGGTACTTTCTTGTTATTTGTATTATTACTAATCTAATATGCTTATTTACAACAAACAGTACGAAAAAAATGGACGAAAAAATGTGTGCTAAAAAGGCTTAATTGATGAAAAATCATATTAAAATACACTATTTTATGTAAAAAATTGTGGGGATTTCAATTCTGTGTTTATAATGGGAAAATAATAAGAAATTGCAGAAAACTGCCAAAGGAAGTACAATTTCGGAAAAATTGGGAATTTGGCAATTCAAGTAAATATTATACCATTCACTTCTCTCTTATAAGATCTTTGCTTATTTTTAATTTAAAGAATATACTTTTTAATAACTTTTTGTAATTTTCGAAAAAAAAAGATATGTTTTTGAGAGGAATTTTAAGGAAAAGAAGAGATTTTCCTTGATATATAGGTTCATTTTAATACCAGCATCGTATTAAGCGAGAACATTTTTTTTATTTGGAAAAAATTTAATTACCCATATAGACATATCATATTGGAAATCGTAATATTTTAGGGTATGGAATAATATATTAATATTAGATAATATTAATGTGGGCATGACACATAGCTAGAATTATGAATGGGTGATGAACAAAGAATGGAGACCAAGAAATGACAAGAGAAGCGTGAGTCCACCACCTACACGATGGGCTGATGATGTGATAACACAATAAAAACTAAATGAGAGTGGCGCAAGATGGACAAGGTTGGAAACACGAGGAAGAGGCCTACGTTCAGCAGTGGAACATTGAGGCTGGATGATAATAAAGAATATATTTAAATAAATATCGAAAATAAAATTTACTTCTATGTAATATGTACAATAACATTAAAGACTAATCCTAGTAAATAAAATCGACGGATGCGGTCCGATGTTGATACCTGCGAAAAATAAAATACTAGCGGTACTCAGATGGATGAGGCAAAAGACAATATTTGGCTAATGTCCAAAAACCGGGGAACCACTAATCAATACTATATTTAGCCTAGGTTAGAGGTGGTCGGTTGATCACTATTCTATCAGGACAAGTAATGGAATCAAAACTACAAAATACTTCGGTTAAGAGCCGGCTGTAAAAATGTCAGAAAGAATCGTCTGTAACCTAAAACAAGCCTGGATACGAAGTCAACATAACTCTCACTGGAAAATTATACACCATCAAGCACATGATAAATTGCATTAAAATGACTGAAATACTACAGAAAACAATCATGAATTAGTTCAAAGTCATAACAGGCTTCGTTACTAGACGTGCATCAGTCAAGGGATACCTGCATAATGAGGTTGTTTCATGGATACTTAATTTTTGCACTGTGTTACAAAGAACCTCATATAGTTAGTCATATCTTAAATGACTGTGAGACATTATATTAAAGGTGACGAACACTTTTTGGAAATTACTAAGTGACTAAAACATTGGAATACTACAATTCACATTCAAAGACCTGGTGAAAACAACACTGGAACTTAGAATATCAAAATTGTTCAGAGTTTATTCTACGAAGAACTGTTGAGCTCTATTCCAGCTACCGAAGTTCACTGACTCAGGTAATAAAAATAACAATACTGTAGTGGCGAATCTAATCATCTAATGTTAATGGATGATTTGGAATTAACTGCTTCCGCTCGAAACCAGCTAGATCAGATGCTAAGCACTGTAGAAAATTTCCCCAATTATAGCAGTACTTGATGTAACTGGTGTCTACTATTGGTGACATTTAGAAAAATCCCCTGAAGAACATAAAACATCTAAATCTTACTGAACATATTTAGAACACCATGCAGAAAGCAGTATTGCTCTCAATATCCAGGTGCGTAAAAAAATTTTGGAAGATATTATGGCATACCATGTCTCCGCTGGCTCGATAACACAGAAAGAGTTTCACCACATCTTAAGTCTTAGAGATTAGAGTAGAGAAAATTAGAGCCATTTGACATAAATCTGGATAATGACACAATTGTCAGTCGATATTTTTTAAAACTTCATTTGGTATTAAGAGATATAGTGACGAAAAGAGAGAGAAAGAGAGGGACAGGTAGAGGGAGAGAGAACAAAGATTCAGTATCGCTTGACCATTATTTAAGCGTAAATTAAGTTATTTACTTAACCTGAGGCACTCATTTGGTGACGTCAATCAATGAACGAATCGATGAAATCAGAGAGTGCTAAAAACCGTTAATTCTCTTCAGCGCGTTGTAATAACAAGACAGAGTCGAACTAGTTTTTGCATAAGTAAAATAGTTGAAGTATTTATTTTTCTTCTAAAAGTCGTTTTAATACTTTATATTCAATTCAGTATAAAGTTAAAATTGATATTGTTTCTAGGATTCACTTTTTTTGAGCATGCGTATTTCCAAGTTTCTTGAAGTTTTGAAATATGTTTATATATTTGAAGGCGTACATTTTATTATATTAGTTTTCTACATGTAATATGCATGATAACTATAGAATTCAATCATAAACTTATTCTTATTTTTGGTGAAAATGAAGTCACGTGTAGGAGGGGAAATTAATTAAGGGATTATTAGTGAGACGACTTGATCATAGAAAAATATATAAATATATTTATATCTAAATCGAAATTTATATCTGATACGAAAATAAACTGAATATAGCCGACACGATAAAACAAAAACTTTTTTATCGAAATTTCTTTATATCTTTACTCTCCTGTTATCCGTATCTTGGCGATTTTGATGTGGATTTTCACACGCCATTTGTTCAGTTTTCCTCAAGTTTAATATAACTGTAATAGCCTCATTTGCTATTTTTGCACGCATTGGTAATAATTCAGCCATTCTCTCGCTTCCAATTACTTTTGAAGTAATGATTCGGCGGAGCGTACTGTTTTTAACATTGATATACTTCATAGCTGTATTTGTCGATACTCTTTTAAGAAAAGTGTGCGGAGTAATAACAGTCAAAAGGTGTAATAGGTACATATACCTATAAATTGTTAATACCATAAATGATATTAAATTAAATATCAAATTAACGTAGTCTCTCTATTACACGTAACCATTTTTAATTATTTTATTTTCAATCAATTAATTTATTGTACCTAAGGGAAAAATGTAGTTATAAATTGATGTATTCATGAGACCTGTGACGTCTTCACAGGCTCTGTGACGTCCTTACAATGGTAAAAATTAAATGGATCATGGGGGTAAAGGTTCAGTCAAATGAAACGCTTTTTTATTCCCAATTCAGCGGTTTTCCAAAATGAGGGTATTAATGTTAATAAATACACTAAATTTCAATTTAGTGATGCATTTATCATCTCCAAATTAACCCAAAACTAGCATATTTTTATAGTTTTGACAAATTCACAAAAAAAAGTAAGTTGTCCTTCAGATTTTATTAATCGTTTTTTGACAACAACAAATAGTCATTTCTGGTGTTCACTCACTAATACGAATCAGAATTGTAAAATAGTGTTCGTTCATTTAATAGTAAAAATGCATTCTTTCCTTTTACACCTAATATAAAAATACTCGAAATGCTCAAACCTTATACACGGAATGCTTTCCCGAAAGAACATGGTCTTATTTAACTTTTGCTATATTTGAGGAGAACAAGCGGTAACGTTCTTTTCCGAATAGTAAACATAGAGATCATGTCAAACCAATATAGACCAAACAAAACTTGGTGAATAATTTAGCATGTTCCAATTAATCCACATGTGTCCATAAGACCCATAGTTACAGAAACTGGAGTACTTTCAACATTTCAAATGATTTTAAAAAACCACCATTACCATCTATTTAAACTGTGTTTGGTTAAAGAATTGCGACCCACTGATTTGTATTGAAGACTAACCTTCATCGACATAATGAAAGTGATGATACAAGACACTCATAACTTTTTAACTAAAATTTTGTGGAGTGATGATGCTCGTTTCCATAATAATGGGATTATTAATCGACGTAACTACCATATTGGTCAGTGGAAAATCTGGTTAAAGGAAACCAGCTTTTAAACTAGATGGAGAATAAATGTTTGGTATAGGTTATTTATTGGGCGTTTAATAATTCCATATTTTTTTGAAAAATATTTAAATGGTCAGAGAATCTGAATTTTCTGAAACATGAGCTACCTTTGTTCTATCTATCTATACAGCCCTTGCTGTCCAATTTTGGACATAGGCCTCCTCTTCCTTTTTCCACGTCTCTCTATTGTAGGCAGTCTGTATCCACTTCGGGCCTGCGTATTTCTTCAAGTCATCTGACCATCTCATTTGTGGCCTTCCTCTTTTTCGTTCTGTCTTATGGTATGTCCAGCGAACTTCCACTTAAGTTTTGCTATCTGTGTTAATACATCGGTCACTCTTGTCTGATAGCCTGATGTTCAGTATTTGCCTCTCCATGGCTCTTTGGGTCTTTGCTATTTTTTCCATATTTTCCTTTGTAAACGTCCAAGTTTGAGAACTGTAGGTGAGAACAGGAAGTATACATTGGTTGAAGACTTTAAATATTTGGGATATTTTCTATTTTTTAGTATATAGGAAAGTTTTCCGAAGGATACCCAAGCCAACCGTATCCTTCTCTTTATTTCTCCGGTCTGATTTTCTTTATTTAATTTGCTACCTTTGTTAATGGATAATATTCCTTAACGTGAAAGAGGAGTTATGGTATGGCAACAAGATGGCGCACCCCCATATAATAACGGTATTGTAATAAATTAACTTAATGCCACATTTCCAAACAGATGGATTGGAACTAACGGATCCGTCCTATGGCCTCCAAGATTGTCTGTGCTATTACCTTTTAACTTTTTTGTAGGAAGCGTTTTAAAAGGTATCGTTTATAATAAAGAACGTACAGATGAAACTAAAATTTGCCAAAAGTGTACTCCGCGTGTTTGCCGCGTGATACATGCGGCATATAAACGTGAACTGTTTAGACGGTTTGACGCTTATGTTAAAGCAGAAGGAAATCATTTTGAACACGTCCTATAAAATTATTTGACATTTTGAATGTAATTAATTATTGTTGAAAATAAATATTAAATTGAAAATTTAGCGTACTTATTTAAATTAATACCCTCATTGTAGTACACCGTTGAATTTAGGATAAAAAACCATTTCATCTGATCAAAACTTCACTCCCCTGATCCCATGATGACGTCACAGATTTCATGTATTCATGAACTATTAGTAATATAGGTCAATTGATTACTCCCAATTTTCAAATAAAAATATTTATTATTTCATGAGTTATAGGCTGTTAAAAATATCTTAAAACACTCTTTATTTAGAGTTATTTTATTGTAACTTACCTAGCCTTTTGTAGAAAATTATAGTACCAACATATTTGACTGGCTTTACAACTCGAGGTGAGTCTTGGCCGCATTTACTATAGCCCTCCATCTTTTACGATTTTGCGCTTCCATTTCCCATTGTTGTACTCCAATTCTAGATAAATCGGCTTTAACATCATTCTTCCTTTTCTGGGACGGCCTACTGATCTTCTACCCTCTGGTCTCTTAAAAAACATTGTCTTTAGCAGTCTGTCTTTTTTTGATCTTACCACATGACCTGCTTATCTTATCTGGTTAGTTTTTATATGTCTGACGATGTTTTCAGTACCATACAGATTCACAAATTTAGAATGGCGGCGCCTTCTTCACTCTCCTGTCAATTCATCTCTTTGAGGTCCAAATATTATTCTGCTGGTATTGACTTCAAGAAATGGGTTTAATTGTTGTTTCATCTTACTTATTCAATTATACTCCTCCTCCTCCTCAATGCCCTTGCTAGGGCGTGGTGAAACTTTAAATATTGTTAGCTCGCTGTCTCCATTGGCTGCTATCCTGTGAGAGATTTATTGTTTCATGTGAGGATTTTCACACCAAAGTCTTAACTTGATCTGCCCATTATGTTGAATATCTTCCTCTTGGTCTTAGGCCTTCTATCTTTCCTTCTACTACTAATAGCTCCATGGTCCCCATTATTCAGTCTATATTTTAAGGGCCTGTATTTTATACTAAGCTCCTCCAGAATTGACATATTTGTTCTGTGTTCTGTCCAGATACGCAAATCATGCTCCTAGGCTTCTTACAACAAAATACAACTGTATCTACTACTTCTAAATTCCCCACTTGATGTATGTGATGATTCGCGTATGTGCGGTAGATTATTATTTGCCTATCGACGATTAATATTTTTATTTTTCCATTGTTGACATGAAGTTTGATTCTTCTGCTTATCCGGCTTAGCCATTCGGTGATGGTAGTCATTTCGACTTCCTTCGCGGCTAGTATAAGACTCTTACTTTTTTTTGTCTGATGCTGTTTCATACATGGTGAAGGAAGTAAAAGATTGACAAATAATTTATCTTTAAATGATTCATTGGGCATGTTTAGCCCATGGTATTAATTGGGTTGTTGAAGAAATTAGAACAAACTTTTCTATTGTCAATAATTTAATTTCGAATGTAAAACAAAATATTTATATGGTGTCATTAAGAGTTTAACTGTATAAAACTAGGTATCTGAACACACTACTTCCTCCACAACCAGCGCTGAAAATATGGGGACCTGGTTAGGGGCTGTATTTTTTTACACCGATCATTTTGAAGACATTAAGATATGAATTTTCAATTTTATGATAACAACAATCAAGCAATTTCTTTGGCTCAACGAACATGTAAAAATAAAATCGTTAAATAACAAATCCATTTTCTATATGCAAATTATGCTTTTGTACTTGGAACACTCAACAAATTATAAAAAGCGAAACATTTATTTCTTATTGTGAAAATGTTAAGAAAATGATTGGAGCACAAAGTTTACGAAAATTAAATAATACTATTAACAAGAATTTAGGATTTGGCACGGTTTTTTAAATGGCAAATATTCTCCGGAGAAAATTTTCGTAAGAAACCAATGTGTACCAATGCTTGTTAGCCATACTAAAATATGCTCCTCTTACATCAGTTGATGTCAACAGAAGTTTTTATATTTTTTAAAATCTTTATTCTGACAAAAAATATAAATTTTTAATAGAAAATATTTGAGAAATATTTAATTTGAAAAATTTGAATTATGAAATGTAAAATTATTGTAAGTTTTGCTTTTACCTCTTTAAATATAGAAATATATAATAAATATACTTTAAAATTTATAGTGTGTTTTGTTGAATATTATGTTGAATTTGTTCTGTGTATTATTGACAAAAGTCATGCACATTTATGGGTATATACTTTACGTTTGAATAAGCATATTTGCATAAGTTTGATAATAATGCAAGAAATGATGAAGGCGATCATCATATCATATAATACAAAAGAAACTGACAATCAAGATCAGTAATGGATGCAAATATAAATTATTCATTTCTACCGAAAGCGTAACAATATAAAATATTTTACTCCAACTAGTATTTTTCCATTCCCAATTAAAAAAAATTCCCTTCTTTAAGACCTATAAAACATTCTCGGTTACATATTTAATTATGAAAATGTTCAGAAACCCTATGTTTCAAAATTGTCAACCCGCTACTGCCTGAAAGGGGAGCTTTAAAAACGTGACTGACATTTTTATGAAGTAACTACTATTACTCATTTTTCGGACCTCCTAAAATAGCAGGAATTATCACACCTACTTCGCTCCTTTTTATTGTGGTCTTATAAAGGTTTATTGCCAGCATGCACTTTACTAAATGGTTCTTAAATCAATTACCACTTTTTGGACTTTACTGTATACGTAAAATTTGCTGTTGTACGAGTAGAGCTCAATCTTGATGATGGTAATATTTTGAGATTTACAACACAAAAAACTACACTATATTCTCTATCCACTGTAGCCATAAAGGGAAATATTTATAGTTCCTGAAAAATGAAGTAAATTACAACGGTAGTCCAAAGTTCAGATTTTCATTTCATGGATACAAAAGATCACCAACGACGAAGTTCTGCAGAGCATGAGTAAAGAAAAAGATCAATGTATTAAAAAATATCATCAACACAAGAAAAATGGCATACTAGCGTCATATCTTAATAGGTGATAGATATAAGTTATTCCACTCATAAAACAGAGTAAAATACAGGGTGAGGGGTCAGTAAGAATTGGCCAGAATTAATTTTTAAAGGATCTGAAGATGTGGTTTGAACGCTTATCTGCGCAAAAGTATTTCGTGCTGCAGTGTCAAATCGCCATGTGGTGCAATAAAAAGAAAATAGTTCAACAGTACCTGATCTAAAATCTAAAACTTTTAAATTCACCGAAATTAGCAATGTCTTTACTGGAGGTCGATGAGTCCGAGTCCTGAAAATAAGTATTTAAAAACGATTTATGTCAATTAGACGAAAATCCTGTTATCACCAATCTATTTTTGCAAGTTTGGAAACCACTGATAATTTCTGGAAGCCCAACCTAATAACTTCATTTGTTAAGCTGATTTAACTTATTTACATTACATTAATTAATTCAATGGTTTTTTCAAACAAACAGTAAGTATCATTATAAGGTTAAATCTCCAGTAAGTGTTTTTAGATTTTTTGACCCTATTATGTCATAGAGCTGCTCCCAAGTTACATCACGATCAGTATTATTTCAAGGCTACCTTTTCTGCGTAATTTTAGATCATGGTAAGTTACTATTTCAAAGGTTGCCGAAAACAGATAAATACTGTTTAACGCCATATACGATCAGGTAATATCCCAGAGGAATAGCTATTGTCAACATTTGTCACACTACCAAAAAAATGATCTGCGAAAACGTGCGAAGATTTCTGAACTATCAGCCTTATGAGTCATGCATTTAAGATTTTTCTTAAAATCATATGCCAGAATTTACAATAAATGAGAAGAAAATATCGGTGAAATGCAATTTGGATTCCGCAATTCCATTAGTACACGTGAAGCACTTTTTACCTTACAAGTCCTACTTCAGAGATGCCGCAATGTCAGTTGTGATGTCTATATTTGTTTTATTGACTACGTCAAGGCATTTGACCTTTGTCAGCACCAGAAGATGGTCGCCGCCCTACAAAGAGTAGGATTGGATGATGAGAAGGACATTTGCATCATCATGAATTTATACTGGAACCAGCGTGCTCAAGTCAAGGTCGAAGCCCAGCTGACCGACCAAGCGAAAATCATGCGAAGAGTAAGGCAAGGCTGTGTGTTCTTGCTGACTCTTTCCAGTATATACTCTGAGGAAATTTTTACTGAAGCCCTCACAAATCTAGAGATGGAAATCCGAGTGAACGGTGAATACATCAATAATATCCGTTACCCCGATGACACTGTGTTACTAGCAACCAGCCTAAATGATCTACAAACCTTACTAAACCAAGTGAGAACTGTGAGCGTAACATAAGGACTAGACCTTAATATTAAGAAAACTAAATTCATGATTGTCAGCCGTGCAAATTTAGATCCCAAGGCACTAATGGCAGGTAGTGAAGAAATCCAGAGAGTCGGCAGATTCACTTAACTCGGAACTACCCTCAACTCACAATGGGACTACGATCAAGAGATTAGATCCAGAATTGAAATGGTACGGTCTACATTTATTAAGTTAAGATCCTTGCTGGGCTGCAGTGATCTCAGTTTGGGAACCAAGATGCGGATAGTGAGGTGCTATATTCTTTCAATGTTACTATATGGAGTTGAAGCCTGGACACTGACGCAAGCCACAGAACAGCGGATTGAAGCCTTCGAGATGTGGATCTACAGGAGGATACTAAAAATATCGTATGTGGACCATGTCAACAACGTTGAGGTACTTCAGCGCATGACAAAAGAAAAAGAAGTACTTAATTTAGTGCAACAACGTAAGCTTGAGTACCTTGGGCACGTAATGAGGAACGAAGAAAAATATCGAATTCTTCAACTCGTTATGCAGGGTAAAGTATTTGGCAGGAGAGGACCCGGACGCCGTCGTATCTCGTGGCTAAAAACCTCCGACAATGGTTTGGGATAACCTCCCATGGGATGATCGCCAACATCCGGACCGGATAAATCAGTGTGTGAAGTTTACACTTTAGCAAAAGCATTGCTATCGCTATAATGAATTGAAAGGAGATAATACATATGGTGCAACAGTACAATTCGTCAAACATTCAGTGTATGGATCGGTATCATTAGAATCTTATTCTTGAGATACTGTGGATTTAGAATTATAATATTGTTATTAATCATGATTATACTAATATCGAGCAACTATAGCATACATATACAATCAACATATTGATTGCCCTTACCTGCTGAATGAAATTCGATTTAATTTTCCATATTTATAGTACATCATATGGTTGTAAAAATGGTTGTAACGTTACACAGATATATAAGATTGTTAAATAACTCAGATTTAGACCTATTTAACACCAGTTTGAGTAAATTTAAGAGGTATATTGTAGTTTTATAAGTTTATTATTTCTGTATTAGTGTATTTTTAATGTTATTGGGGTTAACCCGTTAATAAATAAATCAACAAATTAGCAATGTATTTCTTGCGGTTCAGTTTTCTAGTTTCATCGTTTTTGACCGATATTTCGTTTTTTTTTCGGGGACGATAGGGTAGTTTTTGGCGATTGGTCAATGAAAAAGATCAACAGCAATTGATTGGCAATAAATATGCCACCAAGATGGACCTTGTAGCCCTTTTCATGTTAGATTTACCGTAAAATTAGCAGAACCATTATTTCTCTAAAACGGCTACACCAATAAATTTTTTCTGCAGGAATTAATAAGCAATAAATTATACTATTGCTCTAAATTCGGCCTTATAAAATAGATATGCTAACTTTGCTGACATATACTGCGCGGCATAAGTTAGCGATATTGCCAATATATTGGTAATGGTAATTAATTAGGCATTAATTATGTGTAAGTAAACAAATAAAAATTAGTGTAGTTTAAAAAAATGAATATTTGAGACCTTATAAAGAGAATCAGACCAAAAAAACCATTCAAGTATTGACAAGTCATTTGAAAATGACCTTTATTGTTTCAAATGAGATAAACAAATAGAATTGTTTAAAAACTTGGAGGATCGGTCCCATTTTTCGCAAATATTAATTACCTAAAAACTCATATTATGAAATGTGTTATTAATGTTTTTATTGTGTATTTTAAGAATGAAAAATAATTTAAAAAATGCTTACTTTCGAGTTTAATTTGCAATAAATTTTTTATTTATCAACATTTATTTAATTTAGAATATCCCATTTTCAAGAAAGTCGTTTGTAGAACATTTTTATATAATATAGAATGCTTAGTTTTTTTACAATATTGACAGGCATGAAAAAAGTCGCTAAATGTTAAATTTAATTTTAATTATTCATTTCTTTGAATAAACAAAACTTAAAACAAAAAACCAGTTTTAATTGTTGATGTAGATAAGTGATAATAAATTTATATAGTATGTATATATATATTGAATATATTGTTTATTATTTAATTATTAGCTATATCCCTAACTTATGCCTCGAAGTTTAGTTCGTCTCATGGCAAAGACAAAACAAAAATTCTATACCCCATTCCATTCCGTTCCATATTTAATTTAGAAGAAGAATGAAAAAATCTATACCCTTCAACGACTTTGGCTAAAATATTTTCCCATTTCCTTGTTCATTTTGCATTTGTTATAGTCTTTATAGTCTTTGATTAGTTTTAAGAACTATAATATATTAAACCCATTTTTTAACAATAATTTTACATGGATATTTTATTGGCTTAATAATAAATTAGACTACTTTATTTCACATCATTTACAAATAACTTACGTACGCAAATATAATCACAATCCGGTTATTTTTAGACGTATTTTTGATATATTTTGCGTTAAGTTCGTTTAAATTATCTACAAAAATAATTTTTTCTGACCGTATATTTCTATAAATTTTATAGTAAAAAAACTTTAAAAACCAGAATCTTGTAGCTGAAATATTAAACATTTATTCTTGGATGTGAATAGTAAATCCAGGAATTATAAATAATTCTGCTGGGAACAGAATGTTTGAGTTGGCTTTGTTAGTGACCCGATCTACAGCTAACTCAAACAAGCTAATATATTCTAGCTTTTCGGAAAGTTAGCGCACAATTATTTGTATTAAAATTTGGTTTTAACGTTTTACGATATATAAACAGAAACTTAGAAGCTTTTATTAAAAAATGGTTTTTATTGAGGTCAATTGATTGTACCAAAAGAAGTCTTAATAGTAACCTTATAATCGAAAACAAAAAAACGATATTTCTTGTTATTTAATATTTTAAAAATGAAGTTAGATTAAAATTACTTAACGCTACAGAAATATATTGTTCTAAAGCTAATTTTCTTGTGAAATTTTATTAGTTTTCACTATACTTTAAATATTAATTCCATGAAAGATACTAGCACAAAGTTGAATTTCGAGCCAATATAACGGGCTTTAGACCAGAATCTTCCTGCATACACTAAATTAATACTGTGAGGGTAATCATGGAACACTCGGTCGAATCAAACACATACTTATACCTAGTTTTTGTCGATTTCGAGCGTGTCTTAGCATATCACATGCTGCTTTGTGGAAAATTCTGGAGCTAAAAAAATAATCTCTATTTTAAAGATACTGTAAACTGAAGCGAGATGCAGCGTGACACATAATGGGATCGATAGTGATAAACTTGACGTTCTTACTGGAATATGACATGGTTGCGTGATTTCTCCATTATTTTTTAATATAACTACAGACTAATTTATCTCCAAACTAGACTCTGACATAAGAGGCATACAATAAACATTAACCACATGCCAATAATATTTGTCTCTTAAGGCAAAGGTTGAAAGATATGGCTAGCAACTTTTTTCAGTAAAGCCAATAAAATAGGTTTAAAAATCAACATTTATTAAATCAAATCTATAAGAGTCGTTGCAAAAAATAGCATACTATTTACTATTAACAACTTTCAGATTGAAAATGTGGACAATTTTACACACATTGGAAGTGTCATAACAGAAAGCAGAGACAGGGAAGACGACATTCATATGAAAATACGAAAAACTCAGTAAGCATTCAGCATGCTTAGCTCCATTTGGAGATCTAGCAAGTATACCAAAAATACTAAGATCAGAAATATTCTAGTTAAACGTCAAGTCTGTTCTACTCTACGAATGTGAATCCTGAAACTTGACAAGAACCGTTGTTGCGTAGCGCAACCTAAAATTATGATCTAAATGACGAACACCCTTTTTTAAAAAATACTACTTTTAGTTTTAAGTCGAGTTGTACCCGAGAATGCACGATAGATGTTGCATATACTCTTTGCACATAATTGCGAGATTATCACGTATTCTCTTCTCAATTTTATTAGAAAAAAACATCAGTCATTGTGTCACTGTCACATTTGATTAATAAAAATTAATTCGCTCATTTTTCAACACACAATGTTCAATTAACGCAAAATAAAGTTTCTCAAGTAGTAAGATGTTTTTTAAAGTGTAATACGGGAAGTGTGATCGCCAAATGTAAGGTAACACATTTTAATTAATTAATAGATATAATTAGAACCAGATCGAAGGTACTGCCCCAACAGGCAGTGAGCAACACGTCAGGAGGAGAAGATAAAATCCCCCGGTGTTCTACATGTTCCTAACGAGCCGGATACAGCAACTGTTCCCGTTTATGTAAAGCTGGAAGCTGAATTTTCATTAATTATAGCACGAGGGCGATCATCTCTCGTTTCTGCAAAGGCGTTTTCACGCAGTACTCAAGATTTTCTCACACTATTCGTAAAAAACATCACTCGCTTCCTCATTTCTTCGCAAAGAAAAGACATAGTTTTTATTCTCTCATATACACACATTGGAGTTTTGGCGGTTCCAGGATCCAAGGTTGTTCTATTAGCGCCGGGAGGCCGGTATATCGACATCGACGCTTGCAAGGGATAAGGAGTTTATGTGAGGTCGCGTTGGACTTAATGTGCGGTTTGATCATTTATTGTAACTTTTACGAATTGTTTTTTGCATCGTCGCATGTCATTTTATTTTTAGATTTTAGATTCGCAGTGATTATAAGTAGATTTTTATGGTAATATTATTTAGTTCATGATACTAAGTATCTCTTGTTGTATTTAAAATTTGTATTATTTTTTCTCACGTTCAAAATGACTGATGTTGCAAATATTATAAAATTGAGAGGGCATACTAAAGCTTGTATTACTAGAATTCAAACATTTGTCTCAAAAAACCAAAATGTAGTTTTAGATTGCGGTCAATATATTGCACGCAAAAATGTATTAAATGAAACTTATCGCGAGTATCTCAACCTACAAAAGGAACTTGAATTAGAAGATTTTGATAAATATTGTTCAGATAGAGACATAGTTGAAGAACAGTATTATAATTTAGATTCATATTTGTACGAGAAAATCACGCAATTATCTGCAAAACCAGTTCAAACTCAACCTATTGTAACAAATGTAATACCATCTGTTAGCACAATTCAAAATGTAAAGTTGCCAGAATTAAAAATACCTTTTTTCTCGGGCGAAATCTCAGAATGGCCCAGCTTTTTTGATGTTTTCACCAAATTAATAACAAATGAAAACAGTTATCTAATGCTCAAAAACTTATTTATCTCAAATCAGTGTTAAGGAATGAACCGTTAAAGTTAATTGACAATCTAGAAATAATTGATTCCAATTTTGAAATTGCAATACAAAATTTATGCAATAGATTTGAAAATAAATATTTAATAGTAAACAGTCATTTGAACAGTTTATTAAATGCTCCACTCATTACAAAACCCAATGCACATGCTCTAAGGGATTTCTTAACTCAAATTAAAAGCCATCTCGCTGCCTTAGAAAACCTCAACATCTCGAATCAACTCACTGATTTAATTCTCATCAATCTCTTTACTCAAAAATTAGACTATAATACTAAAAGATCATTTGAAACCGAGCGTAATATAAACAAACTCCCAAGTTTAATGGAGTTCCTTGAATTTATTGAAAGAAAATGCCAAATTCTCGAAAATCTTATTCCTGAATACTCTCATTCTCCGAAACAAAAACAACCTTCTCGTTTTACTTCTCTTAACACAGTTAGCAATAATTTGCAGTATAGTAGTAATAATCAGTATTTTAAATGTTTCTTATGTCAAAATAACTCCCATAAAATATACACTTGCCGGGAATTCTTAAATATGTCTGAAGATGAGCGTTTTCAAACGGTCAAGGCAAAGAAAGCGTGTCTCAACTGCTTGGCTAGTGGTCATTCAGCAAGCTCATGTACCTCTGCGTCAAATTGCGCTAAATGTAACAGGAGACATCACACATTGCTCCACTTCTCTAACGCTTCTACTCATAAATCAAATAGTTCTCGTTTCAGAACAAATCAAGATTCTCGTAGTCTACCCACTAGAAACACTCATTTCCAAAACACTCGTCACTCTCAAGACTCACAAGAAAATCATAATTCTCAAAATACTCGCCAGTCTCACAATATGCATGATACTCCAAATTCTCGTACTCACTCTAATGTATCTCGTGATCCCAATACTCAAAGCGAAACTTCAAGTTCACCTGCAATCCCACGAATAGCAAATCAATCTCAGTCTAATGATGTCTACCGAGCATCATCTCTCTCTACACTCTCAGGCAAAAAGGAGGTTCTACTCCAAACAGCATGTGTTACAATTTATGATTCTCATAATAATCCCGTTAAGGTTCGCTGCCTTACAGACTCAGCTAGTCAGCTTTCGTTTATCACTGAGGAATTAGCAAGTCGCTTGAAATGTATTCCTTACACAAAAAGTCTTCAAATTTCTGGAATATCCGAAATCTGTTCGACGTCGAATAAAATGGTGGATTTAAATATTTTCTCAAATGTTAATCCCACAAAACATTTTACACTCTCTTGTGCGATTCTCCCAACCATCACTTGTAAGCACCCTCAAATTACATTGGATTTTAATGCTCTCAAAATTCCACCAAACATTCACCTAGCTGATCCAGAATTTTGTACTCCTGCCGAAGTTCAAATGCTGCTTGGAGCAGATGTTTATTTCGACTTACTTACTTACGGGTTAATAAAATTAGGCCCTAATCTTCCTACCTTAACAAATACTCATCTCGGTTATCTTGTAGGTGGAAATGTACCTCAATCATCTGGGTCAATTGACTCATATTCTATACTTAACATTCAAGAAAATACTCAACCTCGAAATGAAGTATCCTTGTTCGTTCAAACTCAAAATACCGATTCACTCGTACGGTCGTTTTGGGAAATAGAAGAAATCTCGTCTTCTACTTGTACTCCAAAAATCCTAACTCCTTCGGATCAACAAGCCGAAGATATTTTTAAATCGTCACTTAAAATATTATCATCTGGTAGATTCCAAGTAGATCTCCCTTTCAAATTTCCCAACGAATATAAAAAATTGGGCGAATCGTTTTTCCTCGCAAAGAAGCGATTCCTAAACCTCGAACAGAAACTGATCAAGTCAGATCAATTATACGCACAGTATAAACAATTTATTCATGAATATATTGCACTTGGACATTGCAGATATGTGCCTCTCTCCACTCGAAATATTCACTCTGATTTAAAATACTTTATTCCTCACCATTGCGTTTTAAAGGATAGCGTAACAAATAAGTTGCGTGTTGTCTTTGATGGCAGTATGAAAACTACCTCAAATCTAAGTCTTAATGACATAATGCTTCCTGGTTATACGGTACAACGCGAATTATTCGATATTTTGATAAATTTTAGATTATTTAAATACTGTATTGTAGCAGATCTACGTCATATGTACAGACAAATTCGAGTAAATCCCGAACAGGTATTTCTGTTGAACATCTTATGGCGTGATTCACCTCAAGAGGATTTGAAATGTCTTCAACTTGAAACTGTCACTTATGGATTAAATAACTCCGGTTTTCTCAGCACTAGATGTCTTAAGGAATTAGCTCAAAAACATTCCGACAAATTTCCCTTGGCTAGTGATGCTCTTTTAAATTGCTGTTATATCGATGATGTGCTGTATGGCTGTAACGATTTTGAAACACTCTTCGAAATTCATCGTCAATTAACCGAATGTTTGAACCTCGCTTGTTTCTCGCTTTATAAATGGTGTGCAAACTCACCTGAATTTCTCGCAGGTATTTCTCATATCTCTAATGAAGCTAGTTATGTAATCAATCCTGAAAATAACACGAACAAAATTCTCGGCCTATGTTGGAATTCTCACTCCGATCATTTTTCAGTTCTTGTGCCAAAGGTTACCGTTAAGGATACCTATACAAAAAGAGAAGTTCTTTCTTTAATTGCTTCCATTTATGACCCTATCGGATTGATTAACCCTGTAGTGGTATCTGCTAAATTAATTATGAGAAAGATTTGGTTAGAAAGGTCGAATTGGGATGACCACCTCAGTCCAAATTTGCTTACACAATGGAATCTATTTTTACAAACACTTCCTCACCTCTCCAATCTCAAGATTCCTAGGTTGCTGCAAAATTCTAGCAATGTAACAAGTACTCAAATACATGGGTTTTCGGATGCAAGTCTTAGCGCGTATGGTGCTTGCGTTTATTTAAGAACATCACATGAAAATGGCTTTATCTCTTGCAATCTAATCTCCTCAAAGAGTCGTGTTAGTCCTGTAAAAGTTGTGACTCTTCCTCGATTAGAACTTCTAGGAGTATTATTACTCTCTAATCTTGTTACGAAGATTCTTTCTGTCTTGATTCCATCCCAATCTCAGATAAATTCTGTCAATTTATGGACAGATTCCGAAGTCGTCCTCGCATGGATTAATTCACACCCTTCTCGTTGGTCTACCTTTGTAGCCAATAGAGTAACTCAAATTCAAGAACTCACCTCCAACCATACATGGAGACATGTACGATCGAAAGACAACCCTGCGGATATATTATCTCGTGGTGCTACACCCTTGCAGTTGCTTGATTGTGATACTTGGTTTAATGGTCCTCAATTTTTGTCAGATCCACACTTTGATTTCAACCTCTTTGTATATAATGGTCCTTCGAGTATTAATGTTGATGAACTGCCTGAACTCAAAAGGGTTACTCATCTGATCAGAAAACCAGATTCACAAGTGTATGATGCCCTCTGCAAATTTTCATGTTTCACTCGACTTCAGAGAGCTTTTGCATACTGCATTCGTTTTATTCACAATGTAAGAGCTAAGTCTCATAGACGTACAGGTCCTCTCACTCCAAATGAACTCTCTAGTTCTGAGTTAATGATTATCAAATTGACCCAGTCTCATTTCTTCAGTTCGGAAATCCAATTTTTAATGGATAATCGTCTGCTTAACGATAAGTCTATTAGTAAATTGAATCCCTTTCTAGATTCGTCTCAAATGATACGAGTAGGCGATCGTCTTCTCTTTTCAGATGTTTCTTATGATCAGAAATTCCCTCTACTGTTGCCCTCAAAATCACATATTGTCAATTTATTACTTACCCGAGAACATCGAAGACTTCTACATTCTGGCCCTCAAAATACACTGTCCAATTTTAGATTGAAATTCTGGCCTCTTGATGGTCTTCGACAAATCAAACGTATAATACAAAATTGTCTCACTTGTTACCGTTTTAACGCACAAGTCGCTTCCCAAATCATGGCTAATCTCCCGAGGGAAAGAGTTCAAATTGCACGTCCATTTATAAACGTTGGAGTTGATTTTGGTGGTCCATTTCCAATCAAGACCTCTAAACTCAAGAGAGCTCCCCTTACTAAGGCCTATATGGCAGTGTTTGTATGTTTAGCTACTCGCGCCGTGCATGTGGAATTAATTTCCAGTCTTTCTACTGAAGCGTTCTTATTGACTCTGAAAAGATTTATCGCCCGAAGGGGTAATCCGAGTATCATTTTCAGCGATAATGGCACCAACTTTCTAGGTGCGAAAAATCAATTGAAAGAACTTTATGAGTTGCTTCTCAAAGGTGATACCTCTGAATCTATTCGCTCTTTCGCTACTTCATGTCAAATTCAATGGAAGTTTATCCCTCCACGCTCACCACACCACGGTGGTATTTGGGAAGCTGCCATAAAGAGCTTCAAATATCATCTCGTAAGAATAATGGGTAACTCCAATTTTACTTTCGAAGAACTATCCACTGTACTTTCGCAGATTGAAGCAGTGCTCAATTCACGCCCTATCTGTGCGCTCTCAGACGACCCGTCCGATTTTTCCTTTCTTACTCCCGGACACTTCCTTATTGGATCTAACTTAATGTCTTATCCTGAATTAGATCTCTCTGATATTCAAGAAAATAAATTGTCTTTGTGGAATAAATGCACAAGAATTCAGCAGCATATGTGGAAGGTTTGGACTCGCGATTATCTTAATAGGCTTCAAAATAGACCTAAATGGTTCACCCCTCAGGTAGGCATAAAGCCTGATGATCTCGTCTTGCTTAAGGACGAAAACTCGCCTCCTCTCAAATGGCCTATAGCACGGGTAGTTGAGACATATCCGGGAAAGGACAACAAGGTAAGAGTTGTTAAGGTCAGAACTCCTGAAGGGTTATACGTTCGCTCTATTGCTAAACTGTGTCCTCTTCCTATGACTCACCTTCAAGAATTTTAATAGTTTTTTTTTAGATTAGTTATACCTTTCTTCAAATTGTACATAAATATTTTTTTTTTTTTGATGCGTTCACATCAAGAGGGGGACTATGTTGCGTAGCGCAACCTAAAATTATGATCCAAATGACGAACACCCTTTTTTAAAAAATACTACTTTTAGTTTTAAGTCGAGTTGTACCCGAGAATGCACGATAGATGTTGCATATACTCTTTGCACATAATTGCGAGATTATCACGTATTCTCTTCTCAATTTTATTAGAAAAAAACATCAGTCATTGTGTCACTGTCACATTTGATTAATAAAAATTAATTCGCCCATTTTTCAACACACAATGTTCAATTAACGCAAAATAAAGTTTCTCAAGTAGTAAGATGTTTTTTAAAGTGTAATACGGGAAGTGTGATCGCCAAATGTAAGGTAACACATTTTAATTAATTAATAGATATAATTAGAACCAGATCGAAGGTACTGCCCCAACAGGCAGTGAGCAACACGTCAGGAGGAGAAGATAAAATCCCCCGGTGTTCTACAACCGTTATAGACCAACTGCAGGTCTTTGTTAACAAATGCCAACGAAGAATTGATCATATTTTTTGGTCTAACATAAAGATCTGCTACACCTTTTAGAACGGACGGAAATAGAGAATGAAATAAAGTCCAGTAAGTGGGGTTGGATTGGAGTGGAGTTTGAGTCCACACACTTCGTAAAATTAACTCTCTAGTGCAAAGATTGCCCTAGAGTCATATCCCCACAGAAAAAGAAAAAGGATACGCCTAGCATAAACTTGCAGAAGACTAATTATAGACTAAATG
The DNA here is from genome assembly GCF_040954645.1 of Diabrotica undecimpunctata. Classification (NCBI taxonomy): domain Eukaryota; kingdom Metazoa; phylum Arthropoda; class Insecta; order Coleoptera; family Chrysomelidae; genus Diabrotica; species Diabrotica undecimpunctata. The sequence continues at coordinate 78,656,148 of NC_092812.1, read as the reverse complement.
AAAGGAAAGGTCAAGGTTCAAGTCTTGGAACGAGATGAAGGCCTTAACACAAAATAGAACTCAATGGTGCGTTGTCACCGAAGATCTATGCTTTACGAGCTCAAGAATCTTACGGGTGCACCACACCTCTGGCTTTCTTTCATTACGACTAAACCATGGAGTAGATAAAAAATGTTTCAAACAAAGCTGATGTAAATCTAAGACTTCTATAATTTAAAGTTAATTTCGATTATGCAGTGTCTATCAGAACAACAGAATTAACAAAAGTTTTGTTTTTTAAATGAAGTACTTTATATATTAAACCCTTTTTGAATGTATTTTTTGAAAATAAGATTTATATAGGTTTAACAGGTTTAATATGTTTAATAGGTTTAATAGGTATTGCGTGGCTGGATGTCAAAGATATTAAACTATTTAATCAGAACACTAAACTAAAAACACATTGACATGTTATTTAAATGTTTATTACCTTGGAAACCTAATACAAAGCCCTTTAAACATCACCATTTTTCTCAATAAAATTAAAAATATATATAAAGTAAATAATGCTAGATAAAAATATGGTCCAAACCAGAAGTAAACATAAATTCAAACTGCACTTATGTAGGTAACAGAGGAGTTAATGAAAAAAAGAAGAACACAATAAGAATTGGTTTAATGAGTCACAGTACTCCGTACTGTGTCAAATTGTCAAAGATGGGGAAAAAGTTTATCAAAAATAAAAAAATTCACTGAACCTATGAATAAAGTGGGGTATAGGCAAAAATTCTATAGCTAACTTAAACTTCTGATAGTAATAACATCATGCTGAGGTAGGTTAAAGGTCACAATAGCAGTAAAGGCAACCACATTGCTAATGCAATGGTCTAGGAAGGCGGCAGGCATAAGACTCTTCGGACCTGGGAATCTTTTTATTAACTACATACACAATCAACTACAACAATCGTGGAAATTGTCAAAGTCACTCTCATACACTAATCGTGAAATAATGAGAAGAAGGGCAAGGATGTACACTTAAAAGCGTAACACTAAGTATCCTTGAAAAGTCAGCACCAAAGAAGTATTTGGGAATGACCAGGAAAAACCTACGGGTTGACAGTTTTTAACTGGTCATTGTCAACTAAGCAAACACCTTTATACTGGAGCTAGTAAACAAACCTCTATGCAGGTAGTGTAAACGAAAAGATAAAACTGTAAAGCATGTCCTATGTGAATGCCCAGAGTTATCGTTAATACGAGAATACGCGTTTGGCGAGTCCTAGCCCACACCTGCCCACATAAAGTAGATATCCTCTGGTGACTTGTACAACTTCCTAGAAATGACAGGATGGACAAAGAGCTAACCCTGGGAGGATGCACCATTGGTCAATTGTGGCCTAAGTACTGTGGGACTTAACTTGACCTTCCTACTCTGCAGATAGAGATACACACCCTTTTTTAGTAATAATAATAAAATAGAAAAAAATAATAAAAAAGTTAAGGAATAACAAATCTCCTGAAAAAAATCAAGTCTAATTTATTTAATTTCTCTTGTTTGTACATGCTGCTTGTATTCAAACTTTGATTTCTTTGAAGTAATTGTTTATGTAACTAATTATTGTGCCAAAATAGTTTTAGGTTTCTACTAGTTCTAGAGTAGTCTTGTAGATTTCCTCTTTCCTTTTTAAACAGCTCCTTAACATATTCTTTCCATCGCGATGCATCGTTTTAGTTTTTAGTCAACCGTTATTATGTTGTTCCCATATTTGTTTAAAATAGTTCTATTGTGGTTCCTTTTTTACAATCCTGCCATTACTTTACCCTCTTTATGTAGGTTAAAAAGATCGTATTTGTCGAATGTTATGCATTTTACCTGGTTGATACATTCTTTTGACATTCCACGTACCCATTTTTGCACTGCCGGACCTTGAGTTCCTATTTCAATGATCAGTGTCGTCTTTCTTTTAGTACTCATTGCCATGATGACTTTATTAGAGATATCTACCTGAATCTTTGATGTAGTGGTTTCTACTTGCGTTCTGTATCCTTATGCTACTAAATCTTTGGTTCATCTGCCTTCGGGGCCGATTTTTCAACTCCAGGGCAAAAAGATGCCCTATCTATTACCAACTCATCTGCCTGAAGTCGTTGGTCAGTGAGTTTTCAATAGATATTCTTAAATTTTCCCATTCATCATTTATATATAATACGGTTTCGTAGATTATTTTTCTTAATATTGATTTAAGCTTCTTCTTTCTTATAGAAGATACACTTTAAATACTTCTTTTTGTCGGTATCTAAATAAAAATATTCTAAATATTAACAGTAACAACTTCTTTCCTAACGGTTTTAAAATATATAGTCTAAATGTGCTGTTCAATGCAATAAAAAATTTATATCCTCGAATTCCTTTTAAAAATACAATTTCCGTCAAAGATCACGCATATTATATAAAATTTATACCAAAATCAAAGTAATATATGGGTATCTCGAAGCAGCACTTGATCTTCACGAAATACTTGTTTCTCTGGCGGCAATATCGCTTAATGTGATAAGAAACGTCACCTCTTAGAAGCGCCATTTCTCTAAGAATAAAATGGCTATCTTTTAAAAATATCAATTTGTCGGATACATTGGAGTTGAACATCGGCATTTCTACTTATTTTTTTTATGTACGTTCTAGTTTATTTTAGATTATTTTTTTACTTAATCTTGTTTTTAAAAAGAATCATTAGTGTTTTGTATTTTGAGAACGATTTTTGACGTGGAAATTGAACCGTCAAAATAAACTTAGTTTGAAATAAAATTGTGGCTTATTCTCAATAAAAATAGTAAATTGAATAAAAATCAAAATATCTTTGACACTTAATTATAAAACAAATTCTAAAACTTGACAAAGAGAATCAATGTGCGGAAATCACTAGAAAGAACCGCAAAATACCCAAAACTTCCCATTTAATTTGCAATCTGTAAATTTTACAATAGGCAAATTTTAATGACAAATGTATTTATGTGATGTTAATGGCAGAAGAGACATGTCATGGTTTCGCAATATAAGAACTTACACGGGCATCAACATTCAAGAATTACTAAGAGTGGCACAGAATAGAGAAGAACATTTTGCACCAAAAGAAGAAGTAACAAAAGATTTAGGTAAACTGTCCAGTTTCATTTAACGTTGGGTTTGGAAAATTTAGCTACTACACTACTCTACTCTACAATATAGAACAGTACTAAGGTCGCCAAATCTGACTGGCAGATAATAAGGAAGTTGCCTTCTTTTTGGCTTGACAGTATATTTCATTTTATTATCACAAGCAATATTACTGTGTGTTTACGTACCATGAAGCGTTTACGATAATTCCAAATACTTTGAACTGGAATCTTTGTAGGATTTCGATATTTGAGTGGGACGCTGTCCCCCATAATTGAATTCCATAGCTCAATATCGGTTTTAGGAGGACTTTGTAAATTAGCAATTTATAGGTAACGGTTAATTGTGATTTAGGACTTAACGTCCAGTACAATTTGCTTAGCCCAGTTGATTTCTTTTAGCAAATATATGTGCCCTCCAAGTTAATCGTCTATCCAGATGGATCCCTAGATGTTTTGCATCTTCTTTTTGTTGCAAGAACTGATCATTTATTGCCACAGTTGGACATACACCTTTTCGTAGAGTTTAGGTGCTATGGATATATTTAATTATATTTACTTTAATTCAAATACAGCGAATGTCTTGGAATTACGAGTCGTGAATGCGACAAGGCCAAGTCATCAGCAACAGGCCAATAGCTGGGTAGATTTATTAAATATTGTACCTTGGTAGTTTACTTCTGCATCGCCACTGTTTAGGAGACCACACAGAACTGATGAGTCCAGATCGAATTGAAAACTGGGTCCAAAACTTAAAAACCAGTGTCAAAACGTCCAGTTGGTAAACTCCCAAAATATTGGAAAGTTATTATCGTCACAAAAATAGAACATGAACTCTGATCACTCACCGATAATTTTAACTATGAGTGATACAGTGATTAAAAAAGAGTTTAATCCAATATTGACTAATAAAAAAACTGACTGGGAGAGCTTCAAAATAAACCTAGAACACAAAATTAATCTTGCTGTGCCATTGAGAAACACGAGACAACTTGATGACGAATTAGAAGTCTTTATAAAAAATATCCAACAGGCAGCTTGGGAAAATACTGAAAATACCACAATAACTTCTAGAACAAAAGGGACCAACTATCCAAAAGAAATCCGAGAACTCATAGTAGAAAAAAGGAAGTTAAGGAAAAAATGGCAGCAATATAGAGCTCCACGAGACAAAACTAGTCTAAATAATGCTACACAAAAACTAAAAAGGGAGATAAATAATATAAAAAATTCAACAATTAATTCTTTTTTAAGTAATTTAACAGCTGACCAAAATACAGATTATTCTTTATGGAAGGCAACAAAAAGAATGAAGAGACCAATTATTCATTCTCCTCCTATCAAGTTGGAAAACGGCAACCGAGCTAGAAGTAACGAACAGAAAGCAGAACGATTTGCAGATCATTTAGAAAGTACGTTCAAACCCAACCACAATGATGGCGAAATACTGAGATGGGAAGAACCATTCCAAACTGAAGAAAGAATAACGTTAACATCACTTAGAGAAGTATCAACAGAGATAAAAGAGAATATAAATCCTAAGAAAGCTCCAGGATATAATCTCATAACAGGCGAATTATTAAAAAATTTACCAAGAAAAGCCATAGTTAAGATGACACACCTAATAAATGCTGCTTTTAGATTGAGATATGTTCCCAGACTCTGGAAAGTAGCCGAAGTAATTATGATCGCCAAACCAGGTAAATCTCCTAATGAAGTGACATCCTATCGACCAATATCACTCCTTCCGGGGATGTCAAAACTATTTGAAAAACTTCTATTGAAAAGATTAAAACCAATAATAGAAAGAAAAAATCTTATACCAAATCATCAATTTGGTTTCAGAAATTAACATTCCACTATAGATCAAGTTCACAGAATAACGAATATAATAGTAAAAAAAAAGGGGGGAATTAAATAAAGTCTGCTCTACAATCTTCTTGGATGTAGCACAGGCGTTTGATAAAGTCTGGCATGACGGTTTAAACTATAAACTAAGAACGTTCATGCCTAAACAGTATTCAGAAATCTTGAAATCATACATTGCGAATAGATATTTCAGAGTAAAAGAAGAAGAAGTTTACACCGACTTAAGGGAGATCAAAGCTGGCGTGCCACAAGGGAGTGTCTTAGGTCCGGTCCTGTACCTATTGTATACGTGTGACATTCCAGAACTAGAACAAAATACTATTGCCACCTTCGCGGATGATACAGCCATACTGGCGATAGGAGACACTAGTGAAGAAGCGACTGATAAGCTGCAACTATCAGTAAATAAAATACATAACTGGACCAGAAAATGGCGAATAAAATTAAATGAGACTAAATCTGCACACGTTAACTTTACAAATAAAAAAATAGAAAATTTGCCAGTTAGAATAAATGATACCCGAATTCCTTATGCAACATCAGCAAAATACTTGGGCATCACCCTAGACGCGAAGCTGCGCTGGAAAGTCCATGTCAAAAAGAAAAGAGGGGAGCTTGATATTAGATATAAGAAATTGTATTGGCTGATTGGAAAAAATTCAACATTATCAATTCATAATAAATTATCCATCTACAAGCAAGTACTGAGGCCAGTATTGGTATATGGGTGCCAACTCTGGGGCTGTACCAAAGCTAGTAATATACATATTATCCAGAGATTTTAAAACAAAGTACTGAGAAACATTGTTGATGCTCCTTGGTATATCCGTAACAGCAACCTCCACCAGGACCTGGGTATGGAAACTGTGATCGAAATAATCAAGAGAACAGCAGCAAGTCACGAGCAGAGGCTGCATAGTCATGTGAATGTCGAGGCAATCCAGCTTCTTGACAACACTGAACTAAAGAGAAGACTCATAAGGACAAAACCATTTGAGCTAGTGTAAATGTGTAACAGTTTAGTGTAAAAAGCAGAGTATAGTGCTGTGAAATTATTGCATGTTAGTTGTAGTGCATTAGTTAATAGATAAAATAAGAGTAAGCCATAGGGTAAGCCTTAGATTTAATCATTTGCTGTTATTATGTTAGGTCAGAAAATAACTGATAATTGGTCATTTGTGACCAGATAGCAGTATACAAACACCGCACAGGTGTTAATAAAAAAAAAAAAAACAAAAATAGACCAGAGAAATAAGTAAATAAAAAGATTTTTTTTGGGCCACTCTTTAATACAGGTATCCAACAACTACCTACATTTTATAAAATTGGGGATAACAATATGTGATAAACAAAATATGCTAAATATTAAACGTCATTTTTTTACTTATAAATAATATATAAACAAAGTAAGATCGCCGTTTGATTTTAAATACTAAAGGTAAAGACTATTAAATGATATGAAAAAGTGACATAATTTTACTGAAAAAGTATAGATAATCCTTAAGAAAATTGTAAAATAAGATTTTGTAAAGGTGCTTTAGTTAACTTTGTGCTGAATTATTGCAAAAATAGCTTTAAAAATCGATTTTTTAAAAATTACTAATAACTTTTCTAAAAATGCACAAAAAACTTTTATTTCGCGTGATAATAGGGACAATATTACATATATTTAGCTATATAAATTTCAAGAAGTCTCACCTAATCTATAATAACATATATATGCAAAACATGATACAATAATTAAAGCAAATATTGCAGAACTGAAATTGTTTATCGAAGAAAGCTTTTATCTACAACGTTATTATTCGTAAACTATTAGCTCTATTTGAATTTTGAAAGCACCAAAATGAAGAAAAAGATTTATTTTATAAAATAAAATCATTAACCGATTAAAAAAAATGTTAAATATTGTAAAATAGGTTTACAAAAGTACTGTGATTTAAAGATTATAACCCTTTAAAATAACTCAGACGCATTGACATATAGGACGGTAATTTTTTTATTCGAAATGTTGATGTTTTAAACGAATTAAAAAAAATACAATATTCTACGACACTTAGATCCTGAGTTGGAGTTTTTTAATTTTTGGATTTTACCATTTCAAAAACTGAATTCATAAATCCAAATGTATAAAAGTCGCAACATCTGCGGTTCTAATCAACGAAAATTAATGTTTTTTTAATTTGGGGTATCTAGTTGCAGAGATTATAAAAATTCAATTAGTTAATTTGTAAACTGTTTATTTAACCAACTAATTTGATTGATTTTATGATTGAAATTATGATGATGATGATGAATATACAAAGAGATTACAACATTTATTATACTAATGGCACAGTCCCATTTTTAATTTTGTACAATCCATTTAGAAAAAGATAAAAAAAGATAATATAATATTTAAAATAAATAATAAAATCGAGAAAGCACAAACATACGCATTAAAGTAAATAGATTTTAGATACTGGAAGTTGGCGAACTGCATTCGACCAAATTGTCATGTTAGACTTCACCGCCGATTACGAGCATGCCTGATAAGTATGTACACGGTGTAAAAAACCAGTCGATAATTGATAGGATTTTTAAAAGTTTTTGTCGTGATCGGGTTTTTGCGAGTGGCAGTATAATGGGTTTTCAATTCCAATATTTATTGAGTTTAACAAACAATTATTTCGCGAAATTTGCTGTCTGATATACTACTTCGATATTGCGGGTTGACACATAATTTTTGTAGCGATTTCTTTGGCTTTCATTCGCTTTGTTGGCTGGCTTTTGCCGAATTTATAACAAGTTTTACATTTGTATAGAGATTTAAATACAAAACAAATAAACATATCCGATAGGACAGTCTTTTTTACAATAAGTATTGGTAATATTGTTCCAAAAACGCTTTATTTTTGTCCTATATTACAGAAACTACCGCTAAGTTACTTATCAGTAAAATTAGTTGACTTTACGTTTGCAACAATTTTTAATATTTATTGCTTTGAAATAAATACGCGTTCATATTATACAGAGGAAAATAAAGTTGAAAACCATAACTCCATTATAATTAAATGTTAAATAGAATAGAATATAAAATAGAAATATGCTTTACTGTCACTAAAAATTGTAGAATTTTATGGACAAAGCTTACAAAAATCAAAAAAATAACAATAACAATTAAAATTTACTAAAATTACATAATTCGTCAGTATCACAAAATGGGGAAAATAAAATAATATAATCCATTGCAAAATTTAACTAAATTGCAAATTGCATAATAAAACCTTACGAACTACTTTACGAATAAGTTTAAGTTGCTGCATGTGATACCCAAATATATATTAAAACACTTTAGTGTTTTGTAACTAAACGTAATGTAATTTCTTAGTTATTTGTTAAAAAAACTCTTCCACTAAATAATATGGTCTTTTAGATAGATAGGCTTTTGTCAATTTACGGAACTTAAGGAAAGAAGTTGTAGATTTAAGTTGCAGTTGAGGGAGATGGTTGTATAATTTTTATTCCGAATATAATATAGATTTCTTTACTAACTCAGTGGACTTGATCGGTAAATACACATCAAAGCTTGGATTTCTGGTGGAGTAGTCATGACTAGGGCGTGCTGGAAAAACATGTAGGTGTTGACGAATTAACCAAACAGTTTCTAGAATATTTAAAGAGGGAGAGTTAAAATCCCGTGATTTTGAAGTAGCTTCTGCAATGTATTATTCTACTGATGCCAAAAAGATACCGTATTGATCTTTTTTGGAATTTAAAAATAATATCAGATTGGGCAGCTGTACTAGAACCCCAAAAAGGAAGGCCATATCGAAGATGAGACTCAAACAAAGAAAAATGTGTTATTTTGAAAGGTGCTAAATTGATTTCCTTCAAAACAGATCTTATTACATAGCAGGCTGAGGCTAGTTTCTTACTTAACAAATCGATATGAAGGGGCCATTTAAGGTTGCTGTCTATAAAAATACCAAAAAATTTTACAGAATCAACGATACTGATCTGGCTGTGAATAAAAAGCAAAGGTAAAGAGCTCATTTATAGGGTTATGCTACTGTCTTATCCACGTTAAAAAAGGGTAAATTAAAGTCGGATCAGGTTTTTATTTAAAGTAGATCAGAAGTTATAATTGCATGAAGAGTTGCAATATTAGAGTTCCTCCAGGTAAAAAGAAAATTTTGTCCATCAATTTTTAAGTTAGTGATGCCGTTTATAGTGGAAAAGTGGAAGACCCAGTACTGAACCTTGTGGTACTCCACAGACAATGCTTTTGTGACTAAAGTATCGTTTGCTTTAACTAGTTGTTTTCTATTCCTTAAGGTAGATTGGAAACAATTCAAAGAAATACCTCGAATTCCGTAGAAATTTATCTTTTTTTTAAGAGTCGTGATTTACACAATCAAAAGCATAGCCACAAAAAACAGTGGCAGTATAAAGATTACTGTTAAGTGCTTGATAGACTTCATGTATTACAGAAAACATAGCGTCGCTGGTACATTTAAAAAACTGAATTGACTTTGTGATAAAATGTTGTTTTCAACGAGAAAGAACATAAGTCGGGCTTTTATAAGTCTCTCAATAATTTTGGATAGGACCGGTAGTAAGGTAAGTAATCTAAGTAATATGTCTAAAGTTGCAGACATTAGATTTTTGACCACCCTTGTGAAGAGGAATAATAGTGACTGTCTTTAGACACTCTGAAAGCACTTTCTCAAAGGAATCGTTAATTAGTAAGACCAGGACTTTCAATACTTTTTTTGGGAGATTTAAGAAAATTTTTATGGGTAATACATCAGTACTACAGGAAGATTTGCTTTTGATACTACTGATTGTTTGGATCAGTTCAGATTTATTAACTTATAAAGAATGAATTCTAGACCTTTTTTGAATTAGAGAGATATGAAATATGATCTTGTTGTAACAAAATAGTTGATGTTATATTTTAACCACATTAACGAAGTATTCATTTAGATTTTCAGGGTTTTCAGCTGTGTTAGTTTTATTCCGAAGATTGTTTATTATGGACCAAGTTTCTCTTACAACATTTTTAGAGCTTTCCAGATGATTCTGATAGTACATTTTTTAGCTGTTTTGATAAGTTTTAGATAGGTTTCTCTGTACTTTGAGGTATATTCAGTGACAAAGAAGTTGGTAGTAAATTTCTTGATGTACAGTAGTGAACGCATATTATTGGCTGATATGCGGATACCTTCGGTAGTCCAGGGTTTGTGATGTAACTTAATTGTAATTAAAAAAAAATGCTTTATTGAAAATACAGACAAGCCTATCTAAAAAATCACTGAAATCATAGTCCACGTCCACAGAGGGAAAGTCTCATCCAAAAGTCAAGCACAAATTTTGGAATTTACGAAAGTGTTCTGAGCAGAAAAAATTCTACCTAAACGTTGGGTTTTTAAGGATTGTTTGTTCACATTGTTAAACTTAATAAAAACTCTTCATGATCAGATAGTCCTGCATTAATAATTGTAGAGCGTACATCAAGAGATGGGAAATCTGAGATAACATACTCAATTATTATGGTAGATGTTGTTTTTGTAATTCTTGTAGGAGAATTAACGTGAATTATGAAACCATACAATTCAAATATATTGACCAAGAATAACTGGGTAGCACAAGCGACAGCGTAATTAATATTCAAGTCACCGCATAGAATCGTTCTGCTTTTATTGGGCAGGTCGTCTAACAAATTTAACAGGTTCTAAAAAAATAGTTTCGTGAAAGAATCAGGTGATCTATAAATGCAAAGAATGTATAGATTAAGATTCTTGTTATAAACTAATGAAAACTCAAAAAATGATTCATTTAACAGAAAGTCATAATTTGTTATAGGAGATAAATCATTACTTGTAGAAAGAATTAGGATGCCAGCATGAGCTAAACTAGGACGATCATACCTAGCAATTGTGGTATATTTTTCTACAAAAAAGGCTCGTTGACTTCAAGCCAGTGCTGGTTAACCGAAACTATCGGTGGAAATCCTAATTTCACTAGAAACAAAAATAATTCATCTGTTTTATATCTTATAGAACGAATAATAATCAGAACCATGCTAAATTTGTCATCACTAAAATATTTTGCGGTTTCTAGTCGCACAGAACACGTCATAGACCAGGGAAATGAGAATTTGTCAAGACAGCCACTATAAAAGTAATATCAAACAATTAACGTTTTAAATTCTATGTAAGTGTAACAACAAAAGTTAAGCAAATTAATTCAATTTTTGTCATATATTTTGATTTATGTACAATTTAAGTGAAAAGTGGCTGATTTTAAGAACAGAAGAATTTTAAGAATTTAAGAATTTTAAGTTCCTTAAAAACTGTAAATTATATCACCTGTTGTAATTGTATCACCTACCTATATTTCAATTTTGTAATCATCCGCTAGTTTTTTATTTTCTTTTTTTTTTAGATGTCAATGTAACTTAATTTATTGTTTTCTGTAATACAGTTCCTCGTGTCAATGGCCACAGCAGCCGAGACATGTAATTTGAAATAAAAAAAAAAGAATTTTTGTCTATAAGTTAAAAGGATTATATATTCGTTATATAAAAAATTAAATAACTTTTTGTATTGGCACATAGATTTAAAATTTTATTTATTCAGAAAGTTACTTTGTGGCACACACACACAAATATTGCTAGAAAATACCGCGTTACGTAAAATGTACTGAATAACATTACACAAAGCATTGCCAAAAGAATAATTCCAATATGCACAAACTGCAAGGAACAGTACCATGCTAATTATAGGTTGTCATGTAGCTTAGAACCTACCGAAACGTAGAGAAGTAGCTACAATTAAGAAAACTTTAATAAATATAACAAAAATTGCTAAGTAACAACTACAACAAACCACCGTTAAACTATCTGCCTCTCAACAAGATAGAAAACAAAACAAAAATATCAAGAACATAAAAAGAAGAATACTTGAAGCGATGTGGTAAAGGGAAACGGTGCCAGAAAAAGCAAGAAAAATATCAAAGATATGCTAATGTAATGTAACATAATGGCTAAGCTCGATAAAAGTGAAAAATTCAAGAAGCCTTTAAAAAATATGTTAAGACACGACTGTGAAAATTAGAAGGCAGCAATAAAAGAGATTCATAGATACCTAGAATAGCCCTAGAAGACATTAAACTAATAACTTAGAATACTAATGGTCTACTAAAGCATAAAGATACCCTGCAGAAGTACCTAGATTAACAAAAATATAATAGATATTAGCTCTGTCTCGGAAACTCATTTTACAAATAAAAGTCATATAAAGCTAAAAGGATACATACTGTACATAGTGTACATATCATACAGTCCATTCAACAAATAATGCAATACGTAAAAGTGCAGTCACTATAACAAAGTATTAGATACCATGAAAATACTTTAATGAATATGGAACAAATGCACCTGATAACATCTTTTAATACATATTTTAAATTACATAATATTAAAGTTGCACTAATATTATTCTCCAAAATTTAATTTGAAACAAGCAGACTACTCTGAATTAATATAAAGCATTGGCGAGGACCAATATAATCTTGGGTGTAGATTTAAATTCAAAGCAAACCTACCTGGGCTCCAGGTTAATCACTCCCTTGGGACGTGCACTATATTCTGAAACTAGAGGGTATAACTGTAATTTTTATTCGACTGGCACGCCAACCTACTGGCCTATAGATATGAAGAATATGATAACAGAGCTATTAGATTTCGATACTGCCAAAAAAATCCCACAAAATTGTATTAAAATAGAACAGGACCAGACTTAATATCAGATCACTCCTCAGTAATACTGCCAGTAAGCGATAGAATAATTATGAAAGAAGAAATTGTCTAACAAGACTGTGGATTGGTTAGGCTTTTTACATAATTTATAAAACAAAATAAAACTGAAGATCAGTTTGAAAACAATTGGAGAACTTGACCAGGAAGCAGAGAAATTACAAATATGTAGATATACAACCCGAATGGCTATTAGGTTTCCGAGGGCAAACGGGTCACTACATTTACTTCTACTACATATTCTTCACAAATCCTGGTCCTCCAAGTCTGGGGGTTTGAACGATGGGCCAGCACCCCTTCTTCTAGAAAAAAGTTATTTGCTAAAAATTTCGATCAAGAGCCTCGGAATAAGGACGGAAACAAAAGACGACGACTGCTACGAAAAAGGACTATGAGAGTGGCCACATGGAATGTACAAGGTCTAAGAACCAAGGAAACTGAAGTTTTTCAAGAATTAGAACGACAACAAATAGACATATGCGTTCTCACAGAAACAAAAAAGAAAGGAAAGGGAAATGAAATCAAGAACGACTATATTCATTTATACAGTGGAGTTGAAAAATCATTAAGAGCAAAAAGAGGTGTGTCTATAGCCGTGCATACAAAACTCAAAAACAATATTAAGAGTTGGGAAGAGATAGACGAGCAGATCATTATGATGGATCTTGAGAAACATGGGGAGACGATAGTTATAATAGGAGTATATGCTCCTAGTGACGATTCTGATACAAAAGTTAAGGATGAATTCTATGACAAATTGCTTGACGTGTTGACCCATGTAAACCGATCCAAAGAAATATGCCTATTAGGAGATTTCAATGCTCGGGTAGGCAAAAAATTACAAGACAATGTGGTAGGAAGATATGGTGAAGACAAAATAAACAACAACGGAGAGCGACTCATTGATCTTTGTGAAACATTACAGCTTAAAATAATGAATGGATTTTATCAGCACAAAGATATACATAAATTTACCTGGGAACAACCAAAGAAAAAGATAAAATCTATAATCGACTATCTCGTCCAACCAGAAAACAAAAGGCTCCAAACAAATGACGTAAGGGTGTATCGTGGTGCTGAATGCGGATCTGACCACTATATGGTGGTCGCAAAAATAACCATACACTACAGGAAAGTAAACAAGAACAAAATTGAACAGGAGAAGGTAGCAGCTTCCACAAAGATAAGATATAATATTGATAGCCTCAAACAAGAATCAGTACAATTCCTCTACAAACTTAGACTAGCCTCAAAACTAACTCACTTAACTCGAAGAGAAACAGCCGAAAAAGAATATCAAGATATAAAAAATTGCATTCATCAGGCGGCCAAAGAGGCATTGGGGTACGAAGAAGCTGACAAAAGAAAAAATCCTGAGTGGTGAAACGAAGAAGTAGGAAAATTAATTAAAGACAAAAAAAAAGCTTATCAAACATGGCTATCCACGAAAGACTCAGAAGACCGCAGAATTTACAGCAGACTCAACAGGGAAGCAAAGAAGGAAGTCACTAAAAGAAAAAACGAAATGTGGGAAGAGAAATGCGAAGAGATGGACCGATGCTTAGGAGGAACCAAAGTGACACAAGCTTGGAAATTCATAAAAAATATTAGAAAAGAAAGAAAAGATGAGGGAAATATAAACCTGATTCAAAATAAAAAGTGGGAAAAATATTACGAAACGCTATTAACAGAAAGTAGGCACGAATTTATGGAAAGACCTGACCATATCTCAATGACAGAAAACTCAGAGGTGCATAAGATAAACAAAGAAGAACTGAAAAAAGAATTGAAACAAATGAAAAATGGAAAAGCACCCGGGCCTGGAGACATTCCCATCGAGTTGGTGAAACATGGACCGGATGCTCTTTTGGAAAGCATAGTGAATATTTTTAATAAATGCTTAATTGAAGGCCAAACGATTCCAGACGATTGGAATTTGGCCCACATTAGCCCCATTTATAAAAAGGGAGACAGAAAAGAATGCGGAAATCATAGAGGCATTAGCGTAACTAGCTCGCTGGGAAGGTTATATTGTCGTATATTGAAAAGAAGAATAGAAGAGGAGTATAAAGAAATTGAAGAACAAAGCGGCTTCAGAGCAGGAAGATCGTGCGTGGACAACACATTTACCCTTCAACAAGTAATTGAAAAACGAACAGCTCGAAACCTCCCTACGCATCTGGTATTTATAGATCTGGAGAAGGCTTATGATACAGTTCCTTTAAAACTCTTATTTAGTGTCTTGACGAAAACGGACCTTAGTAAAACATATCTAAAAGCAATACTGAACATCTATAAATGTCCTTAAAGCACTGTAAAAACAGGAAATACTTTCTCAAGGGTATTTACAGTAACGAAAAGCTTGAGACAAGGATGTTGTCTTTCCCCCACCCTATTCAAAATATATATCCAAGAAGCACTGCACCAGTGGAGACAAAAATGTGCGGGAATGGGGTTGAAGCTTAACAACCATTATCTGACAACGCTGTTCTTTGCAGATGATCAAGTACTAATTGCAAGCTGTGAAGAAGATGCAGATTATATGCTTAGAAAGCTCAAAGATGAATACGAAAAATGGGGGATGAGTATGAATATGTCTAAAACAGAATATATGCGAATAGGCAATGAAGACGAAGACCCGGATTTGGAAATTAGACAAATGAAAAGGTGCTACGAATACAAATATTTGGGAAGTATTATCTGCAGTAAAGGAACAACGGAACGAGATATAGACTATAGAGTGCAACAAGGCAGGAAGAGTGTTCAAATTCTGAATTCGATACTTTGGTCCAACAAAGCTACTATGAGAACTAAAATGACTATCTACAAAGTAATTGTAGAGCCCATTCTTACATATGGAGCAGAATGTTGGCAAATGACAGTAAAAGGAAAGAAAAAAGTTGACACGGTTGAAATGGACTACCTAAGAAGAGCTTGCCGTATATCAAGAGTAGAACGTATACCTAATTCTGAAATTAGAAGAAAAACAGATAGAGTACATACAACTTCTGAAAGAATAGAAACTAGACAGTTAATATGGTATGGACACGTACAGAGGATGGACGACAACAGATGGCCCAAAAGAGCTATGGAATACAATCCAAGTAATAGAAGAAAACGAGGAAGACCAGCCAAGTCTTGGATACAAGGTGTTATGGAAACCATGAGAGATAGAGCCATTGATGAAGACACCTGGAGAGATAGAAAAAGATGGCGATCGAAATGCGGGAAGCGGCAGAAGCTGTAGGATCCCCGCTTATATATATATATATATATATATATATATATATATATATATATATATATATATATATATATATATAGATATACAGCAAGAAGCGTTGGTGAACACTAAGTCAATTATAAGAAGGACAAAAGGTAATAATTATCCAACTGAGAATAAAACCAGGTTAAATCAACTCAAAATATAAGTAGAAAGATTTAACAAATTAAACACAAATGAACAACCAAATTCGTAAGTGAGACAACAAAAAAGACAGTAATTACTCATTATTCAGAGCTACAGAGGAACTCAAGAGGTCAATAAGACAAAATCCACCCATTAAAATATCTGATGGTGCTTGGGCTAAAAGTAACAAAGCAAAATCGGACATATTTACTGATCATTTGGAAAAAACATTTAAACAGCATGATATGCAATCTAATATTGACAACTTTCCAACAATAGATAAAAATATTAGAAAGACAATGAAATTAGTAACATCCAAAAGAATTAAAACTGAAATACTAACAAATATTAATCCAAAAATGACACTGGGGCTTCGTAACAGGAGAAATGACCTCATAACAGGATAATTCTTGAAAAAGTTGCCCAGAAAAGCAATAGTTAAGCTATCAAATATATTCAATTCGTGACTTAGAATTA
Organism: Diabrotica undecimpunctata; assembly: GCF_040954645.1. Taxonomy (NCBI): domain Eukaryota; kingdom Metazoa; phylum Arthropoda; class Insecta; order Coleoptera; family Chrysomelidae; genus Diabrotica; species Diabrotica undecimpunctata. The sequence goes on along the minus strand of NC_092812.1, from coordinate 78,639,460 downwards.
AATACTTTTCAATTTGTTTGAAGGACGCGGCAATAACTATGATGGCAAAACCCGGGAAACCATCAAATCTGGGTAACGGCCAATATCGTTGTTGCCATTGATTTCAAAATTGTTTGAAAAACTCTTGTTAAAAAGATAATAGAACAAAAATGTATTTTCCCTGGTTTGGTTAGTTTAAAAAATAACCACGCAATACTAGACCAGCTTCTTAGAATCACTTATGTAATAGAAAAAGCTCTAGAGCTTTTAATCAAGTCTGTTATAGTGGGCTAGAATACAAGTGCTGGGGTACACCGAGGCAGTTTTTTAAGTCTACTAATTTATCCGCTGTATATCTACGATATATCATTATTAAACATAACCACAACTGGTACGTTTGCTGATGATACAAATACATAGACAGGTAATTATGATGAAATTGAAGCAATAGTAATAAATAATAATAATAATAATAATAATAAAAAAATTTAAGTCCAATAATATTAAATGGCATTACTATATCATATGTCAATCCAGCAAAATATTTTTAAATGGAACTAAATATCGAGCTAAATTGGAAAGAACACATCAAAGAGAAAAAAATAGAATTAAACATTAAATATAGAAAACTGTACTGGCTACTTCCGTACGGAAAGATAATTTTCAATACATAATAAGCTCCTGATATGAACAAATACCCAAGCCGGTATGGAAATATGGCATACATCTATCCAAAAATGGCAATAGGGTATGACCTCATAACAGGAGAAATCTTGAAATAGTTAAGCTATCAAATCGATTCAATGCGTGGATTTGATTTAAATACTTCTAATATTCTGGAATATAGTGGCAATAACTATGATGGCAAAACCTGGGAAACCATCAAATGAGGTAACGTCATATCGGACAATATCGTTGCTGCCAGTGATTCCAAAATTGTTTAAAAAACATATAAAAAATTAAAACCTATAATAGATCAGGGCGGAACTGTTTTGAGGTGGATGTGAGAGGTGGCATTCGGATTTTTGCAGAAATAGTTAGATGATAACTTCAGTAATAATAATTGACCTATCCTTTCTTTTAAATACGTCGGGAACATTAATAAAAAAATATTTAAAAATTAATAAAAACATCGATTTTTTTTAATTTTCTTTGCTTATATGTAACTTTAAAATAGTTCATTTTGAAGCAAAGTCATTATGAAATAAAATAGCGACAATTAACTTTTCTATATAATATGGCTAGTTAATAATGTTTTAATTTATTATCCTTGTTAAAAGCTAGCAATAAATACAAATAAAGAGGGAGAACCAAGCCTTTTTTCATTTAATGTTTTTCAACAACTTAGATTGTACTTAATACCTCCATAATTCGTCTGTAAAACCTACATAAAAATAATAAAACAGCCCACTAAGTTTTTCATTTTTTTACTTATAAAAACGTACTTAAACTAGCTATCTAAGTATTTTATGGAATTGAAATCAGATTATTTGGACGGCCATGTTTTAAAACTATAACAATTATTTGGCTTATAAACAAATAGAATAATATCTCGGTAACTATTAGCTTAAATTAAATCCAAAAACGGCGTTGAAAAAGAAAAGACTCGGCAAGACTTTTCTTATAAAAAAAGTTGAATTACAAGTAGTGGTTACTGAAATACAAACGGTCAAAGTTGACTGGCATTTGCGACGAAGTTATAAACGATAGGATGATAATTTTTAAATCATTAACTTTTTATTTCGCAGCTCTTTCTTGATAAAAATTTATAACATATATTATAATAATAAAAATCATCGGTATTGTGCGTGAAAATACCAAAAAATTAGGTTGAAGAAAATTGAATTTTAAATATCAAAATCGGTAAAAAATGTATTTTCTCGTCATTTTTTTAATCCGACGTAAATCGAATAGAGCCTTTTAAAAAACACATTGCCAAATGCCAAAGATGCTTTAGTGTTGTTATAAATAAATTTATTTATTTATGCTCCAGTCATCAGAGACGAAAATGCCACTGAACCTTTAAAAATAATACCAACAAGCTGAATGTTAATTTTGGAACCTCAAAAAATATGCAACGATTGCACGTCACGAAAAATACTTCCACGAAGACGACATGTAGTGAAATTTGTAAGTAGTGTAGTTTATAAAAACGTATTTATGTAATTAGAAAAAAGCGTTTTTAAATGTTTTAGATCGTTTGTAATGTGAAGTTTAAATTCAGCTTTTTTTAGATATATTTCAAATTCGTCAGATTTGTTGCCAAAAATTTAAACCAAAATTTCATGCCATAGATTTTGAAGACTGGGCTTTAGGAATGAAAATTCCATAGTGGACGGTTAATGTAAAAGTGATAATTTTTAATGATATCATGAGAATCGTCAAATACATCAAAACTCGCAAAACATTTATTTATTTAACACTTTTATAGACACTGACTTTAATTGCAGGAAAATACAAATTGCATAAGAAAGCCGCACTCTTCACCTTTCAAACACTTTTTGATTTTTGTCGATAAGACATTCTGATCAGAAGAAATCAAATTTTTACCGTCGAATTAATACAAATTTTAATTAAAATTGATTTCGCGCCTGCAGCCGTTTCGCTTCAAGGGATATTTTTGAGAGGACTTATTTTACACAAAAACATTTTTGTTTAAAATCGTCTCAGCTACATTTTTTTTTTAAATATTATTTTCTACGACTCACAACAGATTCTTGGTAAATCGATATGAGGGTGTGGTTTTAGGGGAAACCGGGGGGTAGGAATAGTAAACTTTTTTGCACATTTTTTGGGGTCAAAAAATTAATATTCTCAGATAAATTCTTCTGCTTGGTCGTATAATTCTTAGAGGTTCAGTGGTATTTTCGTCTCTGACGACTGGAGTATAAATAAATAAATTTATTTATAAATTAATATAATACATTTTATAACAACACTCTGGCATTTGGTAATACGACTTTTAGATTGCTCTATTCGATTCAAGTCGGATTAAAAAAAGTAAAGAAAATTGCTTTATTGGAAGCCGAGAAATACTTTTTTTACGTATATCGATTTAGATATTTGAAATTCAATTTTCTTCAATCTTATTTTTTGGTCCAAAATTTCCATTTGCTTTAAAACCAATTTTTTTTCAAAAATAAGCCCTTTCTACCGGTCAAACTTACAGAACCTATAAATAATATATACTTAAATAAAGTAAATTGTGATTTTCACGATTTTTTCTACCAGAAAAAAGGGACCAACGTTGTTATAACTCGCTTAGGTTTGATGCTAGAAACTTTTTTGAAAAACAGAAAAGCTTTCTTTTAACACTTTCAAAAAGTTTTGATCAGTTTTCTCCAAAAAGTGCTTCATTTTTGTTTATTTCATGTTGAAATATTCGGTTTGAAATTTGACAAATATGAACCTACTATTCATGACCTACAGCTCAACTTCTGCAGAGTCTACATACTCTATAAATAAACCATTTCTTTGAACCATTGAGTTCATCAACAATTAAATTGTCAGCTAATACTAACAATTGACGTGCAGCTAATGTGTACATGAGCGGCACAGGAAATACCATCAAACCAACTGTTCCTTTCACAACAAGATTCAACAATCCGAAACAAACAAGATACTCTAAACAACAACACTTTTACAATGTCAAATGTAACAGCAGCAAAAACAACACCGAAAACAACCTACTCAAATAAAGAACAAGCAATAATACATCATGACAAAGACAGCCTCAAATTATTTGATTATGTAAAAGCAATTGGTGAAATTATCAAACCCCGGAACATCTGCTTCGCCTCCAGAATCTCCAACAATAGGGTCTGTATATATTTAACTAAACACAACATAGTAGATGAACTTGTAAAATATTATCCTATCATACAAATCGGCTCCCTAACTTTAAACATACGTAAACTCGTTTCTTCTACAACGAGAATCTTAATATCCAATGTCTCCCCGTGTATCCCACATAAAATTATCGAAACAGCTGTTTAAAAATTGCTTCCCTAGTATCATTTCTTAAAGTACGCATTCCGGGAGAGGAATTCTAACATATCCTTAGCTTTAGGAGACAAGTTTATGTGTTTCCGTCCTCTGAATCTTTTGAACTCTAAAGAAGATAATAAAAACCGCATCTTCCTTTCTACTGACAAAATGGAATGTTTCGTCTGTAAAAGATCAGGGCAGATCGCTTTAAATTGCACAAAACTACCAGAAAGTACTTCTTCTGACCAGACAATTGTTTAATCACCTTTAATAACCGTATCCACGTCTACTGAAAAAGCCCCAAAACCAACACTGTATCTTTCACACCAACAGATGTCTAGTTCAGTCAATAATATACCAGTTACATCCTCAAATAACAACTCATTAGAACAACCAAGTCAACATATGACAGATACACAAACACACTATAAACGCACAAACTTAGAACTTTCTTCTCCTAGCGACAGAACTAGCATAACTGAAGAATCTACTCATAGTGAACAAACTAATATCCATGCCGGGTTTTCCAAACCACAAAGCAAGAAAAAAATTAAACGGTCAAATTGTGACTCAACCCTATCCGCAATGGCAAAAACAATCATACGCGAACTGTATAAAGAAACTCCACAAATATTCATAATTCCAGCAGATAACATAATTGCTCTTCTTGAAAATTGTTACGGTGGTACCGATCCATACGCAGAAGCATTAAAATTCACATCAGACATCAAATCACTTATTTCTACGTTATACTAAATCTATCCCAACCTTAATAAGAAATCGACCAAAAATAGACTAACTCGTCTTATAAAAAAATTTAAGGACAAAACCGAACTCTTAATGGGTGATTCTACATAATTACCCAATCTTGACTTCTCACACGAAACAACTGATGATGAGTACATCTCAAAACTCACAGACATATCAAAAATCCTCTTATTAACAAATTCATAATTGTTCAATGGAACTGCGATGGATTCTATTCTCGCCTAGCACGCATACAAAAACTTATTTCCGAAACCAATCTTGACTTTATTTGTTTACAAAAAACAAACTTTACAGAAATACACAAACCTCATCTAAAAAACTTTGTTAGTTATCATCATATCAGAACTACACACCGACGCGCTAGCGGAGTAACATCAATTTTCATATTAACTGAAATTTTTCACCGTAAACTTCACCTAAACACTGCATTAGAAGCTGTTGCTATAACAGCATGGTGTCCAGAACAAATCACAATATGTAGCTTATATATTCCTCCTAATTATACATTGACAAGCACTGAATTAGAAAACCTAATGTCTCAAATTTATGGCTCATTTATTATGGTTAGAGATTTTAATGCAAACAACACTATGTGGGACTCCAAAAATACATATGGTAAAGTTAAAATAATAAAAAATGTCATTAACGATACTAATATTAACTTATTAAATACAGGAAATAATACATACTTTCATATTCAGTCAGGAAGCGTCTCATCAATAGACCTAACCTTATGTGATCCCAAAATAAACCCGTTACTGACTTGGCATACTCTAGACAGCTTATTCGATAGCAATCATTTTCCCATTATCATTACTAACAATGTTGTCAAATCGGAATATACAAAAACGAGATGTAAAATCTCAGATTCTAATAGGGAACTCTTCAAACTAACTGTAAAAGGACGCACAGATGTACTCAAATAACAAAATATCATAGACGAAGACATAAAACAACTAAACCATTGCATAGTTTCGTCCGCAGAGGAGAGTATCGGTAAATAAAAAATTAACCCAATAAAAAATACGTTTCCTGGTGGAATGACTCATGCAAAACAGCAATTCAAGAAAGCAAAAGAGCTTTAAACAGATTCCGAAAATCTCGCACTCTAGCTGACTTAATAGATTTTAAAAGGCTCAGAACAAAAACAAAACGCATAATAAAAAACAGTAAACAAAATTCATGGAATATTTTACGAGCTCTATTACCAAAGATACTTCACCGATTCAAGTATGGTCAAAAATAGAGAGAATAAAAGGACATTACACATCACCAATTCCAGCTCTCACTATTCAGTACAAAATAATTACAGATGACTAACAAATCAGTGATATGCTTTTCCAACACTTTCTTAATAAATTAAATAATTTTACTAATCCACATCATGAAATTGATGCTACTCAAAAAACTTGCAATACTAATCATCGTATTAATATACCTTTCAGTTTCCAAGAACTAAATGATGCCAGTTTTCGACAAAAAGCTCAGCTGTAGGTCCTGACGATATTCCTTCTATATTTTTGAAAAACCTTTACCAAAATACATACGAGAAAATACTCCAACTGTTCAACAACATTTGGTCTTCCCAAAAATTCCCATCACTATGGAAACAATCCCTCACGATTCCACGAAAAAAAGAGATTAATCCCTAGACACGCTAAATTCATACAGGCCAATCTCTCTCACCTGTACATTATGTAAACTTCTAGAAAAAATGGTATGAAAGATTACTTTGATACCTTGAACAAAATAAAATCCTTGATCAATTTCAATCAGGCCTCAGACCAAATCGATGCACCATGGACAATCTTGTACTTCTGTAATCAACAATTGCGACTGCGCTATCTAACAAAAATGAAGACATTGCAATCTCCCTTGACATCGAAAGCGCTTTTGACTCTATACCGATTTCTGTGATACTAAACAAACTAAACCAGAACAAGCTATCCGGTAATATATATATTCGTTTATAAAAAAATTTTTCACAGAGCGATCCTTTAAAGTAATTACTAATGGCAAAACTTCCTCACAACACACAACCACAAACGGTGTCCCACAAGGGTCTCTAAGCAGCACACTATTTCTCCTTGTACCCTGTACAATACGTAATATATGCTGACGACATAATATTATTCTGTCATGGAAAGGTCACATTCAGCACAATTACTTTACTACAAAACACGCTAAGTAAAATAAACAACTGAGCCAGTCAATCCGGTCTTAACTTCTCCCCATTCAAATCCAAAGTTATTCATTTTACCAGAAGACAAAACACGCAATCTCCAACTAATACTTTGAATGGAAATTTTCTCCAAGTAGTAGACCAAATAAAGCTTCTCGGCACTATTTTACATAAAAAACTCTCCTGGAGACCACACATTCGAGAACTTAAGGGTAGCTGTCTTAAAAAAATGAATCACCTTAAATCACTAGCAGTTGAGGAGCCGATAAAGAGACCCTACTAAAAATATATCAAGATCTTATTCACCCTAAACTTGACTATGGTAGTGTTCTCTACATATCATCAAGTAAATTACTACTACGTTCACTAAATGTAGTCCAAAATACGTCCCTTCGACTCTGTTTAGGAGCATTCCGTTTCTACTGCTCTATTTCGCTAGAGTTTCAGCAAATCCCACAAATCACACAAGAAACCTCATCTGTAATAGATAATTATCAGTTACTAATAATCCTAGAATGGTACCGTCCACTAGACAGATGTTAATTCCTTATTAAGATATCAATCTGTTGTCGACCAGCCCATTTACGGTCCCTCAAACTTCTCCATAGATATGTAAACTTACAAATTTCAATATTGAATTATCCAAATATATATATATATATATATATATATATATATATATATATATATATATATATATATATATATATATATATATATATATATATATATATATATACATATGAATAACATATCACCTTCCATTATCAAACAAAGATTCTATGAAATACTACATCAATGCAACTTCGATAAGATCCTTTACTCAGAGGCTAAAGAAGGTGTTTGGCTGTGCTGTGACAACGACTACAACCACCGTCAACTTGTTTCGACTCTCCAGCAATTGCAGTATTTATACTACTGAACTATATGGAATATTACAAGCGGTGAAAACTCCACTCAACGATGATAAAACTAGCAATTTGTACGGACTCTTTGTCCTCTATGCAGTCCATAAGAAACGTACATTCTATCCACCCAATAGTTCAAGAAATCCAGAGTATATGTAATCGTCTTTAAACTAATAGAATTACAGTAACAATATTGTGGGTGCCATCACACGTTGGTATTCCAGGTAACGAAAAAGCCGATGCAGCAAGCATCAGCAGCAAGCAGCAAAACAAGCATGTTCTCTTAACGTAACAACAGACATTCAAACATCATCAGATCTAAAAACAACACTCAAACATAAAATAATGGACCTTTGGAATGATCATTGGAAAAAAAGCTATACCAAGTTAAGCGTTCTACAACCAAACATTTTCTACCATCAGCTCCCACCAATGAAAAGAAAGGACAAATCTATCATTCGAAGATTGAGAATAGGGCACACACGCCTTACATATGGACACCTAATGAATTCCAGTAATCAGATTTTGTGCCAGCACTGCAACACCACGACTTCCGTAACACATGTACTTCTTGACTGTCAACACTACCTAGCGGCAAGACGAAAATACAATCTTGGTAACAACCTAAAACTTATCTCAAACATCAGCAACTATAAAAATGTATTAAACTTTTTCAAAAAGACAAAGTTATACAATTTAATTTAAAACAAAATGTATTATAAGAAATGTATTGTAACTAATTTGTACCTAATGTAAAGTATTAACCATGTAAACATGAATGCAAATTGTACCTGTGTCAATCACCATTAGCTGTCGAGGCACATATTTTCGAAATAAAAAAAAATTTCGCAGTCACCCACAGAAATAAAATTCTTTTCGCCGCAAATATTTTATTAGTTATGGTGTTCGCGGACACACAAATAAAAATAATTTCTTCCGACGACACTATTCAAAGAGTTGTTATTGTCGCAGAAAAAGTATTGAGTTATTTTCTTTAGTATTTTCAAGTACATACATCTTTCATAATTTATTTTTAGTGCCAGTAATAACTTATCTGATCAAGTGGAAGTGTAATATATATTGTTACATATTGATGTATCTTTGTTGCCAAAAAATGTCACCAATTTCACACATCATTTTTTTATATACGGCGAATGATAATGTGACACCATAAAATCAATACAAAGTTACTGCAAACATAAATTTTGTCGCCCGTAGGGCAGATAAAAATGTTTGGATTGGAATTTTCCACCATTAAAATTTTATACGGATTATATTACAACACATTATAAGCAGAATGATATGCAATTATTGCGATCGGCTGGATCTTCGATGACAAATATCTATTGTCACGCAACTGTAATATACATGAAATGAACGGTGAAACTACTATTTATCTATTCATTTGTAATGCGGTTTTGTTGCAATATGCTAGATTTTCATTTACGAGGAGCCAAAGTTGTCAATGAATAATTAGTTTACAGAGTTAATTGAGAAGACGTGATGTGATGACAAGGAATGTGACTAGGTAACATGTCTGAAAACGAAAAAAAAAAATGTTAAAATACAGTACTCTGCAAAATTAGATAACCACTTTTTAAATCGCTATATCGTTTTTGAAAAAAAAAAAATTCTGGCAAATAAATTCTAGCTATTTTAGTAAGTAATTAAATATGTTATTTTATTGCTAAATAGTAATAGTAAATGAGTAATTTTTAGCGTGTAATTAAGCAAAAAACCATCTCTTAAGTGTCAAAACAGATATTGTTAGACGTGTATATAACGCTGTGTTCTGTGTTAGCGAACTATACTCTGACAAGAAATTGGGGATGGTGACACATAAATGTATTACGAGGTAAAAAGCAAGTGCTTCTTCTTCTTCTTCTTCTTCTTGTGCCCTGCTATATTATCGTGCATTAGCTATTAAATCAGTTATACTAATTTTGTTGACAGTAGCTCGAAAAAAGTATGCAGGGATCCGTTAAACCATTCTCTTAGGTTTCTAAGCCATGAGTTCGTCTTCGACCTGGCCCTCTTCTTTCATATATCTTGCCTTGTATTATCAAATAAAGTATCATTAGCTGTTTTGAGTCCACTATTAAACATAGGCCTCCCATAAATAATTCCATTATATCCAACCTTGAGCACCCTGAATCCAGTTGTGCTAGATGAACTTGATGTCGTCTGACCATCTTGTGGGAGGGTGTTCTAGTTTACGATAAGCATCATGTCTAGGTCTCCAATCTAAAATTATCTTAGTCCATCTTCCATCTCTGACTCTGACAACACGTCCTGCTCAGTTCCATTTCAACGTTGTAATTCTTTTAACTGCCTCCATAACACCAGTTTTTCTCCTTACTATTTGATTCGAAACTCTGTCTCTGATGGATATACTCAACATTAGGGATGGGAAAAACCTACCGGTTTTAACCGAAAACCGGTTTTTTTACTTCGCAATAACCGGTTTTATCGGTTGTTTTTTTGTCCCGGTTATAACCGGTTTTTTATTTTTAAAGTAAAAACCGGTTATTAGGTTTTTACGGTGATTAGGATTAGGTTAGGTATTATTTTGGATCCAAATCATAATTATTATTCTCAAGTAATTATTCCAAACAACCATAATTCAAATTTTATTTTATTTTATAAATACAGAAGCAAACTGAAAGTGCAAACTTCTAACCTATTGGATTAAAAAACCGAAAACCGGTTTTTGGAAAAACCGGTTTTTTTGGCCGGTTATAACCGCCAGGTTAAACTGTAAGCAAAAAAAACCGGTATAACCGAAAACCGGTGTTTTGTCAAAAACCGCCATCCCTACTCAACATTGACCTCTTCATTGCTCTCTGTGCCACTTCTATCTTATTGATTACTTTTGTGGAAAAGGTCTCATAACATGACCAAAATATTTCAGTTTGCATTTTTGGATTGTTCTTACCACTTTTGTAACTTTTCTTATCCGCTGCAAAAGAACCTCGTTACGAACTCTATTTACCCAACTTATTCGCAGAATTCTCTGATATACGCAGATTTCAAAGGCTTCAAGTTTTCTTAGAAGTGTATCTGTTATTAAAGTCCAACTTTCGACACAATATAAAAGAATAGAACATCTTGTTTTATTTAAATTAAAAATATAATGTAAACATCAGTATTACAAGAATCAGTAGATTGACAAGAAACCATACTTTTATTCGTTACATTTAGCGCCCTTACCAACTTATAGAGAATATTTAGTAACAACAGGGGGATTACATAATATAAGAATACTTTTAACGCTAAGGTGCCTTTCATAAAGACTTTATTACAACACAAGACAGGAAATCATAACATAACATCTTATTTGTCTAATTTTCAATCTCAAAGTAATACTGTTCGCACATAAAATTTTCTTCATCTTAAAAAAGCAGCCCTGGCCTTCTCTATACATCTTTTGATTTCTTTACTCATATTCCAGTTTTCATTTAGATTACAACCAAGATAAGTGATACTGTTGGTTCTCTCCAGTTGTTTTCCATAAGCTTTTATCACTTCTGGTTGTATTGGCCATTGACAGCCATTACATTTGTCTTTGTGGTGTTTAGCTTTAGTCCATATTTATCACACATTGTGATTATCCTATTAATCAGATGTTGTAGTTCTTCAAATATTTTCAATTAACATTGTGTCATCCGCTTACCTCAAATTAACAATACTGATGCTATTAATTTTAATTCCACATTGAACATTATCCAATGCTTTATTGAAAGCAAATTCCAAATAGATTTTAAATATTAGGGGGGCAAAATGTAGCCCTGTCGTACTCTTTTTCGTATTTGAAGCTCTTCAGAATTATCCTGGCCAATTATGATGTTTGCATACTGATAAAAGTAAAGATTTTTAATGATACGTTGATGTTTGAATATTATAAAATAGGTAGAACTAAATATATGCAGTTGGCAAAAGAAGAATCTGATAATGAGCAGAAAAAAATAGCTTTGGAAAAATCACAACCCAACAAAATAAAAAGAAAAAAGCCAGCAGTAAAATATACTTGGTCAAAAGCAGATATACCTACAAATTATGTTTTAGATTTACCTCCATATGAAATAACTGAAATTTTATCACCATTGGAATATTTCACATAATTTTTTCCTTTGGACGTAATGTGCACCAAACTAAATACTTATTCGACTGAAAAGATAGATTAACCTCTAAAACTAACTAATGCAAAACTTCTTCTTCTTCTTCTTCTTCCTCTTTGCAAAGGTGGGCACTCCATCTTTTGCGCGGTCGTCCGATACTTCTTCTGCCGATTGGTGACTTATCTCTTGCTATTTTGACGCCACAGATCTTCTATTCTGCTTATGTGGTTATTCCATTCTTTTTTTCTATTTTGTGTCCATTCATTTATACACTGTACGTTACATTTTCTTCTAATGACTTCACTTCTCTTTCGATCTTTGAGCGTATTTCCTGTAATTCTTCTCAGTACTCTTATCTCTGCCGTTTCCAGTCCTGCTTTCTCGTTGTGGCTGTATCGGGTCGTGTTTCTGAATCATATTTTATTATTGTTCTTACACAGTCTTTATAAATTCTTGATTTCATCTCAGTGATAATGTGTCTGTTTCGCCATATAGTGTTATTAAGGCATCTTGCCAGTCTATTTGCTTTTTCTACTTGATCCCTCACTTCTTTGTCCAGGTCTCCATAGCTAGACAGTGTAATTCCCAGGTATTTTATTTCCATTACTTGTTCAATACTGATGCCATCAATTTCTATTTTACATCTGGTTGGTTATTTGCAGACTACTATTGTTTTAGTTTTCTAAGATGAGATATTCATATTAAATCATGTTGCTCTTATGTTAAATCTGTGGACCAGTCTTTGCAGACTTCTTATCTTGGGCTATCAATATTGCGTCGTCTGCGTAACAGAGTATTTGATTTCGTTGTTTTTCATTCTGTATCCTTTTCCTTTGTTAACGGTTTTGATGATTTCATCCATAATCAAATTGAAGAGCATTGTCTTATTCCGCTGCCTATTTCTATAGGTTCTGTAACTTGTCCATCTATTCTGACTTCCATTTTGTTGTTTTGGTAGATGTTATCAATAGTTTTTATTAGAGAAACTTCTCTATTATACAGAAGATAGATTACATCTTTGAGTCTTACTCTGTCAAACGCTTTCTTTAGGTCAATCGGACACAGAAATGCTGGTCTATTATACTCTAGTGATGTCTCAGTAATTTGATTTATAACGAATATAGCATCTGTACATGATCTTCCACTAAGAAAATCCTGTTGTTCATCTACTAAACTTATCCTCTGATTTATTATCACTTGTAAAATTTTAGTTGTAAGTTTTAGCGTAGTATTTAACAAGTTTACACCTCTGCATTTTACTGGCTATTTTTTATCTCCTTTTCTGTATAGTAGAATTAGTTCACTCGTTCTTTATTCTTCCGGTATTTTATTGTGCTTTATAATTTTATTAATTAATGTTGTTAATTGTTCTGTGATTGTTGGTTCACAATATATCAGTAACTTGTTTGGTAACCCGTCTTTACCTGTTGCATTTCTGTTCTTCAGGTTTTCAAGTATTTTCCGAACTTCCTGTACATATATATTAAGTACTTCATTTGTGGTAATTTCTGGTGTTTCCGATTCTAATGTCGTTTGTTCTTCCTTTGCGTATAGCTTTTTTAGGAAGTCAATCTTTTTGTATGTATTTTGGTTCTATTAGTTCCTTTACCTCCGTTCTTTGATCTCTTATGAAGCGCCATATTTCCTTTCGCAGACCGTAAAACTCATGTTCCATTTCTTTCGAAAAGCGTTCCTAGTAACCATATTTTTCTTACAAGTTCATGTGTTTCGTTTCTAATTGTCTTGTAATTATGGTACGCCTCTTGTGTTTTGATTAACATATATTTCAGGTAAGCTTTTTTCCTTTCTTTACAGTTTTCCTTCACTTCTGTACAGAACCATGAAGTATTTCGCCTTGGGAACGATTTATTTTTATTTATATTTCTTTCACCAAGAACTTCTTGGCCGAGGCTAAGATATTAGACTTAATTTTTGCCCAGCTTTCTTCGACTCCAACACTTTCTGTGATATATGTATTTCTGCTTTTTTCGGTTATTCTTTTTTGGAATATTTATCTTGTGGAGTCATCCTGTAAGCTTTCGACTTTTATCTTTGTGGTGTATTCTGGTGTTTTGTTATCACATCTATGTGTTTTCATTCGGATTTTGCACAATACCAATTTGGGTAAATCTTCCAAGGAATTCTTATCATCAACATCTCCAACAGAATATCTCTAATGCGTGTATACTCTCTTTGCCGATTTCCCTGATGGTCCAATATTCCAATATATACAGCAAAACTGTATATACTAGGCATATGATCAGTCTAATTTGAGGCCCTACACTAATTTCATGGCTTCTCCAGATTTTAAACCGCTAAGCCATTCTATGGTATTGATGTTTTTCGTATTTAAATGTACTCCGATATCATGTTATATTCACTCACCAGCTTTTTTATTATCTTATTGCCATTCCAACTTCGCTTCTGAGTATACCACCTTATTACTCCAAACATAGAATCTCTTGTGTTAGTGACTCTACATCTGCCTTGGTCATTAGATTCATGCAGTATTCGTTACATCTTTTTATTATATCTTGTTTAGCAGTAAATAGAATTTTTTTATCGCCCATTTTGGTGTTATCTGCTTTATTTTCTTAAAAATATCTTCAGTTTTAGTTTTGTCGTTTTATTTTTATATATGTCGTTTATATTTAATGCCTGATATGCCTTTCGTTTTCATATCTTAGTCGTTTATTTTTCAGTTGCTTTCTTTGTCATATTTTGCATCATGTGTCATCTAATATTTATCGTTTTCTTTTTTCTTTCGTATTATCCGAAGTATCTTAAGCAACGTTATTCACTATAGATTTTACTTCTGTTTAAAAGCTATTAAGAGATTATCGTGCTCTTGTGGATTGTTTAAGTTTGTGCAATTTCAGTACCACACCTTTTATGACTGTTTTATAAATTACAGTTAAATCCTTCATTTATTATTTGGTTTCGTGCGCAGTTAAGTAAATTTTAACGTCCTTAAACGTGGTTTTTAAATGAGATTTTACCAGAATAACACCTAGTTGTTTCCTGTAAATGAGATCCAAATATATAAGCATCTCAAGGATGGTGTTGGAAGCCTACGTTAGTGATAAGTAGACTGTTTGCCATGTTGAAGTGTAGAAGACGTTTGTATCTTTTCGCATTTTTTTTTCCGAGTCTATACACGTTTTCCGAGGTCGAGAAACTTTTGTAAATCATTAACTTGTTTAGCTACGCCAATCTTGACAATCTTCTAAAATTACTGAAATTTTTATATTTAGTAATTTTTAGCTAATCTGGTAGTTAAGTGTCGATTTCTTCAATTTTCTTGTCTTGAGCTTGCTTGTTGAAGCAAATACTGTATCATTTTATGACTTTATTTGCATAACATATTTCCCAAAAAAACTTATTAACACACTTTTTTGGCTAATTTTGTATAGCTCTGTATGTAGGTTAACAGAAATCCACGTGTACATATAAATTAAATAAATAATTTTAAAAGATTTAATGTGCAATAGGGAGAAACATACCCATTAAAACACATTCCTGCAGTTCCCGATATTTTATCAACCGAATATAATAGCTTTTGCCGTAGATACACAAATAAAGTTTACTTAAACAGTAGAATATGGTTAAAACAAGCGGGAATTTTTAAAACTAATAAAAGCACAATTCTCTCTTCCTTCTTAAACTGAATCCTTAGTCGATTAAGGCCTCACCTGCTAACCAATTTTATATTTCAAGTTGTAATAAATTGTGAGAAATCCGGCAAATAAAGACGAATGGTTTAAGTAAGATTGATAAATGAACTGGGATTTGATAGATTACTCTAATTTGACACAAAATATGAAAATATTCAATGAACCTAAACTAACTGTATAAACTTAATTCAATTCAATTTTGTTTTGACGCGTTGGATTGAAAAATATACTACCGATGTTGTTGTTTATTCTACTCACAGATTTTATTTTTTTTTATAAAGAGAATTACAAAATCTTATTACTAACGAGATGTACGATGAAACATGTTCTTGTATTCTGTTTGTTCTTGTTCTTCTCAAAGTGTTTCCTTTTCACGTGAAAGTCTTAACTTTAATTTGTTTGATAAGTGGTTCAAAAATGTATAAATTTGATATGAATTTCATTTGAATATGAGGTATACAAAAACGATATTTTAATACGTAGGTAAATGTCAATTTTTTTATAATAAAAACTAATTATCATTTTTAGTTGCCCAGAAAATTAATATTTTTGTCGGATGTCAAATAAACACTAAATAACTATAATACTATAATAAACTATAATAATAACTGCATTTTTTACTTCTTCAGGTTCCATGTGCAAAAGCGATATTTGATGGCCGACGTGCAAGGCAATCAAATATCCAATTCTTTTCTCGTATCATCGTAAGACGACCAGGACATCCTCTTCGGCCTATCTAAATATAGTAGTAAATTCCTTTTATTTGTTAGCGATGAATGTTGTTCTCTATCAGGTCCCCGTTTTCCATAAATTTTTCTTTGTAATAATAGTTTTGGTATCGAGTATCAAGGTCCCCCCAAACCCATGTCTTAGGTAAGATATTTTACGTTATTTTAACATATTCAACAATTAGATTTTTCCACCTTACACCACACTTCTTTTGTGAGGCGGATAGTCTACGAAATACGCATCAACCGACAATCATCATTACTCTGTGATTTTCAAGAGGAATTAGAGAATGTTTTATGTCAACAGGAAGAGAGGTTTTATTGATAGTGATTTTTATTGTTTTCTTCAGATAGGTTATTGGATTATTAAGAATTGGTCTGTAATCAGGAGTATTAATTAGATTTGAGAGTTTATTAATACAAGAAGTGTTTAGGATGACGTTGGCATTGCCTTTATCGGTGGGAAAAATTACTAGATTTGGATTTGACTCAAGTTCTTTCAGGGCTTTTTCTCGGATTGGCTAATGTTCGGAGTAGGAGGGTTTAAGTTTCTAAGAACTCTATCGATGTCTTGTCTAGATATTTCAGCATCTTCAGAATGTAAACTAAAGATGGCTTTTTCAGTTTGACAGACGATTGTCTCAATTGGAATGTGACTCGAAGTAACAGAGTTAGTGAAACCTTGTGCTAAAGCTTGAGTGGCAATAGTCGAAATAACGGTATCAGAAAAGTTATGAGCTACTGTAGTTGGTTTCAACGTTGTAGTTTTGAAATTTGTTAGGCAATTAGATGTGCTAATTTGCACTTCTGAGTTTCAGTCTTAGATTCGAAAGTGTTTAGAGCTATCTGTGTGTTGATACCGTCGAAACTTTTCCATAATATAGGATATACATTAAAAGAATGAACAGATAACCAGAAATTGAAATTATTGACTTTTGTGATTGCTATATGATTTAGTGAGCTGTGAAAATGTCTACCCTTAGAGACGATAATATGTTCGAAAAGATTTTAGTTATTAGTACAATTAAACCTAGAGTTAGGATTAATATTATTACAAGAATTAATATTAAACTCAACTGTCTTCCGGGTTGAACCACGTCGATTATCATTGCGCCGAGCTTTAGACATCCTCGTTGATGTCTTCTTCAGGGCTTTCGAGGTCCCAGTCTGTCGAGCCCCAGATACTGATCACTAACCAATGCATTACTACTGCAAAGAATAGAGGACGATTTATTTACACCGTCGATGGAGATGTGGTTTGAGTGGAGGTTGGCGTGGGGTTAGCGTGAGGATTGGCGCAAGGATTGGCGCAAGGATTGGCGCAGGGATTGGCGCGAACATTTCTGACGAATGAATTTAAATCCCAGTATAGGGAAATATTATTTTGATTTACTTTATTTAATTATATTATATTGTTCATGTATTATTGCAACTTATTGAGATTGCATTGAGAGATATGGTAGCTAATTATAATTTATTCTCTTTCAGCCCTGAAGAAGCCAAATTAATTCTCTTTGGCGAAAACGTTCGGCGAAACAATTGATACACATTAGAGTCTTTCTTGCAGATTTCCCCAATATTTAAGAGTTTGATATATATATATATATATATATATATATATATATATATATATATATATATATATATATATATATATATATATATATATATATATATATATATATATATATATATACACTTGAGTGCAAAATAATCGACTCAAAATTATTTTGCTAAAGTACGTCTCCTGTTCCAATCCAAAAAGTGTAAATTTAAAAATATTTACTGTACAATCATTAACCTCGTTATTGAGTTTTAAAAAAGTTTTGTTTTTTGGTGAATCGGATGACCTATTACAAACAAATAATGCAACACGTAGAGAGGGGGTCAGAATTTCACTCATTGAAATCGACACGCTCCGACTTAACGCGTTCGGTTAACATCATACGCATCAATTTTCGTAGCAACCCAATAATACATCAGTCACTTAAGTTCGCAACTGCATTTCAAATGGATATCAAATCCGTCAAAGCACCTAGCAGTAACATTATTGATAGAAGGCCTAAGCCAGAGGGCCGTGGCAAATCGACCAAATTAAGGCCAATCTGCTGTTTCCCGAGTGTATCGTGAGTACCAAGATACTGGTGATTATGTCCACTGATAAGGGGGAGGCTGTAAACGAATAACAACGGAGAGAGATGATCGATTTGTTGTATCGAAATCCCTAAAAAATCGAAATTTAACTGGTGCTAATATCAAAGAAGAGCTTAGAGAGGTCCGAGGTGTGGTTATCGGCGTTTGGACAGTCAGAAGAAAACTGAAGGCAGCCAACCTTACTCCAAAAAGAGCAGCTACCGGTCCCAAGCTAACTGCAGCAAAAAAGCAAAGGCGATAAGAATTTGTTCGCCCCAAGTCGCCGCAACCTGGATTGGGGCGACTTTTAATGGAGCCAGGTATTATTCTCCGATGAAAGTAGGATCAGCCTACATGACAATGACATGAGTCGTCAAGTTTATAGAAGGTCAGGAGAGCGATTTGCTCAATGTTGTATACGAGAAATTGTGTCATATGGAGGCGGTGCTTGTATGTTTTGGGCATGCATTTTTATAGATGGTAAACCCAGTTGGTTTTCGTGCCTGGTGGAGGACGTGGAGGAGGTTTAACAGTGGATCGTTACATAAGAGACATTTTGGAGGAACATGTGGTTCCATACGTGGGATTTATTAGTGATTCCTATAAATCCAATAGATCATGTTTGGAATAAGCTTAAACGAAAGGTCCGGGACAGAAATCATGCATCAAGGAGCATAACGGAATTGAGAGCTGCGCTAAATGATAAATGGGGAGCAATGCCTCAAGAATGTATTAAAAAAATCATCCGATCCATGCGAAATCGATTAAAAAGTGTAATTAGGAGTAGGGGTGGTAATATCAAATACTGAAAAATAAAGAAATTTCATTTGTAATTGATAATTTCTCTGTTCATAACGTCTTTCTTGCGTTAGTTCCAATGATGAATATTGAGGAAACTCTATTCGTATTGCATATTGTTTTTATAATGCGTCTTCCAAATAATGCAATAGCAGTTTTTGTAACTTCAATAATAAAGATATTGCTTGCACATTACATCTATTTATTTTCATATTTTTTACATTGAAACAGAAGGTGTAATCTCAAATATTGCTTTTGAGTCGATTTTTTTGCACTCAAGTGTATATATATATATATATATATATATATATATATATATATATAATACATATATATTTTATATATATGTATTATTATATATATCTATATATATATATATATATATATATATATATATATATATATATATATATATATATATTATTATCCAGATTTAGCCATACGGCTCACACTCCCTGTAAGGGGAAAATTCACTCATCCCAGATACCTACGGTATCAAAAGGATTGAGCTCTGGTGGGACTCTTTCCATGTTATCGAGTCCTAGGTGACTTGGTATGTCGGTGTATCTCCCAAAAATTTTCGTACGCATCTGGACGTCGAAAGTAACACAGCTTTCTGCATAATCTTATATAGATGTTCATTTAGACCCAGCTTTTTTATGTTTTCTAGGAGGCTCTTCGGGATGACTCCAGTGGTAGAAAGAGTAATAGGTATCGTCTGGGTACTTTCCATTCTCCATTGTCTCCTGATTTGTATTTCTAGATCTCTGTACTTGGCGATCTTTTCGTTGTATTTAACACGTAAATTATTGGTGTTGGGTATCGCCACATCAATAAGTGTTGTTTGCTTAGTAATTTTATTAACTAGTATGAGATCGGGTCTATTATGAGCCACTGGTTGGTCTGTAAGCACAGTGCGGTCCCAGTATAGCTTGTAGTTGTCATTTTCAAGCATTCTTTCAGGGACGTATTGATAATAAGGAAGATGGTCGGTTTGGAGAAGTCCCAGTTTGTCAGCTAGTTCTTGGTGGATAATCTTTCCTACTGAGTCATAACGGTCTTTATAATCAGTACCGACAAATGCCTGGCAGCCACCGGTAAGATGTTGGATAGTTTCTTGGGCTTGGCATCCATATCGGCATTTGTCATTTTGGACTTGAGGATCTTTAACAATATATTTCAGGTAATTTTTAGTTGGAATAACCTGATCCTGAATGGCAAGTAGGAAACCCTCAGTCTCGGGAAACATCTTTCCTGATGTCAACCAATAGTTCGACGCTGTATTGTCGACATATTCTTGGCTGATCTCATTAAGATATTATTATTATTATTATTATTATTATTATTAACGAATTTGTCCTCATAGGCCATATATTTGGCCATTTAGTTCAACAAAGCGATAGCAGCTTTTGCTAAAAGATTTAATCTCATACACATTTCGCATAGCTCAGAGGACAGGAAACGATATTACTATATCGTTTTCGTTCATGTCCGCCAAAGCAGGTGGCGCCTCTATACGCTAACCACTGCGGTGGTGAAGTTTTAGGAGACAATCGTTGGATTTTCCGAGTTAGAATTTGTATCAGCCCAAGTATCTGATGAGGATGGGATAGGCCGAAATGATTCATAACACTTTATTGATACCGATTCGAAAACGGGAAGTTTAACTAATTTGTCCTCCTAGGCCATATATTTCTCCACTTAATTCAACAAAGCGACAGCAGCTTTTGCTAGACAGCATCTTTTACACACATATATATATATATATATATATATATATATATATATATATATATATATATATATATATATATATATGAAGTAACAAGAAGTCGAGAGACCTCTATTTGATAGCAAATTAGGTGAACCGCAAATTCGAAGCCTCTTAGCTGTTGAACAACGCTAGGAATAATCTTTTATTTCGACCGTGCATTCGGAGGTGCAAAAAGTTCGTTAGGAGCAAAAATTTTACAAAAATTTGAAACCGTTATAAAAAATAATGTAGTTTTTGGGTGAGTTCATCACTCAGTTGACTTATATAAAACCATATATTAACAGATAAGAGACAATGATATCTTGTAGAAAATTTTGAAAAACATATTATAGTGAACTTATTTCATATTATTAAAAGTAATTAATTAAAGAGTGAACATTTTTATTATGTAGTAGATTTTATTATCTTATTTTAGATTTTAAGTTTCAGTCTCCTTTTTTGTTGTAGTAATTGATTCTTTATAATAAATAAATAGTATTTTAAATCCTTAAAAAGTAGTTTTAGTGTTTAAATATTCTAAATATGGTTTAAATATCAAAAGAAACAATTAGCATCATCTGCATATTTTAAACATTCTTTGCATATTTTAAGCATATGTTTCCATTTTTGTTACAAAAATATGTGCAGTAAAATGCGCATTTTTTAGTATAATGCGCAGTTTTTTTTTCATTTTATCCGCTCTTTAGTGATTATTAAATATAGTTTAGTATTTTTTATGACTTTATTCTATTGACTACCTATATTTTTGTTCTACGTTATAGAGATAAGCATGTTAATTTTAATAGTTTGGATTATGCAATTATTTGGGCATCGAGGACATCGAGGCATTATATCTTTTAAAGGAGAAGGTAGTATACTAATTTTCTGAAAAATCCATGCAATCCATAAAAATTTAAACCTTTTGCCTCATTTTAATCTTTAGTGACTGTACTATAATACATATAACAAATATTTGAGCAATCACACACATATAAACGCGTATCCACTAAAAAAGGTTAACTTTTTTAGTGGATATTTGTCAGTTGGTAATTATCACTAAAACATTTTACACTTAAGTCATATACAAATATGTCAAAAGTCTTAAAAGTCGGTATTAAAAGTGTTTTGAGTTAAATCGGATTAAAGCTTGTAGATACGAAATTCTAGAGTAGTAAAAGCCAATGCCAGATGATTTTCTAAACAAGGTAATTTGGGGCTTATCTTTCGACAGACACGTTTCCTTCGTACACAGAGATTTCTTACACTGTGCAGGCACGTCTTAAGGACTTTTGATAAGTGCAGAATAAAAGCTAGAGGAAACGAAAGATTCTAATCTAAAAATTAATATTTAAAAACTGGGACAAATTATTCGAAAGCTATTTATTTATATATAAAAACAACGTTTATTAATCAAGATAAGAAGACTAATATGTACTTCTTACATTGCCATTTTCGCACAGCACACCTTATTGCCTGGATAGTACGAAATGTCTAGAATTATCAAATATAATGAAAATAATATATTATAATAAATTGATCTACTCAAAGGGATAAAGGTATATGAAGACAGATTGCAACGACAAAAAACAACGAATTGGGATGAAAAATTCGAGGTATTAATATTACAAATTAAAACTCGCTTGTTTTATGAGTAAAGGCAACGTAGACTTACGGAATACTAAATATATAGATCAGATAGCTAAGTTAAGTACAGAAGTAGGAGCATTAGGAGATAATTATGAACGTTGCGTTAGTGATTTAAATACCCTATTAAAAATAAAAAAGGTCATACAAGCACTTGTTACTTGAAGGAGATTTCATTTTCAAATCTTTCAACTTATATACTGCTTCAAATAAGTATGGAAAAGTCAAACTGGTACGCTTATTTGAATTGTCCACGAAATATATTGTTAAATAAAATTTATTTCTCTTTCTAAAATTTCTCTGAAAACGGCAAAAAATCTGAGAACAAACAGAAAAGAAACGAGTAGAATAGATTTGATAGAAGAAAGATCTTGGATCGAAGACTACTTACAACTTTTGACTGAAACAAGACCTCAATTCACGAACATCAGTACAACAACATATGAACTGGAATTCAGTGAAGACGATGAAATAACAGTACAGAGAATGCCTGAAAATAGATGGCCAAAAAAAATAGAAGGATGGACTCCGCCAACTAGAAGAAAACGAGGTAGACCAAGACGATCCTGGAGAGACGATGTCGACGATGCAATGACCGCCAGAGATCTAACAACTGAAGATTGCTTCGACAGAAAACGCTGGAAATTAGGATGCGAGAAGCGGCGCCAGCTGTAGAAGACTCGCTTGTTATATTATATATATAAAATTTCTTTATTTTAATCGACTGTTTTGTCTATTTTAAACAATTGTCTGGCGAGCATTTGGACCAGAAGCGACTGACTCAGTTATTTTCCTTTCCCCATTAAATTTCATGTTTTACGATTTGTCTATGCGACTAGCTAAACTAACAAGTGTTTAAGACAAAAAACTTCACTTGTAAAATTATGTGGTAGGTTTAGTAGCTCGGTGGTGCAGCTGCGGGCTTCAAGCCTTTATAAATAAAAAAAGTTAATATGCCTAAAAATCCAACTTGTTAGAAAACCTATACAGGGACGGATATACAGACGGATCTAATAATAAATGACAAAAGCAAAGAGTAATGAATATGGTAACCCGAAAGATACAGGACGTAAAACACAAAATACACGGCGTTATATCGGAAACAGAAAATTTGAAATGGATCTGATGAACCTTACCGAAGCAAAGGAAAAGGCAGTGGTGGTACTGAACGAATTGGTAGATACCTCCATATACATAGTGGGGTAAAGTAAAAAATAAAAGTACAAACACTGAAATGATCAATGACGCAAATTATATAATACAACGTCAACAGTGAAAATCTGAAAAGTGTTAAAGTTACACAAATGTACGGTAAAACTGAATGTCGTTGGACCCTAACCGTTATCAGCCCTCAGTGAGCCTCTTCAAAACAGTGTTTTTTTAACAATATTCCAGTTAGTTCTCCAAAAACCTTTAATATAACAAAACTATCTACATTCTGATCAAAAATTGACCTTTTTTTTTCTATTACCCTTAAAATTTAAAAATTAAAAAAAAAATAAAAAAAGTTACAATATGTCAACCAAGTTAAGAAGAAAAAAATCTTGCATACTTA
Organism: Diabrotica undecimpunctata; assembly: GCF_040954645.1. Lineage (NCBI taxonomy): Eukaryota > Metazoa > Arthropoda > Insecta > Coleoptera > Chrysomelidae > Diabrotica > Diabrotica undecimpunctata. Next base: position 78,615,233 of record NC_092812.1, on the reverse strand, counting down.
TCTGTTTTTGTCTTTGACAGTGTTAAAACAGATTGTTCTATAAGCAAGCAAAATTAATATTACAAGCTTTATGGCACAGGGAAGTAACGATTTTCTAATGACACTCGTTTATGTAATTGATTTAACGTAATTTTTTACTTAGAAACAACATATAAACAATGAAAGATTGCTATTTGATTTTAAATACTTAAGGTGAATACCGGTAAACTATATGGAAAAGTGACATGATTTAATGAAATAACATCCTTTAAAATAAGAGTTTGTAAAGTTATTTTTGTTAATTTGGCGCTTAATTATTGCAAAAATGGCTTCAAAAGTCGATTTTTTTAAAAATATTAATAACTTTTCCAAAAATAAGTAAGTTGTAATGTTCTTCAGCCAAGAAAAGTAATTGTAAACATAATAATTCAAGAAAATTTAACACGTATAGATTTGGTATTCAAATAAAAATGTAATTTTTTGTAAAATTTATTTTTAGAATATATTATTTATAATTGTAATACACACATCAAAATAATCTAGGGGATACCTCTATTAATAGCTTCAAATTAATGTTGGCTACAAATATAAAAATAAGTTCATGTTTTTAATCTTTTTTGTTGTTTTGTCGATTATTGTACTGTAGCGAGATTAAATAAAACGAGCGGTTCGAATTTATATAAATATATTTATTTATAATTTTACACTTCGGTACTATCTTATCCACTTAACTCACTCATAACATCGTTACATATATATATACCAAAAAGTATTATTTTCGAATCTTCTGGGGTAGTCCCACCTCTAATTCGCCTACGTGACGTGTTGTTCTCTCTCGCACTTGATACATCGCGAATGTTCTTGATGCCTTTTTCGAGATGCAACCGTTATATGGGCCATGCCGAAAGCATGTTCGTAACAGTACGAACTTGGACGGTAATGCTGGTAAGAATGGATATAAAAAATTTAACAAAACTTCAATATGCGTTTTTTGTCTATAAGACAAAAGGTATTATTTCTTGATTGTCAATGTCAATGGATTTTTATTTAGTTTTGCAATTGCTAATAATATAGAGACATCATTTAAATCGCAAAACGTAGTGGCGTGCTATCGCGATGCTTCAAGCTGACAGAAGTCAAAGAAACATTGCTGAGGTCATCCACATGACCAAAGGTGTCATTAGTACAATTAGAGACAAGTAAAATTTTGCAAAATAAATATTTATTTTAAATTGTTAAACAAATTACTCGGCCAAATAAACAATTCACAAATTAACTAATCAATTTTTTATAGTCTATTTTTTATAGTCTATGCAACAACAATTTATGAAATTTTTTAATTCGTGTAAGAATGCCAACATTTCGAATAAATAAAAATAAGTTATTTTATTTATATTGATGCGTCTGAGTTATGTTAAATGTTTTTTAGCTTATAGTCACAGTACTGTTGTAAACCCCTTTTACAATATTAAATTTTTAATCTTTTAATGATTTAATTTGGTAAAAAAATCCTTTCCCTTCAATCTGGTTCTTTCAGAGTTCATGTAAACCTAATAGTCTACACCTAATAACGTTGTAGATAAAAGCTTTTTGGGATAAACCGTTTCAATTTTTAAACAACTGTTGAGTAAATCTTAAAAATTTTAAAGCTAAATAGATGTAATATTGTCCCTATTATCAAGCGAAATTAAAGTTTTTTGTGTATTTTTAAAAAAGTTATTATTAATTTAAAAAAATCGAATTTTGAAGCTATATTAGTAATATTTAAGTAACAAATTAACAAAAATTACTTTTAAAACTCTCATTTTAAAGGATTTTCTATGCTTTTTCAGTAAAATTGTGTCACATTTCAATATAATTTACCAGTATTCACATTTAGTATTTAAAATCAAACAGCGATCTTACATTGTTTATCATACAGTGAGAACGTAAAGGTTGGAATAAATTCGTTAAACGCTTGATTTAGCCATTTAGTAAAAAAAGCTCAGACAGGTCGATTTTATTTTTTTAGTTGCCTATTATTTGCTAAACTCATATTTTATATGACGTCATCACTGTTCAAGTTATAACGTCATTATCATTTTTTAAATAGTTATACCTTATTTTGACACTATCATCGAAAAGAGCGCATCTTTTTGTATACGAATTTCATATTTTTTCTTATGTTGCTTATGTCACATAACCGTATATTTGAGAATAATATAAACAGGACTAAATAAACCTTCAAACTAATACACTAAATGCTCAAATTGCAAACCAATTGCCTCTTGACAATATGCAAGACAACGTTGAAACTTGCAAAACATTAAGGGTATCAGTATTAATTAAATTAATTTCGGTGCTAATTATTTGTTTAAGTTTATCAATATTTTGAGCTCCGTTAACATAAACTTTAGACTTAAGGTATCATCATAGGAAAAATCTAGTGGGGACAGTTCAGGAGATCTAGCTGGCTACTCTAATAATCTTCGTTAGCCAATCCATACATATATTAAAAAAAAATTATTTAAGTATTCACGTACATATCGTATGGCCATCAGGTCGTAAAGATAAACCACCAGGAAAAGAACTAGAGGCAGACCTAAACTAAGATGGAGACAAAAAGTGGAAGAAGACTTAAGGATTATGGAAATTAGAAATATAGAAAGAACAACCAAAGAGAGAGAAGAAAGAAGAAAAGTAGTTGTAATAGCGAAGTCTCACCAGAAACTGTAAAACCAAACCCAAAATGGGATGATACCCCACACACCATATTCAAAATATTGAAACAATAAACAATATATAAAAAAAGTATCAAAAACAAATTAAAATGGCGATAGAAAATTCAAAATCAATAATAAATTCAATAGAACAAAAAACCTCAATATCATCAACCCACAGCCTCCTAAATTATACTCTTTTATTAAACTATATAAACCTAATCACCCACCCAATAAGACCTGTAGTTTCTTTTTATACAGCTCCGTCATATAAACTATCAAAAAAACTGTTGGAGATTATTTTAAATCACACTATATTTTCACCTAGAACTAGTTAATAAAATAACACATTTTCGATTACCTAACAACTATAAATTAATTTCATTTGACGTAAAAAGCGTTTTTCCTAGTATTCCTCCAACAGAAAATTTTGTTCTACTAAAGAATCTTTTGGAGCATAATATTAAAAATTCAATTATTACATCTGAAATTTTACATCTTTTTGAAATTTGCAGAAACCAGGACTACTTCGAATTTAATAATCAAATATATGTATGTTTTACAGAAACTAACAGACAACTTGGCCAATTCTTATCGTATATTGGTTCACTCCCTAAATTCACAATAGAAACAAAACAGAATCAATCCTTATTTTTTAGATTTAAAAATTATCAGACAAAACAAACATGAGTTTTTAGTATTTCATAAACATAACCATACTAACACGACTATACACAATTCATCATCCTATCCTACACAACATAAATTGGCAGCCTACCATAGCATGTTACATAGTTACATAGAAATTCCCATGTCAAAAAACAACTTCGAGATAGAACTGAACATCATCAAGCAATATAATTTTAAACCAAAAGCTACATAAGAAAACCCTTAAATTTGTGAACAATCTGAAAACCGGAGAAAAAACTCAGGATCTATTTCTCGATTACATAAGGCAATATATTAACAAAAATAGTCAAACACATAAAACAGACAGGAATAACACCAGCTTTTAGAACAAACAACAACTTAGGCAAATATATTAAAAACAACAAGAGTCAAAAGAAAAAGCACCTAAACAGTGATGTACACAAAACTGCTCAAAAACTTACATCGGTGAAACTGGTAGAACTTTTATCAAACGTATAGCAGAACAAAAAAAAGCTTTCAATAATAGAAGAACGGATTCTACGTACGCGTTTATTTTAATGACGAATTTCACATTATTCACATTCAAAATAAAGGCCTTAAGGCCTATCTTTATTATAATCTATGGAAATCACCAAATTAAAAAATACAGATATAATTTTGAATGATCAACTTGAGACAAACAGTTCTGCCCTCCTCAACGTAATCAGTTAAATACTATAAAGTGTAAACACATATCAAAAATAGATCACTTGAGAAAGACACTTTGCCGAAACAGCTGTAGTGAAAATAAAGTGTATTTAGTGTTGTATTGTTAGATATATATATACATACATACATATTATATATATATATATATATATATATATATATATATATATATATATATACATTTTAGCTAAGGTAAAGTAAGGTAAAAGTTTGTATAAAGGTAATAAAATTCAAAGTTAAATGCCAAACCTCCTGAGGAACATTTATTTTCTTACAGAATTACTTAAATTTAGCTTCTCAATTGTTAAAATATTTATAACTTTAAATAACATTATATCATATTACATTCTTGGCCCGGCCCACGCTAATTTGATGAAGCTTATTTCATGATATGCTAACAATGTCAATTGTGTCATATACTTGCTTCATCTCTTCACTCTTTGCAGCAAATTAATTCTGAAATTACTAATTCCATACTTATATCGCTATTGTTGTTGTTCTAGAATTACCTCCATTGTTTTGGTAGATTTACCACAAATTTTGATAGTTATATTACACTTTATTGCTAATTACTAGTAAAACTACTTTTTGGAATTCCACTTTTGGAAGTAATAACTAGAAGATTTTTACGTGGCATTTGAGTAATCACGTGTACTTTTGTGAGTATATCTAAATTATTTGATAATGGTAACTTGTTTGTTATGTTTGTAGTCCTTTGGGTAATTTTACTGGTAGACCAGAGAAATTAGCAAGTAAAACGCTTTTTTTGTGATACTCTTTGATACTGGTATCTAACAATTCCTTTTAATAAATACAATTTTACTGAAAAAGCATAGAAAATAATTTAAAATAAAAAATGTTTATAAAGCTATTTTTGTTAATTTTTTGCTTAATTATTGTAAAAACAGTTTTAAAAGTCGATTTTTTTTTAATTCTTAATAACTATTCTAAAAATGTACAAAAAACTTTAATTTTGGGTTATAATAGGGACAATATCACATGTATTCAGCTATAAAAATTTAAGCTATTACGTCTACTAATTCTAAAAGCACCAATTTGAAGTGAAGGCCGTATTATATCAAATTAAATCATTTAATAATTAAATAATTTAGGTTAAATATTGTAAAATAGGTTGAATAAAGTACTGTGATTTTATAAGCATTTAAAATAACTTAGACGCATTAACATATAGGAAGTTAATTTTTTTAACCAAAATGTCTGCATTTAATGTGCATTTTTACACGAATTTTAAAATAAAATTCAATGCCCTACGATTCTTAGAACCCGAGTTAGAGAGTTAGCAAATTTTTTATTTTTCGATTTTAGTATTTTAAAAACTGAATTCATAAATTTAAAATAAAAGTCGCAATATTTCTGGTTCTAATAAACGTAAAATAAGATTGATATTTCTTTTTTAATTTGAAGTACCTCGTTGCATAGATTACAAAAATTCAAGTAGTTAATTTGTGAATTAATTATTTACATGAGTAATTTAAAATAAATATTTATATATAATAGTTATAAATATTAACATTGGGTATTTTAGCCAATTCTTATTAACGCCACTCAAAAATATTACGAACAAAACTTTGCGAGAATTAAAATGGGACAAGAAATCACCTCTCCTTTTCAAACAATAAAAAATGTAGAAACATGGGAATAACGGTGGAAGAAAACAAGCTATATACACTTTTCTTTGCGGATGACCAGGTAGTAATTGCCGAAGACAGCTACGATCTTAGCTATATGGTAAGAAAACTGCAAGAAGAATATGAGGTGGCAGGTCTAAACATGAATATGACAAAATGTGAATATCTCTCAGTGGGAACAGATGAAATATGTGACCTAGTCTTGGAAGACGACAAAATCAAAGGCGTGCAATCCTGCAAATATTTGGGGGTCATTTTCAACAAGAAGGGAAATAGCGCAGATGAAATCAGGGAAAGAATAAACAAGGGCAGAGCAGCGACCCGTGCCTTAAACTCTCTTCTCTGGCAAAAAACAATTCGACGAGAAACCAAAAAACACATTGTAGTATAGTTCAAAGTATTACACTTTACGGTTCGGAAGTATGGGACGTCACCAAAGCTAATAGAAACAAACTTATGACGACAAAAATGGATTATCTGAGACGAAGCTGCGGTAGATCGAAACTGGAGAGAGTTAGAAACGAACAAATAAGAAACGAAATGAAAATGGAGAGAAATATCAATGATGACATAGAAAGAAAACAATTAATCTGGTTCGGACATGTTAAAAGAATGCCAGAGTACAGATGGCCTAGGAGAGTACTGGAATGGATCCCTCCTGAAAGAAGAAAGAGAGGACGACCACGGAGAAGTTGGCGCAACGATATTGATGAAGCAATGGCGGCAAGAGACTTAGAAGAGGCAACTGCATATGACAGAAAAAGATGGAAATTGGGGGCGGAGAAGCGGCGACAGCCGTAATAAATCCGTTATTATTATATATAAATATTAACATTAAATAAATATTACAAAAAATAAAATTTTCATTTGAGAATCAAATATATTTGCTAATTTTTCTTAAATTATGGTTATTATTTTTACAATTACTTTTGTTGACTGAAAAACAAAATAGACAAAAAAAGTAATTTTAAAAATAATAAACATAATTCAAGAAAAATTAACACGTACAGATTTGATTTTCAAAAAAAAATAATTTTGTAAATTTATTTTTAAAAAATATTATAAAGGTATAACTATAATACATAAATCTTTAAGTTTCTTATTATTTCATAAACTTTTCTGCTTATAATAATAACAAAAAGTCAAATTTTCAAAAATAAATATTTATTTAAATTGTTTAAACAAATTTCACGGTCAAATAAACAATATACAAATTAACTAAATACATTTTTATTATCTATGCCACAAGGTACACCAAGCAAAAAAATTTATTTTCGTTGATTAAAACCGGATATATTGCGATTTGTATCAATTTGAATGAATGCATGAAGTTTTTGAAGTTCTGAAATCGCTTCGCTCTTAAACTCTTTATCTTTGGAGCATCATGGATCATGGCTCATTATTAAAGGAATTGTTTATAAATTTTTTTGTCTAAACTTGAACTCGTAATCCTTCAAATGATTCTATTTGAATTGCATATTCTTTATAAACAAAACTCTTATTAATTTTTTAATAAAAAGGGCTAACTCGTGTCTTAAGGGTCATAGAATGTTTTGTTTTTTTTTTGGAATTCCTGTAAAAATGCCAAAATAACGATTACAAAAAAAAATATCTTCGTATATATTATTGCTTCTGAATTTAATTGCTTCTTATTTAATTGTTTATGAGCTTAAAATCGCAGAAGTTTTAAAAACCTATTTTATAATATTTACCTTTTTATTCATTAAATAATTTAACTTGATAAAATAAGCCTTTCTCGTCAATTCAATGCTTTCAGAATTTATGTAAACCTAATAGTTTACGCATAATAACGTTGTATATAAAAGCTCTCTAGGATAAACAATTTTAATTTTGCAATAACAGTTAAATAAAACTTGTTGTGATATGTGATATTGTCCTTATTCTCAAGCAAAATCAAAGTTTTTTGTGCATTTTTAAAAAAGTTATTAATCAATGTCAAAAAGTCAACCTTTGAAGCTATTTTTGCAATAATTAAGCAACAGATTAACAAAAATAACTTTACAAACCCTATTTTTTCTAGCTTTTTCAGTAAAATTTTGTTACTTTTTCATATAATTTAGGGGTATTCACCTTTAGTATTTAAAATCAAATAGCGATCTTGCATTGTTTATATATGGTTTATAAGTAAAAAAGTAAGTTTAATCGTTTGCATATTTTGCGCAATACATAGTATTATCACCTAATTTATCAAAAGCAGTTGTTAAATACCTGTATAAACGAATATCACGGGAAAATCCTTAGTTCTATGGTCTATAGATCTATGTAGAAAATTTTACCAAAAAAATATTATTTCATTTTTATTCGTCGGCTTCCACTCACCTAAGCGTGAGAGTGTTCCCAGTGTATTATTCTAAAGCACTTTTTCAGATTTTAAATTTGTTTGAAAAACTGTGGTTTCAAAAATTTCATTCGGCACTAACAAGAAATAAAAATCTTAAGGAATTTATCAAAACAAATGGTTTCCATAATACCTGCAAATTAAGTACATATATGAAATGATATTCTGCTGTCGACCTTCACATTTGAACCATTTTGTTGTATTTTCAGTTCTTGATGAGGATTGTGTACCTTATCTTTACTTTCAGTATGAGATAAAATACTGCGACGCTTTTTGCTTATATCACTAAATCTATACTTTCAGTACATGATAGCCTATTTCTATAATATTCTGCTTTAGTTTCGTGAAATTGTACATACACATTTTAATCAAATTCATATCTAAATGTAAGATATCTACTAAAGCAATAAAGCGCGGCATGACCAGTCTTAAACCGGGACCTAACAGAACGTAGAGGGGCGTTCTTCATCGGCGAAGAGAAACAGAAAATACATAATAAATGAGACACAATGCAAAAATTGGAACCAACGCAACGTGTAATAGCATTTTCTTCCTTAATATTTGTGGTTTACGGTCCCTGGGATAGGGCAAAACTGTGTAATTATTAAACACGCGTTTTTCAGTAACTGAGCACGGTTCAAAGGACGGTCAGAACCTAATTCACTGCAGGTACTAATCCCTCCAACCCTTCCGATGCGACTAGGCAGAAGTACGGTCAGTGTCTTGGTAGTTTTACTATGAAATGGCCTAACGAAGTTATATTGAAATTTTTAACAATGAATAAATTACCTAACATTAAAATTTTTACCACCAACAGTAGTTGCGTAGAGCAGACAAAATTAAACTAAACCCTCAATCAAGAGCGGACACGGGTAACATATAAAAAAGTAAATATTTATTAATTTCACACTAACGTAGGCTACCAATCGTATTCTATTTTCTTTTCACTATTATCTATTTTCTATTTCTCTTGACTGACATAAACCAGCGGAGAGCGCCTTTTCACGTTGTGTGAGATTCCGGCTTTAGGGTCCCGTTTATGCATTTTCGTAGTCTGAAAGGAAGAAACTGTAATTATTACAGTAGCGCTGTGGCTGTGACGGGCAACGATGGCTGGATACTTACAATAACGATTTTTATCTAAAAAAAAAGTAGAAATAGTAAAAAATCAATTAAAATTTACTTTTAGAAATATATTAAACTTGAAATAATAACTTCTTATCAATTTCTGTAAAAAGTGAATGGCAATTAATGTGTTAAATTTCATACAACATCTCCATTGTAGGTGACAGATGTCCTTTGTCTGACGTATATCAAGTAAGAAAGCCTGTTATGGATCGGAGCTGATTTCTACTTATTTTCCGCAGCTTTTCAGCCCTATTAGCGTAAGTTAGTCCAATATACATTTTTCCATGTGCTTGTCGATATATATTTTTCCAGTAAGAGTTATATTGTGTTCGGATCCAGGCTTTTTCCTGTCGCGGAAGGCACTATTTGGCACATCTATTTTCAGCTCTGGACCAACGTATTGTATTGCTGATCCTTTTCTGGCAAGTACTTCAGCTCATTCATTACCCTGTATTCTCCAGTGGCCTGGAACTTATACCAGATAAAGTTATGTTCCGCAAGTCTGTCAACACAAATATACGTTTAATAACACCTGTGTACAAAGATCTATGATAGATTAACAACCAACAGATATATGTGTACATCCAGAAAAAAATAATCTACGTAAGATGCCTTAACTAAGCAGATGTATGTAGCAACTATAGCATAATATTATGTAAAATAAAAATCATCATGAAATACTTCACACCCAAGAGAGCGGCACCAACACAAACAAAAATCAGAGTCGAAGAGCTAAATACGAAATCAACGAAATAGTTATACATAAAAAGAATATTGCTGAGCTAAGAGAAGATTGCTGAGAATGACATATTAGAAAACCATAACGTCGGGGAAAGTCACAAAACTAATATAACTGACGCAGCAACACAATTACTTAAAGATAGGACAGCAACGAATATTAACATATCAAAAAAGAAAACCCCATAGTTTAGAGAGTGAAGACAAAATCTAAAGAAAAGAAAAAAATATTTTATAATACACAACACAACAGGCATGAAACCGCTATAAACAAATCAGAAATAAAACAAATATTTTATTTGAAAAAATAAAAAGGTAATACTGACAGATCTTCTCAAAACAGATGGAACATGACTACTACGAAACACAGTTAAAATATGGAAAATTATTAGAGGACAAAGAAAAAAGATAAACAAAATAATAAAAACGAAACACATTCAGAAATATACATGGGCAGATTACTTTCGATCTCTATTTTTGAAAGGTGACGATAATGGGTAACCACCAACACCAGAAGTAACGATAAACAAAGAAATAAACATTGAGTAGGGAAAGGTAAAGGAAGCATTAGGGAAATTAAAAAATAGAAAACAACTATTAAATCTAATTCAAAAAATAATAGAACAAAACAAAATACCACCAGAATAAAGATCAAACATCCTAATTCTTCTCTTTAAAAATCGGAGACAAATCGAACCCGAAAAATTACAGAGGAATTAATTTATTAAATACAGCACTAAAATTAACAAACAAATTAATAACAAATAAACTGAATGAAATTATAATACTATCTTAAAAATAACAATGTTTTAGGTCAGGAAAAACCAAAGAGTCAAGTGCAAGAGAAATCATTAGAACACAAAAATTCAGTATATTTATCTTTCATCAACCTTAAGAAGGCATTTAATAGAGTCAACTGAAAGGACCTATTCCACTTATTGTACGCAAGAGAGATACCTCTAGGAATAATCAAATGATCAAAAATATCTACCAGAACAACACAATAAAAGTAAAAGTAGAAAAAGAATTAATTGACCTAATTAAAGTTGGCAATAAGATAGAACAGGGGATTCCCTGAGTCCTCTATTGTTTAACCTGATCACGAATAAAAAAGTAAGAACTAAAAAAGGATACCAAATGGGAGAAAAACAACTTAAAATATTCACCTATGCCAACGACGCAATACTAATGTCTTAAAGTGAAGATGGTTTACAACGTACGCTGTACCAATTTAATATACCAGCCAGAAAATTTAACAGGTTAATTTACCCAAAAAAGATAAAATGCATGTTTATAACAGCAAATCTACTAAGATGCAAATTAGGGCATCACACTATCTAGCTACGGAAAGCTCAAAACAGAAGTGCAAGATAAAGTGAATAGAGCAAACATAGCCGCAGGTTGCCTGAATGAAACAATATGGAGAAATAAAAATATCAGAAAAAAATGAAAGACAGAACTAACAAAACAGTCATCAGACCAATAATGACATATGCGGCAGAAACACTACCTCACACAGAGACATGGTAGGAAATAGAAGAGTAGAATTGAACAATCATATAAGCCAATTATCAAAATAGTTCCCCAATAGGGAGACGATCAGTGAAAAAACCACGAAAACCATGGGATAATTTACTGGAGGCACATTGAAAAACAGACAGAGTCATGTGTACACAAAAAGAAGAAGAAGAAGTCTGCCAAGTACTTCTCAGCGGTCCAAGCCTAGAGTCCACTCTTGGGGCTTTTAAGAGTCCCCATGGCCGCTTGAAAACCGGTGCTTATATTAATTCCCTTCAGTTCGAAAATCCTTGTGTTCATTTTCTTGGACAATGTAACATTGCATAAATCTCTGCCTAAAATAATAGGTTCACACTTTCTTATACAGTAGTTTTAAAATTTCACATGCACAAAAAAAACATTTTGTTTACTAAAGACACATGACATTTTAATCTAGTCAGAGCAATGTGTGCTATAAAAATAAAAGCGTTATTTAAATATAAATTAGAATAGTAAGTATATAGAGTTTAACAATGCAACCACTTTTTTACATTTTTTATAAATAATTAATTCTCAATAAGAATCTAATGACTTAAAACTACCGATAATTATCTATTTTTCTGTATTATACATCCCAAATCCAAAACCTTCTTTCCCTATTAGATGCTTACTTCAACTGTCAGTTAAACATGCCTTAAATCCAATTTGCTTTAAAGTCGCCTGCTCTATGAAAAATTAGCTGTCTTTTCAAAACATGAAAGAACATTAAAGGACTTTATTTTTTTAATTGCATAAATAGCATAAGCAACAGCAAGAGACAGATTTATATACCAACCGTTTATTTCATCCGCGTGACTGCAAGAATGTCGCAAATACTCTGCGTCAGTTTAATGGAAAAAAGTTCAGAATAGAATCCTCAACTTTCCTGCCACTTTAGGTAAAGCGTACATAAGAAAGTTGGTTTCATCAAATTGAAGTATATTATTCCCAACGCAATGAAACTTTCTGTCTGTTGAAATTTGTACAAAGTAGAAATAGAAAAAATATCCTATATCCGGCTTAGAGGTAATCGAATCTCTTCGATAGTCCCGTCGAAATTGACAGTAGTTTTTAATCTATTTGTTTAAACTACTGGTGATTGTTTATATAAAATAAAGTTTAATACAGTTTAGTTGATTTACAAAATATCGAGACCATCAATTATATATATATATATATATATATATATATATATATATATACTCAGTGACATTAGAAGTGTTACACCCAGAAGGAATAATCTGTTGAACTTAATTTTTTGGCAACATGGTAGATTTATATCAAGAATGAAACGATAACGTTTTCAAGAATTTTTATTAACAAGGAATCAAAAAAAAATTAATAATGCGTTTGGCAACCCCGTAGCTGAATACACTCCTGTATACGTCTAGGCATTGACAAAATGAGATGATCGATGTCTGCTTGTGGCACCTTGTTCCAAGCAACTTGAACTTCATGTATTAAATGTGCCAGAGTCTGTGGAGGATGGTGCAAAGTGGACAGTCTCCTTCCCATCATATCCCATACATGTTCGATAGGATTTAAATCCGGAGCACGGGGTGGCCACGGCAAAACATTAACGCCAGCTTCTTGGAGAAAGTCCATAGTTTGACGAGCAATATGGGGACGCGCGTTGTCTTGTTGAAAAAGGAACGTTTTGACGGCCGTCGAGATAAGGCAGTAAAGTGGTTTGTAAAATGTCATCAACATAACGCGCAGCTGTCATATTGCCTCGAATAAACACAAGTGGTGATCGGCTACCATAGGCAATAGCCCCCCAAACCATTACTCCAACTGTCCTGTGTACATGTCTCTCAACAGCAAACCCGATATCTCGTCGCTCTCCACGGCGGCGTCTTACCATCCTACGACCATCATGCATTCCTAAACAGAATCTTGATTCATCGCTGAATGCTACATTACGCCATTCTGCCACCCAATGCTGCCGTTCTCTGCACCAATTCAAACGTTGATGACAGTGATCCCCAGTCAAAGGAAGCACTAGTCGTGGGCGGAATGAAACCAGTCCAAAGGCTCGAATGCGACGATATAGTGTACGCATACTAACAGGTCTACCTACTACTCCAAACCATTGGTCAGCAATTTGACGCGTAGTAGCAAAACGGTCTCGCAAAGCAAGTAATCTAAAGCGCCTATCTTGATGCTCTGTTGTGCGCCTCGGTTGACCAGTAGGTCTTCTTCGTGTTCCTCTACCTTCGTTTGTCCACACACGACAGACACGCATAACCGTCATTGCCGTACAATTAACGCGACGGCCTATTTCGCGATACGACAAACCCATATCTCTATACGCAATAATTCTGCCCCTGTCAAAATCGCTTACATGGTGGTAATTTTGATGTCTTCGAACTCGAGGCATTTTCTTACACTGAATACAATTAGACTAAGGAATAATAACTAAAAATTTCTATACAAACCGGTTTTTACACATAGGTATCTTCACAAAAAAATTTAAAGGTAAAACTTTATTTTTATAAAAAGTAGAAAAGATAAAACATTGATATTGTTATCATAGCATGTTTTAAATGTTGTTATTCTGTTGCCAAAAAATTAAGTTCAAGAATTTATTCCTTCTAGGTGTAACACTTCTAATGCCATTGAGTATATTTATACATATACTTATACATAAAACCTAGAGCTATGATTATTAAGAATTCATATTAAACTCAACAGTCTTTCGAGTTGAACCACAGTTAATCTCGTTAGTAACTGGTGTCCAATATTCTCGTTGTTTTCTTTTTATTTTAGAATAAATATATGTAGGTTCTTGTATTTACCTTAAACAGCGGCCGTGCGTATTATTATGAAGTCAACAAAATAGTGTAAGATTCTAAAGGGAGTCAGACAGGGTTGTGTGACGTCACCACTATTATTTAATTTATATTCAGATAGATTTTTTAAACGTGCACAACTTTGCACAACTGTAATATAGTGTAAAAATTAATGGAAACTGATATATACCATCAGATATGCAGATGACACAGTTATATTAATTGTTTTCAAACAGAATACCTATTTGTTTAGTCGCTTATCCTCATCAAAATACAAAGATTATTCAATTAAAAATATCTAGGTTGTTATAAAACTAAACAATTAAATCCAGGTTAAGAGATAAAATGTAGAATTGAGACAGCTCGTGCATTCATTTAAAAAATGGGGTCACTATTTTGTAACGATAACTTTAAACTTCAACTTCAAAAACACATGATTAAATGTTACATATGATCGTGTCGAAGCATAGACTTTAAAAATATCGACTATTAACCTCATGGGGGGTTATGAAATGTGATTGTATAGACGAACCCTGAAAATACCGTGGACGATTAAGCGGACAAATGAAGGTCTTAATAGAGCAGAATCTACTCGACAGCTGCTTTATAGCGTCAAATCCAGTAAAAATAGCATATCTTGAACATACTTTGCGGGGAAAACAGTGTAATATTCTTCGACTAATTATGCTGAGTAAAAGCAAAGGGCGCAAGGGAAATAGCAGAGAATAAGCCTCGTGGTTAAATAATGCCAGAGAATGGACACTGAAAGTCAAAAGTACTTGATTACACACGTTATGAAGAAATAAGATTACTGTATCTTCGTAACATTGGTAGATAATGGTTGTTTTATTGATGCAGTATTTTATTAAGGTATCTTAAATATAACTATTAAGATATTACGTAAATAAAAATCCTAGAAAGTAATATAAATCAGGGAGCTACCATAACGGTAAAATCACATCTCATCAACTTTCCATTTTGGATCTGTTTATACATTTTTCATCCCTATTTATTAATTTAGGTTTTTTAAAAAGCAGTTTTAGGAATTTTTAATAATTAATAATTCTATTACTAAAAATTACTATTATGTTTTACAGCAACAAGAAAAAAATTAAGTAAGTAAATAACAAAAGGGTAGCAAACTAGTTTGAACCAGTGTGTTGGCGAACCTCAAAACCAATACTAAAGGTTCAAACAGACATTTCAATAGCGCAAAAATAGTATTGTGCCGCCAATACCCATTGTTTCGATATTTTTCCAAATGAACAAAAATTATCGTTTATTTCTAGAGCTGAAAATTCGTTTTTATTTCGACCTGCGAAAAACAAAAGAAAAAATAAAAGACAAAACTCACACGCTTATAATTCTAGCAGTCGCTAGTTTTTAAAATAGAATTGCGGGGCCATTGTTGACTAAAACAGGATCAAGTGGATATTAAAAACAGTTTTTTTTTAAATAAAAAGTTTTTAATCCTATGCAGATTAAGTTTTTCATCATCTGCCCGTTGCTCAGTTTCGTGCCCGGTGGTGAATAATTGCATACAAAGGAGTGAATGATTTATGGATTGTTTTTATTTTATCCTTCCAGTTGTTTTATTACTTAATAAACCTTTTTTGTGTAGTTCTGCCCATAGTTATAATTAATATGGTGTGAAGGACAGGAAATAGCTTACTCTATCATAGATTAGAGCAATTAGCAAATAAAAAACCTTTTTTCGTGACACTCTTTGATACAGGTATCTTACAACTAATTGTGATAAATTTGTTAATAACAAAATGTAATAAACAAAATATGTAAAAGGATAAACGTTATTTTTACTTGTAAACAATCATTTTCTGTTGGGGTTCCCTGTAGGAGCTTATATCTGACCACTCCTTACTTCTACTAACTTTTAATAATAATAATCATTGCTTATTGCTCAATGCGATTGTTTCTTTATGACATTGAAAATATCGGTCTAACTAGAACACGCTTACAGAGACGCTGACCTAGTGAAATTTGCAATGTAATCAAAAGCTTATTTATTATTGTATACAAATTATATTAGTAAAACATTAATTCATAAACAAACGCACGTGAGTTTAATACGTGGAAAATAACGGGAATAGATCATTAAGAATTAAGAGTTAACAGTCGAAGCTAGTGTTGTCATCTGTCACCTGGGTACTCTCTCTATTATTGTACTTAGAGAACCAATAAAGTAATTATGAGTATCCAGTGAGTTCGAGTTAATCAATCCCATGAAGGGGGTAAACTACCCCTAGAGTTTTACTATATGGAACTCTAATAAACATTATATGATTATCCAACATTATTATGTTGTTACCACTGAAGTAAAACTCGCGCTGACCAATAAGTTTACGCACTGGATTAACTTCCAATCAGAAATAAATGAGACTGTTGAGTTCAACGAATTTGTTTAAACGATAGAACAATTGAAATGAGAAACTAAGCAATTTATGATAAATATCGAATAGGGTGCATGGAACAACACACTTATAATCTAAAGAAAAACAGAAGGAAGCAATTACCATAAAGAAATTGGAGAGTTGGTGCAGGAAAAAAAAGACTCGAAAGTTATGAAAGAGGACTCGAAAAACTAAAAATAAAAATAAGCTAAACAGGGTCACGCAACAGCTGCAAAGAGAAATTGCTAAAATTAAAAACGAATTAATCAGTAAGTACCTGAGAGAACTAACCGATGATGAATGCGCCAAAGACGGCTAGAAAGATAAATGAGCCAGTTTAACATATACATTTTACGAAAAAACAGAACATGGGGAAGAAATCCTAAAGAGAAAGTGGGTGCGTTCGCTGATTATTTAAAAACTATCAATACAAACATCAATACAAAAAAAAGCGCCTAGGTTTCACCTGATCAATGGTGAGATACTAAAAAAATTACCTAGAAAAGCCATAGTAAAGCTTACTACCCTAATAAATGCATCTTTTAGACTTAGATATGTTCCCATCCTTTGGAAAACTGCAGAGATTATAATTATACAAAAAGTAGGACAAGATAACCATGAATTAATATCATACAGGATCTCCTTACTACCCACAATCTCAAAGGTGTTTGAAAAATTGCTACTACGAAGAATGAACCATATAATTGAACAAAATAATAGAGGTATTCAATTAAATAGAACGAGCTGCTCAAAATATTGGCCTTAAAATCAATCAGGCCAAAACAAATTATATGCATGCAAGTCAAAATGCAGAAATGAGGCAGTTACTTGTACTGATTTAAAGAACTGTAACTTTCGAGATTTGATAGTGGTCAGTACCTCTTAGTGCTTCTTCGCTCTTCTGAGTACTTCCTCCTTTGTGACTTGGCCAGTTCAGGTGATTCTAAGTATTCACGGATATAGCCACATCTCAAATGCTTTTAATAATCTGCACATATCTCGTTTAAGATCTGCAATTCAACACCATAAAAAAGGACGGGGAAGATCATCATTTTTCACATTTAATAATAAATTTTCTTTCCAAAATACATAGTCAACAAATCTACCACCTATTTACCTAAAATAGTAAGCTTCCCTATGTTTATTCCAACCTGTTTCACAAAAACTAGCTAAAATATTAATTTTTCATACCTCAAAACTATTATCTAAGCCTAATGTTATTATTTTTGATTCAAACGATTTCTGTACTATTCCATCAAGGAACAAATGTATGGTCATAATCTTGTCTTCATCAGAATTTATTTATCTTACATTACAAACATTCTGATTCGAAGAACTTGAGCCATAAAGTTATTGGAACGTTTTTTTTTTCATTAAAATTTCAAAGTACTAAATCATCTTTTATTTTTTTATAGTTTTTCTTTTCAACGTTAGGAATATTTATATCACTTAATTTCTGGATTAACTCAAATAATGACCGAGATTATTCAATTGATTCTGTTTTCTTATACACTTGCGTTAAAGTCTTTTGTAAGTACTAATTTTGATAAATCACATCATTATGTGTATCAAAATAAATCTCCTTCAAATTATCTTTTAATGAAATAGTACATGTCGTGAAGGAACCTCTGGTTTTCATAGATGCTCATATATATTTTTTACTTCTTGCCGATATAATATAATATAAAAATAAAGAAAAAGATAGTCCAAAATGTTCATTGTTAAGTATATTTTTGACCAACTAACAACTTTTATTTGGAAATTTATTGATACTCACTATTTTCGATTTCGAACTGTAATATCATACTCGTATTCTTGCAAAGAGATATTAGTTTAAATTCATCTTAAACGAAAATCAAGAAGAATGCTACTTCTGACACAAGATAATTTGTCAATTGATAATTGTGTCATATAATTTCTAAATCACAGTGAAACTTAACTAAACAATCATACAATCATAAATACTATTTATTGTGCGAAAGGTACAACACACTCTGTTGTTTTATTAAAATAAACAGGTTTATTTTTACATATACATCTATGTGTATGTATATATATATATATATATATATATATATATATATATATATATATATATATATATATATATATATATATATATAAGAAGTGGGCGCTCGAACTTTTATCTATTTTTATTGCTAATACGTTCTCAAAATTTTGGTCGCTTAAGGTCAGTTTATTTAAATAGTTGTAACCTCTATCGTATGTGGTAAATACGCGCGACCGGTTGTTAAGTAAGTTTTTATACTTTTATTATTTTAAACGATATTATTACAAGTGTATTGTATATTTAACTTGCCTGTACATGTTTAACTGCATGTAACTGCACACATGTTTAATGCAATGAATATAAAAATGCAGTTTTTTGAAAATATTGGTAGTTTATTAAAATAAAAATAAATATATATTGTTAAATATATATTTTTATAAATAACACAAATTTTCTACCAGCTCTCGGTCTATATAATGTTGTAGATATTATAGAATATTCATTATTTGGTGTATTGTGTTTTTCGCCTTCCAAACCTGTATTTATATTCTTTGTATTGTCATATTAGTCATAATATTTTTATTTAATTATGTATTTTAATATACTTGAACCTAACCTCTTTGACGACAACACTGACTATCTGTATTTCTGGCTCGTTTGTTTAGATGTCTCTGTTGTTAACTATGAGTTACCGGCATATGTAAGCGTTTCGAGCTATAACTCACTGTCGTTCCAGCAAAATCAACAAATTAGTATTGCAGTTACGCCGACATTGCTAATCTGGGATTAGTATAGGCCGCAGTCACGAAGACCTATTTGCTACCGACGCCGACGCTTAGTAATGCACTATCCTTTGCTATTTACAAACTTATTTAATACTTTGCTCTTAAAAGGGTATCAGTATAATTAATTTATCGACTGGTTTCATCTAATTTTTTTGAAAAAGCTTTTTGGGTTGTGAAAATCAAATTTGTATTCATTAAAAAAAACTAGATACGTAAATAAAATCATGAATTTAATTATAATTTACAATAAATGACTTGTTACAAATAATATCTTTTTATCAGTAAAAAAAATAGAAAAAAAAAAATTACTACTACTAAAACAACTATTAATGGGAACAACAAATATAAATATATATATATATATATATATATATATATATATATATATATATATATATATATATATATATATATATATAATATATGAATAAAAAAAAGAAATTAGGAAGCGATCCAGATTAGATACACTGGTTATATGAGAATGGGAACAAAGAATGGGAAAAGCAAAATATGCAACTTTAACAAAGGGTATAAAGCGGCTATAGTCAATAAGATAGTTTTTAGAGAGTTGGGAAGTAACAAAGACACACACAAAAAATTAATAAACTCGGCTTCGTTGAGACTTATGGAACCGGCAGCCTCTTGAAGCATTGATCCACACCTATTAATCTAGGAGTGGAGGAATTCGTATCAAAAAGACCGGTACCCAGGAGTATGGTCGAAATATTTCATGCTGCAGGTCAGTCCTTGTCAACCCCTAAGTAGTTTACCAACTATTACTCCATCACCCTATATTATCTAGACGTACGGTAAGACTATTCTAGTAATTTTAACTTAAGCGATTGCCTTGTTTTTACTCGTTATCGGGTGTCCTGTAAATAAACCAATATCATTATATTAATTTCGCTTGGACTAAATAAAAACATGTATGCACATAGCGGCTAATGGTGTTTTAAAATCTAACAAGGCCAGAAAAAATGAAGATGGTTTCGACGATTAACCAACAAAAGAATAAAGAAAATAAGAGACTCTAGTAGCGCAGAACGAGATTAACTCGGGAAGGTTATGAAAACCTTCGACGAAAAGATAAAATAACGCTAAGAAAAAGCCGTTTTAAAACTGAAAAAATAACAAAGCCTTGGTTCGGATCTCCCTATCAAAGTTTTTACACACGGCGACGACTCTTTTTTGAAATAAATGCATAAATTAATTGCTGAAATATGGCAATGAAAAGAAACACCTGCGGACTGAAAATTGGGCACACTGTGTCCACTTTAGAAAAAGGGAGACAGGGAGACATTACATATTCGTGAATTTCACGGCTGTTAATAGATATAGCAGGTTAATAGATATAAATTTCTCCTGTCTGTCGTAAAATTTCAAATACCGCTTTATCTTGGTCAACGAATTAAACTTATATTCACAGGAGCATGGTCAGAGCCCATAACAATCTTTCAAGACCCTTCCATTGCAAAAATGGACTAAGAAAGAACGAAAAATGGACTAAAACTAAAAAAACGAAAACACTTAAATAAGGAATTTTAATATAGAAAATTTCAACAGAGAGAAAGAATTCAGAGCATTCTATAAGAAAGTTTACATCAACAGAAAATAATTCAAGGCAACCACAAGACAGACAAGGAAAGATATATTGAATAGATGGGTAAAATACTAGAATCAGGCACTTAATATCTGAAATATATCTGACATATAAAATCTGAAAGACAAAAGAGATGATATAAGGGAAACAGACGAGAGGGAAAAGGAATCACCAACGATTCTTGAACTTAAAAATTATGTAATGTTATATTCCCAATAAAACAGTTATTAGGTTAAAGATGCAGTTAAAAAACTAGCTAGAAACAAATCACCCGGAATAGATAATCTTCCAGCTGAACTACATAAAGAAGGTGGCTACGATATCATAATGGTATTACAGCAGGTTGTAACAGAAATATGAATACAGAAATCCCTCCCCAATCCCTCCACAGAGGAATTACGCTTCTAAATACAACGAATTAAATATTTTCCACAGTACTATCCCACCGTATGGCACCATATGCAGAACGAATAGTAGGAAAATACCAGGCTAGTTTTAGAGGTGATAAATCGACAATTTATCAGATTGCAACCCTAAAACAAATTTTAGAAAAAACACTGGAATATGGCATTGACACTTATCACATAATTATAAACTACAAAGCAGCCTACGACTCTCTGAATAGAAGAGAAATATTCAAAGCAATGAAAGAGCTAAGAATATCTAGCTAATAAATTGGTTGGTAAATTTAACAAAAATTACTCTTGAAAAAGTTGAATATAGAGTACGAATTCAGGGGGAACTATCTGAACCTTTTAAAACAAATAACCGGCTGCGCCAGGAGGACCCTCTCTTCTGTACACTGTTCAATCTGATTCTGACAAAATTATACGTATATCACAAATTACAACCATTGGTTCAATATAAATAAATTGGTTTAATAATAAATCAGTGCAAATTTTTGCCTATGCTAATGAAATCAATATTCTTGAAAGAACGGAAAACGCTGTACGAGAGGCGTATGTAGCAATAAAAGAACCAGCTACAAAAATGGGTTTAATAATAAACACTAACAAAACGAAGTCCATAAAAATAAGAAAGCAACCACAAATCCTACGACCACTGGTCATAAAAAACAACGTCATCGAAGCAGTGAACGAATTTGTATATCTATAAGCGCTTGTTAACACTAAAAAGAATACTAGAGAAATAAAAAAAATAAAACTCTACAAAACAATAATACGCCCAGTCCTAAAATATGGTTAAGAGGTTGGACTCTAACAAAAAGTAATGAAAATATGTTAGGATGTTTAGTGAATGCCAATAGAGTGTGGAGAAGACGATACAACTTCGAACTTCATAGAATATACCAGGAACCAGATATCGTAAAACATGTTAAGATAGGAAGTATGAGGTGGATAGGCCATGTAATTCGGATGGCACAAAACGACTCACCTAGAAAAACGTTCCTTAATATATCCATTGATCAGAGAAGAAGAGGAAGACACAGTACAAGGTTCCATGACAACATCAATGAAGACATGAGAAATATGGCTCTACGTGCTTGGCGGAGGAAGACGATGGATAGCGAGGACTGGAGAGAAGTTCTTGAGGAGACTAAGACCCACGCCGATTTGCAAACTTAGAATAATGATGAAACTTATACTCACAGGAGCAACGAGCATGGTCAGAGCCCATAAGAATATTTCAAGATCCTTCCATTGCAAAAATCGACTAACAGAGTGTAATAGGCTATCGTGTCTTTTATTTAACCTTGGTTTAGAGAAGGTAATTTAAGAGGCCCAGATTAACACAAATAGCACTTCCTTTAACAAATCTCTACAATTTATGGGATATACAGATGACATCGACATCATAGATATCCACAGAGTATCTAATCAATGCATTCCGGTCATTAAGGGCATCTGCACAGAGAATTGGACCAAATATAAATGTCCAGAAGATCAAATACATGTCTTGTACTAGGTAAAGCAACCAGACTTCCAAAAGAATAATAGTAATAGGGTCACTGTTAACTTAAGATAATAATTTCAGTCAATAAATTAAAATAAGAATAGTGCCAATAAGTGTTACTATAACTTGAGAAGATAGATGGCCTCAAAACTATTCAGAAAAATTAAAGTGACCGTCTATAAAACACTAACAAGACCAGTGATAACATTTGAAGCAGAAACGTGGTCACTCAAAACAGAAGGACCAAGAATTACTTAAACGTTTTTTGAGCGAAAAATTCTAAGAAGAATATATGGAGAAATACAAAAACACGGTTTGTGGCGCAAACGCTACAATTTTAAGTTATATAGAAGTTTCGTGATATAGCCCGCCTTAGATAGATAGGGCATGTAAACAGATAAGACGAAGGTGCAACTGTCGTCAAAGAAGATCGAACTTAGGTATCAAGAGGACGTATCACTAAGAGGACGGTTTAAAATCAATTGGAGCTAGAAGATGGAAAAGAGTTGCCTAAAACAGGGGTGAATGGAGAATTCTGAATTCTGCATTATGCTTTGGCTCATAACGAGCTGTGATGCTGCTGATGATAATCGTCTATCGCACGTCTTCCATATATGCTTTGAGTATGTCTAGCTATTCAATTTTCATCCAGGCTAAGTATATAGAGGCCTAGTTAGAGATTAGTAATTAAAATTCATTAGTATAGTATGCGGTAAAATCTATAAGAAATGTACCTTAAATATGTTTGATATCTGTGCACCTTTGTAGTACTATATCTTCATGTCCTGGAGTCTTATTGATGTCCTTGTTTTTTTGTTTTCGATCCTGGGTATTTTATCTGATCTTTGTCAAAACTTGTGAATTTTTTTAAAATAAAGATGGAGTGGTGACTTATTCTATTTATCGCCCCGTTTTTATTCATTATTCGTAATATTGTCTGTTGTGTCTACCTTAAAAATTCTGCCCTTATGCTCTTGTTTTGCATCTTTTCTCTGTTTGTTTTATATCTTTGTTTTGAATATGAATTTACTACGTCATTCTATTAGTTCAGCTAATTTATTTCACGTAATAAGTAAACGGCACACTCTTGTTTAGTATCATCCCTAAATACCTACTCCCTAAATACTTACTTCATTTGCTAGATCTAATCTAAGACCTATTGTGGCTAATCATAGTCCTTGCGTACTTAACTTGCCGTCTTTGTATAATATGAATGGTAGAGGTAACATTACTGCTGCCTGTGGTACTTAGGTTTCTGGTGTCCCGACTTCGGGTTTGTTATATCCGAATCCTGATCTTCCGGTGTGTCAATTACAAAGCAATCAGCCATATCATTGCATTACTCTACCCACAATTTTCTATATTATAGATATATCCTTTATACCACATTCTTTAGTATGCATTTATTATGTCTAGGAATCCTGCGCCAGTGTATTTATTTTTATTGACATCTTGAGCAGTATTATAGTACCTTTAGAACTTACAGTTCGCAATATTGTGATTATTTGGAGCTAAACAGTGCGTCTGATGTGACTTATAGTTGGTGTGTTTATTCCTTTAGGCTTTGGTTTATGACAACTTCGATTTTTCTTATCGCTTTCAGTAAGCTTATCAGTCGATAATTTTAAAGAAATATGCAGTTTTTTCTAGATCTAGGTAATCTATAAGTACATAGGCTTCTTTTCATGGGAATGAAAAGTGTTTAAATCATCTTACTGTACTAATTATCCTTTTCCCAAAGGATTTTTAGCTCTTAATTTATCCAGCGAGACCTTATCATGAAAACAAATTGTTTATATTATGGTAAATACAATCAACTTCATCGCAAATTTCTCGGCAAAATATAGTATGATCTGGTTACCGATATTAAAAAAATTAATAAAAAATACCGCTACTAGTAAGTCAATAACATAACGAGAATACAGATTTATGTTTTAAAGTCACATATAAAATTGATTTGATGTCAATATTGAGAGTAAACTAAAGACTGAATGCTTAGCATATCGAGATAATATCATTAGTTATTTTTTATTTTTAATTATGATTTATAATGAAATTACTAACAGGGGAATTCTCCTGTCATGCTTAGCTGTGGTGTACTTTTTAAAGACAAATCACCTGTCTATATGTAGATGTTGTTTTCAATTCTACACCTGCAGATATTGTTTTAATGTCATCTACTTTAAAATGCATAATATATGTCTGAATTGTCAATACAAATCGGCAGATCAAAGTAAATTATTTTTATATTACCGAGAAAAACAAATTTTGTTTAATTTTCAGTTCGAGAACGATTTCTAAGATGAAAATTGAAACTTCAAAATAAACGTATTTTTACGTTTACGTAAATATAAATGTATTTTTAATTAAAATACTTTATAAAAGCTCCTTCCTAGTTATTTTCAATAAACTTCGATAAAAAACCTTTCACAGTTTTAGTTTCAACCCAAAAATCTTAAAATATTCATTATAATTTTTTTTTATTTGAACACAAAACCACATCAACCGCGCAGGGTTATTAGTGGATATAACAAATACATGAAATATTACATTAAATAAAATTGAATAACTTGATGTCTTTTAAATAGCTTAACACTGTAGAAATTTTTTGGTGAGAACTGTCGAGATCATCATCTGTGAATCCGTGGGATCTTCTTTTTTCCTTGAATTGAGGACAATCAAGCAGGATGTGTGTCGCAGTCAGTGGGTTAGAGCAGCTGGAGCAGATAGGTATTGGTTCTTTTGTTATTAGGTATTTGTGTATTAAGACAGTATGGCCAATTCTTAAACGATTAATAATGACTCGGTTTCTTCTATTTAAAGGACTCCAGGACATCAGTTATTTTTGGGCAAATTACATCTAATTTATTTCAATCATTATGCCAAGTATTAATACAGTGGATTTTAACCAGGTTTTTTAGATCGGTGAACGGATATGTCTTCAATTTTGCAGGATGTTTTGAGTTTATTCGACTTTTGTTAGCCAGTTAGTCTGCTTTTTCATTTCCGTAAATACCTGTATGTGAAGGTACCCAAATAAAAGCCGCTTCCTTTCCTAATGATCGAAATTTTTCTAGTTCGTTTTTTATACTCTGTATAATAGGGTTGTTGGTATATATGTGTTTCAGTTCCAGTAATGCATTTAATGAGTCTGTTACGATAATGCACTTCATCGTTCTACTCTTTTCGGAGAAGATTAGGGCTTCCAAAATAGCTGTAGCCTCACCTGTTAGTATACTGCAGTTGGTTGGTATCGATATGCTATAAGAATTTTCTTTACAGTAGTAGGCAGCAGCGTGACCATTTGGAGTTTTAGAGGCATCGGTAAAGATTTGTAAATAATTAGGATAGTGGTCTAGAATTTCCATGAATAGAGATTTAATTATTGTGGAATTTGTAGTTGATTTGGGATACTTGGTAAGTGTTACGTCAATAGATAATGTATGACTTGTCCATGGGGGATAGTTTGCATTTATATTTAGCGATATATTGAGATGATTCATATCGAAAGTTGTGAGCTTTATTCTTTCTATGAGGGGTGTAGAGTTTTTGGTCTTATTGTTAGGAGGAAGTCCTAACAGATGTGGAAAAATATAGGATGCTGTTTCTGTATTTAATAAAATAAAATTTTATAAAAATAAAATTTAAATTATTGATTATTTACTGTAGTTGTGAGTGTTAGTGAGTAGGGATGGGAAAAACCTACCGGTTTTAACCGAAAACCGGTTTTTTTACTTCGCAATAACCGGTTTTATCGGTTGTTTTTTTGTCCCGGTTATAACCGGTTTTTTATTTTTAAAGTAAAAACCGGTTATTAGGTTTTTACGGTGATTAGGATTAGGTTAGGTAATATTTTGGATCCAAATCATAATAATTATTCTCAAGTAATTATTCCAAACAACCATAATTCAAATTTTATTTTATTTTATAAATACAGAAGCAAACTGAAAGTGCAAACTTCTAACCTATTGGATTAAAAAACCGAAAACCGGTTTTTGGAAAAACCGGTTTTTTTGGCCGGTTATAACCGCCAGGTTAAACTGTAAGCAAAAAAAACCGGTATAACCGAAAACCGGTGTTTTGTCAAAAACCGCCATCCCTATTAGTGAGTTACTGTATCTGCTCGAAGAGCAGCACATTTGGTGGAATAATTAGGTAAACAGTAAAAATGGCGGATGGGCGAAATTTTCTAACTTATTCTAAATGGGGCCCAACGGTAACTAATACATCATTTGGAAACTACTAATAAGTTTTTTTTAACCACACGTATACAGAGATAATGCTTATAAACGAAACAAATAATTTGAGGTTTTTAGGCTAAACCTGATAATTATTGTTTAGATCTACAAGATTGTATTACTTACATATGATTCTATTTAAAATAATTTTACACAATAGCCTTTCTCATATTTATAGTAACTTCGTTACTGAATCGTACTAAAATCTATGATTTTAAAACTGATCATATATAAATCTTTTTAGAAGTATATATTTAGAAGTTTCTTTAGAAATGAAGAATAGATGTATGTCTTTGATTGATCGGCGGCTTTAAACACCGTAAACCTTTCAATAAAGATCTTTTAAACTACTAAAGGCATTTATCTATCAAAGCTACTCATATCTGGTAGAATTAAACGGACATTTGTTCAACAAATTAGGATGGCTATATTGCTACCATTTAGAGCGTACTAAGTCTTGTAATTACTTCCAATCCAAAGGACCACCTACTGGCGTGGGAAATAAAAACACAACCAGTTCAAACAATATATAATTTAATAATTGAATGTTACTACCATTAAGTTAATATCTAGCCAAAGTTTTAGCCTTTAGCAAAGTTCTTTATTGAAATAGCCCCGATCACTGTCTATACACTGGTCCACGACACACTACAAACACAAGCACTGATACAGATTAAATATTACTACTAACTATCACTTCAACTAAGGACGTTTTCTTATATATGAATAAACTTGATAACTAATGAGCGTTCAGCTTTTAACTCTAAGCTATGTAACAATAACTACAATGCGCGAGATAAAACTCTAAAAACAAGAAGCGACCAGCTCAGCTGGGATACAATTTGATACTGATTACGCAATAGTCTAAAAACTCTTAAACCAAAAATGCGTCGAATTATATCGAATTCGAAACTAAAAACTAACTAATATGCGAACAATCAGCTAAGCTGGGGTACAATATTATACTGACTTAAAATTCCGATTTTCAATACCTGACCGGCGGGGGACAACTTGGATATTTCTATACAGAGGTAGGTAAAAACCGACCTTTTAAATTCTTGTCTAACAGAGAAATTTTTGGAATTGGTCGGAGAAAGTTAATCTACGGGTAAACATATCTTTTAAATACATTTTCGACTCTCATAAGAATTTACCTAGGTAGAAGTTAAGAATTGTAAGTTAATTGCTACCAGTGGCGTAGCAACACTTGGATACATTTCTTACAGAAATTTATCCAATATCTATATAGCAGGACAGACAGTTCTTCGTTACCTTAAATACTGCTGTTCAATATTTATACCAACGATCAACCCACCCCTGCCTACTCAAAAAATTTTCTACACGCATACGACCTGGCCACAGCTGTTCAAGACAAGACTTTCTGTAAAGAAGAGGCTAAGCTAGAAGCGACACTTCAACTTCACTAAAATACAATCCAAATAAAATTCAAATTTGAGCCTTTCACATTAGAACAAGAGGACGCAAATTGCCAGCTAAATGTGTCATGGAGAGGAAGGGCCATAAAACACACTACCAGTCCAAAATATCTCAGAACGGTGATACTGGACAAAAATGATACTTGCAAAAAATACGAGGCTAGAAGTAGCCTCTAAAAATCCCTACAATTCTCTGCATGTGTATGAAATTTAAACCTAGGTTGCTAGACCGAGACTAACGCAATTTTTCGTACATCAGAGCATGCTTAGCAATTCAAGTAGACTTTCAATTTGCTGACTGTTAAGACAAAAGGAAGGAGAGTGTTTATCTATATATGTTTTAATATTGTCTGAAAACTTTATGTTTTGTTCCGGTTTTTTTCTGTTTTGCTCTTTTTTTTTGTTTTAAAGTTGGAATTGCAAATTGGACCTCCTCAGAAGTAGGAGATAAAACAGCAGAAGCAGTACGTTTATGTGAAATATTTTGTGTTAAGGAAGGATCAGACTTTGTATTGTCAACCAAGGCGTTTGAGATTATCTCAGAATTCATCGATAGGTTGAGAGAGGGGTGGATTTGACAGTTCTGAATTTTGGGTCGAAGATGACTCAAACATATATGGGAGTAAGTTTTTATTTATTTGCGAATTATGAGTGTGCATGTGTGCGTTGGCGGATTATGAGCTGTTAAAAGAAGAAGTTGTAGTGATTCCAGCAATATGAGTTCATAAAGTTAGGGCAAGAGATATGCTACCTGATTGAGTATTGCTTACTGTAGGTATTATATTCAAAGTTGGTAAAACAGAAACAGTACATTGTGAAGCATTATGTCCTGCTTGCTTGCATTTGAAACAATTATGGCTGTATATGGTTAAAAATAACCTGCTTACTACTCCATCTTGTCCTATTTCAATAAATTCAGGAATGTGAGTATTTATAGGAGGAGAAATGTAGATTTATCTTCTAAAACTTAATATATGGCTGTAAGCCTGATCAGTAGCTCCAATTCTCAGTGAAGTCATTGGCGATAGCAGTGTTAAACCTAAGTTTTGTAAATGTCGTGTAATATCTTTATTAGGAATTGTGGTGCTTACATTAGATACTAGCAATCTTTCTGATAGGGTAATTAGTCGCCGAGCAACTAGACGAGTGTTGTTAATTGTGATGGCTTCATTAGTTTTAAGAAGATCGTCGACAATTTTTTTATCTCTCAAATATATGCAAACTCGATTGTTAGATATACGTGAACAATATATTATATTTTGTGGGTTAACTATTGGTGCAATCTGTAAGAGGTAGTCTTGAATTTTGCAACCTTCTATCGATAGAAAAACTATCGCTTGATCTCTATTAGGTAATGGAATGGAATTTTTAACTAACGCTGCTGTGTATGATTTAACCGTGCTGTTGACATTCTTTGAAGTAATATTGACATTTGAAGAATTTTGAGTAAGATTATCCATTTATTGATTTCTTTCGGAGTTTCTTCCAAAACATTGAAACTAAGTCCGCCTCTGGCGATGAAAAACCACAGACGATAATTTGAGAAAAAAACAACCAGTTGGTAGATAAGCACTCACAACAGTTGAATGGAAAGATATTAATTTTTTTGTGGATGTTAATAATATTATGATGTAAATTAAATACTCACAAATGATGTGTGATGTACTATTTTAACACTTCACCACTTTTTTTTTCCGAAAAAAAAAAATTATTAAAAAAATCTACTTTATAAAAGATATAATAATAAAAACTCTATCGTGCAACATCAGCACGTTTTCGGAATCACTAAATATATGGGTAAAAACCCTTTAAATGTAGTTTAACTTTGAGTTATCTTTGATATTTAAAAACTATGATGTTTAAGGTACAATAAGAATTGATCACATAACAACGTAAGACTTTACTGGGATTGCTAGTCCTTAGACGAAGTGTATAATAGGACTTGTTGTTATCAACCGTCTGCTACAAGAAAAACCTCTATTGTGGTATATTGGTCTAAGGAATACATTTTTTTTGTTAATTTTTGGAACTCCATATAGGTGTGGTGTCCTGCTGTAGTGTGGTGTTACTTTATTATTTGGTAGTCTGTCAGGTATTACTTAAAGTTTACCCCGGCAAAATACCCCTAGAATTATTGTTTTTTATTTTTTTACCTTTTATGTTATTAAAAAAAGTTCAGCGCGATTTCAGCCCGACACCTCTCCCCCCATTCTCTATCACCAAAAACGTCAATTTTTTATTTTTATTGTTTTTTTAGGTAGAATAGTTAAGGCTTTTACAAAACTTATTTATTTTTTATAGATCCGTAGGTTAAGTGTACATAATCTAAAATTGTATTTGTTTTTTAAAAAATCGTATAATTTTTTATTTTGGAGGCGGCTGCAGGTCCAGTTTTTTTATTTTCTATATTTTTCCGTATAGTGCGCCAATTTAAAAAATCCGAAACACTGTTTTTTTAGAGGTTTTCGGTGGACTCAATTTTCTCATATTTTTACTTTTTACGTGATTAAGAAACAAAATTCAGCGCCATCTGTCTATTTTTATAGACCCGTAGGTTGAGTGTACACAACCTAAAAATACGTTTTTTTTTTCGAAAAAAGCGTATAACTTTTTTTTGGAAGTGGCTGCCAGTCCAATTTTTTTTTTATTTTGTTTTGTGTTTTTTGGAGGTCCATTTTTTTTATTTTGTATATTTGATCAAAAACTATATCTCTAATTTATTTCAGGTTTTTCTGTATGATGCGCCATCTTTAAAAATTTAAAGCTCAAAACCGCGCTGGTCCTTATTTTTTAATCAAATAGAACGTAAAAAAAATGAAAAAAAAAATTAAATTCTGAAAGTGAAGAAATTTTGACTATTTTAACAGAGGTAGGGGTACCCTTTGTATGCAGTATTTTATATATTTTGGTTTGCAGTGATTTGGTTGGGTATTTTTTAGTTTTTTTTAAGGTCCACTTGTGAACTATTTTTGAATTTTCTCCTGGAATTGGCTTTTGTCCATACCTATATTTGAGTTTCCCAGTCATCTGGTAATATTATTATGAATTTTTTTAGGGCTTGATAGCTTTGAGTTTCCTTTACTGACATTTACTTCTAACTTTGTATTTTTCTCCAGTTTTTGCACAGTACTCTATAATCTTCCTTTCCATGCGTTAGTAGTATTTTAAACTAAAACTCTGGTCAATTTTTAACGAAATTAGTAAATAATATATAGCTAAATAGTATATCGACATGGTAAAAAAGATTAAAAAGTTTTTAATACTTCCAATACCAAAGAAGCTTACCTTAATATCTATTATCTTAACTGACAATAACTCGAAAAAGTAATTTTAAAATTATAAAAGTATTGTGGCTAATATGAAACACT
The DNA here is from genome assembly GCF_040954645.1 of Diabrotica undecimpunctata. NCBI lineage: Eukaryota > Metazoa > Arthropoda > Insecta > Coleoptera > Chrysomelidae > Diabrotica > Diabrotica undecimpunctata. The sequence continues at coordinate 78,583,234 of NC_092812.1, read as the reverse complement.
GAAGTAACAGTAAATAAAAATCGTCCCAAGCGACATATTTTGCCCAATGACACTGAATATAAAGTGGTATTTTAATTAAGTATAAAATATTTAGGATGAACCACCTATCGGTATCTCTTCCTACATATTTTGTTTGAATAATGGTGAAATTCCTGAAATATCGACCAAAACCAGGGGCTCTCACTCATTTAGAATAATGTAGGGCTATTTAATAGCAAATCTTAAGAATGTTGGTATTTGCATTTTAGTCTGGTCTTTGTATATCGGTTCCCTTTCCCTTCACGCTTGGAATCTGTCTATAAGCATGTAGATTTATTCCAGTTTATAACGATGATTTACAAAAAACAATATGTTATTTTAAACAGTCAACAAATATGTACGTTACTAATATGAACCCTCAAAACTGCATAAAGATAAAATAAAAATACCTAATACTTTTAGATTTAAATGATTTAACTTTTAATTATATATATATATATATATATATATATATATATATATATATATATATATATATTATTCAAATTATATTTATCTATTATATACATATACAGAACAGCAGCTATATCCTTATTATTACAGACAAGTTGAGGAGCTCTCGTCAGATGATCTACCAGTTAGAATGCATTTTTGTAAAATATTACAAGAAAGAACAGCCCTCAATTCAGTTTTTGTTTAAATGCATTCTGTTTATGGACGACGTCAGCCTTGCGCGACAAGGTATGTTTAATTCCCATAATGCACACTACTGGTGTGATGAGAATAGACGAGCCAAAAGGGTATTACATTACCAACACTCATTTAAAGTTAATGTTTGGGTAGCAACTTTAAGTAACAAATTAAGAGGTTATCCAATTCTACCTGCACATTTAAATGAAGATATGTACATTGATTTTTTAAATAATTACTTATTCAAGATATTAGAATATTTATTGGTAAACGAGCAAAGATCTTTATTTTTTATGTACAATGTAACTCTACCCCACTTTGATAGAAAGTGTCGTAATTGGTTGAGTAACCATTTTTAGAATCAACTAATTGGTAGAGGTATAGAAGCTTCGTTTCATTGGCCTCCTTGGTCAATTTTAATCCTTTGGACTACACAATTTAGTTAAGGAGAAAGTCTTTACTACAGAGGTAAATTTACGTCCAGAATTGGAAGAAAGAATTTAGTGTCACTTTAATGACATCATAGCTGATCCCAAACTGTTTAAAAGATTAATGGATTCTTTAGAAAAAGGAATATACACAGTATCAAGTTTTAACAAAAATACCTTTATCATGTAAAATTGTATGATGTCTAAGTTTGCCTGAAATTTTGATTAATAATTCTACCCTTAAAAAATTTATGTTAAAGAATACTTGGTACGAACTTTGTAACTAGCGCTATTTATGAGAGTCAGATACAAAAACAAAGTTATGGGATGTATCAGCTTCAAAAACATATCCGTACAAAATTGCATTACAATGTTTCCAGTAGTTTTGGCAAAATCATAAAAAATTTGTAATTTTTTTTTAACGTCATTTGTCCTGAAAATGAATGGCGGTACAAAAATTATTTTTCACTTTTATACCCATCCTCGAAATGTTGTTACCTTTTATTTAAATACCCTGTATATATATATATATATATATATATATATATATATATATATATATATATATTATGGTATATATTAAAACAGTCCTCATAGCTTAATACGAATTTGAATTTCTAAACTTTCTTTCCCTACCAATTCTCACAGCTTTGACGATCCCCTTCATTTATGTTGTTGCCTTTCTTTTTCATTTCTGTTGGCTTCCTGTTCAATATTTTTTTGGAATTCTGCTTTATTACATTAGTGTGATGTGTATATAACATACAAGTTGTTTTTTTTTTCTTGGTTTTCTATTATAGTCCTCTGCCCCATATGTCAACATTGATTTTAATATTAAATTGTAAATTTATTTCTTATATTTATTTGACATAAAACTGAATTCGTGGCCTTATTGATTCCTTTTATTATCAGGTCTTCTATAGTTTTTTAATTTCGTCCTATACTAGTTAGCATAACTCCCTAAGTAGTAATATGTATTTTTTTAGACTTTTATTTGTTTTCTGGCCCAAGTCCAGTTTTTCCGTAGTTTCTTCCTTTCCTATACAGAGATACTGTGTTCTTTTCATGTTAACCTCTTACTTCACATTCTATATTCCTTCAAAAGTTTTCTTGGAAATGCAATATTTGGAGTATTGTATCGCCTGTCGCTAGTACCATTGTCTTGCATTTCTGTTTTCACCATCTTAGGGCCTAATTAATGTTATATATCGAGTAATAGTGAAGTTATACAACATCTCTATTTGAGTCGTTTTCTATCCTATCCAAAACCAAACCTAATAACATACAATAAAAGTCAAAGAACAGCATCTAACTTCAAGACCACTAAGTGACAGTATAAACGAGCATGTAACATAATATCAAGCAGAGAGACAAATCTCACATAATGCAAATATGCACAGGAGAGCGAGCACAGAGTACAATGGAAAGATGCATTAAAAATTATAAGAGAAAGAGAAAAGTAAAAAAAAAGCAGCTCTTATTCTACTTAATATAGAAAACGGTGAAGCAAACCCATCAGCAGAATATAGCAGGCTTTGGTTACCAATATTAATAGAAGAAGTCAAAAACAATAACAATAGCGGATTAAAGAAAGTCGCAGGCATATCTTCTACAATGTATACATAATACATATGCAACATACAATACACAAACATATAATCTACGTAAACACAAATTACACAAACAAATATTACAGAAAATAGTCAAAATTTGATGTCGCGAGGGTAAAAATATTAAAAAGGTGTTTTTTTAACCAAAAGGGTTTTAAATTAAAAAAAAAACATAACCTTGTCTAAAAACTTACTGTTAACTATACACATTTACATAATTTTTGCACATTTTCGGAGAGTAAATCGGAACGTCAAACACTATTAGTTACAATTGTAATTTTCATTACAATCAATTGAGGCTTAATCCCATGTAAACATATTATTTAATATAAAATAATATTTTTCATTTAATATAATGTTTGCCAAAGCCGACAAATCGTATATTTCGATATGTAATACTTTGATACTTTTTAAGATTACAAAGATAAATCGAACAATATATACCGCCATTTAATTACTGTCAGTCAATTCGCACTTACAGAACATTTATACAATTTATAAACTTTCATTTATCGCTGCATCTAAAACTTAAATCCCTTTAGAATAAACTAAAACAGCTTTCAGGCTTGGAGAACATAAAATTAATTACAATGGGACATTTTAATCTTCTACAAATCAGATCGAGAATTTGGTGAGTAATTATAAACCTCTAAATAAAGTTGTACAGATTGAGCCTTCCCTTAATTGCTTTCAAAATAAAGTATAAAATTTAAATACTTGGTAATACGATATGTACAAAATAATACATCAAGATAACTGATTAATTTTTATATAAGAAATGTAGTTACAGATACACAGGAAGTTTGAAATTTAAATTTAAGAGGACTTAACAAGGGTCAAGAAAAGTATGTGTAGATGCATAGGAAGTATATTACTAGGTAGTTTACGTGAAAAAATTGTCAATAGGTATATAATAACCCTGTGGTAGGATTCTATGGAGAAAATACATTTAATAACAACGGAGAAATGCTCAAAAAACTCAACCTACCCTTAAGGTATTTGACGTAAGAGTTACGTTTAATACCGCATGCGTATCAGATTACTACCGTTTAGTGAGTAAAAATTTTTTACAATGCTTGATTGCATGAAAGCAATCGCTATGACGTATATGATATGGAAGATGACTGAGATTTACAAATAAGAAGAAAGAACGGGAGAAACTCAATTTGGTTTCAAATATGGATTGGGAACATTTTTTGTATAAAGTTGCTGTTGCAAAAATGCTTCTTCTTCTTAAGGTGCCATGCATTTCTGCGTAGGCGTCCACCGTACATCGTCGTCAAAAATGCTACAACCAAAGAAAATATGTTTTTATTTGCTTCATTGATTACCATTTTGGCATTTAACAACATCAGCCATGTACCATTAATACAGAACTATTCGTAAAGAATAATTCAACTATCATCATCTTTATCATCATTATTCTGAATTTAAAATCTTAAGTGGGTCCTAGCCTCCTAAAGAATTTTTCTCCAGTCATCTTCCCACGATTTAAAAACTATATTGGAATCAATATAGGAATCAATAAGGAAAGACGTAAGACAGGGTTGTAATCTATTTTCACTAGTGTCTCCCCACTACTGTCTCCCCAAAATATTTATGTAGAAAAGGTATTTTAGCTTCTACAACCGAACTAAAAAGACATTAAAATTAATGTTCTTTCTATTAATAACCTAAGATATGCTGACGATATGGCTATAATAGCGGACAATATACAAAAGCTGCAACATTTAGTGAATATCATAAATAGAGTGGGGAGGGGTACGAGCTGAATTACAAAATAGCAAAAACCAAATATATGGTAATCAGTAGACAACCCCATATGGAAGCTTAGTTAAACATAAATAATATAGATATTGAATGGTTTGAAATATTTAAATACCTCAAAGGTATTAAACGTAAAGTGGGACTGTGAACTGGAATTAAAAATAAGAGCAGCAACGGCTAAAAACGTCTTCGTTAAATTTGATAAATACATCCTTCGCAGTGTAGTTTTTATAATCCTTAGAATCCGGGTTTTAAAATACTGCATATGACCCATACTAATGTACAGAACTGAGACCTGGTAAATTAAAGGTTAAGGTTTCATACTTTCTACAAAATAACAAATATTGCTCCTAAATATCATCTTGATGGGTAAAGTTAAATGACGAAGAAGCCCTAGGCGAAACCAATATTTATGGTTCGAATAAATAAGATACTGGTGTAGCATGCCTGATGTCAGTACGATAATAATAATAATAATAAGAGAGGAAAAATGATCTCCGTGAACGTCTACACGCTGTATAGAGTACATCATCCAAAGAAGGACAAAGAGTTTGCTCTATACAATGGCTAAATCAAGAATGTACTTTAAAATCGTGTGAACAGAACGAGGCCAGGTAGGAAAATCACATTACTAAGAAATCGTGAGCAGAACGATTTAGTCAACCGAGTTGATATAGTAAAATATGCACAATATTTAAATACATAATCGCCTAACGAAAAGAACAGTCAAGATATTACAAACAAGATTTAACGAGGGAAACGAGTAATTTAGGAGTTAAATTGATTACTGCGGTTCAGTAAAATAACCAGAATAACCATACATAAGAAAATACATTATCTTATAATCTATTTTACACAACCTACGTTACACAACTACGGCTATGATCCACACTACACAAACATAAAAGACAAAAAATTGATATTCCGAGGGTAAAAACCCTCAAAAATGTATTCAACCATAAGCATGCTGTTGCCTATAAGATCAAGGTAAGTATGTCAATTTCCTGTAAGACATAGGCTATCAACAACTCGTTTGATTACTCCATTATTTCCCAGAATTTTTAAAAATAATCTTTTTTGAGAACGATTTTCGAAATGGAAATCGAAACGTCAACCTTTAGTTAGTTAAAAATGTAATTTTAATTAGAATCAATTGTGGCTTAATCCCATATAAACATAATATTTAAATATTTCCATAACGTGCTATACGGAAAATATGCTACTAATAATTACTTAACAAATATTTCACTAGTTTGCCATCAGACAATTGAAAAATATAAGAGCCCGGAAAAGATGACATTGTGACTGCAAGTTGCTATTGGAAAAACTAATTTACGCTTACGCTAATTAATTATGCTCTCAAATATCGTGGAACAAGCATACTAATTATGCACAGGAAAGGTAATCCTACATTTCTTAAAAACTACCTTCCTGTCAGTCTTTTCTTCCATGTATACAAATTATAAATTAAGATATTAACGAAACGATTAACTTGAAAACTGGATTACTATTAACTTAACAGAAGAAACGTTTTAGATCGGATTATGGTATAAACGATCACTTTATAGTTATGACAACACTTATAGCACAATATACCCAACAAACTATGTGATATTTTAGATCTACAGTGCAATATGTCAAACCTAAAAAGTTTCTTAACTCCAATTAATATTCTAAACGCTGTATAAACATATAAATGTAATTTTTTGCTACTTTAAGTAGTTTAAAAGTTAACAATCCTGTTAAAGTATATTTTTAAGAATATGAGAAACATCTTGAGTGGGAGAATATGAGAATTAAAATCGGTGTATGATGTTGGTTTAGAACACCATTTCATCTTTTTCTTGGCTTCCCTTATCCTTACTACGTGAGGAGCTAATTGAAAGCTAAGGAGCCTAGCAAATTCTGAAAAAGGTGTGTCTTTAAATAATTATTGGAAAGTTTGAAATAAACAAATAGTATATCCTCACAAAATCGTTTCGATACGTGTGGAATTTTCAAATCGATATACATAAAAAGCTTTATGAAAATAGAAATCTCTCAAAATATGCATCGTATACCGATGAGCCCAAATTTACTGTAGAAGGAATTTTTAATTTTAGAAAGAGTCACAATTGTGATGGAAAAATATGCACTCTTTTCATGAATGAATGAATTTCCAGTGAATGTCCCGGTGAGTATAATTAGAGATTATTTAATTAGATCTTACCTTTTACCAAATCAACTAGGTAAAGCTTTTAGTGCTCAATTTTCTCGTTAATGTAAGACAGATTGTGTGGTTTAAACACAATAAGTATTGTTCATTTTTCTGCAACCGATTTTTATTATTTAGTTTATAGCACAAATTAAGTAAAATGCTATTAATCACGAATTTTATATGGAAACCAAAATAATACAAATATTATTAAAATACATTGATTAAATCGTACAGTAAAATATCATCAGTTGGCCTATATTTGTCCACTTCTGAACGTAGGCCTCCCGTAAACTTTTCCTCTTGCATAAAATTCGTGATGATATTCTTTTTATTATCTCTCCATTTAGTTGGTGGGCGTCCTCCGCTTTGATATGTCTCTCTTGTCTTTTTCGCCATTCCAGAATATTTTCAGTTCATCTATCACCCGTTAATCTGGCAACATGCCCGGCCCAACTTCATTTGGCCATGACTATTCTTACAACTGCACCCGTAACTCCTGTTTTTCTTCTTATTTCTAGGATTGGCAATTTAACTTTGATAAAGTATCTCTTTATAACTATTCGTCAGTAACTGTTTCTGAACCATATGTCAGAATAAGTAGAAGACATTGGTTAAAAACCTTTCTTTTCAAATAAACTGAAATATTAAAAATGTCATTTAATTAGCCAAAGGTAACCTATGTGAGACCTATCCTTCTTTGTATTTCAGTTATCTTACTACAAGGCTATTCATAAATTTGATGTTTGAGGTGTTTATTTTAAGACCTAAAGTTTTTGACGCTTTATTTAATGTGTCTAGCATTTTTAAAGCTTCGTTAACGCTATCAGATATTACATCTATGTTATCAAAAAATCTTCAGCCAAGATTTCACAGAATGTCAAAAATCGCTCTTCTCCAGTTCATGTCGGCAAAGAGAAGTAAAAAATACATAATAGTAAAAAGAAAAGAGCACGATTGGCACCCCATATTACTCTGAAATTAATAAATATGTGCTTTTCCATTCTGATAGTGAGTATCCAGGCTTTAGTTTAGTTTAGTCTAATTTGCGCCACTAGTATTGACGGTGAAAATTTTAGTAAGTTGGGTAATTTATACAATGATCAAAAAGGTAAAAGAAATAATAAATTAGACTTACTCACAATCAATTTAATTTAACTATCCAGAGGACCGGTTTCGCTTTCTACAATATGCAAAGCATCTTCAGGTCTCGATACAAAGTCGATTGTATATTCACCTATAAAAGGTTTTTCCAAAATTTCCCAATTAAAATACATAAATAGTTGACCAAGATAATTGCAATAATCCCGCATTTTTATATTAATTTATAAAAGTTAATACCTTTGTTTTTGACGTAACGACATGCAATAACAAAATAAATAATTGCCCTTACCCAATCATTCACTTTAGATGTACTTTGTAAATTGTAGGCTTTAGTTTAATGTACTTCTTTGAGGCTTTAGTTTTAGGGTATATTAAAAAAACTTCAACAGTTTATTAAATCTTCTTTTAAAAAACAGTTTGAAAAAGGGTTGACTTTTTAGCTTATAAACATTTATAAAAACTTTAGTATTTTTTATGATACAAAACTTAGAAGTAGGCTCAATGAAACGATGGTGAAATGTTACACTTTACGTATAAAAGGAAGACCCTTCTGTGACCAATATGAAACAAGTTAGCATTTTATTCTTAAAATCATATTTCCATTGTTTATTAATATTAAGAGCTAAAAGTGAAAGAGTTCTAACTAAAGATCTAAATTTTATTATCCAACTTTTAGATAGCATATACAGTGAAGGAGTAAAAAAGTATAAACCGTTAAAATAATGGTACTCATAAAATACCGCCACGAAAAAATGGAGGGGACAGTTGTCCGAGCTTCGTTTTTTTAGATTGGAACTTCAAATTGAAGCGCGCTGGTACAATTTGCAATGTTTCGGCTTCTATGGCACGTAGAACTTTCATTTTTGTAAACTGGGGTAGCTCAACAAAATAATAAAAATTGTGCTGTTTTCACCTCTCGTAAAATTCCGGAAACATTAACTAATTAAATTTTTCCGTAAAAAAAAATTGTTGTTGAATTTTAGTATTACATATTTAGTAAGAAATATTAAAATTTTATTGATAGGTGTATATTATTTATATAAATATATAATACTAATTATAAATTATTAAAATACATTTAATTTTTTTGTTTAATTATATATTTTTAATTTCAAAAAATAATTCATTTTTATTATAATTGCATTTATTGAAGATAAGTAACTAATAAGTATAAATAATATTTTTGTAGTTTGCCCTTCTACTTTTCCGTGGCGGTAAGTCCATCAATTTAACAAGTTATAACTTTTTACTTCTTCGTATATGCCATCTATAGAATGTATCATAAAATTAGATCTTCGTTTATAATTTGTTTAATATTCAGTTATTAATGTTAATATACAATGGAAATATGATTTTAAGAAAAAAATGCTGTCTTGTTTGCGATTGATCATAGAAGATTTAGCTTTTTTTGAAAAGTGTGTTTTTTCACCAGCTTTCCATTGGGCCTAGTTACAAATATATGACATAAAAAATGTCAAATTTGTTATAATTGTTTATAAGATAATAGATCAGCCTTTTTTTAACTGATTTTAAATATTAAATTTTAATAAAACATTGCAGTTTTTTAATGTGCGTTAAAAATAAACTCTAATAAAATCGATTTCGATTTACAGAATACCTCTAGAAAGACTTTCTGGACAATTACAGTTGTTTAAATAATCGCTCTCCAGAATAAACAAATTGAATAACTTATAAACTATTTGGTGGATCTATTTTAAATTGGCACACTTTAATAACTTATTAAAAGCGACAATTTTAATTGATTATATTATACGTCACTATGCAAAAACAAAATTATTAACATTTATAAATTACTGCAGAGTTACAGGTTTTTTATAAATACCTTGGTTAATTGTTTATGTATTGTAATTTAGAAACTCGTAAATTGAAGTACTTTGTAAGATCTATAATTTTTATTTGAACCACTTTTCTTTGAAAAGTCTCTGGTTTTACAGGCAAAAAATGATGTTTTCACTTAAGATTGTTTAAATCAAAAACAAAGCCAAATCAGCTGTACGTCTTCACGGATTTTTATCCATTCGCTCGAACATAATGTTTGATTACAGCTATAAACAATTTCGAAGAGATAGTATCACCCTGTCTAAGTCCATATTCTATCGGGAACTTTTTGGTGTCTTCATGAACTCGAACTCAATGCCAATGTATTATAAAATTTACAATGTCATAAGCGCTTAATATGTTTATGAAGCATGTTCCGTTTCGCATCTATATTTATTTTAAACTTATTTTTTATCTCTATTCAAACATACGCGCCTCTGACTGGGGCACTTTATATTTTTACCCGTTAAAGTAGAAGCCAGCTTTTGGCGCGAACAACTTCACTTAGCTTTTAACACCACACCAAGTCGGTCGCTATTTTGTATCGTCGGTTTTTTAATTACTGTAATTTATAAACTACGTAATAAAAGTGATATATACTCTTACAATTTTGTTCATGGTCCTTCGAGCCGGATAAATTAGCGGTTATCAAAGACATTTGTGCAGTTTGATTCAATCTAAATTCAGTTAATTAGCCGGCAAGTTGTCCTTTTCGGTTCGTGAGGGCGGAGTCAAGTGGTTACAAGTAGCGATTACAACCTTCGGGCGGTTTCTGTAGAGCTATAATTCAAGCAGGTAGCAGTCCACCCAGCATCACATCCAGCACCGTAGCGAAAGGATCTGTAGTCTTTCATCTAGAGCGTGGATAGAACTTCATCTTGTTTGTTCTTTGTTCAAGGTTTGCAAACACGCGTATTTTGATCTACAATCATACAAAGGCCTTATTTGATTTGCATCCCATTCCAAAAGAATCTTCTACTCATCTTCGTCAACTAATTGACAATGTTTCGAAAAACTTCCGTTCGCTAGAATCTCCTCAGCAACCTGTCCATTCTTGGGACACTCTGTTAATATTTATGATAGCAAGCAAGTTAGATGCCCTCACTGCGAGCGAATGGGAATCGTATAGATCCGGAGGTGATCTTCCTACTTTTGAAGATATGATCGCATTTTTGAAAGGCAAAGCTGATCTTCTAGAGAAGCTAGAAGTATCGAAAGTTACGTATATAAATCGGACAGGCAGTCCAAATTCTCAAGGCAGCCACAATCTTTTCTCTCGTTCAATAGAATAGCATGGACGTTCTGGAAAGAAGATCATAAAATACATAACTGCGATAAATTCTTGGGGGCTTCAATTCCAGAGCGAATCAAATATGCTAGAGATTCAAAACTTTGTACGAATTTCCTTTATTCTGGCCATTTTAGCTCCAAATGCAAATATGGAGCGTGTAAAGGCAAAACACCATAGTTTGTTGCATTTAGATAAAAAATCTGTTCACACTACCGATAGCTCAATCAATTTTGTCTACAGCTGTCGTTTAAATATTCGATAAAAACGGTAAAATTCATGAATGTAGGGCTCTTCTTGAATGTGGCTCTCAATCAAATCTCATAACGAAAGAATTAGCTGATAAGCTAGCGCTATTAAGGTCATGCAGTCTCAAACATTTGATCTAAGTGCACAGCGAAGATTCAGTCAAGGCAGTCTTGGTTTTCTACATCCCTTTCATGACTCGTAGTCAATAAAATCTGCAATAGAATTCCAGCATACAGTTTCGACATTGAAAACTTAGATATTCCACGTAATTTAAGGCTAGCAGATCCAGATTTTCATGTTGCTTCAAAACTCGACATTCTGATAGGTGTTAATACCTTCTGGAAAATCTTGTGTGTGGGACAATTCAGTCTAGGTCCTTCTGCTCCAGTCATGCAAAAAACAAGGTTCGGTTGGATAGTTTCCGGTCAGTCAGTTTAATGACAAAAGGGAATCAGTATTGATGTTGCAACTTCAGTAGAAATGATTCAAGTTCTGACTTAAATGTTCAGCTACAAAAATTCTGGCAACTCGAAAAGTACACGGAACCTGTACTTTCCAAGGAAAATTTAATATGCGAAAAACACTTCTCCTCAACGGTGAAGAGAAATGACAAAGGTCGATTTATCATCAACATACCTCTAAGGGGTTTCGTTGAAAATATAGGTGATTCAAATGCGACAAGCATCAAAACGTTTTCTCAACTTGGAGAAAAAACTTCATAAAAATGACACCCTAAAAAGGATGTTTACCGAATTTATGGAAGAATACATACAACTTGGTCACATGTCCAAGGTTAATGATAGTCAACAGAACTTTTCGTATTATCTTCCCCATCACGGGGTCTTAAAGGATGACAGTCTCACCACAAAGCTTCGTGTGGTCCTCGACGGTTCCTTTCCATCTTCTGGTCTATCAATAAATGGCATTCAAATTTTGGGTCCTATCATTCAGTACGATTTATTCTTAATTTTATTGCGTTCTCGATAACATGCATTTGTTGTGTCTGCTGATATTACAAAAATTTATCGTCAGGTGCTCGTGGATCCTGAACAACGAGCACTTCAGCAAATTTTCTGGCATTCTTCTCCTTCTGACACTCTGAACACATTTCAGCTAAATACGGTCACATATGGAACAGCTTCAGCTTCGTTTCAGGTCATTCGTTGCTGATTTCAGTTAGCATCCGATAATAAAGATCTTCACCCTACTGGTTCCACGATCATCAAGCGAGATTTCTATGTTGATGATCTTCTGACAGGTGGAGTTTGCTCAGAGTCATTGTCAAATGTATGCAAGGATATCAACAATATCTTAAACAGCGGATGTTTTGAGTTGAGGAAGTGGGTATCGAATGATCCGGTAGTTCTTAATAAAATTCAAAGTTCCAAGTGTCTATCAAATATAAAATCATTCGGTGGAGAAGTAAAGGTAAAGGTACTTGGCCTATATTAAATGTGTGATTCGGACACACTAATATATAAGTTAGCTGATTTACCTTATCCTGATAAGGTAACGAAGAGAATAATTCTTTCTGGTATTGTTCAGATTTATGATCCTCTTGTGATGCTTAGCGTTTACACAATTACGGCAAAGATTATAATGCAAATTATTTGGCAAGAAAGCAAGGCTGGGATGAATCTATTTCCCAAATCATTTTTACACACTGGCAGCATTTCAAGGAGGAACTACTTATCAAATAAATAATGTCGAAATAACTAGGTACGTAAAATTGAAGGATTCAATCTCTTGTGAGCTACATGGTTTTTCTGATACCATCAACAAGGCATATGGTGCTGCAATCTATGTTAAGAATATTGATTCTTATGGCCATGTTTTAGTTCGTCTGTTATGCGCAAAATTCAAGGTTGCGCCCCTAAAGGTGATTAACATACCCCGCTTGGAATTGTGAGGCGCTTTGTTACTTGCTCGTTTGTCTGAAAGGGTAATCAAGTCCTCAGATATCAACTTCGATAAAGTATTTCATTGATCTGATTCTACTATTACTCTGGTATGGATACGCACACAGTCAAAACTATTAAAGACGTTTATAGGAAATCGTGTCGCTGAGATTCAGACCAAAACGGAAAGGAAAAGTTGGCACCACGTAGTTTCGAAGGACAATTCTGCTGATCTTGCTTCTTGTGGAATTAGTCCCCAATTACTCATGTCTTCTGACTTATGGTGGCATGGACCTTCCTGGCTGAAATCATATGATTATCCTACACAATTTTCCGTTCTAGGTGACATTCCGGAGTTAAAGACTGCCGAGGCCATTACTTTGTCAGGCACATTAGACTTTTCATTAATAAAGCAATTCTCTAGTTTGATTAAGTTAAAGAGATGCAACCATTTCTCGATTCAAATCGAATACTTCATGTTGGTAATAGATTAAAAAATTCATCTTATTCTTTCAAGAAGAGACATCCGATTTTGCTGCCATCTAATAATTACTTTACTGACTTAATTCTTTCAGACCTGTACGTTAAAGTCTGTCATGCAAGTACTCTTCTTTTTTATCTACAATACGAAATGAATTTTGGCCTATTCCTGGCAAAAATGCAGCCAAGCGTATCGTCCATAAATGTATTAGGTGTTGTCGTGCAGGTCAACCTAAAAATCTATCTCCAATTATTTATAGGTGATTTACCCAAGGATCGTGTTGACCCATCCACTCCTTTGTATATCACAGGCGTAGACTACGCTGGCTATTTTTTAGTCAAGGATCGAAAGGGGCGTGGATACAAACTTTTAAAGGCATATGTAGCCTTATTCGTGTGTTTCACAACTCGTGCTGTTCATTTAGAATTCGTATCCGATTTAACTACTCATTCATTTATAGCAGCTTTTAAGCGCTTTGTAAGTAGAAGAGGAAAACCTCTTAAGATGTACTCTGATAATGGAACTAACTTTCTGGGTGTCAATCGTAAACTAAAAGAGTTTTATGATTTTATTAAGACTAATAGGCGTGAGATTTAAGACCACTCAATAATCGAAAGTATTGAATGGCACTTCATACCTCCACAATCGCCGCACTTCGGTGGCCTTTGGGAGGCCGGCGTTAAGTCAATGAAATCGCATTTAAAACGCGTCGTCGGCAATGCTCTCCTCACGTATGAGGAATTAACTACAATACTCACGCAAGTAGAATCTGTCCTTAATAGTCGTCCTAGATCTGCCCTTTCATCAGACCCTAATGACTTTTGTCCTTTGACTCCGGCTCATTTTCTGATCGGAAGGCATTTGACAGCCATTCCTGAACCTGATTTAATGTCCATAAACGAAAATAGATTTCACCACTTTCAGCGCCTTCAAAAAATGGTGCAACACATTTGGTCAAGGTGATCTAAGGAGTTCATAGGAGAGCTACAGCAGCGGAAAAAATGGGAAGTTGCCAAAGATATTAATATTGGCACACTAGTTCTTATCAAGAAGAAGATATCCAATTTGGCAGTTGGGAGGTGTCATCGAGCTGCATCCAGATCCAGACGGAATTTCCAGGGTGGTGTGCATAAAGACGACGAGAGGGATTATCAAGAGAGCAGTATCTGTCATCTGCCATCTACCATGCAGTGAATAGTGCTACATAGACTCTTGAACAATTTTGCTCATTTTTAAATTGTTAAGTTATTGTATTATTTTGAAAGGCTTTAGCCTTTCAAGGCGGGCGGCCTGTTCCTTTTCGCATCTATCTTTATTTTAAACTTATTCGTCATAGTAATAATATATTCATTTTTTACCTCTATTCAAACATACACGCCAGTCGATTAGAGCACTTATTATTAATTGACTTATATATATATATATATATATACATATATATGTGTATATATATATATATATATATACCTATATATATATATATATATATATATATATATATATATATATATATATATATATTTATATACTTATATTACTTTTACTTATTATTAATAATAAATAATATAATATATATATATATATATATATATATATATATATATATATATATATATATATAATAATATTAAAGTAGAAGCCAGCTTTTGGCGCGAACAACTTCATTTCGCTCTCAACACCAGACCAAGTCGGTCGCTATTTTGTATCGTCGGTTTTTTAATTATTGTAATTTATAAAGTACGTAATAGAAGTGTATCAACCCTTACAATGTTCTTCAAAGCACTTATACTCGTATATGTGCTTCCTCATAATTGTATTATTGACCTTTTTATTCAAATACATTTTCTAGTAATTTCGTATCAAAATATATAAAAAACTCAACTGAAAATATTATAAAATACAACTAATTAGAACGTAATACCATCTCACAGAAAATAAGCTAAATATGGCGCCTATTTAAGAACAAATAGATTTTTGTGTTCAATGAAACAGAGACACAAAGTTTGTCTAATTAAAAATGGGTTTGGAATTCATAACCCACAAAAATATTTACTTTATAATTTGTGGTGTATTCCCTAAGACTAAACTTGTTTGCAAAAAGTTTGTAAACCTCAACCTCATTAACAGTCACTTTATCAACAAATTTACCCTTTCACTTAAAAGCAAAGGTAACGAAATTAATTACGGACTAATAAGCAGTTATTTGTAAAGTTTGGAAAGTTTTCGAACGATCACTCGTCTTACATTGTATAAAAACTAACTAAGAGGAAAACCAACAATTTAATATCTACACACGTACCGCGCTTGAAACATTAAACTGAAACACTTATATCATTAGACTTTTTCATTCTTGCCAATATAACACTAAACCACCAAAATACGTAGAACCAAACAATCGCTGGGTTAAACGCAATCAAGATACTTCTAAAGACCCTCGGATGTATGTAAGTATGTACCTTGAAGATGTATGTAAGTTATTTTTGATTTGACACGAATTCGAACCGTATTTGATTAGAAAGAATTAGTTTTATTTTAGAAATATACATAATTTAAAGGATTAAGGACGATGCAATCGTTTCAATTTAAGTACCGTTGATTTTTAAGGGTTTTTCGGTTGCTCCAGGGATGTTTGCAGTGATCTAGTCTTAAGAACTATAGTCCATCTATGTATTTACACAGAGGTAGGAATGACAATGGAGTATCGCTGAGTGGTGAATTTACCGTTGTGGTATTGCTTATCTGTATGTATGTTAATTTTTATTTTGAGATTCGTGTTAGGTTTCAGACAGTAAAGTTAGTGTATACCGATTCGGTATTGATGGTCGTTTTGAGGTGCTTAATGGTTAAAGCAAGAACACTTTTCACAAAGGCACAAAAAAATCATCCAGGCATTGCAGTAGAGAGAACAACATTGCCGTGGTATATAGGGGAAAAAAGACTTATGGACATAGGTGATCTAATAGATAAACAGGCTGCTAATTTACGAACCTATTTTCAGAGGCAGGCTGAGATATCTACTTTATATCGAGCAATTTACGCAGTAGATGACACAACGCTGCTTAAACTGAGAGAACAAGAAATGCGCATAAACCACCTTTCTGAGCAAGAAAAAATGCGCACCTGGATGGGTAAACCACTGAATGGGCGGCATCTTAATAAGATACGCCAAGAATATGTCGACAATACAGCGTCTAACTATTAGTTGACATCAGGAACAAGGTTTCCCGAGACAAAAAGTTTCGTATTTCATTCAGAATCAGGTTATTCCAAATAAAAATTACTTGAAACGTATTATCAAAGACCCTCAAGTTCAAAACGACAAATTTCGATGTCAGGAGAATGAAACTAAATAAATGAAACGAATTATCCAAAAAAAGGGATGCATCTATTTTGCAATATGAAGATTTCAAATTTAAAGTTTAATGTCCACAGATTTACCATTATTCAGAAATCTTTAGTCACTTTGGTTTTTTAAATACAACACCCTGTATATTGTACCTTTATTGAAGTCTCCACTTAATACCTGTTCAATCGTATACATACTTTTGATTTTACGTAGTGTAGAATATTTTAAAAAGATAAAACAAAATACTAGAAAAGCCTACTCGTTTTAATAGGTAAATTTTTTCAAACTATGTGTAACTAAATTTGTACTTAATAATTAAAAGTTTACTACAGAGCTAAATTAATGTCTACCTAATCAGTTGCTTAAAATATTCTCCATTGTTAATTGGATAGTATCCTAAACGATGGTGAAACGTGGATTCATCGTTAATTGTTTGCCTTAGTTCTGCAAAACTTGGTTTATTTTATAAGTTCTACTTTTTAAGTATCCTCAATAAAAATAAGATTTATAATTTAAATCGGGTAAACTAGAAGGCCCTTCAATACTACCTAATTTACCAATCCTTCGTTCGGGAAATGTCTGATCTAAATAACGCCGAACACACGAAAACGAGCTGGAACACTGTCTTGCTAAAACCCTATATTATCAAAATTTGCTCCAAACTTATTTTTCTGGGTGGGTACAATTTCACTTCTAAGTGGCATTTCATAATTATCGCTTGTTAAATTTCTTTCTATAAAAAACGGTCCTATTAACCACCGACCATACATTTAGTTTTTGTGGTCTATGAGTATATGAGTTAATAAGTCTATGTGTCCTTATTGGTGCAGATTTACATTCCAATACACATACAGTGTAAATATTGCTTCGTATTAATTTTTGTTAATTAATTTTCGCAAATATTTTTTCAGCATTCATAGAATATGCTTAAGCCACACACCTTCTTAAAAAGGACAAACGGTGGATATATATCAGCAGCAGTCTAATGATCTTCTAACTACCATGAAAACGTATTTTAGAGTAAAGACTAAGCAAAAAGCAATACGGAGCAGAGGACGCTCACCAACTAGATGGACTGACGACCTGAAGCGTGTTAGCAATAACTGGATGCAAGCCGCACAAGACAGAGACATATGGAAAAAGCTGAGGGAGACCTATGTCCAGCAGTGGTCGCATACAGGTTGTTGATGATGATGATGATGAACCACCATGAATACAGAGCTTGGCCGCACAATAAACCAAGATTGGTATGCATGAAAAGCAATGGTATAACATGCAGAAAACCAGGTCCTAGGAAGAAAAGGGTTACCCAAAAGTACTGGTTAATTAAACGCTGAATGTAAGTAAGCCACAAGAAAGAAAAATCATGCATACAGGTTTATACAACAAAAGAAGATACAAAAAATTGTTGTATCTTATAAGCGGCTTAGAAGAGATGGGAAAGAAGTCCGCAAGAGAAATATAAGAAAGATAGAAACTAAAATGCTTAAAGAACTGTAATCCCGAACAAACTAGAGAGACAAGATATTTTTATACAAAAATCCATAGGCAAAAAAAAATAATTAAAACCAAGATTAAATCTTTGCAGTGAAGACGAAGTAAATATAACAGCTATTGAGAAGATAATGTTTAAGAGATGCATGAAATATTTTAAAGATATGCTGAGCACTGATGATGATAATGCTCTAGATAAGCAATTAAACTTTGACCGAATGAAGTCAATCCACAGACCTTACAGAAAACTAACGAGACAATGTAGAAATGAAAGAAAAACAAAGCGCCAAAAAATCTTCGCAGGGCTCTACGAATATGAAATAGAATACTTAACAAACAAAATCCACGAAATTAAAGCAAAAGTGTGAAAAGCAGAAACGCAGGAGTAAGGGAATAACAGAGAAAAACTAAAGTCAGGAAAAAATGGAGATAAATAATTAAGAATATAACGTAAGCAAAAGGAACTTATCCTTTCAAGAAATAGGATCTAGAAAGCTTTCGCGACTTAACTTTACATCGAAGTATACAGTCATTATAAATATGAAAAGAAAAGCCAATTCCTAAAGACTGGAATATTCCTTTCTTACTATTACACAAACAGGCGATGCGATTGAATGTGTTAATTACAGAGCGATGAACTTATTAAATAAAATAATATACAAAATACCCTCTAATATAATTTACATTATGGCTGATCCCATACTCTGAACAAATTCTGAATGAATATCAGTTTATTCAGAATATAAGTTTATTCAGACCTGGTCGATCAAACATAGGCCAGATTTCGTATTTACAAATTCCTAAAGAAATGTTAAATTTCAGAACAGCGTAATACAAAAGAAGTTATCTACGATCTTTAATGAAAATTAACCACAAATTTAGTTGGAAACACGTCTATTTTGACGTTTCAATTTCTACTTCGGAAATCGTTCTCCGAATATAAATATATCTAATTTGTATCTTCACCCTCACAAAGTAGGGCTGTCTGTGATTTATTGTAGAATGGCCTAATAAGAACAATACTCTATTGTTCTAAAGTAAAAATCGTATACGTACATATGTATATATATGTATATATATATATATATATATATATATATATATATATACATTTATATATATATATATATATATATATATATATATATATATATATATATATATATATATATACATATATATTTATATATCCTTGATATTTTTGTTAGTTTAATTTTGTATGAAATATTTTTTATTTTTATGCAGTTTTAGCAAGAATTATTTCACTCTGTCCATGCAGTTCTGAGAGATAACGTTTCAAATTAAAAAGTCCCCTTACTTTTGGAATCCTATATGTATTCTGTGCAGAGCCTTTTGTAATAAAATATGTTTAAAGGGTTTGGGTTGACAAATAGTCCTTTATCTCCCAAATTCGATTCTTTGCTATTTTTGGAGATCACGATAAATGTTTTCCAGTCATTCTGGGGACATACGTAGCCCTCACCCTAACCAAACATCACATCAGATTAATTAGAATTACCCGAAAAGTTAAGGAAATAAAACGGTGAAGATACTAAAGCGGAATTGTTAAATTTGTTACTGTCCACACTAACTTTCTTAGAATAAGGATGGAGATAATTTTAAACTAATCACTATTTTTTGTAAAACATCTATATTTGTATTATTAATAATGTTTATTGACCCTCATTATACAATATAAAATAATGTTTTAATATAATGTAAGTTTAATAAAATTGCTACTAAATTTAAAAGTTAAGTATTTGATAGAAATAAATAATTGTTACTAAATAAACAAAGAAAAAATTCCCCGAAGAACCATTTACACTATTAGGATTACACCTAGGGATTACACCCACTTATAATATTGAAAAATGGTTTTTATCATACTATCATACTAAATGAGTTGATTTTTTCGTATGTAGGTTTTATGTGTCTCGGGTAAACAGTTAAATATTTTCAGAACAAAGTCTGTAAAATTGATCTACAAGTACTAGGAATTTGTATATAGTTCTTTTAGTGCTGTATGTATGTAATTTAAGGATTTAATTAAATATTTATTTTACATGTGAAGCAAATTATATTTAACATACATACCTTTCTGACGGTTAAAATACCTGTTTGCTAATAAAGAAGTAAAGAAGAAGTTATAAATGCTGGTATGGTAAATGCTGCACAAGCAATGGGATGTTCTTTTATTATGAAAGCGGCAATCGGCTGCCCCACCCAAACCGAAGTTGACATTTTGGTGGATTAAATGACCAATAGATTAATCACTGGATTTATCCCTCTACGATAAAGAGAGATTTCACAAAAGTTAAAACTTATTGTAGTACAAGTCTATGAGCTTAAAGATAAGATAAGGATAATAAAGAATTTTAAGATCATATTAAACAAGTATTAAGAATTGTAAAAAAACACGATTGAATATGGACTTGGCGAGCGCAGTAAAACAGGAGAAAGGTTGGTAAAATTTTTCCAAGAAAAAGAAATATCGTAAAATCGTAACAAATCAAATAAACTATATCATGATAGGAAGAAGATACAGAAATTCTATTAAATTCACAAAGACGTATCCAGGCTGACGTAGCTTCTTATCACAATTCAATTGTTGCTGAATTCAGGTTAAATATCAAAAGTTGCTCAATACCATCACCCGAACAAGAATAAGTCCTAACGACACTGAAAAATGGACGAGCCTCTGGACCTACAGGTCTTTCCATTAAACTTTTTAATTATAGCCTGGACTCGCTACTAAAAGTACTTGCTTTTGTGTTTAATTTCTTTTTAAGAGGCGAAGAACTGGCATTCGAATGGACAAATTCTATTTTTGAACTTTACAAGATTGGCAAGATTCTAAAAGAAAGATTTTTAATTCAAGTTACGAAAGAAGAGAAGCAAAGCAGATTCTGTATAGGAAGGTCTTGTACTGACATCAACATGGTTTAACTAAAACAGCTTTAAAAGAAACAGCCAGAAACTTAAAAACAGATATGATATTCGTAGTTCTAAAAAAAGCATATGATAGCGTAACTCATAGTAAATTGTGGAGTGCAATGAAAGAGAATGAAATATTTAACCTGTTAATATACAGGGTGGTCCTTAAGTAATTGTACAAAAAGAAATAGTAGATTCTACACTTTAAAATATTACGATTTAAGCTAAATTGCTTTAATAAAATGTTGATATTAAGAAAGATACAGGGTGTTAAAGTGCAAATTAAAAATTTTATTTTTGGCTATAACTTTCATGTTTGTAAACATTTATGCATAAAAAATTACAACTGGGTACTTTTAAATATGAGAAATTATAATTTGATGCACACTTTGATGTAGCGGATAGAGGGCGCCACATATGCTACATATGTGGCATAAATTTGCACTTAACTTTTTTGCTCTTTGAGTGAACTGTATTTGTGATACAAAATATTAAAGATACGTTATTTCAACAAAAAAAAGGTATACCTGTTAATAACTTTTAAACTCAATAGTTTTCGAGATAATCGCATTTTACAAATCAGCTGCATATTTCTGAGTTAAGGCAATTACCCCAGGCAACGAAGGAAAAATAGACAAAAACATTAATAAATCTAAATTTTGGTATAAAATACCAATAACTAAAGTTAATAGTTAACGAAATATTAAATTAAATAAATATATCAGCAGGATAATTAATAATAGGATATGACAAAAAACAGAATAATAGGATTTTACATCAAACATTTTATATTTTATGTTAAATTAAAGTCGTAATCAAAACATTTTGTTTACAAACCAAATTAAGAAATAGTTAAACTAAATTACTAAACTTTTTGTTAAAGTAAGTGTTCGATATGTCTACCATTTTCATTAATTCATTTGTCAATATATTCCATAAAAATCATCTCATATTAAATAGCATCATTGGTTCTAAAGAAACTGTTGCAGTATTTATTTCTTCCCATATTTGGTTGCAAATGTTTATGGCATTCTTATAGACACGTTGTTTTAATACGCCCCATACACCAAAATCAAGCGGATTAAATTCTGGACTATTATGATAATGATGATAATATTATGAACTAACGAACTAATATTATGCTGAACTAAATTGCCTGTTTGTTTACTATATTTATAACAATATCGGTTATTAGGCCAACGATGATGTTTTTGTAAAAATGCTGAGTCTTTAAGGTAAGATTTGTAGCAAAAGTATTATGAAACAAGACACGTGTGTTATTTCATACCTGTGATTTAGTTTCCATTTGTCATAATAAAAATGGGTAAACAACAATTTACGTAATGAATAATAAGTATTATTTTGGGTTTTTTTATAAATTAAATAATTATATCAATATCTCACCAC
The DNA here is from genome assembly GCF_040954645.1 of Diabrotica undecimpunctata. Lineage (NCBI taxonomy): Eukaryota > Metazoa > Arthropoda > Insecta > Coleoptera > Chrysomelidae > Diabrotica > Diabrotica undecimpunctata. Next base: position 78,560,526 of record NC_092812.1, on the reverse strand, counting down.
ATTGCCAAGGAATATGACTGCCACGTCCAATCCAACGTTCAGAAAAGGTATATTTAACTATGTTCTCAACGCCTTCTCTCTAGAATGTGGTGGTGTACCATCTTACATAAACCATATATTTTGGTTTTTCAGCATTTTACAATAGGGAAAAAGTAAAACAACGCCAGTAGGTATAGAAATTTAAGGAGCGATAGAAAAGGGAAATTGTATACATGATGACGGCCAGCGTCTGAATACGGACACGGCACCTAAAGAAGAAGATGAAGAATATTTTCTCCAATAAGACATTTAGCAGCCATAACAAAAATTTTGTAATGTTACATTATCATCTTTGAGTTGTTTTAATAAGAATAAACTATGAATTATGCTTATCTACAGGTATTGAGTGCTTTACCGCACCAATATCACAACTAAGAATTATGAGGCAGCTGACTTATAAAATGCGATTATCTCGAAAACGGTTAAATTTTGAGGTTACTAACAAGTATACCTTTTCTTTGTAAAAATAATGTATGTTTAATATTTTTTAACACAAATAGAGGTAACTTTAAGAGCAAAAAAGTTAAGCGCAAATCTATGCTACACCTGTGGCATATGTGGCGCCATCTATCAGTAACATTAATTTATGTATAAAATTATAATTTATCCTACTTAAAAGCGTCCAATTATAAATTTTTGTCCAAAAATATTTACAAACGTAAAAGTTATAGCGAAAAATAGAATTTTAAATTTCCACTTTAACACCCTGTATCTTTCTTAATATTAACATTTTATTAAAGCAAATTGGCTTAAATCGTAATATTTTAAAGCGCAGAATCTATGGTTTCTGTTTGTACAATTACTTTAGGACCACCCTGTATATACAAATATAACAAGTATTGTCAAGATCGGGAAAATGCGGAAAACGCTTTCTAAAGAATTTCGAATTACTAAAGTATTAAGACAAGGGTGCGCAATAACTCCCACCATATTTAAAATTTATTTAAATTCAGTACTACGACGATGTGAGACGTATGCGCCATACCATCGATATATCTATAGATGACGATAACTTTTCACTTTGCACTTTGCTGACGACCAGGTCATATTGGCTGAGGATGAGCATGATGTAAGATATATGATCAGAAAGTTGGATGAAGAATATAAGGCTTGAGGTTTGACAATAAATATCGAAGAGAACAAATATCTAGTTTTTTAAAAAGCAGATCAACATAATCTAGTGATTGAAGTTAAAAATTACACTGTGAACTTAGAAATATTGAGTGATACAAGTATCTTGGAGTTACAATTACTAAAGTGGGCTCTAGTGAGATTAAAATTAAGAAACGAATTAAAAAGGTAAGCAAGTGATAAAATAACTAAATTGTGTGATGTGGAACATGTGTAAGATTCAAAAATCAAATTTTATAAGACTATCGTCGAAAGCATCGCAACTTATGAAGCTGAGGTTTGGCAAAGATAGAATATTTAGAAACGAATTTACTGTCAAGAGAAATTGGATTTTGATAACGTTATTGTGGGCTAACACTTCATGAGATACTGACTAACAAATGACGAGATACCGAAAAGAATGGGTATTGAAAAACCAATACTAATTGGCACCATTGAACCCAAAAGTTTTAAATGGTACGGACGACATGTAAGGAAGACAGGTTGTCAAAAAAATTGATTGGAGTATAGACCAGTACAGAGAAGAATATGACGATACCCTAGAAGAATATGTCATGAGAGCATTAGATAAGTAATGATTTCACATTTGGTCCCAGTTAAGATAGCCTCAAATGGGTTTGACAGAATGAAAAATTGATGTTTGTCAGTGTCGAAATTTACATTACAAATGAAACATACGCAATCAAAAGCAATAAGATATTTAAAAACTAATACTTAACAATTACCAAAAAAGAAAAAGTAAATAGTTTTAAAACAGTTTTTAAAAGTAAATAGTAAAATGTCAGTATAAATAATAAAGTTAAAAAGACATGTGTTGCAATCTGGCAACTGGTGTTTTAAGGGTTCTTAGACTATTGCCAAATATATCCGCTAACCTATCAAAGGGAAATTGCCAAAATAAAAATATTAATTCATTAATGTTTTATATAAGATTAAAATTGCAGAATCCATAACATAATATAATAAAAATGTACATTCTAAAAGAAGACTGGTGAGTTTAATATTAATTTTTATAATAGTATTAATCTTAGCTCTAGGTTTAATATAAATATATATATATATATATATATATATATATATATATATATATATATAGAGATATATATATATATATATATATATATATATACATGTATATATTACTACTACAGGTAACAGAGGACGGTTCATTTATACCATCGATGGTGACGTGGTTCGGGTGAAGGCTGGCATGGGAGTTAGCGTGCGGGGGTTTGGCACGGGGTTTAGCAAGAAGGTTGACGCGAACATTTCTGACAGTAGTATTTTGGACTTTTTGCAATTTCTATGGCTTCTCGGATAATTCTTGGTTTATAGAAGTGGATAGGGGCTATGGTTCTAGAGTTTTCAAAATCAATTTTGTGATCTGTATGAAGATGGCGTTAACCTAGAGCTGAAATTGAATCAAAATGGCGAACAAAAATGGAATGTTCATAAATACTATTTTGGATTCTACGATTTGTTTGGTCTATATGAGATCGAGGGCAGTGTCTTCGATTAATCTAACACGAGATGAAAGTTGTTCTTGAAGGGGGGGGGGTAAATATTGTCTTTATTCCTCTTGATTTAGGAATTTTGTCGATTTGGTCAGTGATACCTTTGATGTAAGGAAGTAAAGCTTTCGTATGATGGGTGTCTGAGTCTTTGGGTTAGGATTAAGTGGGATATTGATAACTCTGGATGCTTCTATTTATATATACGCAAAATACGAGAAATCTGCTCGAACAAAAACTATTGTTAATGAAGAAAATGAACTAAATGTAATCCTTAGTATCGCTGAGATTACGCATATTAGTACCAGGAAATCGTAAATGCTTTTGAAATTAGTGGTCATAGTGTAGGAAAAATATTAAAAAAGAAGAACATGCATCTATATCGTGTACACTTGCACCAAGAGCTTAATGAGGATAACTATAATAAGAGTTTCGAATTTTGTCGGTGGGAGCAGGAACAAATTCAGAATGATGCCTATTTCTTCGAATACAATTTATTTGAAGGTGAAGCTAGTTTTCACAAGAATAATATTGTAAAGCGACATAATTTTTACTATTACTAAACTTTTAATTCAAACCACCTTAAACATACGTGTGAGAATGTGGACATGAAAGGAAAAAAGCAAGAACGTTGCCTCCATGATTTCCATAGTTAAACAAGCTAGATTTTATTTTCTGCAGCTAAATAAAAATACGGTGCATAAAACACTAGTTACTAAACTAAAGAAGGTACAAAAGTGAGAATTAAAAATAAATGTAAGTCCCTTTTTTGAATTGTTGAAAGTTGATTTATTAATGGGTGAAAAATTTAGATTTTCTATAATGATTGTGATGCGAGTACCAAAGTATTATCTTCACAGTTTAATTTTTAAAGTCTTAGCTAATGTGTCTTTTTATTAATATTTTGTCCACCGACAATCTTAACTACTCGGGTATTTTGATATCTTATTAAGTATCAACAAGCTAAGGATCAGTCTAGATTATTTTTATTATTATACTTTTTGACGGCCAACCTAATAAAATTTCGCCTAATTTCGTTTTAAATTAATTAAAATAATTTTGGCTCAAAAAAAACTCATGAATTAAAGTAGTTGGGCATAGAAACTGCTTAATGAGTAATAAATTGTCATAAAATAACATTTCAGTAAAATACCAAAATACAGGGTGTTCCATTTAAGAAAACTCGTATAGACAAATACTCATTCCGAATTTCGACCAACCCTGTATATTAAAATGAAATATTTTGCTATTAAATATATGTTAATAATTTTATACAATAGTAGACTATATTGAACTACATCATCTTTTGAATATAAATATATTTTTTGATGTTAAACCTCGACAATTCTACAGGGTATTAATTTTGCTACAAAATTAATAAAAAAAACGTACCTATCTCTTAAACTACTTTAACTACTATCGAGAAGAGGTCAAAAATGGAAAACTATACAAGGTGATTCATAAAAAAAGATAAGTTTGTTCCACTCTGATATTATACGTAGCCCTGTATATTTGAAAATATTTTTAAAGTATTCTATAGGGTCCTATCTATGCTGCAAATTTTACTTAATTAAATTATTTTTTTACGATAATAAACATATATAGAATAAACCAAGGCAACAAAGATTTAAAGACAAATTGTTCACGAATAACTTTTTAATTATTGGCTTGGGTCGAATTAAAAAATTCCAAATTCTTTTTTGTGAAAATTTGTTTAAGTATATTTATTTTTGTTTGTTTTTATGCTTTATAATATGTTGGTTCTGTAAAATATGTAAAATGTGATAATACTGCAAATTTAAATATTTACTGCAAAAATATATTTTAAATTTTAAGATAATATACACACAGAGTTTTACTTGGTAATTTGGAGATTACTGTCATTGATCTGTTTACCAATTTTCAGCTTACCAATTATTACTATATATCTGTTAAGTTGTTGGCAGTTTGAAGAAAGTGTTATTAAAAAATGTATGATTCAGACCACACCCTGTAAAAGATAATAATGGTGCAGTCCCTAAAGCTGAATAAACAATGTGAGAAGACAGCGAAGCACGAATTTTATGTAAATGTTCATATTCAAATATTAGCTCCTCTAATTAACTCAGACCTAAAAGCTATAAAAAATTCGAACTCCACATGTAAGGCAATTATAAAGCTTTGTATGATGCGAATGGAAATTTCGGCGCCCTTCAACTTTTAAACAAGACCTGATATGCCATCTATGACTGTCAGAATAGGGAATGTCGTTTGTCTGATGTATTCGTTTATTTGGGTATTTATTGTGCAAACTCTACAATCCTTATTAAAAAAAGCTTCATCTCAAAGCTTTTATAATAAAAATAGTATCACTTGATTTATTTGAAATATCAAAATATGTTGTGGCCACTTAAAACTGAGGTTAATAAAGAATTGTTTATTTGACTGATGTCTTAACATATCTAGATGAAATACTGCAGAGGTCTAGATTATTATTTAGAAATATTGAAAAAGTCCACAATCACATTAAACATACATTTATGAATCAATGTCTAAAGCACTAGGAATTAAAAAATGAGAAACAACATGATGAATAGGTTTTGATTACTTAAGTGTTTTAAAAATATCTTTATTTGATACTTATTCTATAATTTCTGGTGAATTTAGTAAAAGATGAATTTTAACAGCAGTTAGGAATAAGTCATCTGTAGAGTAAATAGGAATTAAATGTGGATTGTTCAGAAGAAGAACCTGTTAATTAACCCTAAACTCTTTGGCTAAACACAGATCTAAGGGAAATATCACTTTTGTGCAGACACTTTACTTTATTCTAATCTCACACACCTAAGATGGGTTTAAATATGATTTCTTCTATTAGAAAAACTGCTGCCAAATAAATAAGCACCAGATGTAAAATGCAACTAACAAATCTTAATTGTTACTTGTGACTTATTAAAACAAGCGATTCAGTAATACACTATGTATAAATATTTAACTAAAATGCAAGGAAATGAAGGCAATCTTTTATGTGTAAAATGCAAAAATGTAATTAAAATGATTTTAAAAGAGTGAATGAAAGCATTGATGTATAATTATTTTTAACTAATAGGTTTTTGCAAAGAGGGTCTTTCTTTTGATTATATGCGACATCTAGACATCATAACTAACCACGCATAAGAATTTTCAGCGAAACGATATTTATTGTCTATTGTTTATTGATAAAATTAATAAGTATATGGTTTGATAGTGGACAGTTTTTTAGGTAAGCAATTTGATTAACTATGAGGGAAAACTACATTAAGAACAGAGTATGTTGATTTCAAAAACTTTTACTGGAAAAATACCCTGTCAAACATATAGCAAAAAGCATATTGAAGGGGTCAATAGATCTAAAGTACAGAAAAAAAAAACAAGTAGACGGTAGCCCAGAGTCATAACTGGCTTCCTTACTGGACATGCATCAGTTAAGATGCACCTGCATATAATGTGACTGTTGTCATTGAGATTTAAGTAGCAGACTCCATAGCAACAGACCTGAAACCGACACCTTGTGTACCATGTATCTTGCATGATTGATAGCCATTAGATTGTAGTGGAAAAACAATTTTCGGAGACTATGTAGTGACTCCAAAAACCTATGGTGTCTATCCTCTAGACCTATATAAGCTGCTGATACGTGGTTTCAGATTAAAAAAATGGGTGTCATTACCGAATGGAAGATGTACAATGAGCTAACTGTTTGCAAGTACGACCGATACCGAACAGACGGCTTACGCAAAAATAATACTGACGCCCTGGATGTATATTTTTAATATCTTATCTCATTTGTTATGAAAAATTATGTATTTTTTCCATCTCATTCATACTTTTTACATCTCGTGTTAAAATATCATATATTCGAGTCAATATATTCATTTTACAAAAGATATAGATTGGGTAGAAAAGTTCTCAGTAAAGTGTAACACGATCTAATCAATTTTAAACAAAATTTCCTGAAAAGAACATGCTAATATTGGATAGTCATTAAACGAAAAACAAACATATCGAGGGTAGGTAATAGACGTTTTTGTTATATTGATGTTTTTTACATGATTTACAATCGAATTAGTAACAAGAATTTTATTGACTGGTACAAAAGATAGAAAAAAAATGAATGCGAGATGGAGCACTGCTGAAAAAATATGACAAACAGATAAAAGAAAATAGGAAACCGGTAATATACGGTAAGAAAAGCATATAAATATCTATGCAATTTAAGAGAAAGATACAAACTTCGAACAAATATATGTAAAACTCAATAATGGTAGATTATCAGTGATCAAGAGAAATAAAATCAATCTGGAAAAACTATTTCCAAACTATTTTAGGGACGCAAGAAAATGAAGAGCGTATGGACATTGAGGGAGACACCTAAACTATAGAACCCCCGATGATACAAAAAGTAAATCAAGCAATACGAGCACAACAGAATAACAGGGCTCCAGATATTACAAACGTCCTCTCTGAACTATATAAATCAGGTGGCGAACATCTAGTAGAACAAATGCAAGCGCTCATAAACCAGATTTTAAATGATAAAAATATCCCTAGGGACTGGAAAATCGGCATTATATGCTCAATCTATAAAAAAGATCCACAACTGGCAAGATATTCGCAATGAAAAAATTCTAGACAAATCGTGGTAATACGACATTGACGTCCATAATATACTATCTTTCAAATTACTAACGTTAGTCGAGAATCATCCTACAGATCAAACGTATATAAAAGATGAAATTATTAAGTCATCAGGTAGATGTGTGCTTAGAATGACACTATACCATTGTGAATTAAAATCCTTAAGCTAATATAAAAACAAGTAAATAGTAAAGTTGCAAGAAAAATCCAACACTTAACTTAAGTGACGTAAAAGTACTTTTCAATAAGGCATTGAATAATGTTACATCTCATTCCTGGAAAAATGCCATCAACCATGCAGATTGCATTATATCCAAGACGTGGGAACTAGATTTTATTGTGGAGCAGCAGTTAGAACCTCTAATTAATAATTTAGGTGACGATAAATCTTCATTTTCGGATACCGATAGTAATTAAGTTGTTAATTGGGAATAAAGGTTATCTACTTTTGTCACATCATATTTTTAATTTAAAACCTTTAATTTAAAGAAACTATATTCATACTATATAATATAATCAACAGTATATGCGTTTTCTGTCGAAGCAATCTTCAGTTTTTAAATTTCTGGCGGTCATTGCATCTTCGACATCTCTCCATGACCGTCTTGGTTTACCTAGTTTTCTTCTAGTGGGCGGAGTCCATTTTTCTATCTTTTTTGGCTATCTATTTTCAGGCATTCTCTGCAGGTGTCCATACCAGTTTAGTCTTTTGGCTTCGATAGTATCTATTATGTCTAGGTCAATTTCCATTTCTCTTCTAATGTCTACGTTCCTCACGTTCCTATCAAGTCGAGTGTGCAGGAAACATCGTCTCCAATAGTTTATTTCCATTTCCTTAACTTTTGATTTGTTTTTTGATTGATTGCCAAAGTTCAGCGCCTTGCAATCCAATACTTTCTATTATTGTTTTATAAATTCTTCTTTTATTTTCTTTTGTTATTATATTATTCCACAATAGTCTGTGTAGCTGTCTAATGGCTGATCTTGCTTAGCCAATCCTAGATTGCATTTCTTCGTTACTCCCTGCTTTTAATGTTATTTGGACTCCCAAGTATTTAAAGGTTTCAGTTGATTTTATAGTTCCCATTTCAATTTGTAGGCTTTCTGATTTTTCTTCTGTGACTAAATACTCGATTTTTTGTATATTAGTTGTAAGGTGTACTTCTTCTCCAGTTTTCTAAGATCATAGTCTATATCGCTCTCGTCTTCAGCTAGAATGGATTGGTCATCAGCAAAGTGTATCGTGTATAATCTCTCGTCTTCGATTGGAATGCACATATTACAGCATTTTCTTCTCTACACTGAGAGCGTCTCATTCAGATATATTTTAAAGAGTGTAGGTGCTGTGCAGCAGCTTTGATTGAGACCCTTACTAATAGTAATTTCCCTAGTTAATTTGTTTTCAGTTTTAATGTTTAGCCTCATATTTTTATAAAGCTGTTGTACTGCTTTTAAATTTTTTGTTTATTCCTTGCTACCCAGAGTATTGAAAGTAGTACACTATTGTATGCCTTTATCAGATCTATAAAGAGTACATGAGTTGTAAGGTTGTGGGCTAATCTTTTTCAATAACTGCTTTAGAGAAAATATGCTGTCTATACAGGGTCTGCCTGCACGAAGGCCATTTTGTTCTTCTACATTTGTCATCTCTTTTTCAAATTTTATTTCTTGAGTCTTTATAGTAAATTATAGTGAAGATAGTATAAATATAGTGAATATATATATATATATATATATATATATATATATATATATATATATATATACTTAGTTCCCTATAGTTTGAACAGTTCTTTCTATCTCCTTTTTTGTAGATGTTGTTAATATGTGCTTTTGTTCACTCCGGTTGTAAGTCCACAGTATATTTTAATTATCATAGTTCCGTTATTATAATCTCAAATAGAATTGTAGTTTTTAATATATGGTTTTTATCGCATTCATAGCGAGGATTGCATTTTTTTTCTTGAGTGGTGTAAATCGAACTTGTGACGTTGGAGATTTTAACACGTAACCATCTAACTATAGCGTCTTTTGTGAAGCAGGGAATAATAACAGGGAATTAGTTTACTTCTTCTCATAGAGCTTAAATTAACATTTAAATGCAACAATTAAACTGGCAAATACGTATATAGGAGCATTTACACAAACTGAAAAACTACTACAAAATACTTAAGGTATTAGATAAAATGAATTTAGAAAGATGCATAAATATCTCCTGCTATAGCAATAACACAAAGGCTATTGAAAACGGCGGAAGTGAGATTACTGAGAAGAGTGAATTATTGTAAATATGCACAGAGATTCAGTCTGGAGGACTGAAGATATCAGAAGAAAATGTAACTAAAAATATATAATCAAGCGGATACTTTACAGTCAAAAGAATGAAAAAATCACATAAATAGAGTGGAGGTGTCAAAATAGCAAGAGATAAATCACTACACGGTAGAAGAAGTATCGACCTACCTCGCAAGGGATAAAATGACAATCTTTCATAGAGGTATCAATAATTTGCAAATGAACAAGCAGAAATCTATATAGAAAAGAAGAAATAGATCATATTGTAATATTTATTGTATATTTTAATAAAAAAAAAGTGCGAGTAATACTTTAGTGAAGTATTATAATTTACCTTTACATTTTTGACAGTGTACTTACTGTGCACATAACTTACAATTAATATCCACATATTTGACGATCGAAGTATCATTTGCATTGGTTAAACGTTCAATTAATAAGGGTCAAACGTGTTCAGTGTAGGAAACACAGTGCCACTATCAATCGCTATCTATTATTGATACCGTTTAGTAAGCTACTACTGGCATTAATTTATATAAATAGCTGCAATCTCTGTTTATCTGTCGTATAAACCAAACGACAATTAAGTACTCTGTTAGTATCCTACATGTTCTAAGTACTTTAAAACTTGTTTGTTAAGGGAGGCGTCCTGGAAATGTTGGGTAATAGGCCATGCATTGGCACGGAACAAAACAAATCTATCCCATTAATTATTTATCTTCTATTCAAGTATTTCGGCTTCTAATAATAATTCTAACAGTAGGGGAATTTTTAGCTAATTGCTATACAAATAAATGTAGTCCAGCGTTTCACGGTTACACCGAAAATCGTCGTATACTGGACAAGATTTATTAGATACTAGCTGACCAGACGAATTTCGTAACGGCTTTGATTTAAATAATGTATAAAAATTAACAGAAAAAGAACAAACAAAATACACAAACATATTATGCATAAAAAAAGTTGAATCAATTTAATGCTTTCTGATAAACAATATTTTTATTTTTTTGCGTTGCGCAACATGGAAACTGTAGAATAAAATCCTACTGATCCTACTTTTAATTGTAAATTGTTAGGTGGGAGTCCAGGCAATTCCAATAAATTCAAAAACTCTGTAGGATGGTTGACTACGTCATGCTGATTTATAACTGTGTCAACTGATTGAAAAGAAAACTTTCCTGAAAGAAAATTTAGAATGGTCCCATTCAGATTAACGACCTCTGTATTTTTTGCCGCTAATATTGCTCGTCCAATTATGGTTTTTGAACTGGCGAGCTATGTCCGTAAAAAAAAACAAGCTGAATAAGCTCGATCCAGCAAATGAATAAGAAATTTACTAGAGAAAGTAAAATGATAATTGTAAACATCACTAATATGCACAATGCACAATACACAATGCACAATGTACAATGCACTATGCTTAATATATATATATATATATATATATATATATATATATATATATATATATATATATATATATATATAATGGCTATATACCCCAGCGTGAAGTTAAACCGCGAATGCTTTCTAGATCCTATTCCCCCTTTTGTTTATGTTAACTTCTTGACGATATTTCTTCATTTTTTCCTGTCTCTAGTTTTTCCTTTTCATTCTCTGACTCCTGCCATTTGAAGGTCTTCTTCAACTTGCAGGCACTTTGATCTTGGTCTTTCCTTTCTCTTTCTTCCTCTTGGATTCCATTTTATCATTGCGTATGTCACTGCTTCATCTGATCGCCAAATGTGACCTAACCATTTAACTCTGCATTGCTTTATTTTAGTCACGATGTCTTCCTTAAGTTCTTCCTTAATATTTACATTTGTTCTGCTTCTATATTGATTTTGCTCTGTTCTGATCGGTCCCAGTATGGTTGTCATAATCTTTCTTTCCGTTTTTCTCAAGTCTTTTTCATCTTTTTTGACCATCGACATTGTTTCTCTTGCATATAATAATATTAACCTAATTATGGTATTATAAATGTTCATCTTAGTTTTTTTAGTCAGTATTTTGCTTTCAAGTAATCTTTTGTTTGCAAAATAAGCTTTATTCGCTGATAATATATTTTATTTTATTCGGACTACCTTTCTTTAGTTTATGTAACTCGTAGGTATTTGAAGTATTCTACTTTTCAAACTTAGAACTTCCTATTTTGATTTTTTTCTTTTATTGGCTTTTTCCCTAATAGTAATATTTTTGTCTTTTCTTCATTTAAACTTAGTCCCATTACCTCCCCTTTCTCTTTTATTTCTTCTAGCATTTCTTTCATTATTTTCCTTTTCCTTGCAATAATAGTAATATTGTCTACATATGCGATGCGATTATTTGACTACCTTTTTTTCTTAGATGTCCTTTATTCATATTTCGTAGTACATATCCTAAGGCTAGACAACCATTGTTGATAAGGCGTCTCCTTGTTTCGTCTCTTTATTTATACTAAATTCCTCTATCTCTCCCCATTGTGTCTTTATTCTAGTTTTTGTAGTTCAAATTGTCATTTCTAATAATTATCTGAGTTTATGTAAAATTTAATTTTCTAAGTGCTATTATTAATCCTTTCCTTTTAATTGAATCAAATACCTGTTTGAAGTCTATGAATAATATTTCTAATTCTAATTTATATTCGTTTGCTTTTTTCATTATTTGTTTTATTGTGTGTATTGAATCTTTTGTAGATCTTTCTTCTATCAATCTGTGAAAATTGTGCACAGGTTTTGGAGGGACAAAAGGCTTATTAGGTGAGAAAGACAAGAGACCGACTTTGTTCTCATCCCTACTTCGTGCCGTTTACTGGATTAGAACTGACACTGGTGGACGTTTGGTGGGAATAACTGATCTACTGATAATTGCTCAGTTATTGATTAACCTTAAATTGATTGTATTACTAATATGGCTATTGGAACATGAAGGTTTTAGTGATAGAAAGATGACAATTAAGAGTTGTATTGTTTAATGCCACATCATAGAAAAAATAAACATAAGTAATGTTACCAACAAAATGTTTGGAGTGGATCACATTCATCTCTTGGCATGAGGCATGAAAAATATATTATGATCGGAACGAAGCGAATACTAGCAGGGAGAAAAACATACCGGAGATGTCATAGGCTAATGAAGGACAAGAACTTATCCAGAAATAAAAAACTGAAAATATACAGAGTTACAATTAGACCAGTATACGTACGCAGCTAAGACGAAGTGCCTCACAGAGAAAGATAAAGAAAAATAAAGAATATTCAATGGAAAATTCCTCAGAAGAACTATGGGATCTATAAAGATGAAAAATAGAGGAATGAGAAGAAGACTGAACTATGAACTAAGAGACATAATAAAGGGAAAAATATAGTTACATTTATTAAAGCGCAGAGATTGAGATGTCTATGACACATAGAGAGATGGAAAATGACTTTCTGATTAAGAAGGTCACCAGATAGAAGCCAGAAACTAACAGACTAAGGGGAAGACTCAGAGGGAGATTAGAAGAACAGGTCATGATAGGTATCAAAATCCTGAAAGTAAGAAACTGAATCTATGCACATAATGAAATGAGTGGAAGAAAATTGTAACGAAAGCCAAGTCATACAACAAACTCTGACAATGCATAAGAAGAATGCGAAATAATTCACCATAATAAGCAAATGTACGAGTTCTAAGTAAGAGCGGTAAACATTTCATCAGGAATAAAAGATCTTGATGATAATGATTAAAACAGCCAAGAGCTTTTTAAACGGTCTTAGGAACATGCTCGTCAACTTATCTTTATGTAGCAATATACGAATAAGAATTCTTAGATGTTACGTATTTCGTGTTATCATCTACGGAATAGAAAGGTGAAGACTTACAGAAGATGCCATAAAACGGTTGGAGGCATTTGAAATGTGATGCTATCGACGTTTTCTATATATACCACACAACTAACTTAACTAGTCTCTAGAGGCTAAGAAAAGGTAAAGAAATTATTAACACCATAAAGAACAGGAAATTGGTACAGTTAGGCCAAATTATGTGTATTTATAAAAAAAGACTTCTACAGTTGATTCTACAAGGCAAGATTAAGGGCAAACGAGGACTGGATGCAGACGTATATCCTGGCTAGCTAATCTTAGGAAATTGACTGGTCTAACGTCAATTTACCTATTTCGAGCAGATGTAAATAGAATAGGTTGGGTCAAAGTGGTCGCCAACATCACTAGAAGTTGGGCACCTTTGGAAGAAGAACTGAAAGAACACAACTTGTGGCATAGAAGATATAATTTTGAATTATACAAACGATAAAAAGAAGATATCATACAATTTATAAAGATAGGACGTCGCTTGGACTTTTAATCTCATCTCAAACTCTTCGTATTTTTTCTTCCACAAATTTCTAGTATTCAGATTGATTTTGCTCTAAATTAAACCACTTATTATACTGTATCATCTTATTTTAAGATCAAAAAATATTATATGACAGTTTGTTTCATTGTTCATAAAGACAACCTTACTCTTGGGTATATTATTTGAATTGTAAGTGTAGTTTTAACGGTATATAAAATGTGCTCCACATAAAACATTTTAAGAGAAAAACGTGATTCTCTTTTAGTCATTACAGATTTCAGAAAAGTTAGAGCACATTTTAAAGCTGCTATTACCAACATTGTTTTAAGCAATTCCTTTATAAAAGCGCCTGAATCTAGAGATAAAACTAACGTTCAACATTCCGCATATTTACAAAAACACGTGAAACTTCAAATTGAAACATAACAGTCGTAATCTACCTTTCTAAAGAATTTAAGTAATTTAATTAATTAAGTTCTTGTACATCTAAATACCACTGTCACTTGTTTTAATTATAAATTTAATTAGTTCCTCTGCAGTGTCTGAAAACAATGTAATTTAATTAGTATTTGCCACATATTGCAACTCGCCTGAACTTGTTAATTGGTACCGTATTGGGAAAGAATATCAGAGGAATTGGAAGTTAAGGCAATATTCACTGACTTTATTTTTCGATGTATAATTTTCCAATAAAAGTTTGATTTTTAGACTTTCTGTAACTTATTGAACTTTAGGTGATCAGGACGTTGATCAGAATTTGCAATAGGGTTACCACTTACATAAACTAAATTGCTTTTCAAGAAATCATAGTAAATAAAAGCTCAAGATATCTCAATATATTGTAGACACATCGAAAAATAAGCTGGCCATGGAGTCCCATAAATAGACGGTAGTAGGCTAATCATATCATAATGCTAAGTAATTTGACAATTATGGTGTAACATTGTTTATGTAAAGCTTGCCTGGGTCCTTAATAAATAGATTTCGGAAAAATAAGTTAAAATTTTTATGTTTTAATTAATAAATATAAATGTTTAAATTAAACATAGCAATAATTGACGATTATTACTTCTATATAGACGTTCAAGTAAATAGCTAGATTCAAAACAGTATGCATTAAGACTACAACTACAAATAATGGTGTGATCATAATAAATGTTAATGGCGAATAAATACCGGGTACATAAAACCTTCACTTCTTTCGTGCCTCTATAGAGACGCGGGATTCGCCTATCCACGCACAACGAAAGACCACAAAACACATAAAAAAATTCAAACAAGAGTTTGACGATAGACATTCACTATATGGAGCACCACTACACGAAGAGTCTAGACTATGATCAAGGCCTAAAGACAATCCTACTAGAGCCACCTGACGACTACCCGCTGCTTCTTCTTCACGTGTCATATCAAAATTGTCCGACGTTGGCGATTACCATTGCAAAAGCTTCTCGATATTCTGCCACATAGAATAAATAATTGTCCTGCATTTGGTATCTGAGTCCATTCACGAATTTGTTTTAATCAAGAAACTTGTTTTCTTCCTACACTTGTTTGACCTTTCATTTAACCTTTAAGAATTAGAGTAATATTCCATTTAGATATCCCGTTAATAAATTACATTCTAATTAAGACATTTTCTGATTTTAACAGTTTTTAGCGATTCTCTAAAGGATCTTTAAGGACTCCCTTTAGTACACCTTTGTTAGTTTTCCTTGCCGTCCAAGATATTTTTAACATCGTATATTAATCCACATTTCTAATGGGTCAACTCAGTTTATGCTTGATACTTTTAAGGTCCACACTTTTGCCCTATACAGAATACAGACCAAACATAGCACTTAATCATTCTTTGTCTTAGTTCTAAACTGAGATGGTTTTTACTAAAAAATGTCTTCATTTTTGTGTGTTTGTTGTCTTATCTGTTTCATATGATTTTATAAGTCGACGTTGATCCATAAATTTTAATATTATCTTCTATCATTTATTTACTTTCGTGATAACGTTACTTCTATAATTAATATAATGTTTATGTAGATTTCATTAACTTTCTGTGCGGATTTTAAATTCATTCCATACTTCCTCTGGATATTCTAGTTGTTTGCCGATGTTCCTTATTTTAGTGTTAATTTCTTGTTTAATTTTACCTTTTATGCTCAAATCGTTAAAGTTACGTACATTGGTTTTTGTTGCTGGATTAGTTTCAACCTTAGTTTAATATCTGCCACAAGGGGTTGGTGATCAGATCCAATATCTGCTCCTGAAAATGTAGTGATTTTTTTGAAGGCGTTTCGGAAGCACTCACAAAGTATATAATCTATTTGATGTCTTGAAGACATACGGTTGCTGTCATAAACAAATGGGACTTTCCAAGCATATAGTCGTCGCTTGAGTAGTTTATACTAGGTGTTTGTAATGATCCTGTTGTTTTCCATAGGGACCATAAGGACCATACAATTTGTGTCGATCTTTTCTAATTTTTGCATTAAAGTCGCCTATAATTCACAAACATTCATATTTATTCGTAAGATGTCTGATATTTGATTATAGATTTTGTCGACTTTATGGTCATATTTCCTGTCTTCAGTCGAGATATAGATTTTAACTATATTGGTTGTAAATAGTTGAGTCATACCACTCTATCCGAGACTGGTACGAAGCTGGTTACATATTTATTCAGTTCTGATTTTACCAATATACGTATACAATTTTTGTAATGCGGGTCTTGTGTGCTGCTACTGGAATAATTATAGTATACTGCCATCCTTTTTACAAGTTTCTGACTCTGACTGTCTCAATTCGCTAATTCTGAACAGATCTATTTTTATTGTTTTTATTTTTTTAAACTGCGTTGTCAAGTTTTTCAGACGCAAATAGGCTTCTGATATTCCATGTACCAATTTTTAAATTAGATTTTTTATTTGTCCGATTTCTTCAAGAGGTTTTTACATGTTTACGACCTGAAACGCCTCGTGACATAATATGTGTCATCTCTTCTGTCTAATTTTAGCTTTAGCTTTTTATGAATAGAAACGTCCTTTAATTAAAGTGTAAATTCCGTTATGATTTTTCTCGGGTACTCTAAGATTCTTTAATGCAGTGGTTCCCTACTTCGCCAAGATTATCCTGGCGACATACGCCTGATGTGGAGAACATAAAAGTCACTAAATAGACTAAGAACAGGTGTTACCCTGGTGGAATAGGATTGACGCACAGGATTCTTTATGAGAATGCGGTGAAGTTTAGAATATGGAACGCCTACTGAAGATACTCTAGCAGACGCACCTTCCAAGACTTGTGGCATACCAGCAAGAGTAAGAGCAAGGCAGAGAAACTTTAAACATTTGGATCCGGATACTAAAAAGTAAGTAAGAGCGATAATGTTGTATCAATTATTTACTATATATGCAGTATTTATTAGAAAATACTCCAATTTTGTTACTTTTATTTAAGTTATATACTTTAAAGTCTAATATCTGGTCTAGATTATACAACTATATGTATCATACTCATCCAAATTCAAAAGGTAAAAAGATATTTGCTAGTTTAAGAATTATTACTCTAATATTTTATTTTCAATTAATTGTTATCAATATGTAAAATTGAATGCATTTAACATCGAAAAGTGTACATAGGTCATTTTTATTACTACTGCCAACCGTAAATTTTGGGCTAAGTATACATTAAATATTTGTGTATCATTCGTACAATAATTTAAAGTATTAAGAATTAATTATATTCTATTAGGTTTTATTCCTTATGTAATCAATTTGTTATAACATTCTTTATGATTTTTATTACATTACTGACAAACCACTTTCTTATTTTTGTTAGAGAAATACCCAAAACAGTTTAAATGTGTTTTAGACTGTTTTGTAATTGTTAAAATTGTGTTTTAAAGGAATTAAATAATCAGGTAAAGTAAATACGATATTAATTAAAACAGACGAATTTTTGGGACCCGGTCAGTAATTTTACGGCTAGCATAGAAATAAAGATAAACATTTGTAATTGATCCCTTCCCGTATTACCCACATGAACGCAGGTGTGGCTTATTACTTTTTTAACGTATCTTATTGACCACTACCGATGTGTAATTGGTCAAATTTTTGGGAAATGTTTACGCTTGTAACGGCTCTGGCAAAAATGCATTCTCAGATAAGAAATATAATTTTTATTATTTATTATTATTATAATTTATTTTATTTTTAATATTTTTGTGCAAAAGGTAGGCTTGTGTTTTAGGTAGACAGTAGGAATAAGTTCTAAATACATAATAAAGATGACTTTTTGGCGACCATTTGAATGTGAAACCAACGAGAATCACAAACGTTTGTCGCTTTGTCTACGAATATTATCAGGACAACAAAGTTCCAACGTTGGAAATGCTTCAGAAGTTGAAAATATATCTTGATTACCTTTATAAATCCCTTGATACATTGAGGCGTGCTTTAATAGAATGCAGATTAAGTTATAAAAAAAGCGAATGGTAATTACGAAATCTACAAGGATTGTGATACATAAGCATACAGAATTATTTCCGTAAAATAAAGGAATGCCGAGATGAAAAAATACATTGTGTATCTTGATATAACGTGGTTTGATACCTATGATATAGTGCATGGCTAGATGGATGATAGCTAAAAGTGTTGTTTGAGTCCTCCTTGGGAGTAAATGGGAGAACTGCTATATAATATAGAAGACAAGAACAGAAACATGCTCACGAATAAAATTGAATAGCCAGAATGTGCTAAAAGTCTTACATAAAATTTCGAACTAAAAATTAAAATTAAACCGTACACTAGACGCTATACCTCCTGAAAAAATGCCTAATAAAAAACAGAAACAGAGAAAGCCGAGACATTTGCAGAATATATTTCGACAGTATTTAGTCGATTTACCATTTTAGAACAAACAATCCACATCCTATGGTCATATATTCTGTTAATAGTATAGCCTTCTTTAAATATATAAATTAATTTTACAATTTTCTGCTTCATTACGCGAAGCAAATGCATTTTCCATAAAAGTGTGTGCTAATAAAATGATTGCACTGAAAGATATTACATGTACGATATAAAACATTTTTCAAAGTCGTGTCACAAATATCTAAAGCGGATTTGTATACAAGAATTTCATTCTTTTGAATCAATTCAATTTGTACTGCTACGACATTCTTACATATCTTGAATCGATGTATCCGGAATTTGCATCAGATGTTATGTTTATATCCGCAACGCTCCTTTTCATTTTTGATGGTGACAGAGTGGGATTATATATTTTGACTATAGACCCGTCTCATCGAAAAACAATGAAATAAAATAAGAGCGATTCTCGGGATTTACATTTTACGGCAAAGGAAAAAGATTTGAAATTTGGCATTTTCATTATCAACTCAATATCCTTTGTTGCTTCAAAAATTATACTTATTTATAAATATTTTAAAAAGTACTCAGAGTAGATGTAAAATATCTATAAAAAGAGTTGCGATAGAATAACTATGCTTCTAACGTTAGCAAGCGATCTATGTATACGTCCAAAAATAGTTAACCGCAACATTGATCAACAGCGAGAATCAAAATATTATAGTTATTCTAAACAATTAATAAATTACAAAATCCGACAACAAACCAATATCTAATAATTGAAAAACTTAGCTGGAAAACCATACATTAGAATATAAACTAAACATTAATTGCTCGTGAAAAGTCTTCTAGATCAATTCGAATATATGGTGTTCCTAAAATTTATAAATCCGGTATACCACTACGTCCCTTTATCAGTGCACCTAACTGTAATATGCAACCATTGGCAAAATACATGGCCAAAACCCTTACAACCTCTCGTCGAAAATGTCATATGTCACATCCTTTGTCAGAAACTTCTTTTATTTTATCGAACTTCTTAAACAATATCTTATCTTACCCTCAGACAATCTATTAAGTTTTTTACAGCATTTTAATGTTTACAAACTTTTTTTTAGACTAAATATTGTGAAAATTAAAAATAATATCCAGCAAGACCCCTTATCTAACATTAAACATTACATTTCCAACACCTATTTCATCGTCAAAAATAATTCTGCAAGGCAACTCAAAGGTGCTCCATTGGTCTCTTCAGATTCTTCAGTAAATACTAATATATTCACGAAAGACTTCGAGAAACGAGCTCTATCCTTGTTAATGCTCAATCCCATATGTTAATTGCGATATGTTGATGATATTTTAGTCATTCATTTCAAGATATTTTTACTCTGTTACCTCGAAAATCATATAAATAGGAGAATCCATAAACGTTTATTTCCTTTGCAATCTTAATTTAAGAAATCAGAGTCTCATAAACCAAACTTTTTCTTTCTTACATCAAAGATGGTATTGACAAAATAGATAAAATTATCAAATCAAAGGGAATAACGACAATATTTACCCGTCACCAAAAAGCTTTATGTCTTTTTCAATCCGACAAATACAAAATCTGCAACATCATGTCCATGTTGTTCACATAATTTATTTTGAAAATTCCAGTACTATATATCCTAACTGTTTTTAAAAGTAATAATCATCTGAGAAACTATTGAGAACGAAAAGCGTCCTAACTGCCTCAATAAAAAAGGGACTATTTCATAAATAGACCGTTACCGAACATAAGCAGCAGTACCTAATATATAAATATAAGCAATGAACAACACTGAACTGGCCTGGACTTTTGTTCGATTCATCATTTTTATAATTGATGTTAGTCTCCAGAGAAGTGAAATTTTCTATTTACTTAAATTCATATGTTTTCCGATGCGGAGAATCTTTTTATTAACAAATCTTTGTCCATTCTTCACTGCGTCTCAGAACGATATATTTAGTTTTTTTGTTCTAAATTGATCGTACTGCATTCAATTGACTTTTTGCACATCATCCATTTATTTGTTTAAAGGCGCATTCTTAGGGATTGGATAATTATTAAGGAAGAAAAAGCATTGTAGCCATGATTGGTGTTATAACTTCTTTAAATTCTTCTTTTGAAGGTAGTTTTTCATTTAATATAGGTTGAATTTGCTGTACCTGCTTGTAGTTGAATCTTCTCTTTCTAGCTTCACACTTTTTTTACTTTTGCTTTATTTTCCGTAATTTATATGTATTCTCACTGTTGTTTTACCCCAGCAGACTATTGTAAGTTTCAGTTTTAAATTTGTGTAGCCCACAGACAAAGTATAATAGACCAGAGACAAGCAAAATGTTAATGAAATATTGGCTCGCCACAAAAAATTGCGGTTAACGCTAATAAACTCAAAGTTATTATAGGTGTGCTCACTGGACATTGTTCATTCAAATATTATCTCGTAAAGTTGTGAAAATGACTGATTTACAAGCAGTCTACGCAAAGAAAGGTCGAATATATTTTCTTGCGATTTCTACATCTGTTGGACTGTAACATATTTAAATCTACAAATTTAGAGTTTAAAAACTAGCATTCGTAGAGATAACATTAACTTAACAATACAAAAAAATATAAAACCAACCCTGTCGATAATAGCGAGAGAATAATGGTTAAGACCACGAAAAGAAAATTAGCAGTGCAAAAATGCGGTTGCTAAAATAAATTACAAGTAAACTACATGGAATATAGACACCAATGAAAAATGTTGACAACAATTGATTCTACAAAATCAACTGAATACTGGAACTAATTAAAAAGCTAAAAGTTATATCAGTGAAGAAACAAAATAAAATATTGGCAATATTTTAAACTCCTATTAAAGTACACTTATTACAGCTGTTAAATGGTATCTAATATATTTAATGAGCATTAAAAAATATATTTAATTCGAAGCGGAAATCCGTTTAGGACAACTTTTCTAAATAATGTTACTACTATTTTACAAACAGTAAAATACAATTTCTTATTATTTATATTATGCCATACAAATAGCAAGCAGTGGTTGAGTGCTGTTTGTTTTCAATATTGTCGAGGATGTCTATGGTTAAGGGCAGTACATTTGATTACAAGAAATAAATTCTAGTACAGAAGTATTTATCAGACAAATAATACAGCCTGTATAATTATTATCACATTATGATATGTTAGTATTATTTAATACTCATTTATTAACATTATAATCTATCATCATTTCCAATCATGACAGCAAATCTCTCCTGTTAGGAATCCTATTGTAAGTTCCATTACAATAATTTATGGTTTATTCCCAGGACATAATTGATTAAATTTACTACTATTGGTCTAAGTATATATAGACCAGGGCACATCTGTGAAAAAACGACTACATTTGGATGTGCGATCTGCTGTTCAAAAACTATCAAATATGTCGGGATATAATAAAATAATTAAAATATTTAAAAATTACTGTAAACTTCATTTCTTATATTTTATTATACACTCGCGATCATAAAATCCGGGTCACCTTGAAAATCGCCGTTATTTAATTTTTAACGAGCTTTATCGTAAATAATAATATCACAAATACAAACTAATGCATGTTTCTGAGAATTGTTGTCAGCTTAGCGGTTTCCTTTGTAACAAAGAATTCCAATAGTGCCGATTTCGCGGAAGAGTGCACACTTCTTAAAATGAACGGTACCTCTAACTGCCGCTTGTTTTAAATGTCTCATTTGTGCTTCGACTTTCTGTTCAAACGCAACAAACGAACGTTTATTGTTGCCGTCATTAGTGTTTATTAGTGCCATTATAGCGTTTATTTTTGTTTATTTTTTGCCAAAAATGCCTTGACTGTTGTTGAAACGGCACGCATTGTTGCGCTTATGGAAGACAGTCACACTCAACAGCAAGTCGGAAGAACTGTTGGCGTAAGCCTTTCTACGGTTCAACGAGTGCTTCAACGCCTTCAGAAAATGAGTTTGCTAACCAGATGATCTGGCTCTGGACGAAGAAGAACGACCACGGCAGGAGATGACCGTTTTCTTGTGTTTCAGGCTTTACGAAACCAGACCTCAACTGCGGCTATGCATCGAAATTGCCTACAGGAAGTACGAAATTGCAATGTTAGCGTTACAACAGTCAGGAGAAGACTTCGTTCTTCTGGACTATCTTCTCGGGTAATGGCTACAGGACCGCCACTTGGCCGGGCGCATCGAGTTGCATGACTAGCTTTTGCTCCACAATACGCGCATTGGAGAATTAATGATTGGAGCAAAGTGTTATTCTCAGATGAATCCCGTTTCTGTCTAACTGGATCCAATGGACGTGTAAGAGTTTGGAGGAGAACCGGTGAACGATTTTCACAAGCTTGCATTGCTCCAAGAATGCCATTTCGTGAAGGCTCGGTCATGGCTTGCGGAGGTGTATCTTCAGACTTCTGCACAGAATTACCCTTCATCGAAAATGGGTCCTTAACTGTCAGAAGGAACATTACAGAGATTCTGGAAGAACATGTTATGCCCACTATGGCAGGGCTTGGAGAAGACGCCGTTTTATGCAGGACAACGCACGACCGCACGTTGCCAGGATCAGTATGCAATACTTCGACGAGGTTAGAATTACGAGGTTACCCTGGCCAGCTAGGTCTCCGGACCTGAATCCCATCAAACATCTCTGGGACGATTGGAAAAAACGTATTTAAATCCATACACCTCCTCCTAACAACGTACAGGACCTTAAGGATCTGTTAGTGAGAGAGTGGAATAACATACCTCAACATGTAATCCGGAGAAAAATTGAGAATATGCCCCGTCGTCTGCAAGAGGTTATTAGAGCAAGGGGAGGCAATACACGATATTAGTCATTGAAATTCCACTGATGTTTTACTACGTTCTGTATTTTTCATTTTTTCTTCCGTATGTCTGTTTCAACAATTTGGTTTGTTTCCTGCTTTTCCAATAAAAACAGTAAAAAAGCATTTTTTTCTTTCAAAACAAACACTAATGACAAATAAAAAATACATTAGCTTAAAAAAAGGTTATTACTGCACCAGATGCAAGAATATTCAAGAAACTTGAAAGTTTCAAGGTGATTCGGATTTTATGATCGCGAGTGTATAAATAAAATAGCGTTAATTGAATTTTATATAAGATACAACTGGTTTAAAATATTTTAATTTATTACCCTTGCTGCAAAGTAGCAATAAATACAAAAAGGCAGGGAATTAGGACCTACATAATTGGCCTAGAAAATCTATGTATTACAGTTAAACAATCCACCAAATTACACTAAAATCGATTTAACAGACTTTGCATATTAATTTTGCAATCTAAATGAAAAAAACGTGAAATTTTTTAAAATATTGCAATACTGAACCATATAAAAGTTTTCAAATTTTTTGACATATAAAAAGAACTTTACCTATCTAAGGTACTTTATATAATTGAGATTGGATTATTTGGGTGGCCTCAGAAATGTTTTAAAATTATAAACAATTTTTTGACTTAAACTTTTGACTTTGACGGCGTTAGAAATGAATCGAAATGACGCTTATTTTAAAAGAAAAAAAGTTGAGTTACCAGCAGTGGTTCTTGAGATACAACCGGTCAAAGTTGAGCGGCATTTGCGACAAAGTTATAAACAATATGATGGTAGTTTTTAAACCATTGCCTTTTTTAGAGCTTTTTCTCGATAAATTTTTTCATATCTTCAAAACATTCATAACATAATAATAATAAAAACGATCGGTATTGCGAGTGAAAAATACCAAAAAAACTAGGTGACAGAAAATTTTATTTCAAATTTCAAAATCGGTATACGT
This sequence comes from Diabrotica undecimpunctata, assembly GCF_040954645.1. Classification (NCBI taxonomy): domain Eukaryota; kingdom Metazoa; phylum Arthropoda; class Insecta; order Coleoptera; family Chrysomelidae; genus Diabrotica; species Diabrotica undecimpunctata. The sequence goes on along the minus strand of NC_092812.1, from coordinate 78,535,869 downwards.
AAAAACATGTATTTTCTCGGCTTCCAATGGAGTAATTTTCTTCTTTATTTTTAATTTAATGTAACTCCAATACACCCCTGATACCTAAATAACATTATTACTAAAACCTCAATAATATTTGTTTTAGGTATACCGATTTTGAACTTCGAAATTTAACTTTCTTAAACCTAGTTTTTTTGATATTTTTTAAGCGCAATATCGATTGTTTTTATTAATATATGTTATGAATATCTTAAAAGTATGAAAATTTTTATCAAGGAAGGGCTCCGAAAGAAACAAGTAGAAGATTACCATCCTATTGCTTACAATTTAGTCGCAAATGCCGGTCAATTTTGACCGGTTGTTTCTCAGAAACCACTGCTCGTAATTCAATTTTTTTTTCTTTTAGAAGAAGCGCTTTCTTAAGTTACAACACAGTCTTTTAACTTTAATTTAAATTAAGAGTTACCGAGATATTATATTTGCTTATAAGCCAAAAAATTGTTTATAATTTTAAAACATTCCTGAATCCGCCCAAACAATCCGATGAAAATTCTATAAAGTATGTTAGATAGGTGAGATGCTTTTTTATATTCAAAAAAATTGGCAAACTTCTATATGTGGTCTAGTTTTTGATGTGTACGATTAAAAAAAATTCAATTAAAAAAAAATATTGCAAAATTATTATGCAAAATCTATTGAATTAATTTCAATGAAATTTGCCGAACTGTTTTAATATAGTACCTACTATAAAGATTTTCTGGACGAATTTTAAAGGTCAGAAGTGTAATATAAATGGTTGAAAAACATTGAATAAGAAAAGGCTTGTTTTTCCCCCTTTTTTGTATTGGTTGCTATTTTGCAGCAAGGGTAATAAATTAAAACATGTTTAAACAGTCGTATATTGTAGAAAATTTAATTATGGCTATTTTATTTTAGTATGACTTTGTTCCGAAATATACCGTTTTAAGGTTATAACAACAAAAATATCAAAAAAACGATGTTTTTGTAATTTTTAAATATGTTAATTTTATTTAACCATATTATCGACCTATTTGAGAGGGAAGATAATTATTTATTAATAATTATGAAAGTTTATTATTATAACTAAAATTATCATACAAACTTTTTCTGTAAAAATCAGAATGTGATCTCTCATATAAACCCCAAAACAGATCCGGCCTGATCTAATAATAAGGTGTGAGATTTTTTCTTTTTTATGTATGGGATACTAAAGTCTGCCTTAATGAATTCTAGACGAATCGTTCTTTTGTAACATTTGTAAACACCTGTTTTATTGAAAAATGATTATCCTTTCTTCTTTATAATGTAACAAAATAACTTAAAACGGGATCCTATACCATTCACAATACATAATACGAGGAAAATACCAATACCATACATAAAAGGATTATCGGAAAAACTTAAAACGAAAGATTAAAAAGTTTATCATTTCAAAAACATTCAAAACAAAAAATACACCAAACCTAACAATGAACACGGAGGAAAAAAGAACTGTATGTATTTATAAAATACTTTGTGAATGCGAAAATTTTTTTTAGGTGAAACATCAAAACCATTGAATGTTAAAATGAGTCAACATAAATTTTATATCAAAAATAGAAAATTTGATAGATCTCAAATATGTAAACAGGCATAAGACATATAGAATTCAGGGGAAGATTTAAGTATCGTCCTGAAGGAAACATAAATATGAGAAAAATCAAAGTAGCAGCTCTAATTATGTTAAATAAAACCAAATGCGTAGTAAATTCCTCGGCAGATTACAGTAAGATCTAATTACCCATATTAAAATAGGAAATCAATAGAAAGAAAATACCACTATTAGTAAGTAAATTATCGAGTATACATTATGCATGTTTTAAAACTACATAGGTATAAAGATCATATCAAATATACATAGGTATTTTATACCTATACATTTATTGCTTTAATTAACTTCTTTTCCCTGAAAAGTAACTTTTATATGAAATATTACGATTTTTGTATATTTTAAAGCAATTCCCAAAAATTACCCAACAAAGCCAAAATCTTTCCATTAAACAAGATAACCTGAACTCACAATGTACCAGAGATCTTTCTTCTTTTGAACGAGACTTATATTTACTCAAAATGTTTGTACGAAACGTGTGTCAACAAGGGATAAAGTATTATGCGGTGTCTACCTAAAGATATTATAAGGAAGAAGCACAGAAAGGTATTTTTCACGTGGAATATTTACGGTGAGTTATCAAATCAAAATTTCTGCAAGCGAGTTGGGAACTTTTCAGTGGAATTGAAGGACGGGGTAAATATATAAATCTCTTATAAAAAAAGACACCAATAACAATCCTTTATTGTTTGCTTTCTTGATAAGAAAATATTTTATGTTTTTTTACACAATCTGCACCGTAAAATCAAATGCATTTTATCTAAAATGAAAGCTTCTCCGCGAGCATTGATGGATGTTATCAGAGTCCTGATTAAAAGTATTTTACTTTTCTTACTTTTTACTTAATAAAAACATTTTACTTATTTTATAAAAAATCCTCCCTCGGCACCTAACGGTAAAAAAGGAACGAATATTTATGTATGTATGTATGTTAGAAACTACAAGCTCATGGGACATTTTTAAGAGGTCATTTGACCTAGCCTGAATCACATATAAATCAATACTACAATATGTAATAACAACTTTAGAAACTATGCCGTCAATTTTTATCGGTACAGGTGGCTACACAGGTAAGGTAAATTTACCAATCAAGGAGGGGAAGGGAGTATTTTGGTCACACATTTTTGTTCGGCATTTATAACAACTTGGGTAGGTAATACATAGGGACAATCTTTGATTTTCGGAAAATTTTGACCCTATTTTCGGTAATTTGATACAGTACGGCATTCATACACATAGTTTCGGGTCGTTATTAAGATTAATTTTTTTGCAGTGCCCTACATGTCGGCTGGTACAGGGGTGAGAAATTCAGGGCGCAACCCTTGATTTTAACCCCCACTCATTGAGGCTACGGAAAAATGTACATCATTATTACTTGATGCATAAAAGAATTTTTGCTAACCATGACGACTAAAAGTCAATAAAAGGTCAAATAAAATTGTTGCTTTTTTGATAAGATAATTATTTCATGTACCGCAGTCTTTTTTTGTCAGAAGATAGCTAAAAACTATAAAACTAGTTTACTGCCGATAATAATAAATGGTACAAATTAAAAATTTGAACAAAAAAAAAACAAAAATTTAAAAATTCAACATATTTTTAAAATACCCTGTGGTGTATTTTATGTTATATTTTAAATACTGTGGCTATTCCCAAAACCAAGGAATCCAAGATGCGGCAGCCCTCATCGCCCACTTCCATACGGATTTCAGTAATAAAATGTGGGAATTCGCACGTATGATGGAAAGAGCCACAAAAGTAATGTTGGCCCTAGGACAAGGCAACCAACAATGCCAGTAAACCAGACGGAGAATTTACGCATAGGGTCATGGAACTCCGGAGGGCTAAACCAAAAAATCAACATACTGGATGAGATTGCCAACAGATTAGATCTAGATATCGTAGCTCACAAAGAAACAAAACTAACAGAAAAGAAAAAGACAAAGTTCCCAGGCTACGATATATACAGAAAATACTACCGAACAAACTCAGGAGGAACAGCCATCATGGTTAAAAGACGGTTAAAACACCAACATATCCCAACGCCAGATGGACTGGTCACGATGGAAACCACGATTGTCCGGCTCATCGCAGGAAATGAATCGCTAAAAATAGTTTCAGCGTACGTAAGACCAAACGACCCTGTATTCGACGAAGATCTGAATCTCATCGTAACAAATGAGCCGACAATAATAATAGGCGACCTGAATGCTAGATCTCCGAACTGGTTCGACAGGCTAACAAACCGAAACGGAAGACTGCTGTGTGGCTACATCGAACAAAAACCAAACACACTAATAGTAGGACCAATAGACCCAACCTGTTTCTATGGACAACTTCCCACCCATATAGATATTGCAATCCTACACAACATAGGCCAACAATATGAAATAAATTCTATAAACGAGGGCGATTCAACCCACAATCTAATCGTCCTTACAATAGGCGCTATAGACATCAATCAAGTACAGCCCTATCAGAAAAAGATCACAAGTTGGCCTAACTATAAAAGAATAGTGAGCGAGAACATCGGTGTGATACCTACAATAAACAATATTACAGACCTCGAAGATTGTGTGGAAAATCTAGAAAATACAATAAATAACGCCATCGCTGCCAGCGCCGCAATCAAAAACACCACAGCCCATAAAGGGAGATTCAGGGACATAAACACAGAACTTAAAGACCTAATCAAAGAAAAAAAACAGGAAAAGAAGAAGAGCATACCGAACAAGAACTAGAGAGAACAAAAGGATTGCAAACGAATTAGATAGGGAAGTCAAAAAACAACTACAAAACCACAGAAACGAATGGTGGGAAAACTACATACAAGACCTGAATGCAAATAAATCAGCGTTCTGGAAGCTCACAAAAATTCTGCGATAAGACAAAAACTAATTCCCATTCCCCCTCTGCACGGCGAAAACGGCATAGTATACACAGAAAACGATAAAGCACAAGTTATGAAAGATGAACTTGAAAAAGCATGTAGAAATAACGAGCACCCTGACGAAGATCTCGAATTTACAGAAGAAGTAGAAAGAATGGTCAGAAGAATAAGAAAAAGAAAAGGCAGAATAGGCAGAAATCACACCTCGCCTGACGAAATTAAAGAAATAATTAAAATGACAAATGCAAAGAAAGCTCCAGGACCTGACAACATAACCAACAGAGCTCTGAAAAATCTACCGGCTAAAGCGATAGTCCACATGACAAACATTATAAACAGCATACTTCGGCTGAGATACTTCCCAGACAGATGGAAAGAGGCACAAGTCATAATAATAGCCAAACCAGGAAAAAATGGCACGTTCCCACAAAATTACAGACCTATCAGCCATGAGTTCGGATAGGGGCAACCCTGTCCGAAGTCGAAACCCTGGAGGTGGGGATGCCTCAGGGGGCTGTGTTGAAGTATACCAGAAAACGAAATAACAATAGATGATACCCCCATTGAACGAGGCAAAATATCTCGGAATAATACTTGACAAAAAACTAACATTCACCGAACATGTCAAGCAAACGGTAAATAAAGCCAAAGCACTAAAACAGCAGCTCTCCATAGTAATAGGCAGAAGAAGCAAATTACGTTTCATAACAAAAATAAGAATAGTAAACAGCGTAATAATAACAACGCTCACATACGCCTCTGCTGCTTGGGGACACACCTGCAAAAGCAACAGGAAAAAAATCCAAACGACAGAAAACCAAATAATTAGGGAAGCAATAGATCTACCAAGGTATGTGCCCCTAAGAAATCTATACAGAGATTCCGGACAGAAAATAATATTAAGGAAAATGGACGAAAGAGCCTATGAAATATTTAACGGGCTAAGAAACCACACAGACGACCTAAGCAACAAATAACTGGATTCAGAGCAAACCAAGAATAGCCACACAACAACGAATTTTTAGACAGTGAGCACAAAAATAATGAGGCGAAGTTGCTGCAGCCAATCAAGAGACGGCTGGTTGGATGAGTTTGGATGGCTGTAGCAACTCAGTCTCAGTCTGGTGAGACTAAAACGATAGTACATAAGAACAATATATACCGGGGTGTGTGAGGGCAATATACACTGTGTAGTTTGGATGTAGTAAAAATATTAAACCCAAAAAACATATACACGGAGTGTACGAGAGCAGAATACACTTGGGAATGCACACTCCATAGTTAAATTAGATTAGTAGTAGTAGTTAAGGTAAAATAAAAACCGCTCACTGTCTAAACAAAACCATATCTTCTGCAAAACATCGAAAGTCATATGCTGATTGTCCAAAAACTTAATAAACCCAAATTAAAATGTATAAAAGGCCCGCCAGGCCTTTTATACCAGCCGTCAGGCATAGGCCCCTCAGGCAGATCGTATGCTGATCCAAACGCAAATTCCGAGTACCGAGGTCATGTGCGGCATACATGGGTTCGGTGGCCGGACCCTACTCGGATGCTCGGCCGGTGAGGAGAACAAAATTTATTTTGCCAAATCGGCAGCTGAGTGTACGAGCACACACTCTTTTCGTACAGAGAGTCATCAGCCCAGGCTGCTGGCTCTCTGTTCGAAACACACACTTTTTCTTTTAGGGACACCAGTCCCGATGTCAAGGTAGAGTAAATTCTATAGAGACAGTAAAGTAAATAGGGAGAAAAGCCCCTACAGTTAGGTAACTTAATCACAATCAATAAAAACAGAGGGTGTGCTATTACCCAGGGCACCCAAAGTAATTTTCAGATCATACGCCTCCTCATGTAAGTCACACGCTGAGGAGGGGTGGAGGAAAAGCCTGGGGTCAGATAGGTACCATTTCAATAACGAAGTGTAACCGGTTTGATCTTCGGACATGTGGATCCTACTTTACAATGGTATACACATGTTCCTTAGGGGCAGGGTTAATCACATGTGTGTGTGTACTGTGGCTATAAGAGGTGTAAAAGATTTTCTCTGTATATTGTAAACTGACAACCCTACAGAAAATTCTATTTTACAATATTTGTAGCAAATTAAATTGTCTACAACTTTATTTCTATTACTTTTTAGTGTAAAATGAAAAATCAAAAAGTTGTTAACAAGAATAACGAAACATTTTTGAAAAAATTTCTTTTGTGCCTTTGGCCCAAAACTTTGTACTAAAATGAAATGCTTTGGGATTTCTTTTTAAGTTTTTTTAATCATCTCACGATAGAGCAACGCGATAGAGTAATATTGTAGATAGTTTCCAATAAACAATTTTTACTAAATATAATTTCATTAAATTTTCTGGGTTTTCCAGCGCTCCGATTCAGAACAGGTTCTCGATTACTGGTACAAATAGGATAAAAACGAACCATTAGATTTAGTTTTTTATTATAGATTTTTTTATTTATATCTTTTTAAATCAATTAATCATTAATTGGTTATTAATAATTTATTATCGATCCTTTCTACCACCACAAATTTATTATTATTACTTACGATAAATTTCTTAGTAATAAAGAGAACAAAACAAATTTAATAGACCTTCCCAAAACTACTTTTCAATTTAGGCACTTGGCAAAATAATAATTTTCATATGAGCTTTCTAGCCTCAAAAGTGCGTATTCTCGTTTTTTTGAGATTTTAAATGGTTTATAATATGAAAACTATTAACTTTAGAAAAAAATGACAACAGCCTTTTTTTTGTGTAAAATGACACAAGAAATCTAAAATAATGTTTCTCGGTGTAAAAACCGGTTATGTTTGGAATTTGTAAAAACAATTGTTTAAACAATTTCTGCCTAAAAACTTTGTTGGGTACCCTTCTGATTTGTTTAAAGGGGATATATTTATTTTGGATTTGTTTAAAGGGGATCCGCAACGAAACCGAATCAGAAACATTTTTCCTAAAGGAGCGGTCTCATAACATGGACTATAATACTTTTAAAGCGATGTAGAACCATTTTTTTTGTACCCCATTTTGTTTTTCTTGATAATTGATGTCAATATTAACAAAATATGTTAATGCCGTACCGAAATTTTTGATAATATCCCACTTACCAGAGGGAAATTAATTTTCCTCTCATACGCACATGTACCGTAAAATATACGGCATGTCCAAAAATTTTATTATCTTATGCACCTACATTTAAATCATTGAGTTTCATATTGGCTTGAATGACCTCATTTGTAATAATTAAAGATCAAAGGTTGCTCCCTAGATTCCTTACCCCTGTATAAGCCGATATGTACGGCACTGCAAAAAAATTTAAATAACGACCCGAAACTATGTGTTTAAATAAGGTACTGTATCAAATTACCGAAAATGAGGTTAAAATTTTCGGAAAATCAAATATTGTCCCTGCTACTGGTACCAATATTTTTGTAAGGAATTAGGTCGCAGGTCATTATTTTTGTATTGCCTACCTAAGTTGAAAATGCCGTACAAAGATGTTTAATCAAAATACCAACCCTCCTTTAGTTAATTACCTCAGCTGTGTAGCCACCTGTAGGTACCGATAAAAATTGACGGCATAGTTTCTAAATTTGTTATCACATATTGTAATATTGATTTGATTCATGCTGTATTAAATAACCCCTTAAAATTTCTCATGGGCTTGTAGTCTATTATAAACTATTAAAATCCTTTTCGACTGAAGTACAATTTCAGGTAGTTACAGTCTTTCAGGGACCATTAAGAATTTTAATCCAACAGGAAAAACCGGTTATTAGTACATAATTCTTACAACAGACTAAACTACGTTGAGTTTGATTGCTTCTTAATGATAATATTTTATACCCAAAGAGAATACGTATGTTCCTACATTAATGGTTTGTTAAAGTTATTGAATAGTTTTTGAAATTCTTCTTCACTGGTTTATTACAATACGTTGGGGACTATCAACTGTGTCATAAAAACTATCAATAATTTTCAAACGGAGTTGGTTAAGTTAAGGTTAACCTTATCAGCTTCTAAAAATATCCATTAGTTAAATATAGGTTAAACTTATGGGCTATCTCCTTTATTATTTCTTTATACTTCAATAAAATTTATGCTTAAATTTTTACGATCAGCATAACTCTAGATATTTCTGAATAAATTATAGATTATTAAGATAATATGTCAGTACAAACAGAGCAATAAAGTCATAAAAAATGAAAACAAAGAACTGGTGAATCGTATTAAATAAAAATGCTGAAAATTATACTTAAATGCCAACATAACTTTAAATTTAATTATAGGGACGTTCTCAGCTGCCAAATGGACATATGAATAAAAACGTATTTACATATACATATACATATAATATATACATATAATATATACATATAATATATACATATAATATATATATATATATATATATATATATATATATATATATATATATATATATATATATATATTTATATAGTTTCTGTAGTTTTACGGGAGACTCTAACTAACTCTTCCAGTCGAAGCGGTTACTTCGAAGTATCTTTTGTTTGAGAGTTATGGCTTCGTTATTAATAATATACCTAATGGTGACCAATTAAGGTATATTTCTAATAATACAGTTGAAAGTACAGTTCCGCAAACTGCAACACATGTGACTCATTTAACTTCGTCAATTTCGAATTTTTCTGTCTTACTATATTTTTCACAAGTTGTAGTGCAAGTTATGATTGTCAATGACAAGATATGACCGAGATATTGAGCAATATTCAGAAGAAAGCAGAAAAAAGACATAGCAATACGTACCAAGAAACCGAACACAATAGCAACAAATCTTAGATCAGACCTGGATCCAAAAAGACTTGTCGAGCCAAAGATGATGATGACGTTATTATTAAACCATTTAGACTGTATGGCAAAATTGATTAGATGAAACTGTTTCACTGAATCTAAATCTGATTTTCAGAATCAAACTTAGAAAATATGGTTCAATACTTTTGGATAATGATATAGTTACTGCCTTTAATCATGTTTATTATAATTAATGAGGGTTAATTAACGGTTTATCTGTTTTACTACTGTTAATTGGATAACTGATAAATTAAAACATGTGTATCTTGTTTGTTTCGTTTTAGTAGCATTCAACTACGTAGTTACTCCGAGCTCTTTTTAATAGTGTTGAGTTCCAGATTTGCTTTTAGACTCAAAAACTATTAAAATTTTTAATTAAAATTCTAGGCATTAAATAATAAAATCGAGTTTTATAGTTTTACAGCGATCCTGAAACAAATGTAGAGCTTCGCCATTATTCAACCCTCCGATTTTAAACGGAACTTCTAATTCAACATAACTTCATTGTTTCTCTTCCTTTATTTCAGTATTCTATGTCCTTAGACTTACATTTCCCTGATTTTGTAAATAATTACATTCCTTTCATAAGCAAAAATATTTATCAGAACAGAGATATTCATAATAATCAGGGCCAGAGAATGTTCATTATCCCATTTATCTAAGGATATTTGTGGTAGCTAAATTAAACTGAAAAGATATTTAAGGGATTTTAATGTGATATATTTTATGACCTTTCTGTTTTCCTTTTCAAAAAAGGAAATTGTTTTTATTGTAAAATTAAAAACAAGTACCGAAGAAAAACACTCTTAATAATTTTTCGGCGAAAATAATAACTCTGATAAGTGTCGGCGAAAGAAATTATTTTTATTTTTGTGTCTGCGAAAAATATAACTACTAAAATATTTGCAACCAAAAGAACTATATCTGAATGGGTAACTGACAAATTTTCATTTATACTAGGTAATGCTACTAATGATTTTCAACTACGTTTTTCGCGGAGACTACAATTTTTGCAATATTTACAACCAAAATAATTACTTTTAGACACCTATTGGCGAAAAATATTTTTTTGATCTACGTGCTAACGAAGCCTATAGTCATTAAAAATTTTACTGTCAAAAGAATTACTTTTAGTTAGTTATCGACATGAAATATTATTTTTTTCTGCATGTCTACTTAAAAAAAAATAATTCTCACTTGGATATTAGCGAAAAAAATGAGTTCTGTTTGAGTGCTCTCGCCAAATCTTCTCATTTATATTTAGTCCCATTTTCTGTGCAGATACCCTTAAAGACCTAAATGCATCAGTCAGGGACTCTGTAGTTATCTGTAGTATGTTATCTGCATATCCGACAACTTGTACAGATTTTTTAAAGAATCTGCCTCACTGTAAATATTTGATCCATTATTGATTTATTGGATCAGATTCTGCACTAATGTCCTCCCACTTTTCGTTCGGCGTAGGGGAGCACTTTTCGTACAATACGTTGGACAGTACTTTAGTTTTTCTGGAGTGAACACAGTATGTCTAATCCGTCTGCAGAGGTTTTTTTTCATTGCATATTTCAGCTATTAATTTATGCATATGTTTCAAAAGAGAGTCGGTGCCGTTTTTTAAAAGTTCGGTAGGGAGATTACCCGAACCGGGGCTTTGTTATTTTCAGTCTTAAAGTGGCTTCTCTAATCTCTTCTTCGATAGTGAATAACTGCCGATCATTTTCATTCATTTATATCATGGGACCCTTCATCTCATCTTCATAATTACCATGATTGCCATTAAGTAGTTCATCAAAATGATTTGCCCATCTGTTAAGTTTCTGTTCTTTGTCAATTATTACACAACCATCTCTATTTTTACATATTACATATTATATTATTCTGGGTTTAAATTCCTTTCTACAGCTCTTTATCTGTTAGAAAAGTCTCCGTGAATTTTTCTGTTATTCAAACTCGTTTAGAATGTTTTCGTATTGGTTATTTTTTTTTCCTTTTAAACGTTTTTTTTTTATTTCTTCTCGTTAAATATTTTAATATTTTTTTAAATTTAATCTCTTTCTGCACTGCTGGAGTTTCTTATATGCTTCAAGAGTCATTCCATCGGCCAAACAAGACAGTCGTTTCTTCATTAGGGGTGAAGACCCACTCAGCTATCATCAATACTTTTGTGGTTACTGTTAAAAGACATTGTTTTGATAGCGAATGCTTTAATTCCATTGGGGTAAAGTACCTACAATCTACACAATTTGTTACCCAAACTATTTGCTCCTATATTGAGGACCGTTCACTAGTATATGCATTTTGCTGCTGTTTCAATACGTTTATTTGCTACAAGTTCTTGTTTTTCTATGCTAAACTTTATAGACTCTTGTGCCGCGAAAGAAACATTTTAACCTTTATTTGAACATTTAACGTTAATTTTATCAGAAAATTTTACGATTATTTTGTTTAATAATAGTTTTAGTTTTGTTTTATCACTTGTAACTATATACAGGGTGAGTCATGAGGAACTTTACATACTTCTACCATATGTAGAGTCCCTCAGGGAGCATATCATGTCGCCACTAAAAAATGTCAACTCCTCTTCTTTATTAATTAACAGGGTGATTTGTGTAATTGACCATTTATTTCATTTTACTGTAGTGTTTATCTCATTTGATTTTTTTAATTTTTGCATGATACAGTACACTACTATCAAGCATTCGACTGGTATTAGCTAAACTAAAAAATTCCAGGACTGGCTTTGGAAAAATTAATTTAGGGATTCGTATTAAATATTACACCCTGTATATATTTTTTTTAAAATGCAATAAGTGATTTTCAAACTACATAAATAGCCAATGAAAACGACATATGCGACAATGTTGTCGCACTTTTATTAAATTTTTAGTAAACGATCAAATCTTACCAAAAATAGAACAACCATAATGAAGTATCAAATTATAAGGTAATTAATTTAAACAAATGTTATAAATTTCAAACATTTTAATTGAAATGATAAACTGAGTCACTGCACAACAAAAAACAGTAACTACTAACAATAACGAAGAACAATTAAAATGAAACTAAAAATATGTACATAGTTATGATAAACCCATAAATTAGAACTGGAAAAGATACAATTGTTACGTAAAAATATGAGTCATAGTTTTAACCTTTAAAACATGTTTTTATTCACTAATAATTCTGTTTTATTGTATAAATTTTGGCGAAGGATCTCGATTCAAATTATGGTGAATCATCCAACTAGATGCTTCTCGATTTTTCGATGCAAGACAATGCGATCTTTCGATGCTGTTCTAGTATATCAGGATTTCGTATATAAATACAACATTTTTATATGGAGGGCCAGTTAATTCTCAAGACCCGCGCTCGCGAATTTGTTACGTACGGATATAATAAATTATTGTCAGATAAGTTAATATAAATAAAGAAATAAATTAAATCCGTAAGTGTTATAAATATTGAACCTTTTAATAAATTCACAACAAATGGTGTCAGAAGTGGGATCGAACATAAATTAGACTTATAATAATAATACAAGTGAATATAAAATAAATTGTGAAAATGACGACGATTTATGAGCTCACAGTTACGGATTTAAGAAGGCATCTTGAAGATAGGGAATTAGCTTCTACCGGGAAAAAGGCTGATTTAGTCCAACGACTAAAGAACGCTTTAAAAGAAGAAGGTTTGGATCCGGAAACTTATATATTTGAAGACAAGCATGATGCTGTCCTCTCGTCGATTTCGAAAGTTTCTGGTGATGTAGCCAAAGTTTCTGGTGATGTAGCCAAAGTTTCCGGTGATATCGCATCATTAGAGAACAAAGTTTCTAACGAGATTTCTTCTCTGGAAAGCAAAGTTTCTGCTAACATCTCTAAAGTTACTTCAGAGATATCTGCTCTTGACGATAGAGTGTCTTCGTTAAAAAACCAAGTTGCTGCCGATATGTTGGCCTTCGAAGAAAAGATATGGAAAGAGATGGAAAGGAAGATGGAGGAAACAGGGACAGCAGAGAGACGTAACAATCCGATTACAGTGGAGATAAAAGAAGACGAGACGAAATGTAAGTTGGAGACACGGCCGAAATTTGAAGGAAGTGGAGGTTCTATTCATGTTAAAGTCCCAACTTTCGACGGAAAATCATCATGGAACAACTACATGAAACAGTTCGAATCAGCCGCAAGAGCAAATGGATGGTCTGAAAAAGAAAAGGCGGTAAACCTGACTATCGCTCTTCGAGGAGATGCCTTAGATGTGCTTCAGACCATAGCCGTAGAGGAGACCGATGATTTCGAACAACTGAAGAAGAGGTTAAATATGCGATATGGCCACGAACATTTGGAGCATGTATATCAGTCGCAGCTCAAAAATCGTAGACAGAAGAAAGATGAGGCTCTTCAAGAATATGAGGTAGATATTGCCAGATTGGTACGATATGCTTATCCAACAGCTCCCGAAGACATGATGGAAAAATTTTCCGTTCAAACGTTTATTGATGGTCTTCGTGATCATGAAATGCAGAGAACACTACGATTAGCTCGTCACAAGACGCTGGTTGATGTCTTATCCGCCGCCCTCGAATACGAGTCAGCTACGCAGGCCTCTGGCGGGTACAGTAAAGTTAGGACTGTAAAAGAGGAAGGAGATGAAGATAAACTTGACCAGCTCGTTAATATGATAAAAAGCATGACATACAAGAAAACGAAGACCATCAGATGCTGGAATTGTGGCGAAATAGGACACGTACGAAGCTCCTGTAAGCACCCTAGGTACGACGCAAATCAAGAAACTCACCATCAGGAAAACTAGAACGGGTCAGCCTTAGGGGGGCAGCTTCGACCCAGAACTTTTCCAAAGACCCTCTCATACTAATAGCTTCTTTGAAATGTCGTGAAGATAGTGTATATGTAGATGGAGACATAAATGGTAAAAAGCATACGTTGTTGGTGGATACCGGAGCGACCAGAACCATTATACGCCCGACAGTTATAAACAGCCGAAAGAAACTGTTACCAACGAGGTTGCGACTTCGGACCGCTCCAGGTGAAAATGCCAACATTCATGGAGAAATCCAGGTACAATTGGGAATTGGAGCAGAAAAGTTCGTCCATACTGTTATAGTTGCTGACATCGAAGAGGATGTTATATTAGGAATGGACGTAATGAATATGCATGGATTCCAATTGGATTTTAAGAATAAGGTAATCAAAGTTGGCAACGAGGAGGTATTTCTCCATCCACATAATGACAACACTGTGCAAGCAGCCATTACAGAAGATACAGTCGTGCCTGCGAGAAGCGAAACGATCATAGTAGCGCGGCTACAGGGATTTGTGGACGAAGGGAGACCTGTTATGATGGAGCCTTGGAACCACGACGATGAGGTTGGCCGTGGAATCATAATTGGAAAGGAATTGGTGACTTCGGCTAAGGAAATTCCTGTGAGACTTATCAATGTCAACGACTACCCAGTGACCATAAAAAAAGAGACAAAAGTAGGAACTTGTGTACCTGTGACATCCATAATCCGTCAGGCGACAACATCTGATAATTCCAACGATAAATTCGACCAAATGGTTGCAGTTGCAGGACAGTCTCTAAATCAGATGGAGAAAAGGAAATTAAGGGAATTTCTTCGGCAGTATCGTGATATTTTCGTACCGAAAGGAGGAAAGACGGGAAGAACTACGGTTGTTAAGCATAAAATTGATACTGGTAATGCTAAGCCAATTCGTCAAACAGCTCGACGATTACCACAGGCGAAGAGAGAGGAAGCTGAAACGATTGTTCAGGAAATGAAGAAAGACGGGGTGATAGAACCTTCTACGAGTCCATGGGTCTCTCCGGTGGTCCTGGTTAAGAAGAAAGACGGAACGACGAGGTTCTGTGTGGATTACCGTTTGCTGAACAACGTTACCAAGAAAGATAGTTATCCTCTGCCTCGGATCGATGACACATTGGACACATTGGCTGGAAGTAAATTGTTTTCTACTTTGGATTTGAAGTCTGGATACTGGCAGGTAGAAATGGACCCAGTAGATAAAGAAAAGACAGCCTTCACCACAGGATCTGGATTGTGGCAATTCAACGTTATGCCATTTGGACTCTGTAATGCTCCTGCGACATTTGAGAGGCTTATGGAAAATGTGTTGAGAGGGTTATCTTGGAAAACATGCCTGGTTTATTTAGATGACATAATCGTCTTGGGGGAGACATTCGAAGATCATTTGAGGAATTTAGAAAACGTTTTTAATCGACTTAAAGCTGCCCAATTGATGCTAAACCCCAAGAAGTGCCAGCTATTTCAAGGTAAAGTCAATTATCTGGGTCATATAGTCAGTAAAGAAGGAGTGGCTGTGGATAAGGGAAAAATCGATTCCATTAAGGAATGGCCAAAACCAACTGACAAACATCAAGTGAGAAGTTTTCTTGGACTATGTACTTACTACCGGAGGTTTATTAAGAAGTTTGCAGATATCGCTAAGCCATTAACGCGACTTACAGAGGAATCAAGAGAATACCGCTGGGATATAGACTGCCAAAATGCCTTTGAAACGTTGAAAAAGCATTTAATAACAGCACCAATTTTGGGGTATCCACTGCCAGAAGGAGAGTTCATCTTAGATACGGATGCAAGTAATGTGGGAATTGGAGGAGTGCTGTCTCAGATTCAAGGAGGACAGGAACGAGTCCTCGGATATTTTAGTAAAGTTCTTTCAAAACCAGAACGGAATTATTGCGTCACGAGAAGAGAACTTCTGGCAGTAGTGAAATCAGTAGAGCACTTCTATCAATATCTCTACGGCAGAAAGTTTCTAATCCGAACCGACCATGCCGCCCTTAAGTGGTTGATGCAGTTTAAGAATCCAGAGGGTCAGATAGCCAGGTGGATCGAACGACTCCAAGAATACGATTTTAAGATTGAGCACCGGGCCGGAGTTAGCCACAGAAACGCTGATTCTCTTTCCAGAAGGCCATGCCCAGCAGAGTGTTCCCACTGCAACAAAACGGAATCCAAGGAAGCAGCAGTGCTAAGAACGACGATTGTCAACGACGACTGGACGCCTACTAAGATAAGGGAAGAACAAGAGAGAGATCCAGTTATACAGAAAATCCGAAAATGGAAAGAGGAAAGCCGTCGACCACCTTGGCAGGAAATATCAAACCTATGCTCAGTAGTTAAGACGTATTGGGCCCAGTGGGACTCATTTATCATCGAAGATGGCTTGCTTAAACGAGTCCTGGAAAATGATGACGGTTCAGAGAAGAGAAGACAGTTGGTGATCCCAAAGAGCAGAATAGCCGAAGTACTTCGTCAGTTACACGACAGTCCATCGGGAGGGCATTTTGGTGTAAGGAAAACCCTTCAGCGAATTCGGGAACGGTTTTATTGGATGAACAGTTCCGACGACGTAAAAGACTGGTGTAAGAAATGTACTATTTGTGCTACGAGTAACGGGCCTCACCGAAAAAGGAGAGCTCCTATGAGACAATATAATGTTGGAAGCCCGTTTGAAAGAATAGCTTTGGACATCGCTGGGCCATTTCCAGAAAGTGAAAATGGAGGCAAGTACATGTTGGTAGTAATGGATTACTTTACTAAGTGGGTCGAGATTTACGCACTTCCCGACCAGAAGGCCGCCACCGTTGCAGATAAGTTGATCCAAGAATATATCAGCCGATTTGGAGTGCCTTTGGAGATACATAGTGACCAAGGCAGGAACTTCGAAAGCGATCTATTCCAAGGAATATGTGATAGACTAGGCATGAAGAAAACAAGAACTACAGCATATCATCCGCAATCTGATGGTATGGTAGAGCGGATGAATAGGACAGTCGGCAAGTATTTGACAAAGATGGTGTCCGATCATCAGCGAGACTGGGACCAATATCTTCCGTTCTTCACAATGGCCTACAGATCTGCTGTGAACGAATCAACAGGCCAGACACCAGCCAAAGTCCTATTCGGACGCGAAATGCGACTACCTTGTGATCTCGAGTTTGGATGTCGACCTGGAGAAGATGTAGCAGGTGAAGATTATGTGATCGAATTACGAAGAAGAATGGACGATGTACATGAGTTGGTCCGTTCCCACCTTCAGATCGCTAGCGACCGAATGAAGAAACGGTACGATACACAAGCCGAAAAGGGTTGCTTTAAGAAGAACGACAAAGTATGGCTCTATAATCCCAAGAAGCGAAAAGGTTGTGCTCCCAAATTGCAGCAGTTTTGGGAAGGCCCATACCTAATTATGGAGAAGATCAACGATGTCATCTACCGAATAAGCAAGATTCCGAGGGGAAAGCCGATGATAGTACACCAAAACCGGTTGGCGTCTTTCGAAGGTGACCACGACGTAGATGAAGAAGTGGAAGTAAACCAAGTCCACGATGTGTCTGACCTCACGTTTGAGGAATTCATGGGTGCCTATGGAGGTACCGGTAAAGCGAGACATGGTGTTACCACTGAAGAAAAGCAAGATCTACTCGCGCTCCCCGATGACTACTCGCTGGCCCTTACCATCCCGGCCAGTATTAAAGACGCACCAGGGTTGGCATCCGTCTTTCGAAGGAAGTTTGGTCGAGTTGCAGAACTTCAATACCAGGTACCAGCTCCCGGTAAAACCTTGAAACTCCAAGATGTATCACGTTACCTTTTCTACCTGGTAACAAAAGACACTGCCCGTGACCAACCTACCTACCGAGATGTATGGGAAGCCTTACTTCAATTGAGAGGGCACGTACTAGAGTCCGACGTGCAAAAGTTAGCCATGCCAAAGTTGGAGTGCCGCCAATTAGATTGGAGGGTTATCCGAAATATGGTGGGGGAGATCTTTAAAGACACCGAAGTCCAGGTGTTAGTCTGTTGCAATCCGCATAGTTACTGGTGCGGAGAGAAAACCGTCCCTTGTCATTTTTATACAACTGGTAGTTGTAAAAGAGGGTCCAGTTGCCGATACCAGCGTACCGTTCCAGTTCTAGTCCCAACAAGGTTCCAGGAGGAACCATCTTTTGAGAGGGGGGCAATGTTACGTAAAAATATGAGTCATAGTTTTAACCTTTAAAACATGTTTTTATTCACTAATAATTCTGTTTTATTGTAGAAATTTTGGCGAAGGATCTCGATTCAAATTATGGTGAATCATCCAACTAGATGCTTCTCGATTTTTCGATGCAAGACAATGCGATCTTTCGATGCTGTTCTAGTATATCAGGATTTCGTATATAAATACAACATTTTTATATGGAGGGCCAGCTAATTCTCAAGACCCGCGCTCGCGAATTTGTTACGTACGGATATAATAAATTATTGTCAGATAAGTTAATATAAATAAAGAAATAAATTAAATCCGTAAGTGTTATAAATATTGAACCTTTTAATAAATTCACAACACAATAATGGTAACAAAATAAAAATAATTCAAAATAAATTTTCGAAATGGAACCCTGCAGCCTGTACACATTTTTGTTGCCGAATTGGTAATTGACGTATTGAATTACGGATACTCTGGGGATCGTTTCTAATAGTATTACAACAATGTATAATTCTATTAATTAATTGTTGTCGGTTATTAATATTCACTGCGTAAACTAGTTGCTTCAATCGTCCCCAAATATGGTAATCAACGGGATTGAAATCAGGGGATCTTGAAGGCCATGAAATAGGACCTGCACGTCCTATCCACCTGTTGCCATAAACATTATTGAGATGTTGTCTCACTGCCAGTAAAAAGTGTGAGGGTGCCCCATCATGCTGAAAATACATCCCTGTTGTATACAAATTGGCAAGCAAATTCGGCAAAATATTTTGTAGAAAGTTCAAATAGACCTGCCCTGTTAAAGGACCATCAAAAAAGTGAGGACCTACTAATTGGTTATTTATGACACCAATCCACACGTTAACCGAAAACCTTAACTGAGAACGACGTTCTCGAATAGCATGGGGATTTTCTTCTGCCCACACATGTGAATTTCGTGAATTATTTATCCCGTCTCTAGTAAATTGGGCTTCATCTGTAAATAGTGTCCTGTATAGCGTTGGTCGATTATTGTTAATCCATCTACAAAATTCCAACCTATCGATCTCATCTCCAGCATGTAGTCGCTGAACCATTTGAATGTGATATGGGTATAGATTATTTTTTTGTAAGACTCTACTTACTTTTGATTGAGTAACATTGAGTTCTCGACTTACTTGTCTAGTGCTTATTGTAGGGTTCATAGTAACGGCGTCCATAATGTCATCTTCCTGCGCTTCATCTACATGTCGCTCTGTTGTTCCACTAGGAAAAGTGCCATTTTCTCGCAAATAATTAAAAACTGACCCAAATGTTGGATGACTGGGAGTTCGACGATTAGGAAATCTCCTGCGATATTCTCTACTAGCAGCCCTACCATTCCCATTACAGAATCCATAAACAAATATTATGTCTGCATATTCTGTGGTCGAAAACTGATGTGGCATTTTGAACGAAAGTAACAAAAGCTCTACCAAAACTAACACAATGTACTTAACGTAGATATGACAGAAGAAATATGTATTCTTGTACACATAAATAACAATTGATAATGACAATAATGACAATGGGTATAAAATATCAAGAAACATCAAACGGTCAACGCCAACCTTCATTTTAAACTTTTTTAGATTTATTTTTATTTAGTACAGTTGATGCAATGTAATATTATTTGACATAAAATTTTAATCATTTACAATCAACAAAAACTAACACATACAAGAGGTTTGACTTTTTAATTAATTTATTATTTATCGAAAATAATGCCCCAATACGATCTATGAGTAAAAATTTAAAATTGAAAAACAATTGATTTTATCGTAGAGATAATACAAGGTGACAGTAAAGATGTTAACTTTCTACGTATAAGATTAGGTTGTAGGAACTCATTTTAATTAAAATGTTTGAAATTTATAACATTTGTTTAAATTAATACTTTATAATTTGATACTTCATTATGGTTGTTCTATTTTTGGTAAGCTTTGATCGTTCACTAAACATTTAATAAAAGTGCGACAACATTGTCGCATATGTCGTTTTCATTGGCTATTTATGTAGTTTGAAAATCACTTATTGCATTAAAAAAACAATAACAGGGTGTAATATTTAATACGAATCCCTAAATTAATTTTTCCAAAGCCAGTTCTGGAATTTTTTAGTTTAGCTAATACCAGTCGAATGCTTGATAGTAGTGTACTGTATCATGCAAAAATTAAAAAAATCAAATGTGCCGTATAAACACTCCAGTAAAATGAAATAAATGGTCAATTACACAAATCACCCTGTTAATTAATAAAGAAGAGGAGTTGACACTTTTTAGTGGCCACATGATATGCTCCCTGAGGGACTCTACATATGGTAGAAGTATGTAAAGTTCCTCATGACTCACCCTGTATATATATATATATATATACCCTGTATATATATATATGTGTGAGTGTGTGTGTATAAGTGAATAAGATTTTTTCAAATGTTTCTACAAGAAGAAAATTTCTAAAAGAAGTTTACTTTTATTTTTCTTCAATATATATTTACCTCCATCTAATCTGTTGGTGGTATAATTTGTGAGGGAGTTATTTTGTATGCTTAAATTTACTAGTTATTGATAAGACCAGGCGTCAAGAGGTACACTTCAATATTTGCTGCATTGCCTTTGATAATGTCAGTATTGGATTATGATATTAAGCCATTCATTTACCTGGTAAATGTAGATATTGTTATTGGAAATGCAATCTAGGTTTTTAAAATGTGTTAAAACTAGTTTGATCCATCATTCTGTATTCACTGTGTATTTTTTTTTCATTTGTGTTAGCCATTTATATAACTGATTATTCATTCATTCTTTATCATAATATTTATTTTTTTCTAAAGTCACATCATAATACAAATATATTTTTAACATATGTAATCAGCATATCTAGTACTATTTATAAAGCAGCGGCGGCTCGTGGCATAAAAAAGTGGTGAAGATGAGGAAAGCTTGCCGGACCAAAAGGAGTTTTGGTACCTACGTAGCGCCCAAAACTCATTAAAAATTTGTAAAAAAAATGTATAGAGTTTAGGGCCCTAATAACTTGAAAACAGTTTTTTAGGGCACTTATACTAGATACGATTCGTTCTGCTTGCCTGAGGTATTTTAGTTCTGAACCTTGACATTTCATTGAGGGTTTTTTGGCGATTAAAACACCACGCCTGCTTAAACGGGTTGGTGAGTTTCGATTCAGCCGCCCACTCTGAGTTAGATGCTGATTGCAGCCGACCACTCTGGATCAGACGCAGATGTTTAAAATACTGGTTGGTCGACCATGTAAAAGAACATCCCTTTTATCTTCATTTTTCCAATGCCTAAACGGAGTCTCTAATATATTACACACCAAGTCATTAATTTAGCCACCATTTAATATAGTCTTCTGCAGATCATCATGTAGGGTAGAGTCGATGGCAAAAAGGGAATAAGTAGAAAGAGGAAATCATGGCTGCGAAATATTCGAGACTGGACAAACATGACTGTAGACGAATTATTCCACGTTGCAAAAGACAGAGAAACTTTTAGAAATGTGGTCACCAACCTCCGTTAATGGAGACGGCATAGGAAGAAGAAGAAGAAGTCATTAATTGGATTTATGTCTATCTAAAATTATTTTTGTCCAAACGAAATCCACGAGAACACTTTATATCCGAAATTCGAAACAAACCACAGAGAAATGTATTAATAAAGTGCACTAAACAAATAAAATTAATACTGTAACTAAACTAAACTAATAAATACTATACTATACACTATACTCTATAAAAAATATCTATATAATAGACTAAATTTCAAAATATTGTCGCTGAGAGAAATTTCCGAAAAATAGGAATACCAAATACACATCCAACAGTGGGTGAAGACGAATAATACATTTATAGACGGAACTGCACTCACCAGTTTTCTCAGCTATCACTAAGGATAGGCTGACGTCACGTTGCCATAGCAACCGTGAACGCTCATGCAGATGCATTTCGCATTTCAAAAATTATATTCACCTATTCCTGAATACTAAGATTCAGTACACGGCTAGTGACACAGGTCAGGACTTGACCGTCAAGTACGTACCGCTAATAAAGCTAGTTGTCTTTTTAATTTTTAGATTAATTAAAACAGAATAAATAATTGATTTTAGAATTTAGATATAATAATGTTGCTTTCATTTTTTATTTATTTGTCTCAATTTAATTATATTTTTTTGGTCTACCTCACCTTCACCTACTTCACCTGGCCGGCCGCCGCTGTTATAAAGTTGAGTTCAGTTAAGTTCTATTGATTATTAGTCATATTTGCGACTATATCATTAGTTTGGGTCAGTATTTACAGTAACTGAAAATAAATTTAGCAATTGACTGTACCTTTGATAAAGTATCAAGTACGTTACAAAATTGTTCCCGGTATGATGTTCGTTTAAATTCATTTTAATTTTCAATGTAACATTGCGCAACTAAAATATTTGGAATTAAAAAGTCGAGAGACACCATTTTGTATAATTAAATTAAGCTGGACCACATCACGAATAAGCAAAAAAAGCAGAATAGTAGTGGTTAAAGGGACAGGGATAGAGGGATAGCTTGAAAATCAATAAAGAGATTACTTTCAATTACATTTTTTTTAATTTTTGTAATGATATGATCTAGTCAATTTGTTATTTTATATATATTTTAAGTCTGACGCTGATTAGTTATACAGTGATAATAAAAATATATTTGACTTAAAAACTTAGTGTTATCAAGAGGATAAGTATTTCTTACAGGGAGATCGTAATAAATTTATGTGTTTTTCTTCTTTCTTTATTTTAAACATAATTTTCATATTATATATAAATAAAAGAATGTTACATGTTTATTTCCAAGGATTCTTTCATGATACCTATTCCAGGATTTTGGAACCCTGTACCAGCTTATACATGTCTAATGAATGGGTACCACCTGACTTTGAAGTCACTTCGTAGTCTCCAAAAGATTTGCGATCTAGTGTTTCGCAGTCATGGAAGATATAGTTGACTGTTTCAGATTCTCAGGTGTTCCTTAAATGACGCATGTCCAGAAAGAAAGCCTATTATGACTCTAAACTAATTTCTCTTTGTTTTTTGCAGTACTTAAGCCCTATTAGCACATGTCCGTTAATAAACATTTTGACATGTGTTTGACTGTGTATGTTTCCCAGTGAGAGTAAAACTTCAGATCTAGGCTTTATTTCGGTTGCGAACGAGTGTGCGTTCATAACGAGGCGCCGACCCTCGGTCGGACCATCAGATGGATCGCCATGTAAAATAAATGCATTACTTTAAAAATTCCAGCGTTCACCGTCAACGCGCAGCGCCCAGCCTAGAGCCAGGTATTGGACCATGGAGTTGGACCATAGTATTCCAGCTTAGTATTTTTTGATTCTCATCCGAGGTACTCTACGATCGACACTACGAGATGCCGGGCACCGAGCCTCGCTGCGACCAAACAAATGCATTTTATTTTAAATTCGAGTGTTCACTTCAGTCATAGGCCAGGGAAATAAGCAAAAAAGTACCCTGTTTTTGACACTCGTCCGGCAAGCAAACGATAATTGTTTTGAGTAGTATGGTCCTCTGTAACAAAAACCTATATGTTTCCTGCAGTCGATTTTTTGGACTTAATTAGTTATTAACAAATTAAGGTCAAAAACGAAACATTTTTGCTTTTTTCGTCTATCAGCAAAAAGTAAAGCATTTTAAACAAATTTTATAAGAAAAGAAACTTAAAAGTCATATACTTATAAGTTTCAAAATGGCGTTTTCTAAATGTTTATATCCTTATTTGTTGCTTAGGGAGTTGCAACATAAGTAAAAAATTTTGGTTTTTTATAAATGTTAATAACTTTTATGAAAATAAAATTATAACATTTATATTTTATAGAATGTTGTGTCTTATTGTGCTTAAAATATAATCAAAATTTCAAAGTGATGGGTAAAATAGTTTAAAAGTTATTTTATTTGTTTATCCCAAATTAATTTTTTGTGCAACAATATAAGTCAGAAAATTATTGTAAGGATAGGTTCTGGAAGAAAAAGACTTGTTCTATTATTTACATTAAAAAAAATTAAGAAAATTAATTTTAAATATTGCAAAATAATTTTGCAAAAACATGTCGATTTTTTGCTTATAAATAATTCGACTAACTTTTAAACCATTTCCTGTAAGAATATTATTTTTTTATATTTAAAAAGCATGAATTTTTTACAAATTCAAAAGTAAAAAAAAGTATCCTAAAGTAATTTGGCACAAAGTTAGCCTCTTTTTTTATTTAATTCATAGCAGTTTTGTTTATAACGCTTAATTAATCTAATTAGCCCTATTTGAAAGAATATACTTTATAGTTTTAATGTATTAGCTTCTAAAAATATTGCCTTTTATTGGAATCGTCCACAAAGCTTCAAAATGTGTTCTTTAAAATTAGCCGACTTTGAAACTCGCGGGGGAAGGAGCTGATAACTGTATCACTGGTCCTTTTTTATGTATTTCAACGTTTCTTTTTGAACTTTTATGTACTTTTTGCGTACATTACGCATATGCATTAGTTCAATAAATAAATTGTCAACTAAACCACCTAATTTGTTTAAATTTTTTTTAATATTATTTAAGGTAAGTTTAAATGTAAAATAGAAATATTTCTGATTAATGTATACTTCTTTAATAAAATTGTAAATAATTTAATATGATAGAAATAAAGTTTAATAATTTCTTTTCCCACAAATTTTACTTATATATTTTTTTATCCTATCTATGTAAATTTATCAATCTATTTTTTACAATATTGTAAGTAAATCTAAACTAATACATCTAATTTTTTTTATTACAATTATTGCAAGTATTCAAATATACATTAAAAAATCATGTGATTCACAAAATGAAATTTATACATGTCGTAAGGGACTCCCCTAGTGTCGAGTAAATGGACCATTCCATTTTGTTGAAGCATTTTGTTTCGCTAATTAAATGAAATGTTACATATTTAATGTACAATATTTCAAAACTATACTGAAGAATATATCATATATATATATATATATATATATATATATATATATATATATATATATATATATATATATATATATATATATAGGTATATATATATATATATATATATATATATATATATATATATATATATATATATATATAAGAAGATATAAACAAAGCTGCTATAAATTAAATAAAAAATAGGCTAACTTTGTCCCAAATTATTTTAGTAAAATTATTTTTTCTTTTAAATTTGTGAAACAATTCAGGCTTTTTAAATATAAAAAAATAATATTTTAACAGGCAATGGTTAAAAAGTTATTCTAATTGTTTATAAGCAAAAAAACGACATGTTTTTGCAAAATTATTTTGCAATATTTAAAATGATTTTTCTTAATTTAGAAAGAAGTAAATATTAGAACAAGTCTTCTTCTTTCAGAAACTACCCTTAAAAGTAGTAAAACTATATAATTTTCTAACTTCTATTGTTGCAAAAAAAATTAATTTGGGATAAACAAATAAAATAACTTTACCGATCACTTTGAAATTTTGAACGTATTTTAAGTACTATAAAACACAGCATTTTAAGCGATATACATGTTACAAGTTTATTTTCAAAAAAGTTATTAACATTTATAAAAAACCAAAATTTTTAGCTTATTTTGCAACTTCGTTAGCAACAAATAAAGATAGAAACATTTAGAAAACGCTATTTTGAAAGTTTTTATGTAACTTATAAGTTTCTTTTCTTCTAAAATTTGTTTAAAATGCTTATTTTTTTGCTAATAGACGAAAAAAGCAAAAATTTTCCGTTTTTTGACCTTAATTTGTTAATAACTAATTAAGTCTAAAAAAATCGACTACAGGAAACATATAGCTTTTTGTTAAAGAGGTCCATACTACTCAAAACAATTGTCATTTGCTGGCCGGACGAGTATCATGAAAAAATGCTTATTTTCCTGGACTATCAGTGCTATGTTCTAGGCGAGGATACCACGCGATGGTCTCCGTAATGAACGCACCCCGATTCTTTTTGACACTCGCACAGCCGAGTCTAGACCAAAGTATATTTTACAGTTAATTTTATTATTTATATACTTTATTATTTATACACACTAGCACTATTTCGTAGACAAAACTCTTCTCGCAAGTACATTAGCTCTTTTGCTGTCGTGTATTCCCCAGTGATCTGGAAACCGTAAGAGTTTGACACTATTATGTTTAACCAATCTGACGAGTTTCTCTCGGCATTCCCGCACTAGGCTACAGTCCACCTTAGGGCTTATAAGAGCCCCTATTGCTGCTTGGCTATCTGTGAATATATTTATTCAGTTCAGTTCGAAAGCCCTTATGTTAATTTCTCTTGTACACCTAAGATAGAAATTATCGGCCATCAACTTTAAAAAATACACAAGCGCAGATTAGGAAAATGACCGTCAACTCCTCAGAAATGAACGAAATCCAATAATACTTTTCTTTAGATCTACCAGAAAGTTTCTACAAACCGTAAGATCTGATGAACCGATGACACATGTGCTGTGATTTGAAGAAGGCAATAACGCAAAGACTAGGCGGTCTACTCTCTTAAATATGCAGAAAAATAGAACATGCTTTTTTAATTTTATTAAAAGCCGATATAAATCAAATTTAAAGTTTTATAATGTCCAAGCTTTTTAATTTACGTTCTTTAAAATATTTATACGGAAATTATTGGGTCAAACTCATTGCGGGTAAATTATTGGCAAATTTTATTGTCAAATTTATATTTAAACAAATAATTTTCAATAAAAACCTAAAATAAAATTTAATAACACTGAATTTTCACAGTTTTACCACGTAAACTAAAAGTATCAATATCTTATATTAGTCCGAAAGGCTGTAACAAGTCTTACCTTCTGTAAAAATGACTTGCAAGAGAGTGCAAAAAAGGAAAGTTGCTTGCGTAGCTGTCATATTGTGAAGCTGACGGGTGGCACAATGCCTATTTAAGAATCGCATCTTCGATTTCGTTGAACTCTGCACGTATTTCAACCATTCTGGGGACCTGTGAACAAATCACTGAATGAATATAAGCAATTTCACGCCACAGGCGTTCGGTTCATGTTTTTACAAGAAACGAGAACTGTTTGTAAAAATATTTTATATTATTAGATATTATAAGACATGTAACAATTTTTTTTGTACGATAATACGCAACAGATAAACACTATTCAATTTTTTTTAATATAACTGATCGTAATAGACTATTTTTATCTTGTTGCTTTACATACATACGTATGTATACATAGTATTTGGCTAGTTATATATATATATATATATATATATATATATATATATATATATATATATATATATATATATATACTATAATACAAATACAAATCAAACTTACTCTCCTTTGTAAACATAACTAATATTCTACTATATATATGTACAAATTTGACCCATTACTTCTTATTTCTGTCCAGCATTCTCGCTTCTGACCATATTATTCCCCTTTTTTCCGATGATGTTTTCTAGGATCCTATCCCATTTTTGTCATGATCTACCTTTTTTTTTATTCTTTGCGTTGTTGTGTGACAAATTTCTTTCACCGGTTTTGTATTCTCCATTTGTTGATTCTATTTGCAAATCTTTTTTTATTTGAGTGTTTCGTTGTGTTTGTTACTATTTCATTCTTCAAATGACTCTCTCTGACTTTTCTGACTCTCCTGGTCGATGCTATAAAAAGTAAACACAACACATCCAATATATATATATATATATATATATATATATATATATATATAGATAGATATATATATATATAATATATATATATACATATATATATATATATATATATATTTATATATATATATATATATATATATATATCTACGGCATAAAGTGGACTCCGCCCATGTTAAAATTCAGGTTCAATTGAGCTCCGTGGTCAAGTGGATACCGATATACGGAGCTCACTTGACCATTCCATAATATTGGTTCTGTCGATTCGTCAACATGTAGAGTTAAATAATTTATAAAAATTTTTTGGAGCCCGTAAATACCCCTGTATCATAAATGTATATCGTTTAGTTCACGTGTATATATTATAGGGGTCGTACAGATCTTCTTCAATGTATATTTGAACCATACGTTTATCGGTTTAAGTAAGCTCTGAGAGTTTGGCAACTGTGTGATTATACCGTATATTTTCAACATATACCCTGAACGGTTCATATGGGCTCCTTATTTTTATCTACTGTTCGTAGACAGTGTAATCTAATACGCATTACACCGAGTAACAGAGGATATTTTATTACCTGATATAACTACGTACTGAAAGGTAACTGGTTCTTTAAAAACAGGTATATAGATACAAAAGGATTTGGGCTTATTATTTAATGTAATATTCGGTGCATAGGAAATTTTATTTTGTCTGCATTTTTAAAAATGTTGTTCTTTTATTTAATATAATTTTATTAGTTCAATGCCAAACTCGATGTTTTTTTTAATTACAAAAATTTCGTAATATATTTTGTTTACGTGAGTATGTCTTTGTACGTTTTATGTAAGCATCCGATTAATAAAAACTAATTTTATTTCATCCAATCTTCTGCGATATCTTGTATAAAGCTTTTTTATTATTTTAGTTCTGGTCTTATTTATGTACAACATATGATATCTCGATAAAAGTTTATCTCAAAATAAATATGCCTAACATAATAATATAATAATTTTTCTAACAAGGTATATTCGGCAGCAGATGCATATAGTGCAAGCGTCTATGTTTTAAGGGCGGAAGGATGTGCACCTCATTTTTAGCTGACAAGCTTGCGAACAATATTATTTCTGGTCCTCAATTTACCTTTTAGTTTTAAACAATAATCTGTGACTGACCCCGTGCGATACAAACTATTTTCAAGGAATTTATAGGGAGTCTACGTTCAACAATTTCATGACATTATTGGATGTTCAGTTTTGTGAAGGCGTCTATGTTAGGGAAATTGAAGGAACACACACGGCTAAAAATTGATTCATAGTTTATTTTTATTGTGCAATAATAGGTGTATCGTCTATATAATAGAAGTCTTAGTATCTACCGGTATGGATCATTCGTTTGTGTAAATGTTATACAGTGTAGGTGCCTTTATGCTACCCCAAGCGAGACCGTTCTTCATCTGCTATTTTTACCATTGAGTGATATAAAAAATATTCTCTTGTGTAGGCATACGCAGAAATTATAAGTGAGTTTGTTATCTAAGGGGATACCATATAGTTTTTCAAAAAATATTCTGTAAGTTAAGGTGTCGTAAGCGGCATTTAGATTGAAAAATACCACCACTGATACCCGATATTTTTCGTACCCATCTTTGATTTAGTATTTGTGATGTACATCACTTTGAATAGCTGACAAAATAAAGATATTGGCCGATAGTTTTTGTGGTCGTTGGAGTTTTTGCCAGGTTTAAGCAAGGTAACAACTTTGGCATATCTCTAGACTTTGGGTATCTCCTAATTTGAATACAGTTGTTCATCATCTGGATAAGCCATTGTAGTGTTTTTGGTCCAGATGTCGTAATAAGCTTTGTGCTCAGGTCCTCAATGTCGGTATTTGTATTATTTTCCATTAAATATATAGATGGTGGATCCAAGCTCAAAATCGTTAAAAGGTTCTCTCAGCTGACTGGTTTTGTCCTTTCTTACTTTGAGTTATTCTTTGCTTTTTTTCCGATAGAAATAATATGTCTATATCTATAATGTGGTTTTCAGCGATCAGCTATATACCAAATACCCTAGGTTAGGCCCTATATGTGTTTCTTGTACTAGAAATTAGTCAGATTCGTGTTTAGCTCATATGTCTGATAAGTTTAAGTAAAGTAAACTTTCTTGATTTTTAGATTTACCCCCTTAACAGTTATAGATATATGTTATTAGAATAGTTGGTTCTAAAAAGGACCAATTTGACAAAATCATATTAAGGGGGTGACTGAAGAATTAGCCGATTAATTAATTAATCATTACCCGGGGTATGCCCGATTGCGGTGGTCTTATTAGTACTTCAATCTACCTAAAGGCTCGTTTTTTTAACCCCATAAGTAATGCGTAATCTTTTACTTTTTATTAAAAATTTAAATTTTACATGCCGTGTATTACTTTTTGAAGATATGTCGAATCAGATTTGTATAGTAATAATTTTAGGTTCTAAAGAGCCTCTTTGTGGAAAATAAATAAGTTTGTGATATCTGTCACAACTCATATATAGATAATAAAAAAATAAACAGTTAAAATAATTGTAAACAATCTTAACTACATACATCGGCGCCACTGTTCAGGTGATGGGTTTATCACAAATATCAAAGGTTACATTTTAATTCAATGTTCTACTTACGTATCTTCAATATTAAAAAAGTAGAAAAAGACATGTTTATGCTTTTATTTTTTTAAATCTATTCTATTTTCTTTCTAGAGTTCCGTCT
The DNA here is from genome assembly GCF_040954645.1 of Diabrotica undecimpunctata. NCBI lineage: Eukaryota > Metazoa > Arthropoda > Insecta > Coleoptera > Chrysomelidae > Diabrotica > Diabrotica undecimpunctata. Next base: position 78,504,976 of record NC_092812.1, on the reverse strand, counting down.
TTTTTGAACGATCTGTGTTCTTTTTTCAATTGGGCACTTGTCCAAAGCTATGACAAATACTCTGTCCTCTGCTATTCTACATTAATATGACATTCATTATTTTCTCTAAACACTCTGTCCTCTGATATTCTACATTAATATAACTGATTTATTTTATCTTTCTTGCAACTATTTTAATGTTTATCCTGTGTATCTTCTTCTTCTTCTACTTTTTCTTTTTATATAGACATAACTCTGTCTGTTTTTCAATGTGCCTCCAGTAAGTTGCCTTTCCATTGTTTTCGTGGTCGTCCTACTGATCGTCTTCTTATGGGTTAACCGTCTCTTGCCGTCTTTATTGTTTTATTTGTTGTCATTCGGCTTATACGATCGTTTCATTCTACTCTTCCATTTCTTGATGTTCTTCACCTTGCGTCTACGTCGTATATCTGTACTTCTAGCTCTGTCCCATAGTGTGTTACCATCAATTTTTCTAAGTGTTTTCATCTCTGCTGTTTCATATCTTTTTGGTCATCTCTGTGTCAGATCTTGTTTCTGCCGCGTATGTCATTATTGGTCTGATGACTGTTTTGTAAATTCTGCCTTTCGTTTCTTTTCCGATATTTTTATTTCTTCATAATGTTTCATTTAGGCAGCCTGTGGCTCTGTTTGCTCTATTCACTGGGTCTTCCACTTTAGTTTCGAGCTTTCCGTAGCTAGATAATGTGATGCCTAGATATTTAAGCTCTAACACTTGTTCTATTATATGACCTTCCAGCTCCAATTAACATCTTAGTAAATTTGCTCTTGTAACCATGCATTTTGTCTCTTTTGGGGAAATTAACATGTTAAATTTTCTGGCGGTTATATGAAATTGGTGCAGCATACGTTGTAAATCATTTTCACTGTGAAAGAGTAGTATTGCGTCGTCTGCACAGCAGATTATTTTAATTTGTTTTTCTTCCATTTGGTATCCCTTTTTAATTCTTATTTTTTATTATTTCATCCATAATCAGGTTGAATAATAGAGGACTCAGGTAATATCCCTGTCTTATCCCATTGTCACCTTTAATAGGGTCGGTTAGTTCTTCTTCTACTTTTACTTTTATTGTGTTGTTTTGGTATATATTTTCGATCGTTTTGATTTTTCCTAGAGGTATCTCTCTTGCGTACAATAAGGGGATAACGTTTTTTTAATTTGTGTATCTTCTGTTTATCATTATTTCTTTTGTGTACTAAAAATTAAATTTTGGTTATTATTTCTTAAGATTCTCTTAACGTGTTTATTAATTGTCTTGTTTCATGTGTATCAAGATATGTGTGTCATGATAGACTGTAATGCATATTTCATTTAATGTAATTAAAGTGCTCTTTGTGTTTGCCAATTACTTTCTCACTTCCTCAGCGATAGGTCTTTTTTTCCTCATCAATAACCTTATCCTCGCTCAATACAGCTATTTTAACCCTCTATAGCCCCGTGTGTACTCAAGGCAACAAAGGAGTTTTTGATGCAGAAAACTTTTTTAAAACAATTTACGACTCTAGTATGCCCTCTGTTAATTTCAGGCAACATTTGGTTATACATTTTAATACACTCGATGAACCTATGACAAAACCTATATGGAAATGTTTAACAGTATGTCAAATGGACATGACTGCCTTATTAGTTTGTATTTTCGATTGATTTATTGTTATAAATTGTGTACAATATATTTTAAAATACATACAGAGGCATTATATCAGCATTTAGATATTGATTACCGTTGACATTTGTCTATTTTATTGTGTTGTTTCAGTACTGTGATAAAAAACAGGTATGTTGCTTAGATAATAAGAAAGTGATAATGAATTTTCGAGGTACTCAGATATCAATCGATCCAGGATCAAATAAAATGGAAAATGAAGATGATTTGTACGAAGCAAATTTAGACCAGGATACCAATTTAGATTTGGACCAAGATGAAGATGAGGGCGATACCGATAAAACAGAAAAACACACTGAACAAAATGTGCTCAAAAGGTCAAAAATGATCGTAAAAAACATTCAGTGGAAGAGTGGTTTCCGAACAGTATTTTCAATTCTAGAATGGAAAGATAATTCACCAACATGCAAATTATTAGAACCGGAATCCCCTCTACATTATTTTAAAAAGATGATATCTACCAATATGCTGGAAAACATAGTAGAACAAAGTAATTTGTATGCACTGCAAAAGAATATAAATAAACCATTGAATATGACACTAGCAGAATTAAACCAATTTATTGGATATGTTCTACTGATGTCAATATATGGCTTGCCAAGGACAAGATCATTTTGGCAGAAGGAAACACGTGTTGCTTAAATAGTCGATACTATATCTAGGAATCGCTGGGAAGAAATAAAAACTAAAATGCATTTCAATAATAACGAAAATATGGTCAACAATAATGATAAGTTATACAAAATTAGACCATTCATCAACGGTCTATTTTAAAATTTTCAAAGTATTCCAATGAGTGAAAAATTGTGTATTGATGAACAAATGATACCATTCAAAGAGGCACATTCTTTAAAACAATATATGAAGAACAAACCCAAAAAATGGGGATACAAGGCATTTGTTTTGTGTGATAGCAACGGTATTGTTTATAACTGGGAATTATATACAGGAACTGTTAAACATCCTCTTCATTTGCCTAATGTAGACACCAGCGGTAATGTAGTAATAAGATTGTGTGAGATAGTCAAACCAAACAAATACTATAAAGTATATTTTGACAACTGGTTCAATAGCATTCAGTTGCAGATTGAAATGGAAAAACGTGAACTGCAATGTTTGGGAACTGTTCTTCCAAACAGATTGCCTTATTGCCATTTTTCTGATGACAAGAATATAAAGAAACAGAGCAGAGGTACTGTAGAAGAAAAGCACGCTACAGTAGATGGCATAAGACAAACAGCGTTAAAGTGGTACGATAATAAACCGGTTCATTTGCTTAGTACATTTGTTGGTTCTGAGCCTACTTCGTTAGTCAAGATGTGGAATAAGAAACAAAAATCAAGAATTATTGTATGCTGTCCAAATTCAGTGCAATTTTATAATAAATTTATTGGAGGTGTCGATCTTATGGATTCACTAATTGCTTTTCACCGAACAGACATAAGATCTAAAAAGTGTTATCTAAAAATATTTTTTCACCTTCTGGATTTAGCTGTTGTTAACAGCTGGTTGTTGCATCCTCGTGATTGTGATTACCCTTGTTGTCGTGATTGTAATTACTTTGAAATTAAAAAGAAGTTGCCTTTGTTACAGTTTAAGTACCACTTATGTAGCGTACTGTTAGCAAGCAATGACCAGATCAAAAACAAAGGACGTCCCAGGCTCAGTGAAATTGAGAACGAAATTGTAAAAAAACAGAGGAGAGGATCTACTGCTATTGTCCTACCAAAGGAAGTTAGGCTTGACCAAACCCTTCACTGGCCAGTAATTTCTGAAAAAAAGGGAAGATGCGAAAAACCAGGATGCTGTAATACTTCTAAAGTAATGTGCGATAAATGTAAAGTTGCTTTATGTTTTACAACTACAAATATTTGTTTTTTTGAATTGCATAATAAATAAGTATAAAACTTAATTCGTTAGTTTTTGGTAAACACTCCCAAAACTCTCCCCAAACGAAATTTAAAAAATCTAAAAAAATTAATAGTTGTTGTAAATGGATATTTGAGCACATATACAAATTAAAACATTTTATAAACAAAAAAGTTTACAAAAAAGTCGGGCAATAGAGGGCTAAGATATTTATATTTCACTATATGCTCTATCATTTGGTTTTCATTTCAAATTTGCACCTATGACGAAATTTATAATATCTAATATCTGGTGCTTTCATATGAAACTGGAATAAAACACTTGTTAGATAATATTTATTTGTTTTGAGTACACTTTTTTTAGAACCTAGTATATAAAAAAATAAATATTTGTCTGTCAACAAATTTCTATATAAAAGTACGAGGCACTATTCTCATGCTGTGAGCTTTGCTGCTCTGTTACTTTTATAACGCTTAAGCTATTTTTAATTTATTTTCAATATTTTTGAGGTGTGTTTCCTTAAATGAAATTAAATGAAATTTACATTAATTTGATAGTTTCCATTTTATTAGTGCTGGTGGTATATGACTAGCATCTGTTGGTACTATATATCAATTTCAACATGTGGAAGTGAGAGCACTCTCTTGTTAGTAATTTCAGTGTAAATTTTGACCAAACCAGAAATAACCCATAATATTCTCCCCGTGTGATCTTAGTATTTCCGTTGAATAAATAGTATAGGGTATCCAATATTTCAATCAACGGTATGTCAGAGTGGTTTTTATTAATTTTTATATATATTTGCAAAATGAAAAAGAAAGTTCAGTACAGGCAGTTAAACAGCTGATCTGTCAATTTAGAAGTAAGAGCAAGTACCAACTTTGCTGAAAAGTATACCCATACACAAAAGTGATGATAAAATGTACTGCACAAACTGTAGCGGTAAAAGCTATATATAAGCTATATATTAATAATTAGGATATACAGTATTTTTTCTAATACACCTGGAACGATTGAGTGAATAGGTGAACTATCAAATAGGAGACCATTAGTGTGGAATTAGAACAACTTAATAAATCGTTGATCAATTATTCACTATTAGGCAGTTAAAACATTAAACATTAAACTAGTTATTTATAGATTTTAAACAAACACATGATATAATCATAAGAATGAAACCATAGAATACTAATGCCGAACAAGGCTTACCTAAGAAATTAATTTTAACAAGGAGTAATCTACAAGTAAAATAAATATGCTTTTACAGAAAACTGGACAAAGTGCTTTAAAAGGGTGAATGAATTAGCGTAGGTAACAGCTGTTTTGAAACCTAAATATTATGAGAACAATTGGGGATATTATATTACATAAACTAAACCGCTTGTCTACAAAAATTATCAGGAAAATTTGATACGACAGGACAGACTAATGACTTTACAACTAATTGCCACATAAATATCACTTTACACAAATAGGATGATTTTGTATAATATAAGACAATTCATATATTATAAATTATACCTATATAGATACAAATAGTAAAATAAAATTACAACTATTATACACTATAGTAAATACTTATTTAGATAAACGTAAAATATTCCACAGAACGTTAAAAATAAATGTTATAAATAAAGGTGCTTTTCAATTCGCGGTAAAAGATTTGATAGAGTTCAGCACACAAGATAAATTCGTAACAAAATTCATATACCAGTAAACGGTACTCGATACAGCAGCAAAGTAATTTTGGCAATAAATATGTAGGTTGTACTTTATCCCATTGGAATCATAGCACCCGCTATGGAAAATGGTGTCTTCTTTGACATACAGCAACCACAAATGTGAAATCAGGAAAGATTAATGTGAAGTTAGGAACATTATATACTTAATGAAAAATGTTATGGGAAATGAAATGGGAATAAAAAAACATTAAGCTAGTTATTTATAGATTTTAAACAAACATATGATATAATTATAAGATTGTAACTAAAATGCTATGGAAGAACTAGGCATACCTAAGGAAATAACTGTCAACTTACTTTCAAATGTACAGTTACCTCAAACAGGAAGATGCCGTATCTCCAATCGTGTTTACGATCGTTTTGGAAAGCATCGCCCTGAAAGCTAATACAGAAAATCTCACAGTTTAATAATCAAGGTCTTCAGATTATACGGACTTTCGAGGATGAGTTTAATATAGTAGCGAGTATAATTATTAGTAACAAAAAAACATTAATACATTCAATAGAAAAAGCGCAGAAAAGGGTCCTCCAAATCAACGATAATAAAAAAAATATATGGCTATCATAAGAAGAGCACTACGAAACAGAATAGGACATAATATTTTAATAGACCAGTACAACTTTAAAATGGTTCATCAGCCTAAATAGTTGGGATTTAAGAGCACTTTTAACAAAAACACTACAAAAGAGAATAACAGAATACAAGCTGGCAATGCTAAGTTTTAAGCAAAAAAATTAAATCCAATCTTTATTTTCCTGTTTGACCTTAGCATTAGTTCCCGGTCGTAAAACATTTCTGGGGCTTTTCTTGTGAGTTTTACTTACATTGTTTTTTTATATCCTGATTTTAGTAGTTTGTATTACACTTCTGGATTTAAATTTTCAAACCTTTCAAAATTATATGGGTCTATTGTTACGTTATATGCCCTATTCTACATCGTCTCTTTTGTCTTTTAATGAACATTTATCCGGTTTTCTCGTTACTGACTATTATACCGTTTTTTTTTGCTGGTATGTAATAGCATTACTCAATAGTATTCTAATATTTAATCGATGGATTAAATCCGGATAGCGGATAGATAATCTTTACTTTTTTGGAGAAATTATATTCTAACACACAAAAAACCTATTAAATTGCCAAAACCTTCCTTGGCTATTATATATAATCGTCTGGCTGGTCGTTGGATAATAGAAAGCATGAATGTAGCAGTTTTAATGGCTTGCTAAAATCGGGAAGCAGAGATATCAGTACCAAGTTAATAACTCTTGGAATTGTTGCTTGACCGGCAAAATATTAAATACCAGAAGGTATAACGATAGCAGTCTCACTGCGACCTCGATGGAGAAGGCAAAGCGAAACAACTTCATTATTATTAAACAACATTATATTTTCTAGTAAAATCATCACGATTTTACAGTAAGACAAATTTTCTAATGTTGGTAATCAAAAGATCATGTACGTACCACTGGATTCCCTATTTCGGTATCCAGCAAACTCCTTGTAATAACGATACAGGAAACAAATAAATAAACCAGAGATCTAATAAAATACAGATTCTCGATTCAAATAAATCAAAAATGAACGAACAGCTTACCAAAATAGAAATAACGTCCTTTTAACACGTAATCCATTAACGGTCAATTAACAAAGCAGCTCCTAGAATGATGCTTATGATATAGATTTCATAGGAAACTCTCTCCCGTTCCTAAACGACATCTTCAACAAAGTCCAGAGAGCATGAAAAAAGTTTTACTTAAAATCAACGAGGTGAAAACCAAATACAAGCAAATACACAGAAGAGACCAATTCAATGAATTTAGATAAAACATTAAAGTCAACAACTACGTTTTTTAAAGTATGGAAGACTTTAAATATATTGGATCAATAATCACAGTTAATAATAAAGCCACTGAAGAAATAAAGAACATAATACAAACTTCAGACCTATTTTAATATAGTGATGCGAATTATGAAGAATGACTAAAACAAATAAGGTTTTATTACTATACTGCTACAAATCCGTATAGATTAGGAACAGATACTGAATGAAGAAAGCTCTTATAAGTCCAGGAGAATTAATTTTATTGACTAAGTTAGATCGGACACAAAATCGGATATCTCAAAAAATTAATATTTCATTTGATTGCAGATTCATAGAAGACCGATCAACGTGGAGAAAAGTTGTAGTTAGCGAAGACTCACCCAGTGTTGTAGCGCTATGTAATGATGACGATAAAAAGAAAGGGCAAATAAAAAAGCAACAAAAATGAACCAATGGTGCAGAGCTGCTTAAAAATCTTGATTGGAAATAATTAATAATGTATATGTATAGGTCATTTCCAGAGCCAATGTGCTAATTGTGCGTAAAATAAAACTTTTTAGACTAAATCTGCTACAGGATTGTGTGACCCAAATACATCCATAGCTAAAAACTATCGATGTTTGTATGAAAGATGAAAATTTCATTTTTAAATGCTAATTACAATAAAATGGTAAATTTATCGCTACGGGACATACCGATGTCGCGGTGTCTACCCGCGAATTTTATTAATCTCTTTTAAAAGAATATTGGCACGTACACATAATCACATAATTGTAGACGGTATCTTGTACATAAATACTAAGAAGGTTGTCGTTGTTATCTAAGACTAAGTTTGACAATTTACAGGAGAACCATGTTGGAGTACTATTACTCAGGACTCCCACATGAAGAACATTTAGCTGATAGTTGTGCTCCTAAAGCGCATAAGAGTGTTATAGCTCACAAAATGGCTTCAATTACATTGCAATTTTTTAAAGTTTTTGTGATAAAATGAAGTGATTGATTGTTGTTTTGAAAAAGCAAGTTGTTTTTTTATTTTTGTATTCCTATCATTATATAAATGTACCTGATATTGTAAAACCAACAACATTTTTCATAATCTAGTCTGAAATGGGCTTTCTCTTACTGATAACTATCAAAAGTTTTATTAACTTCTCGTTAATATAATTATGTAGGTATTTAGATTTTTATCTTGTTCTTACTATAGTGCTAAAACACAAATGTAGTCATAGTCTACTGTATTTTTTTCGTAGGTTTCATAGTTTTTAACTGTGTGATAGCCTATGTGTCTATAATAACTTACGCATAGAAAATAATAGAATTTTGTACCTCATAATTTATGTTTATTATCCTTTGTTTTTTTTGGAACATCTAAAAGTATAGCAATACATTTTAATTATTAAACAAAAGAGAAAATAAAAACACTTTTTGTGGTGTGCCACTTAACCTTACACAAAATCGTACACAAATAGTCAAATGGTAGTAAAAGTTTCCGATATAGGCAGACGGCAGAGGCATCGCCGCGCACGATGTCCATACTATGACATGTTTTTCATACGGTTTTCGGATCGATTTTTTCAAAACATCAAATATAATCTATTTTTGCCTTTCTTTATTTAGGCTAACCGCTACTGTTTTTTTCTTCAGCGTTTCTTCTTAATCTAGATTAATGTTATATTTACAATTCTTTCTGAAACGAGCTATAATTTTTCTCAAATATCCATATTGTTTGGTTAAGGCGCCTTACGGTTTAGCATGCTGTGTCAGATGCTCTTTAAAGTCTCTTTCAATATTAATATCGTTTGAGAAATTTTTCCCAGATACTTATATTTCGTTAGCTAATCTACCATTTGAAGTTCAATTTTCTTTTAATATTAGTTTAAATGGTCCAGTAGTGTATTCGAACAGTTCAGTTATAAGCAAAATTAGGTGTTGTTGTACACCTAATTCTTTTAGTATCAGTCATAAGTGTATCCATTTGGCTCTGTCGAACGCTTTACGATAATCTATAAAACAAATCTATAGTGGGATATTAAATTCCCTAGACTTTTATACTTTTTTTGGACTTTTATAATAATATCTTTAAAATTAAATGTTTAGTGAAAATCTCTACGCGACTTTAATGCATTAAATATTTTAATTAAAAATCGACATACCTATTGAAATTAGACAGTAAAAAATTATGTCATTAAAGATTGATTTATAAATTATTGTAGTTTAAATTCAACTACGATATGAAACAAATATTGTATGTCATAATCTACAGTAATCGAAAAATTACAAAGACCTTCCTGTTGTACAGTTTTCTTGAATTAATAGGGTAACAAACATTATAATCCTACCGAAGGGGCTTCTACTTTCATAAACTGTTACACGATTACTCTATCCGATGTACGTACATTTATGGACTAAATGTTTCAGTGCCAATGCATTTTAACAAAAAATACTAATTAATAAAAATGGAAACTTAACTTTTCCAAGTTTATAATAGACACTTTATTTTTGAAAATATATAAAGCAAGTAATATAAATTACCGTCTTGTTTATTAAAACTAAAAAGTAAACTAAAGTTATGTGTCGGTTAACAATTTATATTTAACTTCATTAGCCAAATAATCCTGAAATTCCTCCATGACTAAATTGATGGATATTTAAATAAATTTCAAGTTCCAAAGTGTACCTGCTGTAAAATTTGAAAATCTACTACTAATACAATTATTGGCAACATCGCAGGAGTTTAGAAATGTACACAGAATGGTAAATACGGATCCCATAAATGGTTTATCCTTTTGTGGAGTCCACTTAATCCTACATGTTGGTCGGAGTCTACATAAAGCGCTACTCAGATAATAGTATACACGGTGTATATTTTACTGGAGTTAGTATAATACCGTTTTAGAACGGAGCTTACATTAACCGCTAGATGTATATATATATATATATATATATACTAGGTCTTCTATTATACTTGAATCGGATTCACTCCCTGCCTCTCGACGCGTTAGTGTTCTGAGCTGTTGGACGTGAATCCCTGTCCTGGCATTTGGTTTTCACCTCTGGCTGCGTTGAGTAGTTGAGTTACTGTGACCAAATGCCCATCTTGGTAGTTAGTATTCGCCTCTAGTTGCGTTGAGTAACTGAGTTACCGTTGCTAACTACCCATCTTCCTGTCTTTTGTTTCTTTTTCTTTTTTGTTCTCCTGAAGAAGCTACATACAATTGTAGCGAAACGTCGAGATGAACCCACTTTTGGGTCACTCACAAATGACACGGTCCAAACCCGGAAGACGAATAAACTATAATTCTGACTCTGGCCGTGGAAGCCTACGATTTCATTATATATGTAAGTATATGTTAGATTAAAATAATGTTTACAGAATATACAAAAAAATCATTTATTTATAGAGACATACGCCAAAACTCAAAAATACAAGAATATTCAAAACTTTCTGAAATTAAGAAAAACATTGATAAGTAATTAATATCTAGTGTTTCCCCCTCGGGCCCTTGTAACAGCCTGTACACGTCTAGGCATTGAGGTAATTAACCTCTGGATATCAAATTGATCCAATTGGTCCCATATTTCTTGAAGAGCCGCTGTAAGTTCAGCCAAGTTGTTTGGACGGGGTACTCGTGCTCGAAGACGTCTTCCCATCATATCCCATAGATGCTCTATGGGATTGAGATCGGGACTGCAAGCTGGCCAGTTCATACGGACAATTCCCACCTCCTCTATATATTGGTTGACGATTCTAGCACGGTGAGGACGCGCGTTGTCGTCCATAAAAATAAAATTAGGTTCAATGAATGGAGCAAAAGGTACCACATGCTGATCTAAAATACTTGTTATGTATCTTGCAGCAGTCATAGAACCTCTATCTACAATAACTAAATCAGTATGGGCTTCTGAACTGATACCAGCCCAAACCATAACGGAGCCCCCCCGATAACTTATTCTTTCCGCAATATTACATTGAAAATATCGCTCTCCGTGTCTTCTCCAAACCCTTTCTCGGCCGTCTGGTGACCTTAGACAAAATCTGGACTCATCTGAGAACAATACATTGCTCCAATCTGCATCACTCCAGTTTTCATGTTCTCTTGCAAAAGCAAGGCGAGTTCTGCGATGTTCTATGGATAGTATTGGAGATAGGGCTGGCCTTCTGGATAATAAATTACCTTCTACAAGTCGTCGACGAACTGTCCATCTGCTTACATCCACATTTCTCACTTCGCTCAGACGATTTGCCAGTTCAACTGAAGTTTGATGCCGATTTCTCAAACATGATGAAACCAGAAATCGATCATCTCTTTCGGATGTTACCCTTCTACGACCTGATCCTAATCTTCTTGTGAAGTTACCGGTGTCGATAAAACGCCGAACTGCTCTTTGAACCGAAGATCGACTAACACCCAACATTTCAGCTGCATAATATTGGCTACGACCATCTTGAACTAAAGTCACCGCCCTTGCAGCATCTGTCGGAGTTAGAGACATTTAGGAAGGATAATTAAATAAAAATGTAACACGTTTTAAAAATAAAATCACTACACTAGTATGGTTGTTGAATTAAAAACAACATTCAATAAATAATATCTACTTGCTTCAGACCCTTTTTGACAAAAACCTGAAATACCAATTTGTTTTAAGAAATATAAAAAGCAATATTAAAAATATTATTTTATTTCTCGTATACGAGGGTACACCTAAATTTACATACGTAATTTAATGTCTCTAAAATTATACAACTTCAAATAAATGATAAATAAGGAATGGATCGATTTTTTTGCACCTGAGTGTATATAGCATTAACGTTTATTACCTAAAAGTTTTAGAAAATAGATCTAACATTTATAATATAAGATGTGAAAATTTGAGTAAGCTAATCAAAAAAATGGAAATTTTTTGGATGAAAACAGAACCAACAAAAAACTTCTACTAGATAAATCCGCTATTCAACAAAAAGGTATTTTTTTGTCAAATTTAGAATGTTAGCTTGCGTAAAAGTAAGACGAATTTTATGAATGACGCATATGTCCACTCTCGCCATCCGCATTTAAAATCTAGCAGTAATCATTCCAATCAAGGACCTTTTCAAGAGGTTTTCCTAAGAATAATAATTCTTAGCAGGTAATGAAAATAGTTTTATTAACATTGCTACATTCCCCTATTATTTAAGGAAAAGAGCCTGGTATATTTAGGATGCACTCTGCGTAATTCACCGTCAAACATTCGCATCGAAAACAATATTAGGAAACTTATAAAATACCATGAAATTGGCCATGATGGAAAACTTTGTTAAATATAGTGAGAATTAACATATTTTTAAAAAGATATGCACAGAATTAGATTCCAAGCACGAGATATTACTGTATCATACTGAGGTGCGATGGCAGTAAAGAAGTACGCTTATATTATTTGTGAGAGGAGTCAAAAGCATTTTTTATTTATTCAAAAATAAAACATTTCTTAGAATAACTGTATGAACCAAGTTTTAAGATTTCACTCAAATATCTAGTAAATATTTTTAATAACTTGACCTAATTAAATTTACAACTTCAAGTTCAAGGTTCTGGAAACGAAAACTTGGAAGTGTTTGTAATATATTTGTATTCGAGTCCAATGCAATAGGAGCAGCATATGAATTTTTTGTTGTTGGTTGTTCTGGTTGTTATACTTTTTTGCCATAATTCGACAAGACATATCAGCCCTTTGCTCAGTTGCAATTTTATTAAAGTTATTATCTGTTGAAAATTGTACATCTCTCAGTAAAGTATCACCTTGGTATGTTGGAAATATCAAACAGTGGGAACTACCGTTTTGACGAAAATGAATAAGCAATGCTGTACCAACGCAAAGTTCCTAGACGGTGTTGAATTTACATCCTCGGAGATGAATTACACGTCACCTAAAGGCTTGGCATTTTATAGTTAAACTGTATTAGGATTACGCAGAAAAATCTGCCTTTTGATTCTATTAATAAAATGGTTAAATATTGTTTTCGGAAGATGTTTACCATTTGTTGCCATATTATTAGAATATACTTTTAGAATACCTCCAACTATATTTAAATTAGGAAAAATATGCAAAAATACGGAATAGGGTGATGCTTTGTAGCACCCTTTCGGTCACGCTTTTTTTTAGTGTAATGAAATATATTTTGTTAATAATTCCAAATTATTCCCAGTTATGGTTCTCTTTTGTAAGGTAATGTCTTTTGGTAGGAATATTTGCATTTTTTTTTAATAAAATAGGGCCCGTTTTTGATGTTGTTAATTGACAAAATTGTGACTAACTGTAATATTTACTTAAACGAAGTTAAAATTCTTGTGTCGTCAATTGACGACACAGTGACTGAAAGGGAATTAGCTAGGAGAGTACTACCTAATAAAGTAAATAACCGATTGTCTGTTTTGTACTCAAAAAAATGTTTTTTTAACGAATAATTTCTCAAATATATTGTACCTAAAATCTCAACATCGACACGCCTCTGGATTCTAACACTAATAAATTTCGATGGGGACGCCTTGTTTTATAGAAGGAATGGAATTAGTTTTTGAACAGCGGCGCGTCTTGTCTGTTTAGGGTAATATTCTTTTGAAAAGACAAACCAGATAATAAAAATTTTATTCAGTCTTTTCGAAGTTTTATTCACAAGTTTTTACTGTTCGTCATTTAGCAACATCTGAATAATATGGAATGTATAACGGGGAGACTGCTGGTTCTGAAAGAATAGTGCGGGTAATAAGGCGCGATGAAATGTCGTAAGTAACAATGTAGCACAGACTTTAATGCTACGTTTTGTGTTATTGTTTTTATTGTGCGATTTATGTTGATGATACAATTACGCTCTTATTGTTTTTTTTTGCTTGGTGTACAATTTTATCAACAAGATGATTTACATAAAATTTAAAATATCTAAAAATTATTGGAATATAACTTATTAAAAAGAGTTTTCCTCTTTCTGTCACCAATGTGAATTCAGAATAAAAGTTTTGAGTAAACCATAATAAAACGACATTTATTTTCATTCGCTAAAGGTGAAAATTCTATCAACAATTCTATTTTATAACCATTAATACTCAAACATTTATAAAAATGGGGCTGGAAAAAAATTTAATTCGTATGAGGGTATAGCTCTTAAATTGACTTATAGAATAGTTTTTGAAGGATTGGGAAGGAAGGTTTTTATTTGGATAAAAAATAAGTTACACATTTCTGAAGATACCGTAATAAACATTTGTTATAAGTACAATACTTAATTATTGCTTAAAGGTTTAAGCTCATTTTCAGGCACCTCTACTTCAAAATATGGGTGGTTCAGGTTTGTAAAACTGATCTTAAATATCTGCCAATAGTGCATTTTAAACAAGAAACGAAAATAAAATACAAAAACAATATATATGTATATATATTGTTGTACTTTTGAATGTCCATAAGCAATAAAAAACCGATATACAAATTTTATTACTTAAATAAAAATTAAAATTATTGATATTTCATAAAGACACGGGCATATAAATTTTCAAACATCCTGTATAAGACAGAATATGTATTTTAAGTTGTTCGAAGAATTGTTCATTAGGCCTCAGAGACAAGACTTTCAAATATTATCGATAAGAAATTTAAATAAGTCGGTTATTGTGGAATGGATTTACCCGGAATAAAAGTGTATATAGAAAGTGTTGAACAATAGACCGGGATTTGCGGTGGTTTTTCTCCCCGAAAGATTATATCGGTAAAAGTTTATTAACAAAAGACATTGAATTAAGAAACAGGTATCGTTTGTAGCTATTAGTAAGAAATATTTGTAAAGCAGATAGATTTAGTTAGAATAATTAAAGAAGGTTGTTTTCTGGAATTACCCGAATGACGTTTTATAGAGAGAGTTGGTTGGTAACGATATACGTCACAGAGGTGGATGATTTTTATTGGTCAATTTTTGAATGCAAGGAGGTTGGTTTTGGCTATGAGATAGGAGAGAGAAGAAAAAGTTGGTTAGTCAGTTTTCGTCGTCCAAGAAGGAAGGAGCTTTGTGATTTGTGTTTGTTTGAAGTTCCGAAGACGTAATTTACCGGGTGTGTTTATTTGCTGTGTAAAAGCTGACCAGTGTGAGGAACGGGGTACAGAGAGATAGAAAACCAAAGGGTATTAGAATATTAATAGCAGACGAAGCCGGAAACATTTGGAGTTGTAAACAGGCGCGGAGATTGGCTCAAAAGGAGGCTGCATAGACTAACACTAGTTGTTGGGTTGCAGATACAAGGACAGATAGGAGAAAGGTGTACGTCATCTGGACCACAATAGGAGCAGAAGCAGAGAAAGGATTTTTTGTTGTGGCGTGGCCATAGAATTGCAACGGCAGAGAAGGAAAGGTCAGTCAATTTTCATTAGAGCCGGAGTGTGATTTTCATTTATTAATTAAGTAAATTGAATAAATAATAGAGACAGTTAATTTTGCGATCACTTAAAAAAAAAAAAGAATTATAAAAAGAGCTTAGTTATAACACATATTAAAAATCAATGTAAAATAACATTTGGGTCCATGATAGAAAACAACTTCTCATATATTTAAAGTTAGTATATTGCAAATATTACAGGATTGATTGTTATATAAAATTTCATTAAAAATAAAGGACATCTCACATATAGTTCAGTTGAAATTCTATGTATTTTATTCAGGTCATATTACCTATCCCGATTAGGAAGCCAATTGGAAAATATTTTGAATCCACGATCAAAGGTAAATAGTACAATTTAAATAGCCTGAGATTGTAATTAATTAATGCTGATTTATTGTGATTAATTGGAGATTAGATCATTTAATAAATATAGACAGGATTTTTCCTAAATAAGCAATATAATACAATTTAAATAGCACAACAATATATATATATATATATATATATATATATATATATATATATATATATATATATATATATATATATATATATATATATATATATATATATATATATATATATATATATATCATAATATGTTATGTAAATGACGCAGTCCTGATAGTGGAGACTGAAGAAGACTTACAGATAATAATGGTTATTTTAATATAAAGGCTAAGGAGTTTAATTTAAAAATATCGTCACAAAAAACAAAAAGAGCGATATCAAAGGAATCAATAAGGTGGAAACTAGGGATCGAAAACAAAAATAAAGTGATTCCATTTCACAAAAGTAAAATGAAAATACTAAGAAGAATAACAGGAAAGATATAGATAGACAGATTAAGAAATAACGACATAGTAACGAATCTTTTTCTTACTCTTTATAAGCAATTCTGATTGGTCATTGAGAGATTGATACCTCAATGTAGGGTTGTCACTCGATCTTTTGTGCTGTCGTCCAATACTTCTGCCGATTGGTGATTTATCTCTTGCAATTTTGTCCAAACGTGTATACCCCATTTCGTTAATTTTTAGCATTATGCATTAGCAAAATGGTATAAGATAAAATAGTTAGAATAAGACAAAAAAGTTAGAATAGCTCGAGAACTCACTACTCGGAAAAAGAAGCAAGAATAAAGATGCAGTGACAATATTATAATCGAATAAGAGATGATTTCCAAGGAAAACAAGCAACATGCCTAAATAAAACTAGAAGAGAAAAAGGAGAAGATGATTTGGAAGCTAGAAGTAATCTGATTTAGATGATTTGTATTGCATGTTGTTGTTTGACTCTTTAAGTAAACGTATTTTCGAGGAATTGCGAATTCCATCCCCCTACCTATCTTCGCGTTAAAATCTCCTCTTAAGACCTTCACACGCTTTCTTGTCTAGTCTTGTATTATTCCTTTCATGTGTTTATAAAATTCTTCTTTTCTTTCTTCTGGTCGCTCTTTACTGAAAACATGAGCTTTTAATATTAATTAATGAAAAAATTTGTCCCTTGGTATTAGTTAGCACAATTTTTTTGCCTTAGATCACTCCACTGCATCCACTTAAGTTAGTTATCTTATTCCTTGTAGCTGTAGTTCGGTATACGTTGAAAAAACAGAACGTATTATACGCACTCGTTTAAGAGAACATAAAAAAAACTGATGTCTTGGTTACTAAGAAAAATCATTTGTTGCAGAACTTAGTATAACACAAGACGACCACCAAAATTTATTTGAAGAAACACAGATGTTTAGTAAAACATCACACTTCTCTCTATGATCATCAGTGAATCATTCTAGAGCATCAGTAAATGATTCTAGCAGTAGAAGATTACATCTACACCGGCCTCGGCACCGCCTTTGATTATGTCTTTCACTTTTACAGACCAAACATTAGAAATAACCAATTCCATATCATGAACTATAAACCTATGATATATCTATACAGTAAACTGATACAAAATACTGACAGCGAACGTCTACATATTTATGAATACCAGAACTATTTTTTAATAAAATTGTCGTCAATTCCTACATTTATTTTATGTATTTTACCGTTATTAAATCAACGATTTTACCTATTAGTAATATTCCGAACAAATAATAATTTTCCCAAAATATTTTATTTTGTTTTGTAGTTATGTTAATACAATTGGACAATATAGAACTTTGAAATAAAATAACGCCACTGTAAGCGAGAGGACATAATATATCCTATCCCCTTTAGATTCAAATATTAACACAAAAGTTTGCACTTATAATAGTAAAATACTCTGCAATATTCTCTTCTCTGGCTCTTTTAAATGAACCCCTATTCTGAAAACGTACAGAAAACAGAATTTGGAAGAAGGTACCCCTAGTTGTCAGTAAAACATGTTTAAAGAAAGGGCTGTGCCATTTCGTCGCGTTAAACCGAAATGTTAAAATAAAATGCGGCGTTAATAAAAAGTTGTTACCTCTAGTTAATTATAAAAGATAATATACATGCTTAAATTAGCCTAAATGTTTATATTTATATAAAAATATATAAACCAGATTTCCCAGACTGATAAGAAATTCAAATTCAATTCATTTTCAGTCTAACCATCCGTTTAGGATAAATTGTCCCAGTAGGGTTTGATTATAGGAGATTAAAGCATAGTTTATTTCAATATTATTTAATAAAAGCCCATAATTTTTCTTATTTTTGTGCGTATTTTAATAATTCTCTCTAAAATCCTTAAGGTTACTTTTTCATTTATCTCATTGGGATTTTCCCACGACCTGGAAGGACCTGTCGTCTATACTTAAGTCGCCTCCTTTAACGTTTTATACTTTGATTGTAGTTGACACGGTAGTTTTACTAGAGATATCCTTGAGGACCTTAAATAAAGTGGTTTTTCGTTGCCTTCTAGATTTCCATACCGTTGATTGGTTCCACTTTGACTTCATTTAGGCATGATTTTTCACTACTGTACCGTTTCAATTTTCTAGTCTTTAAAATTTTTGTTAATGCTGTACCAAAATCTGACAACACTACCTCGTAGAGTATTTTTTTAAGTATAAGTACGCCGTACGAGACAAACTGCATATTATAGATGCAGCTATACTCTCTTTTCCTTAAGTACCTAATAAAAATTTTGATCTGAACGTTTTCAAGTTTTCTAAAAAAAAAGGTATGCAACAAAAAACAACCATATTTCAATTCATTATTAGTTTTGATGTTGCAATGGCTGCTGACATTAAAATACGTTTATGTGATCGAAAACGAACAATTCAGGCGGTAAGTCTGAGGTAGTCTTGTGTTTAAACCATAAAATATAGAAAGATTTTCTTATTTGCTTCCTAGAGTTCTTTCCCTGGGCAGGCATTCAGTAGCAGTACCCATCAATTAGCCCTTCGTCAATATTTTATCAATCTTCCTTCTTCATCGTCCTTTTGTCAATGAGGTAAGAATTTTTTTTATTAACTCCATTGAGTACAACAATCTGCCCATTGGGCAATTATATGAATGAATTTATACTTATTTCATTTACTGAGCATTACGCATTTTTTTATTGTGGCATTTAACTACAGAATTTTTTGCATATGATTGAATTAAAGATATATAATTGATTTTATGAGTAAATTTAAATTCGTTTCATTTATTACGAAGTTTCTTCTTCTTCTTCTGGTTCCTATCCGTTTCGGATGTTGGAAATCATATTGGCAATCATGACCTTGCTCGCTGCGGCTCGAAACAGCTCCGTTGAGGTTTTCTTAAACCATGTTCTTAAATTCCGCAGCCATGATATTCTCCTTCTCGCTTACCCCTGACTTTACCTTGCAATATAGACTGCAGCATTACGAAGTTTAGATAGATACAATTTTTGCATATAATTGAATTAAACATTGATAGGATTGAATTAAACAACCTCAACTTTTAAAATACTTGGGCCATGTAAATGTACATTGGACCTTTCAATTGTGGTGGCTTTTGTGATTTGAAATAATTAAACAAATTAGCTGTGTACATTTTTCAGGTATTAACTATATCGCGAGGCTCGATTATTAGTTCATCTTGGTCATTATGTATACCAGTGATTTTATTTTTGTTAAAGATTTTAGCAATTTCCTTAATTTTTTTGTGAAAATTGAAGCTGTCGCAGAGTTTATATTGGTTTTCAACTTGGGTGCAAAGTATAGTCATCAAGATCTCCTTCGCCGCTATAATTTCTTAACGAATTTTGCTGTTTATACTTCGGTACCCAATTTGGTCCCGCCTAATCTTACACGGCCTGCGTTTTTTCATCTCATTCATCTCTAATATTTTTTCCATTATCCACTCATTTTTGATACATAGCATTGAAAGTGGTACACTATCATATGCATTTATCAGATTTATAAAGACTACATGAATTTAAAGGTTGTGGGGTAATTTTTTCCCAATAACCTTTAGAAAAAATATGCTGTCTATACAGGATCTGCATGCACGAAAGTCATTTTGTTCGTCTACATCTGTCATCTCTTTTGTAATTTTATTTTTTATTATTTTTGCATAGCCTTGAGATTGATTTTATGACCCTGTAGTTTCAACAGTTCTTTGACTAATAATTGATTTGCCTTTTTTCTTGACAAATAGGATCTCTTCACACACGAAATATAAGACTTTACAACCACTACGAGCAACACAAGTGAGCATAAATTTTTCCAGACCAAAATGACTGTCTTTATGACCACATTTTTATTTACTTGTCTATAATTATCATGTATAACCACTCTGTATAAAAATTTTTTTCCAAAAAATTCATTTTATAAAAATCTTAGCAACATACATATTAGTACAGCGTTTTAAAAACAATTTTCGTTGCTGTTAAGATTAAATATTTTACAGAGAGTCGATGATCCTAATTTCTTAATAAACCATCAAAACATGTAATTTAATTATTTTTCTAAATAGAAGTCAGTTTTCCTCTTTTTGTCAATCGCTAAAAAGTGCACAATACTTTTAATATTCATTTCTTAATTTTGTGGCAGGAGGTTTTGATATATATTTTCATAATTTATGATTATTTAAGGTAAAGCATTATCAAATTCCATATATAACTCACTAAGTTATATCTCACAAATTTCCCTTCATTTGTTTTAATTAAATTATAACTTGTCTCAAAACAACTAGGACACTGCATTACATCTAACACTGATAGTTTTGAAAGCAATTGCAATGTATTTATTTCGTTGACCATATAATTATTAAATATTCATTCTGTCAGTTGTTATACAATGACAATACATGTAAAATAGATAAGGATCAAGAGTTTATTAATTTATTTTATAATGAATAACATTTAATATTTATGCAATATTATATATATATATATATATATATATATATATATATATATATATATATATATATATATATATATATATTATTTATATAAGGGATACTGTTAATGGAAGGACTGATAACAGAATTTCACACTGTGAAAAACGACTACTGAAAAAGACTGAATTATTGCGAAGGGATACTGGACGAGTTACGGAATACATTCGAGGACTTAGTAGTAGAAAGATGACCGAAAGAGCTAAAGAAATAATAATATAAATTATTATTTCATATAATCTTAATAACATAATATTATAACATATAAATTAATACTACAATACGTAATAACAACTTTAGAAACTGTGTCGCCAATTCTTATCAGTACTCAAAGCCTGGGGGTTCCAAGTAAGGGTTGCGACTTAAGGGTTGTCACTCCCGAAGGTACTTTTTAAAAAGGCCCTTTTAAAGGTACAACTAACAGAGTTACAGCACTTTATTTAATATAATTACAACTGACTTTAAAATAAAAATTTACAGTATTTATAAGAAATTAATTGATGACGACCTGTCTGCAATATGTGTCGAAACTGCTGATTGGCTGGACTATTGAACTGCAATACCGCTGACAATCGCGGTTAATGCGGTTAATGTATCGTAATTTCTCCATCCCCTGGGGAACTGTTTCTGAGGACTCTTGGCTTTGGTCAGGGATGTATTCTGCTGTGATTGGATTCTGCTTATCTTTTTCTTTTTTCAGTTTGCGTAGCTTGAGAAAACCAAAAATTAAAAGGATTGCTGCTAGGATATATATCGGTGGTGTCCATATGTGGCTGTTGTCCATTTGTGTTGGGAGGATGGATTGGAACCTTTCTTCTTCCTGTGATAACTTGTGTAGTTCGTCTAAAGGAATTCTGTCCAATTTTAGGGGTTTGACTATTGGGTGGTTCTTCAGAATAGTGGTGGTCTTGACTTTTGGTAATGTCAGTAGTTCTTCTTTAATTGTTGTTTTGGAATTCGTGTAAACTTCATTATTAGTTCGTAGTTCACATCCTGGCGGTAACTCAATTAGTTAGGTCCCTTCGAGTACTTCTACTATTTCAGTGGTGGTGCAATGGGTAGATACTTTCGTAGCCTTTGGAAAAACGGCAATGTAGTGTGCATCGGGTACTTTTTGAATGATCGTTGTAGTGACAGTGACGGGAACACTTTGGCATTGGGCAGCATCATTGATTAACTGGAGAATTTGGACGATGCAGTCATTAGTCTGGTCATTCTATTGTGGAAATTTTTCAGGACATATGAATGATTTGGATTTGCTTCTTTTGTATGGTACATCCATATATTGAAAAAGGTCTAGGTTGTGGACTAGGTATGGACCAGGTGGAATGATTATTGTGTGATTGTTAGTTGGGAGGGAGTATAAATGGAAGTATGTGAACGACTTGGAATGAAGGATAGGAAAATGTAAAATGAAAACAAGGGTGTGATTCGTGTAATAACCAGCAATGTCTATAATTTTATAGTATTTGGTTAAGTCTTCTTCTTAAATATAGAGAATCTGTGATGCAGGGTGGTGTTCAAGCATCTTTTGCACGGTCCATTTTATTTCTTCAGGTTTGATGAGACCGTTGTGTAAAGTTTTGATTCTTGCAAATGTAATTGTTGTTTATAGATCATCCAGTATTTGTATAATTGTTTGTAAATTTAGATTTATCTGTTCAAGGGTATTTCGAACTTGCAAATAATCATTATAATCGAAAACGAATTGGTTTCTATTTCTATTTATAATCTCTAAGCTAATTTTGTTTGTCTCTTCAGTTATGAGTTTCTTGGTTGTGTTTAAGTAATGAAATTGTTTGGTTAAAATTTGTCATTATTCTTTTATTGAGACTGAGTTGGCTATTGATGTTGATAATAATGTTCTGTTGGTTATTTTCAAGTGATTTAATGGCGGCGTTGTATCTTTCAGCATCTTCTTGATCTAGATTACCAGAAATAGATTTTATTACATTTCCCAATCCGTTTATAAGTCCTCTTTAGCTTCTGTATTTTGGATATATTGTGTCGAGTTTCTCTTTTGCTGTTTGGAGGAGGTACTGTACAGTTTAATCAAAGTTTTGTAGGCTGTCAAAATATGGTTGACTAAGTTCATTTTCTATTGCTCTGTTGGTGGTGATATACTGAGATTCCATGGGTTCAATCTCTTCTGCGATAGGTTCTAGATGGAAATAGTGGATGAAGTCATGAGTGCTGGTCTGTATCCTCGCTTGTCTAAGTTTAACTGGGAGGATTCCTGGATTGTCCTTCAGGTTTTGAATTTGAACTTGTTGGGCTGCTACTAAGGTAGATCTGTAAATCAGTTTTAGCGTTAGTCTTTTGGCTGGTGTTTAATGTTTTTTTTTATGTATCGACGTATCTTGAGTGTCTATTGTTACGGGATTGTTATTTTTCACAATACGGGAAGAAAATCTCGGAAGAAGTTTGTTTCTTTTTACTGTTTTTCTAGTGTAAACTTATGTGCTGGGTTTATAAGTTATTGGTGTTAATATTTTTCTGTTTGGTTTCTTGTAGCTTTTTGTTTATTTCACTGTAGATTTCTTTTGTCTTTAATCTGTAGCTCTGTGTATAGTTATTTATTAGGGTTCTGTTAATATCAATGTCAAATGGATCCTGAGGATCGATATGGTCATTGAGAATTTCGATTGGCTTTTGTTTAGTTGATGAATGAATGTAATTGTTGTATCCTAAAATAGCATATAACATATGTTCTTTAATACCCAAAGTCTTCCTTTTTTCTCAAAGTATTTGTAGCTGTTCCAAAATTGTAGAGTAAAAACGTTCTATCATTTCTTTCGATTGTGGATTATCTGGTGTTGTGTAGTGAATCGAAATTTTGTGTGTATCGACAAATTCCTGAACAAGGCCGTTCTTAAATTCGATTCCACTATCTGCGATTATCATTAAAGGACATTTATTGCGTTGTATCCTTCTATGGGATATGCTTGGCCATATTTCGAGAATGCATCAATTATTGTAAGGAATTTTTGTCCGTTAGCTTGAAATGTGTCTATATAAATGATTTCTAACGGTTTCGTTGGAGTTAGTGTTACCATAAAGTTCGGCTTAATTGGATTTCTGTTATACTTGTTAGCTTGGCACGTATCACAAATGTTGATAACTTCTTCGATGTCTTTCTTTAGCGTAGGCCAGTAGTAGGGTTTTCTTATTTGAGCTTCGGTTACGTTAATTCCTCTGTGGTAGTTTGATGGTAGTTCTCTATAATTTCTTCTTATCTCTCTGTACTGTTTATATCTTTTAGGAGGCTGTTGCATTTGACAAGATCGAATGCGGAATTTTTAAAAGTGTCTCGTAGAATATTGCATAGTGATTTGTAGAGTTCATCATTCTCGAACAGAATGGCGTATTTCTTTTTCGGATCTATATAGTTCTTGAAAAGCTGGAAAATGTCGATGTGAAGATCATTTTTTCCCACTTGGACATACATTCTCTTCTTTGTTACAAAACATTGCTCTATGATTGGTTTCGCTGGGCTGTAATTTACTATCTTGAAAATTATTTGATTATTGTAACAATTTAGTGGTTTCTCGCTAATTGGAATTCCCATTATTGGATTTTTTGCCGTGGAATGTTTGGTTACATCTATATCGTTATCTTCTTGTAAGTATTGGGAGTTTGATGGCTGAGCTTCAGATTTTTGCTGTTTGCTGTCTTCATGTAGGATTTCGTCTATTATCTTTATTTCTTCGGGAATTAACGTTGCAGTTTGATTTTTTTTGATGATTTTGTCTAAGTCGCCTAAAGAGATTGACGGATTCAAAATTTGTTGAGACTCTTCGGCTCGGTCGGTTAGAAATTCTTCTAGATCGGATAAGGAACTGGGGTGATTAATCATAGAGATATCATCGTCATCTTTTGAGAGGAGTTTCATTATTTCTTCCATATTCTCGTCTACACTGTTTAATTCTTTCATGTGAATTTCGACACGGGATAAAGCATCTACATTGCTGTTGGATTTGCCTTTTTTATATATTACTTCGTAATCAAATTCCTCCAGCTTTAATCTCCATCTGACAAGCTTTGAGTTTGGGTCTTTAAGTGAAAATGATCATTGTATTGGTCGATGGTCAGATATAATTTTGAATTTTCGTCCGAAAAGGTATGGGCGGAAGTATTTAGTAGCTCACACAAATGCTAACATCTGCTTTTCGATAGTCGAATATTTCAGTTCAGTTTCATTTAAAGTTCTGGATGCATAGGCGATAGGTTTATCGTTTCCTATTGGTGGACCTTGTGATAGAATGGCTCCTATAGCGAATTTGCTTGCAGCAGTCGTAAGATTGAAGGGTTTAGTGAAGTCTGGATATTGCAGAAGTGGTTCATTAATCAATAAGCTTTTACAGGTTTTGATACAGTTTAAGAATTCTTCGATGTGTTTAATTTTTGCATTATTTTTAAGACATATGGTAAGTGGTTTTGTAATTTTGGCAAAGTCCTTTATGAATTTTCTATAGTAACCAAGTAATCCTAAAAATCCTTGAATTTCTTTTGCTATTTTTGGTACAGGATAGTCTATGATGGTTCTAATCTTAGTCGGGTTTGGTTTAATTCCCTCGCAGGTTACAACGTGGTCTAGAAATCGACTTTTTTCTTAAGAAATTCACATTTGTCAACTTGTATCTTAAATCTTGTTTCTCTTAATCTTTTAAAAATTTTCTTAAGATTTACCATGTGTTCTTGAAGGGAGGTTGAAAATACAATAATGTCGTCCATGTAGACCAGACATATTTCTCCTATTAGTCCTTTTAGTACGTTCTCCATTACTCTCTGGAATGTTGAGGGTGCATTTTTGAGTCAGAACGGCATTCTCATGTATTTATAGTGGCCATTTTCAACGTTAAATGCAGTCTTCTGAATATCTTCTTCGGCCATTTCAATTTGATGGAATCCGCTGGCTAGATCTAGGGTTGAGAAGTATTCGCAGCGTCCTAGTTTGTCCAGAATGTCTGTTATATTTGGAATTGGATATCGGTCATCGATGGTTTTCTCGTTCACCTTCCGGTAGTCGACAACTATTCTCCATTTAATTTTTCCTGATCAAGCATCGAAGTGATCTGCTTACGTACTTCTTCTTTATAGATGTGTGGATACCGATATGACTTGGTATAAACTGGAACTTCGTCTTTGGTTCGTATATGGTGCTTTATTTGGTTAGTAAATGTTAAAGGATCGTCTGGATGATGAAATATCTCTGCAAACTTCGTGCACAGTCGTCTTAGGTAAGATGGTTAGATTTTTCTTCTGTATTAAGATGATCGGTTCTAAGGAGAGGATCAACATCTCTTAGATTACTGTCTTCGGTAGGTATGATATCTGACGTATATATATGATATTCCTCGAGATTTATAGGTTGACTTTTGATGGGATCAGTTAATATGCTACTTCGATGTATTCATCGGTGTTATTGACTAGCTCAGTCCAGGCGAGTTGATAACAAGCAACGGTGAGAGTTTCTCTTAGGATGGCACCTTCGACTTCTTGTCTTGGGATGACGATTGTACCTGATGTTTCCTTTACTGGCAATCGGACTTGGGTAATTGATTGGGGCTCTAGCTGGACTGTATAAAATTGGGCTTTGTTTGTGACATAGTAATTAATAGGAAGAATAGAAGTTTAAAGATTATCGAGGCCGATAAGACCGTCAAATATCTTGTGAAATTTGAAAAGATAAAATTTTAGGTTAATATCGGAGTTAAATTCAGGAAAAATTGAAATTTCTACACAATAATCTTGTGAATGATTCTGAAAATTTGATGTAACGATAAATGGTTCATATTTAATATTATTCTTGTAGAATTTATTGGCTATATCAGGA
Organism: Diabrotica undecimpunctata; assembly: GCF_040954645.1. Classification (NCBI taxonomy): domain Eukaryota; kingdom Metazoa; phylum Arthropoda; class Insecta; order Coleoptera; family Chrysomelidae; genus Diabrotica; species Diabrotica undecimpunctata. Next base: position 78,478,283 of record NC_092812.1, on the reverse strand, counting down.
TTAAGGAAAGATTTAGTGGCTCCTGTATCAATAAGAAGTTTAAGAGGGGGATTTTGAATTTTAATGTAAGGAAGGTCTCTTTTGTCAGGATAGGAATGCAATTCTACTACGTTTCTTCTTTTTCGTCTTGAAACGTTTGAAAATTTACATCTTCTTCATATTCTTGGCTTTCTTGTTAATAATAAGGGTAATCTGGGTATGTGTCATTGTCTATACCTTCATCGTAATTATTTTTCTCTTGTTCGATATTAAAGAGTTTTTCTACGGTGAATCGGGAGCTGGCTGTTTGTTGAAAGCTGAAGTTTCTGTGAGATTAGGGTCTATTAAAGCCGGTTTGACGTGTAGATACGCTCATGGGTGTTGGCTTATATGATTGAGATGGAACTGGTTTATGAAAATTGGGTTGATTAGCCTTAGAATTTTGTGCATATGGAGTGATTTCATGATTTTGTTGGAATATGGGGGGTTAAAATGTCCCTCTTGGACGATTGTTGAATGGCTGTTGTTGCGAAGGCATTTGATTTGGCCTAAAGAATGGCTGTGGCCATTGGGGCTTGGGCGCTTCTGGCTGCCACCGTGTAGGAGCCGGTGTATGACTTAAATTCTGTCTCTGCGTTTGTGAAGTTGCAGAGGATTTATTAGAAGATGATAAGGAATAATTATGAGTTTTTTGGAGATATCTAATGTTATTTTCTTCCTGAATATATTGGATAGCAAGAGCGAGATTCGGTAGTCTTATGGATCGAATTGTTGATCCTAGGGGTGCTCTTAGGCCTGCCAAAAATGTGGTTAGAGCTTGTTGTTGAAAAAATTATTTTTTACTTTTTACTTCTTTTAACTTCCTTATTTTCTCTATGTAATTAAATATGATTTAAAATAGTATTTAAAAGACACATAACTTTTTCATGAAATTGATGAGGGTTTTCGTTTGGAGCTTGACGAAAATTAACTAAATCTCTAGTTAATGAGTTTTCGTTACGTTGGTCTGCGAAATGTTGAACAAGAATTGATTTTATTAACCGCCAGTCTTTACAGCCGTATACAGAAATAATTTCTCTGACTCTGCCCATAATTATGTTCATAATTCCTCGGTTAAGCATATGATTTTAAAAATTTTCGTGATTTTTAGAATCCCAAAAATGGTTTAGAAGCATGGAAATAACATCAATAAAATTGTGGAGTTCATTTGGATTGCCGTCGTACTCTGTTGCGATAGAAAGGTCTTTATTAACATCAAAAATGGGTGCCATATTAGAATTCTTTGAAATGGATGCTGGTGTAATAATTATAGAAGGTATTTCAAACGAATTTGTGGACTTAAAAATATGATTATTGTCAACTAAATGTAAATCTGATTTAATATTTTCACTAGATTCAATCTTAGATTCAAAAATTGTTGAAAGAGAATCGCTTATTCTAAAGAATGATACTTGTGAAATGATATTAGAATTAGAAATAAGATGAAATTTGCTAACAGGTATAGGATGATGCTTGGATGCATTTCTTTTTGGTTCAAGTTTCTTTTCTTCTTTAAGTTTCTTTTCAGCTTTCTTCATAAATATGTTTCTGTGCCAATTTGCCTGGAATCCGTGGGTTAAACAGCTGCAGTTTTCAGATTTGGGTTCGGTAGCGGGTAAACGTTTAAAAACGACGAGGATCTTCTGGATACTCTCCCACTAATCCACTGAAAGCGCCACTTAAGGGTTGTCACTCCCGAAGGTACTTTTTAAAAAGGCCCTTTTAAAGGTACCACTAACAGAGTTACAGCACTTTATTTAATATAATTACAACTGATTTTAAAATAAAAATTTACAGTATTTATAAGAAATTAATTGACGACGACCTGTCTGCAATATGTGTCGAAACTGCTGATCGGCTGGACTATTGAACTGCGATACCGCTGACAATCGGGGTTAATGTATCATAATTTGCGCCTTAGGACCCCCGTACCTTGTCAAATTAATGAAAATGTTTCCCGAAAATAAAAAATTTTCACTGCTCCTGGTACCAATATTTTTGTACGGCCTTAGGTCGCATGTCATTATTTTTGTATTACCTATGTTAGTTATAAGTGCTGTACAAATATGTTTGGTCAAAAATCTTCCCCCTTGAGTGGTTAGCTTATCTTACCTGTGACTCACCAGTACCGATAAGAATTGACGGCATAGTTGTCATTACATATTGTAGTATTGCTCTATATGTGATTCATGCTGGTTCAAATGACCCTTAAAAATCTCCCATGGGCTTGTACTCTATAACGCTTAGCACTTTAAGACACTTGCAATATGATGTAGAAAATAAACAAAGCTGAACAATACCTGGACATATTTAAACAAAAAGTATCCGTTTATTCAGGCCAACTACGAAGAGTTAAAGTTAGTAGCAACCAAGGATGTGACATTATATTTTTTGAGCATTTAGAGGTGTTTTACAAGAAACTCAGTTCAATTGTATAAAATGAAAATAAATCGTACCCAAACCAAGATAAAATTTATAAATATTGGGAAAATTAAGTTATAAAACCAGCTACTCATAACACCAATATTGGACAGATTGAAGACACGACGAAAAATTGTCAACACTAAAGTAATATTCCTTATGAATTCTTCACCATTGTTGAAGTTTCGAACAATAAACAACTTATAATCGACTTAATCGTTTAATTAACAGGCATACACCAAAAAGGAACTTGTATTGACTACAAAATGGCCTGATTCAGTGACACATGAATGGTTTATAGATGTATAGAAAACATATAAAGTCAATGATAATATAGTGACATTTTTCTTCTTTTTTTTTTTCTTTGGCTTTTCTCATTATAAGTTTACAGTTTAAGTGCTCTACAGCACTCTATTTTTTCAGTCACCTTCTCTGAGGTCTCTATCACAGCATTTCATCTTCCTCTCCGTCTTCTTTTCTGTGGGTCTTTTGCACGTCTGTTTTTTTACATAGTCTCTGTGCTATATTCACCCATTTCTCTCTACCGTATATTTTTCCTGGGCACGCTATCATATGTTTTCTCCAAGTCGATAAAGGTCATTATACGTTTCAATATTTTTCTCTTTGTTCTTTTCTATCACCTGTCTCATGATGAATATGTTATTTTAAAATGATCTGGTTTTCCAGAATCCGGATTGTTCTTCGCCATTATGGTTAATGTGTTGTTCTATTTTTTCTTATACGATCCGTGCGCCTCCATGTTTCAGTAGTTCTATTTTTATGTTCCCTGGTCTTGGTGCTTTGTTGATTTTGGCTTTCTTTGGTGCTTTAGTTGTATCTTTTTCTGTTATTGTTATCACAGGGTTTTGTGAGATATACTCTGGTATATTCTCCTGTAATATTTTTGTGTTATGCTTTGTTCTCTCCTTTTATCTGTATCTATATAATTATCTGTATAATATTTCTACTCCGTTATAATTTCTAATGTTTTTAATTTTCTCTTCATGCTTCCGTTGATCTGTTAGATCTAATCGTATTCTCTATGTCTCTGTACATTTTCTACTTTTTTTCTTTTATTCATTTCTAGTGTAGGACGAAAATTCACCTTGAATACATGGTGAAAAAAATATCGAAACTAAAGATATTCTAAAAACTAGCGATAAAACTACTATTTAAATTCAAATATTGATACATTTCTACTTTCTCTTAAACCGTTCGATTTCTACCCGATATAAAGGATTTCTACAATCGATAAGCGTGGGAGTCGGTCAAAAGGAAGAGTTGATCTGTTGAACAGAGCATATCTAGAAAGGTGTTGGTGTTCGTTTCTAAGTTTCAAAAACCACGTTGAATCCAACCGGTAAGTCTAGCCATAGTTTTCCTTACATCTTTGCAATATTTTGAATGTTTATTACAACTATTTAAATTTTACTATTTTGTTGCACCAATGAATTATATTCATATCCCACCAGGGCTATGAAAGGGAGCCATAGAAACGTAATAGACCACACCAACTCAGTTACTAAACTTTACTGGCTTAGGTTTATAATCATGTTGTAAAACTTTGAGTCTACAGACACACAGTGTCTAACTATTAGCTGATATCAGGAAAGATGTTTCCCTAAAGAGAGGGTTTCCTAATTTTCATTCAGGATCAGGTTATTCCAATCATAAATTACCCCAAATTTATTGTCAAAGACCCTTTAGTCCAAAACGACAAATGCCGATATGGAAATCAAGCCCAACATATTGTCCAACATCTTACCAGGGGCTGCCAGACGTATATCGGAACTGATTATAAAGAACGCCATGACTAAATATAGGCAAGAATATTCACCAAGAACTAGCAAATAGAATGGGACTTCTCCAAACAGACCATTTCCCTTATAACCAAAATGTATCTGAGAGAATGCTTGAAATGATAACTACAACCTATACTGCAACCGCATTATACTCAGAAATCAACCAGTAGCACATAATAGACCGGATATCATATTAATACCCTAACTAGAGAACCAACACTAACTGATATTGCAATATCTAACAATAACCTGCGTACTAAATAAAACTAAAAGATCGACAAGTACAGAGCTCTTGAGATAAAATAAGCAGACAATGAAGATAGAAAGTACCCAGACAGTACCTACTGTTCTCTCTACTACTGCAGTTATTTTGAAGAACCTCCAAGAAGACAAAAGCAGCTGGTTCTTAGTAAACATCTTTAGAAGACCACACAAAAAACTATTCTACTTTCGACATCTAGAGGCGAACGAAAACTTTTGAGAGATACTTTAGCGTACCATGCTACCTTTTTTTTTCTTCTGAGAGTGAAAATTTTCTAAAACCGGTACCATGTTGACCCATCTCTAGGGATGGCTGGTGTGTGTTGGATTTGGAGTAGAGAAGTACATCCGAGCATATTTCCTCCTAAAAGGAGATCCTGCAAACGGATGCCTTCCTGTTATCTCCGCCTATCAACTAAAACCACACTAGTCTACTTGCAGTTGACTGTCGCCCGTACCGTACTCCGAAAGCGGGATGGCCGCCTTATGGCTGACGACACTTTCGGAGCATTCTCTTCTCTGATCTAGATCAAATCTCTGTCGTTGTTCCGGATATCATTCCTCTTCGTCTTTTTGTTTTCTTTATCACTGCTCGGATGTACTTGTGTACACTATTACATTCCTCTTTACTTCCTGTCATATTCGCTATCATCTCTCTCACAGTAATCATATAATTCATACCTATTTCTATATAAATTCTGTTTTTTTCAATGTTCATCTATTACACTCCAGCATTGTGCGAGTAACAGTGTCGGAGTATTCGTAGTATAGACCTGTATCTGTACCTGTCTTTTCGACCCTACAATGATAGGCTCTTAAACACCCGTGTCCTGTGAGCACTTGCGTCAGGAAGTAATCCAGTTGCCTGTGACTACAGTCCATACAGTTCCTTAGGCTCGAAATTAGCATCTTCTCCACTAAGTAACTTATTTCATGTTATTCCACTCTTTCTATCATTTTCAAATGTATCTTTCTCTTTCTAATTTTCTTATGGCTTTAGTCAAATGCTCTGTTCTCTGATATGTGTGTATTCTTTATACTGCTAACATATGCAGAAGGTAAACAGCCCGTGATAATCCCGAAGGTCGCTACAGATGTAGTCCAGTAGGCGCATGCTATTCGCAACAGACTTGTTCTGTCCACTCGTATCATAAGCCTCTTGTAGGTCGATAACATAGAAAGAGACCCACCAAAGCTCAATCCTTTGATGCCGTAGTTATATGGGATGAGTAAATTTTCCTGTTAGGGAGATTGTAAGCTGTATGGCTTAAATATGAATTGTTTATACAATACTTATTTTATTTAAACACATATATATTTGTTCCATAAATTCATTCTTGCGGCGCTTCTATAATATTTTTTTTCACGATTTTCGTATCTAATTCCAATATAGTCCTGGGAAGATTTAGTGTCTTCTTTGCTCTTTGTCTGACCTTATTCTTCTAACTTATTCTTAGACGCCCTACTTTGTTTTTCCCTTTTACTCTGACATCGTATACTTTTTTGTTATTGTTTCGTCGCTCATTTGATGGATGTGACCTAGCCATTTTAACCGTCTTTTGTCCATTTAAAATGTATTTAATCAGTCGGCTTAAATGCGTTAAGCATTTGTTGTTCATGTTTATCCTTACCTAATATTATCTTCCCCACCGTTACCCGGTTTGAATTATAGTAAAAAGTCGGTATAAACCGAACCTTAGCGTGAAAAGTCACCGTCATCTAATTCCTTATTTGTACATCAATTTAAGTTGTTTGGTGCTTTCGATAAAGAGCATATCTACTGATCAATTTAATATTTCCATTTCAATTTCCATTGTTGTATTTTGCTTTGTTTTTTATTTATTTATATATTTTTATATTTATACATATATTTATATTATGTAGATATTTATACATATATTTCTTGTTTAAGTTCTTTTCGGGTCTTCTTCACTTAAACCTTCCTCGCTCAAGTCTTCTGCCATACAGTCTTTTCATCTTCTCCTCGGTTTCACTCTACCTCTCCTTCCATAAACTTTTAACAGCTTTATCCTTCGTCCCATATAGTTTTTATTTCTACGTCTGATGTGAACAAACCATTGCAATCTTTATTCTTAAATCATTTTTGAGACTGTAATGACCCTGGCTCTTTCCCTAATCAAGTTATTCCTGATCCTGTCACTTCTAGTTTTACATAACATCTATCACTAGCCTATCATTTCAGCTACCTCCATCTTTTTTCTTGAATCTTCTTCACAGGGCATACTTCACTGCCGTACACCAATGCAGGTCTCACAATACTCTTGTATATCTTTCCTTTAATCCCTTTCCCGATTTTTCGATCACAAAGTCTCCGCTTATTTGGTTTAAGTTAAACCAACCAGCCTATATCCTGTGGGCAATTTCTCGATTTATGTCCCATTTTCCGTTATGTAGGAGCCAAGGTATTTAAATTATCCTACTCTTTATAGCTTTTCTCTAAGCAATTATATGTCCACAGCTATTCCTCTAAATCCTAACCACATATACTCCGTTTTCGACCTGCTAATTTTAAGTCCTCATTCTTCAATAATGTGCTCCAAATATGTGTATAATTTTTATCTTTATGTCGTCTGTTAAATTATCCTCAACTCTAACAGCTGCAGTTTCTTCGTAATAAATGTCCTTTATTATACGGCGGTCTCTGCTTTCTAGACCATGTGAATTTAATATTTTGATCAAAACACAGATATAAATATATATCTGTGTTTTGATGTTGAATAGAATACTCAACAAAACACAGATGTATATCGCAATTCACGTCTCTACATCGCCGAAAAAGAACTTATATTACACAAAGTGCCTCTTGAGTAGCCAATGCATCCCTGAAGCGGAATTGTATGTTTGTCTTCACACTTTTTATATATTGTTTTATGTATAATTGTTAAAAAAGTTATAAGTAGATCACTCATAAGGCTTATTATTTGATAGTCGTCCCTTTTTTTCGCATTGTGTTTTTACGTATTGTAATGAAAGTTGATCTAAGCCATATTTAAGCCACTGTTGGGATATTTTTACACTTTGGTTTATATTGTTAAAGAATAAGATAAGTCTTTTTACTGTCTCTTAGCACATATAAAATGGGATATACAACTTCAAGTAAAAGATTACAAAAATAATCAAAGAAGGTTGGTCTAGAAATAAACATCAACAAAAATAAAGAAATGCGATTGTGCATCAGAAACAACCAGCTTATTGTGATCAACAGCCAGGAAATTGTGAAACAAGTTGTGGAATTGGCATACTTATCTCACTGTTGACATATTTATCTCATCGTCCATTATTTTAATCCAATTGTTTATCTGAGTAGACGACAAAATAAGAGCTAAAATTGAAATATTGCCATTTTAGGGCAAGCACTGGTACTAAAATATGCGTACCCAATTAGTTTCTTTTCTGAGAAGATACTCTATGTTACTTTTAAAATACAGTATAGGCCCCAATGTAATATCTAAAGAAAAAAAGGAAATTCCAAAATATAAAGACAAAAAAACACGAAGAAATCATAGTCAGGAGCACAAAGCATCTCCACTTCAAATAGACTGGACATATTCTAAGACCACCAAACATAAATATAAAAAAACTAGTGGTGTAGCCTTACGGCAAAGTTCTTTTTTATATTTCAAATAATACTTTATTCATTCGCGTAAATTCTTTCGAAACAAAGGCCGTCAATATTGAAACATTTTGTCTTCAAACCAGGTCAAAATTACGTTTGCTTTTTGTTTCCATATTTATTTCAGCGCTTATTATTTCCTTTATCTCCTCATAAAATCCACTTCTGTTGTAAATACTGTGAAACATTAAATAAAATACCAATTTTAACCTACGTGATTAGGTACTGGTATATACATACCACGGCTTTGAAAATTATTCAGGACCGGCAAATGAAATTTGCCACAAAGTGCAAAGCTATAAAGTAACCGTAATTTCTGATATGCCAGAATATTTACTACCACTGCAATTCTAAACGCGTTCATTTTAATAAACCTAACATATTCGTATTCATATTGCGTAAATTATTTTGAATGTATTTAACAAACTTTGTACAATATGCAAGGGGTAGGTAGGTACATCTGATAAAATAAGGTGCTCTATCTATGTCGGCTCTATTCGGAGTGCACCTTTAAACACCTGCTCCTACAATTATCCAGAAGCATATTAACTTATATTGAACTTCTAAATTGATTTAAATTTGTTAAGGGAAATATATATCTTTCTAAATTAGAATTTTCGCCTTTTTCTCAAGGTTTAAAACTATAATAAAAATTATAAGTAGTGTACAAGATACCTCATCATTTATATACCGGAAGGCACAACTTTTTCTTTTTTTACTAGGTCCTCTAAGTCTATTATGGTCTAATTTTATGGCTGTAGTCGTATTTATATATTATATATGTTTAAAGTATTTAACTAGTAAAAAAAAAGAAGTCAACTACTTCATAAGTTTATCGAAGACGTTTCGCTACATTTCTAAAGCTTCATCGGACATTTGGCTTCATTTAGAAATGGTTCTCCACTGATGACAAACAAAGCACTGATTTATTGCAATCTATGCAAAAGACGTGACGCGATACCGAAAATTTTTTTAAGGGCCATATTAGGGATGGGAAAAACCTACCGGTTTTAACCGAAAACCGGTTTTTTTACTTCGCAATAACCGGTTTTATCGGTTGTTTTTTTGTCCCGGTTATAACCGGTTTCTTATTTTTAAAGTAAAAACCGGTTATTAGGTTTTTACGGTGATTAGGATTAGGTTAGGTATTATTTTGGATCCAAATCATAATTATTATTCTCAAGTAATTATTCCAAACAACCATAATTCAAATTTTATTTTATTTTATAAATACAGAAGCAAACTGAAAGTGCAAACTTCTAACCTATTGGATTAAAAAACCGAAAACCGGTTTTTGGAAAAACCGGTTTTTTGGCCGGTTATAACCGCCAGGTTAAACTGTAAGCAAAAAAAACCGGTATAACCGAAAACCGGTGTTTTGTCAAAAACCGCCATCCCTAGGCCATATGTCACCAAATTCCAAGGTTTGAGATAATTATGAACTTCTAGAGGTCCATTGAATGATTCGTTGGACGGGTGGATTTCTATGGCGGAAATATTTGATATATTATTTTTAATTTATATTTTAATGAAACTTCCATATTTCCAAGTTTCTTTAATGGATTTCAAGGCTTCAGGTTCTTTTTGTAAACGTTGCATTACTGCGTCGTTAGTTATATGATGTACATATGATATTCTGAGCATGCGACGATAGCACCACATCTCGAAAGACTGCAACCGTCTGCAAGACGCATCAGTGAGTGTCCATGCCTCTGCTCCATACATAAGAACAGAAAACACATAACAATTAAGGATTTTGAGTCGGAGGTGTAAGTTCAAGGTTAAATTGCAGAGAACTTTCCTCATCTGTTGGAAGGCACTCCTTGCTTTTTCGATCCTACATTTATTCTCGTATGAGTAATCCCAGCTGTCTGTGATGTTGCATCCTAGGTATGTTATTTTTTCTGTTCTATCCAATACCTCATTGTCCACCATAAACTTTGCATGTGTATCTTGGTTTTTGCTTATGATCATAATTTTCGTCTTCTTATTATTAAGTTTCATTCCATATTTTCTACCGATGTTAACTACTTGATCTATCAGTCTTTGTAATCCTTCAGCACTATCCGCAACAAGGACAGTGTCATCTGCAGATCTTAGATTATTTATTACTTCACCGTTAACAATCACGCCATCAGTCGTTTCTCCCAAAGCTTCTCGAAATAGATATTCAAAGTACGCATTAAACAGCAAAGGCGAGAGTATGTAACCTTTTCGTACTCCTCTTTGTAATGGGACTTCATCGGATAATTGATTGTCTACTCGAATCTTGGCTACTTGTTTCCTATAGAGATTGGCTATTATTCTTACACCCTTGTCATCGATGTTTGCGATTCGCAAAGTTTCAACAAGCCAATTACGATACATTAACCCCGATTGTCAGCAGTATTGCAGTTCAATAGTCCAGCCGATCAGCAGTTTCGACACATATTGCAGACAAGTTGTCATCAATTAATTTCATATAAATACTGTAAATTTTCATTTTAAAGTCAGTTGTAATTATATTAAATAAAGTGCTGTTACTCTGTCAGTTGTACCTTTAAAAGGGCCTTTTTAAAAAGTACCTTCGGGAGTGACAACCCTTAAGTGGCGCATTCAGTAGATTAGTGGGAGAGTCTCCAGAAGATCCTCGTCGTTCTCAAACGTTTACCCGCTACCGAACCCAAATCCAGGGAAAACTGCAGCTATTTAACCCACGGATTCCAGGCAAATTGGCACAGAAACATATTTATGAAGAAAGCTGAAAAGAAACTTAAAGAAGAAAAGAAACTTGTACCTAAAAGGAATGCATCCAAGCATCATCCTATTACTGTAAGCAAATTTCATCTTATTTCTAATTCTAATATCAATTCACAAGTATCATCCTTTAGAATAAGCGATTCTCTTTCAACAATTTTTGAATCTAATATAGAATCTAGTGAAAATATTAAACCAGATTTACATTTAGTTGATAATAATCATATTTTTAAAACCACAAATTTGTTTGAAATACCTTCTATAATTATTACACCAGCATCCATTTCAAATAATTCTAATATGGCACCCATTTTTGATGTTAATAAAGACCTTTCTATCGTACCAGAGTACGACGGCAATCCAAATGAACTCCACAATTTTATTGATGTTATTTCCATGCTTCTAAACCATTTCTGGGATCATACAAATCCCGAAAATTTTCAAAATCATATGCTTACCCGGGGAATTATGAACAAAATTAAAGGAAGAGCCAGAGAAATTATTTCTGTATACGGCTGTAAAGACTGGCCGTCAATAAAATCAATTCTTGTCCAAAATTTTGCAGACCAACGAAACGAAAACTCATTAACTAGAGATTTAGTTAACCTTCGGCAAGCTCCAAACGAAAACCCCCATCAATTTCATGAAAAAGTTATGAGTCTTTTAAATACCATTTCAAATCATATTGAATTACACACGGAAAACGAGGAAGTTAAAAGAAGTAAAAAAGAATTTTTCCAACAACAAGCTCTAACCACATTTTTGGCAGGCCTAAGAGAACCCCTAGGATCAACGATTCGATCCATGAGACCACCCAGTCTCGCTCTTGCTATCCAATATATTCAGGAAGAAAATAACATTAGATATCTCCAAAAAACTCATAATTATTCCTTGCCATCTTCTAATAAACCATCTGCGACTTCACAAACACAGAGATCCAATTTAACTCATACACCTGCTCCTACACGATGGCAGCCTGAGGTGCCTAAGCCCCAATGGCCACAGCCATTCTTTAGACCAAATCAAATTCCTGTGCAACAACAATCATTCAATAATATTCCAAGAGGGACATTTCAACCCCCTAGATTCCAACAAAATCATCAACTCACTCCATATGCACAAAATTCTAGGGCTAATCAACCCAATTTTCATAAACCAGTTCCATCTCAATCATATAAGCCAACACCTATGAGCGTATCTACACGCCAAACCGGCTTTAATAGACCCCAATCTCAAAGAAACTTCCGCTTTCAACAAACTGCCAGCCCCCGATTCACCGTAGAAGAACTCTTTAATATCGAACAAGAGGAAAATAATTACGATGAAGGTTTAGACAATGACACATACCCAGATTACACTTATTATGAGCAAGAAAGCCAAGAATATGAGGAAGATGTAAATTTTCAAACGTTTCAAGACGAAAAAGAAGAAACGTAGTAGAATTGCATTCCTATGCCGACAAAAGAGAGCTTCCTTACATTAAAATTCAAAATCCCCCTCTTAAACTTCTTATTGATACAGGAGCCACTAAATCTTTCCTTAATCCTGATATAGCCAATAAATTCTACAAGAATAATATTAAATATGAACCATTTATCGTTACATCAATTTTTCAAAATCATTCACAGGATTATTGTGTAGAAATCCCAATTTTTCCCGAATTTAACTCCGATATTAACCTAAAATTTTATCTTTTTAAATTTCACAAGACATTTGACGGTCTTATCGGCCTCGATAATCTTAAACTTCTAAAAGCAAATCTCGATTTTACCCAAGCTACTCTTACCACAGAGCATTCTATTCTTCCTATTAATTACTACGTCACAAACAAAGCCCAATTCTATACAGTCCAGCTAGAGCCCCAATCAATTACCCAAGTCCGCTTACCAGTAAAGGAAACATCAGGTACAATCGTCATCCCAAGACAAGAAGTCGAAGGTGCCATCCTAAAAGAAACTCTCACCATTGCCTGTAATCAACTCGCCTGGACCGAGCTAGTCAATAACACCGATGAATACATCCAAGTAGCATTAACTGATCCCATCAAAAGTCAACCCATAAATCTCGAGGAATATCATATATATACGTCAGATATCATACCTACCGAAGACAGTAATCTAAAAGATGTCGATCCTCTCCTTAGAACCGATCATCTTAATACCGAAGAAGAATCTCACCTAAGACGACTGTGCAGGAAGTTTGCAGAGATATTTCATCATCCAGACGATCCTTTAACATTTACTAACCAAATAAAGCACCATATACGAACCAAAGACGAAGTTCCAGTTTATACCAAGTCATATCGGTATCCACACATCCATAAAGAAGAAGTACGTAAGCAGATCACTTCGATGCTTGATCAAGGAATTATCAGACCGAGTCAATCACCCTGGTCATCTCCAATCTGGGTCGTTCCAAAGAAACCAGATGCCTCAGGAAAAATTAAATGGAGAATAGTTGTCGACTACCGGAAGGTGAACGAGAAAACCATCGATGACCGATATCCAATTCCAAATATAACAGACATTCTGGACAAACTAGGACGCTGCCAATACTTCTCAACCCTAGATCTAGCCAGCGGATTCCATCAAATTGAAATGGCCGAAGAAGATATCCAGAAGACTGCATTTAACGTTGAAAATGGCCACTATGAATACATGAGAATGCCGTTCGGACTCAAAAATGCACCCTCAACATTCCAGAGAGTAATGGAGAACGTACTAAAAGGACTAATAGGAGAAATATGTCTGGTCTACATGGACGACATTATTGTATTTTCAACCTCTCTTCAAGAACATATGGTAAATCTTAAGAAAATTTTTGAAAGATTAAGAGAAACAAGATTTAAGATACAAGTTGACAAATGTGAATTCCTTAAGAAAGAAGTCGATTTTCTAGGTCACGTCGTAACCTGCGAGGGAATTAAACCAAACCCGACTAAGATTAAAGCCATCATAGACTATCCTGTACCAAAAACAACAAAAGAAATTCGAGGATTTTTAGGATTACTTGGTTACTATAGAAAATTCATAAAGGACTTTGCCAAAATTACAAAACCACTTACCATATGTCTTAAAAAGGATGCAAAAATTGAACACACCGAAGAATTCTTAAACTGTATCAAAACCTGTAAAAGCTTATTGATTAATGAACCACTTCTGCAATATCCAGACTTCACTAAACCCTTTAACCTCACGACTGATGCAAGGAGCCATACTATCACAAGGTCCAATAGGAAATGATAAACCTATCGCCTATGCATCCAGAACTTTAAATGAAACAGAACTGAAATATTCGACTATCGAAAAGGAGATGTTAGCAATTGTGTGGGCTACTAAATACTTCCGCCCATACCTTTTCGGACGAAAGTTCAAAATTTTATCTGACCATCGACCTCTACAATGGCTATTTTCACTTAAAGATCCAAACTCAAAGCTTGTCAGATGGAGATTAAAGCTGGAGGAATTTGATTACGAAGTAATATATAAAAAAGGCAAATCCAACACCAATGCAGATGCTTTATCCCGTGTCGAAATTCACACGAAAGAATTAAACAGTGTAGACGAGAATATGGAAGAAATAATGAAACTCCTCTCAAAAGATGACGATGATATCTCCATGATTAATCACCCCAGTTCCTTATCCGATCTGGAAGAATTTCTAACCGACCCAGCCGAAGAGTCTCAAAAAACTTTGAATCCGTCAACCCCTTTAGGTGACTTAGATAAAATCATCCAAAAAAATCAAACTGCAACGTTAACTCCCGAAGAAATAAAGATAATAGACGAAATCCTACATGAAGACAGCAAACAGCAAAAATCTAAAGCTCAGCCATCAAACTCCCAATACTTACAAAAAGATAACGATACATATGTAACCAAACATTCCACGGCAGAAAATCCAATAATGGGAATTCCAATTAGCGAGAAACCACTAAATTGTTACAATAATCAAATAATTCTCAAGATAGTAAACTATAGCCCGGCGAAACCAATCATAGAGCAGTGTTTTGTAACAAAGAAGAGAATGTATGTCCAATTAGGAAAAAATGATCTTCACAACGACATTTTCCAGTTTTTCAAGAACTATATAGATCCGAAAAAGAAGTACGCCATTCTGTTCGAAAATGATGAACTCTACAAATCCCTATGCAATATTCTACGAGAAACTTTTAAAAATTCCGCATTCGATCTTGTCAAATGCAACAGCCTCCTAGAAGATATAAACAGCACAGAGAGACAGAAAGAAATTATAGAGAACTACCATCAAGGGAAGACTAACCACAGAGGAATTAACGAAACCGAAGCTCAAATAAGAAAACGCTACTACTGGCCTACGCTAAAGAAAGACATCGAAGAAGTTATCAACCTTTGTGATACGTGCCAAGCTAACAAGTATGACAGAAATCCAATTAAGCCGAAATTTATGGTAACACCAACTCCAACAAAACCGTTAGAAATCATTCATATGGACACATTCCAAGCTAACGGACAAAAATTCCTTACAATAATTGATGCATTCTCGAAATATGGCCAAGCATATCCCATAGAAGGATCCAACGCAATAAATGTCCTTAATGCCTTCATGCTATTTATAACCCACCATGGACTCCCACACATGATAATCGCAGATAGTGGAACCGAATTCAAAAACGGCCTTGTTCAGGAATTTGTCGATACACACAAAATTTCGATTCACTACACAACACCAGATAATCCACAATCGAACGGAATGATAGAACGTTTTCACTCTACAATTTTGGAACACCTAAGAATACTTAGAGAAAAAAGGAAGACTCTGGGTATTAAAGAACATATGTTGTATGCTATTTTAGGATACAACAATTCCATTCATTCATCAACTAAACAAAAGCCGATCGAAATTCTAAATGGCCATATCGATCCCCAGGATCCATTTGACATCGATATTAACAGAACTCTAATAAATAACTATACACAGAGCCACAGATTAAAGACAAAAGAAATCTACAGTGAAATAAACAAAAAGCTACAAGAAACCAAACAGAAAAATATTGAAAAAATAAATCAAAAAAGACAAACACCAATAACTTATAAACCCAGCACAAAAGTTTACACTAGAAAAACAGTAAAAAGAAATAAACTTCTTCCGAGATTTTCTTTCCGCATTGTGAAAAATAATAATCCCGTAACAATAGACACTCAAGATACGTCAATACACAAAAAGAACATCAAGCACCAGCCAAAGACTAATGCTAAAACTGCTTTACAGATGTACCTTAGTAGCAGCCCAACAAGTTCAAATTCAAAACCTGAAGGACAATCCAGGAATCCTCCCAGTTAAACTTGGACAAGCGAGGATACAGACCAGCACTCATGACTTCATCCACTATTTCCATCTAGAACCCATCGCAGAAGAGATTGAATCCATAGAATCTCAGTATATCACCACCAACAGAGCAATAGAAAATGGACTTAGTCAACCATATTTTGACAGCCTACAAAACTTTGATAAAACTGTACAGTACCTCCTCCAAACAGCAAAAGAGAAACTAGACACAATATATCCAAAATCCAGAAGCAAAAGAGGACTTATAAACGGATTGGGAAGTGTAATAAAATCTATTTCTGGTAATCTAGATCAAGAAGATGCTGAAAGATACAACGCTGCCATTAAATCACTTGAAAATAACCAACAGAACATTATTACTAACATCAATAGCCAACTCAGTCTCAATAAAAGAATAATGACAAATTTTAACCAAACAATTTCATTACTTACACACAACCAAGAAATCATAGCTGAAGAGACAAGCAAAATTAGCTTAGAGATGAACCAATTCGTTTTCGATTTTAATGATTATATGCAAGTTCAAAATATCCTTGACCAGATAAATCTAAATTTACAAACAATTATACAAATACTGGATGATCTACAAACAGCAATTACATTTGCAAGAATCAAAACTTTACACAACGGTCTCATTAAACCTGAAGAAATAAAATGGACCGTGCAAAAGATGCTTGAACACCACCCTGCATCACAGATTCCCTATATTCAGGAAGAAGACTTAACCAAATACTATGAAATCATAGACATTGATGGTTACTACACGAATCACACCCTTGTTTTTATTTTACATTTTCCTATTCTTCATTCCAAGTCGTTCACATACTTCCATTTATACTCCCTTCCAACTAATAATCACACAATAATCATTCCACCTGGTCCATACCTAGTCCACAACTCAGACCTTTTTCAATATATGGATGTACCATGCAAAAGAAGCGAATCCAAATCATTCATCTGTCCTGAGAAATTTCCACAAGAGAATGACCAGACTAATGACTGCATCATCCAAATTCTCCAGTTAATCAATGATGCTGCCCAATGCCAAAGTGTTCCCGTCACTGTCACTACAACGATCATTCAAAAAGTATCCGATGCACACTACATTGCCGTTTTTCCAAAGGCTACGAAAGTATCTACCCATTGCACCACCACTGAAATAGAAGTACTCGAAGGGACCTATCTAATTGAGTTACCGCCAGGATGTGAACTACGAACCAATAATGAAGTTTACATAAATTCCAAAACAACAATTAAAGAAGAACCACTAACATTACCAAAAGTCAAGACCACCAGTATTCTGAAGAACCACCCAATAGTCAAACCCCTAAAATTGGACAGAATTCCTTTAGACGAACTACACAAGTTATCACAGGAAGAAGAAAGGTTCCAATCCATCCTTCCAACACAAATGGACCACAGCTACATATGGACACCACCGATATATATACTGGTAGCAATCCTTTTAATTTTTGGTTTTCTCAAGCTACGCAAACTGAAAAAAGAAAAAGATGAGCAGAATCCAACCACAGCAGAAGACATCCCTGACCAAAGCCCAGAGTCCTCAGAAACAGTTCACAGAGTTTTGTTCATCCCTCACAAAACTTCCCCAGGGGATGGAGAAATTACGATACATTAACCCCGATTGTCAGCAGTATTGCAGTTCAATAGTCCAGCCGATCAGCAGTTTCGACACATATTGCAGACAAGTTGTCATCAATTAATTTCATATAAATACTGTAAATTTTCATTTTAAAGTCAGTTGTAATTATATTAAATAAAGTGCTGTTACTCTGTCAGTTGTACCTTTAAAAGGGCCTTTTTAAAAAGTACCTTCGGGAGTGACAACCCTCTCATGCTGTACTTTGTCAAATGCCTTTTCGAAGTCAATGAAACAGGCAACGACATCTGTATTAACATCTCTTGCTCGTTGTATCAATACTTGTATGCTAAAAAGTGAACCATATCTAAATGAAGCCAAATGTCCGTTTAAAAATTTTTAAATCATCGTATCTACGAATATGAACATTATTTTCTGCAGAGTTTGTGTTTTTTTTGTTTTTTTTTGTTAAGTTAGTTTTAAATAATGAGTAAAGTTTACAGTACATATATAACATCGATAATATACTACATATTGAGGTGTAAGTTATGAACGATTAACATCTGTTTTTTTTTATAAACTCTATGTTATCTGTTATATTTTAGAGAACTGATGAAGCTTTAGAAATGTAAAGCGAAATGTCTTCGATAAACTTATGGAATAGTTGATTTCTTTTATTTTTGAGTTTTGCCAACCTGAATGACCGATTAAACCTCTGAATTCACTAGTTGAATACTTTAGAAATATAAATTGACGGTCGTAGTCTTTACAATATATATATATATATATATATATATATATATATATATATATATATATATATATATATACAGTGTAGAAACCACTTATGGAATAAAATTGTTTGTGTCCTTATTTTAGAAAATAATAAAAAACATTGAGATACCTTAACTTTTAAATTTAAATGTGAGCTTTTTAAACATAAATTTGAATATACAGGGTGATCCACGCAAGTCTGGCATAGTCCATAATCTGTATTTAAATGAAACACCTTGTATATTTTTATATTTTTAAAAGCTCCTTAACAACCTGATCTCAATGAACTATATCATGTAGGGTCTATTATAAATAATACAAGGTGAAATTTTGAAATTAAGTATAATTTTCTTCAAGATAGTTAATTCATAGAATACCCGAGGTAATTGATTGGATTACATTAAAATAAATGCTCAAAATGTTCTCCACCTTATTGTTGGCAATAACACAGTCCATTATAAAACTCGTCCCGAACTTTGTTTAAAGTTTGAGGTGAAATATTCCGTATTTCTGTAGTTATCCTTTCTTTCAGGTCTTCAATGCTAGTTGGCTGTGTTGCATATACTTTGTTCTTGAGATAACCCCACAGAAAAAAATCCAAAGGCGTAAAGTCTGGCGACCTAGCTGGCCACTCAATAGTACCCCTTCGTCTAATCCATTTATTGAAGAAAATTTCATTCAAGTAATTTCTCACCATTAAAGCGTAATCGAGTGTTGCACCGTTCTGCTGGAACCAGACAGTTTCATACGATAGGATCGGATCTATTGGATTGGGATATAAGTTAGCCAACTGGGGAAGAACATCATCTCTTAGCATGCTTAAATATTTTTCCGCTGTCAAATTACCATCTACAAATATAGGGCCAATTATATGATCTCCTATAACACCTGCCCAAACATTCAACTTTTGAGGATACTGAGTGTGTGTCTCACGCATCCAATGAGGATTTTCCGCTGATCAACATCTACAGTTTTGTAGGATTGCCTCTCCGTTCAATGTAAATGTTGATTAATCAGAAAAAAAAATTTTTTCAAGAGCTATTTCATTTGTGTTAATTTTATACATCATTCTTTCGTAGAAATCCATTCTACGATCTGGATCGTCTTCTGTTAGCTCCTGTACAAAAGTCAATTTATATGGATGAAGTTTGTCTTGATGGAGACACCTTAGGACAGTTGTGTGACTCACATTATTTTGACGTGCAATTTGACGTGAACTTGACGTTGGATTCTCTGCGACACTTAACAAAATATTCACTTTCACATCATCTTCAATGAAGTTCGGTTTTCTTTTTAATGGTTTGACATGTCCAAGTTCTCTGAATTGTGCATAAAAGACACAGTACCTTGTGCAATATTAGACAACTGAGGATACCTCTGATTAAATAAGTTTGCTACTTCAACTCGACTTCTACAATTCTCTTCGTAACCGATCATCATTAAAATCTTAATTCGGTGGGTCTAACTAAAATATTTCATTTTGATTTCTGCAGGAAATTAGCTTTTAATTAGGAATTTATTATTTTAATGTAAAATGTCAACACACCAACAATTGATTGATAACAGTCCGCATTATTTACCGATTTAATTTAATTAGCAGACTATCTAGACAGTTTTTACCTATTCATGACTAAAAATGTCAACACGGTTACTAAACATAAAATTTTTCCCAATATACTGACACTTGTAGAAGTGTATTTTCTGTATTTAGCTAATTTAAAATAATACCATAATACGTGATAAATTATTATTAATTTCAAAATTTCACCTTGTATTATTCATTATAGACCCTACATGATATAGTTTGTTAAAATCAGGTTGTTAAGAATCTCCTAAAAACATAAAAATATATAGGGTGTTTCATTAAAAATAAGCATTATGGACTATGCCAGACTGGCGTGGATCACCCTGTACACTTAAATTTATGTTTAAAAAGTGCACATTTAAATTTAAAAGTTAACGTGTCACAGAGTTTTTTATTATTTTCTATAATAAGGACACAAACAATTTTATTCCATAAGTGGTTTCCACACTGTATATATATATATATATATATATATATATATATATATATATATATATATATATGTATATATATATATATGTATATATATATATATATATATATATATATGTATATATTTATATGTATATATATATATATATATATATATATATATATATATATGTATATATATATATATATGTATTATTGTGATATTTCAAGTCTTGGTGCGCCAAGCAATAATTAGCTAATTAATTTTTTTGATTAATTAAAATTATTTAAATGATATGATTATTACTCTATCACAATTTTAATTTTTTTATCTCAGGGTTAAATTCGTGCTTCAATATCTATGCTATTACATGTGAAAGATAAGGTCCAGAGAATACCGGAATAATAAAAAACACATATGATCTAACACTATATATTGAAATAAAAATAATGAAATAATTTACACTCAAAAGTTTTCAATAAACAAATCTCATATAAGGATTCTCAAAATTTTGTTCTCCGTACGTGAACAATCAAAAATTAATGGTACAAACAATATTAATTGAAATCTCAAAATCCCAAACTATTCTAACTCTCCTAATCCAAATATTTATATCCTTTCTAAATTACGTGTAAAAATTGTGTTATCAATAAAAGAAAAAACTGCAGAAAACAAAAATATCTCTCTCTGATGATGAGTGGTCCAAATCCTTGTTCCTTGTTGACTGTATTATCTCCTCTCAACCGCTCCCTATGTAATCAGCAATCTTACAACAGATTGTTGCAAGTATATCGTCCTTAATGATCTCCTTCAAAAGCACAAATTATTCAAATTATGATAGCCTTTCTCCTCTCGATACACTGAATCTCTCGTTGGCCCGAGTGATAAAATGACTCTTGGAATATCTTCTCTTTACGATAAACTGAATCTCTCGTTGGCCTGAACAGTGACTCTTGAAATATAAGTAGAAAAATATGACTTACAATATTTGGCTGCTATAGCTTCTGTCAGATACACTAACTCCACAAAAACTCACTAACATTCAACACTACTGCTTGCTACTTCTTCGGAATCGCCAGAGAACAAACAATGTTCTTCTCAAAGACTTGGAAACCAACTGCTTATATTTTCTCTCTCCTCAATCTAGCTAAACTTTCCTTATCCCACCTTTTTCAATCTCCGCCAATCAAAACTCGTCACAATTCCCCATTTTTTCATTTCGATAACAAACAAATTTTTACCTATAATTATAAAATTTCCTAAAACTTATTTACAAATATTATTTTCTATAATTCTTAAAACTAACAAAAACCTCTTTCTAAAATATCTTCTATTGTCTTTAATCACTGCACTAATGTATTTGTAAAAACCCGTTTCAATTTGTCTTTTGTTTCACTTAAACTTATGCGGGTCAACTGAAGTATTACAAAGAAATAATTTATGTAAAGCTTACTTTTTGTTTAGTACAGATAATCCAAGAATTTAATAACTTTCCTTCTTAGAAATGTTTGTTGGTTATACTTTCTGAATTATTTTAATTTTTTGTTGAACTTTGAAATATTTTAAACAAACCAATATTTTCTTGATTTTACATATTATCATAACAAAAATCCCCGCCATTTGATCTGCCGAAAACTCTTTGTTAAATTTTAAAATGACAAAAGTTTTCCAGGATCAAATCATTTCACTATGTTATTAAAATCTATTCATGATATTGATAGATGTCGTGAATGTTAAAAATACCCCGTATATTTCCGGTCTCTATGTGCGCTAATTCATAACTATTCACCCCATTTTCCGTATTGACCCTATATGGACCTTCAAATATCGGCATCAATTTAGCACAAACACCATTTTGTAAATTCGACACCCTCAGTGCCTTCACTAAGACTTTATCTCCTTTCTGGAATTTGATCGGCCTTCTTCTTCGGGTTCTCTCTTGTCTTTGGAGATATTTCTCTCCACTTCGTCTCAATCTTCTTTGAACCAACTCGATCACTTCTTCGTATTGTCTGGGGGCGGTGTCTTCCCACGGTCTTGTAGGCATTGTTCCTTTCATTATATATAAAGGCGTCTCTTTGGTAACCGTATTTGGAGCACAATTCAAGTAGGTCTCGATCTCAAACACTTTTCTGTCCCAATGTCGATGATGTTCTTCCGCGGCAATTCGTAGAAATTTTGTGACTTCTTGTATAAAACGCTCCGATGGGTTGCTCTGTGGATGACGGATGCTTATAAATTTTGTATCGATGCCCCTCTCTCTTAATTCCCTTTTAAAACGTTCGTTCCTAAAATATGTCGCATTGTCCAATAAAATATTGTCTGGTCTTCCCACCGTTTCTACAAAATTGTCTATTTTCCTAAGTATTTCAATTCCTTTTGTGGTTCTGCATGCGTACAATTTAACATATTTTGAGAAAAGATCCACCATAACTAATATGTGTTTATTCCGTTGAGTTGTTGGTATCAAATCGCTCAACATATCAATAGCAACAATATCCAGTTTCCTCCGAGCTACGACGTTTTTTGTGACGTTTTCATTTTTAAAGTTCCTACTTTTACACTTTTGGCATGTCACACAATTTCGAGTCACCTCTTTGGCTATTGTATAGTCCTGTCGACAAATGTAGTTCTCCATGAACATAAGCCACACCTTTCTACTTCCAATATGTCCGTTGTCACAGTGTAACTTTAAAAAAACTTCTTTTGCCATTTGCTCCGTGATTACATAGAGTTCTTTACCATCGACCCTCTTAAAATATAGGTTATTTTCTTGTTCAGCCCTTTGCTTTTCTCTTTCATTCAATTCTTCCTGATTTTCCCTGATTTTGGCCAAAGAAAATAAGCCTGCTTCTTCTCTCATTATGTTCATGCCTACGTGGAGAGTTTTGTGATCCTCTTTGCGGAATTGTTCATCTCTCGTCAATGCATCAGCCAAAATATTGTCCGTTCCTTTGATATATTTAAATTCAAAATCATATTCTTGGAGTAAAAGAATGCCCCTATGAATTCTATTATTTACCAAACTATTTTTCATTATGTGTACCAACGCTGCATGGTCCGTTTCAATGGTGAATCTTGCCCCAAGTAGGTAAAAACGTAATTTGTTTACACAAAATAACACACTGGCAAACTCTAATTCAGTAACGCTGTATTTTCTCTCATACGTTTTGGTTACACGGGAAACAAAACATATTGGCACCTCTATATCGTCTTGTATCTGTGATAACACCCCTGCAAATTTTTTTATGGAAGCATCGGTCCTGAGAATGAAAGGTTGCTCATATCTTGGGTGGTGCACTCTTACAGCTGTGGAAAAAGCTCCTTTTAAATTTTTGAAAGCGATTTCTTGTTCCGTTCCCCATTTCCATCTGACATTTTTCTTAAGTAATGCTATTAGCGGTATTTCTTTTGTACTGAGGTCTGGTATCAGCTTTTTGAAATAGTTTACCATTCCTAAAAATCCCCGTAAAGTTTTTAAATTGGTTGGCCTAGGGTAGTTGTTTATGACTTCGACTCTATCTTCTGCAAGACTAATCCCTTTTGTGTCTAATTTGAATCCTAAATACAATACCTCTTTTTGGAAAAACTGACACTTTTGAATATTTAATTTTAATCCGGCTTGATCAAGTTCTTCGAGAACAGTATGAATATGTCGTAGATGGCTTGTTATATCCGGTGAGAAAATTAATAAATCATCTATGTAATGTACAACAAATTCTCCATGCCTATTTAAAATTGTGTGTAATGCGCGAACCAAAGCAGCGCATGCACTTTGTAGTCCAAATGGTACTACCCTAAATCGGTACACCACTCCGTCGATAGAAAAAGCGGTATAATTTCGACACTTTTCTGCCAAAGGTATTAACCAAAAACTGTGTTTCAAATCGATTTTGGAGAAAATGTGTGATCCTGTGATTCGTCCAAAAATAGCTTCTATGTTCAAAGGCGCTTCGTATTGCGCGATTGTGTGCGAATTAATGTTTCTTGCATCTAAACATAATCGCAAATCACCATTTGATTTTTTTACGCATACTATCGGGTTGATATATGGAGAGTCACATCTTTCGATCACCTTGTCTTTGATCATATTTTCAATTTCCTGTCCGACGCTTTGCCTGTATTTATACGGGATTGGATATGTTTTCGATTTAAAATTTTCTAAGTTTTTAACTTTAAAAGAATGTTCATAATTTTTAGCCACTCGGCTTTCTTCATTAATAAGATCTCCATAATTTTCTAAAATCTTCTCTATTTCCTTCTCCATGTTTTCTCCACATATTATTTTTCTTTCATCCTCAGTTTGTTCACATGTGTTCACTGTCCGTATTACTTCTTCACAAAATTCTGGATTCTCGTCCATAATTGCCATTTCTTCTCTGTCCTCTTCCGTTATTTCTTCTTCTATTTTTTCTTTATCTTTAATTTCTATCTGGTATTCCGAGCACCATGTTTCGGCTCCTTCCATTTTTCTGCTTATAACTTC
The DNA here is from genome assembly GCF_040954645.1 of Diabrotica undecimpunctata. Classification (NCBI taxonomy): domain Eukaryota; kingdom Metazoa; phylum Arthropoda; class Insecta; order Coleoptera; family Chrysomelidae; genus Diabrotica; species Diabrotica undecimpunctata. Next base: position 78,453,226 of record NC_092812.1, on the reverse strand, counting down.
CTTCTTTTCCTGCTTTCTTTTCGAACTCTTCTTCTTTTTTTTTATTCTCTTTTCCTCTTCGGATTGATTTTTTTCTTGAGCTTTCGATTTATCCTCTACCGTCATATTGATTTCTTTATGTTTTTCTTGTCCATTTATCCTTTCAGAAAATTTTCTCCTATCTGTTTCTTTTTTTTCTTCTTCTATGTTGTCTGGTTCTGCTCTGATTTCCAGTTGATTTTCCGAAAAATTGATGGTGATATGTTTTTCACTCAATTCATCAATTCCCGCTATCATATCATGATTTAGATCTTCGATTACCACACATTGCATAATATAGAATTTGTCTCCCACTCTGATCCGTACTCCTAAACCTTCGTTTACTGTCGTCAATTTTTTATTATTTGCACCCACTAAAGCAACCCTCGGAATCTTATACACAAATCTGTCCATATTTAATTCTTTTACTAGTTTTTTATTGATTAACGAAATTTCCGATCCAGAATCAATCAGAATTTTAATCGCTTTATGTTTTATAAATGCATCTAAAAAAATTAGACTGGAATTAGAATTTTGTTTTTCGTTTCCCGCCAACTGTATAAACTCTCTCGGGTGACAAAATATACCGGAGAGTTTTTTACTTTTGTTTAGTGGATGCCTTATTGAAAATCCTGTCTGGATTCATTGAATACTTCTTCTTCCTCCTTTTCTATTGCCACATGATTCATCTCTCTTCTGTTTTGTCGTTCTAATCTCTGATTATTTCTATCGTCCCTTTGTTCGTTCGTATTCCTATTCGGAGGATTTTGTGCATCTCTATTCCTGTTGTGATTTTCATTTGTTCTATTTTGTGTATCATTCCGGTTATCGTAATTTTGTTGTCTATTGTAATTATTGTAATTTCTCGGCCTATATTCGTTTGTTGATCTGGGATGTCGGTTTCTCTGGTCATAATTTGATGAATACCTTCTTTCCGGTCCATTATATTGGTCATGTTGTCTTCTATTTCTCATTTCTTTTCTTTTTGCTTCTTTTAATTGAAGGAATTGGCACAAACTATCAATATCTTGATAATTTCTCAAAATCACGTGATCTTCCAACGTTTCCTCAAAATGTCTGCTGATCATTTCTACCAGCTGTTCGGTAGAATATTTGTATTCTAGATATTTTGAATTGTTATATATCTGCAAAGCATATCTTTCTTCAGATATTCCCATTTTTTCGTGATATTTTCCATTCTGTAGCTCTTGGTTGATTTCTCTCTGTTTATTTTTCCACCAGAAATAGTTGAGAAATTTATTTTCAAAATCTGTCCAATTTTCAAACTCATCTTCCTTGCTTTCATACCATAACGCTGCTCCTTCTTTCAAATGGTTTCTAATTGTTTCTTTGCAATCGTCAAAATATCTAATATGTTGTAATTTGGTTTTCAGATTTTTAACAAACGGTACTGGGTGTGTTTTCCGAATATCCCCGCCAAATTGTATTTTCGCCTCGCTTGTTCCATGGATGATAACTTCTTTTCTCTCTACCCCTCTTAGTTCAATTTCTGCCATTTGTTTTTCATTTTGCTTTAATCTTCTTTCTACGTCCTTCCTGTCTTCTTGTAGCGCCATTTCAAATTTTTCTTCTAACTGTTCTAATTCCTTTTTCTGGACAATCTTTATTTCCTTCATCGTATTTTGGATATCTTTTATCTCTGTCTCTTGTTTTGCATTCTTTATGGTTATTTCTTCTATCTGTTGTATCAGTTCTTTCTTTATCCCCTCAACACATCCTTTAATTTCTTGTTCATAGTTTTCCAAACGCTGCTCTATATTCCTGTTATTTAGTTCTATTGCTTGTCTTGTTTCCCGTTGGTTTTCTTGTTGATTTCTATCCATTTTATCCATTTTCTTTGATGTTTCATTTTGGTTTTTCTCTATTGTTTGTGTCTGTATTTGCATTAGTTGTAATATTTTCTCTATTCCTGATAATTCTTTTTTCTCCTCAACTATTGTAACATTTCCTTCATTATCCGATCCTTCTTCAACAATTGTTTCCTCTTCTCTGTTATCCTCCTTCCTTTCTTGCATTTTGCTTTGACTCCTTGTGGTCGACATGTTGTTTCTTTTTGTTAATGTTTTTGTCCCCGCCAAATGTGAAATTTTACAACACTCTATATGTTTCAGAACACGACAATATTTCTCCCCAAATGTATTAAATTTTCACGACAAATATCAAATATGCAATCAGTAAAATTCAAATAATTCAAAATAAATATCAAATGTACGATTGGTAAATAAAATAAAATCAAATAATTCAATAGCAGTAAATATCCACTAACTACGATCAATCAATAAATCAAATTTATATTCCCTGGAAAAATTGTCAAAATACTTTCAAATTCAAATTCCCTCAATGTTATATGTTTTTATCTCTGGATCACCTGTACTTATTCCAGATCTCTTTCCCTTCCTTCAAATGTAAAGCTGCGATATTTTTAAGCCCCACGTTTTGGAAGCCAGTTATTGTGATATTTCAAGTCTTGGTGCGCCAAGCAATAATTAGCTAATTAATTTTTTTGATTAATTAAAATTATTTAAATGATATGATTATTACTCTATCACAATTTTAATTTTTTTATCTCAGGGTTAAATTCGTGCTTCAATATCTATGCTATTACATGTGAAAGATAAGGTCCAGAGAATACCGGAATAATAAAAAACACATATGATCTAACACTATATATTGAAATAAAAATAATGAAATAATTTACACTCAAAAGTTTTCAATAAACAAATCTCATATAAGGATTCTCAAAATTTTGTTCTCCGTACGTGAACAATCAAAAATTAATGGTACAAACAATATTAATTGAAATCTCAAAATCCCAAACTATTCTAACTCTCCTAATCCAAATATTTATATCCTTTCTAAATTACGTGTAAAAATTGTGTTATCAATAAAAGAAAAAACTGCAGAAAACAAAAATATCTCTCTCTGATGATGAGTGGTCCAAATCCTTGTTCCTTGTTGACTGTATTATCTCCTCTCAACCGCTCCCTATGTAATCAGCAATCTTACAACAGATTGTTGCAAGTATATCGTCCTTAATGATCTCCTTCAAAAGCACAAATCATTCAAATTATGATAGCCTTTCTCCTCTCGATACACTGAATCTCTCGTTGGCCCGAGTGATAAAATGACTCTTGGAATATCTTCTCTTTACGATAAACTGAATCTCTCGTTGGCCTGAACAGTGACTCTTGAAATATAAGTAGAAAAATATGACTTACAATATTAGGCTGCTATAGCTTCTGTCAGATACACTAACTCCACAAAAACTCACTAACATTCAACACTACTGCTTGCTACTTCTTCGGAATCGCCAGAGAACAAACAATGTTCTTCTCAAAGACTTGGAAACCAACTGCCTATATTTTCTCTCTCCTCAATCTAGCTAAACTTTCCTTATCCCACCTTTTTCAATCTCCGCCAATCAAAACTCGTCACAATTCCCCATTTTTTCATTTCGATAACAAACAAATTTTTACCTATAATTATAAAATTTCCTAAAACTTATTTACAAATATTATTTTCTATAATTCTTAAAACTAACAAAAACCTCTTTCTAAAATATCTTCTATTGTCTTTAATCACTGCACTAATGTATTTGTAAAAACCCGTTTCAATTTGTCTTTTGTTTCACTTAAACTTATGCGGGTCAACTGAAGTATTACAAAGAAATAATTTATGTAAAGCTTACTTTTTGTTTAGTACAGATAATCCAAGAATTTAATAACTTTCCTTCTTAGAAATGTTTGTTGGTTATACTTTCTGAATTATTTTAATTTTTTGTTGAACTTTGAAATATTTTAAACAAACCAATATTTTCTTGATTTTACATATCATAACAGTATATATATAAAATTAAATTAGTATTTCTTGGGTTTAGATTCAATAAATTATATTAAATGTGGAACTAGATTTTATTTTCCAACGTTTTGGCAGGAAACCCTTGACTTTGTCAAGATTCTAAAATGTACAAGATTAAGAACAAACAGTAAAACGGGACACTGACATTCATGAATTGACAAGCAAAAGTTGATATTTGATATCTCATGGTTTACTGTCATTAGTGTATAACTATTTTTATATGGGCGTATCATTGATGTTCTCGAAAACACATTTCCACCTGGAACCTATGCAGCTTATTTATGTTCGGGAAACTGGCAAACACTGAAGAGAAAACAGAAAACTGAAAATAGACATCTTGGAGATGAGTGAATTAAGATGCCCTGGTTCAGAAAAATAAAAAACAAAAGATTGATATATCTATTGTTCAGGAGAAACCGACGCGGAGTGAACATCAATATGAAACGGCTATATTACTATCCGCCAAATCATGAAGTCAGTCACAAACTTCACCCCTTTAAATAATCGAGTGGCAACGTTAAAATTATGAACAACCCATAGAAACCTAAATAATATTCAGGTCTATGCTCCAAAATTTGACAAGTTAGAGTAAGAAATCGAAATATTTAATACCAACTGAGATGAAATAATGCGACTGATAAAGAAGCGAGATAACGGTGGTGTAACCTTATAAACGTCACATGTTTGTTATTTTTCTTTAAATAACTACTTTCAATTTCTTTTGATTTTATTCATCTATTAACTTTATCTTTTATTTTACTATTTTTATTTTAAAATAGATCAATTTTAATTGTCACTAAATATTCTAATTCCTAAATTCAGACCCCATTATGTTCTATGAGATAAATATAAAAAATTTCTATGCCCCACGTCAGTCGACAAAGTATTCAAAACACTATTCAAAAATAAAAATAACGAAAATTATAAGTAGAGAAGAAAACCTGTAGAAATGAAAAGAATATCTTTAGACAGTTTTGACGACAATAGACTTTGCTTTCTTCCATTTACAGATGGTTTATTAAATGAAAAGAGTCCAGAAATAATCAAAGAAGTTATTCAAGCAGTAAAAGCTTATAAAAACGGAACAACCACAGGTCCAGGCAATATAAACGACGAACTACTTAAGTTAATTATAAACAAAGAAAGTAAAAGCCTAGACTTAATAACGGCAGTATTGAATAAAATATATGAAACAAGTAAAATACCATTAAACTGGCTAACATTTTATCGAAAAATAAGCTTGATGTCTCATGTCCTGAAAACTTTTCTCTGAATTTCAGAGTGAGATAGATTCAGATGAGTGACATTTAATTCTTCGGATTTCGAAACGGATTGGGAAAACAAGAAACACTTTTTGCCGTAAATATTTAACACAACGATGCAGACACATGAATGTAGGTATATGTATGTTTTATTGGTTATAAAAAAGAAATTGACTCCGTTAACCATCTTAACCTGTGCTAGTGCCTGAGCTGCACGAAACCACAGGTGAAGTGCGTCGATTTAAACGATTCAAACCAACGTACTTAAGTAATATATTTAGTTAGATAATAATAATATGTGCAATAGTAGTTTTTTTAACGAATATTAAAAATGGAGAAAATTCCTACATGCTAATCAATATTGGTAAAAAATTTTACTTATTGTTTGTAGATATCCACAGATTGTAAACAAAGTGGAGACAATAAGAAAATTATCTTCTACCTTGTTATTACGTGGATCCTCTTCTCTTTGTTTTTATCATGATTTATCTTCTTAGGTCTATGAGTATTAGTATTTCTTCTGTCATGCATTGTTGTTTTTCTCTTGTTTTTCTTGTACTCAATGTTGTTTCTTGAGCAGTCTTTATTATATTTGTCATTCTCATCCAGTTTTCTTTAGCACTTTTCTATTTACTTGATGTTAACTTTATTGTGTTTCTTTGTAGATGCTAATGTTTTTTTCTAAAAAGTATTAGCATCTACAAAGAAACACGAGTTTAAACTAATAATCTTACCTTAGAATAATATTGATTATTGCTCTTAAACAAGGCCAAATTGTAATAATATACATTGTAGGTGTATTTGAAAAAAATTAAAACAAATTTTTATTTTGCTAATGTTGTATAGTCTGTATTTATAAGTTTTCCCACTGGGTAACTTTAATGCTTTTTTAAATGAAGGAAGTCGTGACACATATTACATAATAATTTAAACAGACACTTTTAATAAAATGCATGCTTTGTAAAACATAAAATATATACACAGGAATCATTTGTGAAGTCATTGTTAAGCTTTACCATATTTCTACGTTTATTTTAATTCACGTCATTTATAAAATAGAAAATATAGGATGTCTTAACAAATACATTACAAACAATGACATACAGATTACCTGCGCTATAATGCTTATATTTTACCAGAGGCAAATACTTCGCCGTACTTAACAAGAGTACAATTGAAGTCATATCCTCATTGTTATAGTTAACCTGTGCACACAGTGTTTTGTGGAGAAGAGCGTAGAATAACCAGCACCGCGGCATTGGCACTACTTGAACAATTTGCAAAATTAGGCAAATTACACTGACAATTAACTACCTACCCATATCCCTGCCTTTCATTAGTAATTGAAGCACATTAGATATTTAAACAGAGAAATAAATGCGGAATCTGAAATCCGGTGTTGTTGATAAATTTATGTAACAAAAATACAGATAAAACTTTATTCCGTGATGGACTGTGTATATAAATGCTCTAATTAAAAGTACATTAAAAACCTATCTAAATTTACGTAATAAGTAATTCCATAAAATTCTTGTAGGACCTTTTTTCAGTGAAGAATCTCCTTTCGTTATTTAAATAGTTTGGCACCTTCGAGGAAGTTGCTAATTTATTTATTTATTAACGAATGATCTATTTTACAAAATACAAAGTTTCTAAAATAACAAGTTTTAATATAAAAAAATTTAGGAATTTACAATAATAAAAATAACAGAATAAGAAAAAAACAGTATAAAAATATAAATATTTAATATTGTAACACACCTACACAAGTAAGTGAGAAAAATGCCATTGTGGAAATATATATATAATAAAGAAAGATAGCTAAGATAAAACTTCTAACCTGTTGGTTCATTAGGTGTTTGAGGATTTGAAGGTATTCCAAAAGTATTTCAAATTTAACTATTCTATTTATTAAACTAGAAGGGTATTAAATTTAGAGGTTCTGAGAATATGAGGAAAATCATGATCATGCCTTACCAAACTTATTTTATAACCACTGCATCTTTATTTTTTTTCTGAACAATGTCTCTATATCAATATCGTGAGTTTAATGACAGATGTCAAACAATACTAGTATCTATCTTATAAAATATTTCATACTAAAGCACAAAATAATCGCTGATAAGTATATAGAGTTAAATCTTTATGTTCTTTTTTTATATACAGAACATATAACATGTTTTTCAATGAGGCTCCAATAATTTGTCGTTCCATCGTTTTCGTGGTCTTCCCACCCAACGTCTTCCTATTGGGGAACCGTCTCTCGTCGTCCTAACTCGGCTTATATTATCGTTCCATTCTACTCGTTTCTTTATTACCCAGTCGTCTATATTCTCTATTTTACACCTCCGTTGTATAGCTGTACTTCTAGGCCTGTCCTATAGTATCTTACAATTGATTTGTCAAAAGGTTTTCATCTCTGCTATTTCTAGCAATCTTTTTATTCGGTTTGTGTCGGGTCGTGTTTCTGCTGCATACGTCATTATTGGTCTGATGATTGTTATGTAATTTCTGCCTTTGTTGATTTCCCGATATTTTTATTTCTCCATTTTATTTTATTTGGGCATCCTGCGGCTCTGTTGGCTCTTGATATTTCATTTCTGTTTCGAGCTTTACGTAGCTAGAGGGTACTTCAAACCCAGTGACGAGCACTTCCACGAAATAGTTTATCGCGCAGACAATAGGTGGCGTTGCAACAATAAACAATTTGAAAAGAATTTTTTATATTTAAAACCGCATTAATTACGAAATGGTTACTCTCTTAAATAATAAATGGAGTTCGATTTTATACATATTGTTTTATCGATACCAAACATTCTAGTCAAATTAGCAACTTAGTAAAAATGCTCAGTATTGACAGTGTTAAAATATGAATTATTTGTGATCGTTTTTTTAACGGAAGGTTTAATGGTTTTTTTTTAAGAATAGTTTGCAATGTATTTAAAAATAATCAAATGCTATTTGCTAAAGATTATCGAACCAATATTAAACAACGTGGGACGAAGCTAGTTGAGTATTGTTGAGCTAGTTGAATAATCCTTTCTGCTGTGCACAAAGATACGTATCTTTGTGCACAGCAGAAAGGATTATTCAACAAGTGAATATGTTAACAAACGCACTACAGAGAAAGATCCAAGGTAATCGTGGTCCTGGTAGAAGAAGAAAATCATGGCTGAAAAATCTAAGACAATTGTACTAAAAATCGACTATATCATTATTTAGAGCTGCTGTAAATAAAGTCATGATGCGAATATGGTAGCCAACATAATATCTAATGATCGATAACGATCATGAAACTAGAAGAAGAAGAACATTATTAAACGAGAATATTTTAAGATTTACCTGATAGTATTCATTTATTTATGTGTTCATAAACGTTTTCACTTTTTCACACGACGCTTTGAAAATAATGAAAAAAGAGGAAGTGAAGATAGCCTTAATGATAGCTAATCTTCTAAAAGGATACGACACTTAAAAAAAGCAGCCTATATACTTAATCAGTAGTTGAATGGTGTTTTTGAAATCTAAATTTAAATGATTATTTTCTAAATACATTTTCAAATAATTTAAGCCTAACAGAAAGCAGTGATCTTGGTCTGTAGAAGATAACTTACCGGAGTGGTTAACTTGCTTGAACAGAACGCTTTTCGTAATAATTTCCAGTTTTTTTAATTAAAATTATGCTTTATTCGCATTAAATATGTCAAAATATCTATGTTATTTACAATCTTAGAAAATCGACAAGACAGGCTGATCAGAGTAATTGTTAAAAAACTACATCATAACTGACAGCCACAGGACATAGTAAAGGAGCTACAAAGAGGAAGATATAAATTTATCCTGCAAACTACCGCGAATGTTATGTAACCACAAAAATACACAAGTTAAGAAATCAAAGGACAAATAAAGCTAGTGCTTAAAAACCCCCCACAAGTGTTAATGAGAAGAAAAAACCAAAAGTGCATAAAGTCGCGGAAAACAAAAGATACGGTGATGTAGTAAATAATAATATCTATATATCTATATCTATATATCTATACATCCCGAAAATACATACAAGCAACTACAGTATGTATCAAACTCAAAATCAATTGCGAAATTAATGTAAACTCAATTTGTAGCCCTCATAAGCGTTTCATTAAAAAAGAACAGTTTGTAGATTATATGTAAAAGTTTAAAAACATATATTATATCATTGTAGATGACTTTAATTCAAAGCACGCCCAACGGAGATCAAGAATGACACCAACTAAAGCTAAAGAGTTACTAGTCGCCATAAAAGAACAGAAATCTAAAGCTATATCAACAAGTAGACCGACTTATTGGCCAACAGATAGATACAAAATAAAAAATGCTTTTCGTTATTAAAAATGCTTCATTCAATTATAGAGATATTAAGGATGACTGGGATACAAATTTAGATCATTCACTCATAATAATTCCTGTGAGCGGCATGATCAATAGAAAGGAGTATATTCCAATACTAACAAATAAACTGAAAGACTGGGAAAGTTCAAGGCCAATTATTAAAGATATAGTTAAATAAGCAGTACCATTAAAATAGCCTGAAACCTGATGGGGAAGTAGAGTTGTTCAAAGTATACAAAAATTGCGTGAGCAAGCACTCCAACTCCAAGATCAAAAGTAAAAGAAAACGGCTATCCGAAAGCAATTAAAATGTTAATTAAGAAAAAAAACTAAGAAAGAGGTGGCACAAAACATAAAAAATGAGTGGATCAGTTCTTACCGGAGAGAGTTGACGGATGATAGCAGCACTGCGTATTAGTTCCGGTCCTCTACCTGCTATACACATACGACACAAGTGAATTAGAAAATGATACTAAAGCAACATTTGCAGACAATACTGATATGCTAGCAGTAGGTGATACCAGAGAAGATTATAGAAAAAAATACAGTTGTCAATATATAAAATCCATAATTGGACTAAAAAATGGAAAATAAAACTAAATGAATCTAAATCAATTCACGGTTATTTTACTAATAAAAAAAAATCAAAAACATTCCAATTAGAATATATGATGTCCTCATATCATATGCATCTTCCACAGAATACTTAGGTATCACACTTGATGCAAAACTTTGCTGGAAAGTCCATATTAAAAAGAAAAGAGAAGAACTAGGTATCTGTTTCAAGAAAATGTATTGACTGATGGGAACAGCATTGTCTGTACATAACAAATAACTGGTATACAAACAAATATTGAGACCAGTATGGACGTATGATTGCCAATTCTGTGTCTCTGCCAAATCAAGTAATATCCAGAGATTCCAGAATAAAGTATTAAGGAACATCGTTGATGCTCATTGATACATCAGAAATGTCGACCTCCGCAAGGAGCTTGAGATGAAAGATATAGAGTTAGTAATAAGATGAAAGGTCGTCACGAATAACGCCTCTATAGTCATTTAAATATCGAGGCCATCCAGATCCTTAGTAATATTTGATTAAAAAGAAGAGTGAAACGAAGAAAACCATCTGATATTGTAAAGTGTTAACTAGTGTATAAGCAGAGCATAGTAGTGTGTTGTACGTTAGCTACAGTACATAGTTGTTAGATAAAATAAAAGGACACCAATTCCAAGAAAAATTAATAATTGGTAAGCTGTAATCAGAATTAAGTTTTATAAGCTTAATAAAAAAATTACTGCCTTTAATGGGAGTTAGTCACAATTTTAGGTGAAAGTGGAAATCTAAACGTCAAAATAAACGTATTTTCAACTAAAGTGGTGATAAGTTCTCATTAAACATAGTTAATCACACAAACTACCACAAGAGTGGTTCTAAAACTATTAGGTATTTTGTATAATACTGACCGCAATAGAGTATAAGAGCAAAAATATACAATAAATGATTTACTTACACCAATCATTTCTGTGTTTAACAATCCAGTCTGAAACAAAAAAAGAAGAATTTTAGACAAAAAATAAAACAATAAAGAGTTAATAAAAAAAAGAATATGTCTATAAACAACGATTACAAATATTTTTATAATTATTGTAGCGTTTTACCCATAAAACGAGCGGTTTTAATTTATGTAAATATATTTATTTACGTTGAAAGTATGATAAGATCTTATTAACTAACTAAACTAATATCAGCGCAGCTGATATATACAAGTTATTATGTGCTAGAATAATCTGGAATAGTCCACCTCTATTCTAGCTCGTATAAACGCCTCAATTTGTCAGCCAATCAATACATCAGGAACATTCTCGAACACACATCATCGTCTAGAGATGCAACTGTGTCCTGATCAGCAAATCTATAGGTAGGCCTAGAATGTCGGAATCTACAGGACTCTCCAGCTCTGCATAAACCCCTTAAGAAGAAATAGCAGTCTACTGACTTTAAAAAGCACGATCTCTTCGGGTTAATGCAATACACACACAGTAATTCGTACGCTGGTTTCTCGGAAGAACATTTTAAGCATTCTCACAATTTTCCAATCCAGATTTTCTAGTGCATGGTCTATCTTGATGTCATAATTACACACGATTTTCTTCAAATTAGTTAGAGCACGCCATATATCCTCGTACCTTGCCTTGTCTGTATACGACTTCCTGGTCATCATATACAGCCGAGATCGAGGACCATCTTCTAATCTCAGTACTCTTTCAACTTTAAGCTGCTAATTTTTTAACTCGTCCAAACGACCGGGCTTCTTATAGAATACGGACGAGATTCCCTTAGTTATCTCAAGGTCTTTGGCGACACAGTGGACTAGAAAGACGTTATGTGGAACACTAAAAAGATCCTGCTGAACTTCTGTGGTCACGCCGAATCTAGCACTCCTTCTCTCTGCGTAATTTGACCTAAATTCATTAAATCTTGGTCGCCGGTCATCTTTGATCTTATGTTAAAGGGTTCGTGATTCTTTTGTTTCATTTGAGCCAGCATAAGGTGCAAGACCATTAATGTGAACTACTTTTGGTTTACCTTTCGAAAGATCGGAGTGGATCTTCAAGGGAACACCAAATCGGTTGAAGATTTCTTTAACAAGTACCTCTGCAACAGTAGCAGTTTCTTGATTTGGTATCGCATAGGCCTTAGTCTATTTCGTAAAATATTCAATGACTACCAGGATATATTTATTTCCATCATCCGTTTCTGGAAATAGATCTGGAATGTCGATTGCTACTCTTTCCATAGGACTGCTAATATTGTACTGTTTCATGGGTGCCTTCTTTTTACCAACTGGAGCAATACTGTTTGCACTCAGTTCACATTTCAGGCACTATCTTCTTACATCATCTTCATAGTTCGCCCAATAGAACCGTTCTCGTACCTTTTGCAGAGTCTTTGTAATACCAATTAGTTCTTTGTCATTTATCGGCTACTATTATGAGTGTTGCAGCTTCCAGCATTTCCAACAAGTCAACTTACTTATGAACAAGAAAAAAAACAACAAAACTACTTTTTTTGATATAAGTTTAGAGTATAAAAAAATAACCGATTAACTGGTTCACAAAAGATGTTTGGTCCAAGATATCTAAATTTTAATACCAACGTACCTATAACTCATAAAAGAAGTATTGTATGCAGTCTTACTGACAGACCAATTAACTCATCTAGCCCACAATACTATAACGATAATCTGAAAAGAGTTAAAAATATTTAAAATCTATAAAGAAAAAAAAATTGTTCAGCATTTTACAACCATCTAATTAAAAAAAGAAGTTGCATTATCAGAAATCAATCTAATTCAGATACCAATTTAAAACAAACCCACATTATACGTAGCAATAATAATAGTAATGTCACTAAATTAAACAAACATCGTATATCCTTACCATATATTAATGAATTCTCTGAAAAAATGTCGCAAATCATGGCTAAATATGACATCACTGTTTAAACACAATGTAAATAAAGGCCATCAGGCCGATGTTATTAATATAATAAATTGAAATGACCGCAATACAACATATATTGGGCAAACACACCAATATCTACATAGAACGGTTGTTGCACACAAACATATTGTACATACCAACAAATTAAACACTACAGCCTTAGACAAGTATTCTCTAGAATATAACCATTCTTTTGATTTTGAAAATGTACTGATCTTAGAAAAAGAACAAAAATACAACCAAATTCTATCAACAATATGACTGGTATCAAAGATCTTTCCAATATGTATTATAATTTAATAAATTGAGTTGTTTTTTTAATGCTCCTTTGGCAGTCATTTAAAATAAGACCCTGACCTACTTGTATTTTGGTGTACCTGTCAGATGTATTTAGGCCACTTTTTCATTAAATGTTAAATTATCTAAAAGTCCAAACATAAATAATATAATTGTGTATTATGTAGTGTTTAAATAATTGAAGTACGTATATGAAAATGGAAAATCACTCCAGTATAAAAAGAACAATTATCCAAAAATGTTTTTTATTCTAAATGTAATAAAAAGTAGAGGACACTATGCCAAAACGGCGACGCAAAAAACTAAAGTTTGAAATTAAGCTTCTAGTTGGTATCGAAAAGAAAACAAAACCTATTATGAGATGAATTCTTTCCCAAAATTAACTATCGAAAAATGAATTTTTACAAAATGCCCCAAATTCCAATATACAAATTAATAAACTCACTACTCTTTCTTACAGAACATTGACTTATCGATCTTAAGAGTTTAATATTGTTGTCTAGAAGGACAATATGATATCCTTAAAATGCGAGACAAGAATATCAAAATATTGGCTATCTTCTTATTAGGAAGTTGAGAGTATCAGACTGGAAGTGATATTGCATGACGTACAGTAAATACATCAAATATCCAATATTACAATAAATTCAAGCGAGATAACAGTTTCAGAAAAAACTGGATATAGACAAAAGTGTCTTCATTAATGCGATGTGGAAACAGCTCTTAGCGTTTTTAGTAAAAATACCTTGGATTTCTCTTATCTATATATATATATATATATATATATATATATATATATATATATATATATATATATATATATATTAATGTCGAAAAAGTGGTTCATTTGGTTAGCAGCTGAATATTAAAAGCTAAAGTGTACTCTTATTAACGATTTCGTTCTATTTCGTTAGATTTCTCAAAAATCTTCAGACGAAAGCTACAATAGTGTTACAAAATACTGAAATTGTATAATTTATAAAATAAGATAAAACACTTACTGGTGTGAGGTTGCAGCAAAAATTTGTGAATATTCATTGTACTGAATATTCACAATAACTAATATATATATATAAATTAGACACCACTCAGACAATTTAAGTGTATATCTAATGTGGCAATATAAAAAATTATTTATTTAATTAACAAACAATTAATAAAATACACATATTGGAACGAACACTTTATAAAGTTGTCACTATTGAAGTCACATGGTCAATAAATGAAATACCTCAAGGTGATGGAGGCCTGTTAGTTATCAGATTCGGAAGTGCTAGAACGGAAGAACAATAACAGTTTTCGGTTGAGGAAAAAAAAGTTTTTATTGTGTTTTGTTGTTTAGGGTCTAGAATAATGCAATAAGACAAGATAGTCATATTTAGACAAGTCTTATATACTAACTTGATTATAATTTGTTTCTAGCATTAGCAGAAAGGAATCAATTTACGTCGATTAAGTCCATTTTAAGATCTAAAACGAATATGTGGAGACTACGTTTCACAATTTTTTGCTACAACCTCACACAAGTAAGTGTTTTATCTTTTTTTGTAAATTATGTAATTACATTTTATAACACTATTGTAGCTTTCGTCTGAAGATGTGATATTAGAGAACCTCTGATGTTAAATGAGAATGCTTTTCACCTTCAAGAGCGTTTCTCAAATTTTTTCCGAGTATGCACTAAAAAGAATTGTCGACAACAATCTCTCTCTTAACCTACGTCTAATATCAATTTCCACAGCTGTTTATTAACACGTACTTTTGCTGGATACTTAAAGTGTAAATTCGATATGATCCTAGTCTATCTTTTTTGATTTCATGACAATCATCATATGTTATTCATATCGTACTTTATTGACTGCCTTATTCTGGTCAATAAAACATAATATTTAGTATTTTTCACAAGGTTCCAGTAGACAATGTTGTAGTCCATACCAGTCCTCGTCAATATCATTGATTGGTATCTATATTTAGTTTGCTATAGTTCATATATGCGATTCGTGTATAGGCAATCTTTTACGGTGGGTTGTTTAAGCTTGCTTGTGTCTATTGTAGGAATTCTCAATGCCTTTTAATGTTGGCGACTAAAGGTTGTGCTCTGAGGCCACGTCTGCATTTGGACATGGTTTCACAGCTTTAACAGATCTTGCCTATTTGGCTCCTATTTACTTTCTCTGATAATCCCAGAGGCAATGGCTATGTATACTTTTAATAGGTATGTCTACTTGGTAGCTTGAAAAATGTGTTTGTAATAATTAAGTTCTGCTCTTGGCAAAATTGTAATAGACCGTCCCCTCTCTCGTTGAAATTTCTCATATCAGTTGAGAGTTTCCAAAAGTTTCCTACACACTTTCTACTTTGCATCTTTTCATTTCCACTTCTTTCTTAGTAAAAATTCGCCATAAGAGCATACCCTTGTATTAAGTTCAGTTTGGCGTGATATACCACTAAATTTAATATCATCACTCGTTCTGAGATTTAAAAAGGGTTCCACTGCTCTATTAATTATTTTTATGAACTATCAGTAGCATAATGTCTTTGTGTTGGTTGTCCTCACTATCGGAATATTATATTGTGGCTTTATCTGTTGAGACACAACCTGATTTGAGCCATGTGGCTTCACTGATACCCAGTATATTAATATCCTACATGTTCATTTCTTGACTAATATTGTGCATCTTACCAGGCTGAAACATGCTTTGAACATTACTAGTTCTATTATTCTAGTATTGGATAGTTTTATTCTTTTGCCTTCCTTTCTCTAACAAGGAATTATTGACTGATTAACGACCTGTAGGCCTTGTTTTTTCGTTTTCTGCCAGATCTTGGCTTCCGAGGGTCATAATCAGTAATGCTGTTCTTGGTTACTAACACCATGATGATTGTACTATGAATATTCATAGTGACCTTTAATGTAGTGTTTCCCTTTGCCTTCTACATCCTTATACCGTTAACGAAGATTTTGGTTTATCCATCTTCGGGGTCGATTTCCCAATTCCAGGACAAAAAGGTGCCCTTGACATTGAACAGGCACCAAGGGGGGAAACTGGTGCAAAGAATAAGCATCTGGAGTATAAAGAGATTAAGTTATTTGAAAAACAAAATGAAGAAAAACGTAGGTGTAAAGAACCGGTGAGAGTTTTGAAGATTTGTAAGTATATAAAATAATAATAGGTTTAATCACAGATCAAAATATAATAAAATAAATTCGTAATTAGGTCCACTACAAAATTAAAATGTTTAATATTTTGTCTAGCTACTTAAATTATAATATCTGGCGTTACATCTTCAAGTCTTATTATCATTGCTTGTCTCTGGGTTGCAAAAATGTTACTTCTACTGATGCAGTGCTCCGCATCATCTCTTACTGTGCATTTAATGAGGTTGTAATTCATTGCCGGTTAGATTCCATAGGTATAGGGCCTATATGGACCATTTCCGCTTAGAAATTGCGTAAAAAATAATTTGGTCTTTTAAATTTTGCAATTACACCACGCTATCTCGTTGGGTATAGATAGAACGCTATCTCTTAGATAGATAGAATGCGTTATGGCGACCTCTTTTAGGCTTTCGCTTTTTCATCCCCTGTTTTTTGCTGTGGTAATCTGAATAGGAATTTTGTAAACTTAAAATTCTGTTGAAGTAGAAAAATTGTGCTGGATGCTAGGATCTTTGGTGGTTAGCTCTTAGTACTCACTCAGGTAATCGTGAAACAGTTACAGAAATAAATTATATTATGAGTATAATTTTTGAAATTACTCTTAGATAGCAGTTTTGTCAATAGTAGGCTATTGACTGCGATATTTTAGAGGCATTCATTCAATGATGTCCCAGTACTCATAAGGATGTTCGTTGACTGCTAATTTAGAAATTATATCCAAGGATAAGTATACTTGTCCTAGGCGGTGGCATATGTTTTAAGGACCTCTTGTTGTTTAAGTTTTTGATAGAAATTAGTACATAACTTTTGCTAAAGTTTAGTATCCTATCATGTATAGTTGTAATATTAGTTATTTGGTATATTAATGCTGACAAATAATCACATTTTTGACCATAATTCTCCTCAGGATTTTTTCTCTCTGTTGCCATGATTTCCTTAATTTGACGTTTTGTTAGGGGTATGTAGATTGTGGCTCTGTATTCAATAAACTTGCTTTATAAAAGATTTTTATGTGTGAAGAAAAGCAACATGGTTGGTGTTCCCAAGTTTACCGCTAAGTGCTTTTAGGATGTTGACTCTGTTTCTTACCCTATTAAGGATGTTTCTAAGGTCAATATTTAAGGTGAGTGTCTTTGAAAGTTCAACGCCCAAATAGGACACTGTATAAGACTTTTTGTCGATTGCTGTATCTGCTACAGACCTTAATATCTGTACCTCCCACTTATTTTGTCATTCGTTGAGCATTTGAGGTAATGTCTCAGCTCTAATCTCTATTAGGTGGTTATTTGCACTGTCATATATTTTTTCTTTTGTAAGGAATGAAGAGTAAAAGGAGAGCGTACCCGCAATCACCTGTAGGGCTAGCGTGGATGTAGTTTGGTATGCAATAACTGTTTTTAAAATGGGCTTTGTCTGAGTCTGGTGTTAATTTCTCTGTATTTGTTATTCTTTATATTTATAAGATTGATGTCTCATCTTTAAAAAGAATTGGCGACAATACGCATCCCTGTTTTACTCCACGTCTAATTTCAATTTTTTCTGACAGTTGTTCGTTAACACTTACTTTTGCTCGCTTTTTATAGTATAAATTTGATATATGATCGTAAGGTCATTGTAGTCAATCTTCCTAGATTTCAGGATATTCATTAATAATTGTTCATGTCGTACTTTATCTAATGCTTTATTATAGTCAATAAAACATGCGTATATATCTTGATTGACGTCCAGGCATCTTTGTATCAGTATATTAAGTGCAAAAAAGGAATCAAAATATATGCAAAAATATTTTGCACAGTCATAACCATCATCATTAGCTGTTTTGAGTCCACTGCTAAACATAGGATTCCCGTAAATAATTCCATTGCATCCGATCTTAAGCACCTTCCATCCAGTTTTGCTGGATGAGCTTGATGTCGAATGACCACGTTGTTGGAAGAAGTCATCGATGACGATAAGTATCGTGTCTAGTTCTTCATTCTAAAATTTTCTAGTTCTATCTTTTATATCTGACTCTGGCAACATATTGTGACCAGTTCTATTTCAGCGTTGTAATTCTTTTAGTGGCGTTCTTAACACCAGTTTTTCTCCTATAAGATTTAAAACTTTGTCTCTAAGTGATATATTTAACATCTCTCCATTGTTCCATACTCCACATGTATCTTATTGATTACTTTTTTGGTAAGAGTCGATGTTTCTGCTCCATACGTTAGAACTGGAAGTATACATTGATCAAAGTCCTTCCTTTTCAAGCATATTGGAATATCTGATCTAAAACTTCCTTCAGGTTTCCGTAAGCTGCCCATGTTAGTTCTCTTCTCCTGTTTAACTCTGTTGTTTGATTGGCTCTTCCTAATTTAATCTCGTGGTCCAGATACTTGTAAGTATACCCTTGCGTTTGAGTAGATTTGAGTTTTTGGTCAGTAAAAGCTTGATCATGTATTCTTTTTTAGAAAAATTAATTTTAAGGCTCGTGTACAAGAGCTCTGAAGGTCTTAAAGGTCTTGAAGAGTATGTAGGCTATATTTTCATTGCCAATAACAAAAGTGCTAGCTATAATGATGTGACGCCAATTAAATGCATTCTTTGCATCAAACATCACGAGGATAGCACATCTCTTCCTTGTTCTTTATTTTACCGTGTTATAAATTTTATCGTATCTATAACCGATCTGGCTTTATGAAATCTGTATTGGTGATCTGGTATTGCTCTCATCGTTTATATCTCCTCTTCGAGGTAGTTTTTAATTAGATTTTCGTAGAATTTCTGAATTCAATCCAGTAGAATATTGATCTATATGAATTGGCTTCGACCTGATATTTACCGGGTTTAAGTAGTAAATGGCTATCTTCAGTTTTTCTAGGGAATCTTGTCCGTACAAAAGCTTATTAAGTATTCTTTTAACTAGTTCTGGTTTATTTTTTATAATCAGCTTAATCACCTTAGGTGGTAAACTATCGGCACCAGAGCTTTAACCTATTTTATAAGCGGGTTTGGCTGTAAAATCGTTAGGTCGAACGTCTAAAAATCTAGGTTGAAATAGATTTTCAGGCATTCTAAGAAATAGGGTATACGCTATTTCCTGTCTTTTTCACACAAAGGTCATATGGGGTGTCGGACCTCAATGTTTTAGAATTTTAGAAGTTTCTATTCACACAGAGCAACGCAAAGGACACAGGCAAGGGAATTTAATATGCATATATCATTCACACATTCATTTTATGAACAGTTCAAACTAAGCAGATTCTTAATTTTACAACTCATATTTACATACAACAACTTATATTAGAAAGTAAAATAGTTTTCATATATTCAAAACTAAATTGGAAATGTGCCTATTCCAGTTAGTTACTTTGATAAGAAACTGTAGTAAATGAGTCTTGATACACTTCAATCGTGCTCTATATTTTATTATATTGTTTTTTATATTACTATATATGTTTTGAGTACTTTTTTATATTGCAGCAGTAAAATTACACACCCCTTCTCTTCACTCTAATATCCAACTAAAATAGTGCACATTTTTGGCGACATCCTGAATAAATACTAGCGATGTCAGAATAACGATAACCATCGTATTATTTCATTTTTCGAACAGAAAGGACTACTTTAAATAAACAAATACTGTTTCGATTCCAGAATCTACTCTTCCCGTTTTACTTTGCTTAATCCTGTTTATTCATGTTACACATAGTTTACTTTTCGAACGTTATTAAATAAAGGCCGGCAACGATACTATGCCCATAGAACCATTTATTCTGAACCACTTGTTTGACAAATATTTGTAATACGCGCCCGATACGGTAAAAGTTGAACAGGATCACGTTTGAATCTTATACCTTGAGGTTATTTTTCCGCAAGGGTTAGTAACCCTTTTCAGCGCGATCTGAACTTTAACTTAACTACTTACAAGCTTGTTTATTTCATATTTCTATTTAATAAGTATGTGATGTAGGGCATATGAAATATCAAATTTACAGAAGCTATTATAGGCCAGTTAAAGTGTTATATTTTATTTGATTTTGTATCCTTTGTACAAATTTCTTTTTAAGATTAGGATGTTGCTAAGACGTTCGCGGGGAACATTTTGAAAATCTTATATATTCACATGAATGATTTTTTTTTTTATTTTTTAGATACTTAATCAAGAATTATGGCTTATTAATTTTTGATATATTTCTGAAACGGTTAAAAATAGGTATAGAGATTGTACATAATATATCTCTAGAATATTCTGAGGAATCCAAAATTAAATAATGTACATGGTGTTGTATTTAAAATAATATTAGCTGGTGTTAGACACTGTTACATTACATACTCTGTATGATAAGTTTTTATTGTAAAAACTGCGCAACTGAAAATGTCATTCAACATATGCAAGAGTTTTTTCGAACATGCCCCCATTTATTTATTATTAAATTTATTCAATTTGGCTGTTCCACTCTCTATATTATAGTCTGTTTTTGATTATTTTACTCTGTTCGTAGCCATTTAATTTTTCTTTTGCGGCTAGTTATATTTTATATTTTTTAAATTTTTTGAGCAGCTATGCCTGATCTCCTAATTTATTAAATGTCAAATAGTTCTTTGTAACAAGATTTTGCATTACCAAGTCTGGATCTTTAATATTTTAACTAACGTAATTTTGTTTTAATTTTATAGGACCTTGTGCAATACAGTGTAAATTTCCCTTAATAAAATCTGTTATAAAATATTTAATTTTAAGTAAAACTAAAGGCTTCTTCTTCTAGTTCTTAGAGACCTTTCGATCTGTTTAATTCTAAAGCTGCCTCTGGTTAATTTCCTGGGAGGTAGATTGCTAACTATGCCTCAATCTTTTAGGTGGTCTTCTGACGTTTGTATTTCTCACCCTGTCTCTTCTTGTTTTGCCCACTAATGTTCTTACCATTTCATTTTGGCAACCCTTAGCATCTGTTTCGTTTTGTTGGTATCTTCGCGCACTTTTATGCCATATGTCATGATCGGTCGTATGAAGTCTTGTAGATTCTAATTTTACTATCTGTGCGCATATACGGATTTGACCAGACTATCTATCGCAGATATTCCGACAATGCGGATGCTTTGTTGATCTGATTCCTTAGGTCCTTTACTGAGTCGTGTGTGCTTATATCTATGCTCACATATCTGAATTGCATCACTTGTTCTATGGGGTTGTTCTCAACCACTAACTTACATCTGAGCGGATCTTTTGCTATTGTCAGACGTTTAGTTTTGTTGGTAGAAATGGTCATATAAATTGGAGGCTTATTTGAAAGAACTGAAAGCTGTCTCTGAAGACCATCTTCTGATTCGGCAATAATTGCTGCATCATCTGCGTAACACAAAATACCAATTCTTTTGTTGCCCATTCTGTATCCGAGATTGAGAGATGTTACTTTGTAAAACTACTCTGTAAACCTAAAGGCAAACCTATAAAATAAAGAATGATACTTCTTTATTTACTTTAAAATTCTACTAATGCCGTAGGACAGTTTTTTTTACATTTTTAATTATAACTTTTATTTTGATATGCTTTAATGTGGGAGTAAAAAGGCAAGTCAGTTGTAAAAATGTTGTTATCTTTAAATATCCAATTCTAGAAATCAGCTTTTATAATTTCTGTTTTTTATACCCTCCAGCAACAATTACATTTAAGAGTGACTTTCTCTAATTTATATTTCCAAGTAATGCAGAAATCTTATCTGAAAAGTCATACATTCAAAAGAAAATTACAAGTCAAATCACTGGAAACGTTTAGGCTATAGACTTAAAAGAAAATTTAGTGGTTAAAGTGGTATAATCTTGATCCAATTTAAATGCGTGAAAAACGGAGAAAATGGAAACTTCATTTAAAGAAAAAATTGCGAATTTCCAATAAGCGGTCTTATATTTTATTGTTCAGGAGCAACAGTTAAATTCAAACAGAGAATTTAGAAATAGGATATCAATTTTGTATATCTAATTTTTATAAATTATGTTTTTTTGGTGATAGTAGACATCAATTTTAAATGTCTTTACCATGCTTAATTTAGAAACATTATAAAAAAAGTTTTTCAACAAAAACTATAAGCTACTACTAATTGTAGGTGATTCAAACCGAACCTCAGAAATTATTAAATCATACATTTTATCTAGTGTGAATGAAAGTATAAAACCAATAATAATCAAAAGGAAATACTAAATAACGAAAATAAAGCTTTACCCAACATACGTTTGTAGAAAATAAATCCTTTTTAAAAAACAGTATTTCCAAAAACTAGGAAAATCCTAGAGAACGATATACAAAAGGCGTGTAAAGAAGACCAATATAGCCATATTAAAAGTGTATGCAAAGAACTTGAAAATATGTTAAGCAAACAATAATGAATAATAGACCAAGCACACTTTATAAAAAAAGATTTTGTATAGAGAATTAACCATAAACACAAACTATAATGAATAATAGAGAAGCAATCACATACTACAACGAAAGTGCTGAAGTGCGAAGAAATGTAAGATAGTACTGATGGAACCGTGAATTACTATCAAGATTTTAGTAGAAGACGGACGAAACCTTCAATTCTGTGCGCAAAAATGGAAAGGATTTTGTGGCCATTACAACAAATAATGCAATGAAAGAAATAGGTATCGACACAATCTATAAGCTATGTGTTACGATATAGCGATATAGCGAGTGGCCAAAATTAATCTAGTTTACGTACCATCACATAAAAAGAATCCACCTACATACTGTAGCAAGTACAGAATAATACCTCTTATTATTGTCTTTAAATCTTATTGATACCAAAAAAACAAGGCTGTATTGTATCACCCATGGTATTATATATAGGGTGACTTTTTAGTGCGACATTGGTCAATAATTCCGTTATGATACAGAATATCAAAAAAAATATTTAGGAAAAATATAGGCAATGGTATTCTGCAGGCTTGGATAATACACCGAATTCTACAGGATGATCATTACTTACTTGGTAAAGCAAAGATAGTGTTTAAATGGGACACCCTCATATTAAGATTCCTTTCATAATCCTTGTTCTTAAAAAATGACTGGATGATGGATATTTGACAACACTATACAGGATATTTAACGAGTTATTATCATTTTTGTGTTTACGTTTAAGTTTAAAAGACAAATTCCCAGTGGTTAGCTGTATACCATAGTTTAAAAAACTTAGAATGAAGTAAAAACTTCTTCTTGTAAAATGGTATAAAATTTTATTATAAAATTTTTAAAAAATTATCCAAAATAGATTTATAAAGTTTAGATATATGGAAAAATACACAAAATAACCAATATACCAAACGAAAACAGAGCCATCAACGAATGTTGGTACGACATACAAAACTTGATTTTAGAGGAATTAAGAAAGTATTTAAAAACACCTACGATATTAGCAAAAAATGAGTGGATGACACAAGAAATCCTAGATCTAATGGAAGTTCGACGGTCACATAAAAATAGATTAACAAATACCGCAACACCAACAAACTCATACAAAGTAAAATTTAGCAAGCCGAAGAATCTTGGCTCGAAAATGTATATATAAAGATATAAGTCCTCCAAAAAAACACGACAGTTTCAACCTCTGCAAGCCACTTAAATATACCTCTGGAATTAAGAAACTAAAAAATTCTCACGTACTTAAAAACGCAGACGGAAAAAGTTGTGATCACAAACAGCAGTGCAAAGAATGGGAGAGATACATCAGTGACCTTTTTGACGATGCTTCTCGAGAAAATACTACTCATACAAATACTCCACACACCCTATTCGTCATATATGGTCCTCATTACTTTTTTTCACACATTTAAGATACTTTTACGAATTATGCTAAACCGTGTATTCCTGTAAGGTACTCGGTTTAGTATAATTCGTAGAAGTATCTTAAACTGTGCGAAATGAGAAGGGGTAATCAGCAATGTGGATTTAGAAATGGCCTAGAAACTAGAAAGACACTATTTTATATGCGCGTTCTCTTACAAATGTAATTTACACGTCTATTTTTATTTCATTGACTCCGAGACAGCATAAGATCTTCACCACTACTATATAAGACTGCTAAAATACTTATATTACAATCAAGTAGCCTCTATCCAAATTAAAGATAGTCGTACTGAAAAACTACTAATCAGGCCTTAAAATTACCATTTCAAAGACAAAGTGAAAGGTGGTTAAAAAGATTAATATAGATCTAGGTCTGCCATCGCTTAATGGAGAGGAAATAGACCGCGTAAACCATTTTAAATACCTTGGCAGCTGGTTAAATGTGAATTGTGACTCTGATGATGAGATAATATCCAGGATCGAAATATCAGATTTTTTAGGGTTTTTATGACCTGGAAATGAGTTTTATATAACAAAAACCTGCCAATGCATATTCGCAAGAAGGTCCTGAAATGATATTTATGGTCTGTCCTATTATATGGTTGTGAGACATAAACATTAAAAACCACAATACTTAACAAATTAGAACCATTTGAATTGTGGTACTATCGACGGATTTTAAAAATATCATGGGTTTCGCACATTTTTAATGAAGATGTTCCTAAAATGATATATTTAGTACGTTTGATTATAAGCATCATAAACAGGAAAAACGGAATACTTCGGCCATATAATTAGAGGACCCAAAAAACCATCTGCTTTGTTTATCATACAAGGGAAAGTGGAGGGAAAGAGATTGATTGGTCGAAATAGGACAATTGTCTGGTACTATAGTAGATGAATTATGTCGCGCACCTTCCTATAGAGGTGGGTTTTAGGAAATTATAAACATAATGACGGCCAATGTCTGAATACGGACACGGCACCTAAATAAGAAGAAAAGCCTAAGAGGATCAACTGTTCGGACACCACAATCGCCGAAATTGTCAAAAATTAATTGTTTGCCTCTAACAACGCCATATTATATGAAAAATAGAATGGGAGAAGTCTTTTATACTATTGACTTACAAATGTTAAGAAACGTGGCTCGATCATTTACATATATGTTACAATTTTGCATAGACGTTGGAGGTGGACATTCTAAACATTTACTTTAGACTTATTTTCGTAATATCACATTAATCTTTTTGTTTAAGAATTAGAAGAATATCTAACTTTTATTAAGCTGACATATCGCTTTAACGAAATCCAAAATAAATAAATATAAGGTTGAATGCTCGAATAAATGAACTTTGATCAAATAAAAGGCATATATCGAGCACAGTTTAATTTAATCTTGCCCAAGTACTTTCGATCCCTAGATCATCTTCAGGGGCATTTCGTCAATTGCGGCCTATCCGACAAGAACAAAATGTCATAAACATATAATTGTACATCACACTACACTACAAAGGACAAACAAACACTTTAAAATTATTGAAGAAAAGCTACATTGCATGCCGAAGCTGGAGACAGAATGAAACTATTCTGTCTCCAGCTTCGGCACGCAATGTAGCTTTTCTTTAATAATTTTATAGTGTTTGTTTGTCATTTGTAGTGTAGTGTGATGTACAATTATATGTTTATGACATTTTTTTCTTGTCGGATAGGCCGCAATTGACGAAATGCCCCTGAAGATGATCTAGGGATCGAAAGTACTTGGGCAAGATTAAATTAAACTGAGCTCGATATATGCCTTTTATTTGATTAAAAATCCAAAATGTAGACCTAAGTAGGTGGATGACTTCGACGACTTCACAAAGTGAATTTATTGTCCACAAGACCAGCTTTACGGCCATGGAACACCACAAAGCTCGACTTGCTTTTGCAAGAGAACACGAAAATTAAAATTACACAGATTGAAGTAATGTTTCTCGGATGAGTTCTCAAATAATTACAGCTTAAGGTCACCAGACGGTCGCGAAATAATCGTGTTTGAGCTGGTATGATGCTCGTACTTAGTTCTTGTGGACGAAGACTTATATAACAATCATGTTATATGAGCACGTGGTACCTTTTGAGCCATTCATAGAACCTAATTTTATTTTTATGGAACCGGGATTATTTTTATAAGGTGCGTCCTCACCGTGCTAGAATCTTAAATAAATACTTAGAAGACGTCGGGATTGTGCGTATGAATTTGTCAGATTCCAGCACCAACCTTAATTAAATCGAACATCTATAAGACACACTGGGAAGGCGAACTCAAGTTAGGCTAGCCCGCCCAAACAACTTAACTGAGGTTAGGGCGGCCCTTCAGACAATATGGGACGAATTGGACCAACTTCATATTTAAAATTTAATTAACACAAAGCCAAAACGTATGCAAAATATCTCAAAAAATGTGTTTTAGCCGCCAATAACAATAAAAGATTACTAATTTTATTGTTATTGGCAAGGATCAGATCCCAGTAGTCCTAGCGTTGGCTTTGTCTGGAATATCTTCAACTTTATTAGAAGGCGAACTAATTGCACATTAAGTTTTCTTTGAAGTTACCATCAAACATACAAAACAATGAAACATCAGATTGCAACATTGTCAAAAATAGAGCAATTCCAAAGATTTTACAGGTATGCAAATTAATCGTTTTGGATGAATGTACATTGGTCCACAATAAGTCATTACAGAGACTATACATAACTTTGAAAAATATTCGTGACAACACAAAACATTTTTCGTGGAGCCATGAACTAAACGCATGCCTGACATCATCAAATTTGTGGCAGCGTGTAAAGATGCTCCAAGTGACAAATAACATGTAAGTGTTTTTGTAACAAGATCAAAGTGCAATTCTGTTTTCGAAGCAGTTGTTAGATATTGGAAATGGTAAAGTCGCTATTGACACCTACACCGGATTCATTTCATTACACAGAGATATCTGTTACTTAACACACTCGGAAGAGGAGCTTACTAAACTTTGATACATTATATAATTTTAGGGCGATACGAACTTCGGCGGGTCAGCTAGTTAAAAGATAAAATTAAAGAATTACACATAATAAAGATGATATGCTTCATATATTTGGATGATTTTATGAAGCACTATTTGCAAACCAGCACCAAACAAAATATTTTATTTGTAATACCTTACTTTAATTTGATTAAGTTGCAGGTTTCACTTTTTTTAGTGTAGTCTGTCTATCTATTGCAACCAAATCTTAAAGGGCAACAAAACGAAGCTAATGGTTCTTTTAAAATTAGGTCACTTCCATAGCCTCTATTTTTCCTATTTTCGCTTATGGCAAACATTTTACTTTAAAAGAGTTACATGGATTATTTCACCATAAAAACAAAGATAAACCCATCTCCGTCGGTACATTAGTTAAATTAGAAAGTTTGTTAGTACTAAAAGTTATTGTTAGATTAAAACGCTTTTAAGAACGCCTAGGAATAATAGGACCAATTAATAAAATTAATCTAACCCTATTGATTTGGAGCTTTGTAGAAACGAAGAAGAGGATTATTGGATAGAAAAAACAGTGATAATGAAATTGTAGGGTTCTAATTCCGGGATCTCAATCAGAAATCAGCGTATAATGGTGAAAATTTCTCCAGTTGTAATAGACTTCAGTAAAATTGGATTTAAATTGACAAAAATTTGTTCTAATTATTCAGTAGACAGATAATTGAAAATATTTGTAAACTTCTATCAATTGTATCATTATAGTAGATGTGGCCCCTAATCTTTATTCAAATAAAAAATTGGAAATACCAAATTAAAATAATTTTTTTTTGATCAAATAAAAGGCATATATCGAGCACAGTTTAATTTAATCTTGCCCAAGATTAAATTAAACTGTGCTCGATATATGCCGTTTATTTGATCAAAGTTCATTTATTCGAGCATTCAACCTTATATTTATTTAAAATAATTTTGTCTATTATATTTTTTTTTGTTCAATATTTTGATGAGATTATGGCCAAAAAATACTGTTTACAAATATGAACCTGCATTTTATTTGATATTGAAAGAGTGAGTTATAAACCTCAATTATAATGTCAAACGCTTTTAAGTGAATACAATTTTTTATTAAGTTTCTATAAACATTATTGGGATTACAATTTGACCCAGCTATCTTTATTTACTTTCCCCGTTTTGTAAAAGGTTTCTACATTTATTGTTATTGTCAGACATAGATGTGCTTTCCGATAAATAGCTATTAATTTATAATAAAAAAGTATAATTTTTGTATTAAATACACTAGAAATTATAGTTCAAATAAGTGATAATAATTTTAGAATGAAGTTTTATCAGCAGAAAAGATTATGTCAACTTTGTGTTGGGATTCAGATGGAATTATCTTCGTCAACTACTTAAAAGGAAAAGAAAAAAAATTACTACGGTATAAATAGATAGTATCATGTTAGAATTATGCTGGCAATACTCCCTTACATGCTACAAGTTAACAAGCAGATTGATCCACTTTTGATCACTCACACCTTGACTGGAATGATGATGAACACAGCCGGGTACTTGTTAAGGACGGTTACCAATTTTTCCTTAAGTGAGCTGAAGAAAAGAATGAAGACATATGATCCAGGGAAAGATGCGTTTACTGTAATATTGTTGGAGTAAAAATTAAAAAATAGCGCATCTTCTTTCTCGTGCCTTCTCTGGATAAACTGTGTATTAGTTTCTTCTGTCTATTCTCTTCGATTTCTTTTTCCATTTTTCACTTCAGCCCATCTTAGTCCAATTTATTCGTGTTCTTCTATTGTAGTTATTTTCTAGCTGAAAGGCTTCGTTTCTTCATTTCTCCTCTGTTTGGTACTCAAGTGCTTGTCTCGCTATGTCGTTTTGATCTTTCCTTAATGTGTTGTCATTCCATTTCCATTTTTTTTACTTTACTCTAGTAGATATTTAAGTTTGTTTTATTCTTTCCCATAGTTTGTTTTTCTGTTGGGCCAATATATTATACGAATTTTTTTACAAAAGATTACAGTTGTTTAGTTGTAGTTTCGTTCTGTTTCCATGTTTCTTCTCCGTAAAGTAGTATACTTATAATGCAGATTTAAAAGATTTTAATTTTTGTTATTTCCAATACCTATTTCGTTTGTTTGCAAAATTTTATTTAAAGCGTTAAATGCATATTTAGCTTTTATTACTCTCGATTGTATATCTTTTTTGCGTCCACCTTTCCTTTCCTTCATGATACCAACTATGTGAACTTGTTTACCTCTTCTACTTCCTTACCGTGTATTAATATATTATTATTTGGGTGTCTAATTAGGGTAGAGCTAAATACTGTACCGACTTGTAAATTTTCGTTTGCATATGATTTCGGTGTTCAGTTAGCAGGCAGATCTCATCTGCAAATTTATTATTTCCTAACTGTTTGACTAAGTTCCGTCTAATGCCTATTTAATTGTCAGTTGCTTTTACCATATTCCAATCTATCATAATAAGAAATAGGATAGGGAATAATAAGTGGCTCCTCCTTGATCTTCTATACACCAAGTTACTCTATGAGACATTGATCGAATTAAGAGGTCTATATCATATTGCAGAATAATCATACATATTCTTCTTATTGCATGCCACAGGTCTTCTAAGTTTGCTGGAGGACGTTGCAATCGATTTCGGTTTCGACCCACCATATCCGACACATTTTTAATGCGTGACAAATCAGCTGATCTTGATGACCACTTCAAAGTTACTATACCAGATTTTTGTATGAATTCTATCGTATCACGGGCAATATGAGTTCTTCCGTTATTCTGTTGAAAGATCACATTTGGAGTGGTTTGTAGGTAGGGATGTAAAACTCTTTGGAGTATATATGTATATATATATATATATATATATATATATATATATATATATATATATATCCAATATATCGTCGAGCTGTCAGAGAGTCGTTAATAAGAAGTAGAGGTGATCTGGTTTCCAAACATATAGCCCTCCATACCATATTGTTTGATTGTCATGTTGTATGACGTTCATACGTTGTATGTGTTCATGTCTTGTATTAATTATCATTGCCTATTTTGGCATTAAAGTCTTCGATTATTATTTCCGTATATCTTCTATATTTATTATTAATCTCATTATGCATTGTTTGTAGTTTTTCGTGCAATAGTATAACAATATAGTATCTTGCCTTTAGTTTCGCTCAAATAGTCCCTTCTGATACTGGCTTCTACTTTATTAAAGAATTTCTTTCCCTTTAATCTAGCAGTACTTCCACTCCCTTTTCGTGTGTATTTCCAGAATATTTCACCAGTTGTTGGTCTTCTACTCAACGTAATCCACTGCCATTCCATCGTATTTCGCTTATTCTAACAATGTCTAACTTGTACTTATGGTTTAGTATTGATTTATATGCTCTAATTTGTCAGTTTTGTAAATGATTCTTACATTTCATGCTCTTATGAATATGTCCTCCCTTCTGTCTTTTTCGGGTTTATCTTACACTGTTGCCTTTTTCTACTTTTAACCTTGTTCAATTCCTCTTTACTTGCTATGTCTAACGCTGTAATTTGTGTATTTTCATCTTCTGTTAGTTTTCTATAAGATTCTATAAGATTCTATAATTCTTTATTTCGTCTCTCACCTCGAAAGTGTCCTATCCTTATGCGCTCATCAGAGCCACCCATTCAAAACCTAGATTCATTACTGAAACAGACAAAATTTCATAGGCCATTCCAGTTTTGCCGAACTCTGCACAATTCTAAGCGTCGAACCTTATGCTGTGATGTCAAAGATAACACCAAAAGCGGACGGTAAGCTCTCAGTATCATTTCAAGTAATCTTTGATTAACTGTCTGTGTTGAGATTACCCTTCCTTTAGCTGCAGTTAAATTATCTCTTACTTGATGTACACTATCTTGTCTATTTATTAAAGCAAGAAGTCTAAGATGGTGCAAATCACGACCTTGTAATATTCTAATTTCCCGTAAACCAAAACTGCCTGGTTCATGCCTACAATGCAAGCCTACAAGGCTTACAAAGAAATACTTATGATCCAAATAAATAACCTTATGCAAAGTGTGGCACTTTTGTTGGCCTATAGTTTCTTGTTTTAGAGCATCGACGTTGTATCTGTTCCGTTGGTTTTTGGTTTTTATCGTAGCAAATTTTATTTTTAGTCTCGTTTTTACTACCGTTTATAGATACTTCCAGCTATTACACGTTCATTTTGTTAGCAAAATTCGATTTCCCCTATTCTCTTCTTTTCCATTACGTGTTCATGTCCTGTATTATCATTGCCTATTTTAGCATTAAAGTCTCTGATTATTATTTCCATATCTCTTCTATATTTATTATTAATCGTATTATACATTATTTGTAGTTATTCGTAAAATTCTTCCTTCTCATCTTCCATGTTTTTATTGATAGGAGCATATACATTACTAGTATAATGTTATAGTTATATCTTGCTTTCAGTCTCGCTCAAATAATCCTTTCTGATATTGGCTCCTACTTTATAAAAGCGTTTCTTTCATTTTGGGCTAACAGTACTGCTACTGTCTTCTCCTGTGTATTTCCAAAATAAATCATCAGTTGTTAGTCTCCTACTCAACTTGATCCACTGCCACTTCATCGTATTTGGCTTAGTCTAACAATGTCTAACTTGTACTTATTAATCTCTCTTGTATCTCTTGGTTTATTTGCTCTAATTTGTATATTTGGTCAGTTTGTAAAGGGTTTTTACATTTTATGTCCTCTCTTTTATCTTTTTCGGGTTTATCTTCCACTTTTGCATTTCTCCTATTTTTAACCTTGCTCAATCCTTTTTTCTTTGCTATGTCTGTCAATCACCATTTGTGCTCTGATTTGTGTATTTTCATCTTCTGTTAGTTTTTGAGTTCCTCTAGCTTTCTTTTAGCTCCTTACTCTATTTAGTCCATTTATGTATTTTCTATCTATAATTTATTTATTTTTATTATAACCGAATTTTTAGTTCTTTTTTATTATAACATTATTTGTAAACACTTTGTAATCTTGTATGTGTTTTAGTTTAGCTTTATTTTCCTGCAGCTTGTTCCAGTTTGATGGCAATCCATGTATTATTACATTGTTATCTTTCCTTTTCCAGTCTTTCTAGATGAAATTTCGTATCGTTTAGTCCTTTCCTCATTTCTTCATTTCCCTTGTGTTTCGTTTGGTTTTCTTCTTTAATTTTTCCAATTCTTCCTTTAGGTTATTTAGTCCCTCTCAGTACTCTCTCTGTTCCTTCTTTACCTCTTCAACTTCCTTTGTTAAATTTTTAGTTTCTTTGGTTAGTCCTGGATTATTTTGATTATTTTTTCGAGCTTATTATCTCTAAATTATGGGTTTGGTTAGGTGATATAGCCGTTTTCTTATTTTTTCCGAACAATGCCTTCTCTTTTTCTCTGGCCTCTAATAATGCTATTGTTTCTTAAATATCGTATTATGTTTATTGTTACAATTTATCCATTTTATTTGTAATTGATTTTACAAATGTTGATTTTAATATCATCAACAAAAAAGAACAATATTGTAAACCTAAATTCTTCCGTCATTCTTCTAATTTTGTCCATAAGTATATTATTTGATATAACTTCATTTTGTTCACAGGTATCATTCTGTATCTTGGTTATTTATTTTTATTTTTCAGTTTAATTCGACTATATGTATACGAAATAACATTTACTAGTTTGATTCAGTAGTAAAACTATAATGAGCAGCAACCAACCCATTCTCTTCGATTTCTCAGTACATTTAGCGTCTGTCTTTCTGCGTTTATTTGTCCTTGTATCTTGCCTTTTTCAATATACACACCTAATACGTATTTCTGTTCTCTCAATATGTATTGTATTTCATTTGAATGGTATTATTATAATAAATTGATTGTATTATATTACTTTCAATTGAAATCCTCTAATAATAATTAGTATCAATCATTCTTCTTCTTCAAGTGCCATCTTCGCGGCGGAGGTCGGCAATCATCATAGCTATTCGGACTTTTGAGACGGCTTCTCTGAAAAGTTCATTTGATGTACATCCGTACCACTCTCTCAGGTTGCGCATCCATGACATTCTACGCCTCCCTATGCTTCTCTTTCCTTGGATCTTTCCCTGCATAATCAGTTGGAGCAAGGTGTATTTCTCTTCACGTGTAATATGTCCGAGATATTCTAATTTTCTTGTTTTTATTGAATTTAAAATTTCCATTTCTTTGTTCATCCTTCTCAGAACCTCTTTGTTTGTGACGTGTTCTGTCCATGATATTTTCAGAATTCTTATCAATCAATAGAACATAATTAAATTATAAACTGACAGTAGTCAAACGCATAATACCTAAGACTAAACAAAAAACGATTTAAAGCTGTACAAATAAACTGACAAAAGATTAAATAACCCCAGAATTACGTGAATGCCAATTTCTTTTATTTCTCTCCACAATGCTTTACTCATTTGACAGAAAACATGAAATAATTATGAATCTTTCGATATCCAATTTCGTTTGATCCTTGAATAAAGCTTTTTATTTTCAATTAAATTTGTATAAAACTAATCGAAATTCAGAAGAATAGCTGTAAAAAAATCAAGATCTGCTCAATTTTACTCCTCGTTTAATTATTTATTTACTCGAACTACATCACTTTTTATCGAGTTAAAATCTAGGCATTTCAGAAATTAAAGTTCGTTTTATACCAATTTAAATATATGATTTTTTATACAGACCACTCAATATTTTGAACTATAATAGAATTTAATTAAACAGTTGGAAAAGTAAATCATTATTTGTTAGTTGTATGATTTAAAAAATAAGCTAATGCGTTTAAATTAGGAAAAATTTAAATCTTAGAAAAATGTTTACTATTAACAAATATTTCGTTTGTGATCTATTCAAATTTATTCAATACTTTTACAGAAAGGAAATAAACTTCTGTACACAAAAATTAAAGCGTTTCTTGGAAAAACCACTAGGTCCTATTTCTCTAAAATAAAAATATTTACGTACACGTAAACAAACACTTATTTCTCGTAAAAATATAAATTCTATAATATCTACAGATCAAATTTGTTATGTTCTTCTAAAAACATCAAGTCCGATCTAAGAAAGTCACATATTCATAACATGTGATGTTTTTAGATAAAATAATTCGACTGCTTAGGTGTAATGTGAAATGAAACGTGATAGGGTTAGTTCATATTTGTTTGTTAGGTAGATAACGTCACGTCGTCGTTCACTGACAAAATAAACATCCGATTCCTTTGTGTGTAAGTTAAAGTAATTATTCAAGTTTTTCTAGTACTAGGGAAATATGAAAGCAGAAAATAATGCAGAAGTGACTTTTGTCCAGTGGCAAGAGAAAGATGACAAAAACACATTCGAGACTTGCCGTAAAAGAAGCCAAATTGAAAGGTATGGAACATAGAAATCACAGGGAGACAGTAATAGCTTAGATAAAAGTAGGAGATGATTGCACATATTTGGTTTTATAATAATATTGTGTAGTGGTGGCTTCTTACTGTGTGCTTTTTTTTAACGCAAACACCTTAACTGTTTCCAAAAAGTTCCTGTTGAAGAGCGTGAACATTATACAGTGTGTCCATAAAGTAACGCATAAATTCATTATTAGCTAAATAAAAAACATTATTAGAAATTCCCAAATAAAAGGTCGATTTTTGATTTTAATTTGCTATTTTTTCAAATTATAATCCAATGTACATGGTGAACCACCTTCATATAATGACGTTATTAACTTTTTTTTTTAAATAGAACCACCATTTTTTTTTCAATTTATAGATTTCCCTTGCTCACTTGATTCCAAAAATGTATAACACGTTGCTTAAAATTGGTACACCATTATCTATCCAACAAGGAAATGTAGTTTAGAGAAGGCGAACTGAGAATGATTCCAGAGCATTCTTCAAATGGAACTGAAGAATGTTATATACTCTGATAACTTTCATGAAATGGCACTTACGCTGTATAGAACAATCAATACACGCGTCGAAGCTTCTATCCATAAAAACTTAACCTTCATTTCTAAACATAGACAAAAATCGATTTGGTGGGATGATGAATGTGACACACAGTTACAGCTTAAGAGCTTAATAAGAAATGAGCTTAAATTGTACAAAACCTGGTAGTAAAATGGTAGAAGCCACAACAAAAAAATGTTTAAACAGAAAGCCAGATGAACATGGATTCAATTTTTTTCCAGCCTTAACTCCAGCTGCCCATCAACTCAAATATGAAAGATGGTGAACAAATTGAATAACAAAACAGAAGCATTAAACATACTGCCTCTTTAGTTGCAGAAGATATTCTACAGAAGTTATTTCTACCTTTTGTTGACAAACACATACCGCACCCAAGTACACTTATAGAAGAACATTACTTAGTAAAAGAAATAAAATCATCCGAACTGAAATGTGCTATTAAGATATCCAGAAGCACTGCCCCAGTTGGCCTAATTGGCCAATGTTGGCCAAAAATTTACTACTGCATATTTATAACTGTATCTTGCTAACTGGAATACTTTCTTACAAATTTAATGATTCCTTTGTTATATTAATTCTAAAAACGGAAAAAATAAAGATCATGGGCATTTATATCGATGAATTATATCGCTGTCATATATTTTTAAAACATTCGAAAAAATTCTAAAATTGAGAAAGTAAACTTGGATGCTACAAAATTAGTAGCTGCAAAAAGGTATTAATTTACTTAAAATACTTTGTAAGAGATCGTGTGGTGCAGATCAAAATATTGCATTTTATTTTTGTCAAGCCTATATGAGATCTATTATAGATTACGGTTGTTTGGTATATGGGTCAGCTAGCATAATTAATTTACGTAAACTTAATAAAATTCAATTTAAAGCTTTCAAAATTGTGTTAGTGTTGATGAAAAGCATTCCAAATAAAGCTACACTGGTTCTAGCGTCTGAAACCCACTCTCATTATGCAGAGAATATCTGGCAAGCAAATACTTCTTAATCCAACATTATAACTGCAATTATAATGCCAGAATGATGAATTATTTAAATACAGCTGATTTAACAACTACATTCTTCTTAAAAAAGAATTCGTCACCACTTGCAAAAACATTTCTAAGGTACAATGAACTTAATGAATTAATAAATTCTACTTATTATCCTATTTGGGAATCATTGGACATACCAAACCTGACAAGTGGTTTATCTACAAATATTATTATTCCTAAATACTAAACTGAATTTTGTCAAAGACTTTTATGGAGATCTTAAGTAAATATTCAGATTACATTACAATCTATACAGATGGGTCAAAATTAGTAACATGTACAACAAGTGGTTACTTTGTACCAAAAATAAAGATCAAAAAAGTATTTACTCTAAATAAACAATCCAGCATTGTTTCCGCTGAAGCATGTGCTATATATAACGCCCTTGAATGGTGTGAAAATCAGTGGAACAAAATTGTCATGTGCACTGATTCATTATCAGTATTAAATGCATTACAAAACTTTAGTCACAATTAACACTATATATTCGTAATAATTTTTTTTTTCAACAGTTACTGAAATTATCAGCCACATCATGTGATGTTAAATTCGTATACGTTCCGGTACATTCAAATATATTGGATAATAGTATTGAGAATTCATACTACTCTTAATGCTTGTACTCATAATATATTGATTGAAAAATTTAACACATGCGATCTCCTTTAATTGTGTAAATTATATCATTAGATAACAAAAGCAAGTTAATTGCTCTAATAGAGTCAATATGTGATCCTGCATTTGAGCAATGACATTATCAACTTGGGTAGGAATGTGTTATGTGTTATGAAAATGATAGTGAGGTAAACTATTACATATTGGCAATAATATGTTTGTATGGTACTGATTAAAATGGATAAGAGATTAAATAAATGAAATTCACTAAATAATATTTCTCGTGTTTGGTTGCCTATGTAGACAACTATTAGCTAGTTTAAGGAGGGTAGTAGTAAAGTGGATTAAAATAGACATCTCTATGTGAGAAAAGGTATATACTCCAGTAAATAAACGTGAAATACATCGAAACTGTATAATTTTCAGTGTGACCACAGAATTGAATTAAAATTTGGATTTATTTAGGTTCTACTTAGCCTCCATTTCAATTTTAGACTTGTGCTGATCGTTTCTTATTATTTTTTAAGGGCGAAAAAACCTCTATTAGAAAAAAATCGTATAATTGTAAATTAAAGCGGGTAATCAATTCAAATAATCTTTAAATGTAGTGAATAAATGTCAATTAATATTAAATAACATAATTTAAGGTTTTATCACAGTTTAAATCCTAAATCTGGACTCCTAGAATAGTTATAATTAAAACAATGTCATTTAATATCTTGTCTCCACTGTTTTGCATAGAAATTTTGATTTAGGTTATACTTACCCTCCACTGGACTTGTGCCGTTAGTTGCTTTTTATTTTTTAGTGGTGAAAACTAACCCTAGGAAAAAAATCATATAATTGAAAATTCAGGCAGTTTGAAATTATTTACTTATACAGTGACAATAAATTTAACTTTCTGTACTGTTTTAATTGTTTACCACATAATTTCTACCCTTATAAAAACCACCCCTTGCGCAGAAATTCGAATAGTTGTAATATTTTTTTTTTCATTGAAACTATAAATACAATATTTTCTTTAAATCAAAAAGGTTATGAATTTATTTTAGTTAAACCTTACAAACAACCCTTAGTAGTTTGTACGGATGGGTGAAAGTATGTCTGTGCCTTAATAGTACATTATGTGTATCTTACCATGCTCCACAATACGCGTTCTGATATCTGTAAAATATTATTGGTTTTTTACTCATAACTCGGTTAGCTTTTAAGGTATGAAGTGCTTAAAAAACTATTTTGTAGTTTTTTTTTAGGGCAATAAGATCATTTCTATAAATGTTTTTTAACGCTTATTTTTAAAAGGATTGTAAATCTAATCATGAGTGTTTGCAAACTTTGAACAGCAATATCTTAACCAGTTTTGTCTTACAGAAAACAAAAAGAAAATTAAAATGTTCAGAAAAGCAAAACGTATATTTTTGTACTCTTCAAGATTCTTCGTATCACTAATTCTTTTTAAGTTATTTTGAAAAAAATAATTTTGTTCAAAATTTCAAAAAATGTTCCTTTACTTTAAAACTTTTCGATAATATAGATAATGCATTAAAAAAGTAAATAATAAAGCGGTAATGAGTAATTTTATTTGAGGTACTAAATAGGGGGTCATTAACATAACGTTTTTATTAAAAAAGTGACCAACTTTATTTTGAGGGTAACTCACTTAGTTTTAGTGCTAGAAACCTAAAAAAAGTATATAAATAAAGCTTTTCCTAAACACTTTCAAAATGTTTTTCTGAGTTTTTCCGAACAGTGCTTCATTGTTTGGTTATTTTACGTTGAAATATTCGATTTGGAATTTGACAAATAAGAACCTACTTTTCATGTGCTACAACTCTGCTTTGACTGGGTCTACAGATTTCGTAAGTACACTATTTTTTTATAAGCTATATTCGTTTTAGAAAATTTTTTCGATAAATACTTACTTTTTGAGTTAGTTATGTAAAACCGTCCGAAAACGTGGTTTTTGTTTTAAAAAATGAACATTTTCACTCGCTAATAACTCTACTTTACTTTTTATACAAGATCAGACCTTAGTCTACAGCTTAGAATCCGAATGATCAGATGTTACGTGTTTTCTGTCTTACTGTATGGCTGTGAAAGTTGGACAATGGACTCTGAAATAGAAAAAAGAATAGATGCCTTTGAGATATATATACAGACGAATGTTGAGGATTCTATGGGTACAAAGAGTTACTAATGTTGAGGTACTTCGTCGCATGTGTAAACAAAAAGAATTACTAAAAATAATCAAAGAGAGGAAAATGCAATACTTGGGTCATGTGCTGAGAGGCGAAAGATATGAATTACTTCAAGTTATACTGGAAGGAAAAGTACAGGGCAAAAGATCAGTAGGAAGACGCCAGAACTCGTGGCTGAAAGACCTGAGGAGATGGTTCGACCGCTCATCCTCAGAGATCTTTCGCGCAGCATTTTCCAAAACTACAATTGCCATTTAGATCGCCAACCTTCAAAAGGAGACGGCGCAATGAGAAGAAGAATAACTCTACTAAAGTATTAACTTGTGAAAAATAAAAGTTGCTTAGAATTAGTCAATTTATTTATTTCTGGACTTATTTATATCGCATATTTTTTCATCCCCAAGAAGGAGTAGCTTTCACCACCCAAGTAAAAGCAACCTTGGGTTCAAGTCCAAAAGTAAAGTAGGGGAAAGAGGAACCTAAATCTAAATTTTCAAGCAAATCTGTCGTGACGAGAAAAAGTATTCTTCAAAACGTGATCTACACGTGACAACGTAAATCTAAATTTCAAACCAAGACCGATTAATTAAGTATAAATTAATATATCAGTGTGGGACAAATTGCTACAATTATGATGGTTGTAAATTGAAATTTGATTTTATGGGAATGAAAATTAAGTGTCAAATTATAATTTCGATTATTGAAACAATTAATATTGTTATTAATAATAGCTTTTTTATATGACTAATACCTGCAAAACAAAGCAGAAGTGTAATTAGGAAATGAACTGTCCCAGATCTTCACAGTCAGAAAAGGTGTTCGACAGAGTTGCATACTAGCAACAGCACTATTTAACATATACTCTGAAAATATTTTTAGAAAAGCCCTGAATGAATCAGAAAATGATATTGCAGTAAATAGCCAACTTATAAACAATATTAGATATTTAGCAAAAATACGGCCTAGAACTAAATTGTTACAAGACAAAATTAAAAATCATTATTATGAAAACCAACATAAATGCTCAAATTACAATAAATGGTCGACCGTTAGGTAGGGTGGCGAAAATATGCTAACTG
Source organism: Diabrotica undecimpunctata (assembly GCF_040954645.1). Classification (NCBI taxonomy): domain Eukaryota; kingdom Metazoa; phylum Arthropoda; class Insecta; order Coleoptera; family Chrysomelidae; genus Diabrotica; species Diabrotica undecimpunctata. The sequence continues at coordinate 78,412,952 of NC_092812.1, read as the reverse complement.
AGCAGCAATATTAAGGATACGGGATCATAGCTACGAAATAAAAACTCGCATTGAAAAAGCCAAAAGTTCTTGCCAGAAGATGTATAAATATACGCGTAAGAATTTTAAGATGTTACGTCTTTAGTGTCCTCCTCTACCAAGTAGAAAGCGAGAGTCTCACAGAAGATGCAATAAAACGGTTAGAGAGATTTGAAATGTGGTGTTTCCGATTATGTTACGGGTCTTCTATATACACCACATAACTAACATAACTATTCTCCATTAATAGTTTGAACTAGTTGTTACTGAGTATTCATTTTCCGTAAGATATCTGCGTTGGTAGTTCTACTAGACTAAATTTAAACACTTGAGAGCAAAAGAGGCCCTGGACGCAGACATATATCCTGGCTCACCAATCTTAGTAATTGGACTAGTTTAACGTCAACTAATATATTTCTGACGTGAATAGAAAAAAACAAGAGGCGTCCAAGAAGAGAGGCACCTTTAGAAGAAGGAAAATGTGGACTTTAGCAATATTTGTGGAATTATTTCAGTTTCGTAAATGTACTTATATATGTTTGTTAACTCTGAGCCATTCTCTGCGATTTATTCTCAATGTTTTACGCTTCTGTCACATTATGACAGGTTTTACGACAATGGTCCCTTTTCAGCTAGTATTGAGCCAACCACTATTTTTTTTTTATCTAGAATTAACTTATTTATTTCGTAAAATCACCTGTTATTATTTTAATAAAATAATTTTTATTTACCTTTTGAAGCACGTTTCTATAAATTCATTTCAGGTATTGTTTGATTTTAACTAAATGTTAATAATCTGATTTTGTGATTTATGGAATTATTTTTGTGACATCGGTGTGCAAATTTTATAAATTATTTTCACGGAATATATATATTTTTAAGCACATTAACAATAATAATTTCCATAATAAACGCATTTCGTAATTATTATCGCTAAATGTATTAAATAATTTATTTTATTTGCAAAACATATGCGTTCAGATATATTCAATTTTATTAATAAATATAAATCAAGAAAAGGTCTTTTCTGTGACTAGAGACACTAATTTTGTAGGGTAATTTAGTCTTTTTTTATTATATTTATAGATACAATCTTGGATACAATCTTATCTTCATTGCTATTGCCCTTTTTCTATGCTTTTCTTACAATAATCCATGTACCTTTTTAGTTTTTGTTTCTACTGTAATGTGGCTAACCAAATATAAGCACCGTTTAAACACGTGTGATAGGATAAAATTTTATTGATATCCTATGGGGAGCTCTCAACTCGTGATGTGGTGCCATTCGGTACCTAAAAGAGGTGTGTGTTTTGCTGTAAGATGATTGCGCAATGCGCATGCATTAAAACGCATGTATGCGTTACCCAGTGAAGTAGCTAGGATTTTATTTGGGGGTTCCCCCGCCCCTTTTTAAAAAATGTTTAGAAATTCAACCCACCCATCACCCATGAATCATTTTTTTTAATAATTATTTTTATAATTTTAAACAAGAATACTTTATACTCCTGTTAATATATATTTTTTAAGTAAGGAGTAGTTTTTCATTAACGAAAAAACTTGAACAAAATAATGACAATAAAATAATCATAATAAAGTATTTTTGTGTGTATTATTAATGAATATTATATTATATGAGAAACAGTAGGTATTGAAAAACAATATTTATAACAAAACGTATTGACTTTTAATTTTAAAAAATTTATGAATTGTGTTTTTCACGACATTAATAATAATTACTGTTAAATTGTATTACTTGAAATCTTCGAGTGCCAAAAATATTACCATGTTATGTTATATTATAATATTAATTAAAATGTATAATTAGAAGTTTTAAGTTAAGAAGAAAAAAACAACATACATAATAATAAAAGTGAATATGGATGTAATTTTATTTTTCTATTTTTTTTTGCAACTATATCTAAAACATGGTATGTCAATCAATATTCCAATGACACGACAGGTCAGGGCAAGTCCAGTATGCCTTTCATGTCGAACTAGGAGCGATGAGTGTCTTCTACTTCTACGCGCTACCTGGAACGAGACAGGGAGCCTCCTTGCTGATGAATAGAGTGTGGATATGTATGAATGGAGAATGAATGAATAAAGATAGTGATTCGGAAGTGATGCCGGCCTTACAGCGGCCATTGCCGCTAGATGACAAAGGAGGGTCTGGTTTAGCAGGTAGGCGTTCGGCGTAGACTCGGCGACGAGAGGGCATTTTAAAGTACCTCGGGAACTATCGCCGGGAGTACAAAGAACGAATCCTGCACTTAAGTTAGTCAGGCAGCGTCCTGGACTGAGATGTCTTTTGAAGATTCCAGACCCCCCTCTATAAAGACGAAAAAAAAAGTATGCCTTTCATTACCGGTTCCATTACTCGCTTCTTGGTTTAAAATGAGCGCTCAACACTGGCCGTAGTAATAACAGGAATAGTAAATAAAGTTGTGAGTAAAGTCTATTGATGTTTGCAAAACCTTTTATCACAAAACTCCCAAACTTCTGTATCAATCTTCAAAGTTTTTATTCCTTTACACCATCCTTAAGTCCTGTCAATTTTGCCAGAGAACATTTATCTGCAAAATATGGAGCTTTGTTAACTGGTTAGCTTTATCAGGAGATGCCAGACCCGAAAGAAATATTTGAAATAAAGTCAAAATATCTTCATTGTTGATAAATCTTTCTTTTAATCTAGAAATTAGATTGTATAAACATGAAATGAACGTTGATACTCTAAAATATTCTTCAACTAAAGTTATTGGTGGATTATCTTTACAAGTGTGTCTCTTATTAATTTCTTTGATGCTTAAAAGAAGCTCAGTATCAAAGATTTAGAAGAAAAAATAAAAGTTTTTCAAATTCAATTTCATAATTTGTTTCTTAAATCTTTAGAGTAGAGATATCTTTGGTAATTTTAATAGCACCAACGAAATCGTAAGAAACACTTTAAAGAAATACGGATAATAAATGCGTAACGCTTAAGATCTTTTCACAAACCAAGAGGAAAATTGAGCAACTGCTTATTTATATCGCTTAGAGTCGTGCAAGCATAAGCATTTTTTTTGAAACTATTAATTAGTTTATTGATAAAACTTTAATAACTTAATTTAAATATTTAATTTTCTGCTATGTTCGTCAATTTTTAAATAATACTATTTTACTATATGGATATTTAAATGGCTTACTATATGGATATTTAAAAGAGTTAAGTGTGCTTATGTAAATGCAATAATCAAATAAAACAAAATATGGAAAGTTTTCCAAATACTGTCGAAAACCAGCATCTGGACACTATTTAAAATATTTTTTTTTTATTTCGTAAAAAATATGTGTCTCGACAGCTAATGGTCATTGACACAGGTACAATTTACATTCATGTTTATATGGTTAATACTTTATATTGGGTACAAATTAGTTACAATACATTTTTTATAATACATTTTGTTTTATATTAAATTGTATAACTTTGTGTTTTTTAAAAAGTTTAATACATTTTCATAGTTGCTACTGTTTGAGATAAGTATGTCTTTTAGGTTGTTACCAAGATTGTATTTTCTTCTGGCCGCTAGGTAGTGTTGACAGTCAAGAAGTACATGTGTTACGGAAGTCGTGCTGTTGCAGTACTGGCACAAAATCTGATTACTGGAATTCATTAGGTGTCCATGTGTAAGGCGTGTGTGCTCTATTCTCAATCTTCGAATGATAGATTTGTCCTTTCTTTTCATTGGTGGGAGCTGGTGGTAGAAAATGTTTGGTTGTAGAACGCTTAACTTGGTATTGCTTCTATTCCAATGATCATTCCAAAGGTCCATTATTTTATGTTTGATTATTCTTTTTAAATCTGATGATGTTTGAATGTCTGTTGTTACGTTAAGAGAACATGCTTGTTTTGCTGCTTGATCGGCTTTTTCGTTACCTGGAATACCAACGTGTGATGGAACCCACAATATTGTTACTGTAATTTTATTAGTTTGAAGGCGATTACATATACTCTGGATTTCTTGAACTATTGGATGGATAAATTGTACGTTTCTTATGGACTGCATGGAGGACAGGGAGTCCGTACAGATTGCTATAATTTTATCATCGTTGAGTGGAGTTTTCAACGCTTGTAGTATTCCATATAGTTCAGCAGTATAAATACTGCAATTGCTGGAGAGTCGAAACAAGTTGACGGTGGTTGTAGTCGTTGTAACAGCACAGCCAACACCGTCTTCAGTCTTAGATGCATCTAAGTAAAGGATCTTATCGAAGTTGCATTGATGTAGTATTTCATAGAATCTTTGTTTAATAACGGAAGGTGATATTTCATTTTTATTATATTTGGATAATTCGATATTAAAATTTGGAAGTTTACATATCCATGGGGGAGTTTGAGGGACCGTGAAAGGGCTGGTCGACAACAGATTGATATCTAAATAAGGAATTAACATCTGTATAGTGAACGGTACCATTCTAGGATTATTAGTAACTGGTAATTGTCTATTACAGATCAGGTTTCTTGTGGGATTTGTGTGATTTGCTGAAACTCTAGCGAAATAGAGCAGTAGAAGTTGTTGTCGTCTTACATGAAGCGAGGGTTTGAAGCATTCTACATGAATGCTTTCCACCGGACTGGATCGGAATGCTCCTAAACAGAGTCGAAGGGAAGTATTTTGGACTACATTTAGTGAATGTTGTAGTGAGTTACTTGATGAGATGTAGAGAACACTACCATAGTCAAGTTTGGAGCGAATAAGAGCTCGATATATTTTTAGTAGTGTTTCCTCATCGGCTCCCCAACTATAATGAGCTAGTGATGTAAGAAGCTTCATTCTTTGAAGGCAGCTACCCTTAAGTTCTCGAATGTGTGGTCTCCAGGAAAGTTTTTTTATCGAAAATAATGCCAAGAAGCTTTATTTGATCTACTACTTGGATAAAATTTTCATTCAGAGTAATGGTTGGAGATTGCGTGTTTTGTCTTCTGGTAAGATGAATAACTTTGGATTTGGATGGGGAGAAGTTAAGGCCGGATTAACTGGCTTAGTTGTTTATTTTACTTAGCGTGTTTTGTAGTAAAGTATTTGTGCTGGATGTGACCTTTCCATGACAGAATAATATCATGTCGTCAGCGTCAGTCGTATATTCCGTATTGTACAGGGTCGTTTATGAATGAACTAATATCGTTAATACTAAGGAGAAATAGTGTGCTGCTTAGGACAGACCCTTGTGGGACACAGTTGGAGTATTTTCTCGTATGTATTTTGGTAAAGAATTTTTAAAAAGATACAGGGAATATCGTCAGGGCCTGCAGCTGAGCTTTTTGTCGAAAAAATGGCATCATTTAGTTCTTGGAAACTGAAAGATATATTAATGGGATGATTAGTATTGCAAGTTTTGTGAGTAGCATCAATTTCGTTATGTGGATTAGTAGGATTAGGATTATTTGATTTATTGAGAAAGTGTTGGGACAGCATATCACTGATTTGTTGGTCATCTGTAATTATTTTGTCTTAAATGGTGAGAGCTGGAATTTTGTATGATGTGTAATGTCCTTTCATTCTCTTTATTTTTGACCATACTTCAGTCGGTGGGGTATCTTTTGTAATAGAGCTGGTAAAATGATTCCATGAATTTTGTTTACTGTGTTTTATTATGCGTTTTGTTTTTGTTCTGAGCCTTTTAAAATCTATTAAGTCGGCTAAAGTGCGCGATTTTCGGAATCTGTTTAAATCTCTTTTGCTTTCTTGAATTGCTGTTTTGCATGAGTCATTCCACCAGGGAACGTGTTTTTTTATTGGGTTAATTTTGTATTTGCCAATACACTCCTCTGCAGACGAAACTATGCAATGGTTTAGTTGTTTTATGTCTTCGTCTATGTTATTTTGATATTTGAGTACATTTGTGCGTCCTTTTACAGTTAGTTTGAAGAGTTCCCAATTAGCATCTGAGATTTTCCATCTCGGTTTTGTATATTCCGATTTGACTGCATTGTTAGTAATGATAATGGGAAAATGATTGCTATCGAATAAGCTATCTAGAGTATGCCAAGTTAGTAACGGGTGTATTTTGAGATCACATAAGCTTAAGTCTATTGATGAGAAGCTTTCTGACTGAATATGAAAGTATGTGTACTATTTCCTGTATTTAATAAGTTAATATCAGTATTATTAATGACATTTTCGATTATTTTACCTTTACCATATGTATTTTTGGAGCCCCACATAGTGTTTATGCATTAAAATCTCCAACCATAATAAATGGGCCAGAAATTTGAGATATTAGGTTTTCTAATCCAGTGCTTATCGATGTATAGGAGGAATATATAAGCTACATATTGTGATTTGTTCTGGACACCATGCTGTTATAGCAACAGCTTCTAATGCAGTGTTTAGGTGAAGTTTACGGTGAAAAATTTCAGTTGATACGAAAATTGATGTCCCTCCGCTAGCGCGTCGGTGTGTATTTCTGATATGGTGATAACTAACAAATTTTTTTAGATGAGGGTTGTGTGTTTCTGTAAAGTTTGTTTCTTGTAAATAAATAAAGTTAGGATTGGTTTCGGAAATAAGTTGTTGTATGCGTGCCAGGCGAGGATAGAATCCATCGCAATTCCATTGAATAATTATGAATTTGTTAAATAAGAGGATTTTTGAGACGTCTGTGAGTTTTGAGATGTGTCAGAGATGTACTCATTATCAGTTGTTTCGTGTGAAAAGTCAAAATTGGGTAATTTTGTAGAATTACCCATTAAGAGTTTTGTTTTGTCCCTAAATTTTTTTATAAGACGAGTTAATCTATTTTTGGTTGATTTCTCATTAAGGTTGGGATATATTTGGTATAACGTAGAAATAAGTGATTTGATGTCTGGTGTGAATTTTAATGCTTTTGCGTATGGATCGCTACTACAGTAACAGTTTTCAAGAAGAGCAATTATGTTATCTGCTGGGATTATGAATATCTGTGGAGTTTATAAAGTTCGCGTATGATTGTTTTTGCCATTTCGGATAGAGTTGAGTCACAATTTGACCGTTTAAGTTTTTTCTTGATTTGTGGTTTGGAAAACCTAGCATGGATATTAGTTTGTTCACTATGAGTAGATTCTTCAGTTATGCTAGTTATATCGCTAGGAGAAGAAAGTTCTGAGTGTGTGAGTTTATAATGTGTTTGTGTATCTGTCATATGTTGACTTGGTTGTTCTAATGAGGAGTTGTTATTTGAGGATGTAAGTGGTACATTATTGACTGGAGGAGATATCTCTGTTAGTGTGAAAGGTACAGTGTTGGTTTCTGGGCTTTTTTCAGTAGACGTGGATTCGGCTCTTAAAGGAGATGAAACAATTGTCTGGTCAGAAGAGGTACTTTCTTTTGGATTTGTGCAATTTGAAGCGACATGCCCTGATCTTTTACAGACGAAACATTCCATTTTGTTAGTAGAAAGGAAGATGCGGTTTTCAATATCTTCGAAAGAGAGCACAAGAGAGGTTTGAAGCTCAAAAGTTTCGGAGGGCGGGAACACATAAACTTGTCTCCTAAAGCTAAGAATATGTGAGAATTCCTCTCTCGTAATGCCTGCTTTAAGAAATGATACTGGAGAAGCAATTTTTAGACCTAGGCTTTTAACAGCGGTTTCGATAATTTCATGTGGGATACACGGGGAGACATTGGATATTAAGATTCTCTTTGTAGGAGAAACGAGTTTACGTATGTTTAAAGTTAGGGAGCCGATTTGTATGGTAGGATGAGATTTTACAAGTTCATCTACTATGTTTTTTTAATATTTTTTAATATTTTATTTCCTCCACTATTAAAAAAGACTATTTCCCACTATTTCTTTTTTTTTTAATATAACTAATAAATTAACAATCAGAATAAAACAATGTATTCTATAAGTTAATGTGATGAGTTTAGGTCCTGTCCCTTGGTTCTGGCGTGATGTGGTCCCCTCCAGTGAGAGAATCACGGGTCCATGTTACTGGTCTGTTGGCCAACGTCGCTTTGGTCTTCTGATAACTCGATTTTGAGGTATTGCGGAAATTAATGGATTGGAGTGTGTGTTCACTTTTTGAATGTATTGTAATTTCTTTTGCATCAACAATTGCTCTTAAGATTTTTGAGTGGCATCTTTCCATAATAGCAATATTAGATTTACTACTACAGCCCCATAGCTCTATGCCATATGTCCATATTGGTTTGATAACTGTTTTATAAATTAGAATTTTATTATTTATTGAGCTTGGAGTTTTTTCCAATTAACCAATTGATTTCTTTTTGTCTTAGTTGTATTTGTTTTCTTTTTTTGGTGATGTGTTCTTCCACTATTTCTGTCTCCAATTGTTTTGTTTGTTGTAATTCTATAATTAATTCTATATTTCTTCACTTCTCTTAACAATTCTTTTATTTTTCCTGTCTTCTAAGTGCCTGTTACATTCCATATTCCTTAGGTTATTTTATTTTTACTGATATTCCAATCATTCCCTTGTTCGTTGCTAGATCCATCCCCATTTTCCTTATTTTTTTAGTTTTTTTTATTATAATTTTCTTGAATTTATATAATTTTTTAAACGAGTAAATAAATATAACGTGTTAATAAATAAGTTTTAATAAAGAAAACGTTATTTTTAATAATGCAGTAAGTACAGATATTCTGCAAGTCTATTCCTGAACTATTTCCTAGAAGATACCGGCAAGAAAGACGAGCGAAAAAAAGGCCGTTGTCTAATTAAAACACATCTCTTTGGTCAAATGTTATAATGAATATTTTGCGGTTAGACTGTGACGATCCTGTGCTTAAAAGTATTCAATTTTATTGTGTATGTGTCAATAGAAAAGTTTTAGCGCCTCAGGATAAAGACTAATGAACTTCCTGGATTTTGAGTAATATATCCTCTTAGTATGAATATTCCAATCCGCTTTCTCTCATTAAAAATTACACATAACCATATAAAAATTATTTTTCATGTGTACAATGTTTATTTTTATTTCATTTTTGAAAAATTTGCGGTTGGTGCCAATATTAATATTACATAAGGGTGATGTATTGTAATATATGATACATTATTTTTATTGTATGTTCAATAACAAACCATAGAATAAAAAAAAATTCCAAAATATTGCCTAACGTAAATAAAAATTAATATTTTTTTATTCCTAAGATAAATATTTTTCAAATTAAATTTATATAATATTTCTAAAATAAGGATATTAACATCGAGTATTTCTTACGCGCACACGAATAACAGCTCTCATTCTTTCTGGCAAAGGCTGTATCAAAGAAGCAATCTCGTATTGCGGTATTTGTTGCCACTCGTTTATTAGCGCCTGTTGTACTGGTACCACAGTTGTAAAGTCATAATTTTGCCTAAATACTCTTTCCAAGATGTGCCACAAATGCTATATCGGTTTAAGGTCTGGACTTCTAGGAGGCTTTTTGAAAACCAACATCTGTAAAGTATTACATTGCTATCTATGGCTATATGTGGCCGAGCATTATCGTGCATGAGGAAAAAATTTTCACCTACAAAATGCATACAAAATGCATATAAGGTAACAAAATAAATGTTCTTCCAGACATTCCCTAATGTACCAATCAGCATTAACACTACCTGCTCCTAACATAACAATATCTGTATGTGCTTCCAAAGAAATGCCTCCTCATATCATTAAATCTACATCTTTAAACTGTATTCTACGAGTTAAGCAATGTTACACATAGCGTTCTTCTGGCCTTCTCCATACTTTTTGGTGGCCATCAGGTAAATATCTCGTAATAATAGTTTTCATATTTCAATCTGAATGGGGACAACAGAATTCCAAGCGTTGTCTTTGATGAGTTGCGTCTCATAAAGGGTCTGTAGCAGATACATAAGATGATAAATTTTGGTCGCCTAGTCTTCGACGTACAGTGTCAGGTGAAACTATGTCACCATGAGCAACTACCAGTCTTATAGCAAAGCTTTAGCAGTAACTGTCTGCTCTCGAAACACTTGAAGTCTAAGAAACCAATCTTCCACGGCGTTTATTGACATTAGTCTTTTCTGTACTTTCCTTGGTCCGTTCCTTCATCTTCTTGAATAAGAACTAGTTTTTCGAAACCTTTTTAATCTAGCCTCATTACAAATTATTCTTTGTTATTAGAAACACTTTTCTTTCCCGAAAAAGCAGTCAATATCCGCCAAAAAGCAATACAATTAATTTAACCAGAATTATTTTAAGAAAATATTCTATTTTCCCGAGGGCACCTAAACAAGAACTTTCTTTTGAGTCACAAAAATAAATGTTTTTAACTGTTTAAAATAATAAACTTATGGAATTGAAATATAAAGCAAATTATATTTTTATAAATATAGGAATATTAGATTTGTAAGATTGAAATATTTGAATGAGTAATGGTTTTTCTAATTTAGTAGAAAGTAGGCAGATAGGAGAATAGATATTTGATAGGAGAATAGATGTTTGTATGTAGATATTTTAATATATAAAAACAATAGAGGAATTCTCATACAAGATTAATGTTAATAGACGTCCAAATATAGCAATTTTAGAATATCAGGTTTAAGTCTTTTGTTTACAAAGAAATTGGACAAAAAATTAGAAAGTTTTGTGATCAGGGATAAATATACAATAACCGAAGTAGTAATAGCTGTATTCTCTCTAGAGACTTAGAAACAAAGAAAAAAAGTTATTTACGTAAAATTTGGAAATACCAAGGTTATGTGATAGCATAATAGCATTAAGCTTGTATTTGACAAGTCACAGAATTTGATTGGTCGAAAGGGAAGGCATGTTATATAGGATGTGTGTGTTTGATTGGTGAAAAGGAGATGGAGGAATTGAAGTTAAGGAAGTCAGGTATTGCTCGGCGAAAAGGAAGATTACTATAAGTTAAACGTCGGAAGAAGCAAGTGGTTTTTCTTCCATATTCTGCAGTGAAAGTTAGTAGAGTTCTTGTCAAATGATATTTGTCAAATGTGTTTTGTGTCTGTGAAACGGGCCCCAAGGATTGGTAGCAGTGGACAACGAAAGTATATCCTGTAATAAACAAACAGGTGTATAGTATATTTGGTACTAGTCGACTAAGTAAAAATTCTTTCACTAGAAAGAAATTGGGTTCCTGTGAGAAAAGAGTTTGGTCCAGGAGATTTTGGAGAGACTGTTGCAGCGATAGTGTGTGCGAGAGACGTTGACACGCAGAGAAGATAGCAGGCGTGTGTAGAGCAACTGAGAGTACGGGCAAAAGGTGTATTATTACTATTATATTATTAAAAAGTAATATTCCTTGAAAGAAAATTATTTGCCTCGATTTAATTTAAAAAAGAAAACACAAAGAAGAAATCTTTTATTTGAATACAAGTCCAAACAATTATTAATAATTTGTATAGGAATTTTAATTAATTTGTAATTTAAATTATGCGGATTAGCGCATATGATATATGATTTTGATACATTTTAAAATTAACTTTAATATTTTATTTTTGATTCTGCTTTAACAAATTATTTAATAGTTTGGTATCACAAAATTATTTGGTATAAGTATCTGTGGGGTTGTTATTTCGCTGGTTAGAGCCAAACATCTTATGTCTTCGTGGATGTAGAATCCTACATCCACGAAGACATAAGTCTCGTAATCCCCGGGCAATATATGGCGTATTATGGAAGAACGTTATATAGCAGAAGGAGGAGGGTGAAAAGCTGGTTTCAACTTATTATAATAGGAACATACCAGCGAATCCTCACCAACCCGCACTAAGGCAGCGTGGTAAGGTACGCCTCACAACCACTATCATAAAAGACACACTCAAATCATAGCCCTCATTATCCGTAGGCCCAAATGGCCCTTAAATAGGTAGATTTCTGGATTAAGCCAGGAGGGCAAAGGGTGTTAAGAATCTGTAGAGTCTAAACTGTTACCCAAAGAAAACAACAATGCTTTATATAGCGATCTTTAACTACTACTCGCTATCAAATTAATCCAGACTTGTAGAACTGGGAAAAGAAGTATCAATCTTAGTAAAAGTTGTAGGAATAACTAATAAATGTCTTTGTGTATGGCACATTAAGAAGAATATTGTTTGTATATGATTTCCAAGTTGATCTGTATGGACGTAAAAGATAAGCTTTCATGATCAATCAGAAGACATACTTGATGTTCGATAAGACGTGAGAGTCATAACAGAGAATTTTCTATTTGGAAAGTTATTGGTAAGACCCTATAGAACAGAGCTAGAAGTTATGGGAATGTTGACTAATGCTTCCTTATTTTAGATATAATGCCTTTTAAATTTTTAATAATAATACCGATTGTGTATTAATAACACAGCTCTTCCAAGTCACGACTGTAGTGAAGTTTTTCAGCGGTGATATATTAACAGTAAGTAAAAAGAACAAAAAATAGGCAAATAGGCAAAAAAATGGAAAGCGACTCAACTGATGAAGGTAATAAATAGAAGTAAAAGCCATAAAGATGAACCGTTTGAAAAGTGCAGGACATCAAAAACACCATAAAAAGAATCTACTACAAAGAAAAATAAATAAAATATTAGAACTGATACAGGACATAAAAATAGAGATGAACGATAAAAAAAATATATCAACAAAATATAATACTACAAAAAACTACGAAAGAGTATAAAAAGAAAACCAAAAATTTGATAATTAATAAATCTCCATAAAAAGGCTTGAGAAACAAAAAAGAGAAAATAATATCGTAATGACAGGCCTGGCAAGTGACACAACAGACACAAAAGAATTAAAAAAAGCAATGATCAATTTTATAGACCAATATCTAGGGATTAAAATAGAAGTACGATCGTAAAAATTCTAGGGCAAAAGACTTACTGAGCTAAAGTTAAGTCATTCAGCTCTAGGTCAACACCATCTTCATACAAGTTACAAAATTGGTATTAAAAACTCCAGAACCATAGGCCCCATCCGCTTCAATAAACCAAGGATTATCCGAGAAGCCATAGAAATTGAAAAAAAGCCAAATTGTCTTAATATATGATGAGATGACGGCATACGGTTACCTTCAACTTAAGGACTTAACTCCAATTTCTAACTTGCATTTATCCCGAACCGTAAGCCGAAGGCCAGGGTCAAGTAGCATTGCAGAATAATCAAAAACACTGTCGATAGGAGGTAGATGACAGCGAGGAGTCGAGCTCGAGCACAGTGTGAGTAGAACACAAAGACGACGAGGTGATATTATGCATATTACGGCATCTCATCTCTAGATGACGAAAGACGTGTTCATATTCTTGCTATTAAGCCGCGACCATATTTCAATAGTGTTATAGTTACAGTTTACATTAGTTCTAGTGTTTGTTATAATTCGAATCGACCCGTGGCCATAAATTAAACCCTAGGCAGCAAGAAAAAAACCCTACATATATATATATATATATATATATATATATATATATATATATATATATATATATATATACACACATATATTTATATATATACATATATTATATATATATATATATATATATATATATATATATATATATATATATATATATATATATATATATATATGATATTTTATTATTTATAAAAATACAGGTGTCAAATTGGACACTTTCAAAATAAATTGATTCTATTTAGTAAAACACTTTGTATAAGGTAGCATAATCTTATAAATCTTATATTAAGAGAACAGTTAAGAACTAATATACAGGGTATTATGTTTAAAATAAGAATATTTTAATCAACTTCCGGTATAACTGGAGATAGTAGAAAGCTCTAGATCTGTATGCCGGAGGTAAAGGGCACTATGTCCATTTTTGTCAATATTTAGATTAAACTGCAGTTATAATGAACTTTTAATTCTCCACACAGAGGTATAAAGCACTATGTCCTATGTTATAAAATAACGAAGATAAGCACTTTAAAAAAAGTATCATGTCACATTTTATTTAGAGGCAGAGGGCACCATGTGGACATGAAACCCTATACCTCTGTGTACATTGCAGTATCATCAGCTTTGATTACAAAGGTGTAGGTAAGCACTTCTAAGATCAGTTTTTATAAGAGAAAATTGTGGACATTTAATTTTACGATTTATGATTCCTTCGACTCTTCAGTGCACTACATGATGTGGAATGAAAGTAAAGCAGCTCGTGACAGAAAAGAAATGGCTTCGTATTTATTAAAATGGTCAAACTGTTATGATCAAAATAAAAATACGTTTATTGTAATGGCATATTTCTGGATTTTGAAGACCTTCCCACAAATTCCCGCAAATAGATCACAAGTTTTTGTTAAAGGGCCATACGCATATGGAAGCAGACACTGTATATGGTCACATTGAAAGGAAAAGGAAAAGAGTGCCAAACATGACAATACTGACTCCTTGGGATTGGCAACAACTACTAAATACACTGTACACAATATGAAATGTGAGGACTTCAAGCAATTCAACTCATTATCTGTCGGAAAAGAAGCTCCTTTTGTCTTAAGAAAACTTGATACTGCAAAACAACGTGTATTAATGTCTGCCTGTGTTCATCTTCAAGTTCGTCGAGAGGCTATAGGAAAGCTATTTTTTAAAACTTCTTTTGATGATAATAATTTCAAACAACTTGATATGATACGATTTGGAAAAAGTGAAAAAATTACATGGAGAGAACTTCTACTGCCTATCACTAATGACTTATTACCGATTTCTCGCCAAAAGTTCGATGACTTGATATCACTGCTACCATATTTACCATCTGTATGTCATCAATTTTATAAAAAATTACCTACATCTAACAACGCTAGTGATTACCCAGAAGATGATGAAGAAGAAGTTTTTGATGCATGAGGGATATACATTATGTTTCTTTTAGTATTCTAACAGTATCCCAGTCGTTAAATGTAAACAAATATTAAGTTTTACACTTTACCCTGTAATGTCTGTCATGAAGTAGAAACAAATTAAAGTTTAACCTTGTATAATGCATTTTAGTATACATCTAGTACTATGACCCAAAAGATCTTGAAGAGGTAAACAGCACTATGTCCACTACATTGTGTTTTAATTTTTTGTTTATTAAAAATAAATCAAGTTTATTATCACAATATGTGTTTTTAATAATACAATTTTGAAAGATAATAATCTGAAGAATAAATTAGACAAGGGTTTGTGACATAATATGTATTAACATACATCCTGTGAATAAACAAACACAAAAATAAACTTAAAACGTTTCTCCTGTAAAATTACAAATTTGTGACATAGTGCCCTTTACCTCCGGCATACAGAGATATTTTAGAATAATTGGGCATATATCTACACCTAATCCTAACTTTTCAGATATTAATTATATTGCTGTATTAAAAGGTGTACTTTGAACTCCCAAAGAATTACTCTGTATATATAAACAGTATGGTATGTAACATATGTATATTTTCACTCCTGGAATTGACGCAGTCACATAATGACTTGTGCTGTTTAATTTATTGACTTACTAGTTTATTTTATTTTAATTTAACTGTGTAACGCTGTGGTGATTGATTTCAAGCTGAGAAAATGCTTGCTCTAAATTTTTGTTTAAAAAATTAGCTCCTCAGTTAGTATTTCATGGAATTTAGTGTGATTAAAAGATGGTATTTGTTGAACGATGCCAATTTATCTACGTCAGTAAAGAGGTTTTGCTGGTTACTTCTCCGACCCCTGAACACCACAGGCACAATACTCTAACGTGTCATTCATTCATTCGAATAAAAATGTTTTGTTCAATGTCTAATTTACAATGAATCAATCTGAATAATTACTCAGATTTAGTTGTCTCAGTTTCAAATTAATTAATCTAAACGTTGATATTGTTTTCCGTTTTTGTATAAATGAGTCTAATTGGAGGATGACACTACGGAAATGAATATTTTGATAAATTGCTACTTTGAATTTGATATACCAATTATAATTAGAAATTTCTATAACAGTTTTGTTTTAAATATCTAGTTAAAAATTATTAGCTGTCACTCGAAAGAATGTTTAGTTAAATGCTTAATTTGATTACCTAAAATAGTTTTTTTTAGTAATTTAGTAGTAATTTGAATACGTTAGTTGGACAAAATCACTCTCGAATAGATTGTTTTATGACAAGAACAGAAGATTTACGTGAATTTAAGAAGCAAGGTAATAGTTAGTGATACTGTGAGGCAACAATAAAAGTTGCTTATGCTGGACATCGAAGTAAAAAAACAAAACGATGCCAAAATATGAGAAACCGTTCTCGTCGAATAAATCTATTCAAATATATTAAATTATTAAAAAATATTTATATAATATAATAAATGGCTACCTTTAAAAGAAACGGCACTTAGGGGGTGCCGACAGAAGTGAATACTTCTATAGGGCGTTATTACTATATAGTTAGAATATCTATCACAAAAAAATTTATGATAGATACTCTCTCTAAACTTTGAATATAGTCTTATTAGGCCGAATCGGATGCAGTTTCTCTCTCCGACTTTTTTTAGTTCTGGGGCGTTTTTACTCTAATCTTCACAAAGCATGATGATTTTACGACATACCAAAAATTTATAGATAATGCTATTAGTTTTAATTCAATAGCTTACAAAAGATAATAAAAAACACTAAAATAAAATTGTCTGTTGACAAATATATGACTGTGACAAAATTCGTTAATAAACAGCTAATTTTTTAGGATACTTTTATTAACAGCAGCAAAAACAACTTTTCATATTGTCTGTTTGAACTTGTTTTCCGATTTTCCTGTCTGGTCGATTTTAGGACTTCAAATAATGTTCTAACAACCATCAGACAATGAAAAGGTGTACCAGGTAATAAATATGGACCAAACAAGCAATTGGACTTCGTAAGTCCTAGGTTTTCACCCAACGTGGCCGAAAGTAAAACCGGGAGCCGATATTTGAACTCTTTGTGTAACTTTGCGTCAATTGATGTACGGTTTCACTAATGTTTAGTCATTTTTGCCAAACTTCCGGTTATAATTTTTTAACCAGAAATAATATCAAAATGGGAACCAAATATTCGAGCTCGACTTTTCAATAGACGTGGATTGATATATTACACATACCATTTCGGTGACTTTTAAACAGTACTTCGGGTTGCAAATAGAAACCGAAAGTCCAAGGTCAAATTTCTCACCTTTATTTTATCTATTTTAATAAAGGAGGAGTTGTATTTACAGGCAGACGGACGGACAGACAGACATGGATAATTTATTGTATTCACCATTTTTTTAATATTGTAAAATAAGTAAAAATAATATATACTTATGAACGCGAGGTACCGTTTCCGATAGAAAAATCATTATACAATTTAATTTTTTAATTGTATGAAAACGAACCTATCTCACTATTAGACACTTAATAAATAATATTCTATATTTCATTTAAAAAAATATTTGGAAAAATTGGTTATTAATAATTTTTTGATAATAATAAAATCGACCACTTTCACCCGTCAGACGGGAAAATCGGAAAACAAGTTCCATCAGACAATATTAAAAGTTGCTTTTGCTTCTGTTTATGAAAGTATCCTGAAAAAAATTAGCTGGTTATCTATGAATTTTGTCACAGTCGTTGTTCCTCTTCATTATTAGCGAATATTATGGACGATTTCGAAACAGCTATTATTTCTAAACAAAATTTAAAATCCACAGTATGGTGGAGAAATGTAGATGATGCTTCTGTAATCATCTGTATTATATTAACGATGTATTAATATTAATATTAATATAATGTACTATATTAATATTAACGATGTAAATTACATCGTTAATATTAATAAAGAAACCATTAAACCCTTATCCGATCGAGCCAAAATTACTAGTTCTAACGAAAATTCGTTAGTAGAAGAAAAACAATTAACATCTGTTGTAATAAGAAATGGTTATCTTTTGTCGTTAATAAATAATAAATTTTCAAGAATAGACCGAATGGAATAGAACAACTTAGAACGGGATCCTATAACATCCACAAAAATAATACGAGGAAAATATCAATACCATACATAATATTATCGATTAAACTAAAAGCAATAGGAAAGATTTTCAACATTTTAACAATATTCAAAACAACAAACAAATTGCTGCCTAGTACTGCAAAGAAAATTCTTATAGCATATCGATACCAACAAACTGCAGTATACTAACAGGCGAGGCTACAGCTATTTTGGAATGCCTAATCTTCTTCGAAAAGACACAGAAGACACAGAATATAAAAAATGAACTAGAAACATTCCGATTATTGGGAAAGAACGCGGCTTTTATTTGGGTACTTTCACATACAGGTATTTGCGGAAATGAAAAAGCAGATCAACTGGCAAACAAAAGTCGAATGAATTTAAACCATACTGCAATTATCATATCCGTACACCGATCTAAAGATCCTGGTTAAAATCCACTGTACTAATACATGGCAAAATCATTGGGAAAAAGTAAGTACAAAATTAAATGTAATTTGCCCAAAAATAAATCCCGTCCTCGAGACTCCTTCAACCAGAAGAAACCAAGTTATTATTAATCGTCTAAGAATTGGCCATACTGAGGCATATGAATAACATATCGAGGATACATAATTTGTGTTTTAAAATATCATATACAATCAAAGTAATAAACATATTGGTAATAATATTGGGAGTAAACTAAATGTAAGACCAAATACTTGTCATGTCCGGATAGTACCATGAGGTTTTCTTGTGGTTTTACCTAATGATTTACTATGAGATCACTGACAGGAGAATTTAACTGTCATCTGTCAGAAAAAATATTGAATAGTGACTTCCAATTTTATGGTTCTCATTTTTAATCCTGCGGTTTTTATACCAAATAGGCATAATAGCCAGTTTACTACTATTTTTGATTGTTATAAGTATGTGTACCAATTCGTAGGTAATTTTTTATATTTTAACCATTATTTCAGTACTTTTATTATTACCTTTTTATTTAGTTCCGAGATTAGCTTTCAGCATTACAAAATAAATAAACCAAATAAAGTTCAGTAAACTTTTTGTTATCGTCAACTTTAATATGTTACGATGAATACTTTTTATGTATCCCTCGTACTTTTTATAGAAGATTGGTTGCCTAAACGTGTTTACCTTTTAAACTTTTAAGATCTTATTTACTTTTTAATCAATAATGTTTTAATGTACAGTCACTGAACTAAGCTTTTAATTTTCCCAAAACTTTTTAAAATGGCAATAAAAAACCTTAGTCTGTATTGTATTAAAGTTTCTTTTAATTTCATTTTGTTTAAGAGTTTTAAGGAAACTTCACCTCAATAAAATAAATTATTCCTTTTTCTTCCTTCCCTTTCATAGTAACATAAATGTACTCCTCCGGTAATTACTAAATATACTTAAAGTTTTTAATGAATTATTTCCTAAAAAAACCTGCTCGAAACTACTTTAAGAAAGTCTGGTTTTAAATAAACAAGGGGTTTTAAATATACGAGTACAATTTTGCGGAAACAACTTATTAACTCCTTAATAAACAATTTAAAGGCAAAATAATATACATCGCTTAATTATTTTTGGGCTAATAAATAACCTTTGAACTCATTTTGTGGTAAATATTTGACATTTTACAAAAATTAAAAAAACATAAAATTATGTATATATCATCATCATCATCCAGCCTCAAGAGTCCACTGCTGAACATAGGCCTCTTCCTCATATTTCCAACCCCGTCTATCTTGCGCCGCTCTCATCCAGTTTTTATTGAGTCTTCTTAAATCGTCAGTCCATCTTGTAGGTGGTCGACCGACGCTTCTCTTGTCTTCCCTTGGCCTCCATTCCAATAACCTCTTTGTCCATTGCCCATCTGTCATTCTGGCTATGTGTCCTGTCCATCTCCATTTTAGTCTGGCTATCTTCTCGATGATGTCAGTCACTCCGGTTCTTCTCCTGATGTCTTCGTTGGTTATTCTGTCTCGCAGAGTTATTCCTAACATGGACCGCTCCATTCTTCTCTGCGTGACTCTCAGTTTGGTAGCTGCTGCTTTTGTTAAGGTAAGTGTTTCTGCTCCGTACGTCAAGACTGGGAGGACGCACTGATCAAATACCTTTCTCTTTAGGCATGTGGTCAGCTCACTTTTAAAAGTTTCTCTCAGTTTTCCAAATGCTGCCCACCCAAGGCCGATTCTTCTCTTCAGTTCATGAGTCTGGTTATCCCTGCCAATCATAATTTCATGTCCCAGGTATTTATATCTATCTACGAGTTCTATTTCTTTTCCACCAATACTGATGTTCTGGTTGGGTACCAAATTGGTCATGATTTTTGTTTTCGAGATATTTATATTTAAACCTACACTTTCTGTAGCCACAACGAGTTCCTGTACCATCTCTCTTGCCATACCTAGATCTTCAGCTATTATAAGTATATCATCGACGAAACGTAAGTTGTTTAGATATTCTCCATCTATTTTTATTCCCTTTGTCATCCAATTTAAATTCTTAAAAGCATGTTCTAGCACCGTATTAAAAATTTTAGGTGACATTGGGTCTCCTTGTCTAACCCCCCGTTCTATTTTTATGCGATTACTGTTAGTATGTAATCTGACAGTGGTTGTTGCCTGCAGGTATATTTTGTATAATAATTTAGTATATCTATAATCTAGCCTGCATTCTTTAAGCGCCTGTAATATTTTGCTTAGCTCAACTGTGTCAAAGGCTTTGTGAAAATCGATAAATATTAGAACTAGAGATTTATTGTATTCCACTGCTTTCTCTATTAGGGTTTTTATACTTTGTAGATGGTCATTTGTTCCGTAACTTTTTCGGAATCCTGCCTGTTCCCTTGATTGATAAGTCTCTAATTTTCTTTCCATTCTCTTAACTAGTATTAGCGTAAACAACTTATATATATGGCTGAGGAGGCTAATCGGTCTGTAATTCTCTAAGTTTGCTTTATCTCCTGCTTTGTGTAATAGAATCATAGTAGCGTTGTTCCAGTCTGTTGGAATATTGGCGCTGTGAAGGCAGATATTGAAAAGTTGTTTAATTTTTTCAAGTAATACATCCCCTCCAATTTTTAGTGCTTCTGATACTATTCCATCTTCACCCGGGGTTCGATTATTTTTCATTTTCTTCAGGGCTTCTTTGATTTCTGATTTTGTTATATCGGGCATTAAATCTGATCCTTGGTTTAGAACCCCAGTTTTTAGTGTAATTGGAGGTTCCGTATTGTTATCTTTTTTTCTTGATCTATATAACTCTGTGTAGAACTCTTCGACTATTCTTAATATTTCATCTCTGTTCGTTGTTTCTTCTCCAGTGCTGTTTCTCAGTTTGTTAATTTCTATTTTCCCCTTTTGTACGCTTCTCTTCAAAACTTTCATGTTCTTATTTTGCTCTATTGCCTGTTTTGTTTTTTCTACATTGTAGTTTCTTATGTCTTTTCTTATTGCCTTTGTGATCGTCTTATTTATTTGATTTATCGCTTCTTTGCTTGTAGTGTTATCTCCTTTCATTTGTCGCCTTAGTTCTATAAGGGTTTTCGTGGGTTGACTCAGTTTTTCATCTTTTTTGCTTGTCGGACAATATTTAGTTTGAGCCTGTCGTATTGTGTTAACTATTTGTTTGTTTAATATATTGATGTCTGCTGTTGTGGTATCTTTCAATGAATTACCAATATTATATATATACCAATGTATATATATATATATATATATATATATATATATATATATATATATATATATATAGATGAAAATTACTTAGTTCTCGGGAAGAACCGCGTTGAGAATTTATTACTCGACGTTTCGGCACCCATTTTGGAGCCATTATCAAGAGTGATACCGTTCGGTTCGAGTTTGGGGTCTCAATAGAACCCAATGTTCCCCTCAGACCCATCGTCAGTACATACAACTGCCCCACTCAGAAATTGGCAAAACATCTCGCTTTATCCTTACAACCATTAGCCGAAAAAGCCTCGTCTTTTGTCAAAAACTCTTTTCATTTTTTATTGATCTTCTGAAAAATATTTCTATTTCCCCCTCAGATATACTAGTTAGTTTTGACATTGTTTCCTTGTTCACGAACATTCCCATCGATGAAACCATTTGTTACCAATCAAATAAGGGAAAGCTAAGGAAAAGCTAATTGTTGCTAATTAAAAATGGAGAGAGTTAATTGTTGCAAATGAGAAAAGGAAAAGCCTGAAATGGTGAAGCCAATATTAGAAATTATGTAAGATTTCTGGTTAAATAAAATTTAAAATTAATTAATAATTATTTAAATAAAAGGTTAAATAACCGGGAATGTAAACAATACAAAAGAAAATATAAAATTTACTGGAAGCACTATAATAGAATAGACTTAGCTCAAGAGAATGAGAGTTATGCTCAGAGAGGAGGTTGGCACGTTTGCTTGCCTGTAGTAACTTATGGTTAAATTAGATCAATTCTAAGATGATCTTTAGATGGGCGCCAGGATGAATTTAGAATATCACTCCAATTAGGGATATATGTAGTTATATACTAACTGAAAATAAAAGATGATAGGAAACAAATAAAAATCTGAAATGCTTTATACACTATATTACAATCCTACTGTGCTATCCCAACCCTATACTTATATACACTAAATAATGATTAAAATATATCCCCAAAATATATATTTACAAGAAAAACAGTTACTAAAAATAGGACCCAAAATATAAATATCTAACAAGGTTTGATCTGAACAGTCCTCTAATAATGAGGAAAAAGGTAAGTTAATAATATTTAAATAACTCACATGGAGTAAATGGTAATTAAAATAAAAACTAATTAAATACTTATACAGTTACAAAAGGGCAGCTTAAAAATCTGAGACTAGTCAGATAAGACACTAGAACAACACATACATCAATTCGATATATGAGGGTACATACAAATTCCCATAAAATTGGATAATATATCCTGACAACTTATTAAGTGTAATATAAAATATTAATAAATAAATAAATTTTAAGTAAATAGAGAATAAAATTAAGCACGTGAAAGGATTCAAAAAAAAATTCAGGGTACTAACCAGGTATTGTGCACAACGCTGTTTCGTAAACCCACTTAGGCTGAAGGCCTAAGTTTCCAAGATATATATATATATATATATATATATATATATATATATATATATATATATATATATATATATTGTAAAAAAAATTGAAATTTAAATTATTAAGTTTTAACAAGAAAATAAATGTCCTTAATAACCCTTTTGATGGAAAGGGAGTTCCCTAATCCGCTGTCCTGGTAGTGGATGGCTGTAGGATGGATTAGCCTATGTGATTTGTAAAAGTCTTAAAGACTGGCAGACCAACCAGAAAATGAAACCAAAATCCTTCCCCAAATCAAAGTATATTTTTTCCCAAATCCCGGTATAATTTTCCCCAAATCAAAATATCTTCTTCCCAAATAATAAAACTTAAATTCCAATCCCTGAGGTCGGGCCAGCAGGCTACAAGAGAAAAGAAAAAGCCTTGTTTATTCTAGGTTCTTGTACTTTAAATAGTTTTTTTTAGTAACAAAAACTAAAATATATTTGCCATTAAGTGACCTTGGCTCAAATATTGAATGTTAGGTACTATACCAGAATATTATAATATGTATATAAAAAAAATAAGAATGATTGTGGGGTATTACTAATCGTTGAGAAGATTTAGATGATTGAAACTGACAATTTAAATGGAAGATATTTGGACTTACCAGAACTTATTGGAAGTTTTCTCTTTCATAAAAACAAGGTGGTAGCTTCTTAAACGCACATAAACTAAATTCCTTTAATAAACTCTTCCCCTTTCCCAAGAAATAATAAAATAACTTAAAATTGTTTCATTCTTCCTTCCAAGCTCTGCCTGCCGCACTTATCAACCTATATCCAGGAAGTTCTGTTCTAAAATGAACATGATGAACATGAGAACATGGCCACTGGCCAGTATTCGTTTTTCCTATAATGACAATGGGAATTGATTTTATTGTAAATCGATATATGAAATTGTGTTATAGGTTGCCTAGTTTGCGGCGCAAATTAGTAGCTATTGTAGGTAACGATCGTATCGTTACAATCTCCTACAACTCGGGAAAAAAAAGAAAAGCTACTTTCTTTTTTTTTTCTTTTCTTACTGGGAACCCAATGATATAATACCCATTAAATGGTCTGTAGTTATTGAATTATTGAATGATATGTGGACTGACTTATAAACATACCTCTTATTGCATATTGAAAAGTTAAAAGTAAATTTTTCTATTAAATATTAAATTAACATATACTAAGTTGCTTAAACTGTGGAAACCACATTTAAATGAATAAACACTAACCAAAGATAATTGACAGTAATCACACACTGTGGGATCCAGCACTAGTGTGAATACTCAAATACATAATATAGTGACTCAGATACTACTCCGATCACGTATAATTCGTTGCATAGAGTCTTTCATCTATGACTTACATAATAACTGATAAATCACAAGTGGTTGAAGTCAATCTAGCGGATTTAATAAAACCCCATATTATAATTGCTTCAACACCCAAATACTCAACTACAACTAAAGGTAGGAGCAAACAACATATACCCACTAAAATCAAATAACTAACAACTTCTATCTTTACATCGGACTCGAACGATTAAAAATAACCACAAATTTAAGAGCCGTGTAAGAGAAGTCGTAAAACTCTACCACCACTAAAAGTAGGAGTGACCAAAACACACACCAAATATAAAGAAAATAAATAACAACTTCCACCTTTACATCGGACTCGAACGATTAAAATTAACCACAAATTTAAGAGCCGTGTAAAAGGAGTTGCAACACTACCATCAATAAAGATAAGACTGACCAAAATACATACCAAATATAACCAAATAAATAACTACACATACTCCGATAATAATCGCTGAATGAGTAAGGTAGACCAAATTGACTCAACAAGGGACACCAGATTTATATATATTGCATATCCAAAGTGAGACAATCAGGCAACCATTCGCAATATAACCACTCAACTCAAATAAAATTGAACATGTCGACCAACACATTAATACGGATGTACCCACCTAATAATAAAAAAAAAATGTTTCAAAATCGATTCTACCCTAGACAACAGATTCATATTTAATATATTCAAGGAGAACAATCAGGCTGATTTAAGGCTTCTTGCTACACAATAACTAACATTAAACTATAACAAAGAATAAAGTTTACTTGGTACCAGGTGACTACCCAATGACTGAAACGACATTGGATTGTCAGAGACAATTCACCTATCTTCAGTTTACCTGCTGTTATGAAATCAAACCATCATAGAAAATAATCGGTCGTATAGTCTTTAACTAGTATACAGCAACAATCTGGCATTCAATAATGTTCGTTGACTAGGCCGAACATCCGGAAGAATCCCAACTCATCTTCCTAGGACTCCCTTTCGTGTCCTTGAAAATTAATAAACCCCAGATTAACGTGCATAACCAGCAAATTCTACACACCAAGAAGATGAATGGTTATGACCATTTATATGAACTAATGAGAGTATAGGTACCAGTATGGAATTATCAAGATAAATATAACTAACTAATTTTGGAATTCTGTAACTATAGCATAAAGCTACAACGGATGGATAAGAATAGCCAGAAGGTCTTATCACACATAAATTAAGAGATAAAACCTACTCGATTCAATTAAGAGATTCTGGGTCAGAAATTGCAAGAAATGGACAATTTTTAGTTCGCATTCCTGCAACTTCTGATGATGAACATATAGATAATGAAATAAGGAGAGTTAAAACGTCTCCCCCGTTTGCTGATGCTTTTATTAACACTGAGAGACATAAAGAACTAACACATAGTCAAAAAAATATCCTGTTTACGAAATTAATTTTCTAGCCTTAATATTTAAACCAACCATTATAATTCCAAACTATCCAGATAATATATTTCTATCAAAATTAATTTTCAAATCTATACTCTGTAATTAATACGGATGGATCAAAAAAAGATTTAAAACAGGCTGTGCATTTTTAGTTTTTAATATTAACCATGTTGAGCAATATCAAGTAACACATTATTAATTTGTCGATTTTTAGTGCAGAAGCTATATCTATTAGTAGACTTCGGCAAATATGCAAATAAAAATGTAGAAAATATGCGCATAAATATGCACGTGTTTACCCGAAAATATGCAAATATTTTACAAAATATGCATACAAATAAATAAAAAAATTGTAAAATAGTAACAATTTTATTTAAAAAAAAATGTGTACATAACTAAATATTTCCTACTATTCATTAAGATTTACATTTATTTTAAGTAACTACATCATTTTTAAGTATGAATAAACTTATTTAGAATTATGGTAACAATAAATGACCAAGTGGTGTTCAAAATTTTCTAACAAAAACTGGTGGCTTCTGTCTGAGTACATATATTTATATATGGAAAAACTTCGTTCAACATCAACTGATGTAACGGGAGCATTTTTCAAACAAACCAAAACATTTGGTTCTAAATTAATTGTTTCCGAAATATTTCCAGCTAGAACACTGACTACTTCAGAAAGAATATGGTAACCTTTATTTTTTTCCATAGTAGCTTCAAATTTTTTTAAAATATCTTTTCCAATATTACCTCTAACGTTCCGACAACATGACGCAAATTCTTTTATTAATGCTGTACTTTCGAACAATGACAGTTTTGGTGATTCTAACTGAGTAATTGTTTTTTGAACAAAACTAAAATTTGATTTTATAAATGAAAGTTCTTGTTGAAGCAAGTTACTCTGAAAAGTTTGTTTAGAATCCAAAAGAGATTGGGAACTTTCATCTGTTAACGTATCAATTATGTTCTTTATTTTAACAAAATGATCTGCATAAAAATTATCTGCTTCTAACCATGTTCCCCATCGCGTTAAAATAGGTTGTGGTGGAGGAGGAATGTTAGGTAGCATTTCTTTATAAAGTTGAATTCTTATAGGAGATTTAAGAAATACTTTTTTGACACTGGATATCATGGTATTTACAAGAGGAAACTTTTTTCGTATTTCCTCTGCAACTCTGTTTAATCCGTGCGCTACACAAGTAACATGTATTAAATCTGGGAAAAATATTTTTAAATTTTGTCCTGCTTTCACCATATAAGGAGCAGCATCCGATAAAATTAGCAGTAATTTATTAGAAGGAATAGTTGTCGGAAGAAAAAAAGTTGCTAATGTTTCTTGTATAAAACGCGAAATTGTTAAAGCATTTGTTTTCTCAAGTTGCTGGCATGAAATAAGATGAGATTTTGGTAAGGTATCTTCTTTAAGAACACCAATCAATAAATGAGCAATATACTTCCCTGAGGAATCAGTGGTTTCGTCTACAGATATGTAAAAATAATTATCTGCAATTTCTTCCTTAATATTAATTAACACCGACGAGTATAGCCCGTTCACATTATTTCTTCTTAGAGACCGATCACTTGGAACATTAAGTTTGCAATATTTTTTTAGAAACGAACTAAAATTTACATTTGCTAATTTTGAAAGCGGTATGTTTGCAGACACTAATGCGCGACACAAGTCTTCATTAAAAGTTTCTTGCTCATCTAATTTTTTTGAAGTAGATTGGAAATATTTAGCCATTGAAGTTTAATGTTTTCCTCCTATTTTTCCTTTTTTTGCAATGTGTGAAGCAGTTCTCACATGTTGGTCTATCTGAAATTTCTTCTCACATGCTATCTATAAATAAAAATAAAAACCTTTATTTTAACCTAACCTTTAAAATATAAAAATATACAAGGTGTTTTTGGTTAATCAAATAACTGGTTTGGAAAAAAAAACACTCGCTAAGTGTTTTAAATGCAGTATTAATCTACAAATTAGTTTTTGTTACTAACCATTAGTAAATCATATAACTTATTTTAAAATTCAACAAAAGTTTTTTTTTTGTTAATTCAATTACAATAAAAATAATTGTGTTTTAGAATAGCTGACTTCATAAAAAAAAGTAAAGGTGAAAAATTTTTCTAAATACACACCATTGTATTGTACCATGGACAATTTTTTCTCACTAAAGGAAGCTATTTTTCATTTAAAAACAACCTACGAGTACTAAATTTCAAGTAAATACGTTTATTGGTTTTAAAGTTATTGTTGTTATTAACTAAAAGAATTTAATTTTTTTTAATTTTAACACCCTGTATCTCGAAAAGTAAATAAGTTTTACCCCTCATTAACTATATCGTTTTGTTCAATTTTTCGAGAAGTATCTACAGTCAAACGTTGTAAGTGTCATTTGGAAACACCCTGTATGTATGAAATATTAGATATTTAATAGAAAATATTAGATATTTAATAGAAAATTTTAGATACTTACAATTTTGCCACAGACTGAACAGTAGATTTTTCCCATATCCATAGACAGCTCTTTATAAGGTTTAATCCAAGTTGAAGCACTGGTTGTTTTAGGCATTATAAAATCACAATCTTCCTTTTTGTTACGCACAACGAGTGTTTACGCTTTGAATATCAAAACAAAAATGATTTACAAATCTGAGCATCAAATTAGAAATGTTTAGGTACCTAATTCAATAAACTGGGAGATTTTGGAAAATCCCTAAATTGGGAACAAAACTATTAGCCGTTTACCTGCTGTTAAGATACAATAAATTGTAGATAGATTTGGGGATTAGATCATAAAATGCAAATGAGCGAACCCTTAGCGATTATCCAATAACTGAATACCTCAGTGACCGAGACTTTCTAAGAATGTTGAGGGCTACTTAAATTGATCTTCTTTGAAATTGTAAATGTTTTGTACCTGTAGAGATTACGTACTTAGATCATTTCTTGATTAAAATGACTACAAAATTTTATACAAGAATTGAAATAAATTGGTATGTTTAAAAATTTTCAAATACAGTATAAAAATCTGAACTTTTATGCACTTTATGCAAACTTTTATACAAATATGCCAAAATATGAAATATTTGCATAAAATATGCACAATATGCAAAATATGCAATATGCGTATTTGCCGAAGTCTAGCTATTAGGAAAGCTTTAGATTGGTGCGAGATGAATTTACATTTATCTGTGGTAATTGTAACAGACTCTCAGTTTTGCATGCCATTAAAAGCCCTCCTTTTAAGCATTATAACAACAATATTTTTCTATCTATAAAAAATAGTATATATAAACTGCAGGAGTATGGTGTACGAGTTACATTAGTCTGAGTTAGAGGCCAGTCAGGGATAACTGGGAATGAAGCAGTTGATCTCGCAGCTAAAAAACCACTTGACTCAGAATTGAGAGTAAACATGCGCAACTCACCAGATCTTATTAATTTATGTGTAAGGCTGATGTTAGGGTTAGATGGGAAGCTCAGTGCAGTAAATTTTTAACTACATCAGAGAACCTCTATTTTAAACTTCAACTGGTTTTACCGACGAACATTCCTCACATCAATTCGTGGACTTATAATAGATTTGTCATCCATTATATCACGTTTAAAACTTAATCATGGTCGCTTCTTAGCACATTTGTTTAGGATTGGTATCTTAGATTCTCTGTGTTGTCCTCACTGTCCAGAAAAACCTTTAGCAGATATAAATCACATTTTCTTAGAGTGTCAAAAATATACTGCACATACAGATATGCTGTACCAAGAACTAAAAAAGTTTGTAAGTCTACCAACTAACATCCCTACTTTATTAGCACAACAAGAGAAAGAAATATACAACATATTAATCAAGTTTGTTTTAGAAGCAAAAATAGATATTTAGCTCATATATGGTTAAATATATATGTATTTACAAATATTATGTAATTAGAATCCAAACATCTGTTTTACCCAATTTGTTAATACCTCCTGCCCGTGACCTAGTCTAGTTTGTACTAATAAAATTGTCTTGATGGGCCCCTAGACAAGAAACAAGTGGCCATTTTTTTTATCCCTATTCTATCCTTAATAATAATAAAGAAATTCAATTATTTTGTGGCAAATAGACATGTTCTAATGCCATTCACTATCTACACACATACAAACACACGATAGATAGAAAGTGTTTCATTATAACCTAACCTCCACTCCAGGCTAACCTATCCTATAAACCAGACCACGTGTCATCACAGATATCATCTGGTTGAATTGCTTTATTTTTGCTTATTTTTGAAGTGCTTAAGCAAATTCCTAGTTTGTTATTTCGGTGACCATTGCTGTTACTGTCTCCTTCAACTCAACTAGTTGTCTGTCAAATTCTTCATTTAATAAACTGTCAAAGTTCTTTTTCCATCTTTGTTTGACATCCTTTTCCTGATTTAATTTTCGTCTCCTGTATAACGTTTAATATCTGTTTGATATCATATAATGTATAATAACTTATATATTAGGTTTTTTATTATAATTTTCCAGTTATTCTTCGCTTTCCTTAATCGATATCCGACATTCCTCATCACTTTTCGAAAAAGTTTTATGTAACCCTGTAAAAGTATTGAGTTCTATTTTTTTTATCATGTTTTGCAAGGTAGGAGCTTGTATTTTCCTGATATTAAAATTTATTATTGTATTAAGATTTCACAAGAAAATAGCTTTAGAACAATTTAAGGACACACCATTTTAAAAATTTTTTACTATTTCCTGGAAATTTTTATAAATATGTATCCTTCTCTTTTTGTTCATAAAAAATGTAATATTTTGCTACAAAATTTTATCATTATTGTCAATCTAGAAAGTACTCCTAAAGACAGAAAATTTTAGGCTTATTAACAAAAACAACTTCTTACAATAAAGTCTTTAAACATATACATTGTACATAAAGTCGACTTAAATCGTAAAACACCAATAATGTTGCCCGTATGTCAGCTTTTATCGAATTCTTCCGATTTTCGTGTCGAAAACTGAAAATAACAGGCACATAAATGATATTACGTCGAAAGGATTTTCTATTAAATTTTTTATTCCAACTAGTGCGTCTCTCACGCTAGGATTATTCTCGCAAGACTGAAAAATTGCTCAGACTTTTCCACTGAAAGCTGCTATTGCCTTTCTGAAAACAGAATGTTTGTTTGAGAAAGCATTTGCTGCAAAATAGGAAGACTTGATTAAAGAATTGTGTAATGACGTTTAATCTCTCCAAAGCTGCAGTAATAAGGGATTCTAATCGTTTGTCTTTTAGTATAATTAAGTAGTTAGTAATAAACTATAAGTTTATTTGAATTTATATAAGGTAATTTATATATAAGCGGTATCGTTGATTTAATACAACAAGTAGTAGATGTAGCGGTAAGGAAACACCATTTTTATTGATATTAAGAAAGCATATTACAAAAATTGTACCACAATATGTTTGAAAAATATCGTAATCGACTCAGAGCTGTACGGACTTAATATGTATAATACGAGGATTTATTACTGCAAATTCATATAGTCTTTTTTCTTATATTAGCCTGTTGGTTTTAATTCTCTTGCCATTTAGGTTAGTCTCTCACCATCCATTTTGTGATTTCTATATAGATAAAAAATGGTTTTAAAAACCCCAGATTTATAGTCCTCTATAAACAAGAAATTATTAGTAAGAGAAGCCATTGAGATCGAAAAACTCGCTAATTGCCACAATCAAAGAGATGACGGCACCCGATTATCTTTTATATGGAAGCCTCTTCTCAAACACAATCAAACATCGTCTGCTTCATTAATGACTTGCCATCAAGAATATTTGCCCAAACTCCCACCCAAACTCGACGTCGCGTTACGGCAAGTGCCGAATGAATATATTTAGGCGGGTAGGACAATTTTGCCTTAGATCAATACTTTGCTCAACACCCGGTTTGGAGTTCTTACCAAATCAGTACTCTGGCAGGACTCAAACCTCTGTCAATATCTACTCTGTTTTGTACCTTTGTCGGTGGTCCATCTCCAGCGCGCATCGAATGGTAGTGGTAGGTCTCGGTGGAAGTGTCAATACCAACAAATATCAAGAAACACTAAAAGAATTGGGCAACAATAAAAAAGACATATGTGCTGTTTAGGAAAACCAAAAAGAAAAGTAAAGGCTAAATTTTATATCCCAAATACGGAGTAGGGTACAGCGGAGTGGAAAAAAACAGAAGAGCAAAAGAAGGTGTTCCTATAATAATAAGCTTAAAATACAGAGACTATAAGAAAATGTAAATATAAATCCCCACGCATCTTTGTCGTTGGATTTAACACAGCAGAACAACATATAAACGTGTTGGCGATTTATATACCTAAAAATAATAAACCAAAAGCACACAGGGAACTTGTATTTAATCAACTTCAAGACATAATTGATAAGCTACGACATGACCAGCCAATGATTTTCCTAGAAAACTTTAATTTATCGTAAGAAATTTTAATGCCCACATTGGCAATTAAGTAGTAGGTATCAGGAGTCAAACATAAATTCAACGAAAATTTATAGAACGATAATGGACAATTAATAATAAATATGTGCGCCTTTAACGAACTATGCATAAATAATACCTTATGATTATAAAGCTCAGTACAACTTTTGAAATAAAAATATTGGGAAAAAAAGAAAGGCACAACACAAAATAGTCTACAGATGATTAATGACATACGCCACAAAAACACGACCCGATTCAGAGAAAACAAAAATAATGCTAGGAAGAGCAGAGAATGCAAGAAAGAGAAGGTTTCCCAATGGGAAGAAAATCGATGGGAAGACCACAAGAACGATGAACAACGTACAGGAGACAACATTGAAAAACAGACAGAGCTATATCTACAAAAAAGAAAAAGAAGCTGCCGACTGTATAGTAGATAACCTAAAACAGTCAACTAGGTTTTGCAGTACTGCGAGGCACTAGATCGCAGGTTGCAAACTCTTTTTGAAAACTATTAACTGACTCCAAACGTATATAATACCCAACCACTTAACCTGTATAAGTTAGTACAAGGATCCAGAATTCTAGAATGGGTGCATGAATAAATGAAAGATGTATCAATTGATGGCAGTACGACTAACCACTCGAAAAGGTAGCACACTTTGGAAGTTTATTTTAATCTGCTTATAGATTAAAAATATTTTCGTTTATTTTTCTACATTTATATCGGTTCCTCTTTTGTCTTTCTTTTATATTATGGGCATTCAATTTTTTATTCAAATATTTAAAAACTGTGGCACCCATTTTTTTGTAAACAATTATACTGTTTCAAGTGTTTTTTTTTTGTATATATCTTTACAACTGAGCAACGATCTCGTCGAGATTCAAAGTGTATTAGTTCCTGAGCCTACATCCTAGAAGTTCGCTTCACTGTGTATATTACAAAATCTCTATTTATTCAAGATATATTTTAAATTCATACCTAGTTAATTTTTACTTTGTTTTAAGTTTTATATTTACCGTTTCTTGATTTGTTTTTATAAAAATCTGTTAGCTTTATAACCGCGTACTAATATGTGGTGCTATTAACAGTAAACTTTAAAAAAGTATATTCGTATTATTTTCTCAAACATCTTTCTTAAAGAACAGGACAATACCGCGATAATATCGTATGGCCGTGGCTTATAAAAGACGATACAATAACCATCGAGTACTGATAAGGTTATTGATCACAGATGTAAATAATGAAGAGGAGGGTCGATTATTCAAATGAAACCCTATACCATGAGACAGTAAACAATAAAAACGGCTGCGAGAAAGGGTCTTAAACTGCAATTTCTCAACGCCCTAGATAGGGAGCCATAATATAATATATTGAATGTTAAATATATAAAACAATTTTGGGTACCAATAAAGAGTTAGTATTTTATTAAACAAAATACTTTTAAATTAAATATTAGAAAATTTGTAAATTATTAACTGTAAATGTATAAATTTGTTTATAAATCTGGTTCTGAAAATATTTCATTATTATAATAAAACTGTTATTATAATAAAACAAAATTATTATAATCAAACTGTTTTGTTTTAACGTTTCGAATATTTTTTCATTTTCAAAAAAAGAAATCCCAAAATAAAATTATGAAAAATTGATATAATTACTATTTTTATTGGGAATATGCCACAATTTATGTTTAACGTTTCAATTTCCACTTCGGAAATCGTTCTTAAAATACAAACCATTAATAAAAGTTTTTCTGATAATCCTTTTATATATTATGGTATTGTTATTTTCTTCGTATTATTCTTTGTATGTGGTGTGGGATCCCCACACGAAGTTGTTCTGTAACATTCGGTCTATTCTTGAAAATTCCTCATTTATAAACAATAAAGGATAATCATTTTTTAATAAATCAGATGTTAACAAATGTGTCTACTTTAAGAATGAATTTTCGTTAGAACAAGTAATTTTGGCTTTATCGTATAAGGATTTAATAATTTCCTTTGTAATATTCTTGTTCTGATTTGATTTGTAATTTAGATATCTGTTGGTGTGTGTTGGTTTTTTATATACTTGATAAAAAACATATTAATAAAAACAGATTTTATACATTTGATAAATTTAATAAGAACAAATCATTCATTGAATACAAACAAAAAAATTCCAGTGACTACCAAATAAAGAAATTGCACAGAATTATAAGATATTAGTAATGCAAAAGTTAGAAATTATAAATAAAAAAACATTTTTTTAATGCATATTTACAATCTACTCATAAACAATACATTGAGTAATTAGTAAATGTAATGACAATATTGACTTGATTTGGGTACCGTCCAGTAACAGTTCTCCATTTTTACCTATGCAACCAGCTCTTCTGGCCAAGTCCAGCTCTTCCTTAATAATCATAGAACTTTTTCAAGGAAATTATTAAACTACAGCTAAAGTAATTTGTGGGACAAATAAGAAAAACAATAGATAAAAGATACAAGACCGAGCCTAACACGCTCTCTTGTGGCACTCCAGCTTTAATCTCCCTTAAACCAGTGTACACTTCTTAGTTTAATCTGAAGTATCCATCCGAAATACATGACTAAGATTTCTGAATACTGTTGAGGTATTAGAGTTCTTAATTTGTAGTTAAAATCGTTATATCAAATTTTATCGAAAGCCTGAGTTACGTCTAAGAAGACACTAGAGCAGACTTTCTTTGTTTCTAATGCTTTTTCTATTAATATCTGTTACTCTATATACTTGGTCAATTGTAGAATATCTACTTCTGAAATTTGGTATCAGATTAGGTCTTTTATTGGTTTTAATCATTTCAATAGAGTGTTTTCAAATAATATATTACTGAGAGTAACGATATTGATATATAGGATGATACTTGGTTAGGAGGATTTCTTGATTTCGCAATCATAATAAGTTCTGCCACTTTTCAGAGCCTGGGACATCTCAGTCTGACTAAAGAATTCATTAAATTAAATTGGTCATTTCAACTATTGCTTTCCGTGGTAACATCTTTAATATTTCTCAAGTTATTTGATCATATTCTCGACTTTTTTGGGGTTTATATTTTTTTCTTTATCTTTATCTCTGCTGTAACCTTTCTAGGCGAAGTTTGAATTATTGGTTCTACTGTCTGGACTGGTTACTTCTATCTACATTTTTGTTATGGATATTATGGGTATTACGTTTCACGTATATATCTATATACGTGGAACATAACATCCATAACAATTCGAAAACAAGAAATAACCAAAGAACTTAAAGAGAATTATATTAATGTCTGTGCACTTCATGGGACAAAGAAAAAGAAAAAAGCCCAAATTATGTTAGATAACTAGTTAATATCTACATTGGTGTTGCTAAAGAAACCAGAGCGAAAGAAGAAGTCGCCCTATAAGTACAAAAGAAACTTGCAGACCAAGTAAAAGACTAGTGTCTAGAAGACAAACCAAGCAGGATGTCGGATGTCAAGCAGGTAGTAAAGTATAGTTTGCATAACGATTAAACTAAACGTTAAGGCCTTAAATGTGATAGCAATTCATACAACTAAGAACAACAGAGGCGTAAATCCAAAAGAAAGCTTCTACAAACACCTTTAGAGCACAGTAAATGAAATTATATAGAATAAGTATCAAAAAACGTAATTGCGTAATTGAAACGCAGCAGTTTTAAACGTTGTGGATTGTTTGTAATGTGAAGGTTTAAATTCAGCGTTTTTAGGCGTATTTCAAATGCCTCATATTTGTTGCCAAAACTTAAACCGAAATTTTAATCCTAAGATTATAAAAATTAAGCTCTACAAATGAAAATTCCATACTGACCTGTCAATTAATATTTTATTGATACCATGAGAATTACAAAAAATGGCAAAAATCGCACAACGTTTATTTATTTAACACCTTTATAAAACTGACTTCATTTATGGCAAAAAACAAAAATTCGAAAGCTGCACTCTTCATCTTTAAAACGCATTTTGACTTCTGTCGATAAGAGACTCTGATCAAAAGATATCGATATTTTACGGTAGGGTTGATACAAATTTTATTTTTTTGCGTTTGATTAATGTGACATCATTTTCAATGCTACTTGTTAAATATTTATCATAAATATTTCTATTTCATCGTCTAGTTGTTCTGAGTTTTATAGTAGAACAGCCAGATTAATTTTGTTTTGAAGAATGAAACTTTTCCAAACTGCATTTTTATTAATTAAGGTGGAATCGATTCCTTTTCTGTATCACTCATACTTCGAACTATAACTGAGTGATAAGTGTTCGTATCCCAGTCATCGTCAACATTAAGATAGTTTGCTGAGATATTTTTGAAGATGAAGAATTCAATTAGGTCTGGAATTTTATTTCTATCGGTAGTCCAGTACGTTGGTCTATCAGTTCCTTGCCCTTAGTTGTAGTTGGTCGTGGACCACAATATGTGTTTTTTGCTTTAAAATAGTTTTCATAAACTTTTTATATTTAGTTATTGATGGTGTAGCTTTCACCCAGCATATCGTGATAGCCGAAAAGATTCCTAATATTTTGCGTTTTTGAGATTGATAATAT
This sequence comes from Diabrotica undecimpunctata, assembly GCF_040954645.1. Classification (NCBI taxonomy): domain Eukaryota; kingdom Metazoa; phylum Arthropoda; class Insecta; order Coleoptera; family Chrysomelidae; genus Diabrotica; species Diabrotica undecimpunctata. The sequence continues at coordinate 78,376,081 of NC_092812.1, read as the reverse complement.
AAACATTTTGGGGTCTGTTTATAATAAACAAATTGCTCTTTCGTTTGATGCCGGCTCCGCCTATATATTTACGCATGAAATAAATAGGAATTTTTTCATCCCCACTTACGAGAGAATGAATTTTATCGTCACTTCACTCCTATGTTGACAACCATGAGTGTACGATGGAGTACGTAGAGTCCAGCTAAGACTTGGACTGTTTATTTGTTTTGTCTTCCCAAAGCTCACCGTTGTGTCATTTAAAACACCTGAGCGCCACGCCGGCTTGCAAGGTAAACATACTTACATCTGGATTTTCTATTTTCTTTTAATCCCCTATTTCCATCTAAACAAGTATCCTTACAATGAAATGTCTAGGAGGACAATATAATCAGGTTATGTTGTGCTCTGTTTTTGTTCAAAGTTCATTTAAGCAGTCCATTCGCATTCTATGCTATCATCTGAAGTTTCTTAGCCATCTCAGATTTGGAAAAGCTTCTTTGTCGCTATTCTCTAAACGGGTAACTCTCTGATAAATGCTGAAATCTCTGATAAATCTCAGAAAATTAGATTTTTTCGTAGCTGTCCAAGTTTATTCAGAATTAGCTATAGTATTTTTGTTTATGAGACAAAGAAATATACCTAAAAATATTTTCAATCTATCTCACAGATACATTCCGCCCTTCGTCGAGTTAATAAAACTATATTTTAGGTATTTTAGCTGAAATTACTTTTTTAAAACATTCAGTCTTGTATTAAATTCTTCTATTTTCTAGTTTGTGGAGACTTCTATTCTAATTACTACAAACTAAAATTTATTCCTTTACTATATTGTCATTATCTAGTAGGATTCTATGGTCGTTTTAAAATAATCTTTTGGAATGTCAAGACGGCCCTGTTCAATAGTAGCTAGGAGTAGTAGAAATTACACTTCACAACACTGTCGGGAAGAACAAACAATTATCGTATTTAGAATACCTACACAGTAATTACAAAAGCACAAAATATGCAGCCAGGTCTGTACTTTATTTAATAACGAACATTATATTGTTAAAAAATCACAACAAAAATATTTAATAATAGTTCATCTAGTACAGTTCAAGAAAATGAAAAAACGGTGATTTCTTGTTTTGTTTACTTGTTTTAAAAACAAACATATCAAACATTTCTGCCAGATTATATAAGTGATAAATATTTTAGTAGCAACACAAAAGGGTATAAATGAAGAAAAAAGATAAACGTAAATAGATACCCGCATACAAAGAGCTATATGGGGAATACCACAAGAAAGTCAGTGTTTCAGTCAGTCATCTTTAAGATGCAAATTTTGTTACATAGAATTAAAAAATTAACATTCGAATAGTAAGTTATATGTGGTTACATTAACAACCATTCGTAAATTGTATGATGCGAATAGTAAGATAAAAAAAGACACGCTATATTAATTATTAATTTATGTCTTTTCTATTTTTTTAATAGAATTTAGTCAATCTGTAAAAGGCTTTCGACTTCGTGCTGCATGACCTTGTCTGGCGTTCTCTCAGACCATACAACGTTTTTTAAGACTACTGTCCTGGGTGAAACTGTTTTACATCAACGTCACAAGCTCTGTCCGATAATGATCAGGAATGTCTCCACCTTTCCCTATCACTGTTGGTGCCCACCAAGGATCGGCTCTATCCCCGCTACTCGTTATCCTGTATATAGATACGCTCACTGTAGACTTTCAAGAACCGCATCCAAGGTCTCTATTGTTTGCTCATGACTTCTTCCTTCCCATTGGAGGCTAGGCACAAATTGCAGCAGCAAACTCGAAAACGGAAGATACGGCATGAAAACTAGTGTTGCGGCCAAGCATCAAGACCGAGTAAATCGAATGTGGATCCCAAACTATTAGCACAATCAGCATCGATGGTGGAGACTTTAAGAAAGGTAAGGAATTTACGTATGTGAGTTCTGCCATCAGTAGAAATGGAAGCTAAACCACCGACACACTATCTCGATAAAAGTAACTTAGCAAAAATGGCGCCAAGTAACTGGAATATTGTGCTATCGTCGAATGACGATCCACTAAAGGTAAAAGTATTCAAAATCGTTGTCCGCCCATTGGCCCTATTTGGAACAGAATATTGGCCAGCCACAGCAAATCAAGGTAATCCATGTCATGGAAATGAGAATACTGCGATGGATGCTAGGCATATCCCGCCGTGATCATGTCAACAACGTGATTCAACCTAATCACAAAATGGACCTAGAAATGGCCCATTCGTGCTCCATGGAAGCTCAACCAAACACAATTATACCTTGCATCACAAAGACATCTCCTGGATTTGACCTACCAAGTGAGATTTGGTGCACATTGAACTGCATTAGAGTTTAACATGGTAGATGGTTAGCTCTGTAATGCTCGTTGTGTACTTATCTTTTATTTTGCTTCTTTTTTGCATTAAGTTTCTTGTGTCTTCTGTGAGTTTTTCATGTTTCCTTGTTTGCTCGGCTTGGCACTCCTTTTGTGCCTTCTTTAGGGTGTCCACCAAAGTTTCGTTAAGCTGCTCAACATTTGTTTCATTCTGCACGTCTTTCTGTAAGTTACTTTCTATTTTTTCCTTGTATGGCCTTGTGTTAGTAACCGCAGTGTATGTGACATTTTTAATACGTATTACCTTATTTCTACTTTTCTTCTTTACGTTCAAAACAAACTTTGCTCTATCCATTCTATGGTCACTTCCGGTTGAAATTTTATTTAATACAGTTACGTCTTAAATAGCGTCTTTAGACGTAAAGCCTAAACTTCTAGAATCTGACAAGTTCTACGTTCTACAGACAATGAGCCATTTAATTAAGACCTTTTTAAAAGTGATACGCAGTAGAATATACAAAAAATGCGAAGAACAAGAGTCATGGACACAATTTGATTTACGCGATGATTTAGGTACATGAAAGTTTTTTTCGCTGTACATGTTCTGCTTAAGAGATGAAAAGATGTCAAATTCGACGTGTATATTTGCTTTCATCTGTGATATCTTCTACAACCAAACTACCTACATTAAAGTAGATGACCCGTTGATAGACGCAATATCGATAGATAAAGGAGTGAGACAAGTGTTCATGTTTTGCTCGTGGTTATTTTCCATCATACTCTAAACATATCTTTGTATAAACGCTGTAAGACTAAGAGGAAGACATATTAGTCATCGGAGTATATCTAAATTATATCAGATATGCTGACGATACAGTAGTTTTAGCTAGTTTAGAGGGTTTATAAATTCTCATGCATATTAGATGTTCGGAAAGAGTATGGACTGGATTTTAATACAAAAGAATCGAAATAAAAATAACAGATAATAAAGGCAACTTCATAAAGCATCAGCACTCATAAAGGTGTAATCAATCTTTAGGAAATTTACCTCTCAGAACCAAAGTCTCCACCCTCAGATGTTATATTTTTTCTATTTTATTATATGAAGTACAGATCTGGAGACAAAAGGATCTGGCTTTCTAAAGCTTCTTTAAAAAGCTCACAGCGTTCGAGATATAATGTTACAGGCAGTTCTTAAGAATTTTACGGGTGGACCGAGTAACTGATGTTTAAGGTAGAATGGACAAGTAATACGACATCATATTGTTGTGAGAAATGAGTAGAGATGTAGATTGTTGCAAATCATTCAACTGGGAAAGGTTGAGGTAAAAAAACCACGGAGAAAAATTTTTCGATTTTAAAACATGAGAAACTGGTTCAACATGTCTACAATAGGTCTATTCCGAATGGCTGTCATCAAAGTGAGGATGGCCGTGTTGACCGGCAACATTTGTAACAAATACTCAATTTAAAAAGAAGATACTCTAATAATTAAAAACTAAAATGACAGAAGAAAAAATCTCTCTAATAATAAACAAACATTCAAACACACAAAAAATTTAAGATTGTTTTAACAGAGAAAAGAGTTAAGTTGGTTAACTTAATTAACTATTTACCAATATTAAACACATAAATATAAAGAAAATTGTTTATTGGTATTTTTTTAAACGTTACTTTCAGATACACAAATCCTAGTCCTGTCCTGGTAAAACTACTCCGTTCATTGCCTGACTGACGTGTGGTCTTGCATGCTCTTTGAGTTTTCCGGTTAGATACCCCAAAAAGAAGTTTTTGCATTCCAATTAAGTCATGCCCTTCTATTTTTGAGCGATGAACCCTAGTTCTTTATTATTATTTTTCCTCAATCGATTTGATTAGTTTTTGTTTCCGGCACAGGGTATTGTTTTAGCTCTCTGTATGTTGGGTTGCAACGAAATGAAGAACATAAAAGTAGGTTAGGGTTAGTACATTAAACTTCATCATTAAGAATCCGAAATATGAGCAATTTTATATAAAAATGGAATAATTTGAAAGATCGATAATATCGTTTCGTTTTTCCAATCTCGAATTCTTGCAGTAACAGCTGTGCAGTGGAAAAACGGAGTCTTTAATTTAAAAATGCATGGAATTGCATGAATTTTTGGTTGGTTTTTTATTAGATTAAACTAATTTAATTTATATACAATAAAGAACAATGAAAATTATCCTGTTTTTGTTCACTTTTGAATAATAAACCTTGAAGTGGCAACTTCCGTGCCAAAACAAGTTAGAATTCATGATCGAGAGATCATTTCCAAAATGGGGACGAGGAAATTCATGTTCTATCTGGCATTCATTTTTTCTAATTAGATTTAAACTCAGAGTTTATAGAGTAGGGTTTCGAAAACAAACAGATAGCAAGTCGCCACCAGCCACTTGACTTAACGGTTGTCTACGATACGGTGAACTATATAAAACTGCTAGGTAATACTCTAAATGACTCTAAACGAATGACGTTCGTAGAGTCGTGCAGTTTAGAACTAAGACAATGAGTAATTGAAATAAAGAAAGAAAGTAATTAAGAGACTTAAATTAGGTGTAATAGTCCTTACAGAAACAAAAAACACACATAAAGGGAAGGGACAGACGAGTTAAAGATTTTTTTAATTCTATAGTAGAGCAAAACTGAATGGAAGAGCATCATCTATTGTTAATTTTTAGATGTAGAAAACAGTCACGAAATATCAAGAACTTGAAAATAAAAGGGTAGTGTAAGTTGCGCTGAAGCTAAAATAAAGTAAGTTAGTGATAGTGGGCGCATGTGCACCTTTGGCAGATGAAAAAGAAAAGGTAAATATACATTTTACGACGAATTGACGAACTGAGTAAAGAGTTTTGTTACTAGGAAGAAATAATTCTACTTCATTGTAGAAGTAACTTTAGAAAGGAATTAAATAGTGAAGAAGTCTAATAGGTGAAGAATTGTACAAATTACCGAGAACTTAGTAATTTTTATACTTTGCTTGGTTTCTTCCTTGTTCTTTGCTAATTCCTCTTGTCTCTACGATTGAAGTTACATTATAGTCCCATGTCTTCATTGGCGCGTCTCTTAATCTCTTAATTTGTCTTCTCGCTTTTCATAATTGTTTTACTGGTCTCTCTGGATTCATTCTCGATAATTGGTTGGACGTTAAGATGTTCTCTAACCGCCTCATTTTAATTCTTATTTCTAATGCTGTTAAAAAATAGGCAAAAACACCGTCTTATAGATGGCTTTTTGGGATACTCCTTTTTTGGATAAAAGCATACTTTTAATTGTGTGGTACATCCGAGCAGCATTTTCTATTCTCGAACTTATTTCAGTTTCTTTAATTCCTCTGTTCTCTATTTGAACTCTCAAGTATTTCTAGGTTTTGACTTCTTTGAGAGTATTTCCGTTAAGTTTTATCTTAGTTTGTTTTCTATTTTTTCCGCACCTGTAGGATATACGAAAATATATCTATAAGCCAAATTTAAGAATATTGGGAAGACACAGAAGATCAGAATGACTTTGTATTAGTTTCTGTACGGACAACGTGTTTGGTCTAAAACAATCAATAGAAAAGCTATGAGACCACAATATGGAGACATATATAATCATCATCATCAATGGCGCTACAACTCTTTGTGAGTCTTTGCCGCGTTTATTATTGCCTTCCATATTTGTCGGTCCTGTGCCAGTAATTCCCATTGTCGCACTACCATTTTCTCTAGATCTTCTTTGACTGCACCTTTCCACCTTTTTCTAGGCCGCCCTACAGACCTTCTTCCCTCTGGCCTTTCCCAGAACACATTATTTATAAGGCGATTGTCGTTATGTCGTTACTGCGTATCACATGCCCTGTCCATCTGAGTCTATTGGCCTTTATATATCTGACTAGATTTTCTTTTCCGAATAGGGACTAGCTCGTTATTGTATCTGCCCCTTCATTCGTTTGTCACGCTGTCTCTGCAAGGGCCATTTATCATTCGAAGAATTTTACGTTCCCACACCAGCAATTTATTTATTTCTATTTTTGTTAGCGTTCATGTTTCGCTTCCATACGCGACTGCTGGTCATATTATGGTCTTATATATCCGGATTTTTGTATGTCGTGAAAGAAGTTTTGACTTCATTAGATGTTGCATTGCAAATAAAGATCTGTTTCCTGTCATTATTCTCGTTTCAACTCGCTCTAATTTGTTGTCATTTGTGATTGTTGCTCCTAGATATTTAAATTCTTTAACCACTTCGAAGTTGTGATCATTTAGAGTAATGTTTTGCCTTATTCGCCGTCGTTCTTGTTTTGAAACGACCATGTATTTTGTTTTGTCTTCATTTATTTTTAGACCGATATTTAATGCAGCTTCTTCAAATCTCGAGAAAATATCCTTAATTTCTAATGTTGATTGTGCTACTGCGTCTACGTCATCGGCAAAGGCGAGTATGATTTTTGCTCCTCGAGCAGTTATGTCTGGTTTGATTTTTGGATATATTTTTCGCATGACATATTCTAAGGCCAGGTTAAACAACAACGGGGACAACGGATCTCCCTGTCTCAGTCCAGAATTTACGCAGAAAGCATTTGATATTTTCCCCCTATTCTAACTTATGCAAAAGACTTACTTACACACATTTGTGTTATCGCAGCTAGTTTCTTGGGTACGTCGAGCTCGATCATTGCCTTTCATAATGTTGCACGATTAATTGAATCATAAGCCTGTTTGAAGTCTATAAAAATCTGATGCACGTCGTGATTATATTCCCAATACTTTTCAAGCATTTGTCTTATTGTAAATATTTGATCAATAGTCGATCTGCCAGGCCTGAAACCACACTGACAGTCTTTTTAATAATATCGAAGCCAATATTTTATATGTAGTGTTGATTAGTGAGATTCCTCTGTAATTCATGCATGATTCCTTTTTTCCTTTCTTGTGTATTGGTACAATAATACTACCACACCATTCTTTCGGCATGATTTCTTGTTGCCAGGCCATTTCTAGTAATTGATGGATTTTACTTATGAGTTCCTGACCGCCTGTTTTAATTAGCTCGGCAACAATATTGTCCAGACCAGGGGATTTATCGTTTTTAAGCGTTTTTATGGCATGCGTAATTTCTTCCATGCTTGGTGGGGGTATTTCTAATTTGACCGTTTGATACTCATGTTCTCCATTGTTTCCACCATTTTCATTGTTTTCATCAGTGAAATTTTGGATATTTAGGAGCTCTTTAAAATATTTAGCCCATCTTTCTATTATTTTGTTTTCGGCAGCCAGCATTTCTCCATTTTTATCTCGAAGTTGGGTGTGCTTATTTATGAGCCTCTCTTATGTTGTCTTACTTCTCTGTAGAAATTTTTATTTTGATTTCGTCTGTGTTCTCCTTCTACTTTTTCAATTTGTTGCTGCAGATATTGTCTCTTTTTTTGTCTAAGTATTCTTCTAGCTGCAGCTCTCTCCCTGTGGAATCGTATACGTTTTTTTTCTGATGGATTCGACAGATAATCAATTCTTCTTTTGTTTGCTTCTTTTAGAGTTCTTTCACATTCGTCGGCGAACCATTTTTTCTTTTTTGTTTTTTTAGTTCTTCCGATAGATTTCTCTGCTGCTTCTGTAATCGTTGTTTTTATGGAGTTCCATCGCTGATCTATATCTTCACTTTCATTTTCATTTATTTCCAAAACCTGAAACCTATTTCTTAATTCTACTTGGTACTGTCTTTGATTATTTTCTTCTTTCAGCTTCGCCACATACCATCGTTCGATCTTTGTGTGTTTATCTATTGTTTGTGTTGAAATTCTTGTTCTGAGCTTGGCCTTTACGAGAAAATAGTCTGTGTAGCTGTCCGGCCCTCTCATAGTTCTTACACTTATTATGCTGCTAAAATGTCTCCCATCAATCAATACGTGATCTATTTGATTTTTTGTTCTTTAATCGTTTGATCTCCATGTGGCTTTGTGGATCTTTTTTCTAGCGAACTGGGTGCTTTTGATGGCTAAGTTGCAGCCTGTCGCAAAATCGACCAAACGTGATCCATTATCGTTTGTAACTTCATGTAGACTATATCTTCCTGCCACTGGTTTTATGTAGTCTTATCTGCCTACCTTTGCGTTTAGATCACCTAGTATTATTTTAATATCGTGGTTAGGAGCTTCTGTGTAAAGTTAATTTAGAGAGTCGTAGAATTAATTTTTATCATCCTCTAATGCGTCTTCGGTTGGTACATACACTAAAAATATAGTTAAATTGGACCATTTACCTCTTAATCTTATGATGCAGATTCGTTCGTTTATTGGTTTAAAGTCTAATAACTCTGATTGTAGTCTTTCATGTATTACAAAACCACATCCTCTTTCATGTCGAGTTTAATGTCCAGACCACAGTACTAATGACTTCTCCATGTGTATTGTTCCAGACCCTGTCCATCTCATCTCATAAATGGCTTCTACATCATGGTTCAAGTTTTCTAGTTGTTTTATCGCTGTCGTGGCAATTCCAGGTCTGTACCAACTTAGTACATTCCATGTTCCTAAAAGAATATCCTTTGTCCGTAGCTTTCGTCGTTTGTTTTTATAATCTGTCCTATTCCGAGACATATATAATATTTGACCTTAATAAATTCTGTCTGTATGCACTTATAAAATACAACAAATATAGACCATTGACAACGATAGAAACATGAGAATACTGTGACGAAAATTAATTAAAGAAAACCAAAAATAAAGACTTTGAATAAATGCAAATATTCTATAAGAATTGTTACACATCCACTATTGAGAGTTAGTAATCAGACCGCACGTGTGTAAAATTATTAAATAATCTTAAGTCCTATAGGTGCTGGTTCACTGGTAAAAGGTAATTAGCTATGTACGTAAGGTACCCAACGAGACTGCTTCTTAAAAAACCTAAATTTATCCCTATAAATATAGAAGTAATGAGAAATACTACTAACACTATAATTTAAGAATTGCAGTAATGTTCCGCACACTAATAAAGTCTGATTTTTTCTTTCTTTATACTTTTACCAGGAAATATTAAATGAGCTCGTAAGACGTATGCCCTTACTTTTTTTGTTGAGTTCATAGGTATAACTTGCCTAGATATAGGCCACAGGTTTGCAACGGAATCTTACAGCTTCCACTACTTACGCGAGGAACCACCTATAATTCAAATGTGCAATTAAGCGAGAGCGCCCACCAAACTGGCGTGACATATAACATGGTAGTGACACAGCACGGGCATGACACTGGCGTGGCAGGTAGCACACACTAAAGTAGCATAATATTAAAAAGGCTAGTTTTTTCAAAATTTATAATTTCGTCCTCTGAGGATGAAATTATGCTAACGTTTTTAAACTAAACAATATGAACAAAACTTGTCTGCAACGTCAGGTTTGGGTACACCCTTATTGGAAAGAGATTAAAGGGCATAGTGGATTTAATGTATTTAAAGAATGAAATATGTATCCGGCAAAATTTGGACAGTACTCCAGCCAAAATATTTGACCAAACCATCAAGGAAATTATGGCTTAAAACAGCGAGTAGATACTGGGAACTTTGGAATTATATTGATGGAAAGCATACAGGATTAAACCCCCCCCCCTTCCAAAATCTAAGTCAGCGTACTTTAAGTACAAAGTATATTTTTTTATTGTATTGTTAGCTGTGGCAGTCACAGACGGGCAATTGTTGTCGGTTGATATTAAGGAATATGTAGGAAATAATGATGGCAGATCATTCAAAGAAAGTGCATTTGGAAAAGCAGTAGTCAGCGACCAACTTGATCTTCTCGAACCTAAACCGTTGCCAGAAGAAAATGATAATGCAAGTTTTCCTTATTATTTTATAACAGACAAAACTTTTCTCCACTCAGATCGTGTCATATTGAGTGTGCATTTGGTTTGCTACCTTCAATGTTCATACTACTGGAGACGCCAATTTGTTGCAATATTGACCAGATTGATGGCATCATTCAAGCTATTTGTGTGTTACACAATTTTATACGTGTTCATGATGGAGTTTTTACTAATCTCACATTTCAATTGAAAGAACAAATTATAGCCAATAATTATCCAATATAACCAGGGAGGTATCGAATGTCAACAAATGGTATATTAGAAACAAGACATAGATCATCTAATTTTTTTAATCAACCTAGTGGTGCCCCGCCTTGGCAGAATGACCACTGTGTTTTATAGCTTTGTATATACATCTGCCTAAATAGGTAAATAAAAATAAGGTGTTCCAGTAAAAAGATGTTTTTAGCTCAGTGATTTTAGCCCTCATCTGTTGCCTTATTCGTTTTTTTCGTAATAAATATCGTAACAAATACTTTTATTATTGTAAAAATTATGGATTTACAATACAAGCTAACAACTTTTTTTTTCAAACGAAAGCTTTTTATGGAGCTTCTTATTAAGAAAATTTCAAATAGATGAGCTATTAAAAAATATATTGGCTCAATTTTAGGTTAAATGAATTAGTTTTACACCGGCTTGTGAGGTATGACTCTGGTCTAAACAAAACTCTATAGGTCTGGTCGTGTTTAAAATATCTAGATAAAAATTGGACATGAAAATAAAAACTTTTTAGACACTGAAGAATTAAAACATATCGGCTAATCAAAAAAGTTACTGATGAATAACTGTGAATGACTGACTTGTGTTGTCATATATACATAGAAATTTCTCAATTAATGAGACAAAACGAATATAAAATTGTGGACTGTTTTCCATATTTATATTTTTCAACAAACACACATAAAAAATGCAAGTAGCACGTGGCAAAAAGTAGAACAAACTCTATTTTTAACGATGTGGCGTAGCAAGCTGCATGATGTCACTGTCATTTTGGTGTACGCTGTATTATTAGTTTGCATTGATTACATTTTAAGTAACATGCTAGACGCGCGCTACTTGCTACTTGACACTTGTCATGCCACTTTGGTGGGCGCTCTCCGTAACGATTAATCGTTAAAGTCGATAGAGTGTTAATCGTTATAGTCGATAGTGTACTATCGGATCGAGATATCTTTCAAAAATTTATACACCGAAATACAAGGAAGTACTTGTGAGACACTACGAGAAGTAAGACACTACGGGAGCTTGTGTCTTCTTCAACTAACATTTTTCAACTGTTTTGATGTTTTTACATGTCATGACTTGAAGAAAGAAGAGAGATTACTACCTGACGTCTAGGTGACAGAGTCTGCATTGTTGATCATCTGCCAATTCCATCAGCTTCAACTGTCTATTCAGCTTACAGTGCCCTGTTAACTGACCTACTAGGGCTTTAACTGTTTTCTGTTTTTGCTTATTAGGTCTGCTGTAAATTTTGGCGAATGTTCTATAATGAACTGTTTCGCCTGTCTTTGTCCAGGTGAATTTCACCACCATTCCAAAGATTCGTGTGCTACCCACTTGCTTGTAGCCGCTCTTGTTATTGTTTTTGCATCCACTATACACAACTCCAGAACAGATCATCAAATTATTTTAAACGTCGGCCCAAAAACTCTCCTAAAAATTGCCTTTCAACAAATGAAAAACAAAAAAGCTCATGACGTAGATCGCTTAACGTCCGAAATGTTAAAAATTGGCGGCACCATTGTTGTAGATATGCTGTGAACTTGCTGAATAAGTAAAAGAAAAACGAATACCAGACCTGTAAGAAAACTTCAAAGTAATATTCTTACACAAAAAAGGGTAAACTGCTAATATTGAAAACTAAAAACTTATAAGCCTCTTGTCATACTTATACAAATTATTAACAAGAATAATAACCAACGACATTACAAAAAAAACTTGATTTATATCAAATAGTTGAGCAGGTGGAATTTAGAAAATGGTTTGGTATTACTGATCATCTCTAAACCATCAGAACACTGATTAGAAAAACGACAGAATATAAGATGCCCTTACATATGGCATTTTTTGACTTTCACAAAGTTTTCAATAGTATTGAAACTATCCTTTGGTCTTTTTTGTCAACTCTGAGGGATGCGTGAACAGAATCAAGATATATTACATTTTTACGATACGATTTTTACGATTTGTAACTTAAGTTTAATGCAGTTTTCTTCTAACAACTTTTAGAGGCGTATTTTGTTTATCATCAAACGAATACTACTCCAGATATGTACCATTCACCATCTTTGTTAGATTTCTGTAGCTATTTTTGTTATTTACATTAATTTTTATATTTCCACCTGCAAGTATTATAGTTTGATAAGATATTTGCTTACTTAATAGGTGTCTTACTAGGATGTCGTATTTTTCCAATTTGTTTATATTGCCGTTTGAGTCTCTTCTAGTTTACTTTTCTGTTGGTAAGGAGGGGCTGTATTTTCTTTGGGGATTCCCTTGCTTTCCTTTTTTTTATTTTTAATTCGAATCCATTCGGTTTTTTTACTTAGTTTTTCGTCGTCAGTGCAATATCCTCTATCTTTATTAAAGTGACAACGTCTTAAATTAGGTTGTGGCTCGGAGTCACTCATGAAAAAGTGTAACGCCCGCTCACGTCTGTTACGATGAGTCACCGAACGAGAGAGAGGCCCGCCGGACCGGCGAATGCCTTGCGTCTCTCTCCCACTCAAACATGATCGGTCCGCTGGTGCGATGCGATTTCTCCGTTCATCGTCCTATCCTCAACAAAATCACTCAAATAGAAATTAGTTAAGTTTAAGTTTACATGTACAATGTTTTAGTAAACAAAATATATTTCTATAGTTAAAATTTGTGCAATTCTTATTTTCATTCAATTCCTTGTTCCTATTGTGCAATTTAATAATATTCATATCAATAAATATTCTACCGAGAAAAAGACGTTGTCACGTAAAATCTTCGCCCGTAAAACCGACTTTACAGGCAACCGATTTTTTTTCTGTTATTTTTTTTATCCATTTTCGTAATCCAAAAAAAAATCCAAAATTTAGATTTTTTTTTGTTGTATGATTTGATTATACTTAGATTTTCTCTATCTTGTTTTTCCTGTTAGCAGGCGTTGTATAATATCTGCCCATTTTGACTTTTTGCTTGATTGTCAGTAAAGAACACTCAAGTTTGTTAAACAAGTAATGCCTCACTTAATGTAATCGATTGGGGAAACATATTATGTTTTTCTATATTTCAGTACACTCATCTCCCACTATGGTCCAAGAGTACCTGGACTGTTTAAAAATTTAACAGTTTAACTATTTATTTATGAATATAAAACTTTTGTACCTCATCACAATTGAATTTTAAATTGAATAACATAGGTTTTTAGTTCACCTTAATTAGCGTAATTATGGCTTAATTCATTTGCTATCGACACGATGCGATGTTTACTTTTCGACGGTCAAATGAATACTATAATAAAAATAAAATTATAAAAGAGTACCACTTAAAGTTATATTTAATAAACTTTAAGAAACCTGTACACATTGTATGTACCCTGTAGTTTTAAAATATTTTGTCTGCAACGACTGGTGTAAGTAGGTTTAGTCTATTGACACAGCCAGTATCTTATTTTAATCTGCGTTAAATTGCCATCACAACTCACATACTAAACCCTGAAGTAGCGCAACTAATTCAAGGATTGAAAAAGAAAAGACGTAGGAACTTTCTTCGATTTTCAATAAATAATTTGATAACACGCTAACTTCACGTCCATCGAAGCGCAAACGGAAATCGCGGCATATTTCTTGAAGTGAGCGAGAGTTAAGCACCGTCTTCGAAAGCTTGAGACACCATAACATTCACCATTCACTAACAATTTTTAGTGCAATGCAATTGAAGCTATTTCCTAAAGGAGTAGAAGGGTTTTAAGGAATATAATGGTAGTATATTTTTAGCAACCAAATTGTTTCTTCTATTTTTAACAAACGATAACTGTCTTGGCAGAGAAATTAGTATTTTATCCGTCGCAAATTTATACTTTAAGCTATATGGCTCTCACTCCGATATGAAAATGCACTATTCCAGATACCTAGGGTATTAAAAATCTTGGGGACTCTTTTAGTGGTATCAAGCTCTAGGTGACCTAGATACTAGGTGACCTGGATTATCTCCCACAAATGTTCTTACGGATATTCAGTACCACTTTTGCAGAGATTATCGCTAAGACCCAATTATTTGTTATCATCTAAGAGGTTCTTCGAAATGACACCAGGATTTGATAATATTATAGGTATCGTATGGACTTTTTCTATTCTCCGCTTCTCGATATTTATATGTTAAGAACTCCCACTTGACGTTTTTTTGTTCATTGTACTCAATATGGCCAAGGTATGGCCAAATTCACGTTGCATAGGGATGGATGAGCTGAAACTCATTTACATCTTAGACGTGCATATACCCAATGGCATACATGTGAGCCGTTCGTACATTGGAGGAGACACTATGTGGCTCACACATATGGCATCTGCACGTTATTGTTATATATTTGTCTAGTTTGTTTATTAACTCTGGCTTATTAGATCTGGCCCAATATAGCTACATATTGATCTATGAGCACAGAACGGTCTCAATATATCTTAAAGTTGTCATTTTTAAGAACACTATCTAGGCAAATTTATAATAAGCGAAATAGTTGGATTGGAGAAGTTCCAGTTAGTTGGCTAGTTGTTCTTGAAGATATATCCTTTCTATTGAGTCTTGCCGTTTTTATAATCAGTTACAACATACTCTAAAGTTTCGCTATCTAACTGAAAGTCTAGCAATCCCTAGTAAAAATAATGCTTCTAATCCTAAAATTTACTTTTTCTTCTTTTGGTGCCTATTCGTTTCGAATATTAGAGATCATTCTGGCTATAATTATTTTATTTACCGTTGCTTTATATATATATATATATATACATATATATATATATATATATATATATATATATATATATATATATATATATACATATATATATATATATATATATATATATATATATATATATATATATATATATATATATATATATATTAGTTGTTGATGTGGGAAACCATTTCCTCGGGTTTTTAACTGGTCTTCCTACTGATCGTCTTTCTATTGGGAAACCGTCTCTTGCTATTTCTTACTTCACTATTTGTTGTCATTCGGCTTATATTATCGTTCCATTCTACTCTTTTATTTCTTACCCAGTCCTTAATGTTCTTCACTTTGTGTCAAGTCTTGTTTCTGCCGCCGTCTAATGTCTGTTTTGTAAATTCTGCCTTTCATTTCTTTCCCGATATTTTTAATTTTTTCATATTGTTTCACTCAGGTAACCTGCAGCTTTGTTTGCTCTATTCACTTGATCTTCCACTTCTGTGTCAAGCTTTCTATAGTTAGATTATGTAATGCCTAGATATTTAAACTTCATGATTTGTTTTATTATTTGACTTTCCAGTTCCAATTTACATCTTAATAAATTTATGACAATACAATACTATGGATTCAATTCCATAGTATTGTATTGAGAAAACAGAACATCGTATGTGCCTTACTTTGATGTTTAAATTAAGGTTGTGACTTTTAAAGAGTTTGGACTAAATGCATTGATAGCCATAAATTTAGTTTTTGATATGTTTATTTATAGTCCAAATATTTTACCTTCTTATTTACTTTGGCATTAGCAATTGTCAGACAATTAGAAATTAGAGCACACGTTGTATAACAACGTGTCTCGTTTCAAAATACCATTGTTGCACTTTAACCCTTTACCGCATAAAGTTTGGCTTTAAATTCTCAGATAAGAATTTTAATTCTATTTTAAGGTAATAATAATAAAAAAATCTTACGAGGAAAACTTTATCGACAAAAAAAAATTTTAGTGCCAAATATGGAAAATTATACAACAATATAATTTTAAAGTGAAACTAGTTTGAAACTACAGTATACACTATGCAGTATAAAATTGCAAATAACAATTTCTTTCTTTATTAAGACACAACGGTATTGTGCATTTTGTGCACATTATATACGTTTTCTCTGTACAGCCTGGAAATTTGCATCTTGACCTAGTGCTCTCATCCCAATAGGAAAAATGATCAAACCCATCTTTACGGATGTCTTCTCGGGGTATTTCTTTAGTGGGTCCCTTTTTTTGTTAAAACTCGTACATACGCTGACGGCTACTACTTGACGGTCTTCCTACTTTGTTCTGTTAAGTTAGTTTTTTCGCTTTGCCTAGAGCATCGGCTATTGCTAGTTTGGTATCCAAAAGCATTTTTTTGCTATTCTGGCTAAATACCAACAGTTTACGGCTGTCATATCAATGAAATGAAAACCTATTCGTAAATAATATTTCTTCAACCTGATATGTATGTGATAAAATCCTAACATAAAATCAAGGAGATCTACACCTCCCATGTAGTTGTAGATAAGGACACTGTAAGGACAAGATATCATCTTATGTGTACTTTCTTGTTTAAAAAATATTCTTTTTTTTCCCTTTGGTTCACTTTCAGCATATGCTGACATTGTATTAACGATTTTATTATTAAACCAGGACCCCACATTGACCTTCACATTGTTTACTTGGCTATTTCGCCTACCATATGACCTTCGCCGCTCTTCTTTATTTCTTTCTCAGCTGGCATCACAATTCCAGGAACACAATTTAGTATCACTGTTCCCAAAAGGTAAAATGACCTCTTTGGTGAGATATATCATCAAAGGTATACTGGTTAACCAATTGTCAAAAAACAACTTGTAATCTTAATGTTTTGGTATTAAATCTGCTAATTTTACGGCTCAGTAGGCCGATTAGTAGAACAACAACTAACTCGGGGCACATTGAAAAACAGACAGAGTTATGTCTTCATGAAAATCAGAAGACGAAGAAGTAGTTTTATATATGATTCATGCCTTATCAAATAAATGATCCCTTGAAAATCTACCATGGGCTTGTAGTCGATAATATTTGTTATGCCGTGGACAATCTATGGTTGAATTTTTATTCCTAATTCAACTGATGGGATCGAATACTTTCTTGCGTCAAGTATAGATTCTTTAATGATATTGGTCTGTTTGTTTATCAGTTTTTCCCGTTTCAAAACAATAAATACTTTTTCTATGTTATTGGTAAGTATTGTAGCCTGAATGTAGCATTTATGAGGTTTGTGAGTATTACGATAACCTTTTTAGGTAGTTGTAGTATTTTTCCTGTTATTAAGTAAAATCCCATGAGTTTTTTGATGTTGTACTATTTTTTACTACTTCGTCACATAATTTATAATTGGAGTTTTTCCCTACTGGTTGTTGTTCTCTACGTGCTATTTGGAATAAATGTGTATTTTGTTAACTCTCTTTATTGAGTTTGTGTAGAGTTTTCAATGTCTGCTGGATTATTTTAACGTCTTGTTTTTGGTTTCGGTTTGTTCTTTAACTTTTAAGAGCTACAGTGGTATGGCAACCTATCTAATTAGGTGGATGGACCCCACCACAGGACAGGTCGACCATTATATCTGTGAGGAAAAATTTTAGGCAGATGCGCGTGATCAGCAGAGAGAAAATATTCGGATAAAATGAGATAGAAGATCGCTCTGTTTTGCACCGTAAATTGTAAGTTTCAATACACAGCTTACCGGTTTCTTAAACTTTCCGCGAATTCCAAGAAGTTAAATAAATGTTTCTGTTGAATTTTGAATTATAATGTATATTGAAGAGAAAATTACATGCATTTAAATTTATAAAGCTCCATCCCTCATATGAAAACTTGAGGGCACACATTTCCGACACCTTCTACAATAATTTTGATCATATCGGTCTTCTTGATATCGTTCACACTATGGAATTAATTTTGGTTTTTAAAAGCTTCTATTGTCACTTTTACGTATAAGATTTCTTTAATTACATATGCTTTTTTTATATTTGCCTCTTTACTAAAAGTAAGTGCAAAAATTTCCTGTCTTTATTTTTTTATTTATTTTTTTAATTTGGGTAGAAGTGTACGTATTTATGAGTGAGATATGTTCAGAATTATATTTAAATTAGTAAAAATCAGTAATTTTTGAAAAATTAACAAAAATATGTCACATTTTACTTTCACATTTATAAACCAATTAATAAAACATTGTAATATTGTAACTGATGTAATGCTGAACATATTTCGAACCCCTGTTAGCCAAACAACGTGAATTTTACCCCTATTATGCTGCGGGAAATAAATAACAAAGGAGGAAACGCTAAAGAATCTGGTCTCGACAAAGATCGTTCATTGTTCTCCCGATTTAAATCTATCTCGGTTACCTGCTTTGAAAGATATACTTCTCCAATGATGATATTAAACCATTAAAAAAAAGTTTTTATAAATGTAACAAAGAGTAAATGTTAATTTAATTCATTTCACTTTAGACTTATGTTTTTTTATAATAACGCTTTAAAAGAAAAGTAACTTTAATATTATATATATATATATATATATATATATATATATATATATATATATATATAATATATATATATATATTTAACGTGATTATTTCGACCAAAAAACAATTTATAAATAATATGTTGGAAATATCGGGTATGTGGTCTATATTAAATAAAAATCTTTGTTTTTTCTAAAGCTCAATATTTAGCGATTTATTTAATAGCTTCATCGGGAGTAACTGTAAAAAACAAACATTTCAAAACACTGACGTACACCTAGATTTACAATACTTACAGGAATTAAAAGATTATACACATAAATAAAATTGAATATTAAAATAACATTATTGCTGATGTAACTGTACATTTAATAAAATGCATGTTAAAATTTAAAATATCTTTGAGCACGTTCGTTAACAATAAATAAGATGGAACAAGTAAAAATTATTTCAAAATGCAAAAAATAACAATGTAAGAAAACATTAGAGGAATAGTATTTCTTTAATTAATCATTAAGGCTAGTTAGTATGATTAATCATTAAGATGAGTGTAGTTTTAAATTATGTTTAATATATTGCAATATATGTTGCTTAATTGCCCCGTGTCTGTTTTATAATTTAAAGTTTGTTTATTTTTGTTAATGTGGTACATCTCCAAAAATAACCTACTTTTGTAATTTTCAGTCTGTGCCAAAATACGAGCATTGTTGTAGTCTAACAGATGACCGGTGTTTTTGTAGTGCTCGACAACTGCACAAGAATTTTTTCCTAAGAGGCAATCACTTTTATGCTGTGTGATACGTTGTTTTAGCCACTGCAATGTATGGCCAATGTCGCTTTTTTCACGTCCTAGACGTCCTAGACGTCCTAGACACGGTATTTCATATACCACATTACTCCTATATAAGGTTGGTACTGGGTCTTTAATTTTACGGGTACTTTAATTTTAGAAAAAAGTTGTTTGCTATTTATGGTATTGTATTTAGCTATATTAATATTGGAAACATCTTTAAATATGGATACGACAGACTGAGTTAGACCGTTAATAAAGGGGAGTTTTTTGTATTTGATTGACTCATTGTTAGAGTCAAGGACAGGACCATCATAGAAATTACTGCTGTAAATAAGTTTTTTTAAAATATGTTTAGGATAGCCGTTGTTTCGAAAAATTTTGTATAATATGTCCAGATTTTTTGTAACAAATTATCATCCACAATGGACATTACCCTGTTTTTCATACCCAATACTGTATTATATTTTTGACGAGTGGTGTGGTTTGAAAAGTAATTCATATACCTACCCGATGCTGTTGGCTTTTGGTACCAATCCAATGTCAGAATATTGTCATTTGTTCTTATTACCTTTGTGTCTAAAAATGGTATACTAGGATCTGTCTCGGTTTCAATTGTGAACTGAAGATGTTCATTAAATGAATTAAAAATGTTTAATGTGGTATTGATGTGATAAGATGGAACTGCACATATAATGTCATCGACATATTTATATATAAATGGTAATTCGAAACGTAATTGTGTGATTACATTGTCTAAGAGATGATCAGTTACAATAGTAGCAAGGATGGGACTAATAGGGGAACCCATAGGTGTTCCAAAAATTTGGGAGTAAAATTTTTCATTGAAACTGAAATAAGTGTTTCAATTTGATTCTATAATGTCCGTGACCATATTTAATGGAATGTTTGTAAATAAAGAAACCACGTCCAAAGAAATCAAAACATAATCTTTTGGTAACCGCATTCCCCTAACAGCATTGACAAAGGTAAATGTGTCCTTAGAATTATAATTATTGTGATATTCAAAGGCATCATTTAATATATCAGCAAGAAATTTAGAAATGTTGTACGTAGTGGACTTTAAAGAACTTACAATAGGCCTGAGAGGAACATCCAATTTATGGATTTAAGGCAAACAATAAAGTTTAGGTGAACATGAGTCATATATTGTTAACTTTTTTGCAACTTGTTCAGTAAGTTGATGTTGGTGTTTTAATGTTTTTATTAAGTCATTATATTTTTTCTGTATCACTGTAGTAGGATCTTTGTCCAAACGAATATATGTCGATCTGTCGGTTAATACCGTTAATGTTTTATCGATATAATCCTGTTTGTTCATAGCTACCGTACATCCTCTTTTGTCAGATTGTAAAATATATATGTCTGAATGTAACTTCAAATATTTTTCAATATATTTAAACGTTTTGTTTAATGTTGTGGGGGGTTTAGATGTTGAATTGTGTAGATAATTAGTTACTAAATTTGTTACTTGTGCCCTAAGTAGATCCTTGGATTCAACTGTCACCTAATCGATGATATTTTCTACATCTGCTAAAAAAATATCTAACTTAAAATCTGGGGGTGTACACTCAACACTAAATTTCGGACCAAGAGAAAGAAAATCAGACACTTCTTTTGGAAAGTCAACGCTCAAGTTTTTAAACCATTTTTCATTGTTTAAAAATAAGTGGTTAGAAAATAAGTTAGGAATTATAAGTTCAAACTTTTTTATGTTAGTAAGCTTGACTTGGTTGAAAACATTGGAAAAACTATTCTTTAACCTTTGTTCATATTCAGTTAATATGTTGTTAGGAACAAATTGTTGTAAATTAATTACTATTTAAATGGGAATAAGCCACAATTAAAGGTTAAAATACGTTTATTGACGTTTCAATTTTCACTTTGGAAATCGTTCTCAAAATACAAACATTAGTAAATTAAACAAATTTTGTTTTTTGTTACTTAGTGAAAAATTCTTCTAATAATTTAATTTTATCTGACTCATCTATATTGACAATTCAGACATACATTATACATTTTAAAGTAGACGACTTTAAAATGATATTGCCAATACTGTTGAGTTGCGTTCCTGGGACGACTTTACTTATAAGATAGTTCATTCGATTACATGAAATCAACTTTAACTTGAGAATATCCGTCAGAAAAAATCATAACATGTAATTCGTCTTTAAAAAGACAAATACATGCCATGATGACAGTAAAAATCTCCTGTTAGTGATTTCATAATAATTTATGAGGGAAAAACCAGGAAAAAACCTCATAATACTATCCCGACATGGTAAGTATTTGATAGTGCATTTAGTTTACCTTCAATAAACACCAAATTCAGATTTTATATGTTTGTTATTTAAAAAACATAAATGATGTATTCTCTATATGTTACTGACTTACCAATTTTGGTATTTTCCTTTTAATAGCTTCCTCTTTCAATATGGGTAACCAGATCCTACTACATTCTGCCGAGGAATTCGCGACACAATTGGTCTCATTTAGCATAATTAGAGCCGCTTCTTTGATTTTTCTCTTTTTACCATCCGTTTCTTTTAGGACTATATTTGAATTATTCCATTGAACCCTATGTTCATTATCCCATGCGTGTTTACATATTTGAGATCTATCAAATATTAGAAACGGATGGTAAAAAGAGAAAAATCAAAGAAGCGGCTCTAATTATGCTAAATGAGACCAATTGTGTCGCGAATTCCTCAGCAGAATGTAGTAGGATCTGGTTACCCATATTGAAAGAGGAAGTTATTAAAAGGAAAATACCAGTATTGGTAAGTCAGTAACATATAGAGAATACATCATTTATGTTTTTTAAATAACAAACATATAAAATCAGAATTTGGTGTTTATTGAAGGTAAACTAAATTCACGATCAAATACTTACCATGTCGGGATAGTATTATGAGGTTTTTTTCCTGGTTTTTTTTTCCCTCATAATTTACTATGGAATCACTAACAGGAGATTTTTACTATCATCGTGGCATGTATTTGTCTTTTTAAAGACGAATTACATGTTATGATCTTTTCTGACGGATATTCTCAAGTTAAAGTTGATTTCATGTAATTAAATGAACTATCTTATAAGTAAAGTCGTCCCAGGAACGCAACTCAACAATATTGGCAATATCATTCTAAAGTCGTCTACTTTAAAATGTATAATGTATGTCTGAATTGTCAATATAGATGAGTCAGATAAAATTAAATTATTAGAAGAATTTTTTACTAAGTAACAAAAAACAAAATTTGTTTAATTTACTAATGTTTGTATTTTGAGAACGATTTCCGAAGTGGAAATTGAAACGTCAATAAACGTATTTTAACCTTTAATTGTGGCTTATTCTCATTTAAATAGTAATTAAGTTAAAATGCCACAAAAAATAGCTTCAGAACAAAATTGTTGTAACTCACACTTAATTTTATTAATATCACTTTTCGCATTTGAAACATTAATACAAGTTATTTTTATTTCTAAATTCAATGTTTTCTTATGGATCTCATTAATGAATTTATCTACTTTATTATTTAAAACATTGTCATTACCTGCGTATAATATATATATATATATATATATATATATATATATATATATATATATATATATATATATATATATATATATATATACACTCAAAAATGTTTTGCATAATGTAATATTTTCAAAATTATCCAACAAATCTGGTGAAATCTATTTTTTTTTAACAAAATACTTTATTATATATTTAAAATTGTATGTGTTGAAAAAAAATAATAAACAAAATTTAAAGGATTAACAATTTATTATTATTATTTATAATATGTATTATAAATATATTTTTTTTAATTTGTACATATACAGGAACTAATACTTAATATGCCGTATTTACACCTCTTGCATCAATGCAAGACTGAATGCGATGCCCCATGCTTCTTATAAGTGTATTAATGTAGTTCCGGTCCATGGTGCCCCATTCTTCAATCGCTGCTATTCTAAGGTCTTGTAATGGTCTTGTAGGACTAAATTTTTCTTTTGAACATATACCATCCGTGCTCAATGGGATTGAGGTTAGGTGAGCAAGGTGGCCATTGTAATCTGACGATATCTTCTGTCTCTAAAAAATCTGCCACATGTATCGTACGATGGGGAGGCGCATTGTCGTCCATAAAAATAAATTATGGACCAACAGCTCCTCGCCACAAGCGTACAACAAGCCTAAGAATGGTATCAATATAAATTTGTCCATTCGTGTTACCAACAATAGGAATTAAAGGAGTTTTATTATTTAGCATGATGCCGCCTTGGGTTCCTTTCTCGTCAATCGCCAATCCTCCAATCGCCCTTCCTGGGCAATTATCCGACAAAAGGCTAATTTTGGTTTCATCAGAAAATAACACGTAAATAGCATATTGTCATGCTATTGTAAATGTTCATTGGCCCATTCCAGTCGAGTCCTTTTCTGCTCTAACGTAAGCTTTGGTACAAACAATGGTCTTCTTGTAAATAAATTCGCCGAATGTAACCTGTTTTTAATAGTCTGATCGAAAAATTACAATATTATGAGCTTCCTGGAGCTCTCTTCTAATAGCTGGGGCAGTCATAGAGGGGTTTCTCCGGGCAGTTAACGTTAACAAGCGTTCTTGGACATTGGTAGTAATTCTGGGTCTTCCGCTTTTTGGACGATCGCTAACAGAATTCGTCTCTCGATATTTTTTTACAATCAGAGACACATCACTCTGATTAACTCCAACAGCAACATCGACTTGTGTGTGGCCTTCCTCAATCAAAGTAACGATTCTAGCTCTGTTGAACTCAGATATCACTTGTCTATTCATATTGTTCACTACAAAGTGAATAAAACGCAAACCAATTTTTACAAATATTGGTTTTCGAAAACTGATGAACGTAATATGAAAACTGAGAATCTTTGCGACGATTAAGAAACAAAAAACAAGCAATAAAATACATTATTTTAGTAGACAAAAAAAACTGAGTGCAACAAATTTCAAATGAGAAACGTTCAGTGGCGTTACAGATAATATGCAAAACATTTTTGTGTATATATATATGATAGCCTTATGTATAAAATCATTTAAATTCTTATGTATAAAAACATCATTGCTTATGTGCAAAATTCTGTTCTTAATCGCAACAACAGTGTTATGTTTTTGGCTTTTTTTGGTTAAGCAAGTTGAGCAAGAATAAAGTGTTTCTTTTTTAGACACTAAGGTAATAAGACCATCAGCGAATCATTTTGGATTGATATCAGAAACCAACTAACTCTGCAAGATTTATAAAGTAAATATATCGTAAGTCGTAAGTAAAATATTATGGTCGTTCT
Organism: Diabrotica undecimpunctata; assembly: GCF_040954645.1. Taxonomy (NCBI): domain Eukaryota; kingdom Metazoa; phylum Arthropoda; class Insecta; order Coleoptera; family Chrysomelidae; genus Diabrotica; species Diabrotica undecimpunctata. The sequence continues at coordinate 78,351,283 of NC_092812.1, read as the reverse complement.
ATGAATAGTGGGGGTTTAGAGTATATCTTGGATTGATCTCTCGGTAGTTTTATGGAAGGAACGTTCGAATTTAGGTTCTTTCGGAAAAAAAATATCATTCTGATCTGAATGATCTGTAGGATCTGATTGTTCATTATTATACCAGAAGAGTTTGATGTCTTTTATTTTGTTAAGATTTTAAATTTTGTTCAGAATACACAGCCGTCCCGGTATCGGTAGTACAATCTCAAAGTGATCTTTCATCGTTAGATGGCTGTGATGTTGTTCACTGTCAGTTTGATCTGTATCGAGATACGGTTTTATTCTGTTTGGATAAAGAGATCTCAATATTATTTATATTTACGTATAAATCCTCTTTTATAATAGATTTTGGTTATATTATAAGGATGAAATGGTATATTGAAATGTTGGAAACTGATGAGTAAATTACTTGATTTATCAGTTCTTGAATTTCAGTCACACCTCTGTCGATATCAATATGGGAGTCAAAGTTATATAACTAAGGAGCATCAAGTATTTTGAACAGATTCAAGTCTGCGTTTTTGCTTATTATTAAAGCTTTTGCTGGTGAGTTTTTGGACAAGGGGTTTCTTTCACTAGGATGGGAAGGTGATCTGACGTGATTGAAACTGGAATGATATATAGTCGAGCCCATCAAAAATGCTGTGTGTGAAAATTATTTAATCGAGGATGGATGGGCCAAGGTTTTTTATGAACGTCGGTTCACTGTATTCTATGTAGAGGTGGTCAATTGTGGCAAGGATGATGGCCTTCTTTAGTCTGGAGACATATTCTTATATATTGTATATTAGGGGTTGGAGAGGATATTTTTATAATAGGTGACTATAGTGAGTGTTGTGTTGTTATCCAAGTAGACGTCCACTGACAAGAAGTCTTCATTCGTAAGGTTACTGTAGGGAGATTTGATGTGGTTAGAGAATAAGAATTCGTATTTGAAAATAATGACATTATTATGAGATATCCGGAAGCGGGGGTGATGAATATTACATAGAGTATCCTACGAAAGAATGTTTGTGATAGATTCGACCGTTACTTGATGGAAAATCATTTAAACTAACAGTAAAACTTGAGAAATACACTCTGCCAAAACAGTTGTCCTTTTTAAAAAATAAAATAAATTTTGTGGATGTTTTGGAAACAAATGTTTTTAGTGTTAGATAAAGAAGGTTTGATTTGTTCAGATTGAAGTGTCGGCTAGGGTTTGTATGTTATATTGTGGAAAGATGTGTTTGAGAAATGGGCGTTTTCTCGCGCGTGTTATCTGCTAAACAAGGAGCATGGTAGCCCTATTGTTGTGTGCCACGAGAGTTCTCGAGTAGCCAGTTATTAGGGTGAGGAACGAGTTAGTCGTTCCAAACCAAACCAACCAAAACAAAACCAAAATTAATTGGCCAGCTTTGGAATAACGTTTATTAGTAAGAATACAGTTAATTCTATTAGAGTTTTTATGTGTGATATGGGTTTGTAGGGTAAAATGCGCCTTTCGATGGTGACGGGTTGGATCTAGTTGGTAACTGAACGGTAATATAAGCAAGGATGCGTGAGGAAGATTACTAATCTTTTAGACTCTGAATGGTAAAATGTTATGTATGGCCCATAATAACATGGCTAAAACATGGCCTCTCAAATAAAATCAATGAATCGCATAGAAGCGTTTCATATGTGGACATTACATAAAAAATTGCGTAACTCATGTGTTAATTATATGTCAAACGAGTAAGTGTTAAAAGAGCTGGAACCAAACATGAACTGTAACAAACTAAGACACAACGGAGAGTTTTCTATTTGGGACATATAATGAGAGGTGATAAGTATAGGACATGAATATCTTAAGACTCTGCATGGTAAAATGTTATATATGGCCCATAATAATATGGCTAAAACATGGTTTCATGAATTAAAATCAATGAATCGCGTAGAAGCGTTTTAACTATGGATATTACGTAAAATAATGCGTATGTCATGAGTTGCTCATGTGGCAAACGATAAAGTGTTAAAAAGAGCTGGAACCAAACATGAATTGTCACAAACTGTAAAATAACGAAAAGTTTTCTATTTGAGACATATAATGAGGGGTGATCAATATAAGACAATTATATTGATTTTAATATGTAGAACAAAAGAAAAAAAAAGCTCAGGGTAAAATCAACATTCGCGATGACCCTTGAAAAATAAGGAGTTTGTACCTTAACTTAAAGGATAAAAATAATCAAGTTTTAATATAAGCAGATTATTTACGTGAATGAAGATAAGAGATAAGTAAGACGTTTTCATATTGTCACCCTGTATATACAACGGCTTTAGTTGGTAGACTAAATAGCAAATACCAAAAAGACGAAGAAGAAAATACTGTGTAGTGATCTTTACTCGTCGATACACATTATTTTAAATGAATCGTACAATCAATAAAAGACTAAAGCCGCAGCTAAAAGACGGTAAGGATTTATATAAATATTTGTTTTAATAGTTCTTACAATTCTTTAGTAAAATGCTCTCATTCCAAAGTCAGCAGTTCTTTTGTATTCATATAAAAAGCAGCGAAGCTCCTGGCGAACAATGAAAGAGTCACGCTAACGATTTGACACAACAGGGTATTTTATTGTGGCCTGGGCAGTTGAAAAGCAAATTTCAAAATAAATATAAACGGTTCGAGTGTGCTGAATATTAGTTCGGTGGAGAGAACGAGACAGGCAGGAAGCAATTGCTAGGATCATTAATTTAAAAGCTACATATTGGGGTGTTTTTGCGGTGTAATGCTGACTGTTGTCTGGAGATGGCACTGAGATAGAACACGACACGACGAAAATGGATGGCAGAGAGCAGACTGGCTGACCGACTGGCGTGATCCAGTCGGATTATACGGCGGTGCTGCATCAAATAACACAATACGTTGAATTATTCCACATAAATATGAATTATGTGGTGAGGTTAAAGCGATGAATTGTGTATCTTAGAGTTTATTGAAGTCTCGCTCACCCGCTTTCAAAATTATCTATTATTATCATCAAACTTTTTAATTAATGTTAAAATTGTTTAGATTTTAAACACTAAATATTCGTGTTATTATAATGACATTTTTTATTGAATGTCTTTATTTTTTTAATCGAAAGTTGGGTCTAAAACGTTCAATCAATAAGCAAAGAAATATTTTATACTATTTAGTGTTGAACACATCACAACTGTGATCAAAATTGGTATACAATACTTCTTCTTCTTCTTGTAACCTGTGATTAACTATATGTTAGTGGTTGTCTGTACTCTTCACACTATTTGTTAGTGCCGTTTTCGTCTCTATGAAATATGGTGACCACGCCTTTGTTATTACACCATTCCCTTGGGTTTCATTGTCAAGAATGTTATTTTTTCCTGGGCGTAGGCGGCTCTTAATCGTTCCTTGCAAGATTAGTTTACGAATGTATTATTTGCTTTCCCTAATGATATGGCCAAATTAAAACATTTTTCTTTGTTTAACGATGTTCAGTAGTTCTGCAGTGTTGTTGATGGTTTTAGAAGGGTATCGAAGGCAGTCGAAAGTAAAATACTTTATACTCATGAAAACAAAAAACAATGAGCAATGATAACTGTATAATAAACTACATATGGATTCTAAATCTGTTTGAAGACATATGAATACATTGAAGAGAAAGTAGATCGTAAAAACGATGGATTTTTAATATCTACTTTCATTTATTCTTCCTATATTAGTGTTTAAAAGTGAAATCACAATTTTAGTGAAAAAGCATAAAAGTTTAAATATTCAGCTTAAAAAATTTGAAAAATTTCGCTTAATAGTTATTGTAAAATTTAAATTGTTTATTCTAAAATCTTTTATATACGTCATTATGAGTAAACTATTAGTTCTAAATGGATTCTGAAACCACCAAATTACAGAAAAAGGTTTATTTAATTTAATTTTTATTTAACGATTAAAAAATGTATGCTAAACATTGTAAATAAGTTTGAAAAAGTACTGCGATTTTAAGCTTGTAAACAATTAAAATTACTTAGAGGCATATACAAGTAGGAAATTTATTTTTATTATCCATGTTTTGAGTTTTTAGACGAATTAAAAAAAAATATGTCCTACGACCCTTAAAACCGAGTTAGCACTTTTATTCAAAAATTTACTGGGGCTTTGTTACCAACAATAAGCAGTAATTTAAAACGAACCATTTGGAAGATTACGAGCTCAAGTTAGGACAAAAAAAAATTTAAAACGGTTTCTCTAAAAATGAGCCTTCCACGGTGCGCCAAAAATAAAGGGTTTAAGAACGAAGCCATTTTACTATTTCAAAAACTGCATTCATAAATTAAAATTTATAAAAGTCGCAATATCTCCGGTTCTAATCAACGAAAATTAATTTTTTTTAATTTGGGGTACCTCATGGCACATGCCATAAAAATACATTTAGTTAATTTGTAAATTGTTTATTAAACCGAGTAAATTGTTTAAACAATTTAAAATGAATATTTACTTTGCAAAATTTTACTTTTATCTTATTATATTGGTAGAAAAGAATATAAAATGGTAATTAACTTAAATATTTATGTATTATAAATTATTTAATATATAATTATAAATAATATCTTTTAACAACAAATTTCACCAAAAATCATCTTCTTAATTTTGCTATTTTTATTTACCGTTATACAAAGTTACAACAATTAATTTGTTTAAAATATATGTGTCATGGTTTTTAGAAAGGATTTACATTTCTTGGAAAGATTTACATTTCAGTTACCTATTATTTAATAGCCTTTTCTAATAATAATAATAGTAAAAAGTAAAATTTTGCAAAATAAATATTTATTTTAATTTGTTTAAACAAATTACTCAGTTAAATAAACAATTGACAAATTAACTAACTCAATTTATAATCTACGCAACGACGTACCACAAACTATGAAAAAACATCAATTTTTGTTGATTATAACCAGAGATACTGCGCCTTTTATAAGTTTCAATTTCTGAATTCAGTTTTTGAAAGAGTAAAATCGAGAAACTTAAAAAGGCTGACTCGGGTTCTAACGGCGGTACAACATTGCATTTTTTTAGAATTCGTATAAAAATGTCAACATTATTATAAAAAAAATTGCGGCTGAGTTATTTTATATGTGTATAAACTTAAAATCTCAATATTTTTGTCAACCTATTTTACAATATTTAACATACATTTTTTTAATTATTAAATGATTTAATTTGATAAAATAAACCTTTCTCTTCAATTTGGTGATTTTAAAATGCATGTAGACATAATAGTTTCCGCATAATCTACGTTGTAGATAAAAGCTCTTTGGGATAAACAAGTTCAATTTGACAATAATTGTTAAGTGAAACTTCTTGAAATATTTATAGCTAAATACATTGTGATATTATTCCTATTATGCGATATTTAAGTCTTTTGGGTATTTGCGTATTGTGTGTGTGTGTGTGTGTGTGTGTGAGGGGGGGGACAAAGAGAGAGAAAAGATGGGCTTGGAAGCAGGGCCATGAGCCAAAATTTTTTATTTTCTATCTATCCCTATCACTTATATCTATCACTGTTACATTTCAATGACAATGTTTATTTCTTTTAAATAGTCAATTAGTAAGTTAATTTAAATATTATGTTTTCATGAGATTAAGCCACAATTATTGATTGTGATCGTAATGATAATCACGTTTTTAAATAAATAATGTTTAACGTTTTGATTTCCACTCTGGAAATCGTTCTCAAAAAATGTTTGTATGGAAATTCTGAAAAAATATATGACCAAAGTTTTTGTTATTATTTGTGCCATTTCAAAATTAACATATTAATCTAGATCTTGTAGACAAACAACACATAGTAGATGGAACAAAATTCGAGGGTGGTTTTGTATCCTTGGACTATCAAATTCTGACTGTTTTGTGTATTCTGTATTTGTGTGAAAAAATTGTATCCTAGTTATGGTTGAGTAATGTAAATTGAGCAAAAAATAGATTTGTTCTTCTGTGTGTATTGGGCCTTGCATAATTTTGTGTATCATGGTATTTTTTAGATCTCCTAATATTTCGCTATTGTTGGTATATTCTTGTTTTTTACTTCTTCTTTTAGTATTGGCAATAAAAGCCAGTCTTCCTTCCTCTCAAAATCCGCTTCTCAATTTCTTGGTTTTCTTCCCCTTTACTTTTTGAGGTTACTCCTAGATACTCAAACTCCACCACCTTTTTGAAGCAATACTCTTTACTCTCGTTGTTTGTGGATGTCTTAAGTTGTGTCCTTTATACGTGGTTTGCTCCATTTCCATATCCTTTTTTGCTCATTACTAATCAGTTGTCCATACTGTTTAGCATTTGTTTCAAAGAGTTTGAAAATGCTCTGCAGTTCCCCTTTAGTTTTTGCCATTAACAACACATCATCCGCAAAGGCCACGACCTAGCTTTTGTTATCATAAATCACACCTTTTGTTCGTATTTCACTCTCTCTTATCATTGTCTCTAGCAAAAAATTGAACAGCGGATCTCCCTGCTTTAGTTCCCTTCTTACTTCAAATTTTTCTGATAGGCTTTCTTCTATCCTTACTCTATTGTTGGGTTTTATTAAGGTCATTTTTAGTAGTCTAATAATCTTTTCCGGAATTTTAAGTATTCTTAAGGCATGTTACAGACGCCTTCTTATTATAGAATCGTAAGTTGGTTTCAAATCTAAAAAGAGGTGATTTAGCTTTAACTGTTGCTTGTACGTACTGCTCTCATTTTAAATACGAATCCTTGATCTATGGTGAATCTGCCCTTTTTGTGTAGTCACTAACCTGCTCGTTTAAATGCCTTTTCAGTCTATTCTTACGATTCTGACCATTGCTGCCTGCACTTTTATTGTTTTTTATGCTATGTATGATTTCCCTTATTTCTTCAACGGTGGGAATCTTCATTGTTGATAACAATATGTAATAAACTAAATGCAAAAGAATAAACGTTATCTTTTATATACAAGAGCGAAAATAAAAAACACTTACACAGTGGCGTATACAAACTTAAATGTGGCAACTACTCAACATCTTACATTGGTCAAACTGGTAGAACTTTTAACAAACGTATAGCAGAACATAAAATGGCTTTCAATAATAGAAAAACAGATTCTACCTACGTACTTCACCTTCTAGATCATAATCATTCTTTTAATGACGAATTTCAAATTCTTCACATCCAAAAAAGCCTTAAGCTATCTTTAGTAGAATCTATGGAAATTAACAAAATAAAAAATACAGACATAATTCTGAATGGCCTGCTTGAGACAAACCCCTTAATCAACCTATTCAGTTAAAGACTATAAAGTGTAAACACATACCAAAAATAGATCGCTTAAGCAAAGTACTCTGCCGAAACAGCTGTAGTTATAAGATATTATAATAAATTTTGTGGAAGTTTTGAAAACAAAGTTTTCAGTGTTTTATTGTTTTATAGAATAGAATTTCTTTAGCAGGGTGACCAACTTTTGAACGTCGTCTACTCCGTGGTGAATTAATCACTTTTCCAATTTTAAAGTATAGATATGGAAATTTGCAGCACTTGTTTGTTTCAAACGATGACAGTGATTACGTGGACATAGTTTAAAACTAAAGAATAAATTCGTTTCAAAGATAAGGCTTAAAATTTTCGTATCTTTAAGTATGGAACAATCTTCCAACGGAAATTATAAACACTCTAAAAATATATACTAAGTAATAATTATGAATGCCAGTAAAATAAACACACACAAACAATATTTTAATAAGATCGAAACAAGTCGAGGGAGGTAAGTCAATTATTATTGTGTTAATGTACCTCAAGTATTACTGACCCATGTGCCTATTAAACCACCTCTACAAGTTATTAAAAAGAATAAAAGCAAATAGACTGGAAACAAAATTAGCTTTTTACCAACCTAGGGAACAGGCAGGTTTTAGAAAAAACTTTGGTACCAACTACAATCTCCACTGCATAAAACCAAGCATTCGATACGATAGAAATTAACAGCGTAATGAGAGCATTGGAGGAAAGTTGCACAGATTATCGGTACTTCAAACGGATCGCGAATGCGCGATGTATACAATAATACAAACATGACCGTAGGACTACAGACAAACACAACCTATTTAGAAATCAACAGAGAAATCAGACCAGGAGACACGTTATCTCCCAAACTCTTTATGGCAGTTTTGGAACATGCTTTAAAAAAAATTTAGTCGGAAGCCAATGTCGACGGCGAAATGCTCTCGCACCTACGATTTGCGGATGACTTTTTTCTAATAACAGATGACTTAAAAGAGATTGGAACTATGCTTACTGAGTTATATGCCACCTGTAAAAAAGTTGGTTTGAACATAAATTTTGAAAAGATACATGACAAATCTGGTACCAAGCGAAAATCCAGAAGTCGACTGCAACAGTTCATAAATACTAAGGTCATCAAATCCAAATTGCCAGGGACAATCCAACCGCTAAACTGTAAAGAAGAATCACTTTAGCATGGACCACATATGCAGCTCTATCAGACATCTTTAAGAGCAACATGCCAATATATTTGAAAAAAATATACAAAAAAAAGACGTTCGACCAATATGTGCTTCCAGTTATGACTTACGAAGCCAAAACACTTTCACTAACCCAGGCTACATCAACCAAACTCAGAGTAGCCCAAAGATGAATGGAACGCTCGCTACTTGGACTCACTCTCAGAGACAGAGTTAAAAACCAAGAAATAAGAAAAGGACAGGCGTCGCAGATGTCACAGAGTATATAGCATGGCTGAAGTGAAACTGGGCGGGCCATGTGGCCAGAATGAATGACGGGCGGTGGACTCAAAAAATTACAGTTTGGAGACCACGAGCTGACAGAAAAAGCAGAGGTAGACCACCTACACAATGGACAGACGGTGTCAAAAAAATCGCCAGCAATTGGCTGCAAGAAGCTTAAGACCGACAGAACTAGAAGAAATTAGGGGAGGCATATGTCCAACTTTGGACGCAGAAGGTTGTATGATGATGATGATGCACCTCGAAAAGCAACACACTTTTGGATCCACATGGGCTTACTTCTGATTAGCTGATTAATATCTCCTGCGGTATGTTGTTTAACGCCCTTATTAACTCCCTCCGAAGTACTCCCAGAATTTGAGGAGGATTGTTTTTCTTCTTATTATTCTTCTTCTGAAGGTGCCTATCTTCCAGTGATGTTGGCGACAACATTGACCCATCTTATTCTATTCACAGCCACTCGGAATAGATCAGTTGAGCAGAGCAGGGACTCTTTTACCCTCAATTTGGCTTTGTATAATTAACTACAGAAGTGGATCTTTATTACTATGCATAATGTCGTAGAAGTAAGCCAATGTTCTGTTCTTCACGGTGTTTGTTTAAATTTGGTCAATGAACCTAGCCACAACAGTATATATATATATATATATATATATATATATATATATATATATATATATATATATATATATATATATATATATATATTTTTTTAGTGGATTTTCTTGGGCTTAGGTTCATAAAAAAATTTGATTTGATACTAAGGCATTTTTATATATTTTTTCGACGTTTCGGCAGGAAATCCATGCCTTTTTCAAGAAGTAATATTGACAAGCATGTAAAAATTTGTTACTAACAAGTAGACGTCACAATTAAAATAATATTAAAAACATAGGACATACCCACTAAGTCACTACATGTAAAATATATTTTACATGTAGTGACTTAGTGGGTATGTCCTATGTTTTTAATATTATTTTAATTGTGACGTCTACTTGTTAGTAACAAATTTTTACATGCTTGTCAATATTACTTCTTGAAAAAGGCATGGATTTCCTGCCGAAACGTCGAAAAAATATATAAAAATGCCTTAGTATCAAATCAAATTTTTTTTATGAACCTAAGCCCAAGAAAATCCACTAAAAAAATATATATTAAGGTTCAAGAACTAAACTCAAACTATATATATATATATATATATATATATATATATATATATATATATATATATATATATATATATATATATAATAGAGATAAAAAACCAACAGGATATGTTATGATGATGTGTATATAGTAATTTTAACATTCTTTTGAAAACCCTTGGTATATTTAGTCAAACGATCAATCAAACATATCCCAATATTTCACATAATGCTAATATTAACAATTTCACAAAGCAAGTATTTTTTAAATAAAATTGTTATTTGTTAAATGCATCCATTTTCCATTTTACAAAATTATTTGTTCTAGTAGCAAATGAAACATTATTGTTGTGAACGCTATAATCAGTGGATATTTTATGATATAAATTATAAAAGGATCCTATTAGATTGCATCAAAAGTATTGGATTTAAAAATAACTCGGTAATATGGTTAGAATAATAATTTAATAATGCTCTGGTAACTTTGGTGTTATACCATGTTTGTTTATTTTATAGTATGTGAATATTCAGAGCTTATGAATATTGGCCAAATTAAAATAATTCGTGGATTTTATCGGTAAATATACCTTTTAAAAATAAATATGGCATAGTATGGCACCTAAATGGTAGGTTGTTTGTGCTAGGCCTCTCTATAAGCAATTAATATAAGGATATTATTTATCGTGGGAGGCATCGTCATTAAGTTGTCGCAAAAATAATTAACAAGTAAGTTAGTTTTACTAATAAAAATGGATGTGTGATGTTCCAGCCAACCACACCAACTGAAGTGTATTTAGCGCAAGCCAATCAAGCGCGTTTTCAAGAGAATTATATTCAGAGGTCACAAAATGAATGGGGCTTATTTAATGCTTGGAACGCTGCAGATAATCACAAGATTAAACTAAACTAAGTAAAACTGTTGCAATTCTCAATAGGTAAATAGCAGAGTTGCACAAACAACTTACAGGGCTGGCAACAAAAGTCAGCTAAACAGAAGAAAGAGAAAAAAACCAGCAAAAAGGCAGAATACTGCATAGACAATGAATGAGCCAAAGGGACGAAATGGATTAAAGTGAAGAAAAAAATTACATAAAACGAAAAATGGATACTTTCCTTACACCATTAAAACCTGTCTCGAGAGAAATTACAGACAAGAAAATCAAGATGTTACCCCCAGTGATAGTAGAAGGATTAAAAAATATGACAGATACCTTACAGAAATATCTTTAGTTAAAGCAAATCAGGTTTACTACAAAAATTGTTAATAGTTATGTAATAAAAATTAATGTTCAAGAAGGAAGAAAGAATTGCTGTTCAATGAACAGTATAGAAATTTAACAAGAGCTTTAAACAAAGAAAATTATTAATACCACTCATATAAAAATAAGCAATAAGCAAGTTTAAAGTTATAGCGAAAAAATTACATTAAACTTGTTCTCAGCAAGATATTGTTGCTGACTTACAACGCAGAGGCTACAAAGCGGTAAATGCCGGCATATACCATAAACAAAAAAAAACAGTCATTAGCATATTTTTATACTAACTTTTAGGCAAAAGTAAGACTTTAATAAGTTTTAAAGGATTAAAGGCGTGTAGAAATTAAGAGTGGAGATACAGCCAGTTAAAAGCCAGTGAAAAAAATTATTTGGACATATTCTGCTAAAGAACCAAGATATATTAAATGCAGAAAATAGCATTTAACCAAAGACTGTAACAACTCAAAAAAATCATACTTAAAATGTGTCCATTGTGGTGATAGATATTTTGCAGAGGATGTGTTGTCGCGAAAGAAATGCAGAAAACGAAATACAGAAAAAGAAAAAAAAAACTGAAAATAAACACAATGTTCCTGATTGGGAACAAATACAGAGAACTATTGTAAATTAGAAATATAACGATGCAATAAAAACCAACATTTGGAAAACCAGAAAAAATCAGACTCGACTCCCAGCTCATACTAGATATATCAATTAAAAAATTAAATTAAAGAAATACTCGCCTGGAACATAGCGTCAAGAACGCAATTCCCAAAATTAGAAATAGCTTATGAAATCAGAATCGCAGAATTGAATGCCAATGGGTTGCTACAACATCAACAAGAAGACAACAACTGTAACAAGAGTTACAGACCATCCTTTACATGCATCGAGAAAATTGACGCATGTCTCATATCTGAGACACGTTTTACAATATAGTAATAAGAGAGTCTTCTATAGCTGGCGCCGTTTCTCACATCCTAATTTCCAGAATTTTCTGTCGAAGCAATCTTCAGTTTTTACATCTCTGGCGGTCATTGCATCTTCTACATCTTCTCTCTATGACCATCTTGGTCTACATAGTTTTTTTCTAGTGGGCGGAGTCAAATTTTCTATCTTTTTTGGCTATCTATTCTCAGGTATTCTCAGCAGGTGCCCATACCAGTTTAGTCATTTGGCTTCGATAGTGTCTATTATGTTCCATTTCTCTCTTAATGTCTACGTGTCTCACTACATCAAGTCTAGTAAGTCGGCAACATCGTCTTTAATAGTCCAGTTGTATGGCCTGAATTTTTAATGTTTTTTGTTTGTTTGTAATGTTTTCAAAACATTCTATTATTGTTTTATAAATTTTTCTTTTATTCTTTTGTTATGTTATTATTCCACAATAGTCCATGTAGCTGTCTAGTGGATGATATTGCTTGGCCAATCCCAGAATGTATTTCTTCGCTACTCCTTGCTTTTAATGTTACTTGGACTCCCAAGTATTGAAAGGAAATTGATTTTATAGTTTCCATTTCAATTTGTAGACTTTCTAATTTTTCTCCTGCAACCAAGTACTAGGTTTTTTGTATAATAATTGTAAGGCCCCATTTTGGTGTACTTCTCTTCCAGTTTTCTAAGCATATAGTCTATGTCACTCTCATCTTCATCTAGAATTTATTGGTAGTCAGCGGATTGTATCGTGTAGAATATCTCGTCTTCGATTGAAATGCAGCATTTTCTTCTCCACACTGAGAATTTTTCACTATTTACTAATTTGTCTGGTCTATAGAGAAATCAGGCTAGTTATCTTTTCTGAAGTTCCATCTAGGGCGTGAACACGGATAAGGCGGTGATGCCTATGGTGGGAGGGGGGAATAGGACATGGTCCCTACGTATATGGCTAGTTGTTTGTGGGAAATAAGGATATGTGCAGGCCAGATTAGAACAAGGATCTTGTAAATATTAGCTATTGTGATATCGCCGATCTTCGCAGTTAGCTTGTGGATATTGTTTTCGGTAGAAGTTGAAATTAAGGCTACATTTTCTATGTTTGTGAGTACATATATGATGCTAGACCATAGGCTTTATCGTAGGTAGCACCTAGTAAAGCATAGCTTGACTTTGTTTTCTTTATCCGTTTCTTGTATTGCGAGTAGATCAATAACGTTTTCTTTTAATAATAAGTTGCCATTCTGCTCTGTTTATGATTTCTATATTATTTTGTCAAACTCCGAGTCTAAGTTCGTTTGTTAGTTTGTTCTTAAAAGGTTTATTTGTTAACAGTTTTATCGGCAATAACTTTAAAAGCTGTGATTTTTCTCACCAGGAGATCTGTCGAAAGATTTTCTGGGCTAATTCATTTGGATTATCCAAGGTGTAAATGCACTATTCTAGTACGGAGGCGAACTAGCTTTTAAACATTCTAAAGAATAAGAAGAAACTGAGGTAAAAGACTAAGTTATCCAGGGACAAGTAAAGGAAAAACAAGAAGGATATGATGAAAGCCTTAAGAACTTTTTTTATACGCAATAAAGTTTTTTTTATACTTAACTAAGACATAACGGTAGAAAATAGTCTTCCAGTATGATTGGTCGTAGACTTTGGTCATTGTTCCAGGTTCATTTAGGAAACATTTTTATGGCTACAATGCATAAATTTATTATTTTTTTTTTATTAAAAAGAAACATTGCCGCATCCACCAACAGGTTATTAGCGGCGTTACTCAGTAAACAAAACTTTAAATCAGATACAAAATATTAATTGACCTTAGGTAATTTTTTACGTGACAGTTTTCTGCTAATAAATGTGGTAAAGTATTTGGTATATTGTTTATTGAACGTTCTCTATGGTATTTTGGACACTCAATTAACAAATGGACGACGGTAAGAGGCGTAGTACATAGGTCGCACAGGGGGCGTTCACTGGCCGAAAGTAAATACGAGTGTGTGATCTTAGTGTGTCCTATACGTAGGCGCGTTAGAACCGTTTGAATAAACCGTGTACTAGCACTAGTTTTCCACTGTCGTGTATCTGGTTGTAGCGATCTTAATTTGGGTTGCGATAGAAACCATTCGCGCTGCCACTGACCAATCACTTTTTGTTTAAAAAACGTTTTCAGATCTTTACATACACTCTCATACACTAATTTAGATTCCGCACTTGTTGTTGCATCACGAGCACTACTGACTGTTATGTGGTTCTCTTGGGCGATTTGTAGTTCAGTTTTTATTAGTTGCTCCAATGGCTGTTTAGGATACAGATGCTCTATTGCAAGAAGAGAGCTTAGCGAGTCGGTGACAAACAGAGGTTTTGAAATTCTTGAGAAGTTTGCATGTTTTAGGCCACGGTACAAAGCAAACAGTTCAGCGATGAAAACACTTGAGCTAGGCGGTAGTTTAAATTTGAAAGTAGACGTTGGAGTAACAAATGCAATACAACCAATGCCATCAGTAGATTTAGATGCATCGGTAAAGATGTTTGTGTAGTTAAGGTAGTCTCGTTCAAGAATTTCATTTAGTTTGTTTTTGATAAGTATGATGTTATTGCATTTTTTTGGAGAACTCTATTAGAAAGGTGTTGCAATTTGGGATGCTTATTAACCATGGAGTCGGATGTTGGATGTTACAGAGAAATATATCTGGTATTGTTGTGTCAAAATTATTTAGAATTGATCTTACTAGTGTGCAATAAGGTTTTTCAGAATAAGGTTTATTAAAGAGAAAGTCAAAATTATGTTTAGAAAAAGTATTTTCGAAGAGTGGATGATCCTTATTAGCAGCTACAGAAGAAGCGTGTGAAAGTGTTAAAAGTGCCCGCCTATACTGCAAAGACGATTCTCCAGTTTTGGAATATAAGCTTTCTATGGGTGAAGTGTGAAAAGCTCCGAGAACGATCCGAAGTGCAGCATTGTGGATTGTATCTAACGGTTTTAGGGTACTCTTGGTTGCAGTCTTTTGTTGCATGTTAGCGCCAAGTGTTGTATGTGCTTTTTCCAGGAAAGTTTTTGATCCAGCCACATACCAAGGAATTTCACGGAGTTTTGGAAGGAAATGATGCTGTTGTAAAGATAAAGGAGTGGTGTCATGGATGATTTTTTCGTAAACACCATACCAGTTGTCTTTGTAACGGAGAATTCGAAGCCTGTACTAGCTGTCCATTCCTCTAGTTGGGTTAAAAATGTCTGTACTATTCTGCACATAGATTCTTTTTGCGCTCCTTATATGTACACCACTAAATCGTCAGCATAGAGGCGAGCTTTGAGAGGTTTATGTAATTTGTTTAATATGTTGTTTATGGCAACTAGGAATAGGGTAGGACTAAGTACTAAGCCTTGTGGGGTACCGTTTTCTGCAGTATAAAAATCAGAATAAACGTTATTAACTCTTACTTGGAAAGAAAAGTCTTTTAACAAATTTTCGATATAGGCTAAGCAGTGCCCTCTAATATTGGATGCGTGCAATTTGATGTTGAATCTCCAACACGTATTGAAGGTTTTCTTTATATCGAAGAAAATAGCTATGCACATTTGATTCATTGCTAACGCTTCTTGGACATCGCTTTGTAAGTCTACGATATTGTCAATTGCTGACCGGTTACGTCTGAAGCCGTTTTGCTCTGGTAAGAAGAAATGAGATTTTTCCAGTGTCCACATAAGCCGGGCATTGACTATTTTCTCCATTAATTTAGCCATGGCACATGTTAGAGAGATGGGTCTGTATGATTCTGGATCAAGTCGAGGCTTTCTGGATTTTAAAAACGGCAAAATTGTGGCTTTTGTCCATATAGACGGATATTATCGTTGTTGCCAAATTTGATTGAAAATTTGCAGTAAATGTTGTTTTGCTAAGATTGATAAATGCTTTACGAATACAACAGGAATATTGTCGGGTCCTGGACTTGAGCTTTTCATGTCTTGTAAGAAGTTATTTAGTTCTATAATAGTAAGAGGTTCAGATAGGGGGTTTTCGTGGGATTATTCTAGAGACGAGATGGTGCGTTCTTTCTTTAGCTTGTAGTTCCTTAAATTAATGTCGTAGTTTTCGATAGACGAATGTTGTTTAAAGGTGAAAGCAAGAGTTTTAGCAATGTCTTGTAAAGAAGAGACTGTGGTGTTGTTTATTTTAAGAGTGTTAATTGATGAAGAATACTTTAAACCGGAAATTTTCTTTATCCTTTTCCAAACTTTGCTCATTGGAGTAGAACTGTTTATTTCTTAGACGTATTTTTACTATGAGGCTTCTTTTTTTGAATTTTTTATGATTAGTTGGGCTCTAGCTTTTACCCGTTTGAAATCTATTTTACTTTCTTGGGTTTTGTGCCATTTAAACCTATTTAAAGTTTTTTTACTTTGCCGTACTGCTTCTTTGCAATCTTTATGATAATTTTAAGACAAAGGTGTCTTTTGGTTCCGGTAGGGTGTTAGTATTGCAGATTTTTATGGGGTAATGGTCGCTGCCGTAGTTGAACGACAAAACTTCCCGGGATAAGCAAGGAATTAAAATTGGATCACAGAGACTTAGGTCAATTGCCGAGGATTCTCCTGATGCTGAGTTGAACCTCGTTGGGGTTGCATCATTAAGAAAATTTAAATTAACGTTATGTATGAGGTTTTCTGTTATTCTTTCCATCGTATTTGTGTTAGAAGATCCCCATATTATATTGTGTCTATTAAAGTCACCGACGACTATACGTGGTGTTTGAATTTGGTGTATGAGGTGCAGTATATCTGCATAATTTACCTGTGAGTTGGGAGGAATGTAGATATTACATAGATAAAATGACATTAAGGAATCAATTTTGATGACTATAGCTTCTAAATTGCTTACTACGGAAAATAAATTTGCGTCGAAAGATTTTTTTACTAATGTCATAACACCACCACTAGCACGGTTAACAAGCATCCTGTCTTTACGGAAGCATATGTATTGTTTAGAACTGTATTTCTGTTGGGGTTTTAAATTGGTCTCTTGTAGAGAGATTATGTCTGGACAATTTGCGGCAATGATAATCTGTAGCATAGCCAAGCAATGGAACAATCCATTGATATTCCATTGTATGATCGAGTTGAATGTAAAAAATAAACAAAAATTAAATAGAAAAATTAAAACTTAACGATAGCTGCTAATAAATGCTGGTTTGTGATGCATCGCTTTCTAATTCAGAGCCCACCTCTCCAAGATAAGCAAATATTTTTTTGTTTAAGTTAGTTAGTCTTGATTTTATTGACCTTTCTTTTAAATAGGGACGGATTTGTTTTAACATGTTAGAGAGACCTAGCAAATCAGAAGTGAAATCCTTGATCGAGATTATGGGATTAGATTATCCGGCAGTGTTGTCTAGTAGGAGGGCTAATTGTTCACTGTTCAGTAAAAATGGTGGTTCGTGATTATTGATGAAGTTTTGGCTGGTTCTATCATGGATGAAAAAGATAAATCCGAATGCATTTCTACAAGTTTAGTTTTCTTTGGCTTTTTTCGAGTTTGTGTGGATTTTGGTGTTACAAATGGGCTTTCTTGAGGTGCAGTGTCAGTTTATGGAGAGATGACTTTATTTATGGAGCGTTTTGAATACGTTTCTTTATTTCCTGTTTCTTCTGTATTTACAGTGGGTAATTCTGACTCGGTATGTTGTAAAAGGGTGCCTTGGTGTGATAATGGAGGTAGAGTTTGGTTAGACGGCGACATTGAAGGTTGGCTAGTTTCACTGACAAAGGAGCAGGATTGTGTAGGAGGCGTTTATGTTACAGTTTGTGCAGTCAAATTAGCTATAGTTGTAATATAAGAAGTTGTAGAACTTAGTGGAGTTTGTTGTATTTCAGATATACTTGTAGGTTCGGTGCAGCTTGTGTTTTCGAATGTTATTGTTATGGCGCTTGGGATGATTAAATTATGAGGGCTAACATATACTTGCCATCTAAAGCTTACAATATGGCTATAATCGGGAAGATTTGCACCGATTTTTAGAAATGTTATGGGAGATACAAGATTTAGACCGATTTTAAGTAATTCTTTTTCAAGAATATTATGTGGAATGGTCGGGCATACATTTGACATAACAATTGTTTCAGCAGGTGTTATAAGCCGTCTAGCTCTAAAAACTTCTCCTCGGTTAGTGATTTGACCATGGTTATCCAAAAACTCATCTAGGATATTTTTGTTGGCAAGGTACATGCAGATTCGGTTGTTGTAAAGGCGGGAGTCGAAAATGATATTTTTGGTTAAATAATATTACCAAGAGGAATTAGATAGTCTTGAAGCGGAGTATTTTCAATTGCACTAAACACTAGTGCTTGTTCTTTGGAAGGAAATTTAAATTTATTGGTTACTGCTGAGTAGCTTTTTGGTACATTTCTTTTATATTGAGATGGTTTGAAATCAAGTTGTTGTGCATTACTTATATCCATGCTTGCTTTGGTAGAATTATTTTAAAATAATAGGTGTTATCCGCAGGAGTGAGTGCGGTCCTGTCCCTTGATGGGAACCCAACCAGTTCTTATCAATTTAAACCTCGATTGAAAATTTCGTGGTTAATGTAATATTATGGGTTTATACAATAAAACGTTTGTTATTTGGAATAATTAAGTGAAAAATAATATATCGTTGGTCACTTACTGCCTTTTTTTATTGATATGCAACTTTTACAAAATAAATCAGACTTTTTACTTGCACTTTTTGTATAAATTACGATCATAACTAAAACACAGGTTAACTTGTGCTCAGTCAGGACCGGTCCCCACATAAATTTATTGTTTTGCTTAACAAAGTTTAGCAAAGAAAAATGTTTTAAATATGTCCATTTTTATTCGCTGTTTAAATAGCTATAAGTAAATATGCGTAAAACAGTTGGCCACTACAAAATAACGACCATAACGTTTCAGTAAATATTTCAGAACTGATCCCTTTCTGACTTAGAGCTTAATGCCTTTTCAAATATAATTCCAAACAACTAATATTAAAGAACAAATAATACTATAAACACCGAAACGACACAAGCGAATGAGTCCTTTAGTAATGAAGTTACGTCCCTAGTTCCGAAATTGAAATTCATAATTTGTGAAGTATATAGATTTGCGAGAGAGAACGAGTAAGTTTATAGTTTCATAATGTTTCATAACGATTCTCAGGGCTTTAATTATGCATGAGTACTAACTCCAAGTTCTATTGCAAATAGAATTGTTCCCGATTTTCGAGATTTAATGTGCTTTTGCTTTCTATATCAATGAATCAATTAAATTTCATGCTACAAGTGACAAATACAGGGTGCACATGTATGCATACTTTGCATTGTTAATAGGATTAAAATGAGCCATATAATATGCCACTAGGGTTGTAAATTTTGTTAGGTTAATTAGCTCGTTTTTACCTTTTAACTTCAAGATTAAATGAATAATAATGGATGACTTCGCAGCCATAAATGTTATTATTTAAACAGGGTAAAATAAACGTTGCTACAGATTTACCGAGTTTTTTAACAATTCATTCTAATAAAAAATATTACAGAGGAATCATTAATTAGCATATTAGCTTTAGTAATTAAAGAACACAAAATGAACAAATTAAATAAAAAGAATATTGGAAATAATGACAATATTCTTAACGAGACTGCAACACTACATAAAAAGACGAACAAAGACATCATCAACTTTCTATTGGATATATAAAAAATTCAATTATTAAGAGAAAGTAACAGAAAAAATATCGAAATTGATTTCTGGTTAAATCCCAAGGGTACTGCAGGCCCGTCCTGTTTTAATTTATTTTTAAAGCACCTTCTACTTCTTTCAAATTTATCTCTCCAAGTTCTTGGACTTCTGTTTCTGTTTTCCTGTAATTTTCCTGTTCTTTATTTGATGGCTTTTTGAATTTTTATATTTTTTTAAGCAATTTTTTTCTTTTAACTTCTATCTGAATTTCTTGCGTCCATTATTTGCTCTTTTTTTATTTTTCTTATGTTTAATCAAGCCACATACTTGTAGTGCAGAGTTATAGGTATAAGTTATATGTTTAAACATTTTCCATTTTTTGTTTAAAGTCAGTTCCTATCCTCAATGCTTTCTAAACAGGTCATTTGTTTATTGTTAATATTATTTTCTTAAATTGTCATGCATTATTTATATTATTATATAATAAATAATATTATTTTCTTAAATTGTCATTCATTATTTATTACTCATCATAATCACCATTATTTTGCCTTTTATCTCTTTTCGGGATTGGCGTCCCTAATTACATTTCTTGATAGTTTTTATTATGGGGTCATACCAAGATAGTACTAATCTCCTTTGCCGACATATCCCACCTAAAAGGCGCCCCAAGTCTTCTGTGACCTTCTTAACCTACTCCTCTTAGGGACTTGAAAATCAGCAACCTTGCTGATATGCTTTTTAGAAAACCAAACTGTTTTTTGAATATTTCGATTTATTGGCGTAGCCGTGTATCAATTACCCTCTCTCTCTCATATTTTTACGGTGTGACTAAGTAGTTTTATGGCCTTATAGTTTAGGCATTTACTCCAGTAACTGATCGTTTTGGCGCGTAATTTTCCTCATCACGACAGATTTACTTGAAAATTTGAATTTGAGTTCGTCTTAACCTCTATTTTACTTTTGGTTTTCAGCACAGACCAAAGTCAATAATTTTTGAGTTCTTTGCGATCTACCCTAAAAAGAAATAAACTGCGTATGTCACTGTATGAAGTTAGTTGACAAATATTTGCTTTCCATGAAAATATTGGGCCATTTGTTTTTTTGCAACCGAGTTTACTATAAAATATATGCTAGAAGGATCTTCTGAGATTTTTACCCAATATTATTTTATCAAACGTGCAGCCCAGACTTTGCAAGAACGTGTTAATGTTTTTAATATTTTTTCTTCTCTGAAATTCGTCGATTATGCAGACTTCACACACACACACACACACACACACACACACACATGTGATAAACCCTGCCACTAAAGGAACATGTGTATACCATTGTAAAGTGGGATCCACATGTCCGAAAATCAAACCAGTCACACTTCGCTATTGAAGTGGTACCTATCTGACCCCCAGGCTTTTCCTCCACCCCTCCTCAACGTGTGACTTACGTGAGGAGGCTTATGATCTGAGAGTTACTTTGGGTGCCCTGGGTAATAAGATACCCTCTGTTTGTATTGACTGTGGTTAAACCACCTAACTGTAGGGGTAGCACACATGTCGGCTTTTCTCCCTATTTACTTTACTGACTCTATAGAAGTTACTCTATTGAACTTGACATCGGGACTGGTGTCCCTAAAAAGAAAAAGTGTGTGTTTCGAACAGAGAGCCACCAGCCTGGGCTAATGACTCTAAAAAGAGTGCGTGCTCGTACACTCAGCCGCCGAATTGGCAAAATAAATTTTTTTCTCCTCGCCGGCTGAGTACCCGAGTAGTTTCGGAATTCGCGATAGGATCAGCATTCGATCTGCCTGAGGGGCCTATGCCTGAAGGCTGGTATAAAAGGCCTGACGGGCCTTTTATACTTTTTAATTGGGTTTATTTATGTTTTTATACGAAAGAGCAAAGGACTTTCAGTGTTCTAAAGAAGACATGGTTTTGTTTAGACAGTGAGCGATTTTTTTTGTTTTTTGTCTTAAAATACTACTACTAATCTAACTTAACTGTGGAGTGTGCATTCTCAAGTGTATACTGCTCTCACACACATTCCATGTATATGTTTTTTGGGTTTTGTTTTTTTTACTACATCTAAACAAATAGTGTGCGTGTGTTGGGGTGTGCATTCCCAGGTGTATATTGCCCTCACACACCCCGGTGTAGAACCATCCAAACTCATCCAATTAACCATCTCTTGGTTGGTTGCAGCAATTCTGCCTAATTCTGCACAATTTTTTTGTTGCTCAGTCTAAAATACGTTGGTTTGACTCCTCTGTGGCTATCTCATTTCTTTATTTTATTCTTCTTCCCTATATCCAATTAGTTGTTGTTTCGGCCGTCTGTGCACCGTTCTTGTGTTGATGTCGTAATCTGTCAAGTCTCTTAAAATCCTGTTGGGGTGGTTTCTGAGACCGTTTAAGATATAGGCTCTTTCGTCCATAGTCCTTAGAATTTTTTTCTGGCCAAAGTCTCTAAATACGTATCTTAGCGGTACGTATTTTGGTATATTTAATGTCTCTCTGATCATCGAGTTTTGGACTATTTTCTTCCTGTTACTGTTGCATGTGTGTCCCCATGCGGCACATGCATATGTTAGTGAGGGTAGTATTATGCTGTTAGCTACTCTTATTTTTGTTTTGAATCGAATTTTGCTCTTTCTGCCTATTAGTGAGGAGAGTTGACTTCTTAGGGCTTTTGCTTTGTAGACTGCTTGTTTTACATATTCTGTCAAAGTAAGCTTTCTGTCTAGTATCAATCCGAGGTATTTAGGCTCGTTTGTCCATTCTACAGGGGTGTTGGCTACGGTGATCTCCCTGTCCGGTCTACTTCTTCCGTATCTGTATATGACGGCTTGTATCTTTTCGGGGTTCAGGGCAATTTTCCACTTTATGCACCCTTTGGAATCTATTCAGAGCACTTTGCAGGTGGCTGGTAGATAGGTTAGGATCTCTACTGCTAGCTGCTATGGCTGTATCGTCCGCGTACAGACTAAACAGTGTTCTAGGGTCTGTTGGAGTGTCAGCTGTGAATATAGTATATAAGTACGGCGATAGCACCGCCCCTGAGGTACTCTAGCTTCCAGGGCTCCGAGCTCGAAAAGGGTTAGTCCAATCCGAACTCTGAACCTTCTGTTCGCCAGGTATGATGCAAGGAGACATGTCATCGCCTCACTATAGCCTAGGTTGCTCATTTTATAGAGCAGGCCTTGATGCCATACTCTATCAAAAGCTTTACTCACGTCGAGGAACGCCGTTGCTGTGTACAACTTTTCGTTAAAGCCTTTAGTGATGAATTCTGTCAGCCTTAGTACCTGCAGTTCGCAGAAGTGTTCGGTCCTAAATCCGAACTGAGCCTCTGAAATAGATCCCAAAACTTGAGATTCTTCATTGAGTCTGGTTGGGATGACTCTTTCTGCTAATAGCTAAGAGGTCGATAGTTTTGTGGAAAAGTGCCGTTTTTACCCGATTTCGCTATCATTATCACGTGAGCTTCCTTCCATCTGTCCGGGAAGTATCTAAATTTAAGCATGCTGTTTATGATGTTCGTGATGTATACGATTGCTTCCGCCGGCAGATTTTTTAGGGCTCTGTTTGTGATTATATCCGATCCTGAAGCTTTTTTTGGCATTTGACATCTTTATTAAGCCTTTGATCTCTTCAGGGGAGGTGTGTGTCAAACCTATTTTTCCCTTTTTTTTAGTCTTCTTGCTGCATGTTCGACTTCTTCCGTGAAGTCTAAGTCTTCGTAGGGATGGTAGTTGTTTCTACATGCTCTTTTAATTTCGTCTTTTAATACCTCCGCTTTGTCAGCTTCGGTATATACGATTCCATTTTCCCCGTGTAGTGGCGGGATAGGTTTTTTATCTTTTCTTTATATTTTTGATAGCTTCCAAAACGCGGATTTATTTGAATTTAGTTCCTGGATATAGGTGTCCCAGCTTTCGGTGATTTTGTAGTTGTTTTTTAACTTCTCTGTTTAGCTCGTTTGCAATCCTTTTGTCTTCTTGAGTTCTTGTGCGGTAGGCTCTTCTTCTTCTTCTATTTTTTCTCTAATCAGGTCTTTTAATTCGGTACTTATGTCTCAGAATCTTCCTTTTTTTGTGGTTATTTTCTTCTCTTTTAAGCTGGCATCGATGGCATTTATTATGATTTCTTTTAGTTTTGCTACGCTATCTTCTAGTTCTGTAATGTTGTTTATAGTGGGTATTGCACCAATGTTTTCGCTCACGATTCTTTTGAAGTTTGTCCAGCTGGTTTTATTCTTTTTGTGGGGCTGCAAGTAGTTTATATCTATTACCCCAGGGTCAGGACGATTAAATTGTGTTGAGTCGCCTTCGTTTAATGACTTTATTTCATATTGTTGACCCACGTTGTGAAGGATTGCAATATCGAGATGAGTGGGTGGAGACAACCAATTGTAACATGTAGGGTCCGTTGGGCCAACTACGTATGTGTTGCCTCTTGTTTCGAGATAGCCGGAAAGCAGTCTTCCGTTTCTGTTGGTCACACGATCGTACCAGTTCGGAGATCTTGCATTTAGGTCGCCTATAATGATTGTGGGTTCTTCTGAATCTAGGATGAGTCTTAGGTCTTCATCAAAGATTGGGTCATTTGGCCTTACATATACTGAGACGATTTTTAATGTCTAGTTTCCTGTAATTTAACCGGACTATCGTGGCTTCCATTATGACCAAGTCATCAGGTGATGGCATGGCTTGATGTTTAATTTCTTTTCTGATCATGATGGCCGTACCCCCTGAGTTTGCTCGATGATCTGTTCTATAGATATCATAACCTGGAAATTTAGTTTTTTTCCTCTCCACTAGTTTGGTTTCCTGTAGTGCTATGATATCGAGTTCCAGTCTGTTGGAAAATTCGTCCAGAAGATTGATTTTTTGATATAGTCCACCTGAGTTCCAAGACCCAATACGAAGATCCTCCGATTGGTGTGCTATCATATTTGTCCAATGCTACTAATTGCTGCTGTGTGTCAATGTGTGTAATCACCTGAGTCATTTTCTCCAGCATGGTGGAGAATTGGTTCATTTTTGCATTTAAATCAGAGTTAAAACTCGCGATTAATGCTGCTGCTTCGTTTGTGGCTGCGGAATTTTCGTTTGCAGGTTTTTTGGTGGCCTGCGCGTAGCTAACACCTTTGTTGGTGGTGTTGCTGTTGATTGTTCTGCCCTTTGGTTGTTGTTTAGGTGCAGTTTTATTTTTAGGTACCTTTGAGCAACCTCTGTAGTTCGCTGTATGTGCCTCTCCGCAGTTTGCACATTTAGGTTCAGTTTTCCAGTCCACATTCGCTACTGATGTGGCTTTCTCCACACTTGACGCATTTAGCGACGCAGTAACAGGCTTTGGAGCTGTGGTAGTAGCAGAATTTTTAAAAAATGTTTGTAGGCCATTTTCTCTGTTTAACTGTCAGTTTAAGTAGAGTACTAAAGTTCGCCATTTCAGTAAGGTTATAGATTAAACAACAGTTTGGATAAGCGGGGAGGGGCTCTTCTTATAATCAACTAAAAACAGAATCAAAGCCACCAGACGGGCTTATTAAATCAGTTTGGCTGGTATTTGTTCTAGTATTTGGGATTAATCTAACTGCGCCTGGTAATAATTTTCTACTTTTTAAATTAATATCTATCGAATGCAAGTTGGTTAAAAGATAGCTAAGTTTTGTGGGCCCATTTTTACTAATTTACAATATATATATATATATATATATATATATATATATATATATATATAGTAAACTCTTAAATATTGGGGAAATCTGCAAGAAATACTCTAATGTGTATCAATTGTTTCGCCGAACGTTTTCGCCAAAGAGAATTAATTTGGCTTCTTCAGGGCTGAAAGAGAATAAATTATAATTAGCTACCATATATTATCTATTAAAACATTATTGATCTTACCGTAACTTAGAATTGTAGAGTTAGAATATTAAAAAACTTTGCTAGTAACATAGTGGTGTTTTTTGTTACTATGTGCAAAAAAAGTTTTTTATAAGAATTGAAATGTATGGTAGCTTCGAACTTGACACGTAAAGGCTTACCCAAGGTTAATCGAAAAACCCAATGCAACTACATTTAAAAGGAGGTAATTCTTTGAAATGTCGGCAATAACTAAATTTTTGATTTATAGATAGTTAAAAGTGAGGTTCTGTTTAAGCCAGAACGCAAGCGCTGACAACTTCATTATAGTTGGTATGAATCTTTATGTCGTTAAGGTTCATTGGTAAAAAACGAATGAATTTAAATCCCAGTAAAGGGAAATATTATTTTGATTTTCTTTTTTATTTTTTGATTCGTTTTTTACCAATGAACCTTAACGACATAAAGATTCATACCAACTATAATGAAGTTGTCAGCGCTTGCGTTCTGGCTTAAACAGAACCTCACTTTTAACTATCTATAAATCAAAAATTTAGTTATTGCCGACATTTCAAAGAATTACCTCCTTTTAAATGTAGTTGCATTGGGTTTTTCGATTAACCTTGGGTAAGCCTTTACGTGTCAAGTTCGAAGCTACCATACATTTCAATTCTTATAAAAAACTTTTTTTGCACATAGTAACAAAAAACACCACTATGTTACTAGCAAAGTTTTTTAATATTCTAACTCTACAATTCTAAGTTACGGTAAGATCAATAATGTTTTAATAGATAATATATGGTAGCTAATTATAATTTATTCTCTTTCAGCCCTGAAGAAGCCAAATTAATTCTCTTTGGCGACAACGTTCGGCGAAACAATTGATACACATTAGAGTATTTCTTGCAGATTTCCCCAATATTTAAGAGTTTACTATTTAACTAATCTGCAAAGATTAAATTTCTTTTCTATATATATATATATATATATATATATATATATATATATACATATATATATATATATTATATATATTACAGGATCCAACTTTTAAGTACAATACATTTTGGAGACGGCTATCACCGTATTCCCGTTCTCCTCCGCCAATCCTCCCGGTCCAAGGCATGCTCCTCCTCCAAACCTCTCGATTCCATCGCTCTTCTAATTACTTGATTCCATAAGCGTCTAGGTTTACTTCTTTTTCTTCTTCCAGGGGAAAGTTTTGGGGGCCAACGTTCGTCATGTATTCTCAATAGGTGTCCAAACCATTTTAAACCTCTTCTTTTTATTTTGTCAATAACCGTTTCTGTAGCTTTTATGTTATTTCTTATAGATTCGTTGGTCTTCCTTTCCAGCCTTCATGTTCTAGCACTTCTCAAATAATCCATTTCAACTGCCAACAATCTTCTCTTCGGGTCTGCATTAATTGTCCATACTTTAGAGTCATAACAAAGAACTGATTGAACTATGGTTTGCCCTATTCTTTTTTTTGTTCCTTTTGGAAATGTTGCGATCCCACCATAAGGAGTTCAGACAAGTTCACGTTCTCTATTCATACGCCTTAAAACTTTTTCATTTCTAACGCGGACGAAATACTCACATCTCAAAGCTCTCTAAACGTCGTAACGAGCTGACTGTTAACGTCTAAGCTTCCACGCCGTGTAATAGTACACTGTATACATAAAACTTTATCATGCGGTATCGTAGGGACAAATCAAGATTACGGGTAGTGAGTAACTGTCGCATCTTTAAGAAGGTGTTTCTTGCCTGTTCTATTCTACATTTAACCTCTTGTTGTTGGTCTAAGGTTTCATGTATCCAACAGTCTAGATACTTAAACTTTTTCACTTGTTCAACTAGATTGTTGTTGACTAGTATGTTTCTTTTCGATTACCCTTTTTAAAGATGGACACTTGGTGAGCGGTTTTCCATTCAGATGCTACTTTAATTTGTTGGCAGCATTGATTCATTACAAAAGTTATTCGTTCTATTAGGAGTGGACTTCCTGCTTTAAGTAATTCTACAGCTATATTGCCAGGTCCTGGAGATCGCCCGTTTTTCATTTTAAATAACGCAGTACGGACCTCGTTGATAGTAATATTAATGTTACTATTTGTTTGTAATGTAATATAATGTATTCCAATCTAGACTCCTAGAGTAAATTTTTATACTGATTTTCCCACTTGTCTATAGGAATTAAGTTGCTTAAAGAGTTATGGGTGTTTTTTTTTAGATAAGTGATAGTTCATTATGCTTCCGTAGTCTGAGAACCACCAATTAAATTTTCAACTTGAAGACATTTTACAAAATAACTGTTATCAAACAGAGGCTGAACTTTTCGAGTACTCGCCAATGTAATAACTTACATTGTTAGATTCTGTATAGTAGGTTTCTTCCCTCGATGTTGGATTCATGCACGTGTGTTTTTCTGTTTCTCTCTAACTGATAATCTCCAGAAGAAAGTTAGTCCCGATATAAGCTTATTTTGTCATATTATAATTTTATTTTAGTTACCTTTTAGTCGTATTTTCTGAATACATTATTTAAAATTGTTAAGAAAGTTGAAAATATACGTATGTATCTGTTGATATATCTACTAGTGTGAAATTTAAAAGACATAAGTACATCCTGTATAATGTTAGTTTCTTAAAATTTAAGTCTATAACCACTAGTGTCTCTTTAAGTAAAAAAATGTTAATGGAAGTTAGAATAATTAAGAGGGATAGTCGTTAAAGTTGTGGAAGTAGCGCAAAGGAAGTGAGGAAGTAATATGACCACACGGCCGAACGGGCGCGGTCCGTAGCCACACTCAAAGAGGCTTTGGGCTACCAATAATGCGGTAGCTCCGAAATTTTTTCATTGTAGTAGCAAGCGAAGCACTCAAATTTATACCACATCTAATAAATTAACTAGAAAGCCGGAGCAACTTCTCTAAGGTGATGTTATCAAAGAAACCACACTCTTAGATGTTTTAATTATAGGGTCTTTGTTACTTTGAAAATTGAAATATAGCTTTTATTTCAAATTAATTTAATAGATACTTGCACTTAGTTAGAAAGGTTGGGAAGTTTCTTGTTCTGGAAAGATTTGGTTTATTTTTAAGGACTTTCAGATCTTATCCGACTTTCAAACTTTGCTCTTTTCGTAACAATTCTTATCGACATTACGGGGAAAACGGTGTAAAAATATTTGTTTTCGTTAAAAACTGCTATTAACATAAAAACTGGTTTAAGCATTTTATTTCTATTGGTTATTTATTATAATTTACAAAAAGGTTTCTGCATACTTATTTTTAGTTGAAACAAAACCATATTTACAGAATAACATCTTATCACCCCATAACTACCGGACTTCACATGAATATGGTGACAATATTTACAAATTTATATAATTTATGCTACGAGATATGAGCAAATGTTTTGTGAGTTTATTTAAATTTTAAACACTCTCCAAGTTTGTTGCCTTTTCGAATAGTTACACGATTAATACATAAATGATACTTTATAAAGCAGCGCAGTTAATAATAGTGCATTTATTGGTGAAAGTAACTTTTTTATTAACTTCCCGATGTATTAAGAATCTGTAATATAAGTAAAACAGGAAAATTTCCTATGTATTTTTGGCACTGGAATATTATCACATATGTATTTGGGTTTAGTTGGGTTTTTGCTTATAAATCCTATCTGCTACTAGTTTAAAGTTAATAGGTCGTTTGAGGTATTTCGCTTAAGTCTTCGTCCGACTGGTTATATCGTTAGGATTTTAGTAAGATTATTTGAATAGTTGGCTCTGTCTATATTGTTGGCTGAATTTGGTAACATTTTTCATAACAGCTGTCACTTTGATGTCTTGTGCAATCGTGTTGTTTGTAACGTACCATGGAGCAATCGTTATCATTCGCAAGATTTTGAATTGGAATCTGAATATTGGAATTGGAATAAGAAAAAAATATGCGTGCTCAACTAAGAGCGAAAAATGTGTCAAGACCAACAAATTACACACTTTATAAAACAATAATACGCCCAGTGCTCACCTACGGATCGAAAACAGGGGCAAGGATGATCTGAGATGAAGTGTTAGTACGAGTCTTTGAAAGAAAAGTAATGAGGACCATATATGGCGAAGTTAATGAACATGATCTGTGGAGAAGTCGATATAATTTCGAACTCTATAGACTTTTTGGAGATACAAATATCATAAAAACCATTAAAATAAACCACCTAAGATAGGTGCGCCACGTGATTATTCTAAAATAACCTAGCTAAATAGGCCGGTCAGAAGAAGAAGAAGAAGGGGGCAACCTAACTTCAGGTATCTGGATGATGTGCAGGACAATTTAAAGGAGATTGGAATAAGGAGATGGAGAAGAAAGACACTCGACAGGGATGGATGGAAAAATGTTTTGAGGTAGGCCAGGGCTTACGAAAGGCTTTAGCACCAAATGATGATGATGATGAAATATGTGTTTTCTTCATGTAAGCCTGTGATCTAAATACATTCCCAGAAAGACACAAAGTATTTTGTGTCTTTCTTCTATGACAGAGGACGACTTTTATGATACTGGAGCACAGTGTCCCTTACGATTTGTACATGTTCCTGTGCAAATTTTGTCTTGTCGCTTACAAACTGTAAAAGTAAAGATTGCTACAGTTACTGCTGTGTCATCTTAATTTTCAATACTTTTAAACTTGAATAGTTTAAAAGTATTGAAAATTTTTACTACTCTTTGAATAGTTGAACGGTTAATACCTAATAGATACATTATACAGTAATCATAGTGCATTGTTTAATGTAAGTGACTTAACGTACCATTTAGTATAGTTATTCTGATTTAAAAAATGTGCTATAAAAGTTTATATCAACAAGATAAAGCCATTAAAGTTAATAGGGTCATATTGTCTTATTTTAAAGTAAAATTACATTATAAAAGAAACTTAACGTAGAAGATATTTAATGTAAGGTGTCTAGTGACACTTCTGATTGTACCGTATCAACAAATACGCTATTAGTTTACCGTCATTAAAGAGCACAGAATTACATTTTTCCCAGCTAAAATCAAGAAATAAAATCAGTTGATACTAATTGTCGTACGGTCGGAACATCCACAGAGGTATTTTCTGCGTCTGGATGTGATTCGACTGCCGCTCTTGAGGCGGGGCGAAGGTTCTTCGCCTCCATCCTCAACCTTGTGGCTATCTGAGTGTACTAGTACCACACTCCACGAAAAGCTCACCGGTGACTCTGTAGTCAAAAAAGCCCACCAGCAATTTAGAATACCTTATCCGTTCAAAGGGTTCTTACTTGACATTAAATTTTCTCTTACATATATTAATTATGGGTATTCTGATCACGGTGTACGCCTTGAATCTCACAAAAATTCCGGCTCATCACGTTTCGACCTGTGGTCGAGCACACACTACACGAGGTGTATAGGAACACCGTTGGAGTGGTAACTAACCTTCGCACATTACCTCCTGCGGAAAATGACTTATGTGATGTAAAGACGTTGATTGTTTTCGTCGAGAAAGTTTCTAACGGCGAAGCGCGACTTCAGCTCGGCCACCGAGTGAGGAGTAATTCCAAGTCCACCTGGGACTTTTATTTACTTTTAATCATCGGTGGTCCAGTGGAGCACTGCCAGTTCGGCACAAGCCGAGATAGATATGACCCACTGTCTTTCTATCCAAGAATCGATGCCTACCCGGACAAGGAATGTTCACTTCGTGTTTAAAATTCAGCAGCGATCTTTTGTCGGAAGGTCAATAACAAAGCAATTAATAAAACCGTTTGTTATTGGCCGGTCAGAGTGACCATCTGCGTCCTGAACTGTGACTTCTGGCGACACTATAAAATTATAACCACATGTAATATCCCTAAGAACACTAATACACTAATATAAAAACATACTGTTCCCGTCAAGAATCTCTAATGGTCCAATTTTCACTCTTTCCAATAAACAGGTTGTAGAAAATTTTCTAAACTAGTAAGAAAAAATTAAGATGGGGGAAAATATTATTTAAGTTAGAAAAATACTTTCTTATACCAAAAGATATCTTACGTCTAATGTTCTCAAACTATCTGCCATAATATCATTGAAAAATTATTACTAATAAATTAATATCACCGATATCTTTTATAAGAGCTGTTATTACCAACTATAATATAACCATGTAGACAGGTGTATTATATACCTGATGACAAACTGGTAATTTTCGAGCCAATGGTCTTGGATTTTGAAACAACATCCTATACATTTTTCTTTTTCCCTGTTCCTCCATGTAG
The DNA here is from genome assembly GCF_040954645.1 of Diabrotica undecimpunctata. Taxonomy (NCBI): domain Eukaryota; kingdom Metazoa; phylum Arthropoda; class Insecta; order Coleoptera; family Chrysomelidae; genus Diabrotica; species Diabrotica undecimpunctata. The sequence goes on along the minus strand of NC_092812.1, from coordinate 78,319,334 downwards.
AAGCCTACTACACATGGAGTTTAAAAAAATGGATTATTGTAATCTTGCACTATGTAAAAGAAATTTACATAAGGGCTTTCGAAGTGAAGCTGATCAATATTTGCACAGACAGTCAATATAGCCATGGAGGCTCTTTTCAGACCTTAGGTGAACTCTAGACTAGTGTGGGAATGCTGAGAGAAACTCGACAGATTGGTATCACACTGGTATTGGTTATTGAGCGGAGAGATGCTAATAAGGCTAAATTGCAGAAAATAAGGAAGAGTCAGCTGAGAGTCATAACAGGTTTCTTCTTACTGGACATGCGATAGTCAAGGGACACTTATATACACTGGGACAGGCTCTCTATCGGATTACATAAAACAGTCAACCATATCTTGCATACTTTCAGAGACTATCAAGTGACTTCAAAAAAATATGGTTACTATCTTCTAGACCTGTATAAGCTAGTACAGGGTTTCAGAAATCAGGAACAGGTATTATAAATGAAAGGAAGATGTACAATGAGCCAATTAGTTGCAGTTCTACCAGTTTATAAAAGACAACTTCTGAAAGTTAAAATTATGTAGTCATTTGAAGACTGTCGAAACTTAAATTTTTAAGTGTATATTACCTTCATCCTAAAAGAACAGCTGAAAACTTGAGTAGCTATTTAAAACCAAACGCTACCAATATCAATTTTTTTATGTAAGAAAATACAGGCTAATGACTATCAAGCAAGTCTTAGGGTTGTATTGAGTACATTGATCATGAAGCAGAAACAAAAATTAAACGAAAACCAAATACATGGCAGTTTAAAGAACACCTGAAAATGAAATCATTATCAAAGTCAACAACTGCTCTTTTAAACGTATGAAAACCGTCAGGTGCTTGGATACAGAACTCAATCAAGAGAATTTAATAAGTAACGAAATAGGTACACGTATCGCTAATGTACCTTATACTATGTCAATAAAATTTAAATATTAGAATCAAAAGGCAAAATAATCACTTAAACACACCTAAGTAGAATGTTATTATAACGTAGTACAGATGTACCTAGTTAGAAACTACCTGGTTTATGACAAGAAATAAAGAAAAACCCAAGATATTTGAGGGAAGGTGAATACAGTCCGGTACAAGACCACGACAGTTCATGGAGAATAAGAATAAAAACGAAATAACTGAATTTAATAAAGCATAATTTGCAAAAAGTAAAGAGCCTAGCACGACTAGAATATATCTAGAGATTAGAAAACACAAAAGCAACTGGGAAAATGGTTCAATGGAAACTAACAAACATGTAAAAAAAAAGAAATAGAAAGAGTAGCACATTGTTTTTTAAAAGTTTAAAAAGCGACAACTTCAAATCTGTTTATTAGTTTTAAAAATTAAGAGATTACTATAAAAACAAAGGTAAGAGCATTGCACGTGGGTCGACAAATCGCCTCACTTGGTATTTGGTGTCGGCGTTTTGTGATATAATTATTAATCGTAAAATTTCTTAAATTAATGACTGGTAATTTTATGTAAATTACCATTTTCTGTTGTTTATGCAGTTTTGAATTTATAGTAAATACCAAATAATTTTTTAAAAAAATTCTTAAAAAGATACTTACCTGTTCAAGCTATTATCTTATTTAAATAGAGGTACCTGGCTATGAACGGTTGCATAATTTATCTAAAATAATTTGGTATTTACAATAGGTTCAGTTACTATTCATACAAAGGATCATTAGTGAAAATAATACTAAACTTCTAATTTCCTGCCTATTGCACCTATACATTTTCGATGACAAACGGTGGATTTATTTTTAATTATATCTGAAATAATAATTTGGAATTACACACTGACCCTATCATAAATGTAGTTGCAACTAAGCGTATATAAATTATAATATTTTATTATCGGAGGTTTATTTGTGACCGTGAACGGAGTTAAAAGAGTTGTGGGAATTCAAAAAGTATTAAAAGTGCATTTTGACAATGACTACATATTTTTCTTTAAGATCAAAAAAAAAATGTTTCAGTTGGCAGAAGCTGCCTATAATTCTAGTAAGTAAAACGAACTATTACTAAGTGTGACTGAGAAGTTTGTAATTTAAATAATATCACTGTTAGGAGAATATGAAAATTATGTGGATGACTACTTAGATGCGGAACCCATTGAGGATAGCTCAGAAAGGGTATACTCCGGAACGCGACCACGGAAGAAGGGTAGTTTTAAATTCGGTTTCAATTCTGGGCCCTGGTCACGAAATTACCACGAATAACTTCTTTACTTCTTTGGAAGTAGTAGTAGATCTGATTGGCAAGAAACTAACACTATGCGGAATGCTACAACAACAACAAAACAAAAGAAAGTATCAACCAGATACTAAAACAACGTAGAAGAACCAGTGGAAGAATCAAATTCACGATGAGCAAAAACAAAAGGAAGGTGCCATATTTGCACAAGGAAAAAATATTACGTATCAAAGCAAATGTTTTAAATGTGTTTCCATTACAAAGCAAGAAAGTCTTAATATGTAATAAATGTGAAAGTTGATTTTTTAATATGAAAATTTTTGAATAATATTATATTTTTAATATTTGAATTATTTCTAGCATTAGTAATTGGTAAAAATTTCTAAAATGATATCTGAAAATATTACCGCTTTTATATAATTTTAACAATAATTTTGTATAAATATACAAAAAAAAAACACTAGAGAAATAATTTGCACCACACCGTAGGTGTTTTAAAATTGAAATGGTAATAGAAAGGTTAACTGCGTTTTGTGTTTCTCCATATAATTTTAAATGGCTAAAATTATGAATTACTGTTAAATTTAAACGACCTGTATATATTTATATCAACCAATTTACTTTAAACTGGATTATATAAAGAATAAACTAAAATATTGTTATTTCTGTAAATAAAATATAACGCCAGTTTAAATAAAATGCTATTTGCTATTTTCACGACATCACAAACTATATCACGCCCGATCCATCTATGGCCCGACGTAAAATAAATCAGCGATTTCCCTTTTTTGTCTACGTATAACTGACGACTACGCAAGAATTAATGATTTCCAAATGCAATATGGGAAAATTTTATGGTCTCCGCAGCACAGAGATATTCCTGGTTACTTTTTGTTTATGTTTTTCCGCTTTGTACACTGATTCCGACTTGATAACCTTTTTATTGCTGTTATGAGATTTTCGGGTGGTAAAAAACTTGCGAGAAATATTTTCACTTCTTTTAGTAAATAATAAAAAATTTACGAGTTTTCAGCCCATTAAACATATTTATTAGAGATATTTTAATCGTCCAAATTGAAACGACCCTTTTTATATTTATTGCTTTACTTTCTTTTAATATATGTTTCAGTTGCTTTTAGAAAACCCAAGAAAAGGTTTTTCTAAATTAACTAATAATACAGTTCGAATGGATATTGAGTCCAATTCGAGTTACATGTATATAGGTAAATAGCAAAACGTGCACAACATTATTGAGAAGTTAAAGTTAAAAGATCCAACAACTAGATTATCTAGTAAAAATGTGATGTAATGCTACGGTTGGAACTCTATTATGCATGTTCCTAGTCAGCAGCCTTATCACTTAAGAGACACGGAAAATCGAGGCATCGATGTGTAGCACCTCGCTAAAAACCCAATAGTTTCTGATATAAGCAATTTCCATTTTTTTTTTGTCCAAGCAAACAGATACAAAGCCGCATAGAGATAAATTAAAGCAAATATATGAAGAGATAGGAAGAATGGACGGTACAGTGCTAAATGTACAGAAATAAAAGAACTACAAAGCAACCGTTTAAAAAAATTAAAGAACCAAGAAGCATACCATTATTAGACTACAAGCCCATGGGACATTTTTAATTGGTCATTTGACCCAGCATAAGTTACATATAAATGAATATTACAATATGTAATACTAACTTTAAAAACTATGCCGTAAATTTTCTAGGTACAGATGGCTACCTTGCCACTCAAGGAGGAAGGGTATTGTGGTCATATATATGGTCATAATGTACACATATATACATATATATATATATATATATATATATATATATATATATATATATATATATATATATATATATATATATATATATATATTATTTTGGTAATAAACGCCGTACAACATTTTTGTACGGTCTTTATTACTCAGGTAGGTAATACAAAAATAATAACCTGCGACCTAATGCTACAAAAATATTAGTACCAGTAGCAGGGACAATCTTTAATTTTCGGAAAATTTCGACCCCATTTCGTTAATATGATACAGTACGGCATTTATACACATACTTTTGGATCGTTATTTACGTTACTTTTTTTGCACTGCCATATAAATATATCGGATGGTACAGGGGTGAGAAGTCTAAGGCGCACCCCTCTATTTTTAAATTTTACAAATTAGGTCATTTGAGCCAACATGAAACTTACCGATTTATATTTAGTTGCATACAACAATAACATTTTTGGACATGCTGTACATTTTTCATGCATGGACATGCATTTGGAAAGATGAAGGATATTTTTAGGTCTAAGATTTCAATGTGTCTAAAAAGAAAAGTATTTTATTAGTGTATTTTGTCAGTGATGACCTACGGCGCATATACCCTTATACTCACAAGAACAACAGTGAGTAAACTACAAGTTGAGAAAAGGGCAATGGAGAGAATAATGTTAGGGATTTCTCTACATGATAGAATACCCAATGCTACTATACGCAAAAGATCAGGAGTAGCAGACGTTATTGAAAGGATAACAACACTAAAGTGGAACTGGGCAGGTCATGTGGCAAGATCAGTTGATGACCTGTGGATAAAAAGAATTTTGGAATGAAGACCCCGAATACAAGCTAACAGAAATAGAGGTCGATCCCCGACGAGATGGACAGATGACATAAAAAGAGTGACTACAAATTGGATTCAGATGGCGCAAAATCGGACTAATAGAAAAGCATGCGAGAGGCATATGTTCAGCAGTGGACGTTAGAGGCTAGTTGATGATGATGTACATTTTCACCGTATATGTGATTATAAGAGGAAAATTAATTTCCCCCTGATAAGTGGGATATTACAATCAATAATTTCTGTACGACATTGATATATTTTGTTAATATTGACATCAATTATGAATAAAAACAAAATGCCGTACAAAAAAATTGTTGTAAATGGTTTTAAAAGTATTTGTTGTGAAAAAGGTTGTGAGGCCACTACCGAAGAAAAAAATAATTTAGTTATGTTACATTATATAAGTAAAAATGACTCATACAATTAACATCAGAGTGAAGCTGGTCTATAAAATCTTAATATCTAATTTAAATTTAAAACACGTACATATTTCTATTCTATTGGCGTTTATCTACTCGTCATGATTGACCGACTATTGATTAAGTCTACTACTCAAATAATTGTTTGTTTGTTTTGTCATATGCCCATTTGTTTATATACACGATGTATTTTAGTCTTAGTTGCTCGAGGGATTGAAGATGTTGTAAAAGTTGCATACAGTTACATAAAAAGTTGCTATATAAATTCATTTAATGTTTAAATATTTACTTATATTATATGACTATTAATACTAACTTCAATCTGATCTTAAAATATACTTATTAAGTCTGTTTATAGTATTCGTACTTAACCACTAACGTCGAACAGCTTACTCGCGAGCGCATTGGGAAGCATACTTAGTCTCTCTTTGTATTGTCTGCTGAAGTTGGAGATTTCTCCTTTAATAGTAGGAACTTTAGGTCTTTTAAAACCTCTTGAGGAATTTACATGTTAGAAATTATGGCTATACCCCACAACTGTATCCCATAATTCCACACGGGATTTATTATAGATTTGTATCTAAGTATTTTATTTTCTGTTTGTTGCGATTTTCTGCCAACCATCCAGTAGAGTTTATGTAGATTGGGTCCAAGTTATTTCCTTGTTCTAAAAGTATGCTTTCGCCAAGTCAAGTTTTCTATATAAATGTATATCTAGACATTTTGTAGAGTCTACTTGTGTTAGTTGACTATTATTTAAATAAACTGGAGAACAAATTTTATATCGAATTGTGAATGTCACGATTTTGCTTTATTCTCTTTGATTTTCCATGTTTAATCCATTTTTGAATTTTGTTCAGATTAATTTACAAGTTATGTAATGCTCTTTTTAGGTTTATAAGTGAAGCAAGAACAGCCGCGTCATTAGCATATGTGGCAGCTGTGGTTAGTCTGGTAGTTGGTAAGTCAACAGTAAATAACAAATATAAAACACAGCCAATAACGCTGCCTTGGGGCACACCAGACTTAGCTTTGAATAGCTGGGACCGAGCTTCGTGCTGTTTAACTATATATTAACGGTCTAATATATAGTTTTCAAGATTAGATAATAATGATGGGGAAATTTTTTCTTGAATATGGAAGTCCGGTGTGCTACACCTTGTCGAAAGATTGACTAATGTCCAAAAAGGCTGCAATACAGTAATTCTTGTTCACGTTATTAGTTATCTGTTTCATGAAGTGATGAACTGATTCTATGGTTCCATGTCTGCTGCGGAAAACTAATGTTGTGGCATTAAGATTCGCTGTATGAAAATTGGCTCCAACCATTTTATAAAAAGTGTTTCAAATACTTGAGATATCATTAGTAGAAGAAGACGTAGGAGAAGTAGTAGAAGACTTATAAGCCTGTAGGATATCAACTTATTAGCACATTTTCCACGTATTACTATAATGAAAATTTTCGCAAATTTCTATTGTTTAGAGAAATGATTGTGGATTAGAATTCCATTAAATACTTGTGTTAATATCACTGTTGTCTCTTCGGATATGTTCTGTAATATTCCCTTTATTTTATCTTTCCGGTTTCTGGGTGGTATCCAGAGCCTTTTTTAGAAATGTTTTCGTTAATTAACACATGAGACATTTCCTTACAAAGTGTTTTCCGATCAATCTTCGTTTTTCATTATCTTCTTTTGTTTGTACCTAGTCGAAGGATTTAACATTTTATAAATATTCCGCAAACGCATTTGCTTTTTTTCTATTTTTTCTAACCTAGAGCCTACAGTTGTCTCTTTTAGGTGGTATTTGTTGCGGAGGCTGCTTGATTTTTGTGTTGCATGATAGAGAGAATTAGCTATTGTTTTAGATGTTAGATTTTGAGATATGTTGTTCTGCATTATGTCATTTTTGCGAAGTCTCCTTTTTTCTGCGATTTTTTCGCTAAATACAACTGTATTTAGCCTATTCCTAGTATGTATTGTTATGCGTAGATGAAGTTGCATACCATGGAGTTGTTATGATTCTCAATGTAATGTTTTCTAAGCCACTTCTATATGTCACAATGTCATATTACGATATTAAGATTTTAGTTTGACTGTTTCGTCTAATTTTTTTTAACAACTAAATTTGTATTATTGTTGAATAGATATAGATCACTTTTTGATTTTTGTACTATCTCAGAAAAGTAGATTAACAGCATTAAAGAATGATAGGATGAAAGATCAAAGCTGTATTAATTAAATTGTTTTTTTCCATATATAAGTTTTGTGAATGTAAAATGGTAGGAGTTTGGTTGTGGTATTTCCTACTGTAGTAGTAAGAAGGCTATGCGATAAAGCCAAAGAATTTAGGAACTAAAAAATATACTGGAAAAGTCTTACTGAATACAATAAAGAGATCGAGAAAAAATCTTGGAGGAGTTTCTGCCACAGAATTTCAAATATACCTGCCAGCACTAGAATCCACGAGATTTTTTTCAAGGATCCGGTACAGGGATCAGGCCTACTTGAAAAACCTGATGGCACCTTTGCCAAATTAATAAAGGAAACGCTAGAGCTTTTACTATAAAATCACTTCCCAGGTTTTATCGCGACTCAGGCTAAAAACCTAGAACGACCTAAACTTCCTGGGAAAGAATAATGAAAATTCTTCGCAATTAACATCAATCCAGAGAACATACAGTGTGCACAGAAAATAAAGCTTTGCTCCATTTAAATCTCAAGGGGGAGTGGAATATTTCCTGCCCTTTTACAAAACCGATTAGATATTTATTGTCCATTCTAACAAAAATCTTTAAGGATAGCATAGTACTAGGTTATATAATACCAAACTAAGAAGAAGATACCCGAATATCTGCTGAAAATATTCTCAATTGACTAAGGAAGATGAATCGGGGTTTGAATACGAAAGACTGGAAAGTACTCTACTGCGTAAAATCGTTTCCAGGAAACACCTGGACTTTCTTAATAGACGATAGATCCAACTATGAAGGCCTTGGGAAAATTAAAGTTTACTTCCTTCTTCGAATTTGGTCAGATCATCATCAGACCAAAGGAGGCCAAAAAAAGAAGAAAATTCCTTCCTCGGAGCAATCAAGGAAGAAAACTAAAACTAGAGAAGTTAGGCCCCAAACTCTTCTTAAAGTTTAAGCGCACTAGCCAATGAGATTGAGAGCACAGAAATAAAGATGGCTTCACCAAGAGGTCTGAGGGAAATTCCTCCAAGAGGTAGCAATGATACAGGCAAATTTTCTTCATAATGGCAAGACTGCTTTATATACTACTGACAGAAGATTCGCAAATAAAGCTTCACATATAGTACTAATCCAGGAGTATTGGGTTACTGGAACAGTCCGAATTAGCGGTTTAGGATTAGTCTTAACTAATGTAATGTATTTCTTGAGCGGGATAAAACCCAGAGAGTGTATTATACTTAGGAAAGGTATTAATCATATCTTACTTTCAGGTTTCTGGGAGGAAGATGTAACTGCAGCTCAAATCACTATAAGAGAGAAACCGGGCAGACGGGATATAGTTGTATGCTGGGCATATTTCCCAGGAGATAAGGCAGCAACAAATCCTACTCCTACGGCGATTCGGAAAGTGACTGAACACTGTAAAAGCAATGGGCTACAAGTGATCATCGGCTGCAATGCCAACTCAAACCACATGGTATGGGAAAGCAAAAGAACAGATAAACGAGCTGAGTACCTTTTTAACTATATGTTAGAAAAAGAATGCATATTAAATAATAAAGGCAATTAAACTACCTTTGTCCAAAAGAAAAGTCAGAACGATTGATATAACTATAAGTACTGAACAAATTAGCAACAAAATTGCGTACTGGCATGTATCGAAAGAGCCGTCGAACTCGGATCACTGACATATTAACTTTACCTTATATACAGGTAAATTACCCTTACTTAGCTATAGGGATCCAAAATACACAAATTGGGAAGAATATCGTATCGGTTTAAAAGCAATGAAAATAAAATACAATTGGTAATATCAAAACATGTTTAGATATTGAAGAGGCGAATAATAAAATCAGGGAATCATTCCACAATACTACCGCATACCAGGAGAACTGCCCAATTAAAACCAAGACGAATAACAGACAAATGCTTTGGTGGAGTAAAAAACTAAAAGAATTAAGAAAAAAAGTAAGGAGGCTATCGAATAAAGCCATAGAATTGGGGAACAGTGAAATATACAGAAAAATTTTTACAAAATACAATAAGTAGATGGGTAGAACGAAATGAGAATCTTGAAGGAGGTTTTGTCAGAGTATTTCAGATATATCTGCCAGCACTAGAGTTCACAAGATTTTTTCCAGCACAGGGGCTAGGCCTACTTAAAAGAATTAATGATATCTTTGCCGAATCTTTAAAGAAAATACTAAAGCTCTTATTAAAGAACCACTTAAGTCCAGTAATTAATTATGAGCAGACTTAAGCTAAAAACTTAGAATGACCTAAAGATCCTAGGAAATCAGACTGGAAATTCTCTGCAACAAACAAACTGAAAAAAGTAAAGTGCGCCAAAACCACTTTGCTCGACTTAAATCTCCAGGAGAGGATAAAATATTTCCTTCCCTACTACAAAAAGGATTGGACATCCTATTGACTATCCTAATAAAAATCTTTAGAGCTAGCATAGCACTAGGTTATGTACCGAAAACTTGGAAAACTATAAGGCAAGATATGACGACAAGCCAACGTCCTACCTAAATCCTATAAGCTGATCACCCTTACTTCATTTTTCAAGGAGGTGCTATTGAGGGATTCTTTCAACGGCAACCAGCATACATATCGAGAAGAAAAATCCTAGTAAAAGAGTAGCAGTCAGTTTACAAGAAGCCAAAACCTAGATAATATCTGGATGCCCGTGCTGTATGAAGAAACTATAACGGAAGATAATGAGGGAGGTCAAATATTCAGAAATGATTTTAGATAAGCGGCTTATATGAAATTTGCAAGATTTGGTAAGAATAACCAACAAAGCAAAGCTTTCCCTTCGGCCATGTCGAAGGATATATGGGAAAACATAAGGTCTGAAACTCAAACAGATGTGCTGAATATATATGTAGTCAGACCTATAATAACATATAGCGCACTAATAGTCTTTGGTAGTCTTAATGTCAACAATAGACTACCAAAGAGAAACCTTGAATGCTTAATCATAACAGGAGCGATTTTGACTACCCCAACCGCCTCCATGGAGGTCATGATTAACCTTTCTCCATTAAATATATGGATGGAGGAGAAGGCGAAGGTGGATGAATACAGAAGGCAAATAAGATACTAGGAAGCAGGGCAAAAGGATATCGGAATCAAATCAAAATATAATTTTGAAAAGCCGTTTACCGTCCGTTTTCCAGGAAGGGACGAATGATAGTCTAATAAGATGAATCTCATAATGGTAGATCAATGCTGGTATACAGACAGCTCAAAAACCGATGAAGAAGTTGAAGCTAAAGTATATAGAGGAAAACCAAGCTTAGCCTTTGTGAAAGCCTAGGTAATCACGCTACCATCTTCCAAGAGCAAATTTATGCTATAGAGATGTGCCTACAAGAACTAATCACAAGAAACTGTTTGGATAAATCTATAAAAAAATATATCTGATAGGCAGGTGGCAACAAATGCACTGGGAATTAACTTTAATCTAGTTTGGAACTATCTTCGAAAACTGTTTCTAAAGCTAGAAAGAAATAGAAAAGAGTCACGACATCAACAAAATCACACAAGTTCAATATAAATGATAAAAAGAAATAACCTCAGTATAAGATTTAAAACAAAAACTAGTGTTAGCCATAGTCCTCAAGGATTACAAGGCTTTAATGAGGTTGATTATGACAAAAGCATTAATTTAGAATAACAGAGTTATTATTAATCTGACTTTTTGACTAATTTTAATTCATTCATAATTGCCTGAATCATGTAAAATCTTCAAAGTACGGCAACACTGTGTGAAATTGACAATGTCAAATTAGACATCTAATAACTGACATGTAACATGACAGATGAAAAACAACAATAACTGTGTTTTCTTGGAAAGGCCGTAGTAAATATGTTTCTGTATCTTTTTAAGCGTTATTTATATTTTTAAGATTATTACTAAAAAAAGTATATGAATGTGTATTATCAATAATATATTTATGTATTAAGTTGTAAAACGTGCATTCTACCTGGCTTCTTAAAACACACCAAAATATCCTTTGGCCTTGTAGATTCCTCAGAAATACCATGAAAATAATTTCAGTGTAGCTACGAAATATCTACTAGTAGGGCTTGCTGAAATACCCAGCGATATAGCAGAGCATTCTCTAAATTATTTGGAAGTACCTTGCAATAACCCAACAACATGCCTTAAAATCCTTATTGGCTATCAGACGAACTGCGTCTCATTGTCGCGCATAACTTTACATACAAAGTGAACATAAATTTCCTTGCATTACTTGTTAACTAAAAGTATAATATTATATTATATTATACATATTGTTATTCATGTTATTACCCGTATTTAAATAGAAATAATATAAATAAATAATAATAACACGAAAAATGGTATAAAGAATAAACTTGTATTTTACAAAATACATATCAGGTTCATTAGGATCTCTAAAGAAGTAGAAATGTGATTATCAAAGAGTGTAGACTTACGCGTTCGATGTTTTGTAATGGCACGTTATTTTTGGGTTTCTACAGAGTTTCTGCAGATTTCGTCTGCAACTGAGGAGAACATTATCAACGACGATGCAGTATTCAGGCCACGGCCTATAAACCCTGAAATTATAAATTTAACACTTTTGCTACTTAAAAAAGCAAAAACATTCAAATTCTTATATCATAAGGTGTTTATTACACCATTATTAAGTTTTCTCTAAATTTTTTATATTAAATTTAGATTATACAGCTTTATGATAGTCACTATAGTTATAGTGACAGTTCAGAATACCTATAAATAGAGAGTAAAATTCCATGATTTATGACAATATTTAATAAATACATTATTTACAACTGAAGGTACCAGAATATTTAATATTTCATTATTAGGAATCTATTATTCTGTGTCAAACTAAAATTATACAGAATATCAATAAAAATTTACCGGCATAAATTGTTTTAATAATTTAAACTATTAATATTAAAACTTATAGTAAATGCTAAGATACCATAATAACAAATAATAGTTTTACCATGTACCATCAAAAAGATGTTGTTATTAGTTATTCGGACAATGAGTTGCTACACTATTGGTATTGTGCTCCTTTAAAGTAAGTTTTGAATACACTAGTATGTCACTGTAACATGGCAGTGTCTTCTTGTAAATGCTTCTATATACAATTTAATTTCTGGATTTAAGATTTAATTTAGGCTATGCTTCTTATTGTGCAGTCTCCTTTCAAACATTGGCGATCCAAACGGCAATTATTGTAACGTTGGAAATTGGTGCACGAAAGATTTCTGCAGATGAGTGGTCAAATCTCCTCACGTCTTTCAGCTACGAGTTCTGGCATCTCCCTATGGATTTTCTGCCCTTTACTTTACCCTCCAATACGATTTAGGGTAATTCATATCTTTTACCTCTCAACATATGACACAAGTATTGTATTTTTCTCTCTTTGATTCTGATTAGTAATACATTTTGTTTACTCATGCACCCAAGTACCTTACCGTTGGTAAGTTTTTGTATCCATGCAATTCTCAGCATTGGTCTGTATATATGAATCTCAAAAGCATCCATTCTTTGTTCCGTTTCAGAGTCCATTTCCTAATTTCCACAGCCATACAGCAAGACAGAGAATACATACCATCTAATCATTCGGGTTCTGAACTCTAGACTAAAGACTTATCTTGAAAAAAATGTTGTAATGTTCATGACGTTTTCCTCGCTTATTCGATTTTTGATAAGATTAATTTTTTTGGATTAGACAGAACAAATATTTTATGAAAGTTACCTGTTCTATTATTTGTCCCTTGGTATACAAATTTAGGTTTATTGGAATATTTGAAAACACTAGAATTTTGGTTTTGAAAAAGTTAAGTTATTAATGCTTACAAGAGTATCTGGAATCCACATATGATGACAAAAGATGACCTATTATTAAAGAATTAGTAGGTCAGTTTAACTTATCACTATTGAATGATGACAGCCCTACAAGTTTCAATATACAAACAGGCAAATCAACACCATTGTATTTAACGATAGCGGATAATATCTTCTCTGTATTACTACACCTTAGGGACAGATTAGACTACACCTATAACAGTGAAGCAATAATTGCTTCAATTGTTGGACATTCTTTAAAAATATCAAAGAAGAACATGTCAAACACAGTCAAATATCCAACAATGTTAATACAGACATAGAAGCTTTATTTATCATATTATCTTAGATGTAGCTGAGGTAACCATCAAGAAAACTTCATTAATTACAAAGCATAAAGTAGTTCCTTGGTGGAATTAACAATGTAAGGCATCGATCAAAGCTTCCAAAAAGCCTCTAACAAATAATAAAGATATAAAACACTTAACAACAAAATAGAATTTTAAAAATTTAAAGCTGACGCTTAGTTAACAATAAAAATTAAAAAAAATTGTGGGCAAAAATTGTATCCAGTATAAACAGTAGGACCTCTATGTCTGAAATGTGGAAGAATGCAAAAAATGTCTGGAACACCGACTTTTAACAAAATTACTTAACTGAAGAAAGATAAAAGATTAATCACAGATGACCTAGAATTAACAGAATAATTTACAAATACGGAAATACGTATAAAAATAGATCTACTATAAGTAATTATAACAATAATTTTATCAATTTTTAACAGAACGAAGAACGCAAAGTTAATTATTTCCTTTGTGGATAACACAGATACTTTAAACTGCAAATTTAATATCATACATATTATAAATACAAAGATGCATTAAACATATAAGTATAAAGAGACTAGTGAGGTTCCAGATAATATCCCAATGGGCTTTCTTAAGCATTAACCTGAGAATGCACACAATCATCCACCTAATATATTTAATTTTATTTGGACATAACAGAAACTTTCAACAGCCAACTTTCCAACTGGAGAGAATCTATTATAATACCAATAAAAAAAACCAGACTATTCTAAAATAGATCCTGAGTCCTACAGACCAATTACCATGTACTGCATGCAAACTACTAGAAAAAATGGTCAACCGTCTTCTGCTTTGGACACTTGAAAATCAAAATATTATTATTCCAGAACAAAGTGGTTTCCGACAAAATATATCAACTCTAGACAATATTATAGACATAGAAAGTAATGTACATGAAACTTATAGACAGATCAGATTACTATACGATTTAGAAATTAAAGGACACTGCCTTACATTGAGTGGGTTTTTGCCAAGCAAAAACCAACCTCTCACAACTTGCACAGAATTTCTCGTTAGTTATTAAAAAATGGTCACAGGAAACTGGATTTATCTTTTAAACAACTAAAACTAAAATACAGTATTCTCTAAAAACAAAGTCAGTACACCAATTTCATGACATCTATACAAGCAAACACTGCAAAACAAGATTCACTGAAATTGCTTGAAGTCACTTTTGACAGAAAGTTGAATTGAAAAGAACATATTATTAATCTAACTAGTAAACGGTATAAAAGATTAAATTTACTAAAAATTTTAGCAATACAGGAATATCAGGAGGCCCAGCAATCCTAGTGAAGAAAGAAATCGGACACATATAAATTCTGACCCTACAGCTCAACAATAATTTGAATACAAATGAGGCAAGGAAAACTTAGGATTACTTCCGCCTACGTAAGACCACAGGATCCACTGATCAAAGATGACTTGAATGCGTTCTTAAACATAGACGAACCCTCAATTATAATAGGAGACCTAAATGCAAAATCTCCAAACTGGAATGATAGAGCTACAAATAGAAATGTAAGACTATTAAACCAATCCATAGAAAAAAAAACGACAACACCATGGCAAATGGGCCCACCGACCTAACATATTACCCAGATAACGGACTTCTCACTCACATAGATATTGTAGTCGCTAGGAACCTAGGACCAAAAATAAAAATCCAAACATTAAGTAAAGGAACAACGGACGACAACCTCATTTTACTGGAACTAGGAACATGGAAGGAAGAAAATACAATTAAACGGATTAAAAGAAAAACAAAATGGACCAACTTTAAGAGACTTGTAAGCACTGGAATAAATATCGTCCCAGTGATAGACAACCCACATGATATAGAGGACAAATTACTAGAGTTTGAGAATATCATGCAATACGCATACCTCAGGAGTAAAGGATTTGATAAGGGAAAAGAACAGAAAAAAGCAGACAAGGACAAGGAATCAGGGGGACAAAAACAGGGAAAAATATTTGGAAGTTCCAAAGAATACTCAGAAAGGATAGAAAACCAATCCCTAAAATACACAAAAAAATCTACAAAATGAGATAATCCTAATTAATCTCTTTGTACTTGAGCAAATGGAGTTTGAGAGTTCGTATAGAACAACAAGTCCTGTCCGAGCTGGGAACCCCGGAGTCTGAAATGCCACTGGGAGCGGTCCTGTCACCTCTACTGTACACAATATATATCGCCGATGTTCCAAGAACACCATGAACTCTACTAAGTCTCTGTGCAGATAACACAGCGATAGCGGATGGTAAAAGCATCAATAAGACAACTCGCAGGAAGAAAAAGCAAATTAAGGATTAAAACAAAAATAAGGTTAATAAATAGTATAATTCTACCCATACTAACATATGCATCTCTCGCATGTAGACACTTATGTAACACCACAAAGAAGAGGGTACAAGCGGCACACAACAGCAGCCTAAGAGAGGCAACTAACGTACCGGACTAGTTCCGGAAGTATTCTTATTCAGAGAACTACTACAAATCAGAGTAACCGAAATAATTAAGAAAAATGCCAGGACAAAATTCGCTCAACTGACGAATCACACAAGCCACATAATACCAGAGATCATTAGATATGACGCTTTCCACAAATGAAAACACAAAAGACCCAAACAGCAAATAGTGGAATAAAACAAAATAAATACCAGAGAGAAAATAAATAAATACAAAATAAAATACAAATAAAAACAACAACAGATGCAGTCGAATATATCTGTACACCCTGTATTGGAGGTTCTACTTGATAACGTAGAACGCCGAGAGGGCAGATGGTCATGTTTTTCAAGACAAACCTCTCTTTTTTTTGTTTTGATGATTCTTTACCTCGACTCGAGGGAGATAAGACGTAGTGTAGTTTTTGATACACAAATAATATATTGCTAACAAGTGAAATAGGTAATAATGATTATTAGAGATACTTATTGCAACTCCGTAGTTTTATTTACATTAGGACTACATCAGAAGTGGTCGTGAATTTAACGTGATATTTCGATGGTGGTTTTTTTCGTAGTTTGGTGAGTTATTCGTTAAAAAAAAAGAAAGAAAAAACAATACCTAAATCTAAACGGATGAGGCATGAAAGGTCATCTACAAACTCTAGTTCTAGCACATCAGATAGTGATTTGGTTGAAAAACACAGTGAAACCAGAAAATCAAGAAAGGATTATCATAAGTGTAATAAAAAGAATGAGAACCGCAACTACACACCACCTATAGCACCGGTGAGTACCTAATAGGAATATAGAGTCTGTAAATTTTACATCTGAATTTGATCCTTTAATCGGCCAAGTAGATCAATGGATTGAATTATTAGAACATAACGCAAGAATATATTCATGGACTGACAGTTTTATTGTATATTAAGCTATTAGTAAACTTCGTGGCACCGTCGAAACTTGGTACAAAAGTTTTATAGAAAATGAACCGAATTGGTCAAAATATTTATGGTCTCAGTGGAAAACTATTTTTCAAGAGACATTCCAAAGTTCAAAAAACACCTATGATATTTTTATGGATGAAGCAAGTCATAAACCCAGAGTCGGTGAGTCTCTATATTATGCATTTCACTTCAAACATCTGGCGAAAATCAACAAATTACGTGTCAATTTTACAGATACAGATAAAGTTTCCCTAATACTTGAAGCAATTAATGATCCTAGTATAAGGTTATCAATTGAGGCTATCAATTAAATCAAACTTTTCTCAATCGAATACAGACAGAGAACTAACCCAATCGATAAAAAGAATAAAATTTAATAATACACAAAATAAATTTAATAAAATTATTTTGTTAAATGATAAAGAACATGAGGCCTTCATTGACTTTGGAAGTGACTGTTAACACCCTAGTTAAGACCCCAATATCATTGAAATTAGCTAATCATCTTAAATTAGATATTAAAAATTTAGAAGTTAGAGTATATCTATCAGGCTTTTTGGACAATACAACAACAGTAAACAAGTTCGTTGATACTGATGTAAAAATTGATAATGTTAAATTAAATATAATTTTATACGTTATTGAAATAGATTGGAATACTGATTTACTAATTGGAAAAACTTCACAGAAAACGAAGATATTATTAATAGTACTTTAACGTTTGAGTATAAGAAAGATTTTTCGAACCATGTTACAACTGGTAATTTAACTAATGTCGAAAAGCAAAATTTACAGTTTATATTAAACAAATATAAAAATTGTTTTTTAACATATTTAAGCCGTTTAAAAACTACAACATCAACCTCCATGAAGATTGAATTAACAAATTTGCAAACAGTAAAACATAAACCTTATCGAGTAGCAGAAGCTGACAAAAAAGTGTTTAGAGATATTATCAATGAATTACTAGAAGCTCAAATAATAAGAAAAAGTTCTTCTCCATACTCCAGTCCTTCATTTTTGATCGATAAGAAAGATGGTAAGGAAAGATTGGTAACTGATTTTCGACAGTTAAGTAAAATTACAAAAATAATACCAATATCAACGCCAGTAATAGAAGACATAATTAATTGGCAACTTGTCAGATTGCAAATATTTTACGACACTGAACTTAGCTGCTGGCTATCACCAACTGCGCATGTCAAAAGATTTAACACCATACACCGCATTTAATACACCGGAATGACATTTTGAATACTTACGCTGTCCATTTGGCTTATGCAATGCACCTGCCGTATTTCAGCCAATGATGACTGAAATTCTTCAACCGTTAAGACAATACAAAATTATCCCGTATCTAGATGACATTTTAATTCCATCAGAAACAGTTGAACAAGGGTTAGAATTACTGGATAAAGTTTTAGAATTATTAAGCAAATACAATTTAACTCTTAAATTATCAAAATCTACATTTTTACAAACACCTATTAGTTATATGGGTTACGAAATAACTTTCAATAAAATTTCACCTAGCAAGTACAAAATTCAGTCTGTCAAAAACTTTCCATGTCCTAAAAATCAGCATCAGTTACGACAATTTTTGGGTCTTCTGGGTTTCTTGGAAAACTTTATTCCAGATTATGCGAGAAAGACAAGCAAATTGACTAAACTATTAAAAAAAGGAAGTAAATAGTGTTGGAAGAAAACGAGACGAAAATTTTGGAAAATTTAAAAAGATTTATTATATCTGAACCAGTCCTAACTATTTTCAATCTGAACCATGAAACCATAGTATACACAGATGCCAGCAGAGACGGATTTGCAGGATTAACTACACAGACATTTGAGCAACTGAAAAGCCGGTAGCATATTTTAGCAAATAAACAACAAATGATAAAAATAAATATCACTCATTCGAATTAGAATTATTAGCAATAGTGAAAACTCTAGATAGATACCAATATTATCTAGCAGGCAGACAATTCACAGTCATTACGGATTGCAACTCTGAAAAACGCTTTATCGAAACAAACAATTGTTCCCCGAATTTCAAGGTGGATTCTTTATCTACAAGATTTTTCTTTCGAAGCAAAACATAAATCCGGAAATCACCTTTAGCATGTTGATGCATTGAGCAGAAATTTTGAAGAAGAAAATTCACAAAACAATGAAACAGAAATTTACAACGTTTCAGCAATTTTTGAAAATGATTACCTTCGTGAAGCGCAACTCACGGATAATGATATTTCACAAATTCGAAACGTCTTATTATCAGGAGAAAAAGCAAGCAATAAAGATATTTTTCAAAATTATGATTTACAAGGAAACAAGATATACAAATTAACAGCTTAGGCCGGAGATGGGTAGTTCCAAAAAAATGTAGGTAGCAAATAGTCAAAGCAAATCATGACGATATTGGCCACTTTGCTTTAGATAAAACATTGGAGAGAATCAAAGAACGGTATTGGTTTCCGAAAATGCGCCGATTTGTCCAAAAATATGTCCATTCAAGCATGTCTCCACTGTCTGTACCATAAGTATGCAGGAGGCAAAAAACCTGGTTGTCTCCACTAGATTCCAAAATCTTGGACCTTTCGTAACTACAGAAAATAACAATAAATATTTATTGGTCATAATAGATGCATATACAAAATTTATTTATTTAACGGCAGTACCTGACACATCAACCCAACATGTTTTAAATACATTAGATGGATTTTTTAAATTATTTGGTAATCCGAAGAGGATCATTACTCATGCTGGCAAAACTTTTGTATCAAAACATTTTTCAGAATATACTGAGGAAAGGGGTATAATGGTATTCACCACGGCAGTCGGTATGGCTAAAGAAAATGGGCAAGTAAAAAGAGCCAACGAGAAGTGTTAGATGCGTTAGCCATTACGAGGGCAAAGTTAGATACAAATTTATGGGATACAAAACTCACAAGCATATAGCAAGGTATTAACAGCACAAAACACAGAATAACTCAAACCACGCCATCATAATTGTTTTTCGGTTATAAACTCCGAATGGACGAAGATAGATACGTCAGCGACGACGAATAACATTGATGGATGTTACTTCGTTGAGAAAAGAAGTTGCTCAAAAGCTTGAAAATAATAGGGCTAAGCAAAATGAAGAATTTAACAAAAAAACGTAGAGCAGCTTACGAATATATGGTCGGTGATTTGGTTGTTACTAAAGTAACAATTTTTCCTGCAACCAATGGTGAAAGTAAGAAACTTTTGGACAAATATAGAGGACCATTTTGAATAGTGGAAGTTCTTTCGAACGACCGATACAGAGTGAAAAAAGATGTTCATTCTACCAGAAGTCAAAGACTTTATTAAGCCGTCATAGGGAGCGAGAATATCAAATTATTCGAATTTCAAAAATCTTAGTTAGGGGAAGATTTTTTTTCTTTAGGTATCTGACTTGATTAGTAAAACTATTTGAGGTAACATCACTATGAATTGAATATTAGATTCAATTATGGTTCTCTTTTCTGCTTAATATAAATATCTGATTTATATGACGAATAAATTTCTGATTTATTCAATACAACTGTTATATCTATATATAAATATCTGATCTATATGACAGGAATAAATTTATGATTTACTCAGTACAACTTCCATATAAATATCTGATTTATATGACATCAATAAATTTCTGATTTATTTAATATAAATTTATATATATGGTTGCCAACCTCCGCCATGGAGATGACAAGTAAAGAAAAAGAATGAAGCCTACTTCACTTAGTAACAAGACAATTTACTCACCATCCACACTACAACATACAAATTGTACCATAAAACAACTAGCTTCAGTACAGCCGGTTTATACAGATATTATGTAAAAATAGAATAACAAATAAAGAACTATGGCACAAAATAAAACCTTTGGTATATACAATATAATAATCTAATTAATATAATAATAATGTATAATCTAATTCCCTTCTACCCATAGGGTTAAGTCATAAAGACCGTTAATAACTATTTTTTAAATTTGTAAAAGAATTTTTTTTACATTTTATTATTAAAATCCTATTATCGTTAAATCACTGTCGAGGTACGTTTTTTTTTTTAAAGCAATTATCTAAAAGTATTTTTGGTATCTTATGGTTTCTTTTTCCCATTTGTTCAGCATTTCGATCAGGACTCTATTTCTTTCAGGAGTTTTGTTTATTTCTATTTCTTGGATATATTCTATTTCTTTTTCACTTGTGTTGGACATTGCTTCTAAGTCAACTGTTGTGATCATTCTATTCAGATCTGGTTTTAATTATGGATGCAATTGAGTTATGTTATTTTTTGAACAGTGAAGGTCACTGTGTAATGAGTTTTATGATTAAATTATTAATGTAGGTCTTATGACCTAATTTTCATTTTAAGTGCTTCCTAGTTATTCGGTTCTTCTTAACTAGTTTTGATTTAATTTATTTTACTCTATATCGTCTTGTTGATAATACCTTTTAATGACTGCTTTCTAATATGCTTATGTATCAATTATTGATTAAATTGTTTGAACTCTCTGATGTTTCCTTTATAAGTAAGATGATCTCTTAGGCAATCTTAATCTTAATCAATATATATATATATATATATATATATATATATATATATATATATATATATATATATATATATATATTATATATATATATGTATGTATGTATATAATAATATGTATATGTATATATTAGTTATGACAATATTGGACAGGAAAGTGTTAAAAAACTATGTGTATTGAAGAGTACTTACCACTCATGTCAAAACCGCTACCACTAAAATATCTGGAAACAATAATAAAATAAAAATTAGTATTAAATATAATCATAGTCTTTAGAAAAAAAAAAACAAGAAGTAAGAGCAATGTATAATAAAGAATAAAAGATGGATTGATATAATTATATTTGTCCTCTGTGAGATTGATAAGGTGTCATTGATAATTTGAAATATCCATTCACTTTTGTCTCTATTTGTATCTTTTTGTATTTTGTTGTAACTAGAAGTTTTAGTAAAATTCAAAACAATAACTTTAGAGGAAAAAACCTTAAACAAAAATCACCCGCTCTTTCTGAAACGGGAGTACCTCCTCCCGCTTAGTGATCGGTGTAGTAGTGTCTATCCGTTGTAGAATGTCATAATTTCTCATGTGGCTTGTTTTCATACATGTGTTTATTTGGAATGCAGTGAGGTACGATTAACGAGGGAATTGATAAACGAAAAGCGACCGACCTTTTTTAAAAAAGGAATTATTTTTTTATTTATTTTTTTTTCACTATATATATATATATATATATATAATTATATATTTATATATTTATATATATATATATATATATATATATATATATATATATATTCATGTCTTGTAAGGGTCTTTTTATTTGTTTTGTATGGTGAGAGAGTGATATATCTGGCTCAAGTTGTCGATATCGGTTCTTTTATTGAGGGACGCTGGATGTTTTAGAATTTGGCACATTTCAAGGATGGATCGCTTGTGATAATTTTTTTGTTTGCACAGTATTTTGGTATTCGTGAAATCGATACTTTGTTTAGTTGAAATTGCATGTTATGCAAGTGCACAAGATGGTTTAGAAATCCTAATATCGCTTTTGTGGCACGTTATTCGACTTTGAAGAGAGCGGCTGGTCTGGCCAATGTAGCAGTAGTTGCACTCTGCACGGGGTATATAACAGACGACATTAGTTTGTTCTAGAGGGGCCAATGGTGTTTTTGTCTTCGAAAATAAATTTCCCAAGGTTCTGGTGTTTTTAAAGGCTATTTTAACACGTAAGTTTTTGAAGTTTGTTAAGCTTGTTCGTGATTTGTGGGAAGTACGGGAACGAAGCATATTTTGTGGTTTGTTCAGGAGTGAGAGGGGAATTATTAATTTGTATTTTGTTATACATGGACGCTAATGTTAGCCCGTTGGGTGTTTCAGTAATGGACTGTCCATAGCTTTTGTAATATAGAAATTTATTGATGATGGATGCAGGATAGGAGTTATCTATGAGAGTGGACTTCAGTAGATTGAATGATTCTTCTTTGTAAAGAGGATGTGTCAACATGTGTACTCTAAGGCTGAGGGCTTGTAGCAGGTTAAGTTTATATCTGATTGGGTGTGTAGAATGGTAATTTAAGAAACGGTTGCTAGCCATTTCTTTTTTGTACCAGGTAGTGACTAATCTGTTATCAGATGTTCGAATAATTCGCATATCTAAAAACGGGATACAGTTATTAAACTCAAATTCACATGTAAATTGTAGGGGAGGATCAAAGCAGTTAAAAAAACTGATAAAGTGTCTACCATTTTGTCCGGTGGGGTTGCTAAAATCAGATCGTCGACATACCGTTTTACAAAGGTAACCTGGAAATCTAACTTCTGGATAGTCATATTAATAAGATCGTCTAGTACAAAGTTAACTAGAATAGGAGAAATCGTGGATCCCTCCAAAAATTTGACGATAATATTTGTAATTGAAAATTAAATAATTGGTGTCAAAGTCAATTCAATCAATTTTAATAATTCGGAAAAAGTTTCCCAAGATATCGGACTGTAGGGTTGGATTTGATTCCAATGGTTACGGAGAGAACTTAATACACTGGAAAGTGGAAGATTTGTGAACAAGGATACTACGTCCAAACTTACTAACACAAAGCCTCAAGGTAGTTGATAATTATTAATAAATTCACTGAACTGAAAAGAATCTGTTATGTTGAAGTCATTATTATAATTATATGCTTGTGAAAGAATGTTCGTTAGAAATTGAGATATATTCGTGTTAGGAGCATTTATTGACGATAATATGGGTCGCAAACTCAGTTGTGGTTTATGAATTTTGGGAGACAGTAAAATCTAAGAGCATAGCCATTGTAATTATGGAGGGATTTGGCTAGTTTCTCGTCAATAATTTTTTTGTTTTTAAGTTCAGTGATATATCGGTTGATTTTGTTGGTGTAGGTTGAAGTGGGATTGCGAAGTGGTTGATAGAATTTGCTATCATCTAGGAGTTGCTGGCTCAGGTTAATGTATTGCTCTCTCACCATTAGGACTGTGGTATATATATATATATATATATATATATATATATATATATTTTAATTCAAATTCCACCATTGTCCTACACATGTTTCGAGTTATTTAACTCCTCATCACGAACTTGTGGAAGTGTTTTACCATCAAACAGAGGTCTTCCGACTTCTTGAACCGCGTCGATTATCATTGCGCCGAGTTTTCGACATTCTCTTTGATGTCTTCTTCAGGGTTTCCGAAGTGTTAGTCTTCCGAGCCCCCAGACACTACTACACTGATCACTAAAAAATGGATTACTCCTGCATTATGTAACCTAAAGTAATGTATTGGTTAGTGATTAGTATAGTAGTGTCTGAGGGCTCGGGAGACTGGACCTCGAAAGCTCTGAAGAAGACATCGAAGAGGGTGTAGAAAGCTTGACGCAATGATAATCGACGCGATTCAATCCGGAAGACTGTTGTTTAATATTAAATGTTCTTTAATATTAATAGTGATTCCTGTAATAGTATTAATCTTAGCTCTAGGTTTAATTGTACTAACCGCGGAAACCTTTCGGAACATCCAGAAAAAAGCCATCCTAACCATCCTAGTCAAAAGTCCCCTTCCCCTCGTATCTTTTGAACGGTTATACTAATAATAGTGAAATTTGAAGTAAAAAAATAAACGGACATAGACTTCTCAACTAGTCATAACAGGTGAAGTAATAGTGATGTATTACGTTACAGAGCCATTTTGACCGATAATTTTAAATGGGACCTTATGGCACGTGGTATTACGTTTAAAAGGTATGGAACATACCTATTTATTCATACTAATTTTATTTGGTTTTGTGCTGTTTTTAATGAGTAAATTAAATAAGTACTAAAATTATAGTTTTGCATTTAATTAATATAGATTCTAATGTCTGCCTCTGGGAATTTGTAAAAAAGTTGACGTTTTTCAATTTTCTAGTTGTTTTTACTTTATTTGCTAAGTTTTTGCAAAAGTGCTTATACCTTGAACATTTAGTTTATCAAGACGGTTAAATGTTTACATAGGCAGAATGGTACGTACTGTAGCGAACAAAGTAGCATCTGTCTTAATAATTAGTAAATTTAGAAACAATTAACATGTGTCCCAAACGCCTTATATTGAAGACTTATTTGAGAGAGTTTCTTCGGAAGTTTAAACAAACAGGTAGTGTTCAAGATGCCAAACGAAATGGTCGACCAACAATTGGTGATAAGAAAAAAATTGACATCATTGCAAAAATGGTAGTGAATCCTACCTCTTATATAACCCAAATTGCGTCTATCTGTATAAAAACGGTCAAAGTACAGTACAACGAGTGTTGGCTAAAAATAAATTTCGTCTATGCAAATTAAAAATTATGTACCAACTTTCAGTTAACCAACAACCAGATAACATAAAAAAAAAATTTTTAGTAACGAAACTATTTTTTGTCTCAGTGGAAATGTTAACATACACGATGTGAGATATTGGAGTGATACAAATCCTCACCCCTTTAGTGAAAACATATTTAATTTACCGAAAAAGTAAATGTTTGGGAGCTTATTGTAGGAAACCACATAATTGAGCCTATTTTTCTCAATGCTAACTTAACCGGTGAACCAGCAAATATAAACCAGATGAATTCGGCCACTTAGAAATAACGTTTTAACAAGATAGTGCTCTTGCATCTATTATGGTGCAGTAAGACATTACCTAGATGAGAAATATCCTGGTAGATGGATTAAACGACGAGATTTGACAGAGTGGTCAGCTTAGGGACCGTACCTTAGACCATTAAATTTTTTCTGTGGGGATACTTAAAATATAAGGTTAACGCTATAGAGATCGGGCAGTGTTGACGTTTTGGAACGACGAATTTTTGAAAAATTTGGGCAATTTACCACATATAACACATTTCAACGAGTACGACAAGAGTTTGGCAATAGGATAACTTACCGCCAGGATGTAGATGGAGCAGATTTTGAACACTTAATATAAAAACTTCTTTAATCTTTACTTATTAGATGCAAAACTACAACTTTAGGATTTATTTAACTAACCCATCAAAATTAGCTAAAAGCCAATCAAAATTAGTGTGATTGAGTAGGTATTTTCAATACCTTTCAAACGAGATGTCACTTGCCATAAGGTCCCATTTAAAATTATCGGTCACAGTGGTTCTGTACCGTGATCTATGACTATAACGTTACGTGGTATGACTAGATGATAAACCTAGGTCCATTTATTTTCTCCCTCCAAATTTCACTATTACACGTAAAACTGTTTGAATGATTCGAGAGGGGAGGACACTTTTGTCTAGCACTGTACATATATTATATAGTGCAATATACAGTTTTATCGACCCTTTTTAAGCCTCTTTTGTACTAAAGGAACCTACATATAGTAGAGTATTCAAAAATAACAGGGAATGCAAGGGAGCATCAACGCTCATACATTAAAATGTCAAATACAACTTATTACTTGGGATCTCATCACCGAAAGACTAATGACAGTCGATGTTATCATTAAATGAATATAACTTCAAGGAATGCAGTAGGATCAGATAATTTGGAGTGGAATTTCTAAAAATTATGGACAACAATTCCTAAAATTTATTGCATAAAAAATAATCAAAAAGTAATTTAATAATAAAGATTGGATGGTATATGATAAACAATTGTGTCGCTCTTCTATATATTTAGTTAGTAATTCATACAGTATTCGATAATATAAATATGTCAAATAGTCAATTATTTTCTTGTGCACATTATTGTTTGCCATTATTTTTTAATCTCAAAATCACACATTTTGTCAGCATTCGCATGGTTTTTCTGTCCCATTTCAACTTAGGCGTTTGCGATATAGCCGTTTTACTTTTATAGCGTTCAACGTGAGAATAAAATATTTTTCCCCAGCTCCGAACGAAACAGACTAAGCAAGAATTATTAATGATTCCCAAATGCAATATGGCAAGTTTTATATGCTACACCGCACAGTACGTTTTTAGGCTGCTTATTGTTCTGTATTGTTTTTCATTTGGTTTATATACGTAGCACTTTCAGTTTTTAATAACAATGTGGGAAAAAATCAAAATATTTAGATTGAAAAAAATTATTTAAATAATATAATACTTTTATGTTTGTAAACTTTATTATTAAATATACCTGACCTTTTATTTACCAATGACCACTACCACTTAACCATTAAAATTATTAAAATAAAAATATGAATGAAATCACTACAGATGGGAAAGTAGTAGGACTAGATCAGATTCACTTGGAATTCCTAAAAGTGTAGCAATAGTCTACATTTTTCGTTCTACCGAAGAAACCTTATACAAAAAGTCTGGAGAATAAGCAATCGTTACTTTAGTTAGTCATTTAATTAAAACCATTCTCAAAATAAGTAAGAAATCTATAGAAAATGAGAAAAATAACTGACACATATAAAGGTATATTTTAGGAATGTTGTTTATTTTTTTTATTTAGCGTCTATCAATACATGGTAATATAAAACATTTTGAAAATTTATTGTGTTGTTATATAGAAATTAACTGATCTAGCACCAACATTGTTTAATTTCTCACTGGAATACGTAGCTAGAAAAAGATCATAAGGTAGTAACACACTTATTAATAAATCAGTCCAACTGGCAGCATATAAAGATGACATAAATATAATGAGCAAAACCAGATCAACAGGTGGGAATACGTATACTGAACTCAAATAACATACTAAACAAATCAGTCCGTCAATAATCACAAAAAGAATTAAATCCTAGTACAGAGTCAATCGGAAAAAGCAACTCGACCCTACCTAACAATTGACAACTTAGAAAAAGTGAATAGCTTTATCTATTCAGAAGTCAACATCACATATTGATATTGAAAAGATTTCCTCTTTTAGAAAGAAACCGAAAAACTTTAAAAAGAATGCGAAAGAAAAGGGACAGCAGACAAACGAATTCGATTAATTACAGTAGAGACAAAATACGACGAGACGAAATGTAAGTTGGAACCACGGCCGACATTTGAAGGTATTGTAGTTTCTGTTCATGTTATAGTCTTAACTTTCGACAGAAAATTGTCATGGAATAACTAAATGAATAGTTTGAATTAGCTGCAAGAGCCAATAAATAGTCCAAAAAATAAAAAGCTGTAAACCTAAATATTGCTCTTCGGGGAGATGCCTTGGATGTGCTTTAGACCATAGCCGTAGAGGAGACAGATAATTCCTAACAGTTTAAAAAGAGACTAAACATGCGATATGGTCACGAACATTTGGCGCATGGTTGCCAGTCGTAGTTTAAAAATCAAAGTTAAAAGCGAAATGAGGCTCTTCAAGAATATCTACGAGGTAGATATTGCCGGATTGGTACGATATGCTCATCCGATAGCCGCCGAAGACATGATAAAAAACTTGGCTGTTTAAATATTTATTGATGGTCTTCGTGATCATAAACTACAGAGAACACTAAGAATATATGTGTCAGCTACGCATGCCTCTGACGGGTACAGTAAAGTCTAGAACTCTAAAAGAGGAAGAAGATGAAAAAATTGTATTTAAGGTTATTGTTATAAGACCGTAAATAAAAATTAAAATAACGTAACGATATGCTAGCAGAAGTCAGCCAATGGGTTTTTAATGTACTTGTTAGGTTTATGAACGTTAGAGTCTTATTTAGTGCGAAATACAGCGTAAAGACTCGATCAATGAGAAAATAAAAGAATGCAGAACAACGAAAACGACATATAAACACAATGTCCTTGAAAATAAAGACCGAAATTTGATGCTGAATTAGGCAACAATGGGATGGAATAGGTTTATATTCTAAAATAAATAAGAAATGTAAGCAAGTATAACGAGCACACAACGAAAATATTTTATTCTTAGATAACATTTTAAATCTGTGAATTAAAATGTGCTAGTAATGGTTGGCAGCGGTTCGTATTAACGATGCGTGCTTTTAGATTTTAATGCACTAAAGCGATATCGTGACGTTCCTCAAGAAACTTTTTAGCATCATCATCATTGATTGTAAAAAGAAATTATTTATTGTGGGCAATCCGTGTTTTCTAATGCGTAGTTAAGTAGTTACTGGCGATTCCAAAACAACAACAAAAAAGGTAAATCAATTGCTTTAGTATTTACTTTCGTGTTCACACCATCGTTGCATGTCGTTGAAATCTGCGTTTGACGGTTCTGTTTATGGCAGATTTTCATAAATGTTGCCGAAGTTACATGTTCATCTACGCAAGTAATTGATTATAGTGCGGGTAGGAAGTGACGCGAGCTTGTAGGTGATACATCACTAGCATGTGTGTGTATGTGGCCAGAGCATGCATATTCATGTGGCCGAGCGCGAAACGATGCGGCGCTATCCTGACGACGTTAACGGCCGCCGACGTCGAGATGAACCTTCCACTACATTCTCGATAATATACATAGGTCAGAAGACGATAAGGAGCACGCGATTATATACCCTTTAAAAAATATTTATTATTTTTAGTGAATTTTAGTTACATATCTTCTTAATTTAACAGGATTATGATTATCATCCTGTTAAATATTTAATTTTTTTATTTAATTTATACTAGTTTCTCAGAATATTTATGATGAAAGAGGTGTCCAAATTAATAAGAAATAAAAGAAAATTAATGAGAAAATACCAGTAGTTGGCTGTATAGCATAGTTAAAAAACTAATACAGAAGTAAAAAATTTTTATATTGATATAAAAATTTTTTTAATAAAACTTGTTAAAAGTGTGGTCCAAAAATTAGAGATGCATAACATAAGAGCAACATGGTTCCTTGCTCAACTGGAACACGTGACGTGGTTCTTGTTAGTTCAAACGATACAGACCAACAGTTGCCCAATACAAATGTCATGTTCATCCATTCTTTATTTAAAACATTCATATTTAAAATATAAACATTTGTTAAAAAAATATAACTATATAACAAGCTTGTGTGACACAAGTAGATACATTTAATTTATTAAATATTTTGACAGATACATTTAGGTTTTCTTTGTTTCAAAGAATACTCTATACGTTCTCAAAATGTAGTAATTTATTTTCCATTAAAAAGTTATGTACTTGATCTTACTCGTAAATACAATTTAACCAACGATACATTTAGTATAGAAAAGTTAGTTATTTAGTATAGAAATTATAAAAATATATAATTCTTATTTTTGCAAAAAACAAAAAAATTTTAATTAAAAAATCGCCAAAACGTAAAATCTCCAGTCCTTTATTTAAATATCTACACTACTACACATGCTAGGTATGTACAACCTTAGTTACAACCTTGTTAGGATGTTGCATTGGGAATAAGATGACACATGTACTTTCAACAGGACGGAGCACTAACGCATCGTACAATAAATGTTAGGCGTATGCTAAATAATAACTACATCGAAAGTTGATTGGATATAGTACTGTGGAATCGCCCTCAAGATATCCAGGACTTACTCTACTGGACTGTTTTTTGGGTACATCAAGAACATACTATACAACGACGATCCCACAACGCCGGATAATATGAAAATTCGTACACACAATGCCTTTGCCAGTATTGAACCTGAAAGGAAAGACGTTCTAAAGTCCTTTATTAACCGTATATACCTTTGTCTTAAATATAACGGGTAACATTTTAAACATTTATTAACATTATTTAATTCAACTAATTACGTTTTTATTTTAATCTTTGATATTTTAAGGCATGTTCCCAAAATAAAAGTATAATTTTTATTTTTCCAAAAAAAAAACAAAAAATTGTTAATTAAAAAACCGTAAAAGCGTAAAATATTTAGTTCTTCATTTAAATATCTACAATACTACACATGCTAGGTATGTACAACCTTAGTTACATCCTTGTTAGGACGTTGCATTGGGAATTAGATGACACATGTACTTTCATCAAGACGCAGCACTAACGCATCGTACAATAATTATTAGGCGTGTGCTAAATAATAACTACAGCGAGTGTTGGATTGAATAAAGTACTGTGAAATGGCCCTCAAGATATCCAGGACTTACAATGCCTTTTCCAGTATTGAATCTGAAAGAAAAGACGTTCTAGAGTCCTTTATTAACCGTATACAACTGTCTCTTGAACATAACGGGCAACATTTTGAAAATTTATTAACATAGTTAATAATACATCAATGAATAAAGGTTATCGGTTAGGTAAATATGATTTTCTTACATGATTTGCCGTAGTTCTCGGCAAATACTTATTTTGACATAAGTTTTTTTACATACTTTTTTAAATTACATGTACAATAACCACATGGTCTTTTGCTGTGCTATGTTTGAATCAAATTTTAAACTGTATTTAGTTTTAATTGATTGTTTATACAACCTAATTATTTAATGTCTAGTATCTTAAGCTTCTTTACATTTTACACCATTGACTGCTACATGTCTTTTTGAGGTAACACATTTATTTGACTTGTCTATGGATGTTTGGTTTTTCATATTGTGCTTTTTAGATGAACTGATGATGCTTTCTGATTAGAGAGCGAAACGTCTTCAAATAAACAGATGACGTAGTCAACTTCTTTGTGTTTTTTCTCCACCTCTTGACAGAAAAACCCACCACTCCTCGAGTGATCCTTAATTTATATTGGATTAACGACCGTACTCCTTTTTTCGATATATATATATATATATATATATATATATATATATATATATATATATATATATATATATATATATATTTGCGATATTACTTTGAGAAGGATTGGCGTCTTGCTGAACCTTCCACTATATTCTCGATAGTGCACACAGGTCATAAGAAGATAAGGAACGCGGGATCTCGTATTATAATTCAAAGCAGAAGCGGCTGGAAATAACACATTCGCAAAAATATTTATTTACAGTTTAAAGGGGATGCACGAGATAGTTACCCAGGAGACGAGTAATGGCGCTAAAAGGAGAAAAGGAGAAATTTATATGAACTCGTTAGATTTAAATTCGGTTCTGTAACAGACGAGACAAAAATTCCACCAAGAAGGACAACGAACTGAAATTCTCCCAACGTAGTGGTATTAAAACAAGGGTATTCTTAATAATATTCAAGTACATACTATCTGTCAAGCTAAATTAAACCGTACAACTTTCTCTAAAATCTAGTTCTTGCATAATCAATAGTTTTATTAAGTTTTTAAATTATAAAGTGTTAAAATGTAAAAAAAAATGTGATAAAAAAAATAAATAAAAACTATTTGGCCCGTTTTTTATAAACAATGTTCTACTTATTATAAGCAACACTTGAATGAATTAGCACTACGTAGTGTATAAAAATACCGCTTATGGTCTTTTTCTTCAATTTTGATTTGTCGAAGAAACTGTAGTAATCGAAAATCTGTTTTGTATGATCCATCTCAATGAATCTCTATCTTTTATTACCTCTGTTAACCCGTGCATTGATCTTTTACAGATTTCTGTGCTTTGATCAATCCATCCCGTTGGAGATCTTCCTCATGGTGTTTGACCTTCTACTTTTTCTTAAATTATGACTCTCTTCATATTTTATGTGTCTGATTTCAAACTCGATCGACTAATTGTATTGGTTAAAATCAAAGGACGCAAAATAATTGGAAGCTATCTTAATATTGAAATATTTGTTCTACAGTCATCGACGGAATTCGCATCCGTATGTTAATATTAGGAATATTAAACAAATGCCCAATCTCATTTTTACGGTTATTGGGTATTTGGGTACCTTTCCACATTTTGGTCACCTTCCCTAAAGCGATATTTGGTAGATCACATTTAGGTTTTATCTTAATCTCCCATTGACGATTTGTAACATGATCTTGGTCGCATGTGAAATAAGGAAAATAGTTCTCTAATTATTGCACTGATAAAAGCTATATTAAAATTGTATTTTCGTAATTGTAGATTGTGACCAGTCAGCTGGTTATTGTCTTAAATGCTATATTTGATTGTAAAGGAGGTGAAGTCATTTTATTCTTGTTTCTTCTGTAGCCTTGCGCACTTTTACTTTTATCATGTATCGAATAACATAACGTATTATTCCTTATTGAGTTGGAGTTTATGGACCGAACATCTTACTATCTTCTATTATATCATACTTCGGGTGACAAGTATATATATATATATATATATATATATATATATATATATATATATATATATATATATAATATATATATATATATATATATATATATATATATGTATATATATATATATATGTATATATATATATATATATGTATATATATATATATATTTATGTATATGAAAGAAGAAGAACCGCGTTTAGAATTTATTACTCGACGTTTCGGCACCCATTTTGGAGCCATTATCAAGAGTGATACGGTTCCGTTCGAGTTCGGGGTCCCAATCTGCCTACTCCCTCTCGACACTGAGGAGTAGGCAGATTGAGACCGGTGTGACAACCGGTCTTACCCTGTGTGGCTGCTTTTATACTTGCTGTATAAGCGGGAACGGTATGCGCTGACGTGGTCTGAACTGACGTGGCCTGAGCGGTGTGGGCGGGAGGTCGCTGAAGCAGGGGTCGCCATGGTGCCGCCAATCGTTTCGCGTCATCGCGCGTATTTAAGCTGTTAGGCCGTTTTTCGATTTCGATACCTTCACGAATGATTCTTGATTTTAAGGAGCGGATGGAGTCGATGGTTTTTGCTTTTTCGAAATCTATTTTGTGGCCTGTTTGAATATGATGTTGGGCTAGGGCTGAAGTAGTATCGGAATGTTTGACAGATATAGAATATTCGTAAATACAGTTATGGATTCGTCGGTTTGTCTGTCCGTTGTATGTACGTGGGCAACTGAAACAAGGTATCTCGTAGACACCATGGTCTTCATTAAAGACCTTCTATGTACTTATTTTTAATTTTAATTTTAATTTTCTGTAAAAACATTCCCATGCCTTCCAGTGAACAGATAGTCCTGTCATCAAACCAATAACCATATAACCTTATGGTACTTTAACAAGTTTTTAAAAAACCTCAATTTTATATGTTTTAATTTAAAACTTTAAACGACGTTTATTTATATATTTTTTATGTGAAACTTTTATTTTTCATAGTTTTGTTGTATGTTTGTTTATGTTTTGTCCCAAGTGTACCTGGAAGGCAGAGGTTGTGCTAGAACAACTTACTAAAATCTATAACAACGATAACATTATCACGATACATTGGATGTATCAATAAGAATTTTACTGATATATAAGTATTTTCATTATTTATCTTATAATATTTTATTAAAATTGACATACAGTTAACATCAGAGCGAATCTATAAAACCTTAATATCTAATTTAAATTTAAAACACACGTACATATTTCAATTTTATTTTATTTATTGGTCATGATTGACTGAGTATTGATTAATTCCTATATTCTACTCAAATAATTGTTTGTTTGTTTTGTCATTATACACATTTATTTATATACACTATGTATTTTAGCCTTAGTTTCTTGAGGACCTGAAGATGCTGTAACAGTTTGTAAACAGCGAAACCCGTAGTCCATTCTCTTTTTTCAACTTTAATAAATCTATTACGGTTTGTAAGCAGAATACTTATTTTCCTAAAATTCATAAATATGTGTTCACATCAGCAACTTTTCATCATTTGAAAAAAATATGTATTGAGAGAAAAATTCTCAAAAGGATCTTTGTACGTTATCACGATCCGAATACTAACCAATACCGAATGAGAACAAATGCCAAGGTCAAACAGATATTTAGGGTCAGCGATGTAGTCCAAGGGAGTAAATCCCAAGGTCTAAGATGTCATGTGTCAGGTGACCATGTCCACAGACTCCTTAATATCCGCCTTACTACGTTAATCTGAGAGGAAAACCCGACAATGGCCTTAGGCCATCCACAAATGCGATGGAGACATAGCATATAGTAAGATTTAAAACCAAAGGGCTACTCACTGGCTAAACTGTCATGGTCGATCGTTCGAGATGGAAGCGAGTTATGCTATAAGGGTGAAGCTAAGACCCGTCCCAAGTTGTAATGCTACAAGAAGAAGAAGAAAATTAAGTAGGTTACTATATCAATAACTTAATTTTGCTTCTTTATTTTATAAACTGCTTGACTTGCCTGTGCAAGAAATTAAAACAAATAAACTGTAGAATATCTTTTTTGGTTAAAAAAAAATTCTGATTTATACAAAAGTTAGGTTGTATTTTGTATTTATAAAAAATATTCTAGCTTCTTTAATCAAATTTTAACTACTTTTACAAAACTGCTTTCAATTCAGCGAAACATTTTCAAATAAATTTCCTTTGCTAATACTCTCAACCCTTTGTGAAATTCTATCTCGATTTTTTCACGGTCTCATTGTTAGATGCCTCTGTGAAAATTTTTTTAGACAACAATGAAATTCATAAACATATGTTTGAAGGAAATGAAGGATTGTCCTTTACAGGGTGTCTCACTTGAAGTCGAATTAAAATCTGGAACTAACGAAGAAATATCAGGAAAAATAAAGTGGGCAAAAAATAACTTTTCTAATATAAATTAAAATTAAAAATATTGTTTTTATTTTTTGAGTATATTTAAACAAATGTATCGGTCAAGTAAATTGATATGTAAAACATTTGTTTTGTTTTGTAAAACAAATTTTTTTCATTTTATTAAACATTTGTCACCAGGTAAGCCTGTCAGTTAAATCCAAAGCAAATTACTTAAGTAAAGATAAGCAAATATTAATTTAGTAATAATTTGTAAGTTGGTAAATAAATTGGTAATTTTAGAATATAAGAATGCTTAGCTTTACTTTTCATCTTTGTATGTACACTATTTATATTTTGGCTATTTAAAATAAAGATTATTTTATTTATTGCTTGATATATTTATTAAAATTTTTAAGCTCAACAATCGTATGGAAAGGATTCCACTTCGGTACCTGAACGAGTAAACATCGTTTTTGTCGTTCTCGTAATTTACAGTGTTTATAATAGTTTTTAAACTTGTTTTGCGATTTATACTTGTTCCAGACAATAACAAAGTGCAGTGTAACTATATACGTGTACTTTCGCGGGTGCATATAATCGCTAAACTTGTATAAACAATATTTCATTAAGTGCATTATAACCTTACAAGAAAATAACAACATTTTTGGACATTACACTAGTTGCTCCATATCTAGGCAACTTCCATCACTATGGTGTATGATAAGTTGCCGCCTTCTGACACTCAACAATGAATACAAACAAATTGCAAGAAGCTGTCTTTGACTACGAGGATGCTTCAAATCCAACAATGTCAACAAACCAAATTGTAACCAACACAAACCCAACCACCAACAGTAACATATCTTACACGGCTGCAGTAAAATCAGCACCTAGACCAACGTTCCCAAAAAAGGATCAGGCCGTGGTTCTTCATGCCGAGAACAGTTTAAAGCTATACGATTATGTACATGCAATCGGAACTATCATTGGGGCCAAGAACATTTGCTTCGCATCCAGGATATCGAATAATAGGGTATGTATTTACTTATCTAATTCTGAACTTGTCGAAAAATTGATAAAGTCTCATCCATTCATTCAAATTAATACATTTTCACTAAATATTCGGAGACTTATATCTCCAACTAAAAGAATTGTTATTTCAAATATATCACCTTTTATTCCTCATGATCTAGCTGAAAATGCTATAAGAAGTCTTGGCTTACAACTAGCATCCCCCATATCGTTTCTCAAAGCAGGCATCCCTGGAGATGAATACAGTCATGTTTTAAGCTTCAGGCGCCAAGTTTATATATTTCCCCCTTCTGATAACTACGAACTACAAACATCAATAACTATTCCATATGATGGTCATGAACATAGAATTTTTCTTTCTACAGATAGAATGGAATGTTTTATCTGCAAGCAAACAGGACATGTTGCAAATAACTGCATTAATCCCCCATCGGTCATTATTCCTATACAGTCAGAAACCCGAGCTCCCATTTCTAACAATGAACCTAGCACGAATATAATTGAAAGCGTCCAATCATCTCAAGACATTCCAGTAATAGGCCAAAAAAGACCTCCTTCGGAATCACTTAATGACGAATCTAGTCTTCCTACAACTCCGTTAGCTGAAACCTCTGAAATGCAACCGCCTTATATCCCTAATGAATCAACTAAAAGAAAATCCAAAAAGAAAAAGCGAAAAACGGATGATACCAGTATCTCTGATATTACTAAGCTTGACATTACCGAATATTACAACAAAAATCCACAAAACAATATACTCTCCTTAAACGATCTTTTTGCGTTTTTAGAAAATACTAAAGGTAGCAGTGAACCCTATCATGAGGCCCTAAAGTTTACAAATGACATCAATACACTCCTTACCAATTTGATTTCTATCTACCCGCATCTTTCTCAAAGAACAATAAAAAACAGATTTACACGATTAATGAAAAAAATCAGACATCAATACAATATTAAATCTGCAGAAAATAACGATACAATAACATTACCATGTCTTTCACAAACAGATCCCAGTGACGATGAATCTTACTCTGATACTTCCCTTGCCTCCCAAAACTCTTTAAAATAACCTTTCTCTTTAATACAATGGAATTGTGATGGGTTTTACGCCCGTCTAGAACGCATCCAACAACTTATCCAAGAGACCGCTCCAGATATTCTTTGTCTACAAGAAACTAATTTAAAGGAAACCCAAAATCCGTACCTAAAAAATTACATAGGCTATCATCAGATTAGATCCACACCCCTACGCGCAAGTGGCGGTACTTCTATTTTTGTATCGTCAGATATATATTCCGAAAAATTTAACATCACTTCTAATTTAGAGGTAGTAGCTGTTTCATTCTGGTGTCCTCATAAAATCACTATTTGCAATATATATTTACCACCCAATAAGGGGATAAATCATACAGAAATTTCTAAGTTAATAGCAGAACTCCCATCCCCATTCATCCTCGTAGGAGATTTTAATGCTCACAGCACAATGTGGGGATCTAACAGCACATTTGGCAGAGGAAAAATTATAGAAAACATAATTAGCAATGAAGATATATTTCTACTCAATACTGGTTGTAGCACCCACTTCAATATATCTTCAGGAACTTTCTCAAATATCGATCTCAGCCTTTGTGATCCAAAACTAGGTCCATCTCTAACATGGTGTCCACTAGATAGTCTGTTCGATAGTGATCATTTCCCTATATTAATCTCAGACAATATACCTAAATCGTACAACCCAATAAGTAAATGGCGTATTGCACAAGCGGACTGGATGAATTTCTGCCAAAACGTCCGAGATCAAGTCAATTCAATTAAATATGAATGTAACATAGACCACTTAGTTGATCAGTTCACTAATTGCATAATTAACTCTGCTCAAAAATATATAGGAAAATATTCTGTTAAACCTACACGAAAATCAGTTCCTTGGTGGAATGACTCCTGTGCTGTAGCAGTTCGTGTATGCAAGAAAGCTCTGAATAAATATAGACGAACAAGAACTAATGAAAATCTTATCAAGTTTAAATTAGCTAAAGCTAAATCAAAACGTATCATAAAGGAAAGCAAAAAGACTTCTTGGAACCTTTATATCAATTCTATTTCTTCCGACACACCTCCAAGCCAAGTTTGGAATAAAATTAAACATATGAAAGGTCAAAGCACCGCCCACAAAATCCCCGCCTTAATTCATGACAACAAAATAGTTACTCAAAGTCAAAGTATTGCCAAGATCTTTGCGCATCACTTTCAATCCAAAACGCTAAACCAAAATAAGTCTCCTTCACACTCTTTTAACATCGCAAGTGGTAAAACTAACGATATTTCCAACCCAATAAACCTACCCTTTTCTAAACAAGAATTGACTCTAGCCCTATCCACTACAAAAAACTCAGCTGCTGGCCCTGATGACATCCCCTCAATTTTCCTCAAATATCTCCATGAAGAAACCATAAACAAATTGCTTGAGTTGTACAACCTAATCTGGTCCCGACAAGAATTCCCTTCCAAATGGAGGGAATCCATTATATTTCCTATCAAAAAAAGCAGCTCTCTTCCCAACTCTCCAAACTCGTTTAGGCCAATCTCTCTAACATGTACCCTTTGCAAATTATTTGAAAAAATGATCAATAAGCGATTAATCTGGTATCTAGAAAAAAACAATATCCTTAACCCTGCTCAATCAGGTTTTAGACCTAATAGAAGCACCACTGATAATTTAGTGATCCTACAAACAGATATAGCAAATGCTATGGCCTCCAAGCAAGACGTAATTGCAGTAATTTTTGATATAGAAAGTGCTTTCGATACAACATGTAAGTCGGTTATCCTTAAAAAACTGGTAGAAAATGATCTTACGGGCAACATATTTTGCTTTATAAACAACTTTTTAAATAACAGAAATTTCAGAATCACAGTTAACGGAGTATTATCCGACAAATATGTCACTGAAAATGGTGTACCTCAAGGTTCTACTTTGAGTTCTACCCTCTTTTTGCTAGCCATCAATGATATTTGCTCTCATATAAAATCTCCTGTTAAATTTGCTCTATACGCAGACGACCTTATTGTATACTGTCAAGGAAAATCCACAGCTGCAACCTCATCTTTATTACAAAATTCTGTCGAGTCCCTTACTACATGGTCCGAGAAAACTGGCTTTAGGTTCTCTTCCAATAAATCCAAAATAATTAAATTCACCAGGAGATACAACAGCACAGAAATACCCAAAATAACACTAAACGGAGTAAGTTTAGAGTCAATTGATCATTACAAGTTTTTAGGGCTAACTGTCGATAACAAACTCACCTGGCGACGTCATATCGATGAAATAAAAGGCATCTGTTTAAGCAGAATGAATTTGTTAAAGACATTGTCCCACCACCAATGGGGTGCCGATGAAAGTGTACTACTCAAAATATATCGAGCTATAATCCGATCCAAATTAGACTATGGTTGTATAGTTTACTTGTCTGCATCCAATAATTTATTACAATCTTTAAACTCTGTTCACAACACTGCTCTCCGAATTTGCTTAGGAGCTTTTCGATCCAGTCCCGCTGAAAGTCTCTATTGTGAATCTCATGAACTCCCCCTTTACCTCCGGAGACAGCAACTACTCCTATCTTATGCTAGCAGAATTTCGTCGAATCCGACTAACCCTGTATTTAATCTTCTGACTTCGCCAAGACCTGGACTCGTAATCTCGCCCAGATGTATACTTTCAATACCACAGATCCTACAAACCTTGTGCCAAGACACAAAATTATCTCAAACAATTGCATCTATAAAAT
This sequence comes from Diabrotica undecimpunctata, assembly GCF_040954645.1. Lineage (NCBI taxonomy): Eukaryota > Metazoa > Arthropoda > Insecta > Coleoptera > Chrysomelidae > Diabrotica > Diabrotica undecimpunctata. The sequence goes on along the minus strand of NC_092812.1, from coordinate 78,278,927 downwards.
CAGAATCCCCGCCATGGTCTAGAACACCTCCTTTTATAAACACTACTCTCTGTAAATTTAATAAGCAACAAACAAATAATATCTTTTTTCGACAAGCTTTCAAAGATATTGTGAATACATCCCACTATGATAAGGTGCTTTATACCGATGCATCCCGAAACGCAGATGGAGTTGGCTGTTCCGTCACTACAGTTGATACAGTGCTGCGACAATACCGAATATCAAACGAATGTAGCGTATTTTCAGGAGAACTCTTTAGTATTTCAAAAGCTCTCGAGTTCCCTTTTGACAATCATCAAAGTGTAGCTCTGTGTACCGATTCCTTAACCGCAATTCATTCGTTAAAAAATATCTACAATCAACATCATTTAGTACAAAAAATATTAGAATCGATCCATCTCCTCGCTTCCCGAGGGACTTCAATAACAATAATATGGGTGCCTTCTCATATCGGCATCCAAGGAAATGAGATGGCTGACAGCGCTGCAAAAGAAGCATCTACATCCAACTTACCTGTCTACAACATACAGCTCCAAGAAGATTTAAAATCAAAATTCAAAAGAAATATCCAAGACAAGTGGCAGAAACTTTGGATCACCAAAAACACAAAGCTCAGAGAAATACAACCCAATGTTTACAGCTATTTATCCCTAACATCTCTGAACAGAAAAGAAAAGATAGCAATACGAAGATTGAGAATAGGACACACACGTTTGACACACGGTCATCTTATGTCCTCTACAGACCAACAGTTATGCTCTCACTGCAACGATATTCCTATCACCGTCAAACACATCCTCACAGAATGTCAGCACTACCAGGCCACCCGCATTGCCAACAATATAACCCATAGTCTAGAAGAACTTCTGAACTGTTCAAGCCGACTCAAGAGCCTAATAGACTTTTTAAAGACTTCTCTATTGTTTAACAAAATATAATTTACATAATATTTTTATTCTTCACAATTGTAAACTTTGTATCATAACTTTGTAAGTACTATTGTAAACCTTTGCTCCCGTGTCAATGACCTAAGATGTTGAGACACGTTAATTCGAAATAAAAAAAAAAAAAAAAAAAAATCGTATGGAAAGAAAAGAAAAATATAATTCTCTCAACAACGAAATTATATTTAAAATTTATAAAATAGTACAAAAGTTGTTGAAAATTTTATCCATTTAGGTCTAAAGACATCTCTATATCAAACAAAACAACACATTTTGCAGGATTTTTTGAATTTTTCCATATTATGTATATTGTGATAAATAAATAAAAAAATTTTACTATGAGAACAAACCCTAACAGAAGAATTCCTATCTTAAAAGAAAAAATTTGAAATGAATAAAAAGTTTAACAACAAATAGTTAATAAACAGGATAAGTAAATACAAAAGAGTGAAGGGAGGAGAGTCCAATGTCATATAAAATGATATAAACAAATATTTATAGTTAGCATGAATTCAACGAAAGAATACTAAGGAGTCTGTGATAAAGACTAAAACGACCTGGTGGGAGACGATTATGCATACCTAGCGTGTTTTGAAGAGGGTTGATATTGGAATATGTAAACATAGAAACATACGGAGAAACTACCTATTTTTAAAGATAAAAGCAAAACTATGATAAGGGTCGAAAACAATAAAAACTAAGACCGAGTAGAAGAAAACCGGATAACTCTCAAATACAAATTATGAAGTTTATCAGACATACTCAATTTTCCAAGACGGAGAAGAGAGAAAAGTTGATTACTCGTATATCCGGTTAAATAAAAAAGTGAAAATAAAACTGCCACAAAGAGATGACGACATTATAGAAACGAAAAGGAATTAGACAGATAATTAGTAGAAGATATAAGAGTATTTAAAGTTTTAAAAACTTACAGATGTTGGAAAGAATAAAAAACACTCCACTAATTAAAAATTAATAAGAATGGAACAGTGGGAATAACCTTATAAAAAGATGGCAACTAAGGATAAAGCAAAAATTATGGTAAAAACAGAAATTGGATACAAAAAAAAATAAAAATATAGAAATATTTATAAAGAAAGAAGATAATAAAGTCTGAAATATTTGTTGAAAATGTTAAAACTGGATCTAAAGATATAAGTCTTGAGCCGGTAAAATAAATTTCTGATCAAGAAAATTACAATCAGTTTTTATAAGACATATTATGTTATCTTTATTCATTCCAAAATTCCAAAGCATTACCAAAAATTTTTTGCTATCTCAATACACAAGAACGGATATGAAAAATCATGCAGCAATATTAGAGTAATTAGTTCGACCAATTCTATAAAAAGGTTGTATAGTAGAATAAAAGATATTTTCCAATATATATGAGAGAAAAAACCGATTTTCACACTGAATGATTTTGATTGAAATAAATGCAATGTAAAAATTCATTTAATGTTTGTAGACTACCAGAAAGCTTCCCATAATCACGATGTTTGAGGTATTCTGGTAGTCTGGTTGGAATTATAAAACCCCAATAAATAGGAATATGCATAAAAGTTAATACTATTTACTATTTTTACTGTGAATAAGACCCAATTTTACTTTAAAATAAGTTTATGTTAACGTTTCGATTTCGTTCTCAAAATACAAATTAAACAAATTTTGTGTTTGTTACTTGGTAATAAAAATTATTCTAATAATGTAATGTTTTATAACACATTCATAATTATAATTTAGACATATTGACAATATAATATACACTTTAAATTATAACTTTAACATGATATTTATTGTTAATATTTTTGAATTGCGATCCTGAGACGACGTTATTGGAAAAGAGTTCATTCGATTACATCAGAAGAGGAAAATAGCATTACCACACATAAAAGGATTATCAGAAAAACTTATTTTAAAGACGAGGAAATAAATTCAACATTTTAATAGCATTCAAAACAACAGACACATTGAGATCTAGTTTATCTAAAACCACACCTAACAACGAACAATAGGGGTATAAAGCTAGTTCGCGTCCATAGTAGAATACTACACGTGCACCCTGGGTAACGCTAAATGAACTGGCAACAATAAAACCGCCAGACCTGTCTCTCGTAGATCTCCTGTCGAACACATTGCGATAAACAACAGCACACAACAAACAAATGATGGCTCTTGTCAGAGTCAGTTGACCATCGGAACAACAATTCGAGTATGCCAAATAAATATTGAAGGCATCAGCCGAAGCAAGCGCGAATATCTTAGCAAGCTACTGGCAAAAAACAAAATTGATGTGGTTACTGTTTAATAAATACATACTGCAGATGACATACAATTAAAAAACCGTGGCCAAATCCCTGGATACACACTAATAGCTTCAATCAACCACGTTCAGTACGGTATCGCGACTTATTGTAGAGCAGACATCAAACATTACAGCACATGTCACTCTTACTCGACACAAGATATTGTTATATTTGCTGTGAAAGTAGACGAAATAATTATAGTCAATATATACAAACCACCGAATGCTAAATGGCCACAAAACTTACTTTCTACATTTTCTCACACGACAATATACACTGGAGACTTTACCAGCCACCATACTACATGGGGATATAACCAATGTAACCAACAGGGAGAACTAATCGCCGAATGGGCTGAGTTTTACTATCTCAGACTTTTATACGATGCAAAACAGAAATCCACCTTCTATTTTGCAAGATGGCAAAAGGGCTACAATCCTGATCTCACGTTTATATCTTCCAGCGAAAGGGGCTCAAAAAACGACTTTAAGAACGCCACAAGGGAAGTTCTCGATAACTTTCCTAGATCCCAACATAGATCAATATTTACAACATTGGGCACCACCATCCATATTATAAATTCAATCCCTTTGCCAAGATGGAATTTCCGGAAGGCAAGGTGAAAAGAGTTTAAATACCAACTTGAAAGTGATATAAGACATATCAAACCAGAGGTCCAAAATTATTAAAGATTTGCATTACTAATGATTAGCTGTTCAAAAAAGCACATCCCACGTGGAGTTGCTGAGACCAAATCCTACATCCCATGCTGGAATGATGAGTGTAGAGAACTACTTGATCAGTATGAGAAATCTGGAGATCCTCAAGTTGGTGAACAACTCTTAAGGCCATGATCGACAGGCGAGTAAAACCGGTTTTGTGGCTCGTCGGTCAAGCTCGTCAGTATATCATTGCAATACCGCGGTTTTATATACCTACGAGCCTGGCTCGCGGCTCGTCAGTTTGTTTTATTTTTTACTTGGCTCGTCATTTAAAACCGCGCGTGTATCACTACTAGTGAGCAAAACCGGCAGTTTTCAGAGACCGTTGAAGTGAAAAGATCAGTTTTTAATCATGGATATGCGTACTCTCAGCCACGACTTTTTATTAGAATTTATATATTGTTTGCGAGAATGTGTTTGTTTATGGAAATGTACATCGCCAGAATACAAAAACAAAACAACTCGACTTAACGCATATGTTAAACTTTTAAATACCCAACGTCTAGGACGTCTCCGCTTTTTTTTTGTAATTTCGTAGTATGCTATAGCGAGGTAACATAAAACTTCACTTTTATTTGAACACGACATGTGGACGGTTGACAATGACTGTTTTGCTCGCTAGTCGATCAGCACTAACGAGCCGCGAGTAAAACCGTCGTTTTTAAAACCGCGGTATTATGGCTCGCTCGTCGATCACCCACTTTAGAAACCCTAAATTCCGTGTAAACTACAAGGTGAAGGGAAACTTTAGAAAATCTCAATTTCACACACAGTAGCCGCACCGCATAAAACCGTCCTAAGGATACTAGACTTTGGCACAAACAACGCTACAGCATACTCTACAGCCCCAAAACCAAAAACATAGGCAAACGCATAGCCAACCTTTCAAAACCAGTAAAAGAAAAAAATCATAAAAGAGAAAATAGATTTCAGTTGTAAGAAGTAAAAATTGCTCAACAATAAAGCCTACCAATAATGAAGCCTATCGAGCCAGAAGAACTTACAGAAACTCCAAAATTAATTAAATGCCGCAAAGCCCCAGGAGTTGACAACATTTATCCTGAATTTATAAAACACGTTGGTACAAATATCATCTCTATTATGGTATCGTGCAGGTTATGACAATTTTAGTTGTTTACATTTTGTTACTTGGTGTATATAATAATTAATTCTGTTTTTAACGTTTATTAATTATTATTTTAACATTTAAAGTGGTTATTAACGATGATTTGGAAATCAAGAGAAAAGAGAAATTGTTGCATTGGCTCCAAATTTTGAATACTCCTCATGGTAACCATATGCTTTCATAATGCTGTAGGAAATACGCAAAGTATAACTTTACACTAAACAAAAGTGGAACACGTAATGGATTCTGTTATTTATGGGGAGAATCTGGTGGCAAGAGGGGAGTAAATGAAATATGTTCCCATATATATAGTTATCTGAAAGATTTAGAGACCCAAAGTCCTGAGGTGAAGATATTATCGTTCTTCTGTGACAGTTGCTCTAAGTAAAATAAAAATCGCCAAATACTGGCAATGCTACACTGTTTTGACAACGGATCTAAAAAAACACTGGAGGAAGTAAAATTTGCTTCCGGAACAAATCTACATGTCAGCTGATTCTATACATTCCATAATAGAATCAAACTACCGAAAGAAAATTGTGTGAGACCCCACGGAATAACCAACAATTATTTCGAATAGTAAAACAAATCCAAGGTCCCATGAAGTGAACAATCGTATCACAAAGATTTTTAAACTTGAAAATCAATGCAAGGAGAAAGTATTAGCGAAGCCTGTCAGATTCGTAATGTGCAAAGCATTTATAATCACCCTTAGAAAAACGACTTCCAAATATTTTTGTACGATACCTATGACAACACTGAAACTCCTAGAATAGTAGTGTCCAGCAAAGCAAGCGTAATTCTTCTATCATAGTAAAAAATATTTATACCTCAAGACTTTCCATAAGTGTCGCAAAAGAAAGGACTTAGTCGCATTATGTTCAAAAAAGGTAATTCCTTTAAGGTATCGCAAAGAATACCTTGAAATACCCCCTAGTATGTGAAAAGTGGATATTATTGATGATGAGTCAGCAGATTCACAAAACTAATTACTTGATAATTATTGGTTCTTATATTTTTCTAAATTTTAATAATAAATAAAAATATTTGATTTTTTACTATTAAAAATACAGAAGTTTCAAATAACTAAAAGCTGTACTTTATTTAAAAAACGTTTTATCCCACATTGAATCTCAAGACATGTACAGGTAACATGTTGTAAGACACAAATTACAGTAAAACTTATTTTTTTAACAAAACTATAATATTCCTGCTAAAACCCTTTGAACATCTAAATGCTAATTTATCTCTAGATTAATACAAAAAATTATTAGGTTAATTCCTATTAAAATTACTTAAATGGAACGTTTTTTCTACTTCATGAAAAAAGTATTTTTGTGAGTTACAACATCTTACCTTTCAACCGTCGATATCATTTTAAAGTCTTCTACTTTAGAATCTGTAATACATGCCTTAATTTTTAATATGAAAAACAAGGTGTATATTATTACTGCTTTAAATTTAATTCTCTTACTGATAGAAGTTAAAAGTAAATTCATATCGCTATTCCATAGCAGATTTAATTACTTTTCTCATTTATTTGGCCTTGTTTGGTACTTTTGCGTGCATGTCTTATTTTACCGACCTATCCTCATTAATAATAATTTTATTAATAGTGTTCCAAGGAGACACGCTGAATCCATTGTGGTTCTGTCTAGCGATGAACCCACTATCCCAGCTATTGAACTCCACTGACTCAGGTTTTAGCATTAAAAACGTCAATACTGTAGTGGCGAAGCTTAATCATCTGTTGTATGTGGATGATTTGAAACTAATGGCTTCCACTCGAAATCGCTTAGATCAAATCCTAAAAACTGTAGAAACTTTTTCAAATGATATCAGTATGCACTTTGGGTTAAACAAATGTCGTGTACTAAATATAGTAAAGGGAAAGGTTCAGCCCGAAGGATTCGATATGCAAAATGGCCAAAACATCGAGGCTATGGGCAAAAATGACATGTATAAATATCTAGGAGTAAAGCAAGCGCAAAAAGTTGACCATCAATAAATAAAAATTGAATTAACATCAGAGTTCATACGAAGAGTAAAACAGCTACTCCGCTCACATCTTAATTGTAAAAATTTGTTTAAGGCAATAAGCAGCTACGCATTTTCCGCGCTTAGCTACTCATTTGCGATTATTAAGTGGACTAAAATTAATATAGAAACTCTTCAGCGAAAAGTACGAACACACCTCACAAAGGCACAAAAACACCATACTCGAAGTGCAGTATGAACGACATTACCGCGGTATTTAGGAGGACGAGGACTTATTGATATACGCGAGCAATAACATAGAAAAACAGATTACTAATTTACAAACTTATTTTCAGATGCGGAGACATCTACTCTTCATCGCGCAATTTGTGCAGTAGATGACACAACACCGATCAAACTGAGGGAACAAGAAATGTGCATAAACCATGTTACTAAGAACGAAAAAATGCGCATCTGGATGGGTAAACCTCTGCACGGGTGATATCCGAATGAAATCACTCAAGACTATGTTGACAATATAGCGTCGAACTATTAGCTGACATTAGGAAAGATGTTCCCTGAAACAGAAGGTTCATTACTCGCCATTCAGGATCAGGTTATACCAACCAAAAATTACCTGGAATATATCGTCAAAGACCCTCAGGTCCAAAACGACAAATGTCGATATGGGTGTAAAGCCCAAGAAACTATTCAACATCTTACCGGGGGCTGCCAGGCATTTGCTGCAACTGAATTAAGGAACGGCATGACTCAGTAGGGAAGATTCTCCATTAAGACATAACTTTTTAACTGGGACATCTACACACAAACCATCTCCCATATTATCAATACGTTCCTGAGAGTATGCTTGGGAATGACCACTACAAGCTATACTGGGATCGCACTCTGATCACAGACCAAACTGTAGCACATAATAGACCAGATCTCGTGCTAGTTAATAAACTAACAAGACAAACAACACTAATCGATGTGGCGATACCTAACAACAATAATCTTCGTGTTAAGTACAACGAAAAGATCGCCAAGTACAGAGGTCTGGAAATACAAATAAGGAGACAATGGAAGGTACCCAGACGATATTTATTATTTTTTCTACCGCTGGAGTCATTCCGAAGAACCTCTTAGAAGACATAAAAAAGCTGGGTCTAAATGAACATCTATAGTAAGATCATGTAGAAAGCTGTGCTACTTTCTACGTCCAGATACGTGCGAAAATTTTTGGGAGATTCACCAACGTAACAAGTCACCTAGGACTCGATAACATGGAAAGAGTCCCACCAGAGCTCAATCCTTTTGATACCGTAGGTATATGGGATGAGTGAATTTTCCCCTTAGAGGGAGTGTGAGCAGTATGGCTAAATCTGGTATTCCCTAATTAAATTTTTTAATAATGACGCCGGTCTTTTCACATGAATCAATTAATTCTATCAAGCAGCTTTTACTGGCTAACTTCCTTCTTCTATTATTGCGTTATTTTTGTCTTTTGTTACTTTCTAACAGTCCCAGTTTTTTGAAAAAAAAAAACAAAAAAATATTTAAAAGAGAGCCCGCCCGAGGGTTAAGAGTCTTGGCTTGTAGGTCATGCGTAATGAACTGATTAGATATATACCATGTTGCATTGATAATGATGTGTAGGACTTTTGATTAAAAACTCTCTACGTTATGTAGAAATGATTGTGATATTTTAGCTAGTAACCAGTGAAGTCTGCTAGCTTAAGATCCAGTTGGTTTATTTATATGAATATATGCTTCTTCTAAGTTAACCACCTGTAGAGCTGCATAACCAGGTATTTGATATAATCTTTTTGTTGTACCTCTTGGTTATTATATACTAGTGTTTTTTCTACTAGTGAATTTAATATGGATTGACTTGCTGATGTTTACTTTTATTCTCCACTGTCTCAGCCAAATTTGTATTTTATTAAAATTGGCCTATAGTAGCTGGAAAGCAACGTTGAGTTTGGGTGTGAAACTTAAATTGCTTTGTCGTCTGCGTACATTGGTGTGATGATATCGTTGCTCGTAGGTAGACCGGCTGTAAATATCAGGTAGAGAACAGGTCTCAGAACACTTTCCTTTTCCTGTGAATCTCTGCTTTAATTGAATTTAAATTTATGTAATAACTGTAATGTCTTAATATTAAATGCAGGTCATGGAGGTTCGAAATAGTTTAAGGGAAGGACTTCTTTGAGTTTGTAGAGTAGACCAGTGTGCCAAACTCTATCAAAGACTTAAGATATAACCAAAAAGGCTGCTGGATAGTATTTCCTTTCTTCTAGAGCTCTATAAATAAAATTATAGGCTCTATGTATTTGCTCAGTGGTGGAATGTTGTTGTCTGAATCTAAACTGGTGGTTAGCTATTAGTTGGCGTTCTGCAAAACTTGGTTGTAACTTATCCAACAGTACTTTTTTAAAAACCTTTGACATCATCGGCAATATGCTAATAGGTCTATATGATTTAATGTCTTCTGTAGGTTTACCTGGCTTAGGTATCGCCATAATTTGTGCCACTTTCCATGGAATGGAGTAATACCCTGTTTTTAGGATTGCACTGAATATATGTGTCAAGTACAATATTCTTTTTTTGAAAAGTGTTTTAAGGATTTTGACAATAATCAGGTTGTACGTATGAGATAAACAGGAGATAGGGATCAAGTCTAATTGTATATTCTACGGAATTTGTTCAGTAGGTAATTTTTCTAAGGATAGTTTAGGATGATCCGACGATTCTAAAAACTGTTGGGTTTCGTTTGTTATATGAAGATTGTTGTTGTCTGAACGATTTGGCTGAAACACATTCACCAGGTCATCGGCAAATGCTTCAGCTTTTTATTTGTTGCTCTTAACTCATCTTCTATAATCTATTTGAATAAGAGGGTTGCTTAATTAAGATCGATTTAATTTCCGTGTTGTGTTGCCTTCCTAAGTGGGTACTCGGTGATTTCTGTTCCAGTGGCTGATAAGTTTTTGAGGTTATACTGATTACTATTATCCTTATGATTATTTAGAAGAATTTTTAATTGGGCGGTAGCTTGGTTCAATTCAGTTTTATCCTAAGGCGCGCGTGTTCTTTGAAATTATGGATATCGTCACTATGACAGAAGAGTGGTCAGATGACAATTCATAACAAGACTGTACTATTCAAAGTTCGGATAATGGACCGTTGCTGTTATCTAGGCTAATACTAGTTGTTTAGATATAGATTTTACTAAATTTAATTATTTGGTGCTGCCTTATCGATGACCGAATTAAAATTGTAGTTCTTCCATGTGCGTATATATCAAGTAGTTTGGAAATTTGATTGAAATTCAATTTTTAAAATGAGTTTCAGATAATAACATTGAATCAATATTGTGATTTTGAATCATTACCGCCTTTTGAATGATTTTTAGATTTCTGCTGTAATTTAAATGTCACCTATCCGGTTTTTACATTACGAGATAGACAATCGTTTTTAAGACAATTTGGTATTAACATTTCATATTTTGTCTACTTTTTATTTACTCTTTAATGCTAGTTTGTAAGAAATCAAATTAAAACTCGTTAGCTCTAACACCATCTGAACTAAATAATAATCAAAATAATTTCTGATAGAAAGTTATTGACGAGTTTAAGTATTATTTTGAACTAAGATTTGACAAGTCGCTGTGATTAAAATTTTCTTCGTCATTGCTTGTAATAATTAAAAACACCCTGTAAATTGTGTTCCTATCTGTTCTAAAATCATTAATATTCCGAACATGTGCTCGTATTTTCAACTGACAAATTTTCAAATGATTGTGATGTCCCCTCACTCAGAGGTTGTCGGAGCTGCATTTGAAAAAAGCTATGCCACGCATATAAATTATTTTTCAGAAAGGGACATACGGAAAAGTTGTGAATTATTACGTCTTTCTTTGACTTGATTGTTTTTATACTGTTGAATGCTTTTCAATCGCAATATTAATATTTTTTTGATTCGCTTTGTATCCTGACCAACAAGTTTAGTTTATTTAAATTTATTGAGGAGTTTTCTAAATTTTTAAAGGAATATGCAATATACATGAAATATTTTGTATTGCAGAATATATTATTATGAACTTTACTATTTAAAATCAATTGAAATAGTTAGGCGTTTTTAACACCACACTAGGGACACTAAAATCCCATTTACAACTATTATTAAACTATATCCTAGGAAACCTTAGAAATCCCATCACAAAAAAGTTTGAGAGAATAATAACTCACTATAAATCTCATGCAATGTTTTATTACCTTTCCTCTGTTTTAATGTGAAAGTACTAGCGATATACTCGTTCATTTTTAATCCATACATTTTTCACATTTTCATTTTATTCTCCTAATCTTTTTTTTATTCTAAAAGATATGGACTATAATATCTAACGTTTAAAAAATTTGTTTTTTCTGTTTGTGGTACTTGGTCGTTTATTCAATAATACTCTTCAATTATGTAAATATTCCGTAATATTTCACTGAAAACATATCTTCAATCAGAAAAAATAATTTCAGGCGGTAGAGGGTAAATTATAGCAAAGATTTAACAAATATTAGTCCAAAATACGCAATATTCGTAAGAAAGAGTCACATCTGTTCAGAACGCTGTCATTATCAAACAAAAAGACCCAGTTAATCACTTCGCTGTCAAAACATAAAATTATTTATGACAGCTTCAATTACAGACTTTAATACGGGCCATATTCAATGAGTTTTGGGTTATTTTTAATAATTATAACAAATAATTGGAAACCACCACATACTGACGTTTCATTTGGTTTCAAAATTAATGTCAATTTGAATAGGCACAATCAGAGATTTATTGATTGGGTATACACTCTAAAACTGGCGTTTCTGAGGCTACGATAACAATGGATGAGATGCGAAATAGTTATTGACAAAAGTTGCGTCTAAAATAACGGTTTTATGTAACTTAATTTTTAATCAATTTAATCCCAAGCTAATTAGACAATTTAGGAAAATAATTTCGACGTAATAAAACTCTTGTCCTAAAAATTATATTTTAAGATTTGATTTAAGATATTGTTTTAAGATATAGCTGTTAGAAGATGGTTATAAGTTACGACAATAGGTACAATATTATTCAATATACACGATATAATACTTAACTTTCGCGTAAAAATTTTATAATATTTTCGCTATTATACTCACTAAGCACTCTCTCAAGTACAGCGGAAATTTTTGACAGTTTTTTATATTATAATATGTACACCTGTAATCATACAATTGATAAGTATGTATTTTGAAATAAGTAATAGCCTTTTCAAGTGATTGTTTTCGCGCGAACTCTGCCGATTAGGGGTGGGAGAAGAATTGTGGAGTCCGCCAGATTTTGTGACCGGAACTTTAAATTGGAGCGCGCTGAAAAATTTGCAATTTCTCCGGTTCTGGAAAACATAGAACCTCATTTTTTTAACTGGGGTAACTCGACGATATATTAACTAAAAAATCGAAAATTACCAGAAAATTCACGATTTCAATTTTTTAAATTGTTTTATTTATACCGAATATACTTTTCTGTAACTATACATTATTATGCCAGGAAACCTAAACATACATATATTTCTAATCATCATGGAATGTTAAGAATCTTCCGGCTTGACATGAGAAAGGCGATTGAAGTGATGTAGGTTTTATCGTGAGTAATCTGGAGATCCCAACTGAAGATAGTAATGTAGTAATAACATAGTCCCAAATCAAATAGATTACATAATAATCAATTGAAGATATCAAAACACTGATAAACTAATTGTTGCCTTTCTAGATATCGACATAAACTACGACAACAACCCTCTGATTGCTCAAGAAGAGTGTCAATCCAAACTAGAAATACTGTTGAAACATCAATAACAACGCTAAGATATAACATTGATAAATTGAAGAAACCAACAATTATAGACAAAATGGAATGAAACGAATTGGTAGAACCACACGCAAGTAACAATCCACAACAATTCAAATGTCCAGATGACATCTTGAACAACATAAGACATAATATTAACTGCGTCGGATAACCTGCTTAAACCAGCAACAACAAACAAAAATAATTCATGGATAACCAATGAGATACTCTACTTTAAGGACAGAAGTTTGGCCAAAATCTAACAGAAACATCAAAGTATTCGGAACTAAACAACATTATTATACGAAAATGCAAACAAGCGAAAGAAAACTGGGTAATTTCTAAATGTCAAGAAGTGGAGAGCCTACATGCTATGCATGACGATGTAAACTTTCATGGAAAATTAAGAAAATCACTAATAATACAAAGAAAGCACCTACAACATCCTTGAAATATCCGTAACATAAAAGTTGATCTTAAATCTAGTAGAGCTATGCAATACATGAAAAAGACTTGCTGTTTGAAGACCAGAACTAGAGAGAGAGAGGGAGAAAGAGACAGAGTAGAAAACCTATCAATTGGAAAGAATGGTGTGGCCAAGAAATTCTTGAATCTGAGGTTAAACAAGCTCTGAGAGCAATGAAGAATCGAAATAGTGCGGGTTATGATGATGGCCATGCCGAACTTCTTAATATAGGTCGAAAATATTCGACCATAAACATCTCACGTATATATGTTCAACGTGATATATGGTTAAGGCAAAATTCAAACTGACTGGTTAAAATAAACTTGCAAAAATTTCGAATTACGTATATTCTAAAGACTGTAGTAACTATCGACTCATAAGTCTTATGAGCCATCCTCTAAAAGTTTTTCTTCGAGTAATACAGTCTTAAACATATTTGAAATGTGAAGAAAAAAAAGGAGAGGCACAATTTGGTTTCTTGAAAGGATTAGGTTGAATAAGTCAAACTTATAATTAAAAAGTGCTATAATCAACGCCAAATTGTTCTTTTGTGTTTTATAAACTAACAAAAGGCTTCTGGACATAGGGCGGTCCGATAAGTAATTAGCCTACAAAAGAAAAATGAAAATTTTGGAAAAGTGTCGATTTATTTGTCAACATAGTCTACTTTTAGCTCGATACCTTTGACCCAGCTATGCTCCAACTTCTTTAACCCGTATGAAAAATACGATTTCTCTAGTTCTGCAAAGTAGGCTTTCGTGGCGGCGAAGACCTTCTGTTTTGACTTAGATTTCTGCTCGGCGAGTACCTTTTTTAAGTTTTGAAACAAAAAGAAACCACACGCGGCTAATTCTAGACAATATGGTAGATGGGGCAACATTTCGTAGCCCAATTCGACCAATTTCGCTATGGCGGCGGCGAAGGTATACCGGGTCTATTGTTACGGTGGATGAGCACTGTCTTCTTCGCTAAATGGGTTTATTTTTTCTGTAATTCGGCGTCAAATCGACCCAATTATTCGGCGTAGTAGAGGATTATGACCGTGCTATTCTCCAGTTAGTCGACGTAGATCATCCCTGGTGAGTCACCTTTCCGATCAATAGGACAGTCTTCGCCTCCTTCTGAGTACGTTCGCCGATTGCCGCCACTGTTTCTTTGTCTCTAGTGTGTAGCAAGGGATTCATATTTCGTTCATGAATGGTTACGAAACGACGTTGAAACTCCTTCGGATTACGCTTAAATAGAGTCAAACACTGCTCTGAAGTGGTCTCACCATTAAACTTGTTGTCCGGAGTGAGCAAACGCGGCAAACATCGCGCCGGCAGCTTTCTCATGCCCAAAATTTCACGCAGAATATGACATACTTAATCTTTTGAGATAACTACTGTCTAAGTTCTCTCGCATACCTTCAGTCGGCAGTCTGCCAATATTAGATCGTGGATTTTTGTCACCTTATCCTTCGTGGTAGCCGATTTCGAGGCACCTGAGCGCGGTTCATCAAAAACCGATGTTAAACCAATTTTTGAGGGTTGCCATCGAAGGAGAGGAGTCACCGTACAGAGCATCCATTTTTTCCATTTTTCTAAAATCCGCGGACACGCCCACTTTTACACGCGGTCAAAACAAAACTACGAGTCCAATCTGGCTGAAATTTTGACATAAGACGTCTACAAGAATATATTATATGATAGTAGATTTTTCTTGAGATAGTGGTGCTATCGAACGGTGAGGCTAAGTACTAATCGGACCGCATACGTAAATACAAAAGACATCAGAGTTATAAAGAATTATATTGGAACCAAACAGCAGACATGAGAATCAAAAGAGATCTATCCACGGATGCCTTTAATGTATGTTAAGTAGTACATCAGAGCTGCATATTCACCAGTACTTTTTAATATGTATGTATGTGGAAAAGATATTCCAAATGGCTCTCGAAGGAGACATTGGAGGAAACTACTGCACTATTTTCTAGGGGGAACAAGCAGTCATGGCAAAGATAAACAAGATGGCTCCCATAACGTAGTAGACATCTCATAAGCCGAAGGTGTCAAAAATTCCTGCGAGGAGGAACTATTTAAAAGCAGAAAATTAAGATGCACGAAATAAAATTGACAAGAAAAGAAAAAGATTAAAATGGAGAAATCAAAATATATTATTCTGGTTATGACCTACCCAACCACTCGAATTATATTGGTGTAATTCTAAGGGGAAACCTAAATCGTCTGTGATTAATTTTATTCTAAATTCGGACAGAACTTCCTTACGGCTAGGCTCAATACCTGCCCAGTCAATATTATTATAATACAATAATATGGATCCAACTCCAAATAACAATAAAAATTGAGCCAAAAAATATTACAAATAATTACAAAATCTCTTGATATACGCTAGGTAAAATAAGCCAAGCACATTATTAGATGATTATTAACGTCAAAATAGGAAAATACACCACGTTAACTTGGTTTAAGCTTTTTAAACGTAGAGATGTATTGAGTCCATTACTATTTAATGTATATAGGGAATCGATGTTTAAAGAAGCATTGCTATATGAAAGTCAAGGAATAATAATTAACGGAAGAACTATTGACAACATATAAGATACGCAGATGATACCATGATTATAGCAAGCCCTGCTAAACAACTCCAACTACTACTAAACAACTACTGTGAAAAATGTGGACTAAAAATGATTATAAAAATACATTATAATATCAAACAAAACAAATATATAATCAAATTATACATTTGGGTTGAAAATAGAAAACACCTGGGAACATGGTATTCAGAAAATAATGACCAAACAAAAGAAATAAAGGCCAGGATAGAAATAGTAAGAAATGGGTTTGTAAAAACGAAAACAATCATCTGCAATAAAGATCTTAGATTAAAACTGATAGTATGTTAAGTATTTTCGATACTACAATATGGACTTGAAAGCTGGACACTCATGCAAGAATACATAAATAAGCAACTGTCATTTGAAATATGGTGTTATAGAAGGATACTTAGCATAGGATGGACACCGAAGAAAAAGAACATTTAAACTATTTCGAGAAATGGGCAGAGAAAACGAAATATTAACTACAATAAAAATAAGAAAACTACAGTATTTGGGACAAGTAATGAGGTGACAGCGATATGAAATGCTAACATTGATAAATTTAGGGTAAGAAAAGAGGAGGAAACAGTATAGGAAGAAGCAGAGTGTCGTCGTTAAACAATTTAAGATTTCAATAGAACTCTTCAGAGCAGTGGTGAATAGAGTGAAAATAGTGATGATGATATCCACCAGATTTAAGAAGAAGAACCTTTCGACCCGTATACTCTATATTTGTCAGCCTGCTCAATGTATTAAATTAAATAAAGTCAGAAACAAAATACATTTTATACTTATGCTGGGCAGATATAGAAAAAGTGTTGATGTTGTTAAAACTGTCGTTGGTTTGGACCACAACGTGTTCGACCACAAGGGTTGTGTGAAATACAAATTTTAGATTTAAAACAAAAAATATTTAAAAAAAAATTTAAATTTAAAAAAAAAAACAGTTGATATCACTAAACATCGACACTTACATAAACAGATAGAGGTGAAATACTTGGTTTTCATCCAGGACAGATCAAGAAATGGTATTTTATGTTGTTAAAACTGAACTACGTCTCAACTAGGGACCATTCTATTTGAGTAACTATACGTTAGCTGATTTGTTTTCCATGCCATTAACTACATAACGTATACCCATTGTACGTTATGCACGTGGACATGAGAATAGGATTTGGTACTCCTATGGTACTACTTTGGAACTCATGGTAAGATTTCGTCAACGTTTGCTATTAGTGCAGTGTACCAAGGATATTAACTCCGAATTCTATCAACATATTTATTTTAAATTGATTAAAGTTTTGGATCCCACTAGTAAAGCTTAAATAAAGTAAGTTTAAAATGGATAACGTTTATTTGCAATTAGGGTAGAAATAGCATGGGTAGTATCTTTTTTTCACAAAATATGCAATCCCAACTATTTGAAACAACGCAAAGAGTTAGACAATGAGGTAGTTTAAGCCCAGTCCTTTTTATAAATGTAAAAGATGCGATAGTAAAAGAATGTAAGAAAACCTTAAAATATAATGCAAATGATAAATGCACAGATATGCGTATTTGAGATGTTAAAGCATTATTTTGGTGAAACTAAAAAAAACCGAAACACAACTTAACTAAATAGAACTCAGAAACAAAAAAAATCAATCTAAATGTAAATAAATTGAAGACACCAATAATGAAAATAACAAGGAAAAAAGACACAAATGACCAAATACAAATACCTGGGAACAGTAATAAATAACAGAGAAAGCATAGTGGACGATTTCAACAATAAAGTACAGGAAAACTACAGCTCTAACTACAGCTCTAAATAGAGAGAATAGAAAATTATTCAACGACAAAGAAATATAAAGAAAAATGAAGATGGCAATATAAAAAACAATATACAGGCCAACGCTGACATATGGAGCAGAAACTTGATCTTAAACAGAAGACACTAGAGTAGTGTATAAACAACAGAGATAAACTACTTCAGAAGAACGATAGGGGTCAGAAGGATAGACAGACTCAAAAATGAAGAAAAACGAAACAGACTTAAAATTAAAACGTTACTTGACACAATAAAAATTAGCATGGATCGGTCATATAACACGAATGGACAGTAACAGGCAAGTGGATAGAGTGTGGGATGCTAAACTAATAAAGAAGAAGTAGACCAATAAAAGAGTAAAACAGTGACATAGCAGAGATATTACAAAATAAGGCCAAATCTTGGCAATAACCAAAACAATTTTCGAAAAACATAATGGAGAAAATTCATTAAAAGCTAGATTCATCTTCCTGGAAACCCAATGTTAGCAGAGGAACGATTATGTATATATGTATGTACAAATATGAATCAACTTTTGATCATAACTCACTTAGTTCATATGCTATAGAGTTCTACAAAGTCTTACTTCAATACTTTTTTTACGATATTGCGACATCAATAACATTGTTATTTTTTTTTTTTTTTTTATTTACAAACTCGCATCAGCCTGTAAGGCTATTAGCGAAAAAAAGAAAAAGTAATAACAATAATTGAACAGTGTAACAATTAAATTTTGTATAAATAGTTTATTGCTTTAAGATATTGGATAATCACTTTGGCACCGCACTTTAAGAATAGTTCTCTCAAATTCTCCGGGATTCCGAATTTACACCTTTCCGCACTGTGTAACGGGCACTCCACTAGAAGGTGTTTTATTGTTAGCGGGGTCTCGCAAGCATAACACTCCGGTTGTGGATCCCTTGTCATCAGATGTCCATGTGTGAGGCGACTATAACCAAGCCGCAGTCGTGTGATGATAACCTGAGAAAAACGATTGGTGGAACTATCAGACCATGGTTGAAATATTGGTTTTATCTCAAGTAGTTTTGCCTGTTTTTTACACCATCTGCTATTCCATATGTTGACTATTTTGCTGTGGAAATATGATTTGAGATCTGTCGCTGGAGTTTTTGGATAGAATTCAATAGTTGTTTCCTCTAAGGCTTCTCGTGCATATTTATCCGCCAAATCTTTTCCCGTGATTCCAACATGAGATGGCACCCACAGGAAAGCAATGTTTCTGTGGTTTAGATTATGCAATTCTTGTCTAATGAGTTTGGCCACAGGATGGGAAGAATAGATTTTTGAGATGATTTCTAGAGAACTTAATGAGTCAGTAATTATTAAGAAATTAGTTTCAGGACATTTTGTAACATGACATATGGCTTTATATATTGCAAAGAGTTCTCCTGTTAAAATAGTATTCGTCTCCGCTAGTTTATATTTCTTTATTTCATCATTTGTTACAAAGGCAGATGCTACACAACGCTCTGTTTTAGATCCATCTGTGAATAACTTTTTGAAGGAAGAAAATTGAGAAATTAACGTTTGATATTTAGAATTAATTAGATGACAATTGCTTTCTTTTTTATTTTCTGATAATAGATCCAAATTTATGTAAGGAGAAGACATTAGCCAAGGAGGGGAAGTTGGCATCTTGCTAGGATAGATTTCGGGGACTTTAATGTTTAATTCATTTATGATTCGTCTGCATCTTTCGTAAAAGGGAATGTGGGTTTTGCGCGCTGGATATTCGAGCAGCGAATGGTTTGGTGATATTGTAAAGAGTACCGCTTCGATGCATAAGAGAGCATTAATTCCTGTCTTCGTAAATCTAATGGTAGTTCACCCAGTTCGGCCTGAAGACTTAAGATAGGGGTTGTTCTAAATGCGCCGCTTATTATTCTAAGAGCGTTATTTTGAATGGTGTCTAAAACTTTTAGAGTTGTTGTTGAAGCACACGAGTAAGCGTGGCAACCATAATCGATCTTTGAGCGGATCAAATTTTTATATAGTATGAGTAGAGTTCTACCGTCTGCTCCCCAGTTCGTACCAGAAAGACATTTCAATAGGTTTAGTCTTTTTTGACATATAGCTGATATATATTTGATGTGGTCCTTCCAGGTTAGAGCTTGATCAAATATTAGACCTAGATATTTAATTGTGTTTACATATTCAAGTGTTTGACCACCAAGTTTTAAAGTAGGTATTTCTTTTATCTGTTTTGGTCTCTTCGAGAATATGATGCAGCGAGTTTTAGATGAAGCAAATTGAAAACCACTCCTTTTAGACCATGCTATAAATTTATCGAGTTGATCTTGTAATAATTTGGCCATACTCTGTATATTGTTTCCATTTAAGAATATTATAAGATCATCCGCGTACAATCTCGCTTGAATGGGTTTGTTCATTGATTTGATTATATCATTGATAGCTATAAGGAAAAGCGTCGGGCTGATTACCGAGCCTTGGGGTGTACCATTTGTTTGATATTTCACATTAGATAGAAGTCCGTTTACTTTTACCTTGAAATTTCTATTTAGGAGAAAATTTTTAATAAAAGCAAGTATATTTCCTTGATAGCCCCATGATTCCAGTGTTGAAATTATTTTGTGATGCCAAGCCATATCAAATGCTTTGTGCAAATCAAAATAAATTGCAATACATTTTTGGTTGTTGTAGAATGCGTTATTAATATGTGATTCTATATCTACTAAATTGTCGGTAGTCGATCTTAAAGGACGAAATCCAGATTGTTCATTAATCAGTTGGTTATTTTCTTCCAGACACCACAATAAACGTTTATTTATAATTTTTTCTAAAAGCTTACACATGACACAAGTTAGAGACACTGGACGATAATAATCTGCTTTGTTTTGTGGCTTATTAGATTTTAAGATGGGAATAGTTATGGCTGTTTTCCATAAATTGGGAAATTCATGTTTGGTCCATATACGATTATATATTTTTAATAATATTTCTACTGCTTCGTCAGGAAGGTGTTTCAAAAAAGAAGCTGGGATGTCATCGGGGCCAGGGGATGTGTCTTTTAAAGAAACTACCATCTCTCTTAGTTCTCTGATTGTGATAAGTGCATTTATAGGTTCATTGTTGTTTACTACGTTAATAGGAATGGTTTCTTTTTGTTCTTTGTATGTTATGAAATCTTTATCATAGTTAGAATTTGTGGATGTTAACTTGAATGTTTCCGCTATTTTTTCTACGATTTCTGCATGGTTTGTTATTAATGATTTATTTTCTACTTCTAATGAATCGATTCCTTGATATGAGCTAGTGCCTGTTATATTTTTTATTTTCCTCCATATGTTTGTTAAGGATGTGTAATTATTGATCGTTTCTACATATTTTATCCAGGATTGTCTTTTAGATCTCGTGGTAATCAGTTTGGCTTTAGCCCTACATTCTTTAAGATTAATTAAGTTTTCTAGGTTTTTGTACCTTTTGTACTTTTGAAGAGCTTTCTTACTTTCCTTAATAGCTTCTTTACAATCTTCATTCCACCAGGGAGTTACTTTATCTCTTTTTATAAACTTTGTTTTACCTATCGCTTCTAGAGCTGCTTCCGTTATGAGTTTATTGAACTGTAGAATTATTTCGTCTATTGAATTTTCTAAACAAATTTTTGATGATCCGTTACGGATAATTTCTTGATAACTGCGCCAATCAGCTTTATCTAGCCTCCATTTCGGTTCAGGTGTAACTGGCGTAGGTTTCATCGAGTGTTTTTCTATTAAAATTGGGAAGTGATCACTCCCATGTAAATCTTTTTCTACATACCAATTGTGATTTAATTGAAGAGTTGGCGTACAGAGTGAGATATCTATAGAAGAAAATGTCCCTGTCGATAAATTTAAGTGTGTGCTGCTACCATCATTTATTATTGCAAGGTTTAATGTGTTTATGATCTTTTCAATCTTTTTTCCAGTGTGTGTAGTTTTAAAGGAACCCCAGTTAGTATTGTGTCCATTTAGATCTCCCAAAATGAATTTCGGATTAGGAACCTGATTTATTAAGTTTACAAGATCTTGTTCTTCTAGGTTATAATTTGGAGGTATATATATATTACATATGTTGATCTTTTGTGTAGTGCCAATTTCTACAGCTACGGCTTCGAGATTTGTGATTAATGGAATTTCTTTGGATATTATTTGTTCCTTTACATATATTGCAACTCCACCTGATGCGTGTTTTGCATTATCTCTGTTTTTAAAATATGAATTGAAGGACTTTAGATTCATGCACGTGGAATGTTTAAAATTAGTTTCTTGAAGACAAATAATTTGTGGTGTGTATTGATTGATTAATAGTTGCAACATAGGTAAACGAGTTTGAAAGCTATTTATATTCCACTGTAAAATTTTATTATACATAAATTATTATATATCGATTAAGTGAAAGAAAAAAAAACTACAGTATTAACAAGTGGATGTATCACTTTCAGTATCCAAAATGGCTAAATCAAGTTGTACCTCCAATTTTTTCCTCAATTTTGTGCAGCGATATTTTGTTGTTCTGTCTTCTAAATGGGGACGTATTTCTTCCAACATATTAATAAGAGCTACGGTGTCTGAAGTATATCCATTCGCAATCGTTAGTACATCAGAGCATCCATAGCAATTTTCAAGTAGACTTTCAACTTGCTGACTGTTAAGACAAAAGGAAGGAGAGTGTTTGTCTATAAATGTTTTAATATTGTCTGAAAACTTTATGTTTTGTTCCGGTTTTTTTTCTGTTTTGCTCTTTTTTTTCTGTTTTAAAGTTGGAATTGCAAATTGGGCATCCTCAGAAGTAGGTGATGAAACAGCAGAAGCAGTACGTTTATGTGAAATATTTTGTGTAAAAGAAAGATCAGACTTTGTATTGTCAACCAAGGCGTTTTCCATTATCTCAGAATTCACAGGGGTATTGATAGGTTGAGATAGGGGTGGATTTGACAGTTCTGGATTTTGGGTCGAAGATGACTGTGAGCTGTTGGAAGAAGTTGTAGTGATTTCAGCAATAGGAGTTTGTAAAGTTTGGGCAAGAGATATGCTACCTGATTGAGTATTGCTTACTGTAGGTATTGTATTCAAAGTTGGTGAAACAGAAACAGTACATTGTGAAGCATTATGTCCTGCTTGCTTGCATTTGAAACAATTATGGCTGTCTAATGTTAAAAATAACCTGCTTACTACTCCATCTTGTTCAATTTCAATAAATTCAGGAATGTTAATATTTATAGGAGGAGAAATGTAGATTTGTCTTCTAAAACTTAATATGTGGCTGTAAGCTGGATCAGTAGCTCCAATTCTCAGTGGAGTCATTGGCGATAACAGTGTTAAACCTAAGTTTTGTAAATGTCGTGTAATATCTTCATTAGGAATTGTCGGGCTTACATTAGATACTAGCAATCTTTCTGATGGAGTAATTAGTCGCCGAGCAACTAGACGAGTGTTGTTAATTGTGATGGCTTCATTATTTTTAAGAAGATCGTCGACAATTTTTTTATCTCTCAAATATATGCAAACTCGATTGTTAGATATACGTGAACAATATATTATATTTTGTGGGTTAACTATTGGTCCAATCTGTAAGAGATAGTCTTGAATTTTGCCACCTTCTATCGATGGGAAAACTATCGCTTGATCTCTATTTGGTAATGGAGTGGAATTTTTAACTAACGCTGCTGAGTATGATTTAACCGTGCTGTGGAAATTATTTGAAGTAGTATTGACATTTGAAGACTTTTGAGTAAGATTATCCATTTTTTGCTTTCTTTCGGAGTTTCTTCCAAAGCATTTAAGCTAAGTCCGCCTCTGGCGATGAAGAACCACAGACAATAATTTGAGAAAAAAAAAAACAACCAGTTGGTAGATAAGCACTCACAACAGGTGAATGGAAAGATATTGATTTTTTGTGGATGTTGATAATATTATGAAGTAAATTAAATACTCACAAATGATGTGTGATGTACTATTTTAACACTTCACCACTTTTTTCTCAAAAATTTGTTTTAATATGATAGTTAAAAACTCATTAATATTAAAAATCAATTACTACGAAATGATAACGACGTGTTTACTCTTCGAATGTTCGAGTGAGACCAACATTGTTATTTGTCTATTTAGTTTATGCCATATTTAGCCATATGGCTGATACACTCTCTAAGGGGAAAATTCAATCATCCCAGATACCTACGGTGTCAAAAGATTGAGATCCGGTAATAGATAACATCATACTTAATGTATTAGTTACTCAAATTATGTAATTTCAGGGTCATCGGACCTTATTATGTGGGTAGTTCTAACTACTATAGAGACGTTTTTCACTGATGATGACCTGAAAAAATCAAAAACGTTTTGAAAATTTATAAATCCATTTTGGGTAATTAGCCACATTTTATACCATTTTACAAAAAGAAGTTTTTACTTTATTGTAAGTTATTTTATTTTTCTATCAGTTTTTGAGATTATTTCCAATATAAAAGTACCAACCCGGTAGTTGGAGTGGATTCAACACACTTCGGCACAAGGTAGATTTTAAAGTTAAGGGTAACTAGAAATTAATTCCAAAATTTCATCAAAATCGATGTGTGTCAAAAGAAATCGGAGGTTATACCATATTTTTTACCGTGGAATAATGGACTATATATCCAAGACGCAATAATAACCATTTAATCTCGTACAGTATAAAAACTGGGTAATGGGAGTAGACAGACAGAAAAATGAAGACGTACGACACGAAATGAATATCTACTTCAACATTGCGAAATTATCAAAAAAATATTAATACAAAACAACATGAAAACCATAATAAAAGAAGAAATATATTAAATTAAACAAAGAAGAAGAAGAAATGAATTTAAAATAATAAAATAAATAAGAAGAATAAGACATTCAAATTTTACATATAACCACAAAAATTATTGAAACCTCTAAATACATTAAAATACAGGAAGTACAATCATGCAGGAATATCTGTGATACATTTGCATAATTTTTAATTCACGTGGAGTATTATTCAATTAAATATTTGACTCACTCGATTTTTCTATCGCGTTTTTAATTACAAAAAACCAGTTTCATGCAGCTTAGATATCACATTTACATCTAACGCTGACAGTTGTGAAATCTATTGCAATATAAGTATGTACTTCTTATTTTTTTTTAATATAATATTAATACGTTTTCTTGATAGTTGCAGATTCTTCCTGGAAAGTTTATATTGTTTTGTGGAGAGTATTAAGTCAATTAAATAGAGCACTGTGTCTATGGGTTGCTGAGGTCTGAAATATCTTAGACCGAGCTAATAATTTAAAGTAGACCGGAGAGAAATCGAGTGAAACGAATCAATTGGCTATAGAAAAGGAAGAAAAGTAATTTAAGTAATTAGTGCATCGTAAATCTATTTCTAAACCAAACAACGGACGGCGAAGCGGGCCAGCTAAAGTAAGGGTTCACTGATTCCCACATAAATGGTTTCGTGAATGAGAATAAAAAACGGCCTGTTCTATATTTCTGCAATTTCGAAAGTCTACTGCAGATACCTGCGATAAATAGTAGCCGTACCTACGGTTCAAGTAACTTTTGAATTATACGGACTGTATAAGCATTTCGGCATATATTTATTGCTCAAATAGAAGGATAGGACTTCGAGACCCTTAACAAAATCGATTGAAATATTAAAATGATTTATATTTGATATCGCAGCAGTAGATAATTTAAACTTGCCAATAAATCTTAATTTTTTTCCGGAAATTTTCTACTTTGTAGAAATTTAAAAAATAAAATCATGTAATTTCAACAAACACTGTGTTAAATTCACTCATACTAAATATCTTCATAACTAAAAATAAAACTATAAATAACTGTAAAAAAATCACAAGTTTATTTTCGATGATATTTATAGGATAATACTGAATTAATTTATTAAAATAGTTTTTAAATTATTTTTGTGGCATAAAAGCCTAAAGATATTTTTATAAAACCATTAAATTGTTAAAAATAAATTTTCACGCCTGCGTTAATTATAGTTTACTGTTACAAACGCACATTCTGTATATCATTAAAGGTTAAAAAAACTTAGCACTTATAAAATAAGTTTTATCAATTTTTTTATAGAAGAGAGAAAAATAAAACAGAATTTTTATACTATAATAAAAATATTTGTAGTTTTTATTCACGTTACACAGGAACAGTGCGGAACGACACTATTTAACTTTTGACGCAACGAATAGGCCTTCTTCCAGCTGACATGCGCCAATCTGACGTAGCTTAGCCGACGGAAAACCCCAAAATTGATAATTAACGATTTCCAGCGGGCACATCAAATGATTGTTAGTCCAGATATTTTAAGAAATTGTTCCCAGGAAGTCAATCATTATTTTCATATGCCCACCTCTTTCTAGACGTAATCACGCTGCCAGATTAGAGTGGTACCGAGAATATTGAGACTGTAAAGTAGTTTATTAATTAACTGATCAATAGCGATTAATACAGACATTTCGGGAAATTCGGCAGAATGATCATATTTTTCCAAATCCGTTTGTATATGGTGTCAAAATACTTGACCAAGAAGGGTATTATCATATTACCATGGTCAGCACAATCCCCAGGCGTTAATTCTATTTACCATTTATGCGATATGATTCATCAACTAATGATATAGGCGACATTCACCATGTATTTCACTTAGGGAAGCTTCTTACAAGTGATTGAGCAAATTTAACTCAAGTAACATTAATGTATATTATTTTGAGTATGAACGATATATGTACAGCTGTAATAAACCAACTTGGAGTCATAGATACTTTATATTAAAGTTAGTTTTGTTCAATCTCGAACATTTTTAATCATCACAATTTTTTTTATTTTTCATTATAAATAATTTAGTATTGGTATTGTTTACAATTTAAACAAAGTTTATTGTATATTAAATACAAAAATTTTTGTAACGTCATCCGATTTTAAGATAAAGGGCATTAAAGAAAAAAAATTTACACATTTTTTACGATTTTTCCTAAACTACTGGCTACATTCAAATGAAATTATATACGAATATATTTTGAAAGCTAGTTATTCCATGAATTTGTTTTTAGATCTGACTCTCATAGATGGCGCTAGTTACAAGGTCCGTACCAAGTATTATTCAACGCATTCTTTTAAGAGTAGAATTATTATTAATCAAAATTCTTAGTGAACTTGAACATCATACAATTTTACACCAAAAAGGTACTCATCGTAAAACTCGATACTGTGAACCGTTGTCGGAACATTAGAAAACTGAAAATTACGATGCTAGTATAAAGTAATGATAAAGTTATTTTATAAAAAAATATTACAAAAATAAAATTAAAATAAAGACAAAGAAGATTAGAATTTAGTTGGAGTAAGTGTTCAAAATGTCTTCAGTTTTCTCTAATACACAAGTCTATTATTTTTAATAATGAATCCATTAAACTTCTAAACGGTTGGAATCAGCTATGATGTCATTAAAGTGACGTAGCATTCTGTCTTCCAATTCTTTTGAAATAAATTTACCTTTGTACCATAGATTCTTCCTTAAAATACCACCAGACCGTGCAGTTCAAAGGATTAAAATCGCATAACCGAGGAGAAGAGTCAATCGGAACCTCTACCAATCCATCGACTCGTAAAATGGTTATTCGCCTAATTACGACACCTTCTATTTAGTGTAGCATTTTATCTTCTTATATCTCGAATAATTAATTGTTTAAAAATCAGGAAACATATTATTAGCATTTCAATTTCCAGGTAGAATATGTTGAACTATTAATGTTACCTAAAGTTGCTGCCCAAAACATTAAATTTAAATGAGTGTTGGTAATTTTAACTTGTGGATTCTCATCACACCAGTAATATTCATTATGGGTGTTGAACATACTTTGTCATGTAAAAATGTCCTCGTCTGTAAAATGAATAGATTTTAATAAATTTGGATTGAGGGCTGCACTGCGCTTGCTCCTTCCTTGCAATGTTTTACAAAAATCCACTTTAACCGGTAGATCGTCTTGCAAGATCTCTTGAACTTGTCTGTAATGATGTAGCTGCTGATCTTTAAGCATTCATCAAATACTTGAAGAAGACGTATTTGTTTTCTTGTCGTATTCGTTACGCTAACTGTTGAATCAAGTAAATTTAAATATTGGTTTCTTTATTAATTGTTCTTGCTGTTCTTGGTCTACCAGAATTTATTTTATTTGGTCTTACAAACCTAGTATCTCGACAACGTCATTCAATGGCTCTAAATGTTTTTTTTTATCAAATAATGGGCAGATATCGAGCACAGTTTTATTAATTAAATCTTGCCCAAGTACTTTCGCTTCCTAGAGCATCTTCAGGGGAATTTCGTCAATTTTGGCCTATCCAACAATTGAATAATGTTATAAACATAAAATTGTACATCACACTACACTACACAAGGACAAACACTAATATTAAAAAAAATAGGCGAAGCTTCATTGTGGTCGGCATCAGGAGAGAGAATCATTCTCTCTCCTGATGCCGACCACAATGTATTCGCCTATTTAAAAAACTGTGCTCGATATCTGCCTTTTATTTGATCAAAGTTCATTTATTCGAGCATTCAACCTTATATCAATTAAATGTTTTTTTGCTTCTTAAGTTTCTTCTAGAAAATTTTTCTGCATAACGCGTAAAAGCTGCATTAGAGTTTCCTAAACACTCGCCTAAGGTTACGGTGTATTCAACATTTGGGTACATTTTAATTAAAAATATCTAATTCTACAAATAATAATACGGTTTCAAAAATTAGTTTCAAAGTATCAGTTTCAAATCTTAAACAAACTTTGTGTCAGTTTGCAAACGTAAAGAATCATCATTACTTTATAATAGCATCGGTTATTACTTTATAATTTTTAAATTAAAATATTCCGAAAACGGTACACAGTAACGAGTTTTACCAAAAATACCTTTTTGGTGTAAAATTGTACGATTTTTAAGTTCACTTGAAATTTTGAACTATAATTCTACCCTTAAAAAAATTATGTTGAATAATACTTGGTTGTTGCCCTTGGTAGTGCCCTCTATGAGAGTCAGGTATAAAAACACGCTTCCAAAACATATTCGCATAAAATTTTATTACAATGTTGTCAGTAGTTTCGGGAAAATCGTAAAAAAGTCATTTTATTTCTTCAACGCCCTTTATATTGAAAACGGATGGCGTTACAAAAATGTTTTACTTAGCAAACCCCAATTATTTTTCAGTTTTTTACCTTACCTAGTTTTTTTTTCAGTTATATATATATATATATATATATATATATATATATATATATGCAAAATGCGACATATGAAAATAAATTGCCGAAAACCTTAACTTTGAACTTGAGGGGGACACTCTTTAGCTCTAATGTTATAAACGTCAGAGTCCCTACTGGAGATACCCCTTAAACGAGAAGTTAGGCATCTCATTTGAAAGGTCTAAAAAATATGTACTTAACTGTATTGTTTTGTCTTGGATACCAACCTCCATTATTACTTAATCATCGCCGTCACTGTCGTTTAAAAGTACAAAAAAGTGAAGTTTAGAAAAATGAAAAAGACACAGAGAAAAGGAAGAGTAACCAAAATTTATAACAATTTGTTATTTCTATATGTAGATTGTAAATCAAGGAGTGAATAATACTCACATAATGTTTTTTTTTGTATGTGTTAAAAGTGATATATACTTATTATTACTATGAGTAAAATGTAAAATTTAGAAAAATAGTAGTTTTCATGAATGTATAAAAACAAAATTAGTTTGTGTAAATATCATGAAAAAAACCGTTAATCCATTCCGTGATTAACGATCTCTTCTGTGTTTCATATCGGTTTCAAAACTCTTTTCAAAATTTTGTAGAAAGTTTAAATAGACATTATTCGATTTGTTTACAAAACACAAAAATAAGAAATTTGCAAGTCATTTCTTGAGAACTAGGAAATTTGTGTGATTTTGAAGGACAAAAAATGATTGGTTGAAAGAAGACGGGTGGAAAAAAAATTTGATTTAATTTATACTTAAAAGACGAGAATTGTGTGACGACAAACCTGACGAGTGAATTAGTACCGACAGTTTTAAACAGTGTTAAAGTTATTTTGTGAATAAGAGATTAAAAGGTGGTAGCAGTTTTGGACTAGGAGCACTTATTGGGAGAAAATTACAATGTTTGAGTGTTTCAGCATCTGTAAGTACAAATAAGTTACTATTATTCTGGAGAACTGTAGACAAGCATAATTTGGCAGCCAAAAAAAATTTAAAGGATTGTTAGGACATTTCACCTAGATTCCGTGTAAGTAGAACAATTAAAGAAGTTTTAGCTAGAGATTTGTAATAAATTAATTACTCTATGTTAAAAAAATTAATGTAAAGAAGACAGGGACATTTTTAGAGTTGAAATACTTGAAATTCAACTAGTTATTGAGAATAATATTGCAAAGTGATAAAGCAGCGCAGTTAAATTTATTAGGATATAGACACATTGATATGTCAATTCTATTGTATTGAACAAATCTGAATAAACTCAAATATGAACCTTGAGATCTGAAAATCTAATTGGTGATTTGGACTCTGAAATTAAAATTATTCAGATATTTTAATCAAATTCAATATTTTTTTGTTCTAATTCTGTTGAAATTCATTAAAGTAGGAATTTTATTTAGTTTCAAATATATTTAAAAATCAGAATAATATATATATATATATATATATATATATATATATATATATATTTATATCTATATATATACATATAGGGAATAAAAGGCAAAAAAACATTTCCTGTTTCCTTTTCCACTGGTAAAACCCGCTTATTAATAGACCCGCTCTTTTAATAATAATTTCTGTAGAATTGATTTAAAAAGAACTGAAAATGATAAAATGACGAGTTAAGACGTGAGCCGTTTTTGAAAATAATGTTGTCCTTCCCGAAAACAAAGGCAATTCGCAGCAGGGGCACTTTGTTCTGAAAGTTTTAGCAGTCATTATTCACAGTAATTTTATGATTTCGCGCTATGGTGTTTTCATCGCAATAAGAAATAGCGACAGTTGAAAATATGGGACCCGAACGAAAACGACGAGGCCTTCAGGGACCAAAGCGCCTAAACCAACTGCCAAACTGTGATTTCATCGTAATATTAATCCATTATTGCAACAAGTACAATGAGAAAATTAAACCGGTAATAAGTGTCAATTTATTTAATAATTTGGCCTGGACAGTTACTTTACTACAAATAATGTTTAGTTGTGAGACCCCAAAATATTTTAAATTAGCAGTATAACACAATAAACGTAAGGGCAAAATTAACAGTTAATATCGTATATTGTGGTATTTGATTTGCCTTAGTAGTTTTTTCTTAAATTCAATTCTTTGTAAAAAGTTTTCACTGTCTCAATAATTTCTTCTTTATTTGTTACTCATTTATTTAGCGTATGGTACAAATTAGCAAAAATATTATAAATTAGTAACTTTACATGAAACTAAAAATAATGTCGCCCATGTCTTATGATTCAAATCAAATCCTGTAACTAGTTGACTAAGATAAAGTAGTACCAGAATATGTGGTTCTGTCGACATTAAGGACCTGGAAGTTAGCAGCGGCGAATTTTTAAATTGTAAAATATTTCGTTGGAAAGTCGGGAATATGTTTTTATGTAGATAATACACACTACATACCAATACTAATAATTATGATGAATTAGAGTCCATACCAGTCATGACCAAAAAATTATATAAAAATAATTTATGGAGACCTAAACGCAAAAGTTGGAAGAGAACAGCAATTCGAAACACAATAGGTAAACACAGTCTCCAATGATAACGGTAATAGGTTAATAAACCTTAGCAAACTCACTTAACATGGTGATTGCTAGCACATACTTCGAAAAGATGTATGACTCAAAATTATGAACAAAAATACAGAATATATTGAAAACATAAACATCACACTAGAAAACAGATTTAAACATAAAAACATAAATGAGGAATGAGAACAGTGCAGAAACATCAAAAAAAGCTGCTGAAAGAGTACTGGGCATGAAAGATAAACAAAGAAAAGTATGAACGAATAAATGGTTAGACGAAGATCATATTTACTGATGCACATGGGCACAGAATTTGATAGAAGAGGAATATAAACAACTACATATAGAAGAAAAGAAAATCCACCGAGAAAACAAAGAACGACAGGAGCTAAGTAAACCAACAAAGACAAGAAAGTTTTATAGAAACAAAAAAAATAGCAGAAAACAACTCAAACCAAGAACAACATTTTTTATAAATAATAAAAGTAATATATTAACGGAACACCAAAATATACTAAAAAAAGATGGGCAGAATATTTTAAGAAAAAGTTTAACGAAAATAAGAGTGGGGCGATCAGTCTGCTCGTCTTAGAAAGAAGGATACTAAGAAAAATAATAAGCGTAAGCTGTGAGACTAGTATTTTAAAAAGGCGATATCATTTGGAATTCTACCAGAATTATAAAGAAATAGTAAATGGTAGAGATTTAATATCTTTCACAAAAATAGATAGTGTTAGATGGGCTTGTCATGTGTCAAGAGCAAACTAAAATTACTCACCCAGACGAACCCTATTAGCCATACCAGTAGGAAATAAGAGTAGAAGTAAACCAAGACTGAGGTGGAGGAACGATGTGGACGAGGGCGTGAGGAAGATTAACGCAGAAATTGGCAATGGTTGACGGTGAACAGAAACCATTGATATACCACTAGGCCAAGCAGACAAATAATAGAGTCCACCAACAATAACCAAGATTGTAGCAGCAGTAAACAAATCAAAGATTAATACATCACCGGAGTAGGATCAAATAGCATTGGAACTACTGAAGGAAAGATGAAATGCATTACTAAAAACAATACGTGAGCTAATGACAAAGATATGGTTGAATAAGCAGTTGCCAGTGGAGTATATTGCGGTATTATTGTACCATTACATAAAAAAGAGACTAGTTAGAATGTAGAAATGACCGTAAAATCACGCACTTCAACGCAGCATACAAAATAAGGTCCAACGTTATTTATGAAAGGCTTAGACCACACGCTGAAAAAATAGTTGGCAAATGCCACTATGGCTCCTGCAGATAAAAGTCAATAATAGATCAGATATTTGTTTCACGTCAGATCCTTGAAAAATCAAGTGAATATAACATCGACTTATCTCTGCATAGACTTCGAAAGCGCAAATGACAATAAAACCGAAAATTCCTAATAAAGGGTGATTCATTTAAAAGTACTTTTTTCAACAAGAAAAAACAATGAAAAAAATAAATTTTATTTGAAAATATTTATTATCATAAAAAAGAACCATTCTTTATAATTACTTCTTAAAGATAATTTCTTTTAAATGTTGGCCATGACTAGGATTAAGTTGGTTCATTCTGAAGTTCCAATTCTCGATGACTCGTTCCAGCATTTCGATTGGTATTTCACCAATGACTCGAGTAATATTGGCCTCCAATGCCTCAATCGTATCTAGTTTATTTATGTAGACTTTGGACTTTAGGTAGCTCTAAAGGAAAGAGTCTAGAGGTGAGATGTCACAGGATCTAGGCGGCCAATTCACTGGTCTAAAGCGTGAAATAATTTGTTCACCGAATCGTCCACGCAGTAAAGCCAACCTTTCACGGGCTGTATAGCAAGTGGCGCCATCTTGT
Organism: Diabrotica undecimpunctata; assembly: GCF_040954645.1. Lineage (NCBI taxonomy): Eukaryota > Metazoa > Arthropoda > Insecta > Coleoptera > Chrysomelidae > Diabrotica > Diabrotica undecimpunctata. The sequence goes on along the minus strand of NC_092812.1, from coordinate 78,245,398 downwards.
TGAAATCAAATGTCGCTGAGACCACGAGCTTCAATTTCAGGTACCAAATAGTCCGTTATCATAGCACGATAACGGTCTCCATTCACAGTAACATTCTGACCGGCCTCTGTTTTAAAGAAATATGGACTAACGATTCCACCAGCCCATAAACCACACCAAACGTTTGTTTTTTCAAGGTGTTATGGCAACTCTTGAACCTCTTTGGGTTGTTCATCACCCCAAATACAAGCATTTTGTTTATTAACGTACCCATTAAGCCAAAATTGGGCCTCATCTGAAAACAAAATTTTTCTCGAAAACAGTGAATTTTCTGAAAGCTTATCAAGAGCCCATCGACTGAAACGGTGACGACTCAGAAGGTCGATCAGCTTTAGCTCTTGCACTAATTGAGTTTTGTATTCTTTTAAAACAAGATCCTTACGTAAAAGACGCCAAGTTGTTGCATATGACAAGTCAAGCTGTTGAGAACGGCGACGAATTGATTCTTCATTATTTTCGAATACACTATCCGTTACCGCCGCTATATTTTCTTCAGTACGTGCTAAATGTGGTCTATTTGGTCGCGTGTTATCCAATAATGAAAACTGGGTTTCAAACTTGCTAATCGTAAAGCGAATTGTACGTTCGGTAGGCCGATTATGTGGACCATAATTTGCTCTAAGCGCACGAAACACATTCCTAACAGAACGCCCATTTTCAAAATACAACTTAATAATTTCTAGACGCTGTGTCGAGCTAAGTCTTTCCATTATGAAATGTCAAACAATACTGAACAAAAGCGAAATTTTAGTTTGACATTATTCATGCACGATCTCCAATCAAATCCCCACCAAAAAAAAGTACCTCTAACTGAATCACCCTTTACAATGTCAAAATTAGTATACTAACAAAACTTATAGTATTGTTTAAAGAAATTTTAAAAGTAGACAGTAAAACCTGGATATAAAACGTAGTAACGGAAACAATATATGTGAAAAAGGGAATACGTCAGAGAGATGTCCTATAATCCATCTTGTTTAACATCATGCTCAAAAAAAATGATAAAAGAGGCCACAATCAATAATCGAGGAACAATAATTAATAAAAGTGTGCAAGTACTGCAGAAATGATAGAGGAATTGAATTAAATAAAATGAGCTGCAAAAAATAGTGGCCCTAAAATCAAGCCAAAACAAAATATACGGATGCAAGTAAAACCGCAGAAATAAAGCAGCTACAAACTGGAACAATAGGAAAATAAAACATTGAGGAAGTAAAAAATTTATATACTTAGGATCCCTAGCTACTTTTAATAATAACGTTACAGAGAAAGTGAAGAGGCAAACAATCACTGCCAATAAATTTGAGCATCGTTTAATTAAGCAACCAAGATCAGATAAGAAAAACAAAACAAAATGCCAAATAAACAATACCTTAATAAGACCGGTAATCAAATATGATTCAGAAACTTTGAGACTCTTGAAAAGTGATGAGAGATTATTAGCCACCCTCAAAACAAAAAATTTGCTACACATGTACAAAGGCACAAAATAAAATGGAATTTTACGAAGCAGATATAAATTCGAACTGTGCAAAATATACCAGGATCTGGATGTCGTGACATTCTTTAAAATTAGACAGCTGCGTTGAATGGGCCATGCAGAAAGAAGGACAGAAAGCGTAGTGCCAGTAAGAAAGGAATAAGAGAAAAAGCATGAAACAGGATCAGGATAAAGAAGAATTCTAAAATAGGCAAAAATCCAAAAGGGATTGTCGACCCAGTGATGATGACAAATAATAATAATTATTATTAAGCTTTCTGAAAGTGCATCCAGACTACTCGTACTTCTACTTGGAACTTATGAAGCTTATTGTACTTGCCCTTACCTTCACTTCACTGTCCACATAGACTTGTTCAGTTGAAAAAATACTTGTACTTCGGCGGTTCCAATGGAAGAGGACGAGCTTGCGGCAGCCAGTGCGGCTTTTTTTGTGATATATTCTCTGCCAAAAAAAAATCAAAAATGACAAAAAAAAAGCGGTGGTGAATGACATCACTGTTTAAAAGTGGAAACCAATACAGTGGAACTAACTCACTTAGTAACCTTAATGTTAAAAATCTCCACTTCCATATATTCTGTAGAATGTAGCATAGTAATTTTAAAGAACTGATAACTTTAATTGGTCCAAAAACCATTAAGAAAAACATAACATTTCGAAAAGCAACTTGTGTAACGGTAAGATATTTAGCATCACGTGATTCGTACACCAGCTTAAGCTTTTTGTTTAAGTTTTCGAAGCAGTCAATTCGCTTATTGTGTCAGATATATGCATTGCGTTATCTGAAGCTCTTCAAGATTTTATAATGGTAAGTAAACAATAATAATATATTTTCAAATTATCATATTGCTTCATGTGAATCCATCATGTTGTTAAGCTGAGTTTGTTGAGACTGAAAGGATACAAAAATAGGTTGTGTGTGTATTTGATTTAAATCGGCGTTTGTTTGTTAAGACGAGGGATGAGGGATTAAAATAGTAGATGCATCGTATGTAGATGAATTATTTTTGAGCTGAGTTTGTTGAGACTGAGAGGAAGAGGATGAAAATACCAGTTGTAGATGTATTTGGCTTTATTTCAACTTTCATCATAAGTGGCTTGACAATCCGTTGTGAATCTTGGCCTGCTCACAAAAAAGTAGCCACTCCTGTAGATTCCTGGCAACTTCTCTCCATTTTCTGACCCTTAGGATCTGTAGGTCTCTGCAATGTGTTCAGCCCATCTAAGTTTCTGCACATTAACGAATTTCACAATATAAGGCGAGGGATGAGGACTTGAAATAATAAAAATGGATTCGATTTTAAAAGAAGAAGCCGAACCCCAGTATGTCTGCAGTGTCTGTGACTTGTAGTTTCCTAGGTCGTGGCTTTCCATTGGTTATTCTCCTATCTTTGCATTAAACAGAATGTCATTGAAACCTTTCTGGACATAAGCAGCTGTCCGTTTGCCTAATGACCTTAACTTGCTATATAGTGATATATTCACCATGTGCGTCGTACTCATCTCGTTTTCTATTACCTATCTTGCAATAACCAGTTTTTTTTCCTCCGCAATACCGTATTTTGCATACTATACCTTATTTAAATTCTTTTTAAAAGAGTGCCAGCTATTTAACGTGAACTTCAGATGACTTAGTTCAGAAGAGGTCTTTAAGACAAATTACGACTTGGTGATTTGTCAAGGCCTTTGAATCATTCAGCACCAAACACGAAAGACTCAACTAGCTTTTTAATGATTTTTTGTAGAAAAAATAACACCGAACTAGTATAAACTACTGACAAAGTCCATAACATTATTACCACATATATACAAGCTTTTCGGGAGAGATATTATTAACGGACTAAATTTCTAGCAAGATCTACGCAAAAAAGTCGAGTAGGCAGAATTTAGGTCAGTATACAACAATCTATTGGTAGATTCGTTAAGTATTGAAAATCCTTTATGAAAATTATAGAGTACAGTAAACCATTGGCCCTAATATTTATGGATTATAAGAAAGCGTTTAACAAAGTCAGCCAATACAGAATAATTGAAGCTTTAGCAGACTGAGCTAAAAGAACATCAATATAAAAAGGCAATAAAAAATGTTACAGGCTCCACCAAGTTATTAAGAAATTTCAAATTAGAATGACCTGAGCATAAATAATAATGGCAAAATGATAGCTAACCTGAGACCGTGTAGATATTGCTAAAAATAATGCTCGAAAGATAATATGGACAAACTTGATTCTTAGTTAGATTAGATCATATTAGGTTAGATTATGTTCAGTTAGGTATAAATTTAAAGATGATCTCAAATTATTACCCCATTTGGAATACTTACATTAATAGAATGACCAACGAGGCTACATAGTAGAGTGGATAAAGGTAAAACTTGTGGATTGAAATTAAATGTTACCTATTCGTTGACCATTAAAATATTACTACTAATGTTTATATGGAAAAGTATTTTGACCAAAAACACGAGAGTACATATCTCTATAGTCAACTTACCACTCTACAGAGACATACGCTGCAAAATATCACAAGGCAGCTTTGAAAAATACTGTAACATTGTCAATAGATGCTTTCACTGGACTCAAAACATACAAACCAAAATTTGTGTTCAATAGCCACAATGTTACTCGTAATGTATGTGAGGACTTCTTAAAAATGAACATGGACAAAATTCGAAAAACTCAGCGAGCCATGGAATGACAGATACTTGGTATCTCATCCATAGATCTACAAACAAACGAAGCAATCTGGAACAAAACAAAAGTAAGGGATGCCGCGAAGAAAGCAGCTAAATTAAAGTGGAAATAGGCTGGATACAACTAATGTCTTGAAGATGAAAGATGGAATAAAGAAGTTGGAAACTGGCGACCGTACGAAGCGAAGAGATCAAGAGAAAGTCATCAAATTCACTAAAGCGACGATATGAAAAAAGTCGCACGACCAATGTGGAAACGCCTCACCCACAATGGCAAGAAAGGGAAGAAGCCTTTATTTGACAATTCGAATAAAAGAAAGGTTTAAAAAAAATGTGAGGAATAAATTCTTCCCTGAAAAATTTACACAATGATACTATCTAATGTACGAATGATCTTATACAGTCATGGAGATGAACTATGGTTAACTAATAAACTCTAAGCTGTACATTGAACCAGATCAGTGGTTCTAGCACAGACAATCAAATTTATTGAATACCATTCTTTGGGAAAACGCTCTTCATTGTTCCAAACAGTTTCGGAAAACTTGTAGACCCAATGTGGAAGTAATGCTGTAGAGGAATCTTATCTAACCTTATATAGACGACTTCAAAATTCTGAAAAAATGTGATAAAAACAAATTAAGAGCTAAAACATATGAGTAAAACATATCAGTAGCAACATTAAGAGAAGGCTCTTATCTAGTGTATTGGACCTTAGCAGATGAAAACTGCAGAGGGTTATAAATATGGTTAACTTAGAAAACATATCTACAATAACTGTCATAAATGTTCATTTTGAGTGTTAAATTTTTAGTGATATGAAGCGGGTATACGACACTGGTAAAACAAGTACTGATCCAGTGACTACCTTTTAATTTTAATTTTTTAATTTTAATTAATGGCGTTTATCAAAGCACAGAACTTTTTAAGCATGACCAAGTAACAAAGACAAAAAGTGTCGCGTCTCGCTTGATATAAAAAAAGAAAACTTAATTGACAATTTAGTAAGCAGTGGTCTCACATACAAATTGACTTATATTCTAATAACGTCACAAATTCTAACCAGATAATAATCTAGTAGTAACTTTTTTGTAATTAAAATACAATCAATATGTGCTTAAATAATAATCTTTAATTATTATTTAATTTTTGTTTTGTTTATTTTATTCTGTTTTGGTTTTGTTTTCTGTAGAAGAACGGTTTTTACAATTATAAAATCCTTTGTCGAGCAGATTGAATAAAACAAAGCGAACAATAACACAGAGGGAGAGACATTCGCCGACAGGGTAACCAACCAGCTGTCAAACTGTACTTTTATTGGACTATTAATAAATTATAGCAACAGGCGAAGGAAGCTAGGATGCCTATTGTTCATGCATTAACTCAAGTAGCATCTTGGCTTGACATAATAATGAGATTCAGGCTGATATGGCAATAGGATTTAGCTAAATAGAGGTGATCAATCACCGTTCTCCGTGTCACTGCATTGAGAGTGGCGTGGCGAAGCGGCATGAGCGGATAGGGATATCCTGCTGTTGAGAATCTCAACCGGCACCTGAGTCTCATCCACTGACTGACTAAAACTCTGCCGCGCTCTTCGAAAGCGGCCTCCGACGCTTCTAAACGAGAGCGGGAACGAATAGATCTGTTCTTGATTCACTCGCGATGGAGATGGATAATACACGCATACAAAGAAGATACCAAGACGGAGAATGAACCGTCTACACAACAAAAACGCTTAACAATTTGTCCTGAGAATATTCACGCACAAAATCGGAAAATTCTTTAAAATAGCGGATAAATTGATTTAAAATTTTTCTTCGGTTGACTGTATATCTAAACAGCAAAATATATACAAATATGCCTTACATCTGTCGCTTTAAACAAGTCGTTACTTTTTTTGTATTTGTTACTTTAAATCAAAATGTCAGGTTGTATACACTTATTCTAATTCTAATCAACTGTTATATAACTAAATTTGATATAACTTATTTCAAAAATTATTCCTTTACACAGTACGTCTTGTTTAAAAATCAAAGAGTCGTTTTAAAAACTTTTTACATTTAAATCCTACGGTTATTAAAAATCTTACCAGACTATTCTTTTTATCTAGATCTACATCGTAAAATCCAGGTCTATTGGACTTTTTTGTGGTCAACAACGTAGCAATTAACAATTTTCATATAGAATCAGAGTGGATTATTTCCCCTTCAGTTGTACTTACATCACGTAATCATGTATTTGTTTAAACCGGATCCCTCAGACTAACATCATCTATGATCAGCTAATACTAGTTTAGAAAATATCCAGTAAAAAATCTGCAAAAAATATTAGATTAAAAGAAAAATAAGATATCGATGAGACTATTCAACACCTTACAACAACTTACTAAGAACATACAATATAATAACATGTCAATATATATCAGAGATCTAACGGCATGAGAATGGGGAACAAGGACCAAATAGCAACAAATACGATATCTTAATGATAAAAAATATATAATTGATTAATTGGAGGTTGCAAAGCCCACTTAGAAAGATTTTAAAAATTCTATCTTTAACAATTATATAACAAATCTTTCAAAAGAAGGTCACCAATTTGATTTCAGACATGAGCATTCTACTATACAACAGTGTTACAGAATATAAAACGAAATTATAAAGAATTTAGAAGAAAAGTATGCACCTCAGCATTTTTGGACGTAAAAAAGCATTTCACCATGTATGGCAATATGGACTAGGTACTTTAAAAGTTAAAAAACCTCGTCCTACCAATTACTACCTAGTCTTCAAATCCTATGTCAGTAATCGCTCTTTACTAACTAAGTTCAACCTTGAAACATCCACCCACTATCCAATAGATAATGGTGTATTATAGAGTGTTGAGCTGGGACCATTCTTATATCTCATATTCACGGCAGACATTCCGACAATGGATGAAACATCCGTACAATCATTTTATTTTGAAAAATATTTCGGAAGTGGAAATCGAAACGTCAAACTACGTATTTCGATTTAAATTATGGTTATATAGTATATAACATAAAAATGCCACAAAAAATAGCTAGAAAACTATAACTTTTATTAAATGTTGTGGTATTTTTGAAGTTGTTCTTCGCGGCAATGATAAAAAAGGATTCATTAAACCCTGATATATTTAAAGAATAATAAATTTATTAACCAAATTATTGTAAACACGATTTACTCCATTGTATCTCACTGTTTCTTTATACTCTAATAAGAATTTTACAAACTAGACAAATAGGCAATTAAAATGGCATAATTATTTTTTTCTTCACACGATTTTTTAATTAAAAAAATAAAATTTGACTGTAAATTAAAGTAAAAAATGCAAAAATTTTGCAAAGTAAACAATAGATAGAAGTAAGGAAAACCAAAGCTAAAATTGTGATTAATGAAATTTATCAATTCATCATTTGGAAATCAAATTCATGTTTCTATACAAAGTCTTTGTAAGACCATTAAATATCTAATTGACGTCCTGAGAGTTAAGGAATAATTTCTCATAATGTTTTAAGAACTAATATCGTTTTCAATTAATTTTTGTGGTGTATTATATTATCTTGATAAACCATTTCTTTTAATCGATCTTATATGGAATAGTCGACAGTGTTAAAATCAAGTGATCTTGGTGGAAATGAGTGAGAACTCTCGCGTACTACTCACTTATTTTCGAGATTTTATCTCGAATATGCAATGTTTGGATTTGTTAGATGTGATAAGTGTGTAAACTATTATTTCTTAATACTTTCAACTTTAATTAAAAAATGCCTAATTATCTGATTACTTGACTGATGCTTATTTTAGGATCTGATTTGATTGCATCAAGGATATGATCTCGTAAACGAGCTTATGCTCTTTTGGCACATTTTTAACATTTTTTATATTTTATTTGTTACCAATGGCAATGAAACTTTCTGTATATTGTTGTTATACAAATATTGAATATTACAAAAATTGGTTTTCCTCTTTCTTACATTGCTCGTGTATTTTAAAGATGGCACCAAAAATTGTTGATCCAAAAATTACTACTCTATGACGGACAGTATAACTCTGGAATCTGAAACATAAAATTCGAGAAGGGCTTTAAAAAAGAATCGCCCGTATGTGATAATTTACCAGAAAAATTGAAAACTCTTAAAGAAAAACAAAATAGCGAACATTTTAAAAATTGTTTAAAACTTGATCTTTTTTTTCAACTTTTTAAGTCACAAAAATTTTATTAGTATTTTTTTGGGTCAAATTGTGGTAAACTAATATAGAAAAAACCAAAACAAACAAAATGCATCAAAGTTTAATAAAATCAACCAACGAGATCCGGAGATTAAAAATTTTGAGAAAAACTACTTTTTTAAAACTGGCAAAAGGTAATCTTCGGATCTAGTTCGTCAATTGTAATAAACATTATGCATTTTGTTTATTTTGGTTTTTTCTATGGTAGTTTAACACAATCTGAAAAAAAAATAATTAAATTTTTGTGACTAAAATTTAGTTCTTTTTTTAATTTTTCTGGTATACTTATATAAGAACACTTTTTTAGTAAAACCCTTCTCGAATTTTATATTTCTTATTTGCCATTCCAGAGCTTAACTTTCTGCTATGGAGCAATAATTTTTGGACAAAAAACTTGACGCTATCTTTAAAATATAAGATCAATGGAAAAAAGAAAACAAATTTTGGATTCTAAAAGTTGTATAATAATATAAAAAAAAGTTTTTGCCATATATAATAAAAAAGATACAAAAAAATTGTTGAAAAGCTGTCAGTATTAAGCATTCTAGATGGTAATACTACCTTAAAAGTAAAGAAAAAAATGTCTGCATATGCTTCTATTGAAAATGGATGTGGCATGTTGCAATTAATTAAAATAATTTAAATAACCTACACTCAAAAACCAACGAAAAATCGTCAAAATACTGTAAGAAACACAAATAAATGATAACGATGGTGAACGAAAAGTAAAATTATGTACCCAAACCACGAATGTTTTGAAAGTATCATAGTCTCCCAAGATTCACTTAAATTTTCACATTAATAAATGGTAACAAGGTAGTGATACAAATTATGGCAACAGTATTTCTTGTTAATTTAAAAACAAAATACATACATAATGCAGGTTATTTTAAATGTTAATTTTATTTTTTATTTACTCAAAAAGAAAACATATTGCTGTAAACTTCTCTTTTAAGTAAAACTAAAATAAAATTTTGAGAATTCAATAAAACGACTCTATTTCGAATCACTAAACAAATATGACACAGGGCGATATTTTAGTATTAAACTTTAGTATCTTTTGGAATTCTAGAAATTACAAGGCTACAAGGATTGTGTTTTTTTAAAATGTATAGCGCGAGTGGTATTATTACTTAAATATTTGTCCAAAATACAAAAACAAAAGCAACATTTTTTTTTTTTTTTTTTTTTTTTTTTTACCGCATCAACCCCTAGGGTTATTAGCGGGTGGTATATCTTTATTTTAGAAAAGTTACATTTAGTATATTATTAAAATTTACATAACAGTTTTGTAAAATACAAACATTTTATGTTATGTTACAGTTTGTTATACAGTTTACAATTTTTGATAAAATTTATTGTATTGCTGATGTCTTCTTTTAGAGTTTCTTTCAAATTGTGTTTTAGTTTTGCTGTCGATCTTGCTGTTGAGTACACTGGACAGTCTATCATTATATGTTGCACTGAAAATGGTATTTGACAGATGTGGCAAATCGGCTGAGGGTCCTTGGAGATGATGTATCCATGTGTAAATTTTGTATGACCTAGCCGCAGTCTGTTAATAACTACTTGGTCATGTCTTTTAGCTGGGAGCGGTAGTAAAGCAGAAGTAACATCTGGTTTGATACTTTTTAATTTTGCTTCTGTTTGGTTCCATTTTACTTGCCAGATTTTGTTCATGTAAGTTTTTATTAATGTTTTTTGGTCTGAAATTGGTATGTTTTGCATAATAGGAATTGTCATGTTATTGATAGTTTCTGTTGCTGCTTTATCAGCTGCTTCATTACCCTTTATCCCAACATGGGATGGTACCCATAAAAATGTTATGTTTTTACCACATGTTTGGGCATTGTATAGCATGTCTTTTATTAATGCTAAATTGGCATGAGTAGGATACATCTGCTTGACACCATTTAAGGCACTTAGAGAATCTGATATAATAAGAAAGTTTGTATCAATGCTGGTACATTGGTTCAGTGCGTTGAAGATTGCCTGCAGTTCTCCAGTATATATGCTACACTCCTTGGCTAGACGGGTGACAGAGGTGTTGTCTTCAAAAATAGCTGCAGCAGCTACACCATTACTGCTTTTAGAGGCATCAGTAAAAATTAGTTTGAAATCAGGGTATCTGGAGATGGTAGACCGGAATTGTTGTTGTATTTCAGAAGGATTGTGTGAATGTTTGGGATAGTTAAGTAAGGTAAAATCTACTTTTGGTATTTGAACTTTCCAGGGAGGAGACTGGCATCTGTTTGTAGAAGTGGCTCTCAATTGATGTATATTGAATTCAAATCGATTTATTCGTTCATTGAAAGGTAAGTTTCTAGGGCAATAATTTGAGTACAGATTTGGAGGGTTGCTCCTTATTAGGCTTGTTATAAACGGGTTTTCCTTTGCACTGAGATATTTAGTAGCACAACACATTGAAAAATATTGTCTTCTGAGAGTTAATGGCGGTTCTCCTGCTAGGACTTGAAGGCTGCTAATTGGCGTGGTTCTGAAAGCTCCGAAAACTATGCGTAATGCTGTGGATTGGATGATGTCCAGTTTGTTCATTTGAGTTTTAGTAGCAGTTTCGTAGCATATACATCCATAATCTAGTTTGCTTCTAATTAGAGCTTGATATAATCGCAGAAGAATAGTTGTGTCTGCGCCCCATTTGTGATTGGAAAGAACTTTTAGAAGATTTATTCTCTGTTGGCATGATTAAGCAACATTGTTTTAAATATATGGTTCACTTTGCCCAACTTTTAAATCATAGTCAAATTTAATTTTTTTAATTAAAAACTAAGTAATTGTGTGGAAAAAAAATATCTCATTTTAATTTCCCATTTGTCTAACTTGCAAAATTCTTATTAGAGTTTTCAAAAACCGTAAACACAGTAGAATTGATTCTATGGGCAAAACAAACAAATTTTTTAAAACCGTACCTGACTTTTTCCTAGTTTTAATAAATCAGTTAATTAAATGGTAGTAGTGTAAGATGGTAGTAGAGATACATCGAAGTTACCGTTCAAAAGTTATGACGAATAGTAATTTCAGTCAAAAATCACAACTCACCCTGTATATTATTTACAATGGGAACAGACACTTCTTCATAGAACTCTCCATACGAGATAAAAGTATGCACAGTTTCTCATGGCTCACCCTGTATGTATATATATATATATATATATATATATATATATATATATATATATATATATATATATATATATATTATACAGGGTATATATTATTACTATTGTATTATTACAAAATTTGTCAGAATATACATATAAAATCCTGTAAAGACTGCTATTGGTTTGTCCGGTGGACCATCACTGGATGTGTTCCGTTGCATGTTTTGGCGGTGGAAAGAAAAGAGCTCTATGGGAGAAGAGGCCCAAACCTTACTGTGGCTAAGAGAAGACAGGAAAGGAAAAGGTCAATTGAAAGATGGCAAGAAGAATGCAACAACACGGAGGGTGTGGCACAGTGGACGAAAATGCTGATCCCGAACATAAGAGATTGGGTGGACTGTGGCCACAGGCAAGTCGATTATTTCCTGACGGAGGTGCTCACAGGACACGGATGTTTTAGGGCCTACCTCTCTAGGTTCGGAAAGGCTGACACAGATGAATGTCTATACTGTATAGACTCGGACACTGTAACACATACGATGTTAGATTGCAGCAGATGGATGGTGGAAAGGAACATAATGGAAAGAGAGACAGGTGTGAATTTTATTACAGTGAGAGAAATTATTGAGATAATGATTGAAAATAAATCAGGTTGGACTAAAATACACAGCTATATCCGTGTAGTGATCAAGAAAAAGGAAGAGGAAGAAAGACAGCTGGAACAACGGCAAGGGTAAGAGTGAAAGATGCCGGAAGTTGAAGCTAAACAAGTGGGTCACACTGTATGAGTTAGATAGGCGTAAGTCAGACTATGGGGAAGGAGGAAATGTCCGTCTGGGAATGATGCCGTACTAGGAGCGATAAGGATCTTCTACGCGCTACCTACCTGGAACGAGACAAGGAGCCTTCTTGCTGATGAATGGAGTGTGGATGTGTATGAATGGAGAATGAATGTGTGAAGTGATGCTGGTCTTACAGCGGCCATTCCGCTTCCGGATCGCTGGATGACAGATGTCTGGTTTACAAGGTAGGCGTTCGGCGTAGACTAGGCGACGCGAGGGCATTTTAAAGCACCTCGGGAACTATCGCCGGAAGTACGAAGAACGAATCCTGCACTAAGGTCAGTCAGGCGGTGTCCTGGACTGAGATGTCTTTTGAAGATTCCAGACCCCCCCTCTATAAAGACGAAAAAAAAAGGTGAATATCAAGAAAATAGTGCAGCAGCCGCAAGGCGTTATGCAGTAAAATACCTCAATCGAAATGCACCCGATAGACGATTATTTCTGACCATTGATCGTCGTTTACGGGAAACGGGTACATTCCAACCGCAAGTTGTTGGTAATAGTGGTCGTCTAATAATGGATGCAACTGATGAAGACATTTTAGAAATCATTGAAGAAGTCCCTGAAACAAGTACAAGGGTAATAGCTGCTTTACTAAATGTTCCTCACGTAAGGGTTTGGAGGCGTTTGAACGATCAGCTGCTTAAACCCTATCACTTAACAACGGTTAAAGAGTCATTGATTGAACATTATTCTAGAAGGATTGGATTTTGCGATTGGTTGTTAATGGAAAACACTCGAAATGTTAATTTTATTAGAAATATTTTGTTTACCGACGAAGCTACCTTCAGTAGAAATAAAATAACAAACCATCATAACGAGCACATTTGGACTGACAAAAATCCTCACGCCAAAAAACGACTCATCACCAAAGGACTTTCAAAGTTAATGTTTGGGCAGGAATTGTGGATAACAATCAAATAGGCACAGTATTTCTTCCCAACAATTTAATTTGTTGGGAATCTATATTTCACAAGACCGTGCACTCTCAATACAAACAGGGGAGGCCTATGTCCTACAGTTGACTTAAAACGGGTTGACGATGATTATTGATGCTTGTTGTAAAACTCAGTCCTGTAGGTGCATGCAACTCGCAACAGACTTGTTCTGTCCACTTGTGTCATGAGCCTCCTATAGGCGGTTATCTCTAACACCTCGCTCCAGACTGGTGCCTCGTAGAGGACGATCGACTGTACAACACCGTGTAAGACCCTCCTTCTTTCGGATTTGGGTCCTCCAATTTTAGACATCACCCTCCCCAGCGCAGGCGCACTACTCGCAGCCTTCCGGACCATCTCCCGCACGTGCTCCCCTCATTTTCCATTCTGGTGCAATGTCATTCTTAGGTACTTTACTTCTTTCTTGGGTGTTAGACATGCTCCCGTACATTGCAATTCAACACTTTGCCTGTTCCTGGTACCCTTCAGAATGATGGCTTCGGTTTTCTCTGCCGCAAGTTTCAGTCCGTGCTGTGTCATCCATTTCTTTACGATGCAGCCTACATTCCGAACCCGGTATTTGAGATCTGGATCATCCCGGGCCACTAGCAGTACAGCGAGGTCATCCGCGAATGCGAAGGGGGTTGTAACCCCTTTTTTATTTTGTAACTTTAAAGGGCTGTAACTTTTTTTGTGTACTAAGGTAAATTGGATTCAATCAATTTATTTTTGTCCCTGAAATGCGTGATTTAATTTATGACATACCTTTTTAAAACATCCTATATTGTTGCACTCCCAAAATCATTATCAGTTGGTTAAACTAACTCATCTACATACTACTATAGCGCAGGAAAATAAGCATGTTTTCATGACACTTGTCCGGCCAGGCAAACGACAGTTGTTTTGAGTAGTATGGACCTTTGTAACAAAAACCTATATATTTCCTGCAGTCGATTTTTTGGACTTAACATTAACTTACTTATTAACAAATTAAGGTCAAAAAACGGAAAATTTTTGCTTTTTTCGTCTATATCAGCAAAAAGTGAAGCATTTTAAATAAATTTTAGAAGAGAAGAAACCTATAAGTTTTATAAAAACCTTCAAAATGGCGTTTTCTAAATGTTTCTATCCTTATTTGTTGCTTAGGAACATGTAAAATAAGTAAAAAATTTCGGTTTTTTATAAAAATGTTAATAATTTTTTGAAAATAAACTCATAACATTTATATTTCATGAAATGCTGTGTCTTATAGTGCTTAAAATATGGTCAAAATTTCAAAGTGATAGGTGAAATAGTTTAAAAGCTATTTTATTTGTTTTATCCCAAATTAATTTTTTTTTACCCAAAAAAATTTTTACCCAAAAATAATGTAAATTTAACCCTTTTAGTCATGAATTATGAATAAGTTAGATTACAATTTTGTGCTTGTTAATGTATTTGTATATAGTATCACTTGGTCTCAACTAGAATTGTGTACTACAAAGTGCCCTCTACGAAATATTTGAACTAAAATATTTGTCAACATCTGTATACAATGTGAGTCAACGGTATAAAATCATTCTAGACATTTTGTTTACGCCATGAGTCGATGGTAAAATAAAAATGCACACAATGAGTTCTTTTATTTAAAAATATGTACAACAAAACTACTGATGATAGTACCATTTAGAATAATTATTATTTTTGTTTAATCACAAGTGTATGTTATTTAGCACAATTTATTCGCGACCATTCTTTACAAAACGCAAATTTATATCTA
This sequence comes from Diabrotica undecimpunctata, assembly GCF_040954645.1. Classification (NCBI taxonomy): domain Eukaryota; kingdom Metazoa; phylum Arthropoda; class Insecta; order Coleoptera; family Chrysomelidae; genus Diabrotica; species Diabrotica undecimpunctata. The sequence goes on along the minus strand of NC_092812.1, from coordinate 78,230,251 downwards.
GAAGCAAAGTATTTTCCATCATGTTATGGTAAATTATCCATTTGACCCAAACATACTTCAGTAATGGGTTTTTATTTGAAATCTTGTGGGGTTGAAGAACGCCATAAGTTTGGATAATTATCCAGTGTGGTGGAAGGATGACTGTTCTTTCTTAGCTAAAATTAAAGCTTTTGTATATATACGTACGAAAGTGCAATAAGTCCATGATTGCTGACCAGACGTTTACACAGACCAAGTCTATAGAATGTGTAACCTCCTCAGGGATATCTACTTCTTTAAGCGAATGAAGGTTCTATAGAATCAGATAGTTATCAGAAAGTCTAATTTATTGACTCCTCACATGTGTGCGTTGTAGAGCTGAATAGGTCTTGAAATTTACATCAGGTCTTGAACTGTTTTATTAATTCTGTCCTACCTTTTGCATAAATTTTTATTTCCAATGCTTACAAAATTTGAAGATATCAAAACAGCTTTATTACCATATAATTTGTACATTATGACCATTCTACATAAACGCTTAACAATTCTTCAGAACTACAATGAGCATTTGATGACTCTGAGATTGTTTATCGGCTTAAGAATTGGTGAATACGGGACTTTTCGTTGAGACAGTACCGAGAAAGGTGGTAAGCGGCAACTCGCCTGTGCCCTAGGGTCCCGGCACTGGAGTTCAAGCAGAAGGGTGGAAGAAACAGCCGCTACCTGAGCGGAACCTGCAGCAAAAGATTACACTCCTGAAAAAACAGTGTGCCATAAAATAAAAAAGTGAGATTTAATTCGGGGTTCTCAATATTATCTTTTTTATTGGCCTTTCTAGATTGGATACTCGTAAAAATAATACCGGTATGGAATATTTTGTTGATAAAACTCAGCTGTAGTCTATTTGGCTTAAGTTCGTGGTAGGTAAACAGAGAAAATCAATTTATTTTTCATAAGTTGTAGGAAAGCAAAGAAAATAAAATAATTTGTCAGTGATCAGTGGAAGTGTTTAAAATTATCTTGTAAAATTTGATGAAATGTTTAAATTGTGAATTTTTAGTACTCTAGTAATCAATTAATAATTACTATACTTTTTGTTCAGCTGTATTTGTAGGTATGTCAGATATTAAGTTAGCATACCTACATATCATAATATGCTCATAACTGAGGTAATGTCTTGACATTTGGTTTGTTTTCACTAGTTGATTTTTGTGTCACTTAATTTAAAACAAAATTTACACTTCTAATTTTACCCAGTTAAAAAGGCATTCCATACGCCTATAAAAATATTTGTTTAAAACCTATTTTGTTTTAATTTACATTTTTGATTTTGTTATTTACATGTTTGGTTGATGTCTATTTTGTTAATATTTTGAGATTTCTATATTAACTTTTACTTGGCTAAACTTTCTACGAAATTAGAGATAAGAGTTGTTAATTAGTAGCAATTATTTATTTAATATTCTCTCATAATCTTCTTTCTTATGGAAAATGGTAAGATAATTCTAACAGAAATGTAAAGCGACGTATACGATAAGTGTGTTTATTTTTTTTTTTTTTGATTATATATGTGTATTGGTTTTAAAGAGAGGTCAATATTATTTGTCTTTTTTTTATTCGTTCTGAAACCAATCTTGTCATGTTTCAAGTTTTAAGTTTTCCTTGTCTCTCGAAAAAGTAGAAGGTGGCGCCTTTTATGTTTTCCTTTCTTTTTAGAACACATTACGTCTATTTCCTTTTAATCAATTTGTATTTATTCAAATAAATCCCATACTAGATCTATAGATCCACGTCCCAAAGCTCGCAGTTGTGTCCTTCAAAACACCTGAGTACCGGTTTGCAAGGTGAACATACTTGTACCTGGAATTTTTCATTTATTTTTATCCCCACCTTCTATCCAGACAAGATATGTTACAACGGTATTTTCAATCTTTGCTCCCAATAATTTCTTACTCTTGGATAATGGGTATTACCCAGCATGGTATATATACCCACAAACGTTTCATCTTATTATTAATTGTTGCTTGAAATCGTTAAACAGACTCCAACGGATCTATTTTGTCACTTGGTCTAACAAAACTGTTTTGACGTATTAGTTTCTATTGAATAGTGTGAATTGCACATATGTAATTTATTACTTTAGTTCATCCTTACCTCTGAATGTAATATTTCATACAATGGTTAACTGTTCTATAAATAGTATATTCAAATATATATTTACTAGTTTTCGTTGTAGTAATAACTTGAAAATATTTGTAGTATTTTTAAAGTGTATTAGAATACCGAGACGTAGACTGAACGTTGTACATCTCCCATTCCATACAACCGACACACAAACACAAAATTAGTATAAGGCTAATTCATCATAGTCTTTATTTCCCGCACCAAAAGTGTTTTGGTAAAAAATGAGGCAGTAAATCTTAAAATATACATTAGAATACTGTTAGAAATATACATGCTCATACACGATAATAGAAAACTTATATGTGAAAAATATATTCTTCAAAAATGGGGTTAAATTGTTAGTATTGTTTTAAAATAGTATACATACACAACACATAATTAATTATACAGTGTGTCCGTAATGTATGAAATTAATTCGATATTTCCTAACTGAAAAGCATTTAAAAAAAAAATCTAAAACACGTCGATTTTTAAATTTAATGATCTACATTTTACAATAAAATTTCATTACACAAGGTAATACATATTACAAAGATGACGTCATCAGATCTTTTTTAAATGTAACACCCTGTATTTTAGGACATTTTTAGATCGATAAAAATGAGCTGATTCCAAAAAAGTATAATACTAATAATATTAATAAATTATAAATAATTATAATAAATAACTTAAAAGTAATCCAGTAATTATTACATGACTTAATTTTAAATGTTCTAATTGTAGCCTTTGTTGTATTTGACAGTAACCCAAACGTTGTACAAATTCTTGTAGATCCTTGTTTATGCTTTCTTTAGAAATATTGTTTATTTCTTTACAAATTCTTGTTTTTAAGTCTCCAATATTTGCAGGTTTCGTTTTATAAACAACATTTTTTAAATGACCCCACATAAAATAATCCAAAGGATTGAGGTCTGGCGACCTCGCTGGTCGTTTAATTTGTCCACGTCTTCCAATCCACCTGTTCCGAAAAATTTCGTTTAGGTACCTTTGAACATCTAAAGCATAATGCGGAGGCGCACCATCCTATTGAAACCATAAACTTGTATCAAAACCTTCAAGATTAATTGTATTGGGGAATAAATTAACTTAAGTAGGTACGAGATACCCGCTTAGAAACTGAAGGTATGCCGGCCCGTTTAAATTACCTTCGGAATAGTAGGGTCCAATGATTTTATTTCTTACAATGCCAGCCCATACGTTTACCTTTTGCGGGTATTGTGTATGATGTTTCCGCATCCAGTTGGAGTTTTCTTTCGCCTAGTATCTACAAATCTGACGGTTGACCTCCCCATCTAATTTGAATGTAGCCTCATCAGAAAAATAATATTTTGAACCAAGAGAGGGTTTCGGTGACTGTTATCCATCATTATTTCTCAAAATTGTATTCTTTTATCTGGATTATCCTCGTTTAATTCCTGTATAACTGTGCAATTTACTTACTTTACTTTCTTTCACCTACTTTGTGTACCGTTGTTTTGCAAACATCGAGATCACTACTAACATTACAAACAGAAGTGTGCGCATCTTCTTCAAAAGCAAGTAGAACATCTATTGTTGTAACATAATTTACAGAGGGACGACTTGATTTGCGTGTATTTTCAACCGTACCAGTTCTCGAAATTTCTTTTCAATCTTACTTACTGTTGACTGCGTGATGAGTATTTCTGGATAGTTATCATTAAATAAATTACACACTTCCATCTGAGTTCGCGATTTGTCTCCATACCCAATCCTTATGAGTATTTCAATTCTTTGCTTTACCCTCAAATTCATTTCTACTTAAAATTAATTCTAAGCAATAATACAGAACATTCACGAAATAATACAATTATTGTACTACTTAATTGTTATTGAACGTTACTAAAAATAATTACAATTTACCAAAAACTAGAAGTAGGCTACTTTTTTGCAATTGATAATAAATAATTTATTTTCTAAGCGCATATTTTTCAAATTATATCCATTAGACCCGAGAATTATACTTTTTTAAAATCAGCTTATTTTTATCGATCTAAAAATGTCCTAAAATACAGGGTGTTACATTTAAAAAAAGAGCTGATGACGTCATCACTGTAATGTGTATCACCTTGTATAATGAAATTTCATTGTAAAATGTAGAACAGTAAATTTATAAATTAACGTGTTTTAGATTTTTTTAAAAAGGCTATTCATTTAGGAAATATCGAATTTATTCCATACTATACGAACACTCTGTAGAAAATTTGCGTAAATTGTAATATAAAACTATAACAAAACTATACGTTCAGGAAATAGGTGACGCACGATATTATGGAACTGATGGATTTAAGAAGGTAATGTAAAAAAATCGGTACCAAACGAAAAGAAGATAAACTCAGAAAATGATTAGAAAATTTAGAGGAGAATATAATAGAATATGTGAATTTTTTTCTATTACATCAAAAACTACAATTTTTTTCCTTTAATTTTACCTTGCAAAATGCATTGGAGTAGCTCGTATCTGCCTTGATTTCTCATTATAAGTTCCAAGTACTGCAGCTTACGGCCCTTCACGATGTTGACCAAATCCGCGGTTGTGTTTATCCTCAGCAGTACTTCTTCATTGGTAACTTTGTCTGTCCATGGTATCTTCAAGATCCTTCCGTATAACCATAGCTCAAAAACCTTAAGTTTTGATAGAGTTTCCGCCTTCAATGTCCACGTTTCTACTCCGTACAGAAGCACTGAGTACACGTAACATTTAAGGAGCCTTATTTTTGTTTCCAGGGGGAGGTCATGGCTCTTGAACAGAGAGCTCATAGTAAAGAATGCATAACGATATTTCAGACAGTGAATTATCCTCGATGCATAATTTTTAACTCTATATTACACTGGAATATTGATGGACTATTGGACTATGGACTATGGACTAAATATACTTCGAATATATACTATATACCAAAACAATTTAACTGTTTACGAAAAGATAGAACGAACACCAATCCCGCTAGTGGAGGAGTGGCAATCTTAGTTAAAAATTCAATAGACTATAAAGCCTTTCCACTCATAACAGATCTCGAAGCCATTACGGTAAAGATTTGAGAACCACATAGAAAATTCTACATCTGTAATATTTACTTCCCTCCTAACATACAAGTTAGTTACAAAGACCTCCGCAAACTTCTTAATCAGATACCCACACCACGCCTAATTTTAGGTGACCTGAATAGCCATAATACAATTTGGGGCTCACAAAATACAAATTTAAGGGACCTAATATTAGAGAACATTATTACAGATTTTCATCTAAATTTTTTAAATGATGGCAACTCTACTAGATTTAATATATCAACAGGTGAATCATCAGTTCTAGATCTTTCTTTATGCGATCCTAACTTAACCATAGATTTAGACTGGAAAGTATTGCCTTTTACATATGGAAGTGATCACTTTTCCATAGTTATTACGAATCTCAACCATGTGCAGAAACATCCAGAATTTAGTCCAAAGTGGAAAACTAACAACACAGATTGAGATTCATTTTCTCAATATATTGATAGTTACATATCTAGTGCCCAAATAACCAATGATGTTGACGAAACCATTAGATTACTCAATGACATAATTTTAGAAGATGCTATATTGTACATTGGAAAAACAAAACAAATACAGGGACGTACACCAGTCCGTGGTGGTCCAAAGTTTGCGAAAAAGTCATAAATAATAGTAAATCTGCTTTTAATAATTATAAGAAGCACAAGACATCGCAAAACAGAATTAATTTAAAAAACTTAAAATTAAAAGCGCAGCTTACTACAACGCAAGCTAAAAGGAATTCATGGCAGAAGTTTGTATGGGAAATAAATAACACAAATAGCTCCAAGGAAGTCTGGCAAAAAATTAGAAAAATTTGTGGTCCTCCGCAAAGGACTTTTATCAAACACTTGAAAGTACAAAATAAAATAGTGTCCAAAGATGAAGATATTGCAAATGTTCTAGCGGATTTTTACGAAAGCCTCTCAAACGACAAAAATCTACGTGCAGATTTTTCCAATTTATCATCTGATACCTATACTCTTCCTAATAATGAAAATCCGAACGTAGTAATTAATAGTCGCATTACATTTCAAGAATTTAATTTAGCACTTTAAAGCCTTAAAGATTCTTCTTCCGGAGCCAAATATCATTTACTTGACATATTTAATTTCATATGGACGCAACAACATTTTCCTTCAATATGGAATAATTCCTACGTCCTACCTCTTTTAAAAGACAAAAAATAACGATATAGTGTGGAATCATACAGGCAGATTTAGGAAGAATCGATTAACGGCTGATAACATTCTGAAACTCGAAAGCGATATTATGGAATCGTTTGCAACTAATAGAAAATGAACCGCAATATTTTTTGACTTAAAAAATGCCTTTAATACTGCCAGGCAACACAGGATTCTAAAAACTTTGTATGAGTGGAATATCAGGGGACACTGTTTATCGTTCATCAACAATTTTTCAAACAATAAGGTAAGTGGTAAATATTTTAAAAACATTATCAAACAGGAAATGGGGTTCCGACCGAATACAATCACACAAATACAAATCGATAATAAGATATAAGCTCGTTTGTGGATGTATCGCCTATTGTTTTGCCAGAAAGTCTATTTTAAAGACTGTAGATACAATTCATAATAATGGTTTAAGAATCGCACTACGAGCATTTAGAAGTACACCTATTAAGAGCATATACGCTGAACCAGAAAAACCTATTTGCAGTAACACCTTCACAGATAAATATAACGAACTTTTTAATTATAATGATAAACTAAGAAAACCATACTATAAAAGAATGAGAACATATATTGTAAGAAATTAAACTTTGATTTTCATGACATACTCGATCCAAACATCGCCGATCCTCATATCCCTTGATCAATCAATATTCCGCAGTGTAATGTATATTTCAGCAAATATAATAAGTGGGAAATACGTCCCTCAGAAATAAAAACTCTTTTGTCAAATATATTTCCAAACTTATCTAAAAATCTAGCAATGGAGTTGGTTGCCACTTTTTTGATCAATTTAAGTAAATATCTATTTCAACTATCCCCCCACTGTAGCATATACATAGCCGAATTATTCGCTCTTTATCGAGCAATTAAGTTTATTAATGATACCAATATCGTCAAAGCGGTAATTTTTTCTGATTCTCTGAATTCGATTATAGTATATCCTAAACACCCAATTGAAAAAATGATCAAATCAGAACTTCATACATGTCAAGAAAAAGGAAGAACAGTTGACTTCATATGGATTCCTTCTCATGTGGGTATCCCCGGAAATGAAGAAGCAGACTTAAAATCTAGAAGACTTAAAACTTTCTATTAAGGCAAAAATCTTAGAAGTCTGGCATAACGAATGGCAAATATCAACGTCTAAACTACGACAAATTAAAGACACAGTTAAAGGAATTAAACTTTTTTACAAAAATTGCCATAAACAGAGTGTAGTTAACCGATTAAGATTAGGCCATACTAGACTCACACACTCTTATCTTTTTTCAAACATATCTTTGAATGTGACAAATTCAAACATCAACAAGCTCTTTACAATATAGATTCAAATTTATCAGTTTTGTTACGTCAAAATAGTTATTTAAAGAACTTAATAGATTATTTAAAAGCTATCGATATGTTCCATAAGATTTAATTTTTTGTATAAAATTGTTTACTTTTTAGTACTATTTTGTAAACAACAATAATTTTTGTAACCATGTTATATACTTATACTTGTAAAATTGTAGAGATCCGTCGCTAATAACCATTAGGTGGATGCAAAAAAAATAATAATAATAAAGACCACCCCTGTCCTCTACATACGCACACATACATAATAATACGACTTTTAATCTCTTGAATTTGCTTTGAATTATGCGTTATCTATGTTCCAAAGTTCTTGTACCTATTTACTCTTTCTATTTGATTATTGTGGATATGTAAGGTTTTGTTGTCTCGTGGAAGTTTTGTGATAACCATACATTTTTCTTACTTAAGTTGATTCTGATACCATATTTGTGACAGTTTTTATTTGATCATTATAATATATCTGCCAACGTCTGTAAAGACAAAGTAAACATCACCATGTCAGCCGCATACCTAAGGTTGTTAATAATTTCTTCATTTATAATCATACCATTTTTAGAATCTTCTAGTCTCTTTGAAGATGGTCTAACTGTATATATTAACCCCTGTCATTATATACTTATGTCTTACGCTTCCCCCTCCCCAGGGAATATTTATTTCTTCTGACATTTGATCTTCGATTTTTATTTTGACTGTGTGATTAAAACATAAATTTGTTATTATTCTGATGTCAAGGGTGTCAATGTTCTTTGTTTTTATAATAATGCTAACCAATTTGTTCATGTCGTTGTTGGATCCTATCGAAAGCCTTTTCAGAATTAATAAAGCATGTGTGAATATTCTGGTTAGTATCTAGATTTTTTTTGAATGGGAACTTGGGAACCAGAGAAGCACTATTTACCATATATGTACTAATACAAAGGTTTATTTACATGAACGTCGATGTTTATCTGTTTTTTGACTACCAAAGGTGTTTGATAAATTAAAACATGATCAACTAATGAAAATATTACAAAATAAGAACATCGATAGCATTGATAGAAGAATAATAGAGGAGCTTTACTGAAACAAAAGACCAAATATTCATGTACGAGGGCCATTCACAACATAAGGTTCCCATGACTTTTAAAAATAGATAGCTTTTTTTTTCTTAGTGTTATACATTATTTTAAAACTTAAAACTTACGCCATTGTGCTACATAATCGCCGTTTTTGTCACAAAAATTTTTAGACGATGCTTCAACTTTTCAATCCCCTTGTTATATACTTCTACCGCCACTCCATTAAGGAATCGAGTAACATCTTCCTTCACTTCATTATCGGTACTAAAGCGTAAGACACTCAAGTGTTTATTTAATTTTGGGAATAAGTGGTAATAACTTGGTGCTAGGTCTGGACTGTAGGGTGGGGGTTGGACACAACTAAAATAGCCAAAATCTCTTAGCAGTTTCGTCTGAAACTGAAAGTCTTCCGCTTCGATTCTTATGGTGAATTTCCATTCTGCCTTTATTAAATTCTATACACCATTTCCGATTATGTTGACCACATTGACAATGAATGTCAATAGGTGAAATCCGTTTTCCATTTAAAAAACTTATCACAGCACGAAACTGGGGTAAACAGCGATCAAAAACTTTATCTTCAAAGGCTACTAGACCGGCCCCAAGTAATGCAGCGCGGCGCTACTGGTGAGGCAAGACAGAGAGAAATAGAGAGTTGATGCGTAAGGCAGTATTGCCAGATTTCTACTTTTTTACGAATGACCCTTGTATATGCTGAATACTTTAAAGAAAAAGAAATCTAATGAGAAGTTAGTCAAGAATGTTTACTCCCTACCAATATTTAAAATGTATTCCGGTTATATTTTCAACGAGGGTTTAATTACCTGTATTGTGGAAATTTCCATTAATGATAGATTAATTAATAATGCATGGACTGCCGACGTCACAATTCTAATCACTAGAAACGTTAAAGATTTATAAAATTTATCAAAAATAACAAATCAAGCCAAAAATCACTATTGACTAAGCACAAACCTGAAAAAGCTAAATACATGATTATTAGTAAAACCGTTAAAACCTATAACACCCAAATTATTTTTTTTCAAATTTCAAAATTTTACATAATTATCAGTAATATTCTACAAGGAAACTAAGTTCCTGTAGCTGGCTGTATACCATGTATCACAAAAAGTTTATTTAAAAATCCTTTATAAAAGGACTTTGAGACACTTTGTATCAGGACCAGCAACCTCCTGTAGAATCTTACGTTGCCATGTCATCAATTTCATTTGTAACATTAACATTATAGTATAAGATCCAATAATGTAACTAAAATTTAAATTAATAACATTTAATGGGTTTTTACCCAAATATTTAGTGGCTCAAAACATGTACACTTGGACAGACTGATGATGGAATATAGATTCCGGAAACGTTTTGTGATGTAGCCCGATTGGGTGTTTCAATTATATACCTTTTATAAAGGATTTTTTATCGGTAATATTGTTCTTAATATGGGAAAATTCATAAAAGTGTTTTATATATTAGCATTTTTAAATTTTGACCCGTCCTCTAAATAGATCACTTACCACAATTCTAAGTATGTATGAATGAGTTAAAAACAGTTATGAGAGTTAACATTTCTATTTGCGTCTAATAAAAATAAGTTGTTTTACGATGTTTTATGATATTCTATAAAACAATTTGTATACAATGTTACAGTACATTTTCCATAAGTAGTGTTAATGGTTCGGCTTAAAAATTTTCTCCTGGACATCATCTCTGCTAATCACGTTTCTCCATGAAGTGTTCTTTGCCAGCGAATTTTATATCCGTAAATACTTTAGATGTTGATTTTTTCGATCTTCCTACTATACTTTTTGTACTAAGAGTCAAGTTTAGGTAGAAAACTCTACCGAAGAATAATATTTGACTTATTAACTCGTTTTTAGAGAAGACATGAATTTACTAATGCCATATCATATGTGGTATATTTTTCAACTTACTAGTAGTGTTAATACATGTCTCCTATAAATGTATTATTGTTTTGAAGCTCTGTTCTGGTGGCATGTTAAAGTAATTACTATTTAAATGGGAATAAGCCAAACTAATGTTTGTATTTTGAGAACGATTTCCGAAGTGGAAATTGAAATGTTAATAAACGTACTTCAACATTTAATTGTGGCTTATTTCTATTTAAATAGTAATTACTATAAATGTATTATATACACACATTTACTATCGTTCCATTCTACAAAAAGTATTTTGTCATTTACATAATATCGAAAATTATGATCCACGAACTTCTATACCAAGAGTTTTTGTATTTTATATGGGAAGGACTCTATTGTCCCGCAAGGTACCTGTTGAGCGGTATTCACATTTTTATAAATGAAATTATAGTAACTAAATTATTAAAAAATACCCAGTGGATTACATGTTTCGAAATGCCATTTAACATAAAAAGTACATACTACTCTGATCCTAAGGTGAAATAAATATCCGCGATTATTTTTAGCCATTGTTTTGCCAGTATAAAAGTCAAAATTATAAGAGTATCCGCTACTTCCACAGAAATTCCAAAATTTGTAGCGGAATGGAATAATCTTTCCACGTATCAGTTGCTTCAATGCTTCAAAGTTATATCCAAATATTTTACAATCATTTCATTTATTTGATTTTTTCTATTTATTATCCAAATAATACTTGTTACATTATTTGTAGTGAAATATTTTCTCCTAAATATGATAAAATATAAAACTTTTCATGCAAATCGCAATAAACAAATTTAAAATTAAATAAATATATACAACGACTTATGCATGGATTCACATACAATTGAAAAATGAAATATTGAATATTTTGATAACGCTAGTAGCAAGTACCAGTGTCCTATTTATAGATCAGTAAAAAAAATTGTAATGCCGATTTAACGGTTTATATTTACAATAATTATGCATAATGATAGTTTGTAATTAACATTAATCAACAAGAATTATCCAGTAAACGATGAAAAAGGACCATGAAACTTTTACTATTAAATATTTAAATCAATGCAAATTTGTCCGATGTTTATATTTTTTTAGTCAAAGAATATTAGAAATATAATACAACAAAACTTATAATTAACTAAAATATCTACCGAAAAGTTTTCTTAAAATTTAAACAAATTTTAAGGGTTGAAAAAAACTAAAATTTTTAAAAATCTAAAATAGAACGCTGGTCTCCAATGGGGTTTAATGGCAATAATAATCATAAAAACAAATTATTCTATTGTAATTCGTAAACTAATTTTAGAAACCAAATTCAGATTTATGCTTTAATCTGTGCCTTCTAAGAACTGCAAGTCAAAACAGACGTTGATACAAATGTTATTAGAGACATGGGGAATCTAAAAACTGCATTCCACAACATATCTCCTCAACTAAGCAAAAATCCTTAAAGAATTAGTTTCTAGTACTCGTACAGAGTATATCGGAATAAAATAGCCGTCTCTGAAGAGCCCTATCAGGGCGAAATACGTATAAGGCGGAGACACAGACGCACTGTACGTGAAATCAAATCTTAACTGTCCTTTTCCTTTTATTCTATTGTAGAACAAGTCAATAGTAATTATTATCTAAGAACAACCCTACAGTCCAATCATAATCCAATCTAGAGATTAATGGACGCATCGAAATGGCAAGACTAGATGCATTCTTCAAAATGAGATCATTTCTTAATAACGGTAATGTCTATTTAGCACGGGATGCGAATGATCCGCTGCTGCATGTACTCCATATGACGCATGACGTTTAGACCTTAAAAAGATCTAACTAAAAAGATTTAAATCTTTTGAAATATGAACATTTAGACCCTTGTTGAATATCGCTGGGACTATAAGGTAAACAAGTAAGCAATTATTGAGCCTTATATAAAAACCGTGTAAGCTAATATTTGCCATCTAGAAGAAAAAGTTTTTATATAACGAAAAAAGAAATATTTTAGTTATATAATGAGGGAAGAGAAATATGCACTACTTTAGTTAATCATGCAGAGTAAAATAAAGCGAAATAGATAGAAAGACAAAGAATTTATGCTTAAGAAACATTCATAAATAGTTTGGCTATACCTCCGTTAAGTTTTTCAGGGTGGCAGTATCAAAGATAAAAATAATTGTAATAATTGCTAACTTTTGCCAAGAAATAACACCATAAGAAGGGGAGGAGATTTACTAGTTAATTTTTTTTTACCTCAAATATTTTTCTGAACATATTCGTTGTATTTGCACCGCCCCATTTGCTTATACATTTTTTATGATGTCATAGAAAATTTTCCAGTACCTATTCATATATTTTTCTTAATTTCCCAGAACTATATTTTTGTTCCGCAGTTATTTTTTTATTTAGTAGTTAAACTGCATGTTTACTGTCCATAAACTACGGCTTGTATTATTAAAGTATTAAAATCCTTAATCTTCGAAAAACCTAATAAAAATTAAAGTTTTTATAATTCTTGAAGTCCATAACAGCATTTATTTTCTTTCTATATTGGTTTTTGGTTAATAATTTTATAATAGTCAAGTCATTTATATATATATATATATATATATATATATATATATATCTATATATAAAGTATATATATATAAGTATATATATATAAGTATATATATATATATATATATATATATATATATATATATAAAGTATATATATATATATAAATATATATATATATATATATATATATATATATATATATATATAAGTATATATATATATATATATATATATATATATATATATATATATATATATATATAAGTATATATATATATATATTCCGGGTAGGCGGGTAGGTGGAAAATAAAATACCACCCGTGAACCAAAACAGACTGGCATGGCAACCCAACAGAGTCCCTGGCCCTCCAGGTTGGGGGTTAGGCTAGAGGCTGACAACCTCTTCCTGTAAAAATCATATGTTACGGAACCTCAAGGACTATTAGCCGGACAGAACTTACGACGACGACACTGCAAACGAAAAATGGAATTAAGATTAGGAACATGGAACACCCGAACCCTGTACCAAGCTGGAGCACTCGCATCTCTACTAGACATAGTGAACATGTACAGAGTAGATGTTTTGGCACTGCATGAAATGCGATGGACGGGAACAGGCATTCTTGATAAGAAAACCCACTCCATATATTACAGCTGCAATGAAAACCAACACATAGATGGAGTGGGATTTATAGTAAACCAAAGAACAAAAGGCCTAGTTATTGATTTTAAAGCCTACAGTCAAAGAATGTGCTATTTACGCTTAAAAGGTAAATTCTTTAATTACAGTTTAATTAATGCACATGCCCCGACCGACGACAAACTAGAAGACATTAAAGAACAGTTTTTCGAAGACCTAGAACAAGCCTACAGAAGATGCTTCAAAAATGACATTAAAATAGTGCTAGGTGACATGAATGCAAGAATAAGACAAGAGCATGTTTTTATGCCGACTATAGGAAGGCATAGCCTACACAACATCAGTAGCGATAATGGATTACGACTGATAAACTTAGCAGCAGCACTGAACATGACCGTCGCTAGCACCTATTTTAAACACAAGAATATACACAAGGTAACCTGGACCTCCCCTGATTTAAGAACAACTAGTCAGATTGATCACATCTTAATAGATTCAAGACACGGAACGGACATAATAAACTGCAGAAGTTATAGAGGCGCAAACATAGACTCAGACCATTGTTTAGTGATCTCAACACTAAGGGCTAGAATTTCAAACTCCAACAAAGAAAAAGAAATAAATAGAAAGAAATGGAATGTACAGAAGCTGAGAGATGCAACTGTTGCAAAACAGTACTGGGAAAATGTTACCAATAGGTTAAGGAATCAAAGTCTAGGCGAAAAAGACCAGAGAGATATAGACCCATTCTGGAACAGGATAAGGGAAGATATTGAGTCAGCAGCACAAGATGAAATAGGAACAGAAACTTGTACCCATAAAAATCACTGGTTTGACGATGAATGCAAAGACGCAACACAGAAAAAAAATGAAGCCTATGCAAAAATGCTTACCCGCCGAACTAGAACAAGTATAGAGAATTACCAGACAAAGAGAAGAGAAGAAAAGAAAATACACAGAATGAAGAAACGAAACCACTTAAAAAAGGAACTTTAATATATAGAAAACCTCAACAGAGAGAAAGAATTCAGAACATTCTATAAGAAAGTTAACATCAACAGAAAAGAATTTAAGGCAAACACAAATCAATGTAGAAGTTTAAATGGCGATCTCTTAACAACAAGAACAGACGTACTAAACCGATGGACGGAATATTTTAACCAGATACTTAATATAGAGGAAGAAGAAAACCCGGAAGACGAAAGCTGCGAGGTAAGCGGAGCAGACGAGAGGGAGGAGGATCCACCAATGATCCTGGAAGTTAAAGACGCTGTAAACAAACTAGCCAGAAACAAATCACCCGGAATAGATAATCTCCCAGCGGAATTATATAAAGAAGGTGGCCACGATATCATAATAGCCCTACAGCAGCTTATAAAAGAAATATGGATACAGAAGTCCCTTCCCAATGATTGGAATATTGAAATACTTTGCACCATACACAAAAAGGGTGATATCTTTGAATGCTCTAACTATCGAGGAATTACGCTCCTAAATGCAGCGTATAAAATATTCTCCAATATACTATGCCATCGTATGGCACCATATGCAGAGCGAATAATAGGACAATACCAAGCTGGTTTCAGAGGTGGTAAATCAACAATTCATCAGATTTCAACCCTAAGACAAATTCTAGAGAAAACACTGGAATACGGTGTAGACACGCACCACATATTTATAGACTACAAGGCAGCCTACGACTCTGTAAATAGAAGAGAATTGTTTAGAGCAATGATAGACCTAGGAGTACCAAATCAGTTGGTAAGTTTAACCAAACTAACCCTTGAAAAAGTTGAATGCAAAGTACGAATCCAGGGGGAACTCTCTGAACCTTTTAAAACAAATAACGGGCTACGTCAGGGAGACCCACTCTCCTGTATACTATTCAATCTAGCTCTGGAAAAAGTAATACGTACGTCACAAATCACAACTACCGGTTCAATATATAACAAATCTGTGCAAATCTTAGCATATGCTGATGATATCAATATTGTTGGGAGAACGGAAAACGCAGCACGAGAGGCGTACGTAGCATTAAAGGAAGCGGCTATAAAAATGGGTTTAATAATAAACACCAACAAAACAAAATACATGAAAATAGGTACGCAACCACAAACACTACGGCCACTTGTTATAGAAAATGACGTCATCGAAGCAGTTAACGAATTTGTATATATGGGAACGCTCGTCAATACTGAAAATGACACTACCGCAGAGATAAACCGCAGAATTTGCACGGCTAATAGATGCTATTTTGGGCTTAATCTCCTTTTTAAATCTACAGTTATATCAAGAAATACAAAAGTAAAACTCTACAAAACAATAATACGCCCAGTCCTAACATATGGTTCAGAAACCTGGACTTTAACAAAAAGCAATGAAAACATGTTAGGATGTTTCGAAAGAAAAATACTAAGGCGCATCTATGGAGCGGTAAATGAAAATGGTGTCTGGAGAAGACGATACAACTTCGAACTCTATAGGATATACCAGGAACCATATATCGTAAAACACATAAAGATAGGACGTCTGAGGTGGGTAGGCCATGTAATGCGGATGGAGCAAACCGACCCAGCTAGAAAAACGCTAGAAAAGTATATATGTATATACAGTGATGAGTGCCTTAAGAACCGGCAAAATAACGCAAAAGATAGAAAACATAACACGTTGTGAAATAAAAAGAGATGAAAGTAGTAGAGGTGGGAAATTATCGATAGAAACCTCTAATTTACATTAAATTACATTAGGACTATCGATAGTTTCCCGCCTTTAGACGTTAGCTTATGAGCTAGTTGACTTCAGTCATAATATTACAAGTATGACGTCGAATATTTACATTTTTTAAATTTCGCATAAAGTAAAAACTGATTGAAGGCAATAAAGCAAATGTAAGTAAACTGTTTAATTAGTAATAATTTGATAATTAATTCTGTTTTGACGAATACAGAATAACAAGCTATGATAATTCTGTATTGAGAAGAGTGTATGCGACTTCTCAAATCATAGTTTATTATTGATCAATACTTTAATTTTGGATAAAAAAATACTCCTACTTAAACTGTTTTTACTTACATTACGTGATACGTATTACTAAGACTGAAGTCAACAAGCGCATAAGCTAACGTCTAAAGGTGGGAAATTTTCGATAATTCTAATGTAATGTAAGTTAATATCGATAATTTCTCAACTCTACTACTATATATATATATATATATATATATATATATATATATATATATATATATATATATACGTTCAAATTATCGGGTAAAGTGGTCTGTAATGAAAATTATTTTTGGGTCAAAATAAGAAAATAAGAAAATCAAAACCGGTATATCGATGGAAAGCAACCGTATATACGTATCTCTGACTATTGGTCGTCTTCAGCACGGTGCAGACAAGTTCGGAGAGGAGCATATAGAGGAGTTGGAAGACCCTGATGGTTTCCAGGGCAACAACTAACAATAACTACAAAGGAAGCTACAGCTACCTGAGGAAAGGAATGACAAACGTTGAAACGTTTAAAACAAACTTCCTCCGTGGTTATTGTTAGTTGTTGCCCTGGAAACCATCAGGGTCTTCTAACTCTAATGCTACAAATTGGTCGCATTGCTCCTGTAGTGATCCTTTCCCTAGTTGATATGCTCCTCTTCTAACTTGTCTGCACCGTACTGAAGACGACCAATAGTCAGAGATACGTATATACGGTTGCCTTCCATCGATATACTGGTTTTGGTTTTCTGTATTGCGAGACATGCCATTACATTTTACTTTTTTTATTCACTCGCATTATCCTTTTCCATTTTGTTTTAAACGTTTCAACGTTTGGCATTTCTTTGCCCAGCTTCCTCCGTGGTTATTGTTAGTTGTTGCCCTGAAAACCATCAGGATCTTGTTTTCCATATATATATATATATATATATATATATATATATATATATACATATATATATATATATATACATACATATATATATATATATATATATATATATATATATATATATATATATATATATTTTTTTAGTGGATCTTCTTGGGCTTAGGTTCATAAAAAAATTTGATTTGGTACTAAGGCATTTTCATATATTTATTCGACGTTTCGGCAGGAAATCCATGCCTTTTTCAAGAAGTAATATTGACTAAAAAAACATTTTATGACAGACATAATACGATTTAAAAGTTAAACTTTTGACTTACCAAGCATGTAAAAATTTGTTACTAAAAAGTAGACGTCACAATTAAAATGATATTAAAAACATAGGACATACCCACTAAGTCACTACATGTAAAATATATTTTAGATCTAATGTGTTGTTTATTGAAGTTAGTTTATCGTTTAAACAACCAGTTATTTTAACATCATAGGCGTTCTGAGATTGTCTTATTATGTGTTTTTAAATTAAGTTAAAATATATTTTGTTCAAATTTTTGACATCTTTTTTATCATTTATTGCATTATTATTTTTTTTTATTTGTATAGACTCTAGAAGCTCTCTCTTTTTCCTGTTGGGTTCACTTTTTAGGATCTTGGTTTTCTCAAAATCAAATTTATGTTTTTTTTCGTTTTCATGTTTTGTGAGGGCGGTTGAGTTTTTTTTGTCATATTTGTGGGAACGTATTCTTGAGTTAAGTAGCTGACTGGTTTGTCCAATATAAACTCCATCACAATTCGAGCAGGGAATTTCATATACAACATGCGATCTTTTTAATAGAGGGGTTTTTGTTTTTAATCTTGTAAAATTCTTTTTCAAAAGATTGTGCCCTTTATGAGCACCCATAATATTATGTTTGGACAGAAGATTTGCAATTTGTTCTGATAATCCTTTTATATAGGGAAGAGACATATAGTTTTTCTTTACCGTGTTGGTTTCATTGTTATTATTGTTATTGTAAAATTTATGCAGTCGCGATTTGAAAGTGTTGTCGATAAGGTGGTGTGGGTATGAATTAAGTGTTAGTGCTGTTTTTGCTTTTTTAATGGCCTGAGGTCTATTAATAGGATCGGATAATCTAATAGCTCTATCGGCGAGTCCGATAACTACTGATTTCTTTTGAGACAGGGGATGATGAGAGTTGAAATTCAGATATCTCGATGACCAGGTTTTTTTGGTGTACCATGAAGTAGTTATAGTGCTGTTTTCTCTATGTAAGGTCAGGTCCAGAAAATTAATTTGATGATTTTTTTCAATTTCTAATGTAAATTTTAGTTTTTGGTGAAAGTTATTGAATTCATTTAGTAAAATATCCATTTTATCCTCTGGTGCTGCGCTCAAGCAGTCATCTATATAGCGATAGAAAAAAGGTATATCAAAATCTATTTTATTTAAAACAATTTCCTCTAGATGCTCTAAAACTAATTGAGCGATGGCACTGGATATGCTAGCACCCATAGCACATCCATCTGTTTGTTGGAAGATTTTGTTTTTATATAGGAAATAGGTTGACTTTAATGTTGTTTCGACTGCTAGCAGAAATTCTTCTAGAGGGATGTCTGTGAACGCTTTGATTTCATTCCACTTTTTTTTAATAATGTCTTTCGCTAAAGCTATTGGAATATTGGTGTATAAAGATACCACATCGAGAGAAACTAATTTATAATTTGGAGGTAAATGTATATTTTTGAGTTTTAATTTCAGGTGATCAGCGTCTTTTAAATAGTGTGGATTTTTATTTATTACGTTGGAAATAATGTTCTTCAAATATTTTGAAAGGTTTTCAAAAGGAGACTGAATGCATGAAACAATAGGTCTCAGCGGTACACCCTCTTTATGTGTTTTGGGTAGACCGTATATTTTTGGAATTACAGCATTATGTATCTTGAGCGAATTAGCAGTGTTAGGTGAGATGTAGCACATTCATTCTCTCGATGTGGTATCTTTATACACCAATATTCCAATAGCTTTAGCGAAAGACATTATTAAAAAAAAGTGGAATGAAATCAAAGCGTTCACAGACATCCCTCTAGAAGAATTTCTGCTAGCAGTCGAAACAACATTAAAGTCAACCTATTTCCTATATAAAAACAAAATCTTCCAACAAACAGATGGATGTGCTATGGGTGCTAGCATATCCAGTGCCATCGCTCAATTAGTTTTAGAGCATCTAGAGGAAATTGTTTTAAATAAAATAGATTTTGATATACCTTTTTTCTATCGCTATATAGATGACTGCTTGAGCGCAGCACCAGAGGATAAAATGGATATTTTACTAAATGAATTCAATAACTTTCACCAAAAACTAAAATTTACATTAGAAATTGAAAAAAATCATCAAATTAATTTTCTGGACCTGACCTTACATAGAGAAAACAGCACTATAACTACTTCATGGTACACCAAAAAAACCTGGTCATCGAGATATCTGAATTTCAACTCTCATCATCCCCTGTCTCAAAAGAAATCAGTAGTTATCGGACTCGCCGATAGAGCTATTAGATTATCCGATCCTATTAATAGACCTCAGGCCATTAAAAAAGCAAAAACAGCACTAACACTTAATTCATACCCACACCACCTTATCGACAACACTTTCAAATCGCGACTGCATAAATTTTACAATAACAATAATAACAATGAAACCAACACGGTAAAGAAAAACTATATGTCTCTTCCCTATATAAAAGGATTATCAGAACAAATTGCAAATCTTCTGTCCAAACATAATATTATGGTTGCTCATAAAGGGCACAATCTTTTGAAAAAGAATTTTACAAGATTAAAAACAAAAACCCCTCTATTAAAAAGATCGCATGTTGTATATGAAATTCCCTGCTCGAATTGTGATGGAGTTTATATTGGACAAACCAGTCAGCTACTTAACTCAAGAATACGTTCCCACAAATATGACAAAAAAAACTCAACCGCCCTCACAAAACATGAAAACGAAAAAAAACATAAATTTGATTTTGAGAAAACCAAGATCCTAAAAAGTGAACCCAACAGGAAAAAGAGAGAGCTTCTAGAGTCTATACAAATAAAAAAAAATAATAATGCAATAAATGATAAAAAAGATGTCAAAAATTTGAACAAAATATATTTTAACTTAATTTAAAAACACATAATAAGACAATCTCAGAACGCCTATGATGTTAAAATAACTGGTTGTTTAAACGATAAACTAACTTCAATAAACAACACATTAGATCTAAAATATATTTTACATGTAGTGACTTAGTGGGTATGTCCTATGTTTTTAATATCATTTTAATTGTGACGTCTACTTTTTAGTAACAAATTTTTACATGCTTGGTAAGTCAAAAGTTTAACTTTTAAATCGTATTATGTCTGTCATAAAATGTTTTTTTAGTCAATATTACTTCTTGAAAAAGGCATGGATTTCCTGCCGAAACGTCGAATAAATATATGAAAATGCCTTAGTACCAAATCAAATTTTTTTATGAACCTAAGCCCAAGAAGATCCACTAAAAAAATATATATTAAGGTTCAAGAACTAAACTCAAACTATATATATATATATATACTAATAACACATGTGAAAAAATATCTAAATCAGTGCCTTTCTGCTCGTCTGTAGAATACCGTGTGTTGCTCTGATGTTTGTTTCATACAACAAATAAAATGCATCAAATATATATATATATATATATATATATATATATATATATATATATATATACATATATTAATTTTATCAGTACATCAGTACTTTGCTCAGTTCGATATTTCGTTGATATTTTTGATGCATTTTATTTGTTGTATGAAACAAACATCAGAGCAACACACGGTATTCTACAGACGAGCAGAAAGGCACTGATTTAGATATTTTTTTCACATGTGTTATTAGACCCAACGAGTTTTATTATCGAACCAGATGTAAGATATTTTTTGGTTTATGAAAATTTTAAAATACTACAGTACATGTCGCTTTACTTGCCAGAGTGAGTATTATAATTAATTGTCTTTTTATTTTTGTTTATGTCGTACCTTTCGAGAAATAGTCTTTTTTACAGTTATTTTTATTTACAATACGTACTCAAAATGTTTACCATTCATCTCAATACACTTATTTTAAAATAATTATATTATATTAAAATAACGAGTTATTTTCGATCAAATTAATAATTCGAGCAAGCATCGCGATCTAAACCTAGAGCTACGAATAATACTATGACAGAATTAATATTACTCAACAGTATTCCAGGTCTTCATGTCAACTCAACATGTCTTCTTCAGGGCTTTCGACGTCTCAGTCTCCTGAGACCCCAGACATTACCACACTGTTCACTAACCAATGCACGACTGCCACTAGTAACAAAGGACGGTTCATTTCTACCGTCGATTGGCGCGAGGATTGGCGCGAACATTTCTGACAGTAGGATTTGGATTGACGGGTGAAGCGGATGATATATTCTTTATGAGAGATCTCCATGCCTAAGGTAACCGTATGCTGTCATCTCTTTTATTAAGAAAATTTAGCCTTTTTTTCAATTTCTATGCCTTCTCGTTCTTAGATAATTCGTGGTTTATAGAAGCGGAGAGGAACTATGGTTCTGGAGTTCTCAAAATCATTTTTGTGATCTACATGAAGATGAAAGGATTACTTAAAAATTTAACACACTTTAGTTGTATTCAACAAAAAGTTAACAAAGCAAACCGAGTGTTGATAATAATATTCATACAATTATTGTTCTTAGATAGTATACTGCTTATTCTGAAGCATCATTACGTTATTCAGCGAACGAAAAAAATCACTATTTTCACACCACAGTTCACAGTTTAAAGGAGACAGACTATAATAAACGAATAGAATTTCTTCATTTTCTTTGAGTACCGTGCCCAAATTAGGCGTGTAATAATTCATCTGCTGATAAGGCAGTCTGCATATAGTAATATAGGATACACAGAACATTTTAGGAACTTGATCCTTAATTGTAACTTTAGCTGAGAATTGTAAAGATAATTGACTAGAATAATAGATAAACGAAAGGAATTTGTAATGATATGATTGTCCAGAACATATTGAATTTTTGAAGAATATTATGTGGTGCGACGAATCAAAATTTACAAAGAACGGAATGTTTAATAGGCACAATTTGCATTACTGGAGCGAAGTAAATCAACATTTAACAGGAGTACGTGGTTTTCAGGAGCGATGGGAGTTTAAGTATTTTGTGCGATCAGGGACAACCCGCTTATAGCTCTTCACTGTTATGATGGTGACTTAAAAATTTTTTTAGGTGAAAGATATCTTTATATATTTAAAGTGAATTTACGCAATCTTCATTGTTTAATTTATCAGGAGTCATTTTTATTATTTTGTAAAAGTGTTAGTAATCACAAATAATGACAATTATAAAATCTTCATACATGGTCTACTAAAATAAAACAATAAATATCTTACCTTTAACATTAAATAATAATTATCTCCAAAATTAATAACTTTAGGTATATGAAAACTCTAATACGATTTGAAAGAAAATGATTTTTTTTTTAATTATAAAATACAGTGTGTTTTATTTAAAATTATTGACCTACTGTAGTATAAAGTATAAGGAAAAGACAAATCATTTGTGAACACCCTGTATTTAGAAATTAAATTTCGATGTAAATTTTTAAAAAAACTTTACCCACTATTTGTGTGACAAATGTTACTTAAGACATTATATTTGGCAGAGAGACAAAATTTTGTCTCTGTGTCAAATTTATAAAAAAAAGATCAATAACTCAAAAGATATGGTAAGTTTTGACTTATGGTACCTTATACAAATTATTTCTAGAATCTTCCTAAGAATTTAAAAATGCGATAATATACAGGGTGTTCTATTTAAAATAACAAAGATGCTGGTCACTTCCGGTACAACCGGAAGTCGAATGTCTGTCAAAATATTTTTTTCGAGCTTATCGTATCTCTTAATCCCTATAAACTAATTTTCATAAATATCGTGTAACTAGTTAACGATTAAGAGATAGTGTAAGCTCGTCTTGAAACACCCTATATAATGAAAAACAATGGTTAGATAATAGTTGCAGCTACTATTAATCCTCGTTTCCCTGGTCTACTGCAGGTTTTTCTCTTTTCTGATTAATACAACTTTTTTAATATTTTTAAATGGAATAAACATTAACCATTTTTTATTATCACGTTCTACGTAAGTTAATACTTTTATAATACGTGCAATATTGTAAATTGTTTGTATATTACAAACAGCGTTAACGTACAAATATAAAGGAATTTGGTCGTATTCCCGTAATATCTAGTTTTTGCAGTAATACCTTCTCGGCTTTGGCCTTTTGTTCAAATGTGTATTGTCAATTATATTTAGCGAACAGATCAAAGAGACTGTAAAATAAAAGGATAAAAATATAACAAACGTTTGGAATAAAATGATAAATATGCAGCGAATTACACAGCAACGAGAAGAATTCATGGCACAAGCATTGACGAGCTTTTACTTAATACCACAAAAATTTTAACTGTGAGGACCAAAATGAAACATTTGTTGAATTAAGCGTTTTCAACATTCTTGAATTATCCAGTCGGAAATTCCATATGCACATTCCATAATCACTGAGACTTAAAACTCAGGATCCATGCGGGTTTTAATTGTTTTAAGTCTTCATTATAATACAATGCTTCTCTGCAAGTTACAATCCCCGACGGTACGGTTATAAATATCACGAAATATTGCACATACTTCAAACTGAAATGAATTCTCCAATTTTTTGTTTTATGACAAGATTTATTGTGCTATTACTACCGCAAAAAGTGTCTCTCGTAACACAATGCTCATGGTTATATAATAAAACCCAAACTTTTCACATCGGATGCAAAAATGGTGACTCAATTTTAAAAATTATACATGATAGTCTGTTTGGAGAATACGTATTCTTCTCATAATGGGAAAATATTACTACACTTTTTTAATTCAACTCGAAAAGTATCTAGTTTTAAAATATATTTTAAAAGTATTTTAGGTAAAATACATTATGTTTTAATTACCAACCAGTTTTTATACAAAGCACCAATTCTACCGTTTAATTAATGGATAGTGAGGATACCATATACAATGTGGTTTGTAAGCAATTGTTTATAGAAATATAGAAGATTCTTCGCTTTAAACTAATACGTTTTGAATCAACCTATTTTGATAAAATATTCAAAAAAGGTATTAACCTTCCTATTATCAGGTCAATTTTAAAACACCTACCAGGTGAGGCAAATTATCGTCTCAGTATTTTTCTTGTATATTTATCCAAAATAATTGTTAAAATTCTATAAAAACGGTAATATTGTAGGACATTATAATTTTAAAGACATGTTTATTAATTACTAGGAATAATTTAAACATTAAGAAACATAACTTTATTTAAAAAATTTTAAATTAACAAATCAACTTTTACATTTAATACATATTTTAACTTTCTTACCGTGTTATGGACACATAGTATTGTTACATTTAGAACATTTGCTTTAATACTTGCAATCTTTCTTCGTTGGGCAAATATAGCACCTTCCTTTTCTTTTTGGTTGTGGTGAATTCGGATCTTCCGCGGGTTCTTCTACGTTGTAATGACCTTCCAGTCCTTTCAATATTTTGGTTAATATTCTCTTTTGTTTGGTGGGTTATTCTTCTTTTTAAGTGTGGCTCAAAAAGCCTTTTGCCTAACTCTAACAAAAACGTCCCTTTTGTCTAAATATTGACATTTTCATTCAGGGTTGAATAAACCCTGATTGAAAACCCTGATTGTTGATAAACGCACATCAAAAAAGCATTTACTGTTGTAATGTCAATAATGTTCATAAAAAAACGTGGCCAGACATCTTTTAAATTATCTGTTGCAGGTATTCGGCAATTATCTTGTCCAGTGTATTTACGGAAATGCAATTTGTTGCATTTTATTGTTTTTGTTACATCTGAAATCAAATATAAAACTACCCTTCTTTCTTGGTCGCGTTTCGAAGTATTTACTTGTTTATCCAAATACACTTGTAAATTTTTACAACAACTGAAAGACAAAAGATCGTAATCCCATATATTTCTGGTTAGCATAAAGACATTTTACAATATATGCGTAAATTTTAATTTCGTCATCATCTTTGTAAACTATCGTCTTTTTAACTTGATTGTAGGAATTGTAAAAGATACCACATCTCATACAAAATCTTTACAACTAAATAATTTAAACAAATTCGTCACACTTATAAATGTTGGTAGACTATGACATACACCGACGACCGTTCTGATTAGATCTTTTGAAAGAATTCTTTTTCTGGGAAGAGGTAGCTCAGTAAAACGACTGCTGAGGAAAATTGAATTATTGCATTAAAATATTGGACAAATTACGGAATACATCTAAGGATTAAGAAGTCGAAAAATAAAGGGCTAAAGAAATAATTCTGAACACTCCAAGACACTTACAACATGATACAAAAAACAACACAGCTCAACACTGCCTGGAACCGGAAATACAACAATATACTTTTTCAGCATGCAGAGAAGGCTTTGTGTAGAAAACTGAAATCCACTGTAGAAAATAAAAATAGATCCTACCTAAGCCATAAAGAAATTTATGAGTTTTGGGGAAACCAACTTTCGACACCAGGTACTCATAACAACAATGCTGGATGAATTGAAGAAACAACGAACAACTGTCAATAGTACAGTACTTTTACCACTGAAAAAGTTTCGAACATTATCAAAGAGCTTCAGAACTGGAAATCTCCTGGACCAGGCGGAGTCCAAAACTTCTGGCTAAAGAAGTCATGAACTTTTAAATGTAACTGTTAAACTACTACAATGTTAACATAAACTACTAATGTTATTTCTAATCCACAGAAAATACCACCATTTTTTACTCAAGGGACCATCTAATACCGAAGGATCAAAATAACAAACGAGATCCAGCCAAGTAGGTACCGCCAATTACTTGTCTTCAAAGTTTGTACAAATCGGTCACGTCCTGTATAGACTAGTATATCTACCAACACTGTTATCTAAACAATATCATAGAGCCTCAACAGAAAGGATACGCTAAGGGTTCCATGGGCTGCAAAGAACAACTTAAAATTGAGTCAGTCATTTTTAACCAGGCGTACAACAAAAAAAGTAAACTTTTTACTGCCTTTATTGACTACAAGAAGGCGTTTTATTTAGTACCCCATGAATGGCGTATAGATATATTGAAAATATATAAAGTAGATGATAATATAGTGACCTTTTTAAAGCATTTATTGACCGAGTAGAAGAGTAAAATTAACCTTCAAATACTCGATAAAAACAATATCGAAACTGAAGATATCCCAAATAACCGAAATCTTTTCCAGTGGGACTCGTTGAGTCCACTATATTTCTGATTAGAGATGAACCCACCACATCTCAGCTACTAAATTCCACTGACTCAGGTTTTAGCATCAAAAATAACAATACTGTTGTGGCAAAGCTTAATCATCTGCTATATATGTATAATTTAAAATTAATGTTTAAAATCTGTTTAAAGCATTAAACATATTTCTCACAAAGGCGCAAAAAACAGCATATACGCAGTGCAGTAGAGAGAACAAAATTACCGCGGTATCAAGAGGGAAGAGAACTTATGAACCTAGGTCAGCAACTGGATAAACAAGTTGCTAATTTAAGAACCTTTTTTCAGACGCAGGCTGAAACATCTACTTTACATCGAACAATTTTCGCAGTGAATGATACAACACTGCTGAAAATGGAGGAACAAGAAATGCGCATAAACCATCTGACTCAGCGAAAAAAAATACGCATCTGAGGTCAGATAAGAATATGGCGACAACACAGCGTTGTACTATTGTTTGACATCAGGAAAGATGTTTCCCGAAAAAGTGGGTTTCCTACTTGCCATTCAGGATCAAGATATTTCAACTAAAAATTACCTGAAATATATTGTTAAAGATTGTTAAATCCAGAACGACAAATGCCGATATTGATGCCAAACCAAAGCCCAACTGATTGCAAACAACGCTATAACTCAGTAGGAAAGATTCTTCACAAAGAACTAGCTAGCAAACTGGGACTCCAAACCGACCATGGGACCGCACTGTGCTCGCAGACCAACCAGTGGCACATAATATTCCGACCAGACAAAACTAATAGATGTGGCGATACCTAACAATAACAACCTGCGTGTTCTTCTTCTTCAAGTGCCGTCTCCATCAATGGAGGTTAGCGGTTATGGTGGCAAACGTTTGTCTATCTTCAGCTGTTCTTAAGAGTTCC
This sequence comes from Diabrotica undecimpunctata, assembly GCF_040954645.1. Classification (NCBI taxonomy): domain Eukaryota; kingdom Metazoa; phylum Arthropoda; class Insecta; order Coleoptera; family Chrysomelidae; genus Diabrotica; species Diabrotica undecimpunctata. Next base: position 78,202,103 of record NC_092812.1, on the reverse strand, counting down.
TCAAATCCAAGTCCTGTCCAGTTTCTGATATTACGTAACCAGGACAATTTTTTTCTTCCAATTCCTCGCTTTCCTTCTATTTTGCCTTTTATTATCAACTGAGGGATGTAGTATTTCTCGTTGCGCAACAAATGCCCTAAATAACTGGTTTTTCTTCTTTTGACTGTTCTCAATAGTTCTTTTTCTAAATTGAGTCTCGCTAGTACTTCTTCATTTGTTTTTCGTGCTGTCCAAGGAATTTTTAAAATTCTACGGTACACCCACATTTCAAATGCCTCGATTCTATTCAGGCTCTTTATTTTTAAAGTCCATGTTTCGACTCCGTAGAGAAGAACAGACCAGATAAAACATTTTACAAGTTTTAATCTCAATTTAATATTTATATGTGTATCGCAGAATAGAACGCGCATCTTAAAGAAACTATCCCTAGCTTGAGCAATTCTCGCTTTAATTTCTTGTTCTGGGTCCAGCTTGCAATTAATCCAACAGCCAAGGTATTTGTATTGGTTTACCTGTTCTAAAATATTCCCATTTATTTTTATAGGTAAGGGGATATTCTGTTTTCTTTGGATCACCATTACTTTTGTTTTTTTTTCGTTGATCTTCATTCCAAACTCTCGACAAGCATCCTTAAGGTGGTCTATAACCCTCTGTAAGTTTGTGTCTGTATCAGCCAGTAGGACAGTGTCATCTGCATATCTTATGCTAGATATTGGTTCTCCATTAATTTTTATTCCTGTGGAAAGGTTTTCCAAGGCTTGCTTGAATAGTAGTTCCTAGTAAAGATTGAACAGCATAGGGGACAGTATGCATCCTTGCCTTACTCCTTTATTTATACTAATATTTCTAGACGTATGATCGTCGATCCTAATCTTGGCACTCTGCCTCCAATATAAGTTCTTAATTAGTCGGAGATCTTTGCTATCCAAGTTGATGCTCTGCAAGGAATTTAACATTTTATTATGGTTTACGCGATTAAACGCCTTTTCAAAGTCTACAAAACATAGAAAGACATCCTTTTGTTGGTCGTAACACTTCTGCAGCAGTACTTGTAATGAAAACAAGGCCTCTCTGGTCCCCATTCCGGCTCTGAATCCAAATTGATCGTATCCAACTTCTTTTTCACACCTTTTGTATACCCTATTGTGAAGTATTTTTAATAGAATTTTAAGCATTTGGCTCATAAGACTTAATAATCTAAAATCTGCGCATCGCCTGGAGTTAGCTTGTTTTGGAATGGGAATAAAAATAGATTCTAACCATTCCTCTGGTATTTCCCCAGTATCGTAGATTGTATTAAACAAAATTACTAACAAATCAATGTTATTACTTTCGATCAATTTAAGTATTTCAGGATAAACTTCATCAGGTCCAGGGCTTTTATTGGTCTTTAATTGTTTAATGGCATATTCCACTTCGACTTTTAGAATTGGTGGGCTTTCAGTGACATTATTTATTGTAATGTCTATTCTTTCATCTCGGAACAGCTGTTGTATAAATTTTTCCCATTCTTCTATTTTATCTTTGGTGTTATGAATTAACTCTCCGTTGTTATTTACCAGTGGGCAATGTTGTTTTTTGTGGATGAATGAAAATTCTTTCACCTTCTTGTACATATTAAAGTAATCATGTCTATGTTCTAATTCTTCTATTTCTTTACATTTTTCTTCGAGCCATTTCTCTTTTGATTCTTTTATTTTCCTTCTTATTTCTGTATTTAATCGTTTGTAATCGCTTGTGTTCTTATTTTTGTATTTCCTCCTTTCGTCTATCATCTTTAGAATAGCTGGTGTCATCCAGTCTTTTTTTGCCATTAATCGTGTATTTGGAATTTCTTCCCTTGCAGAATTGACGAGGATGGATTTTATTTGTTGCCAAGTTGTATTTATATTTTGGATATTTATTTGGGTTTGGTCTATTTCTGAGAGTTTTTCATTTAGTTTTACAGTGGTTTTATCTTTAATCTGTACATCTTTTAGTAGTTCCATATTAGGTTTGTTCTTCGGCTTTGCATTTTTTATTACTTTAATTCTTGTGCGAATATTTGCTACTACAGGGTTGTGGTCGGAATTTGCATCAGCACTAGGATATGTTTTTGTACTTGTAATGGAGTTACGAAATCGTTGGTTGATTAAAACATAATCTATTTGATTTCTTATTATTCTTTCTTTTGTGTGTAGCGGGGAAGTCCAGGTGTATAACCTGCGTTGAGGTAACTTAAACCAAGTGTTTGTTGCTATCATATTGTGTTGCTGGCAAAACTCTGCATGTTAACCTGCGTGTTAAATACAATAAAAGTCTTGATCTGGATCTGGAAATTCAAATAAGAAAACAATGAAGAATAGAAAGTACTCAGAGAATACCTATTTTTCTGTATACTACTAATGTTATTCCGAAGAGCCTCTTAATGAACATAAAACAGCTGGGTCTTAATAAGAATTTCTATAAGACCATGCAAAAAGCAGTACTGCTCTCAACATCTAGATGCGTAAGAAAATTTTTGGGAGATATTCCGATGTACCAAGATACCTATAGCTCGATAAAGTGGAAAGAGACCCATCAGAGCTTAATTCTTTTGATACTATAGGTATCTGGGATAAGTGAATTTTCCTCTTAGAGGGAGTGTGAGCCATATGGCTAAATCTAAAGATTAATAATGATTATTTAGGAAGCTTACATTATATTATAGATTATAAGAAACAAAAAAACATACAAAATACTAAGTGAACAAAATAACTCACTGAAGTAGAGCTACCATAAAAGTAGCACCCCTTGTGCCTGAGACTGAAAAAATATATTAATATAAGTACATACTGCAATTTTTTTTAAGCATTTTACTACTGAAACTAGTCTCCTGTTAAAGTTCTTTTTGATTGATCTGGTTATAAATATTTTTACAATTTTTTTTGACATTTGCAATTAGAAATACAGGACTCTCCCAGTCACAAACATAGACATTTTTTCGAGCTCATTCCATCAGTGCAACTAGGGGGCAAGTCTTGATAATCAGTAATCATTTTTTAGGCATTAATAAATTATTTTGTGTTTACCATCCAAAACTTTCCGGGTTTAAAGTATTTAAATTCGATTCATGACATATTCCCATTTAATGTGAGTTCTAAAATTTAGAACTTGTGATTTGACATATTTATATAAATTTAGAGAAACTCTTGTATAAGTACGGTTATTCGTTTCTATATAGGTATTATTTTAAAATGTTTACGACAATTCTTATAAAAAATAGGAATGTATGTTTTTGTCAAATTTTAAGTTCAATAAGCGGAAAGAAATGAATGTTTTATAGTAATAATTTTAACACTCAGACCAATTTGGTATTAAAAGATTTTGGAAATCAGAATTTTAAATTACATTCAAATGACATTAACACCATCGTATGCTGCAAGAGCCATTGTTTTATTGCAAGGTTTAAGTCATTGTGCTATTCAAAGAGCCATTCAGCGGTTCAATTAAAACGGCAACTACACTAAAAGGTGAGCACCAGGCCGTAGGAGGAAAACTTTCGAACGTGATGATCAATTTTTGGTTTTTTCGTGTTTAAGAAACAGATATCCAATTTTAATCGAGCTGGAAAATCTCCTGAATGAATTCTGAAATGTGAATGTAAGTAGGTAAAAAGTTCGTCGACGACTTCATGAAAAGAATTTATTATCCAGAAGACCAGCCTATCTTTACAGTTATCCGTAAAACACCGTAGAGCTGGACTTTTGCAAGTGAACAGAAACATTAGAGTTATGCAGATTGGAGTAACGCTTTGTTCTTGGATAAGTCCAGATTTTACTTAAGTTACGAGACAGTCGCGGACGAATCTAAAAACACAAGGAGAATGATTTTCCCAATGTTATATTGCTGGCATAATAATCTATTTAGGAGGATCAGTTTCTGTTTGGCCTTATTTAAATTCTAATTTCCATACTGACTTAGTTCTTGTAGAATGAGATTCTGACAGAAGCAGGGTATTTAATAACCATTTTAGGTGAGGATGTAGTACCTTTTGCTATAATATTATTATATACCTAACCAAACCTAACCTTATTTTATTTTTATGGACGATAACGTGGGTCCCTACCGTGCTAGAATCGTCGATGAATACTTATAAGTCGATAAGTCGATACTGTCTGTATAATTTGGCCGTCTAGCCTGACCAAACAACTTGCTTGCGCTTAGTGCGACTCTTCAGATAATATGGAAGAAATTGGATCAACGGATCAATGGAATGTTTAAAATTTAGTTATTAACAAAAAAAACGCAACAGATAAATGTAGAATTATCTAACTATAACCTATTGAAATTGCAAAGGGACTGTACAGAAAATTTAATCAATACTAAAAGTAATTATTTTACAAATGAACACCCTGTAAATAAAATCCAATCAACTCTCTGCGGACGTTTACCTGCTGAATTTATTACAGTTTTGTTTTTATTCAACAATTATAACCACTAAACGTTTGTTGTAATTAATCATGAATTTATTTTGTTTAATAAACACTTGTAAATCACGGGGTACAAACCAAAACAACGCATTTTCATTATGCATCGAGCAGTCTGTGTACTAAGAGCACCACTGCCAGTGTTTGCTGTCACACTCGATTTAATAGCTATAATAGGCAATAGTCTGATTTGTGTTTTAAAGTTGCCGATCGGGTTATATAGCGCGTATCAATAAAATGGTCATAAGCTCTAAAATTTAGTATCAATTAGTGAAATATTATTAAAAAAAAACTATCCTGATCAAATTGTTATGTTGTGTTTTTACAAGAATAAAACGAAATAATAAACTAAAGAAATTTTATCAGAAAGTCAACATGACAAGAAGCAATTTTATTAACCGTTTGTAGCACGATGTTTAATAGACCGGTAAATGAGGGTATAAAAAAGTAGTGACGAAAAAGATCTTGGATATTGCTTGCCAATTGATGCTACCAATAAAATCATTTACCATTAATGATGTAAAACCTGAAAAAAATAGCTACAATATCTACTATAACGATGACCCTACCCGTCACGATTTTGGTACCGAATTTATTGTTAGCAGCAGAATTAAACACAGTGTAATTGACTTTAAGGCTATTTATTACAGAATATGTCGAATACGACATAAGAGAAAGTGTGCTAATGTTAGTCTTATAAGTGTTCATGCACCAATCGAAGAGAAAGAGGACGACGAAAAAGACCTGTTCTATGAGGCACTGGAACGGTAGTACGATAAGCGACAAAAAATTATGTTAAAATATTGGTTAACAAATGAGCTAATCAAGCGGCCAAAGATCTTGAGAAGATATTTAATTAGAAAAGTACAAACAGAGGTGCAGGATCGTAAATATAAAACTCTTGTTCTAATGCAAAGAAAACTTTTGGCAGCAAGGGTACTAATGAGAAAAAATATAATGACCTACAATTCCACACAAACTGGATAAATGAGAAAATAATGTCGAATCGGGACAATAAGAGTATATTGAAAATGAGAAAAAAAAACGGAAATTACCAGTAACAAAAAAAATTATAACTAAATATAAATTCTTTAATCTCTATTCTAGCTAAAACTTACAAATAATTGTATAACAATAAACTTAACTTAAAATCAAAAAACTTACAGTTTTGGTGTGGTTAGTCCGTGTCACAAAACTTACTCTTATATAAATGTCAGCCTTTTGCACGAAAGGTGGAGTTGGTAAAGTCCAATGCTGATAATGTTAGCTTAGAATTATTACAGCACAAATTTTTAAGAAGAGGATTTACTTTAAACAAAGTATTGTGTTAATTGAGAGAAAATGTGAGAAAATAAAGTACTGCTTATCATAGAGCACTATTTTAGTTATTACTTCTAACGAGAGAAACGATGTACTGCCGTTTTGAATTATTACTTTACCCTTAAACTAAGGATTTACACTAGCAGCCGAGATAACGGCAAAACACATTTTTTGCTTATGGCTAAAGTTAAAACTACCTTCAAATATATATGTTGCCAACTTTTCCTTTAATAAAATGGAACTTGATAAAATATTTTAAATCATTTCGTATGTTTACATAAAATTTAAACAATATTTATTTATTTATTTAGCGTATGGCTCAATACATGGAGTAAATACAGTAATAATTGTAAAAACCGTAAGTATATAATTCAAAAATACAAACATAAGATTATATAAAAACGAAAATAGACAAAATACAGATAGAATACAAGATAATACAAACAGATAAGGTTATATCTTTAAGTCAAGTTGAGCTATCCATTCAAGACTTGCAGGCGTAGTTTTGAAAAAGGCTTTTGGGTCCCCTCGATATGCCCTCAATTCACATGTCTCCACTATGTGTTGGATGGTTTGATCTGGAGCTCCACAATCGCAGCTGGAGGTAGGCTGTTTTCCCCATTTATGTAGGTTGTGTGCGCATACTGCATCTCCCGTTCTAATTCGGTTTAGGCTCTTTCATATGTTTCATGGCTGGTCGAAGCCATCAGGCTTTTGGACTGGGTCAATAAGGTTGGATACTTCAGGTGGGGCTTCCTCAGTCCACAGCGTGCGCCATCTGGAGGTAACATTGAAATCATCTACTGTTAGCTGTTGGGCTGTTCTTATGGGTGGTTTTCTGGATCGGAGTCGGTTTGCTGCTAAACTCGGGATGTCTTAATGGATTGGTAGTTGCAAGTTGCTATTTATTTAAACAATATAGGCAATGCCAAAGAGAGAATATCTTTTCTCCCGCCATCGGCAAAGAGAGCCTAAATGCAGACTCAAATAACAACAGACTGAGACACATAATATTTGCCATGATCAAGAATATGGTAATAGATAGGCTATGGTATGTTGCCAACTTTTCCTTTAATAAAATGGAACTTAATAAAATATTTTAAATCATTTCATATGTTTACATAAAGTTTAAACAATATAAGCAATGCCAAAGAGAAAATATCTTTTCTCCCGCCATCGGTAAAGAGAGCCTAAATGCAGACTCAAATGACAACTGCGTAGAAGATTTATTGATGATGTATAAAGAGACCTTAAGATTCTAAGATGAATATCTATTAATAAAACCATACATTAAAGCTCGAAACTTACAAGTCGGATTCTTGTCCGACTCTGTATCGTATGTTCATGGCTGACATCTCAATAACAAATAATACTACAGTCACCACGTTTGCTGATGGCACTGCAATAATATCAATAGATGATGAAACTCCAAGCAGCAGCAGAGAGTCTACAACTATACCTGAATCAAGAATCATACACGATTGGATGATCAAATGGGAAATCAAAGTTAACCATAGCACGTTCACCCAAATAAAATTCACAAACCGAAACATCATCTGCTCGAGAATTACACTAATTGATGTTATAATACCAGTATGTAACGAAATACGTGGAAATCACACTTGGTTATAAACTAAATTGAAAAACATATCTTAGCAAATAAAATACAGGTCAAGATACAATATGGCAAATAAGTTTGTTGATAGGCCGCAAATATCTCAGAAAACAAAATACTTCTATATGCGTATATAATAAAGCCTATATAAACATATCACTGCAACTATGACTTTGTGTCAAATTTTCTTATACCAACATCATTAAAAGAATCAAATACAAAATACTCTGAATGATCTTCAATGGGCCGTGGTACATCATTAACAAAACCTTTTGCGATCATTCTGGTACACCGTTCTGGTACCGTCTGGTAAACCACATTGAAAAGCTACCAGCCCCACTCATTAAGAAATTCAAAGAGTTGTAACTTCAACCAGAATTCAGAAGAAGATTAAAAACAAACTGACCAACCGGTAAAATCAATTAATGAACACACATTCAAGTATTCACTAATGTTAGTGTAAGAAGTGTTATGACTTAATAACTTCTATTTTACAATATTCATTTACTTAAAAATTTTTTAATGATTTATTATTAATTCTGTGTGAGTTTTTGACAATAATTAAAAATATGTGCTTAAAACTAGAAAATATCGGACCAATTAGCACTATTCCGATCTTAAGAAATAAGCTACTAGCATGAGAATATTCATTCCGATTACGCATGCAAGCATCAATACTAAGCAGATTATAAAACCTACAGAAAACATTTTAAATATAAACGTAAGTCTAAAATATGGATATAATAATACAAAAATATTCAATATACAACAGTTCTTGGAGGTCTTTAATTTCTAAAAAATATATACGTGAGCAGTACCACAAAAAATGTGGAATGGTACGATGTAATTTTTTGCTGCCGTTTCGGCATATTAAGAATCACGAAGATTTTTTCATCTTTATCATGACTAAAAAACTTAACAAATTTTCTTCCACTACCAGTAAGTTTTGATTTTAATCGAACGGTCCTATTTCCTTTCTTGTAACTAATTGCTAGCGGGACGAGTGGCTAGAATAGTGAAATGGATAAGATTTTTATTAGGTTTTACCTTATCTCTTATCTTGACGATGTTGGAGATTACTTGGTGGAATTTTCTGTTATTGTAAATCTTTTTAAACCTCGCTTGGTCATCTAGGATAAGATGATGATCTTGAGATTGAAAACTGAATGCAATGGGTAAGTCTTTAAGGATTTATACCAGAAAATATCATTCTTCATGTTCTCATGTTGGTAACAATATGTTTTTAACTCATGTGTCTTTGGCGAAATTCTTAATTTCTTTGATTGGTTCTAAGATTTTTCTTAGGTTTTGTACAGGTCTTTACTCAGATAGAATGCAACTTCTAATTTTAAACATACCCTTTAAATGGCAGTATTTTCTGTACCATTAGATGTAATAAACTCTCCAACGAATTTAAACGACTGTTATATGATGTATTGATATATACCAACCCAAGTAACAAACTTTAGAGTTATTTGCACAATTGTACCAACGTTACTGTAAGATTACTCTTACATATTAATTAATATCAATATATGTGATAATGTGCATGCATTGCACATTATAAAGAGATCGATTCTCCTCGTAGACCTTTCCAAATTGTTAATCGAATAAAAACTAAAAAATTTTTATTATTTGTTTAAGAAAAGTATTTGTTACCAACTAAGTTTCTAAAAGGATCTGTTGTAGATACTTATGGCGATGGATATAAAGCTAAGCAAAAACTGGACAAAGCAAAACTAACAAGGCAACGAGTGATATATTCAAAATCTTGATTTAAATAAGAAAGAATAATAATGCAAATTGCTAATACAAAATAGGTTTAAGACGCTGGAGGAAGAGGTACCAAATGCAGAGCTAACATTAAACCAGAAATGGCAAAATATAAGAAAAACTATAGAAATAGCAGCTACAGAATATATAGGAAAAAAGAGAAAAAACGAAAAAAGAAACAGAAATATGAACAAAGTTTAAATCTAAAACCAAAAAAGTGTCTAGTGTCGTGTAGACGAAATTTGGCAAAGGTTGACAAGCAGCTTCTAGATTTATTTTACGTTTTAAGCAATAGGTTTGAAATAAGCAGATTGAAATAAGATTGAATCCATTTGTTACATAAAAGTTAAATACAAAATCTTCTAGATCGACAAAATCTTCTAGCCGACTAAGCCCGCTTGCAGCCAACCGTTTCATGGAGTATCTAGAGAAGAGGATAATGGAGTCAGCATACAAGGCAAGGGTATGATTTAGATACGTCGATGTCACTTTTGTGATTTGAGGTAACGGAGTAGAAAAACTGAACGATTTTCTGTCTTATATAAACACACTACATACAAATATTTAATCTATGATGGAAACAGAGAAACATCAACAACTAGCGTTCCTAGATGTATTAGTAAATCAAAAAGAAGGTTACTTAGGACATAAAGTGTATCAAAAACCTACACACATGGACAGATACCTAAACAGGAACTCAAATCATCATCCAGGCCAAAAACAAGGTATCATCAAAACTCTGGCGGAAAGGGCGAAGAGAATTTGTGAACCACAGCATCTGCAAAGTGAACTTCTTTATATTGAAAAAGCGCTTACCTCTAATGGTTATACTAAAAGAGAAATACATAAAGCGATTAACAATGTTTTTAGAAGAAAGGACGAAGAAAAAGCATGTATAGCCAAAGCGTTCTTGCCCTATATATCGGGGGTAATAGACAAAATTGGGCGAATACTTAAAAAAGCCAATGTAAAGACCATTTCCAAGCTAACAAAGAAAATCAAGGACTGTTTAAGATCGGTTAAGAACAAACGCGACCCTTAAGCAACGGCCGGAGTATAATGAATACCATGCACATGTGGAATGGTATATGTGGGAACCACGAAAACACACACAAACACAAGGATAAACGAACATAAAAGCCATTATCTTTTAGGATATACCAACAAATCTGTCGTTGCCGAACACGCTTTGCAAAGCGGAGAACATAGTGGAAGAACCCACGGTTATATCGGGAAGCGGTGAAAATATATAAGCATCCAAATAATTTTAATCGGATAGAAGAAGGACTAAAAATTAACAAAACATGGATAATATTTAAACAAGCGTATGACTCTGTAAACAAAGATACACTGTGAAAGGTAATGGTAGAAATGGGAGTAGCCAGAAAGCTGATATGATTAGCACTGATGTGTGTGCACAATTCATGTGCACGTATTAGAATTGGGGTTAATCAATCAGATGAGTTTTAAATTGAAACGAATTACTCCCACTTAGATCAAAATTGCTCACAGAGATAGCTAAAACATAGGTATTTAAAACTATAAGTTACCCCATAATAAGATATGAAAGTGAGACGTGAACACTGAACCAGCGTAAAAGAACAAAATTATTAGTATTAGAACGGAAGATTATCCGAACGATCTTTAAACTTTCTAGAGACGAGATACCAGAAAAGTCGAGACCAAGACATAACCAGAAACTCCAAGCATACTATAGAGATAAAAATATAGTACGATCAAGGCAACTCGTATAAGATAGGCAGAGTACTGAGAATGAATAATTTATTGTACTAGATAGGAATTTTTTGACACCAATATCTCATAAGTAGATTTTTTGCACATATGTCCATTTGATTTTATAGCGACCTAATAAATGTAATATATATATATATATATATATATATATATATATATATATATATATATATATATATATGTCGCTAAAATTCAAACCGACATATGTACAAAAAATCTGTTTATGAGATATTGGTATCAAAAAATTACTTGATGCTTAAATTAATATGGGCATATGGTACATGCTGCTTAATTGTTGGCACTGATTTTGTTATAATATAATATAAAATTATAATATATCAAGAAGTAAGGTCGCATACCTTACTTACCCAAGAATTTCTACATTAATTATAAAATTGGAACTGAGGAAGAAAGAAAGCGTCAGATCTGAGCCATGTATTTTGTAATGATAAATACAGTCTGCTATAGCTTATAGTGGTAGTAAATTTGGTCAGAAAGAAAACATCCCGACTGAGAAATTTAAGAGAATGATTTCAAATACCAGAAGCTGCAAACACCATTCATGCGTCACAAAACAGACAAAGAAATCGTTTGATGGTCGCCAACTTTCGGTAGAAGATGACACATGTATGGAGCAGTCGGCGCTATGTACTAACCTAAGGTCCATTGAGGACTTGTTTGTTGTTTATTTGCATAGGTAGCGTATTTCTTGAAACCAACCGGGAATGGACCCGGATTAAATCTAAACCAGCAGAATGACCCAGTCGACCAACAATCATATCTAATGCCAGGAATAAAAACATCATACATCTACAACAGCTAAAACCCAATATCGACAGATATGTTACCGTACCATCAAAACCAATTATAACCCTTTCCTAAGACGTCTGTGACTTAATTCAATCTTCAGCCACAACCAACTCCACCGGCTCAAGTTAATACCAATCTAGCACCTTTATACACTCATTCTGATCAAATCTCACTCTCAACAACAGTCAAAAACCCAAATTACTCTTCACATTAGACATTGAGCGAAAAAAAAATGGAAAGACATAAAAGTCAACATGAAACTCCCTCGTGACAAAAAGTAACCAAAAAAAAAGAACTCACAAATAAAGAGACCCACTAGGCAAAATACACAAACTACAACAAACAACAGATAACAAGTAATAGAAGAACAAGAGACTGTTGGAAACTAAACTGTCAACAACAACACTGATAACCCAACATCAAATACTCAAACAAAAGATCAAAGGTCACCTCCAATCTATGTCTACGTAGTGACTGACTCATATGGCAATAATTAACTCACTGACAGGGATCACCCTGAAACTTATTATAAAAAAACACTACCAGATAGTGTTATTAAAATAAACGCCTAAGTCCAGAAATGTACAGAAAACTAATAAGCTATATGACAGAGAAGAAAATTGTATTCCACAGGTAACAACTAATAGGATAGAGCATATAGAATTGTAATAAGAGGACTCTATCACAAAATTGATACAGACGATATAAAAATTGAACTTGCGAAAAAAGGCTAAGGAAAAAATGTTAGAAACATAATGAATGTTAAATATAGACTACAAAAACCTCTTCCACTATTCTATATCGATCTTAAACCCAACACAAATAATGAAAAAACATACGAAATAGAAATTCTATTAAATTTAAAAATTAACGTAGATGCTTCAAGACAAAAGAAAAATATAATCCAGTGCACCTGATACCAGGCCTATGGGCACTTCAAATCATATTGATTAAGAGCATATAATTGCGTCAAATTCGGTGGTCCTCATGACAAAAACATGTACTACGCCTAAAGATACTCCTGCAACTTGCGCTTTATGTACTGGTAGCTATCCAACCAATTACAGTGTTTTCACTGTAAATAGAGACCTAGTAAAACAAACAAACAGAAATAGTGTAAATAAAATGCATAAAAAATATCCATACCCAATACAGCGTACAACCCAGAAAACACAGTGCAGCAACCAGTCACATATAAAGGTAGTTATTCTCAAGTTACTTCAGGAAATCCCCAAAAATAAAATGGAAACAGTAATAATAAATATATAACTATGCTTATGTCAGACGTCCAAAATAAAATTAAAATATTATTTAATCACTTAATATGAACAGCATGATTCTCAACATGCTAACAACATTAATGAGCAAAATAACAAATTAATGGCTAAGCCAATAAGAATAGCGGCCTGGAACGCCAACGGCTTAACAAATCATGTCTATAAAATTGCGTTATTTTTAAAACTTAACAAAGTAGATATATTATTAGTTTATATTATTAGTAATATTTAGGTTTACCTAATACGCATTCAAAAAGAGCCTAGTTTTGACCTTAGTTTGGACCACAGCGCCATCATAATAACATTAAGCACAACTATAATATACAATTAACAACCATGAAGATTATCTAACAAAACACAAACTGAGAACAATTTGAAAACACAATTAACCAGAATAAAACATTATATTACCAAATAAAAGAATCTGATGAGCTGGAATTAGCAGTACAAAAGCTAACGGCTTTAATACAAAACGCTACTTGGGAATCTACTCCTTTAAATAAAAAGTGTAATCCTGAAGACAACCATGTGCCATTACATATCAAACAAATTCTAACCGAAAAAAGGAGAGCGTGTGCAAAATGGCAAAGGTCCCGAAATACACTCGATAAGCCACTGCTAAATAGACTAACACACCAGCTAACGTCAGCTCTAAATCAAGCTCGTAACGACACCTTCAATTTCTATATTAAAAATCTCTATCCAGATGACCACTCTATATAAAGAGCGATGCAAAAAAATTCAAGAAACTGACACTACCAATTTCTGCATTAAAAAAACCTGATAGATGTTTTATTCCAAATTTAGGTTAAAACATAAATAATGATGTTAACGAATATCTAGATGCACCCTGCCAACTATGTTGCACCCTGATTGACGTTACAGTGGCGACTTTTGCCCATGATACAGCCATTTTAGTTGTAAGCAAAGACCCAGACATAGCATCTAAAAAGCTACAAAATGACTTACATACATTAGAGAATTGTTTGACAAAATGGATAATTAAAGTCAACAACGCAAAATCAGCCTAAATCACATTTATAACAAGAAGACACACCTGTCCACAAGTTAGTCTAAACAATGCCCCCATTTCCGCTAAAGACGTAGTGAAATATCTTGGGTTGCATTTGGACCGGAAGCTCACCTAGCAACATATTAACGCCAAAAACACTCAATATATAAAGTTAAAACAAATGAGTTGGTTACTTGGCAGGAAGTCCTAAGTCTTATTGGAGAAGAAAACACTGCTTTACAAAGTCCTACTAAAACCAATATGGACTTACAGCATAGAACTTTGGGGCTGTAGCAAGCCTTTAAACACAAAATTTTTACAGACCTTCCAATCAAAAACATTGCGTATGATAGCAAACGCCCCACCAACCATAAAAGATGTCAATTCACTTCACGAAAATAAGGTCAAAATTCGTAATTCAATGCACCAGAGCCAAATTATCAGTGAGATATATCAGTCACCAATGGAGGAACGAAAACTAAAAGGGTCTTGGTCAGAAGACCTGGAAACATAGGTGAAAATGGGGAAATGTCGCTGGACGGTACCCAAAGCTGGACGGTACTCAATGTACTGTTTATGAGTAGATTGTAAATATGCATTTTAAAATAAAAAAAAAAAAATCTTGAAAAATTATAGCTTCTAAAAAAGCGTTCCGCTAATTTTGTGTTTCGTTATTTTTTTAAATAATCATCAAAATCTAATACTGAATAAAAATGACAGCCATTATAATAAAAAAAAAATGGTGAACTGCTATGGAATATTAAAAAACCGTAATGATTATTCCCCAATACGTAAAAAATATAACCAAAAATATTTGTCATAAATATAATAAGATTAAATTCCATTTCTCTTGCCGTTTTCTATATGCCACTTATAAAATAAAAGCAAGTCTCTCCAGCCTGCTCGTAATTTGTGTCCTCAACTAATTTCTTTTGTATACTGTCCTTAGTCGTGGTATTTTTGAATAAGAATGCCAAGGGAATTTCTCTCCCTAATACTTTTTAACAACTCTCATATTTTTGCAGATAGAATTATGTCAGATAAGGAAGCAATGCATCTGCCTTTGGAAATAAAACATTTAAATTGCTTGTTTTGTTTTATAAATTTAAAAAGTATGATCTAAACGAAAAAGTTTATAAATTCTCACTTTAAAACTAATTTTAAACATTATACGTAAATGAAAGTGAAACAAATCTAAATGTACCTCTCTGGAATAAAAACTTTTTTGCTTATTTTATATGAGACAAGTCAAGTAATAATTGTTGATAAATATGTACAGTTTATATTATTTTACTTTACTTTTGTTAGTTAAATATAATTGGTGGCTTTCACAGGCGAAAACTAAATGCCAGGGGAGGAATTTCTGTAATCGAATATATTTATTAAATCAAATATTCAAGGTATTTAGAAGTAGATCATGAATTCCCTGAACTACTCTGCAACAGCTCTTATGAAGAAAATGGGTTTTTTTTTAATATGAACGTTTGATATCTTGACGGGGTACTGCCACTGCTTAATAATAGAAAAGTCAGATCTAATTACTCTTTGATGCTCCTGGATTCGGGTTTTAACGGAACAACTACTTTTTCGTACGTATACATGACCAAAGAAATAGTGACCAATGAAATATAAACCACTAGAATAGAGGAACAGTAGGCTTTAAAAGTTTAAAACAAGGCAAAAACTAAAAAAAATTAAAATTGCCTTATACTATCCCTACTCCAAACTCAAAACATATATTCCCATACCAGGTCCACCTCAATGTAATCCACCTATTTCCAACTATCAAAGTAAAGAGTTTAATTAAAATATGTTTGAAAATCTTTCTCATTCTTTTAAAATATACAACTATGGTACATCTAAAAATTATTGGCTAGGTTCTGAAACTACTTTCTTGTTGCATGTCTAATTTAAATATTACGTTTGTATGGGATTAAGCCACAATTATTGATTGTAATAATAATCACATTTTCAACTAACTGGTGTTTAAAGTTACAACTTCTACTCCGGAAATTGGTCTTAAAAAGATGTTGGAAGTCGTTGGAAATTGTTGCATTAACAGAGTATTTTTTGCAACAATGCAACAATGCGAATGCAATAATTTCTACGTGGGAGAAACTGCGAGACTACAAGTGTGAGGATAAATAAGCATGAGACATACATCAAAAATAAACACTTCGAGAAATACTAGATATGCAAACATGCCTGGGACAACAAGCACGGACCACAATTAAAACATGCATTAAAAATCATAAAAGAAACAGACATAAAAAAAGTCAAAGAAGCAGCCATTATCCTACTTAACTAAGAAAAATTAGTAGCAAACCTATGAGCAGAATATATCAGACTTAGTTTAGCAATATTAAAAGAAAAAGTGTACAACAATTATGCACCAACAATAACAAAGTAACAGAAGGTCGAAAAACATCCCTTACAATCTTATTCACAATACATATGCAACACACAATAAAAAAATACAAATTGACGTAACACAATTTTTAGGTTACACAATAACAATTGCAGTACAGTTTACACAAACATATAATACAGAAAACACAAAAAACAATTAAAATTTAATATTGCTAAGGTAAACACACGACCCTCAGATTTTTCATACATTTATATGCTGGTACCTACAAGATTCAGGCCAATTATATCAATTTTAAAGTGAAATAACCTAATAACAAATAATTTTGATGATGCACTTTCGCGTGATTTTTTATAATATTCTTTTTGAGAACGATTTCCAGAGTGGAAGTCGAAACGCCAAGCACGAGTTAGTTAAGAATGTGATTTTTATTACAACCAATAATTTGGATTAATATCGTCTCCAGATTCTAGAGGGTACTCTGAAAAAATAACCATCACGAGGAAAAATAATACTTTAAATATTTGTCAATTGTTTACACAATTCAATGACAAAACATATTTTGCCCATTATTATATTATATATTTGTGTTAGTAAGTTGCACTGACGAATTGTAATATTTTGTAAATATTTACACATTTTTTTATCTATATTACAGTGTCTTAAAAAAGGAATAAAGCAATTCCGAAAGCTAGACAAAAAGTCAAGAGTGTTTCTCTGTGATCTCGGCCAACCTTCTGACTGTAGCCCTAATAAACTGGTTGTTTTGTGTATATATGATATGCATATTATTTTTCCAATTACTTTTCTTGGCTCAAAAACATTACAAATAAATTTTAAACAAATTAATTGTTATAACTTTGTATAACTATAAATAAAAATAGTAGAATTAACTCTGCAAATTTTACTAGGATTGATATAAGCATTAAAATTAGTATGCATTAATGAAATTGTACATTATTAATTTAAATGTGCTTTTTAGACATTGTACAATGTTCACTGTCACAATTATTTTCTACATATTCGTTATCATTGTTAACATTAGTATCTATTTCTAATTCTAAATGGTTCTAAATGTCTATGTTCTCGCAATTTTCACCAGCACATTTAACACACAATTTACGACAGTACAATCCGAGTTTTTTTGCAACTTTTTTTAAATTCATGTAATATTCCAATATTTCGAATAAAAAAAAAATATTTTTACTTGCCTACATGTTACTGCGTGTTAATGTGTTATTTTAAATGTTTATAAGGTTAAAATCACAATACTGTTGTAAACCGATTTTTATATTTTTATAATTCAATTTGATTCAGATTCAGATTCAGATTTAAATTTTCAGAATTCTTGTAGACCCAATAGTTTACGCCTAATAATACTTTTGATAAAAGCTTTTTGGTATAAATAATTTCAATTTTGCAATAGCTATTTATAAGTGAAACTGCTTGGCATTTTTAAAGCCGAATATGTGGGATATTGTCCCCAATCTTACGCGAAATTAATTTTTTCGGGCATTTTACAAAAAAATATTAATCATTTTAAAAAAATTGACTTTTAAAGCTATTTTTGGGTCACTTTTTTATTTTTCTGGTTTTCACCTTTAGGATTAAAAATTTAATGGCGATTTTACATTATATTTATAAATTGTTTATAAGTCAAAATGACGTTTAATATTGTGTATATTTTGTTTATTTATTACATATTGTTATTACCAAATTTATCAAAAGCGGTTGTTAGATACCTTTATCAAAGAGTGTCTTGAGAAAATCGTTTAACTAAATAAAAGATTTAATGGTGACAACACATAACACAGTTGCAACGAAAGAGCTGATCATCATGCTTGAAGCAATACAAAGTACGTCGTCAGTGTTAGTTAAAGAAAAAGTAATAACTATCTGAGAAAATTAATGGCACCAGTCACAATCGTTTATACGCACTAATAAGCCTACAATAAATTCATGGTGTTAAAAAAGCATTAACCGTCAGTTATACGTTAAAGTCGCTGGTTGGCGTATAGAATACAGTAAAATAACTCATGGTTACCTCATCTCTAAATCAAATCGTCCTTTACGTGAATATTGTAATAGTATATATCTGTAACCTATACTATTGTAGATTGTCCTACATACATCAATGAAAGACACGAACTCTTAATATCTGACAATATTTTACAAGTTTTAAGACCCAATTGCCCAATTGCAAATATATAACTTTAATTTTTAATTAACATTCCACCTGAAAGTGTAATTTACTATACAATTTTATATTTCAATTATTGTATTTTGTCTTTTCGCTATCAACCATCAGTGCTTAATGCGGTTATTAAAGAAAAAAAGAACACAGTTTGTTATGAACAACAAACTTTTGTTGATAAATTATAATTGCTTGTTAACATTTTAGAGATCAATAAGACATGCCATGAAAATATTTCAAAGTTTTGTAAAAAAACCAACATAGGTTGCTATGCACTGCTTTTATTAAAAAATGTATTTAATACCGTATAACTGAGAGGTGAATATTATATATCTAGCTTATAATGCAGTCTTATGGGGAAACTCCAGTAGGAGATTTTTATGATAATGAGAATGATTATGAGAAAGAGTATGCTTTATGTTAAAATTCAATTTAAAAACTTAACCCTCAATTCTGACTATTAATTATTGGATAAGGCAAAGAAACTTAATATCACAATATAAAAACATTTCACAATGCTTTTTCAGAGAAATCCAGACTGCAAGTTTTAAATTTTACGGCACCTATTTCTATTAGATGAATAAATATTTTTTGTTTTAATTAATCGTTTGTAATAATTAATATAAAATCATAAACATTTAGATAATGATGTCCGAATTCGAATAGATTTAATACGAATATTTACAAAAAACATAAGTTTAAGTCAAATTATTTCTTCATTATTTAAATAAGTAGATTGGAGGCAATTTAGATTATATCAAGATAGGATAGAAGTGAAATGTTTCCACGCAACTGAAGACATGAATTTTTTGTCTTAAAATTATCTTGTGATAACGTAAACGTTTTATCCAAATTTACATTCATTTAAAAGAATTTTAAAACCCTAAAATTGAGCAGATGATAGAAGTTAAACACATATTTTAAATTCTTATTTAAGAAAAGAAAATATTGTAAAATTATTTAAAAAAAAAACAATATTGAACATTATTATCTTTCACTTGCTTTTCATTTTGAACACGTATTAAAAAATTCAATGCTGATATGCAAAAACAAGTTTATAAAACGTAATTTAATCATCCTATTTTGTAATTTCGTTAATAGATGAAGTTTCATTAAAAATAAAATAATACAATAAGATATTTATTACATCGGAAAATAATATTTTCCGATCTCCAAAAGTTCTCATACTTTTTTTTGAGCGCCGCAAAAATTTCTATCTTAAACACTCTATGCAAAATTTAAAATTAGAAATATAAAACTATGAGGTATTCAGTTATTTTAAAATATTTTTTTAAATCTAGAAATAAGCACTTTTACTTTTAGCTATTTAAAAATTTCGTTTTTTTATTTCTTAATGCTAAGAATTTAATTCCGTATAAATTACTTTAAAATTCCCACTTATGGGTTTTGTATTTATTATTTTATATTTAATGTTTTTTTCAAAAGCAAAACGTTACAATTGGCCATTTCTTTTAAGTGTTTCCTTATTAAAGGTTTTCAGCCATTTACAAAAATTAGTTTTTTATACCCTCCATGCAAAACTTTCGTTGCCAAAATATAAAGATAGTACAGAACTTCAATATATGTCGAGGTTTTTCTTTCCTTAAAGTACCGTTACACGTGTCTAAGTTGCGAAGCAACTTTCAAACTTCACGAACATCATTTATTTTTTGTTTCTTATTTTATTTTTTACTGTTTAACGATAGAAAACGCCTGGCTTATTTATTGGAAAAAGTTTAATTTTAAATATAAAACTTCCAATCAACTTATTGGCGAGTTTTTTAAAGTTTTCCTTCGAGTTGGTTGTTATAGAGGAAATATTTACAAATATCAAAAACCGTAAAGTTTTGTTGTGGTAACTGAGAACAATTTTTATTTAAAATCAGTAAACTTCATTAAAGAATTAAATAAAAAACAGATTTTGGGTCTTAATATATAATTTTGACGAACGCGATACATAATTATGAATTGACGAACAAAGCGCAAAGTTGGAATATTTTTCAGTGATGAAGAGATTGAACATTGAGATATGAGAAAATATTAGGTAAGGAAATACGTTCGTTTGATATGCGTTCGCAATGAAATGAGTTTCAACAATGCAGAGCGATGCAGTTTTTTGTGCGGCGAACTACGCTATGTACAATTCATTTTCCGATTCCATTGTTAACCATTTTCCGCTTCGTTTAATTAAAAATAGTTATGTAGAAGAGCACATTTTTAAAATAAATTGTTTACGTCCCTAAATGCCCGAAAGAGCGTAACATAAATTAAAAGTGTTATAAGTGGAAAAGTTGTTGGAAAGTATTTAAAAAGTTTTTAAGTAGGGCGTAGAACAATAAAAACAAGACTTATGAACCAGTAGCCAGATATAAAAGAAAAGTGAGCTTACCCCAAAAGCACAGTCAAACAATACCGAAAAGGCACCAGTCACAAAAACGGCACGGGTCGTTCCTCGGCGGACTTGTCTATAAATGTGGCCGTTATAGCTTAACCCGTCGCACAGTCGCGTGCTGCCTCTTGCAAGCGTGCGCCTTGTCTGACCCCTCTCGACCCCCAAACTCCTGTTGCTTCTTTCAGTTAACTGTTCATCTAGATATACCTACCCCCGATGAAAAATATCTCAAATAGTCCATAATGTGCTTATAACGTCCCTCCATCATTCAGCCAATTTTCACTTACTTCATCAACAACAAAATATTACAAACTCCGGGAGAATTAACAGACCCAACGTTTAAATTACTTATTCCCGCCAGAATATATTTAACGCAAATATAGATATTTATAGAACGTTACATTTGTACGATTTTTATAATATTTTTCCTTAAAGTATTAAAAAAACATTTTTTTATTCGGGATTGAGAAAAATATAATAAAACAGTAGTTTATATACAGCGGAACTTCTAGAAATAAACCGCGAATACAAAAATCGTAAATACAAAATTATAATTTATATAAAATCATACAGGATGTTCCAAATTTATGAAATATTTATTCGTTTTTTATTAATTTATTTATCACAATATACAATCTACCCAATAATTTTATAAAATAATTAGTAAATATGAAGTAAGTAGAAAAGCTTGGCTCACAAACCATCCAACAGTCGTTCTCTGTAAATTTTTAAGTCTTTTAGTTATTATCTTCTTTTTACGGGTTTCTTGAATAATTCTCTTACCAAATGATTTTTGGCGTGATCTCTAATGCGATGTCGATATTTATTTGCAGCAAATATTATCACTTCAATTACATAATTACCTATGTTTAGATCATTATTAGGCGAGGCAATGAAGCGCTAAAAAGCACTAAACCTACCAATTTTCCGCAGCAAGATGAATCTCTATGTAACTTTTTCATTTGATTCGGAGGAGTGTCAGAAAAGTTTGTGAACAAAATTCATGGTCGTAAAATGAAAATTGCACTTTGTGCATAAGAAAAATGCATTTTCAAAGTGTATAGAAAATAAAAAAATTGCAACTCATAAAATATCAACAGGAATGAGTTCAATTTATTACTTGGGGATTTTCGACATCGCGGAACCCGAATGTTATCATATTGAGAACGATGGTCTTCAAGCTACCTGGTACCCAGTTTGACCTCGTCTCCTCGAGAATTTTTAATTTCATTCTGAACAGTCGACAGTCATTATTACTGGGAGTTTTCGAGGTCGCTGAACACCAATAATATAACGGCGTTGATCCTCGAGCTACCTGGTGCTTATGGTAAACCTCGTCTCGTGGAATTTTATGTTATTTTTATTCGAAATCAGTCGAAAGTAATTACTGGTAGATTTTTGAGGCCCCTGAATATGAATGTTATGACAGCGATGGTCCTTTGAGCTACCTGGTATCCAACGTGCACTTGGTCTTCCAGAGTTGTTTGATATTTTCATTCCAAATCACTCAAAAGTCATTACTCGAGGTGTTTTTGGTGTTGCTGAACACAAATATTATAACAGCGAAGATCTCCAAGATATCTGATGGCCAGAGTAGACATTGTATCCTAGAATTTCGTGTTAATTTAATTCTAAATCAGTCGACACTCATTACTCGCAGGTTTTCGGGGTCTGTGAACATAAATATTTCGTTCATAAATGATCTGAGACTGCCTCATGCAACTTTATATAAAACTTTAAAAAATTATCTAAAACATTATTTTTTAAATGTGGCGCTTTTAAGTAGTAGGTAGTGCTGATAAAGTGCCAGGTAATATATATCATAACTTCGTCTGTAGCAGCTCTTGCCTTTCACTTTCACATAAGCTCTTATACTGATTCTCTCACACGTATTAGTAAGAATAATAATAGTGGAGGTAGTAAGAATGGCTTGGTTTGCAATTTTGCATGTAAAATTTTACTGGCTCCAATTTCACGAATATGTAAAACTATTAACGTAGAACTATAGAACATAGTAACAACATTAATTATTTTATACAGAAGAAAAAAAATGTTTTTCTTTATATTCAACAAATTATATTTTAACCCTTATTTGATACCACATTTTCGTAAAAATCTTAAATAACAAATTAACATAAAACATCAAGAAAAGAGGTCCAACCTGGGCACCAGATACCTTGGAAACCGTCGCCATCTTCTTGTTCATCAACCTGAAAAACTGCCGAATAATGACTTTTGACAGATATCGAATGAGTAGTGACCTTCGACTGATTTTGAAGTATATAATAAAAAACTTCAGGAAACGGGGTCCACCCTAGTCACCAGGTAGCTCGTCTATCTATCGTCGTTATCATATTTGTGATTAGCGACCGCCCTCAAATATTCTCGAGTAATGATTGTCGACTGGTTAAGAATAAAATTAACTTACTCTACATGGTTTTCATTTTCTATGAACTTTGGAAATGCATTTTCCTTGTGCATACAATGCAATTTGTATTTTATTAATATAAATTTTGTTTACAAACTGTCATGACACTTTTCTAAATCCAATACAAAAATTGCATAGCGATTTATCTTGCTTCGGAAAATTGGTAGACTTAGTGCTTCGTTGTCTTACCTATATGTAGAGTTTGGTTTGAGACATAACAAGAAGCACCAGTTATCGTTTTAAATATTTTGATTAAAACAGATGAAACATTCGTCTGGCCAATATTTTAGTAGGTTGAGATGATGAGGTTTTCAGTGACTTTAGCTAGATCAGCGTTTGAAAATAAAATTGCGTTTTTGACGAAAACGGATAAAACATTGTTTTAACCAACATTGCATAGAATGGGATAATTATGATATTTGAAATTTTTAGGGGCTCTTGCTAAATCAACGTCTGAGAACATAACTTAGAACGTCATCTGTCGTTATTATTGTGTCATGGGTAAGAGCGTTATCACCAGTTTATCATAGATAAAAAAATGGATCAAGCACGCTGCGATCTGGTACTCCGGTCGTTATTTTATGAAAATCAGATAATTCATTATCGAAAATGACTGAAAAATAACGTTCGCAGCAGCACAGATATCGATTGTAGATAAGATATAGTTGCTCTGGTTAATGTCATTTGTATAACAGTCCAGTATTAAAATCTAGTTATAAAAGTTTTTATTGACGGTTCTGTGATACCTTTAATTTGTAGAGTGATTTTCTCGAAATACGAATTGGTATTTTCTTCTTGATATGCCTATTCGTAACAAATGTTCGCGATTATCATGGCAATGATTATCTTGTCTGCAGCAACGCTGAAAACCTTAACCAGGATGTTCGTTTTCTTCCTAAACCTCGCCTTCTACATATTTTTTCCTGTAGGAAGGCTTATAGAAAAACATATCTGAATGCATTTAGCATAATGTGTTTGCAGTACTGCATCTTTCAAGGTTTGATGGTGTTCCGTACCTCTTGTTTCTTCCTAATTCTTCTAAGCATCCCTTCACTTGTAATTCGGTCAGTCTACAGGATCTGTAGCATTCCCCAATATAGTCACATCTCAAACGCTTCCAATATCTTGTACATATCTTTGTTAAAGGTTCATATAGATTAAAAACTATAAAACAGAACAGAGAAGACGTAGCATAGCAGCATTATTACTTTTATGCCAAGAGAAGAGACCCTCATCCGGTTGAAGGTCGATCTAGCGTTTGCGATGTGGGTTCTTATAATCTAGTTTTTGGTCCATTCTTCATTTATTATGAAGTGCCGAGATATTTATAATTATTCACTTTTGCTACTGGTGTTTAGTTGACGTAGAGTTTATTATCTGTTTTTTTTTCTTGCTAATTAGGATAAGCTTTGTTTTATTAACGTTTATATTACGTTCATCTTGTTAACTGTGGTATACGTGATTTTGTTCATAAAAACTTATAGGTCTTCTAGGTGTCCATCAATACAATGGTGTCATCAGCATATCTGAAGTTGTTTAATTGGTACCCGTGTTATTAGAATACCTTTTTAATCTCGTTTAAAGCATAACTAAACATTTATTCAAAGTAGAGATTAAAAATTAGAGGAGACAAAATACAGCCTTGCCCCACTCCACTTATAATTTTTACGTATTTGGTGTGTTCACATTCAATTCTGAGATTTGCAATTAGAATTAAATAGAGATTTTCAATTATTCTATAATAAAGATCTATTATTTTAAATTGCTGCATCACACATGACTTGCCACACACACACATACACACACACTGGAAAGTAGAGTGTCCAAATGAACAGTGTTTAGATTTAATAGATCTCTGTGAAAAAATATATTATGGTATCCAAAAAATAAGTTGTATTTTCCAAAAACGAAAAAAGATAATGTATGGAATTTCAAAAGAATTAAATATGGATACGGTAATGGTGAAAATAAAAATGAAGAGCTTACTTAGCTTTTTTAAAGCACAAATGCTCTGAGGAATACGATATATAAACTGTACAGACTTTTGTTACTACATTAAGCCCAATAAACTATACACCAGAATATACAGCAGATATTACTGATATTACTGTATATATATATATATATATATATATATATATATATATATATATATATTTATATATTTATATATATATATATATATATATATATATATACATATGTAAATTATGGCTAAGCATACTTCGGGTACTATTTTTGTGAAATAGTTTGCTTTGAAACTTTAAAAAGGTACTGAAGACTTGTATAGATATCCCCTATATATATATATATATATATATATATATATATGTATAGTTAAAAGAAATCCTAATGTTATAAGTAGGCGCTTTTGAGCAGGTATAGCCTTTCTTAATACTGTATCTATTCTCAATATTTTGGGGGCTATATTACTTAAAAGACGTTCAAAGTCTTCCACTGACATACCTGCAAAGTTTTGAAAATGTCCGGTATAAAGTTCTAAAACCAAATTAACTAGTAAATCAGACCTCATTTGTAGAGTTCTTCTTTTAAATAAATGCTTTATACACTATCGCTTTTGTTTGTTTTATTATAAGCAACTCTTTGGACATTTTTTCACGAATGAATCTAGCGATTTAGGCAAGCACGCATATACGGTGATTTTTAATTTCAACGAATGCTATGAGCGTGAATTTCTTGAATACGCACGCATATGCGTAGCTTCTCACCACATGCGTGTGAAAGTGTGTATGCCCCTTTATATAGTCATTTGAGAATAGCAGGATAAACAAGAGAATGTAATTAATATTACTTTACGGAATCTTGAAATTAGTAAAAAGTTGGCATACAGTATTGATAGACTTGGATATAGTTTTCGAACAAGCTTTGCAAGAGAAAAATTTTGGAATCAAACGCAATGGTGAACTGATTAATAATCTTAAATACGCTGACGATACGACAGGAAAAGAAATGGGTCTAAAAATGAATGCTTTTAATACAAAATTTATGATATTTAGTCGCCAACCTCACGACAATGGTTCCTTACAAATAGATCTACAAAACATTAAGAGAGTTACTTATATTTTTATAAAATTACGCTAAAGCACAGCTTAAATATAAAATTACGCTAAAGAATGATTGAATGCTATATTTGGTAAGTGTTGTTACATGGCAACGAGACCTCAACTCTGAAGACTGTTAATATCAATCGCCTGGAAGCGTTTGAAATGTGGTTGCATAAAAGAATTTTCCGAATATCCTGGATCGTGATCCAGAAGAACGAAGAAGTGTTAGATAGAGCACATACCGTTTGTGAGTTATGGAAAACTTTAAAAATAAGAAAAAGTTTATACCTAGAGCATGCTAGATGAGACCGGTATAGACTTCTTCAGCTTATTATAAAACGTAAATTAAAGCCGCAGATTAATTAGAAGAAAAAGGATGTCATGGCTCAAGAATATTCCCGATTGGACAGGAACATGCAGTACCGTACAACTATTAAAATTAGCTAAAGACTGTGATCAACTCGCCTATGTAATTTCCAACGTTCGAGAGACCTAATATCACACCGAACGAAGAAGTGTATGCAAAATTATCTCACGTATATATTGAAAACAAAAAAAAATATATTAAATGTAAAACTTTTTCCCTTCTTATTGAGTTATGATGCACATAAGTAAATATTTTTATATTTATATTGGTAAAATGTATTGTCTACAACCAACTTATTTCTTATTGTTATGAATATAGATGTTTAGTTTTATCAAATTATTAAAAATCGAGACCGACGTATGTAAGCATCGTCATTTATAACCGTCAGAATGTTTAAATTACTAAAGAGAAAAGAGAATTTCCACCATTTGAATATATTAGAAACGTGTAAATATGTTTAAGAGAAATAAGCGACTTTCATATAATCAGATACGGATATAAATACGCAGCGACAGGCATAATTGGACCCCTCGTGTCGGTTTAATGAAACTTTTAAAGAATAAGCCAATATTTGTTATATAAATAAAAATACGCATTATATTATTACAATTTTAGAATTAATTTCTATGAAAGTTTGGTGTCAACCTATGGCATTCTGAAATGGCAAAAAAATTTAGTAGAGGTATTATTTTTAGCAAGTTGGCGATAAAGAACTGTGGTTTCCAGTTTGCAGGTAATTAGATTAATGGAGTTCAAAGACCACAAACATATAAAACATACAGCGAATTGCTAAATTATCGAATCGGGTCGAAAATACGCAGTTAAAGCTTTTGTTTTAAGTACTATAATTATTAATTAAAAAATTAAATTAAAAATCAAATGAATTATAATAAAGTTCAGAACATTTTCAGACTAATCATTCCATCTTCAATAAACTTTTAGATTACTTGCGTATCTAACCGCAAAACCAAACAGTAGTTGGGTTTACATTGAAGATAACATACGTAAAAGTCTTAAATTATAGGGCACAATGTAATTTGTAATGTTTTAACTTGCTCCAGTACTCACTAATCCTCAACTATATATAATATATATATATATATATATATATATATATATATATATATATATATATATATATACAAACAACACAGTTTATTAGGGCTACAGTCAGTAGGCCGAGATGTTATAGAAACACTCTTTTGACTTTTGGTCGAGCTTTCGGAATATTTTTATTCCTTCTTCAAGACACTGTAATTAGAAGAAAGTGTAAATATTTACAACATATCTCAAATTGTCATTACAACTTACTAGTCGTTGAGATTATTTTTGCAAAGCTACGACACTCAACATTAAAAACACACATATAAAATATAACATTTAAAATAATGGACAATATACATTTTAAAATTTAGTTGTAAAGTTAAAATTTTGTTAGTAACATCTTTTCATGGTGTGTTTGACTGATCCATAGAGAACAGAAAAAAAGAAACAAAAATAGTGTGATTAAAAAGTAATTAGGAGTTCTTGCTATTATATTAATGGAAGTAGTATATTAAACCTGTCTTGATAGTATGCAACATGTTTTGTATGCAGGTGTATTACGGTGTGTATATGAAAAAGTAAATCTTTATTTTATTTTCGATGTTTTGTCCTTTGATCCTTTGTCTTTGTGTACAACTTCGATACCGTTTTCACACTCTTAGTTGCAATTTTTAAGCCACTAACATTTTTGAAAATGTTCAATAGCTTAGGTGTGAGAAATGTGAGAAATCAAAAATGTTAGTGGCTTAAAAATTGCAACTAAGAATGTGAAAACGGTATCGAAGTTGCAATCACTGGTTAGCCAGCCAACAGGTGAAGATTAATTCAACTTCCACAGTCCAAGGTTCATAGCATGTGGAACTGTAATGAAAAAGATTCTATGAATCAATTTCAGTTTAAAATTTCAACATTAAATATTGGGTTTGAAGCAATGAAACGTGTACTCTTGTAACTTTTTATTCCAAGCTTTCGGACATTGGTTATATACTTCATCAGGGAGCTACAAATGTGATGAATAGTTTGTTAACGTTGGTATAATTAATAAAAAAATTCACTACTTACAAACTTAATGAGGTTGTATCATCAATGATGTTATGTAATGTTGATAAAATTTATCACCGTCTGTCATCTTTGTTCAATATAAAAAACCTATTTCTATGTTTAAAATTCAAAAATTACTTTATATCCACAACACTTAATTAAGTTTTTTGTAAAGCGTATAACTTCTTATTGAAGGTGGCTGTAGGTCTAATATTTTTTTATTTTGTGTATTTGATAAAAAACTGTATCTCTGATTTTTTCATCTTTGTTTGTATTGTAAGTCATTTGTACTGTGTAAAAATCCGAAAAACTGTTTGCTTAGGAGTTTTGGGGAATTATCTCCATTTTAAATTATAGGTTATATAATATATTTTAAATTAAATGAGGCTTTTAGGTTATTCAAAAAATTAATGAATTAATGAAACACTTTACACCCCCCCCCCCACAAAAATTACTTTTTATATTAATAAAAAATAAGACAGCGCATTTTTCATACTTTTATAGACCCGTAGGTTGAGTGTACATAACCTAAAAATTGTTTTTAAGCATGTACTTATTTTTGAAGGTGTCTGCAGGTACAATATTTTTTTATTTTGTGTATTTGAGCAAAAATTATATCTCTCTTTTTTCTGATTTTTCCGAATAGTGTGTCGTCTTCAAAAATCCGAAAAACTGTTTTACAATCTCATTTAATTTAAAATATATATTACCTATAAAAAATAGATCTTGATTTGATCTAATTTGAAGTCTATAAAATGGAGAAAATCCCTCAAAACCCCTAAAAACAGTTTTTTATATTTTGAGGATGGCGCACTATACGTTACAACCAGAAAAAATCAGAGATATAATTTTAAATAAAATACACAAAATACAAAAAATTGGACCTGCAGCCACATTCAAAAAAAAGTTATACGCTTTTTTCGAAAAAAAAAATGCATTTTTAGGTTATGTACACTCAACCTATGGGTCTATAAAAAATAGACAAGTTTTGTAAAAGCCCTAACTATACGTGTGAATTTTATAAAAACGGAAAATTGACGTTTTTGGGGGAAGGGGGAAGGGAGGGGGAGGAGGGCTAAAATTACATTAAGCCTTATTTTTTAATCGCAGAATGTAACAAAAAGAAAAAAAAATTAAAAAAATGGCATTCTGAGAGTGAGCGCATTTTGCTTATCTTAACGAGGATTACCCTTTGGTTTATTTGTCGTCTTATGTTAATACTTTTGTCTTCTATACTTTTATTTGTCATTCGACCTCTTTGGTCGCACATTTTAGTTGTCAATTTGTTTATTTCGTCTGTTTTTCTCAAATCCATACGATATTAATATCATCAGGATTGCATATTGTAGATTGCAGATAAACTATTCATTTTGTCTATTAGACCTTTATACTCTGCTATCTGAAAGATCTTTTGTGTACGTCCTACATCTATGTTTGTGGCTTTTAAATAGGTCTTAGTGTCTACTGCCGAGTCTCTTTTGGGCCGAGAACTTAATAGGTAGTTAAATCTGCTTGTTGTTTTGTTAGGGGATTAACTCTTCCCATATTAAGCTTTAAATTTTTGCCATATTCAAGAGCTTGTTGGTACAAAGTCGAAGACAGTTCATCATCTTGTTTTAGCTCTTTGGCTATTGAAAATTTTTAGTAAGTTCATTCTGTGTTTATTTTGAGCGTATATTGAAGATTTGTTAGTTATAAAAATTTACTATTTGCCAACTATAAATACGACCAATTTTTGAAAAACTGCAAATTTCCGACAATATGCCATAGAAAATATATTTAAATAAATCAAGTACGTAAATTTATATTTATTACTTAAATCACTTAAAAAACCTATAGGTCAAATACGAATAAATTCATTGTCAAGATTAAACTATCGATTAATCAGTTAATTTGAACTTTATCTTTACCTCGTGTTCCTTATCGAATCCTAATATATTCGTCAGTATTCTGTATCCGTAATATTGTTTACTTTGTTCTTTTAAAATTTTATTTTGTCTTCTGAATTGTTTAAACTGTGCAAGTTTAAGCCATTTGAACTTTTCAAAGTTGGCCAAAGACATTTTGTAGTTAAATGCAACATTAAATATAAGAGCAGCTATTTCTAAAAATAGTCCTGTGGATCCGGAGTACCCGCAGTATCAATATAGCTATTTCTAGTTCATCAGATATTACTCCGAAATTATAAAGCCACTTCAGTTACCAATTTAAAGGAATTACTCCCCATTTAAGATCGAAAGATATCGAAGAAGTTAATGGCAGTATGTTTTAGTTCATATTGATCACATGAAGTTAGAACTTTAACGATCTAGAATTAAATTTTCGAAGAGTAGTTAGTAGTTTCATGATTAAAGCGGTTATCTAACTAATAGTAATTGATGGACACGTTAACTAAAGGTGAAAAATAAACAATGCAGTTCGATAGGGGTGATGAGGTTATATTCTACAATTCATTGTATTTTAATATTTATAGAAAAATGTAAATTTTAATATAATTATTACGTTAAAAGAAGTACTTCGGGAATCGTATGTATTAGTGTCACAAGAATAAGAAATAAATAAATAAATAAATCGCAGCATTAACAAAGCCATAAAAACTGAAAAAACAAATTAACTTTTTTTTATTTACAAAAAACCGCATCAACCATAAAAGGTTTTTAGCGGGTGTTTAAAGATTACAATATATGCTTGTGCACATGTAAAGTTAACATAAAAAATTTACCATCTAAAGAAATTATCACTATCTACTTAATCACTTTAAAATTTGAGGTATTTGAATCTCAATACCGTTTCCAACTATATGGCAAAAAATAAACTTTAAATGATTACACTATGATAACATACAGTGAAGTATAGCAGTAATATAAGCCAACGCCTAGTATAAATATTGTAGTCCAATGCCTCACCTCTCACCCGACCAACATAAGGCCTTGAACTTCCTACAGCTAATAGACATACCAGACTAAAACCTTTTCTTCCTATTCCTTTTTTTGATTTATATTTGACGTTATCTCTACAATTTTGTATATTGGCCGTAAAAATCCATCATTACTTTGAATTTCCGAATGAAATAACAGAAATTAATTTTCATCGTCCATTATCAAAACTTTGTCAGCTATAAAGTAGTGACTTCTTAATGTAAGTTAACATATTGGTATTCTGCACTAAAGTGTTCTTTAGAGTATTTTGGATGTTTTTTCCGTTTTCGATAATAAAGTCATTTTCTTCTTGGTTCTCGACTACGGTCATGTGATGACTTAGACTAAATCTACGATCTAATTTCCGAGCCGATTGTCCTAATTAGTCTTTTGCGGATTACCCCAAACTATTTGATTAAGCACCAAGATTTACAAACGGTATACCTTGTTTGCATTCAGCTGTAGTTTTAGAAATGGTCGAAACTGCGACATTTTGACATTAATAATAGTTAACTATTATATTATTATGAAAAGGAACACAGATGAATTGGGACACTTCGATACCAGTAACAAATTGAAAATCACGAACAAATTCTTTTGACAAAAATATATTCATAAATATATATACAGTGCTCAAACATGGACAAAAATAATAGACTTTTTCTTCTACAGGTGCCTATCTTCTTTTGAAGTTGGCGACCACATTGACCCATCTCATTATACTCGCAGCAGCTTAAAATAGATAAGTTTGACGTTAGACCAATCCATCTCCTAAGACTCGTAGGCAAGTATATACATGTGCATACATTGCGCATGTATATCAAGTACTAAATACCGACAAGTCAGTATTTAGTATTACGTATAATGTGACCGAAGTAAGCCAAGTTTTTTTATAATTTTAATATTTTTTTGTCTTTTCTTAGTCTGTAGACTAAAGAATAGTTATGTTAGTTGGGCCAAGGAACTCAATACGCTGCTGTGGAATAAGGTAATGAATGCAATAGAGGAGAGACAACGATCTGGTTACCTGATGAATAAAGCTATGGTTTGTTAGAACAGTGAGCGACGCGTAACTCACAGTCAGTCAAACGCCGCGCACGTTCGTCAAAATCAAAGGAATGGTTCTCTATAATAACGGTTTGTTATTCTGCTTAATTGAGCGCGCAGCAGAGCTATAGCAGTGTACGTTGACGGTTTGCGCTGGAATCAATTGCGATTTGATTTGGACGCACACGTTCACCTGAGCTCACAGCGTACACATTTATACCGAAATTATAATTGTGTTTTTATATAGT
This sequence comes from Diabrotica undecimpunctata, assembly GCF_040954645.1. NCBI lineage: Eukaryota > Metazoa > Arthropoda > Insecta > Coleoptera > Chrysomelidae > Diabrotica > Diabrotica undecimpunctata. The sequence continues at coordinate 78,168,981 of NC_092812.1, read as the reverse complement.
TATTCTTATTGTAATAATTAGGTGATGTCTTCTGTTGATGTTGATGTTTTTAGTAATATCATCCCTTATAAATTGTAAGAGTTCCAAATAAATCCCAGGAAGAAGTATTCTCGAAATTTTTCCTCGTTTTGAAACAATCTTCTTTCGACTGTTAATTTAAAAGCACCTTCTGTATTACGAGATGAAAAAAATTCGTTTATATTTTTATTTCTTTTATTTAGATTTGACATTATCATCTGTTTTTCTTGGAATAATAAAATTATTGCGTTAAGTTTGCAAGAATTCATTTTTCTAGACATATAACCTTTAAGAGAACAAAAATAAAACTAATTTCTAAACTTGTTTTGAGCGCGACAGACTATATGTATCCAAACTAATCTAACAAACCGACTCACCCAAAGCTGCTGCGAGTCGAGTACAACAGTTTCTGCTGTACGTGTATGCTGTGCGCTGAGCACTATTCTAACAAACCGTAGCTTAAGGCGGCGGAGTATCTGTCCGAGGGAAGGATTATGGTAAAGGAGGGCAGGATCGTCGACGTGATGGCGGGGATCTCTCTTGGGCCCAAAGTTATGGAACATGGCATATGACGGGATTATGAACTGTGAATACGTAGAATGTAAAACTCTTTGCATTCGCGGATGACCTCGCTTTGCTGGCAGTGGCGCAAGATGAACCATATCTCAAATGTGGAACGCAGGCGGCATCTTAAAGAAATTAATGACACAGAACGGACTGAAAGACGCAGAGAAAACGGAAGCCATTATTTTGAAGGGTAAAAGGAACAGGCAAAGTGTGAAACTACAATAATACGTCCCTAACACCCAAGAAACAGTAAAGTACCTGGAAGTGACGTTGCATCAGAATTTAAAATAGAAGAGCACATGCGAGAGGTGGCCCGGAAAACTGCGAATAGTGTGGCTGCACTAGAGAGGGTGATGCCCAACATTAAGGAACCCAAATCCGAAAGAAAGCCTTATGCAGTGTTGTGCAGTCGATCGTCCTCCACGCGTCAACAGTCTGGACTGGGACGGTAGAGAAAACGGCATACAGTAGGCTCATGACACGAGTGCACACAACAATGATGTGACATGTGTGAATTTTGTGAATGTGATCGAGAAAAAAGAGAAAGAAAAAAGACATCTGGACCAACTGCAAAGGTAAGAGATAAATATGCTAAAAGTTGAATGTAGAAATGTGAGTTAGACTGTGTCAGTTAGACTGTGTCAGTTAGACTGTGTGAGTTAGACTGTGTAAGTCAAACTGTGAGAAAGAAGAAACTGCTCGTTTGGGAGTGATGCCGTACTACGAACGATGGGAGTCTACACGCGCTACCTGGAACTGAGTTCCTCTAAAAAAATAGTTTTTGGGACCAAAAAAGTGGTTACGGGAAAAACGGACAGGGAGTATCCTTGCTGACAGTCTGCGAATAAATGGAGGTAGTGCTTCGGAAGTGATGCCGGCCTTACAGTGGCCATTCCGCTTCCAGATTGCTGGATAACAAAGGAGGGTCTGGTTTAGCTGGAAGGCGTGCGTCATTTTAGGCGGGCGAGAAGGCGTGTTAAAATACCTCGGGAACTATCGCCGGGAGTACTAGGAACGAATCTTGCACTAAGGTCAGTAAGGCGATGTCTTATACTGAGATGTCTTTTGAAGATTCCAGACTTTCCTCTATAAAGACGAAAAAAAAAGTTGTATGGTATATATATCAGACCCTTAACATACGTCGGTAGTACCACATTTCAAGAAACCGTTTCACCGAAGGATATTAGCTTTCTACTCTAGAAGAGGAAATTAAGAATTATTCTGTGAATATTCATACTTACCGATAAGTTGCAAAGAATCTTCATAAGACCGTTAAAACAGCTTCTAGCTTTTTTAATACAAGTTTTTATTTCGCAGCTATGATTTCAGGTATCCTTAATATTGCAGCTCAGGTAGCATAAATTTTCTCAACTTTTTCTAACGGTTTATCGTTTTGGTAATGTTGTTATTGTTACTAATGATCAATATTTTTATCTTCTTACAATTTAGTTTTAGCTCGTATTTCTAACATGTTTCTACAACATTATACATAATTCTTTGGAGCCATTGCACACTATCTACCAGCAATACGGTATCGTCTGCATATTTAATATTGTTTAGAAAGTGGTCATTTACTGTAATAACTTCTTCTGATTCGAAGGTTTCTTTGAATATATTTTAAGTTTTCAGAGTATACGTTAAATAGTGCTCGTGACGGTACTCAACCCTGCCGTCGAACTATTTTTCTGATTGTGAAGATCTCGAAGTTTATTTTTGAATCGTACTGATGCTGTTTGTACGAGATATATGTTTGAGATTAGTCTAATATCCATACCATTGAGTCGTGATGTTTTTAGGATATCAATTTTTTTGCATGTATCTATTCTAGTACTTTGTCAAATGCCTTCTCAAAATCGATCAGATATACAAATACATCGCAGTTGACATTCCTGGCTCTTTGTATTAGAACTTGTAAACTAAAAAGTGCTTTCCTCGTTCCAGGTACTGCTCTGAATCCAAATTGAACTTCACTTAAGTGCTCTTCCAATTTGGTGTGTATGCTCGAGTGAATTATAGTCAGAAGTACTTGACTCATCAAACTAATTAATCTATGTTCTTCACATTTTCCAGCCTTGGATTTTTTGAGAAGTGGAATGAATATTGATAGTAGCTAGTCTTTTGGTAAGCCAGTCTCATATATGTTGCTGAATAGCCTAGTAAGAGCTGTGATTTGATGTGCCTCTGAAAATTTTACCATGCACTATATCATGTCCTGGTGATTTTCTATCTTTAATTCGATTAATGACCATAGCAACTTCTTCGTTGTTTTTGTCTGTTCCGTAGGGATTGTCTATTTCAGTCGGTCTTCTTGGTGTATCTTCGAATAATTCTTGCATGTATTGACATGGTTGACATACCACGTTTGTCATTATTGCTCTGATGATTCATTTTTTCCGATATATTTATTTCTCCATATTGTTTCATTCACGCAACCTGTGGCTCTGTTTGCTCTATTATCTTGATCTTCCACTTCTGTTTTGGGCTTTCCGTAGCTATATGGTGCTGCTCTCTTGGTGTTAAGTATTTTATGATGATCCTTATTTTTATTTTACATAATGCTAGGCTACGATCGCTACCTGCATCTGCTAAGTTGAGGCATCTTACCTCGATTGTTTTTGATAGATGTGTATTTCTGCTAGTTATGATAATAGATCGTCTATCATAGATCTTTATACACTGGTGTTATTGAATGTATATTTGTGTTGGTCTTTAAATGTATATTTGTTTACTCTAAGTTCGTTATTGGTGCAGAAGTTCTCTATTTTCGTTTTTGATATTCTCGTTATATTTTTGCTTAATTCCGGGTATTACTTGATTGCCTATTCGAGCGTTAAAATCACCCAATACCATCATCTTCCCTCTGACTTGATTTAATACTTGTAATTCTTCCTAAAACGTTTCCCTTGTTGTTTAAGGCTTGTTATTTTCTGAGCCGTAAACTCTGGTGATGTTAAGATCTTTCTGCTCTATCCTTATCTTTGCTGTTGCAATCCTTTCTGATATGTATTGGTACCCTTTGTGTGATTTTGGTCTTTGGTGTATTAGTTACGTTACACCTTCTTTGGCCATTTTCTTTTTCTACTCCCTGTAAATTAGTATGTATTCGCCTAATTTTGATTGCCATTTCCCTTTATTTTTTGTTTTCTGTAGAGAGCGCAAATGACTATTTCAGCACTTGGTCTTTTACTTGGTCCCTTGAGTTGAGCGATCTGATATTTCATGTAGCTCTCATCTGAGTTTTGAAAATTTTTTGCTTGTACTTATTTCTTGTCTTGGTCGTCTTCATAGTATCAATCCGGTTTCGAGGGTTCACGTTGTTTCTTTAATCAGTATACGTTACTACGTTTGGTAGGTTGCTAACTTTGCCAATCACCGTCCACATTTTATCCAGGTTTGGGAATGGCTGTATTAACCGCAGAGCTACTCAATCCACCTCTCAATTACTTCAGTAAATGTTAATGTGAATAAAAGATAGTAATTAGATATATATGGAACTAAAAAATACGTTTCGAACTTAAGAATAATAAAATAAAGGAGTAATGATAGACGGCAAGAAACTAAAATACCTAGAAGATTGGCTTATGATACTGTTCTAATAAAAAAAAAGAGAAAAACTACAAGAAACTCTAATATATGTAGAGAACAAATAAAAAAATTGGACAAAGAATAAATCTACCAAAAACTGAATATATAACAAATACGTTGTTGTATAGATATCACAAAATTACTCTGGACTATTTACATATAGAGATAATTAAATCTTATGTATGCTTAAGAAAAAAAACTATTTATCAAAGTAGAATCCAATTGTCTAAGCCGAATTTAATACAAGATCTAACCTAACAAACAGAATCGAATGAACTCAGTTAATGGAAACTTACATCGGACAATGGATACAATAGGTAATGATGATGATGATGACTTTAAGTTGGTATAAAGTTTCTAAAAACAATGTACCGTCCAAAGTATACTTCTATAAATTCTATTGCTGATATTTAACATTTTAACGACGCTGTAGCTTGGTTTAATCTAGTTTTATCCTGGGGTCCATGTATTTCTGCCCTGTTTTCCTAAGCATTCGCTTTTCTACTATTTTTTCTTTAACTTTATTAGAGAATTCATATTCAATACACATGGTCGGTGTTGACTGTCGGCCAATTCTTGTCTTGTTTTAGCAAATTATTATATGGCTTCATCGATTTCCCAATTACTTTTCAGAGGTATTTTTATGTCCAAACTAACATCAAGGATATTTCGAATATTGCCCCACTCTGTGTATTTATTACTTAAGAATAGCGAACTTCCCTTCTCAAGAATATTTATGTAGATATGATAAATATGATTAGTAAGTGGTCGGACGAGAATTCAAAATAAAGACTGTGCTACTTGAAGTTCGGATGGAATTTCCTTAGTGACAAAAAATTGACCAAATCTGGAATTCAGTTTATATCGATTGGCTAGTATGTAGGTTCACTTGTTGATATATCTCTAAGATTGTTATTTTTCATTGTTTTGTATAGTTGTATACTCACATAAGTAAATTTCTGTTATCACACAGCAGGTTTTCATTCGCGGTATTCACACGCAGTTGTTTCTCGTACGAGTTTTAATTGTCTTTAGCAAATTAGCGGTGATTGTCTATAACGCATTCGCGGTATTATTTCACTGTTAATACGGTGCCGTTTGTTTGTGAGTAGTCGTTCACTTATAGTGGTGTAGAAATCGTCTGTTCGTGGGTATCAAAATTAGAGAGAGGTGCGAAAAAGTGTCTGTTGTCGATGGGAACCAACAGTGAAGAAAGAGTTTTCATTTGCATTGTCCAAGAATATACAGTGAACGGCTAAATTATGGAATATTATCATTATTTCGAGAACCGTCGAGTTCTGAGGAAAATCCCGAAACAGGTCGATTTTTGTTATGAAATACCCATCTTATAACGTAGATGGAATAGGGAAGATGTCACCGGTGTGGGTGTAGTGACATAACCGTTAATTTTTTTAATAGAAATTGGTATAATGCGACACTTCATTTGAAGGAGAATTTAATTATCTATTTAACGACATTAAATTTTTAACCAAAATATTTTTTAAGGGTACAAAAACAATTTTTTTTTTAAATAAATTCAACTAAATTACAACTAATGATTTAATTCATAATGTACTTTAAAGTAACCAAATTATGCATAACAAATATTTTAAATTAAATGTTCGAAATGAAATGCGATCCATTGGTTCCTGTCATGACTTTCTGAAGTAAATACTTAAAAAAGCAAAAATAAGCAAAAATAATAATGGACATAAAAAGTTATCTCATAAACACTGAAACTTTTTGTCAAATGTTAATTCAAGCAAGTGATAGTGGCATAATTACTATAATATTTATTGACGTAAATGTTTTGATTTTGTGAATTGTCATCAGTTGTCAATTGTAATTTTTACTTTTGAATACTAAATTATGGCTCCCCTAAATGAAACACAACGCATAGAAATATTAATTCTTAGCGGATGCGGCGATAAAAAATAACACAGAACGAGGTATGCAATTTATTCAACGTAAAATATCCAGACAGACCCATCAGCCAATCAACAGTAAGTAAAATAGTCCGAAAATTTGGAGAAACTGGGCACGTTAAACATATTTCAAACGCTGGGCGTCCTAAAATTAAAGACAATGTGAAACAGTAATTTTATTAAATGTACATGACAATCCTCACAGTAGTTCAACACCAATGGGTGAATATGCTGGAGTTTCCCAACGATCGGTATTACGTATTTAAAAAAAAAAAAAATACCATCCCTACAAAATTCAACTACATCAGGAATTAAACGACGACGATCCCGATCGCCGGCTTCAATTTTCTGAAAGTATGCAGGATTTATGTATCCGCAATCCACATTTCATCAATCAAATCCTTTTTTCCGATGAAGCCACATTTTTTATACATGGTACCGGAATCGTCAAAATTGCAGATATTGGAGTCAAGAAAATCCACATTGGATGATTGAGTCACACATGCAATATCCTCAGAAAGTAAACGTATGGGCAGGGATCATTAATGACAGAATCATTGGCCCTTTTTTCTTTGAAGAAAATCTAACAGGAGACCGTTATTTAATTTTTTTGAGAAATAAACTTATACCTGTCCTTGCTAACATTATCCAAATGAAAATAATCCAAATTTACTCAGTGAAAATATATGGTTTCAACAAGATGGAGCCCCTTCGCATTACGCACGTGAAGTACGTCAATTTTTAAATCATTGCTTTCCCAGGAAGTCGATCGGAAGGCGAGGTTTTATAAGATCTAACACCTCTAGACTTTTTCCTGTGGGGTTACATAAAATCAAAAGTTTATGTCAATAGACCCCAAAACTTACAGGACTTGAAATATAGAATAAGGCATGAAATGAGTCTAATTACTCCAGAAGTCATCCGCAATGTACTTGATGAATGTGTCCGTAAATTCGCATATTGTCAAGAAACCGATGGATTTCATTTTGGACATTTAATTTAAAATAATTATTATGCATAATTTGGTTACCTTAAAGTACATTAATAATTAAATCATTAGTTGTAATTTAGTTGAATTTAAACTTAAGAATTTAAACTTAAATATTTTAGTTAAAAATGTCGTTAAATAGAGAATTAAATTCTCATTTAAATGAGGTGTCGCATTATACCGATTTCTATTTAAAAAATTTAACGATTACGTCACTACACCTACACCGGTGACATCATCCCTACTCCATGTACGTTATAACATGAGTATTCTATAACAAAAATCGACCTATTTCGGGATTTCCCTCAAAACTCGACGGTTCTCGAAATAATGATAATATTCCATAATTTATCCATTAACTGTATGTACATAAGTGGAGAAAATTATTACTAAGGGTTGGCTTAGGTAATAATTTAAAATTGAGATTGGTAATATATGAGTTTATGGAGAAAATATAGTATTGTTTTTCGCATGTAAAAAATTTAGCAGTCATGACCAGCAAAAAATATATTTCCGATGGAGCTGAAAAATTTTTGATATTGCTGTTTATTTATAGCGGGTCGTGACCGGCTGTAAATGGCACTTTCAGACAAAAATTATACATCAAAGTGTATATAAACTGCACAAAGAAAAAATCAGCCGTACATAGTTTGATTTTCGAAATTCTGTGGGTACGATAGAGGCACACTTTAGCATACAAGTGCTATTCCAACGATGTAGAGACTGAATATCGATGTTTATGCATGGTTCATTAATAACCATAAAGCGTTCGATACAGTAAAGCACGACAGGGCTTCCTCCCTCAACATTCCTTGAGCTCTTGTCAAGTCGTGGTAACACTATTATTATTAGCTTGCTTTCTCCATTCGCTGTGATCCTGTATCATATGAACGGCTTCATGTAGTGATTTTTCCACCAGAGTCTTTATTTGGTCTGCTCATCTTGTTGGACATCTTCCTCTTGGCCTTCGGCCTTCTATCTTTCCTTCTACTACCAATAGTTTCAATATTCCTGTTATTCTAGTCTAGCTGGCTATATAGCCGAAGTAAATTAGGTATGCTCAGTTTACTTCTTTTAATAGCCTGTCTGTTAAAAAAAGCTTTTCCAAAATTGACAGGTTGGATCTATGTACTGATCAGGACACGCATAGAATTATTCTATAGACCCACATAAGGCTTTGATCTTACTCCTATCGATTTGTTTGATAGTTCATGTTTGAGCTTCGTATGTAGAAATGTAAAAAATAAGGGTATTGACCGACTCGAGTTTAGTATTTCTTGTTATTGTTCGATCTTTCTATATTTTAATCAATTTAGCTATTGCGGTTCGGGCCATTGCTATTTTATTATTGATTTCTAAGGAGTAATCGACATTATTGCTTATCAGGGAGCCCAAGTATACAAATCTGTCTACTACTTCGAAGTTCGACACTTGATGTATGTGCAGTAGATTATTTTTTGCTTTGTTTACGATAATTCTTTTTGTTTTCTGGTGTTGATTTAAAGTCCGAATTCTTCACTCAGCCGTTCAGTGATGGTAATTATTGCAACTTCATTCGCTGCTAGTATAAGTGTGTCATCTGCGTATCGCAAGTTGCTGATTTTTCTACTAGTCCAAGATCCCAGAGCGATAAGACATAACTTATTTTCACACAGATGAAACCTTAGAGTCTCAGTAGCGTCTCGCGTGCTTTGAATACCTGCGTATTTATGAAACTTGCTGAGTAACACCTGGGCAGTTACCAGGTGAGAAAGGTAACTAAAAATAAGAGCTATTTAACTTAAATGTACATAACTGATTTTTATACATATTTTGTAAAATATTATTTTGAAAATACTGTAATAAGTGTCAGACACTTGTTATGGACCAGAACTATTGTCAGACGCTTTAGAGCTCCACTAAACTTAAATGAACTTTACTTACTTTTATATGTCTGATTTTTAAATATGTTATTAATGGAACTATAATAAAGTTATATTTAATCAGTCAGACAAATTAAAATGACCAAACATCCCTCAAACACAAAAATTAGTTAACCAGAAGTATGAGCGCGAGAGTGCTGTGCGCGTGAGCCTCAGAGTAAAAAATTCAAATACATTAAGAATACTTCTTACTGTTTTCGATCCGATTAAATATTTTTGCATCTCTATTTTAATATGATGAACTCTAGCATAAAGATAAATATTAAAATAAATTAATGTATTGAATATATTTGGGATAATTAATTAAATCGGAGCAATTTGGTTTCATAAGAAATTATATTTACTTTTTATTGTTCTGAAGCTATTTTCTTGTGGCATTTTAATAACGTCAATAAACGTACTTTAACCTTTAATTGTGGCTTATTCCCATTTAAATAGTAATTATATTTAATTTATTGTAAAAGGATACTAGTTAGGATAATTAAAAAAAATAATTTTTGTAAAAAATCTTCAACTGGGATTCAATTGAAACAAACATTTTTCATATTTTAATCATCATATTCATTGTCGCAATTATTACAATTTTCATCATTCAACCAATCATGATGCTGCTCATCCGAGTCATCATCTTCATCATTATCAGTTATGTTATTGCTGGCTCGTTCTTCTGCAAAAAATAGTTCAAAGAATTAAAAAGCAGAAAATCACAAACATAATAAATTCTAAACCTGAAATCAAAGTATAATACCTAAAGTTTGAGGGAATTCCCTAACGTTTGCTGGTAATTGGTCACCATCAAACCAATGAAAGTGATATTGGTTTTCTTCTAATCTCTACCCATTGTGTTCAGGAGTTAAAATGGTTGGAATTGTTGAAATAACTCACTTTAGCATGGTGGTAAACTGCTAGCATCATAATTTTTTAAATTTTTGGGATTGAATTCTTCGTTAATATTAGATACGCTGTAATTATTTAAAAACAATTGAAGCCCGGCAGCATTAATGTTGCACGTATCAGTAAAACTATAAATTTCGCAGGCAAATTTTTGGATTATTTTGAAAATATCTTTTTGGGTGCGCTCATCGGTAAACAACTCTGATTCTCCAAACTGCATGAAAGCTCGCTGATATTCATGCTTCTTCATGAATATATTGAATGGTCTTTGTTTACCCTTTTTAAAAAAGGCAAGATTAAAGTCACATCCAGTTAGAGCGTGAAACCCTGGCAAACTTCTACATAAAGATGGTCCCAAGTACTCGTAAACCTTTGTCAAATTAATGTATCTCTGGTTATTTCCGGTCCCTGCGTTTAACCATACATTCGAATCATCATTTTTTAAATTATGCATATATCGTTACATAATTATCGCAATGTCAGTATCAGAACATCTAATAACAAAATTTGCTTTAACGTCTACATTACAAATATGAAAAACAATTTTAGTGTCAGCTTCTTCATGTTCAGGACACGATAAATTGTCATCAACATTCGATAAAACTGTATTATTATCAACGATGTAAGAATGACATTGTTTAGAATTAATTAATATCCGTTTATTCTCAATAAATGGCACCATTTCATCAGATGTCCAGTGTTGAATAAAAAAAATCAACGAGGACCTGTTTGAAATTGATATTTTTGAGTTCTTGCGAAAAATCTGACGGTCTAACTTGATCGGAACCAGAAATGTTGAAATCTAATTGAGTAGACTCATGACGAAGGCCTCTTTCGTAGTCTTTGATCGAAGGAGAGAAATATTGATCAAAAATAACGTAGAGTGAAACAGATTCTGAGTTAAAGAAGGAGAACCGAGTTATAGACGTCTCACTCACTCTGAAATGCAAGCACTCTGGTTAACAAATTTTTGTGTTTGAGGGATATTTGGTCATTCTAATTTGTCTGACTGATTAAATATAACTTTATTATAGTTCCATTAATAACATATTTAAAAATCAGACATGTAAAAGTAAGTAAAGTTCATTTAATTTTAGTGGAGCTTTAAAGCGTCTGATAAAAGTTCTGGTCCATGACAAATGTCTGACACTTATTACAGTATTTTCAAAATAATATTCTACAAAATATGTATAAAAATCAGTTATGTAAATTTAAGTTAAATAGCTCTTATTTTTAGTTACCTTTCTCACCTGGTACCTGCCCAGGTGTCACTCAGCAAGTTTCATAAATACGCAGGTATTCAAAGCACGCGAGACGCTACTGAGACTCTAAGGTTTCATCTGTGTGAAAATAAGTTATGTCTGATCGCTCTGGGATCTTACTCTATACCTCCTATAGTGATTTCTTCACCCCATACATCTAGTTCTGTTTTCATTCTATATTTATAATAATATGTTGTATAATAATAGTGATAGTATACTGGTGTGTCAAGGTCGTTTCTCTGTTTCGAACGAATCTGAATATATTCTGTGTATTTTACCTTTGGCCGTTTCTTTTTCATTGTGACAGAAACAACAGTTCTCACTATCTGATCTGCCCATCTTCTTGAGATGATATCTCACAGGGCAGTAACCAGTGAGAAGGCCAGTGACCATTTTGATATCTTTTTTACTCATTTCGAGAAGGCGGTTTGTTGCAGTAGGCGACACTTTTATGAGCCTTTTTGCTTGCCTTTGTGCTGGTGTGTTAGACCAATATGATCTTATTTGATTAAGTTCCCAGGTACGGAGTTCCTCTCTGATGTGGCTTTTCGATAGTCCACAGAAGAGTTTCGGACCCTGGAATGGGGTATTAGCTCCTTCTTTTGCGTAGGTGTCAGCTTCCTCATTTCCTACAATTCACTTGTGACCTGGCACCCAAATCACAGTTACATTGTTGCGTTCCGCCAGCTTCTTGGGAGATTGTTTACAGTCCCAAACCAACTTTGACCTACATGTAAATGACTTTAGAGCCTTTAAGGCGGCTTGGCTGTCTGATAAAATAAAGACTTTTGCCCTACGGGTGTCTCGGTTGAGACATTCTTGGGCACTTATCTCTATAGCATGTATTTCTGCCTGGAAGATAGTTGGGGCGTTTCCAAGAGATTTAGATAGCCTGAAATTAGGCTAACTAACTCCCACTCCTGCCCTTTAATCTATCTTAGATCCATCCGTATACCATACGAGTGAACCTTCTTCCACTTTTGGTTCAATTTCTTCAATCATTTGGTGGTTTTTTATGACAACTTCAAAGGGTGTTTCAACGTCGAATTTGACTGGCATAGCATCTGTCGGCATGTCCTTAGAATCCAATGGAATTTCTTCTAAGATTTTTAGGTGGCCAACTAGATCTCCAGGTTTCATTAATTGTGTCTGTCGCAGTTTTAAGGCGGTAGTTACTGACTCCTTACTTATGCAGAACTGCAAGGGAGGAAGGTTCGGCATAGCCTCTAAAGCTGCAGTGGGACATGTTGAAATTGCCCCTGTGATTCCCAGACAAGCTAGCCGCTGCACTTTTTGCAGCTTGGCGTTAGCTGTTGTTTGTTGTGTTTTTGGCCACCATACGAATGATGCGTATGTGACCATGGGCCTAATTAGTGTTTTATATGACCAGAGAGTCATTTTCGGTTGTAGGCCCCAAGTCTTTCCAAACGTCTTGCGGCATGTCCAACTTGCCACCAAAGCTCTGGATAAAAATTTTTCAATATGACTATTCCAGGTGAGTTTTTGATCTAGGGTTACCCCCAGATATTTTACTTCCTTGGAATAGTCTAATGTGATGCCATTCATAGTTGGAGCCTGTAAATTGTATTTATGTCTCCTTGTGAAAGGTATCAAAGTCGTTTTACTTTCCTATTACCATATATAAATTTTTAACTAACTATAATCCCTCTGTACTTGGCTTTTTTTATTATCAAAAAGGATTGTGATATCTCATTAAAACATTTTATTCTATGTCATCTCCCTTAGTATTGGTAGGAACTCAAAGCCAGTAAATCTAAAATAAAAAGTGTACAGGTTAAAAGGGTTAAAATGAATTTTACGTAAAAAATGATACATTAACCGAGAGCTCCATTACATGCAAAATAGAGAGCTGTGTTTAATATGCTTTCTATTTACTTTACAAAGAAGAATATTTGTAGTGATTTGCGTAAATACTAAAAAATTTATTGGTAAAAAAATGGAAGGGCATTAATAAAAAATCGATTTGAAAAAATAAAAATATTTTTAAATTTTTTATATGTTTATAGGCACTAGTTAAACTTTTTTAATAAACACCGATTGAGTTCAATAGTAGAACGACGACAAACTTATAATGTTAAATACAGGATTTTTAGAGTAGTCACAGTCACTGTAACTACTATCTAACAATTTTTTAGACTTTATATGCGTAGAAACAGAAATCTATGCTTTATCCAAATCTGATTCGTTTATGTTTAATAATTAACAGTTTAAATGCTACAGCTTCTTCTCTCAGAGTATGGATCAGATTTTACTTTTGTACATGAAACTCACTTTAAAAATAACTCAATGCACAACCTACAAGGTTACACTTGATTTTACATAAACCTACCCAATCAGAAATATGCCAGTGGGGAGTAGCTCCATATATAAAGTCAAATATACCTTTTCAAAATATAAACCTCATAACTAATATCATAGGAGTCGCCGTACCAGTACTGGCCCCACTAAAGTTCAATATTATTTGTAGCCTTTATGTTTCACCGGACGCAACTCTAACTAAACTCGAATTACTTAATCTTCTGCAACAAATTCTCTCCGAGGTGAAATATGCTAGAAAACGTTTTTAACACTATGAACTTATGCCTACTCAACTACGGCCCACCAACAAGATTCGATATGGCTACGAGAATATCTTCCGCCATTGATCTCTCCATATGTGAACCGTCATTGCTCACCCCACACGATTGGACAGCACTAAAAGATTTATATAGTAGTGACCACTTCTCTACTGCATCTGCATCATGCAGTAGAGAGAGTAGCAACACTGAAATGGAACTGGGCAGGTCACGTGGCTCGAATGACAGATAATAGATGGACAAAGCGGATACTGGAATGGATACCAAGAGATGATGCCTACAGAAGCAGATGTCGTCCACCAACACGTTGGACTAACGATCTAAAACGTTGTCATAGTAATTGGATGCAAGAGGCACAAGATGTCCAGCAGTGGATAAGCGAAGATTGAATGATGATGATGATGACCACTTTCCAATCTTAATAAAAAATACCGTTAATTTAAATACAAATACAATACCAACTCAAAAATGGAAACATAGAAAATGCAAATTGGATTAAATTTAAAAAATTGTATCAGACAGAATGAATCAGAATAAAATTTCAGAATCCATTGACGATATACTCACGACTTCCGTGTAAATTAAGTAAAATAATTTGGATCCGATACAAAAAGTACAAAAATATTTATCTATTAACAGAGTACAAAAAATGTAGAGCTAAAGCAAGGAGAATAATAAAAAAGAAGACAAGAATTCGGACAGAAATATATATCTAGCATAAACAGCAGCACAAATATATCATCGGCTTGAAAAAAGTTAAAAAACAACAAGAAACCATACTTACCAACAATCTTTTAAAAATAATCAAATTTGTATGGAAATTTACTTTGACATAACTAAAGCATTTGATATATTATGGAAACACTGTATATTGAACATTCTAAAAAAGTTAGAATATCAAGGAAATATTTTGACCTACATAAACAATTTTTTAACTCAAATAACATGTCAAATTTGAGCGAATGGTTCTATATCATATCTTAGAGAACAACAAAACGGAATCCTACAAGGATCGTTTACCAGTCCTTCTCTATTGTTAATGGCAATGAACGATATAATAAAAATCATTGCGAAACCTGTCCAGGCAAGACTAGATGTAGATGACTTGGTTTTTTAAATCAAAGGCAAGAAAATTATTCGCATGACGTCAATTAGTCCCTAAGTACCGATTTTAGTTTTTGTTCTAATAAAACACAATGCAAAACATTTAAAAAAAAACATCGGGGATAATCCTAATGTTACGCTTGAAAACCAAAATCTTTCGTATACAAAAAAAATAAAATTTCTAGGAATGATATTTGATCAATAGTTAAATTGGATAAGTCATATCCAGCAGTTAGTTCTTTCATGTCGAAATGGCCTTAATTTGTTAAAATAACTAGTTCAAAGAACTTGCAGTGCCGATGGTAAAACACTATTCATATTATCATCATGATCCAGCCTTCATTTATCACGTTCACTGCTGGACATAGGCCTTCCTTAAACTCCTCCATTCTTTACGATTTTGTGCTCTTTGTTGCCAATTTTTGGTGATACGTCTGATGTCGTCAGCCCAACGTATAGGTGGTCTTCCTCTACTACGTTTGTCTGCTCTTGGCCTCCAATTTGTAATTTTGCTCGTCTATCATGAGTCATGTATTCTCGCTACATGGCCTGCCCAGTTCCATTTCAGTTCCGCTATGCATACCACAACATTAGCAATACTCGTCCTTCTTCGCAGATCTTCGTTTCTTATTCGGTCCAGCAACTTTACTCCCAGCATAGACCATTCCATTCGTCTTTGTGCCACTCTTAATTTCGAAGCCGTAGTCTTGGTTAGAGTCACAGTTTCCGCCCCATTGGTTATGACCGGTAATACGCATTGGTCAAATACTTTTCTTTTGAGGCAAATTGGTATGTTGGCCCTAAATGTGTCTCGCAGTTTTCCAAAGGCTGCCCACGCTTTGTAATTCGTCCAAGTAATTCGTCTTTAGATTTCTTATGTTTGGTTATCCCTGCTGATTCTTATTTCATGACTCAAGTACGTATATTTCTCCACCAGGTCTACCACTTTGTCTTGAATAGTTAAATGGTTATTGGGGAACATATTTGTCATAAACTTAGTTTTGGTCAAGTTTATTCGAAGGAGGTCGAAGGAGGCCCACCTTCGAACATGCAAAGTCCAATTCATTTAGCATATCTGTGGCTCCTCCTAAATTATCTGTGATAAAGACAACGTCATCTGTGAAACGAGATGATTACACTTTTCGCCGTCTATTGACTCCTCTGTAGTCCCAATTGAATATCTTAAAGGTGTACTCTAATGCCGTTATAAATAGTTTCGGTGACAATGTATCTCCTTGCCTTATCCCACGTATTATTTTTATTGGTCGGATTTTGTCGTGTATCTTAATAGCCGTAGTGGCATTTTTGTAAATATTGTAAATAAGTTCACTATACCTATGGTCAATCCTGCTGTCTATTTCTATCGTGTTGAACGCTTTATGCAGATCTACGAAAGTGAGGCCAAGAGGTTTGTTGTATTCTATAGATTTTTCATTGAGTGTCTTTATTGTATGGAGGTGATCGTTGGTACCATAATTTGATCGGAGTGCTGCCTTCTCTCTCGGTTGGTAGAAATCTAATTTTTTCTCCAATCTTGATATCACTAACCTAGTGAAGAACTTGTATGTGTGGTTTATTAGGCTAATAGGTCTATAATTTTCTAGGTCTGTCTATCTCCTTTTTAATGCAAGAGGATGGTTATAGCATTGTTCCATTCTTTGGGCACCTCTCTTTGCTGCAAAGATGGATTCAACAGTTTTCTTAATTTATTTAATAGCATATCTCCCCCATTTACGATTAGTCTAGTCGAGATCTGTTTTGGATTGGACATTTTCCATAGGAAGCTATTTTTTTGCTGGAGTCTCTTCAGGATGTGCACAAGATCGATAATCACGATATGCGCCAGTCGCAAACCCTGTGCTAAATTTTTTATTTAACAAAATCTGAAAACAATTGAAAATTTCTCATTTTTTTGCTCCTATTTTCGTTTATAATTCGGAAAATATTGATCCTAGAGAAAAAATTATAACAAGTTAAAAGTTTCATTATTTAATTTTATACAATCTTTCGTTAGCTAGAAATTAAAAATTTAATGTTTATTGTTGAAAAAATAGCAATAATTGGAAAAAAATTACAAAAAAATGAATTTAATCCTTTAAATGTTTTCGACTTTCTAAACTTGACCTACACGCTCCATATTCCGCCTAGAAAAACCTTTTAATATGTTTAAAACGTGTGCTAAATTTTGTTAAGATCAGTCGGATAGGTTTTGCATAATAATTTTGCAAACCAGCCTACTGGAAAAAAATCGCAAATTTTCAAATTTATAGTAGGCCCTAAATAAGACCCTCAGATAATTGTAAATTTTTTTACACATAAAAGAAGGCTTAAACTTTTCAAACGCTTTTTGTAAAATTCAAATCGGTTCACTAGGAGAGCCTAGAAATTTTTTTTAAGTTTTAAACATTTTTTATATATATTAGGCTTATAAACAAATTGAATCACTTTACGAGCTTTAAATATATCAATTTCAAAATTTATACACTTAAAGAACATTAAAAGACGCTTCGAAAAAAAGATACATTTGGCTTACTGGTTGCCGAGATATTGAAGGTCAAAGTTGGCATACATTTGCCGTGTAACCATGAGTGATAGAGGGCTCGTTTTTAAACAAATAACCTCGTCTTGTCACGTTCTTTTTATATGAAAAGTTTTACGTAATGCGCTTTATGGCAACATCCATAAAAAAGACAAATAAAAAACCGTTTTCGCGTAAAATGTCGCTCGGAATGCATGAGAGGTGGTGGTGGGGGACATTCACTAGAAATGTGAATCGGCGAGTTTAAAATCATAGCGCGCGCTAAAAATTGCATTATTTCGGCTTCTTGTTAACCAATTTTGTTCTTTTTTTTTAAATTGATGTCTCGGACAACAAGGATTTTAAATAACATGTTTTCAAATACCATTTTCAATTGCAAAATTGGGAAATTTGCAATAAACAATTGTATGTTAAACAAGTAATTGCATTTTTTCTTCATGCATTTTTTTTGGGCTTGCAATTTATACATTGAAGTAAATTGTTACTTTTAGTAAACAAATATGTATTTATAAATTGTTAATAAATAATTAAAATTATTAAAACAAAGGCGAACAAAAAAAATTTTTTTTTTCATAAATAAACTTTATTTTGACTCAATCTTCAATAAATTTTCTTCAAAAATTTAAGTCTTTTTCTTTTTTGGAAGGACAAGAATCTTCAGGTCTGACCTTGATCTTCAATATCTCGGCAACCAGTAAGCCGAATGTATCGTTTTTTTTTTAACAAGCGTCTTTTCATGTTCTTTAAGTGTATAAATTTTGAAATTGATATGTTTAAAGCTCGTAAAGTTATTCAATTGGTTTATAAGCCTAAAAAATGTTTAAAACTTTAAAAAATTTTCTAGGCTCTCCTAGTGAACCGATTTGAATTTTACAAAAAGCATTTGAAACTTTGAGCCTTTCTTTATATTGAAAAAAAAATTGCAACTATCTGAGAGCCTTATTTAGGGCCTACTATAAATTTGAATATTTGCGATTTTTTTCCAGTAGGCTGGGTTGCAAAATTATTATGCAAAACCTATCCGACCGATCTTAACAAAATTTAGCACACGTTTTAAACATATTAAAAAGTTTTTCTAGGCGGAATATGGAGCTTGTAAGTTAGGTTTAGAAAGTCGAAAACATTTAAAGGATTAACTTCATTTTTTTGTACTTTTTTTCCAAGTATTGCTATTTTTTTAACAATAAACATTAAATTTTCAATTTCTAGCTTACGAAATATTGTGTAAACTTGAATAACGAAACTTTTAACTTCTTATATTTTTTTCTCTAGGATCAATATTTTCCGAATTATGTTACGTTCCAAATTTAAAGTAGAAAGTCCCACCTCTATTTTATCAAAATTTAAATAATTCAGGACGTGTAAGAGCGGTTGCCTATAATATATTATAAGCAAGGTGGCGAAAATAAAATTAGTAATTTTCAAATAGGGGTAATGTCTGGCAAATTGTGCTGAAGTTAAGGGAACACGTCCTCTTTTTTGTGAAGAAACTAATTTAGATCGTTCTTTCTAGAGTTATCTTGGAAGAATTGGGATCATAAAATTGAAATTTTTGAATCTCGGTATTATTCGGTGACCTCCGTGTGTCAAGTTGTCAAGTGTTCGGAAAGACGACGGAAAGAAAGGGATTCCAGGTTTGACGGTGTAACTGAAAGGTTGGGCTAGATTAAAAACGGCATTTTGTTTTTTTGCTTTTGCTGCTGTTCCATGTGGGATCTGGACTAGTCCGAACCGTGTGGATATTCAAGGGGATTTGCTGCCTTCGTGGAAGGTTTTTTTTTTGGAATATCCACAATTTCGCTAAAAAAAAGCGGATCTACAGTACACGTGAATACCGGGAGTCGTATTTAGATCAAGAAATTAGCCTTAATCACGAGTCCAAATAGCCGGCTACGCTTCGGTCCAATTTGGGATATTTCAAACCCCTAATCTGGCTAAGAAGGGTGAGTGTTAGAACATTTCGTTTTTAATTAATTAAAAAGTTGTAGTTATTTTTTTATCCCATCTCTAAAAAGCTATTCACATTTTTATCAGTTTTCATACATTCAAGTTCGGAGACAAGTTTTTTTTTTGTATTGCTCCATTATCGCCAAAAGGCAGATAAACAAAGTGTTAAAATCAATATATTTATTTCCAAATAATTATTTTAGACACAGATGGTAATTAATGTTTTCTTGCTTCAGGGTTGGTTGGTTGGTTGGTTTGTTTGTTTTTTTCTGCTTCTTCTTCTTCGTATTTTTCCATCTGGCTGTAATTTTCAACTTTTCAACATTGTCACACAAGTCTATGTACATCGGCAATCGTATGGGATTTTGGATTGAAGACACGCTGAACTATAACTGGAATTCCACGCGGTGAAGTATATGAAAATTCGAGGTATGGATCGATAATTAATTTTCAACGGAAGATTTAAGCACCGTCTAATTTGGTTTGCGGAATACAATAATTTTTTTTAAAGATTATTTGCTGTTAGTTTTTATTTTCATATTTACAAATACTTTACAGATTTTTTTTAAAGATAATTTGCGGTTTATTTTATTAATTCAATATTTACACATACCTATTTTAATTTTGTAAACTGCGTCTAAGGGGGGGTTATATATTTGAAATTTATTTTTTTATATTATTTTCTGCGCACGCACTTGAGCTCACGTGGTGTCCTATTTGCGTTAATTATTTTTTTTGGTTGGTATTGAACCGCACACCCCTTAGCGTCCGGTATTTTTGATACGTCCTACCTTTCATTTTGTTCTGTTAAATAGAAATAACTTATGAATTTTTGTTAGGCAAGCAGAAGCCGCATTTTTATATTATTTTTTTATTAAGCCTATGGTAAAGTTAAATAATATTGTAATATGTATTTATTTTCAACTATCTTGGGAATTTATTTATTAAAATTGACTAAATTCTAATCTGACAATTTCATTTATTTTTTTATTTATTCAGGTTGTATACTGTTACTTAGTATGTTAGTAGTAAACCTATTGGTAAGTTGGTGGTTTATTGAATAGCAACGTAGGGAAGGCTGTGGGCCAATTTACCTGGCGCCCCTGATATAACTTCGGATTTTTTTTGTTTTGTGGACCGCACGACCATCTCCACTGTTTTGTCTAGCCGCGAGCCATTCCCAGACTGTCACCGTATAGTACTTTTCTTTCCGGGTGTACGTCTGATTTATATTTGGTACATTTTGTAATTTTTTTATATAGATTCGGTTTTGTACGCCACATATTTTGGCGCCCAACGTGGGGCACTTAATTAATTAACCTTTTTTTTGTCAACCCCTTGTGTAGATTCCTTTTAATTAGTTAACCTAACGTGTTTGGGCTTTAATTGACTAACTTTGATTTATTTACTTTACCACTGGTTTTGCACTTAGTAGTAGTCTTAGAACTTCGTGTTTAGTGGAAGTGTATGCCAAGAAGTGCTTACTAGTTTTTTTTTTGTGTGACGTGAAGTTGGAAGAAGCCAAAAATGGAACTTAAAAGAAGATACTTTGAAGTGGTGTTGTGGAACTTAGAAGAATTATGGATATATTAGGACTTTGAAATATTTCTATTTCAGTTGGAGTTCAAATTTATTTTTTTTGAGAAGTTGGACTTCGAAATTCTACATTGTGGTTTAACTTACTTATGTTAGGGAATGTAAAATCTTTTTTTGAGATTATGTTGTGACTTGTAATTTGTTCTGAAACAATGAAATTTTGAAAATCTTTTGTGAAATTTTATAGATTGAATAAAGCGACTATTACTTTTATTTTGCTTTTGGTTTGCTCCCATTAATAAAGTAAACTGTACCTGTGTGTTAATATTTTTACTTATATCTTGATTTTGTTTGAATATTTGCTCCTTTCGGTTGATACATTTTTTTAAATTTTGAACTTTGGCAAGATGGTGCGAAAACTTGTACCCAACTACTTAAGGAAAGAGGAACTGGAATATGAACTCAAAATTCGTGGAGTGTCTACTGGCACTGTTGAGTCTATGAGGTCTAGTCTGTCTGATGCACTTAGTCGTGAGGCAGCAAATGAAAGCTTTAGATATCCTGAGCACCCATTCACCTTTTCACAGGATAAAACTGCAATCGAGACTAAACTTGCGGAGCTGAATACGGCTGTTGGAAAGTTTGCCGGAACTCCTACTTGTGCTGAGTCCTTGAGATTGCGGACACAGATTAACCATGTCTTGGGGAGAATTGATCTTATGGTATTGCCAACAGGTGATGATGCAGACGCAGCCCAGGTTGTTAAGTCAGACTTTCTTGCTGAGATTTTGAAGTTGTCACAGGATTTACATGATAAGCAGCATCCAATCGGATCTGGTTCGGTACCAGTAGCGCTCGATGTGATTTCGGTTTTAAATCAGTCTTTTCAGGCAGGGGTAGGACAAGTTCATGCTTCTTCTCCTGGAGCGATGTCACAAGCTGGTAATAATGTTTTTTCAGGGTCTGTCTCTAGTTTTTCTTCTGGGATGATACTTCCTCATAAATGGGGAATAGAAAAGTTTTCAGGTTCTGCTAGGGGTATGTCTATTTCTGCATTTTTTGAGATGGTGAATGAATTGAGTCTCGCTCGTCATGTACCAGATAGTATACTTTTGGAATCAGGTATAGATTTATTTTCGGATAAAGCCTATCAGTTTTATAAAGATGTTCGTCTACGTGTAGGGAGTTGGGCTGAATTAGTTGAAGAGTTTCGTAGGGAGTACCTGTCAGCTCACCATGGGGAAGCGCTTTTTGAAGAGCTTCGGAGGAGAACTCAGCATTCGTCTGAGACTATTGGAGTTTACTTGGCAATAATGAATAGTTACTTTAATCGCTTGCGTTGTCATGTTCCAGAGGAAGTTAAATTGTCTATAGTTATTAGGAATTTGCATCCGTTCTATCAAGATAGATTACGTGATCCTTTGCCAGCTACCTTGGAGGAACTTCGTGTTCTATGTCGCAGTATGGAGGAAAGACGTGATTGTATTAGGAACTATGTTGAACCGAATAGTAGGAAAATGAATACTTTGGAAAAGGAACTAGCTTATATCAGTGTGGATGCTGAAAGTTTTAGTAGTGTTAGTGAGGGTCCTGTTGCTTCATCCGAATCGGAGTCAGCTAGAGGAAAGTTTAGGACTTTAGTCTGTTATCGTTGTAATCAGTCAGGCCATAAGGCAGTAGGGTGTTTAATGAAGAAGGAGGCTGTTCACTGTTTTAAGTGTAAGAAAGAAGGGTTTACAGTCAGAACTTGTCCTTCGTGTAATTCGGGAAACGGAAGGAAGCGCACCTAACTGGTCGAAGAGGTGTTGCCGACGTTGACTCGACCAACCTACGTCCTATTTTAGACTTTATTTTACATCATTCCGAAGGAGATGAACGTCCATATTTGAAAGTTAAAGTCTTAGGAAAGGAAATTTTGGGATTATTGGATTCTGGTGCTTCAAAGACCATTGTAGGAAGAACTGGTTGGAAATTTTTACAAAACTTGGGTTTAGAGTTGGATACTTCGAAGAAGACCGTTTGTAGAGTGGCGAATGGTCAGATGTGTGAATCGTTGGGGGAATGTTTAGTACCTTTCATGGTTAGGGATCGCTTGCGTGTCTTGCCAGTATTAGTTATTTTGGACGTACCGCACATTCTGATTTTAGGATCTGATTTTTGGCGTGTTATGGGTATCGTTCCAGATTTGAGGCATAACGAATGGTATTTTTCGGACGCTCCAGCAATGGTAGGTTCAGTGGATCATCTCCGAGGTCAAACTATTTTGACCGATGCAGAGAAGTCGCAATTGGATGAAGTTATTAATAGAAGTCGTGAACTAATGGGCACTTCTCTTGGTTGTACTGATGTCACTGAGCATGTGATTGTTTGTAAATCTGCACCCATAAAACAACGTTACTATCCTGTATCCCCAGTAATCCAAAGCCATATTGATAAAGAGCTAGAAGATATGTTGGCGAAAGGAGTAGTGGAGCGATCGAATAGTGCTTGGTCGTCCCCGATTCTCTTGGTGAAGAAAAAGGTTCCAGAAGGTGAAGAACCAAAATGGAGGTTCTGCGTAGACTATCGAAAGCTTAATGCCGTAACAGAGAGGGATGGCTACCCATTACCGTACATCTCTAATATTTTAAATAAATTGAAGAACGCGCATTATCTTTCCACCATAGACATTAAGTCGGCGTATTGGCAGGTACCTGTTGCTAAGGCTTCCAGGCCTTATACTGCTTTTACGGTTCCTGGTCGAGGTCTTTTTCAGTTTTGCAGAATGCCTTTTGGATTACATAATGCCCCGGCTACATGGCAGAGGTTGATAGATCGTGTCCTCGGTCCGGAGTTGGAACCCTATGTTTTTACTTACTTGGATGACGTGGTCATCGTGACAAAGTCTATTGAAGAACATGTAAGGATCTTAGAGGAAGTCTTTAGACGCTTGAGAGAAGCTAAGTTAACCGTTAGCTGGGATAAATGTCAATTTTGTAGACCGGAACTAAAGTATTTGGGTCATGTGGTTGATAGGAATGGACTACATGTTGATGGTGATAAGGTCAAGGCTATGCTACGTATCCCAACACCCACATCCGTCAAGGAAGTTCGTAGCATCATAGGCACATTTTCCTGGTATCGAAGATTTATTCCTTCCTTTGCGACACTACTAGCTCCAATTACAGCGATATTGAAGAAAGGAAGAAAATTCAATTGGACCCCGAGTTGTGAAGAATCTTTTCAGAAAATAAAAGAATGTCTAGTTTCTGCTCCGATACTTAATTGTCCTGACTACAATTTGCCTTTTGTTGTCCAATGTGATGCCTCAGGATATGGAGTGGGCGCCGTGTTATTGCAGCCAGGCCCGGATGGTGACGAAGTAATTAGTTTCCTGAGCAGATCACTAACGCGTCAAGAAAGGAATTTTTCCACGACGGAACGGGAATGTTTAGCTGTGTTATGGGCAGTCGAAAAACTGCGTCCTTATTTGGAGGGTGTTCCGTTTACGGTCGTGACTGATCACGCATCCCTCGTATGGCTTCAAAATTTGAAGGATCCTACTGGAAGATTAGCTCGATGGGCGGTAAGATTGCAACAATATGACTTTAAGATTGTGCATCGGAAAGGAAAAGAACATGTTGTCCCCGATTTGTTATCTCGGTCAGTTCCCGTGCTTGATATGGTTGAAGAGGTTGTACCGCTTCCTAGTGGTGATAGTTGGTATGATAAACTTTGTAGAAAAATCGAGTCTAATCCCTTGAAGTATCCTCAGTGGAGAATGTCTGGTGGCAAACTTTATAAATACATCCGTCCCAGTCATGGATTTTTGGTCGAGGAAGCGGACAATTGGAAGGAAGTCGTTCCTAAGGGTCAACGATTGGAAGTGCTGAAGTTGTGTCATGATAGTCCTTTAGCAGGTCATATGGGGATCCTGAAAACTTATAAGCGTATTAACGAGAAGTATTTTTGGCCGAAACTGCGGAGTGATGTGTCTCGTTACGTTGGACGTTGCTCACTGTGTGCCATGCATAAGGTGGAACAAGGTAAGCCCAAAGGCTTTATGACTCCTCAACCTAAAGCTACTCAACCATGGGAGATAGTAGCAACCGATCTTATGGGACCTTTCCCAAGATCAACTCAAGGCTATAAGTTTATCTTAGTGGTAATGGATGTGTTTAGTAAATTTTCTTTGGTATTTCCGTTGCGATCCTCAAAAGCCGTGCATGTCGTTAAGAAAATAGAAGAAGAAGTTTTTCTCGTATTTGGAGTTCCACGTCTGTTACTATGTGATAATGGTGTCCAGTATACTTCGGGTATTTTCAAGAAAATGATGGAAACCTATGGTGTCTCAGTTCGTTATAATGCGTTGTATCATCCACAGTGCAATCCATCTGAACGCTATAACCGAACCCTTAAAACAATGATGGCAACTTATATAGCTGACAACCATAGGAAGTGGGATGAAAATTTGGCCAAACTAGCATGTGCTACGCGCACTGCATACCACGAGTCGACTGGTCAAGATCCCTACTTCATAAATTTCGGTCGGAAGATGGTAGTGGATGGACGAGATTTTTCCCGAAAGGACAAACTCGGAGACCCGGAGGACGAAGTAGCTAAAATGGGATATAATCGATCGCGTGGACTCCAGGAATTATTTGTTGATGTTAGAAAACGTTTAGATAAAGCTTCGGCTAAGTGTGAGAAGACCTATAATCTACGGAGACGTCCAGAGGAATTTCAGCCCCATCAGTCAGTATGGCGGAGAAATTTTGTGTTGTCAGATGCCGCTAAATATTTCACGAAAAAGTTAGCTCCTAGATGGATAGGACCCTACTTCGTGAAGAAGAAAGTTTCCCCCTGGACATATAGTTTAGAGGATGAAAATGGCAAGGATCAAGGTATTTGGAATATTAAGGATTTAAGGATTAGTAACCCGACTGGTGATCCCGATAGGATTTAGGTCGGAGTAGAACGGACTAGCAAAGTTTTGTCTAGTCTAAGTAAATTCTTCTGAAATTGGTTGTATTTATTTTTTTTTGTTGTGTCCGTGAAGGATGACTGAGTGTTGGCTATGATCGGTTCTTAGGATGTATTTGGATGGTCAACCGATTCGTTTTTTTTGTGTTAGGTAGCCAATACGAAGTCGTAGGGTTGCGGTAGCCTTAATTTCTTTTGATTTATGGAATTGAATGTCACTTAGGTTTGGTCAGAAATATGTTGTCTTCGATGATATGGCGTTGGGATTTGTTTTGATGTTAGTAAGCCATTCTATTTAATTGGGATTTTTTTCGAAGCCACATAATTATGTTTTGGTGAATCTTGTTGGATAATAGCTTAGTTTTGGATGATTCACTAAATTTCGTTGTATACGGATTTAAATTCTGGAAGACCTATCTCATTTTTATTTTAATGAACAATTGGAATTACACTACTGTTTCGGTAGATGTTTCTCGCAGTATCAGTAAGAGTGGAATGGTGGAGAGTTTCTTATGGACTCATGTTATGCGAGGTATAGTGAAGTACTAGCGATGCCCCAGAGCTGGGAGGTCGCGAATAAGGGCAACATCCAGTAACCGACCTAATCAGTGTTGTCAGATTGACGTTGGAATTTGAAACTATTCTACTTGATCTCATACGATGAGAGATGACTGTTGTGTGGAAGTGGAGTAAGTGTTGTAAGTAAGTTGTTGCTTTGTGCGTGTGGTTTGAGATTGGTATGTCTTTCGTTGTCCAAGTACTTGCGCATGGTGAAGACAGTGTGGATGATGATTGTGTTGTGGACTTCGCTCGGAGTTTAGGTAGTGTGTCGCTAGCGCGAGGGAAAATTTTCTTCGTCTAGTTTTTCCTCGTAAATTTTCCTCTGGGAAAGGGAGGTGTTGTTACGTTCCAAATTTAAAGTAGAAAGTCCCACCTCTATTTTATCAAAATTTAAATAATTCAGGACGTGTAAGAGCGGTTGCCTATAATATATTATAAGCAAGGTGGCGAAAATAAAATTAGTAATTTTCAAATAGGGGTAATGTCTGGCAAATTGTGCTGAAGTTAAGGGAACACGTCCTCTTTTTTGTGAAGAAACTAATTTAGATCGTTCTTTCTAGAGTTATCTTGGAAGAATTGGGATCATAAAATTGAAATTTTTGAATCTCGGTATTATTCGGTGACCTCCGTGTGTCAAGTTGTCAAGTGTTCGGAAAGACGACGGAAAGAAAGGGATTCCAGGTTTGACGGTGTAACTGAAAGGTTGGGCTAGATTAAAAACGGCATTTTGTTTTTTTGCTTTTGCTGCTGTTCCATGTGGGATCTGGACTAGTCCGAACCGTGTGGATATTCAAGGGGATTTGCTGCCTTCGTGGAAGGTTTTTTTTTTGGAATATCCACAATTTCGCTAAAAAAAAGCGGATCTACAGTACACGTGAATACCGGGAGTCGTATTTAGATCAAGAAATTAGCCTTAATCACGAGTCCAAATAGCCGGCTACGCTTCGGTCCAATTTGGGATATTTCAAACCCCTAATCTGGCTAAGAAGGGTGAGTGTTAGAACATTTCGTTTTTAATTAATTAAAAAGTTGTAGTTATTTTTTTATCCCATCTCTAAAAAGCTATTCACATTTTTATCAGTTTTCATACATTCAAGTTCGGAGACAAGTTTTTTTTTTGTATTGCTCCATTATCGCCAAAAGGCAGATAAACAAAGTGTTAAAATCAATATATTTATTTCCAAATAATTATTTTAGACACAGATGGTAATTAATGTTTTCTTGCTTCAGGGTTGGTTGGTTGGTTGGTTTGTTTGTTTTTTTCTGCTTCTTCTTCTTCGTATTTTTCCATCTGGCTGTAATTTTCAACTTTTCAACATTGTCACACAAGTCTATGTACATCGGCAATCGTATGGGATTTTGGATTGAAGACACGCTGAACTATAACTGGAATTCCACGCGGTGAAGTATATGAAAATTCGAGGTATGGATCGATAATTAATTTTCAACGGAAGATTTAAGCACCGTCTAATTTGGTTTGCGGAATACAATAATTTTTTTTAAAGATTATTTGCTGTTAGTTTTTATTTTCATATTTACAAATACTTTACAGATTTTTTTTAAAGATAATTTGCGGTTTATTTTATTAATTCAATATTTACACATACCTATTTTAATTTTGTAAACTGCGTCTAAGGGGGGGTTATATATTTGAAATTTATTTTTTTATATTATTTTCTGCGCACGCACTTGAGCTCACGTGGTGTCCTATTTGCGTTAATTATTTTTTTTGGTTGGTATTGAACCGCACACCCCTTAGCGTCCGGTATTTTTGATACGTCCTACCTTTCATTTTGTTCTGTTAAATAGAAATAACTTATGAATTTTTGTTAGGCAAGCAGAAGCCGCATTTTTATATTATTTTTTTATTAAGCCTATGGTAAAGTTAAATAATATTGTAATATGTATTTATTTTCAACTATCTTGGGAATTTATTTATTAAAATTGACTAAATTCTAATCTGACAATTTCATTTATTTTTTTATTTATTCAGGTTGTATACTGTTACTTAGTATGTTAGTAGTAAACCTATTGGTAAGTTGGTGGTTTATTGAATAGCAACGTAGGGAAGGCTGTGGGCCAATTTACCTGGCGCCCCTGATATAACTTCGGATTTTTTTTGTTTTGTGGACCGCACGACCATCTCCACTGTTTTGTCTAGCCGCGAGCCATTCCCAGACTGTCACCGTATAGTACTTTTCTTTCCGGGTGTACGTCTGATTTATATTTGGTACATTTTGTAATTTTTTTATATAGATTCGGTTTTGTACGCCACAATTATAACCGAAAATAGGAGCAAAAAAATGAGAAATTTTCAATTGTCTTCAGATTTTGTTAAATAAAAAATTTAGCACAGGGTTTGCGACTGGTGCATATCGTGATTATCGATATTGGGCACGTCTTGAAGGGATTCCAGCAAAAAATAGCTTCCTATGGAAAATGTCCATTATGGTCTGAATTTCTACAGATCCCGCCTAGTCTAGATAGCTTCTATTACAATTCGATCCTCTCCTGGAGCTTTGTTATTTTTTATTTTTCTTAACGCTTGTCGAATCTCACCTACCTTTATTTCTGGCTTTAGTTCGGAACCTTGATTCATGATCTTCTTTGAAATAGCTGTTTGTATTCCTGTTTGATCTTCTCGTCTACTTTCATATAATTCCTCGTAAAACTCTTTGACGACCTGTATTAATTCGTCTCTACGTAATAATATTTCCATTTCCATTCGTTGGCTTTCTACGTAGAACTTTTAGGCTGTTACTTTCTTGTATAGTACGTTTAATATTATCGGTTTTAAATTTCCTTAAATCTCTCCTTCGATTGCTTTCGAAACAATTTATTCATTTCTCTTAGAGTGTGACTGTCTGCATTATTATCGCTTCTCGTTTGTCTTCTTTGATCCAGCAGCGTTTCAGTATATGGACTTTTTTATTTTATATGGATTTTACTATCTGATTTTCTTTTAGGACAGTGCACTCGGTGACTTTCTTGTAAGGCATTATTTATGATGCAATTATTTAAATCATTAAGGTCGTTCTCGGAGGTTTCATGCAGTAGTAGCTTATTATTGATATGTGCCTGATATTGGTTGATATCTAATGGGGGTGTCCAGATACCATGAGATTTATTTTTAATCATTATGTTCCTTTCTCTTTTTATGTTGATTTGGACTTTCGCTCGCATTATTCTGAGGTTACTGCTTGTGGTGAACTGGTTGAGTACTGTTACATTTTTAATTATTTGTTTTTTGTCACTTATGATGTAGTCGAGTAGGAATCCTAGTAGCGTTTATCCTGTGGAACTGAATTTTCCCAAGCATGTTTTTAGCTCTTCTTCTTTTAGATCTATTTTTGCGTTGAAATCGCCATATAAAATTAGTAGATAAACAGTAGATATATCGTCATAAAACATTTCGATTTCTTAGTTTGTAGGGTCTGTTGTTGGAGCATATACTTGGATAATTTTGAGTTGATATCTACTGTTTAACTTTAGAATAAACTATACCACTCTGGATGATATACCTTGGATCTTTATTATCTTATTCGCATGATTTTTTTGGACAAAGAAAACGATGCCCCCAACTGATGTAGTTTTAGGACCAATCTGATAGAATATATGCCCTTAATTCGGTGTTTTCAAAATTTCACCTCCCTTTCTAACTTCGTTGATACCTATGACATCCCATTTATTTCAGTTTCTATTCTCTTCCATCTGTGAATCTCTCCTCAGATAGTAGACTTCTGGCATTGTATGTACTAACGTAAAGGGTTATGGGGTTTTTGAATTTCCATACAGTTAGTTTTTTGTTCCCTACCCCCTCTCCTCAGAATCCTCGGGATCAGTGTGAGATTTTGGACGCATCCTACTCACCTGGGCTAAATCTGTATTTGTTTTGTTTTAAAATCTGACATCGCAGTTTCGCGGTTTAGGAGTAACACACCACGCCTGCCAGACGGGTTAGTGAGTGTTAGCAGTATCACAGCCGGTTAAATGAACTTGATTGCCGCCTGCGACTTTGTGGTACCGCACCTGTCAGGAATTGTATTCCTCAGCCACGGACCACTGATGCCACAGCTGCTGACCTGTGTCATGTCCAAGGGATACTGCACGCAAATGCAAATAAGATGAACAAAATATGAATCGTGACTGATTATATGTCATCACTATATATAATCAGGAAAATATACACGTAGCATCCATTAGCTTTACCAATAAAGAAAGAACTAAATAAATGGCATACTAAAGACACAATCATCAAGTTGGAATAGTGGGTAATGAAGCAGCAGACAGAAATGGCAAAGAAGCCATAAACGATAATAGTATCCCCATGTCACCCCAATCTGTAAGTATAGATCTAAAAAGCTACTTTATAAAGCACCTGTTCGACAGCTGGAACAATACATGGAAATCACACCATCAAAGCTTCAGGAGATAAAAAATAAGAATGGATCACAGCAACCCCCAGAGGTAACCAAACGAAAGCAAATTACTATTTCCCATTTACAACTTGGACATACCCAGTTTTTACATCAACATTTGTTTTAAAAAGAAGAACGTCCAATTTGTGATAAGTACGGTTTACTCCTTACAATAAAACACATTTTAGTGGAAAAGTGAGAAAAGTTCAATCTTCACACAATTAAATGCCATGTGCCCGCCAGTTTTAAAGACATTTGAAATTTAAAAATCACTATCGATAACCCAGATTTGTTTTTAAAAGACTTTAATTTATTAGGCAAAGTGTAATTAATTGTTACCGTTCCAATAATAACCTTTTTAGTTTAAAGCGAGTTTTTTTAATAAAAATAATACTTTAAATAAAAATAGCTGATTTTTAGAATTTTCGCATACGTTAAAACCATTATAGTCCAATCGTCAGAGATTTTATCTCTAAAAACGAGGCAAACTAGCTAGATTTTGATGTGGATGTCAATTTTGGGATCCCAAAAACATTCACAAAGTTTGCCAGTCTTATCCACGGGTTATACCATAAAACCCCCCTTGCAGAGGGGAGGAGAAACGGAAAACATCAATTTCCCAAGAATCTACAGAGGTAGATGACCGTACTAGACTGGAGTATATTGTTTTCCTGGTAGTCCAATAAATATTCCAAAATAAAATAAAATAATCCAAAATATTTTAAGCAGAGGCGTACCAGAATCTCCTTCTGAAGATGCACAATGCAGAAAAGATGACGAGGCAAAATAAAATTAATCTGGTCTTTTAAACTGTTGGCTCTCAGGAACACCAGATCACCTTTAAAAGAATCGGCAAATGGAACCAACTACTTTTCTGTTAACAATACACGTTAACGTTATCAATAGCAATCACTACAGAAAGTAATAATTGTATGTCTTCTTTTCTTATTTCCTTCTTTCTAGAACACTGCTCGTATTTTTGTGGTCTGCCTATAAAACCATAATTTTCGTCATTTTCTTCTGAAGTTTATTATTTGTTATTAAATTTAATATTTAGTTGTTATTTTTGGTGCTTGTTCTCAACAATCCTTCTCTTTCTACATATATTATTTGTAGAATTTTTCTCTTCCATGTCCCTAAAAGCTTATTTTAAATTCTTGTTTTTGTATTTTGTGATACATATTTAAACGTTTTTACTCATTCCACACTTTTTATTTTCGTTTGTTATTAGAGTTTTTTATTATTTCCCTTTCCTCTTAGCCTTTTTCATTTATTTTTACATCCAGATAACAAACTCGGTGATTTTTTTAAAAGTATATGTTATTCCTTTTATTTTCACTATAACATTTTTCCCTTTTATACTTTCTGTTTTCTCCATTATTATATATTTTGTATCATCTTAATTTATTATTAGTCCGAGAGTTTTTGCTTTATATTGTAAATTTTTTTTACAAATTTTGTTAGTTACTTCTTACTGGTGGCTGATATTGCTTATGTCATCTGCGAAGGAAGTGTAGCATCTACTATAGTCCAACAATTTACTGGAGGGGCTGATTCATTGGTAACAAGTGATTTTAAAACTATCAACTATGAAAAATTCCACATTTCCAGCGGCGTCGTTATTTCATTATTTGTTTTAGAATTGAATTATTTTATTAGAAATTTATTCCATCGTGATCTGTATGTACCTTTGTCGTCCTGTGAATTTCGTAACAATTTAAGTCTTGCCTTACTATTATGCAAATAAAGTTAAGTGACTTTCAACGATTAAAGTGTTTACTTAAATTAATTCTTAAATCCACACATATAATTGAAAAATGATTCATGTTATCTAAAAACTGTTATCGATAAGTATATATGTGCTGCAGCGGCGACATCTGCGAAGATAGTATTATCATCGAATTCTTGCCTGTAATCATATAAAATTTTTATTGACGGTTAAAAATTGAATGATCTGGTATTATTTATTATCTTAGTGGGAAATACATAGCTGGTAAATAGTCAATCAGCAAAAATGTTATTTAAAACATACGAACAGTTTTTGCAATCTGCCTTCAACTCATTGTTTTTGTTATAGTATCGGCTATTAAATTTGTGTTCGATTGCGTGGTCCGGATAGTTCTCGTACCCATTTTGTTAATTGATTTTTAAAAAAAGTTCTGAAACAGTTTTCTTATGAAATATCTTAACTTTCGATATCTAAAACGATGCCGGAATTCCATTTTAACAAATAAAGAGGAAATAATATCATGGCGACATAATTATCTACGTTCAATTCGGGAATATCCTTCAGCAAAATGAAAAACAGACAACATATATAAGTAACAAATGCAAGTCTTTGTTTAAGGTTTATCAACAGGATTGCGACAACCGTCAGGTAAGCTCCAGTGTCTAATTGTCGTCCATATTGGCAGCGATAATGCACAGCTGGCTACGAGAACAATGTATTTAATTTACAGAGGAGATGGTCAAAGCAGAACAAATGACAATAATAAAGGAGCATCGTGGTAAATGTTGTCAATATGCTTGTTTCAATGGCTAGAATTCATGATATTACTTTTTTGAAACTTCCACCTTACCATTGCAAGTTTAATCCAATTGAACTAATTTGAGCTCAAATGAGTTGAGGGATGTATTGCCCGAGAGAAGGTAACATTTAAAATTGGCGATGCTCAGCACCTATTACAAACCAGTATCTATAGATTACATGTATCCCACAAATTGGAAGAACACTGTTGCAAATGTCTTAAAAATACAAGAGAAAATGTGAAAGTTGTATGAGAGGATGGAAAATGATAATGGATCTGTAATAGTAAATCGCGGCGCCAACGAGTCAGCAGACTTAATGGATTCCCAAGATTTCAATGAATTATAAACCAAGCTGTAAGTAAAAAGTGTGATGTGATAAATATAAATATTTTTACCGTTGTAATATTTTTTATGGGCCAGACATGTGATAAGAATGGGAGAGGATATGCTACCAAAAAAGCACTGAATGCTAGAATACAGGGAAAGAGACCAAGAAAGCGCTGGGAAGACACAGTAAACAGCGACGCACAATCTATTTTAGGAGTCCGTATATGGAGAAGATCAGCCACAGACAAGCAAGGGTGGAGGCAAAAAATAAAGAAGGAGGCCAAGGCTTAATTTGGGCTGTAGTGCCGTAGAAGAAGAAGATTTTTTTTTAAACAAAATGGTTAAGAATGAATTTACTATATTTGTGTTAAAGGTGCTAGGTACGATAAAGATAATTTTAAATCAGAGGAACCAAAAATATTTTCACTGTTGGATTATCTATTCAACTATTTATTATTCTTTTTAAAATTAATCTTTTTAAAAGGTTAATTTACGACTAGAATAAAATCGTGGTCAAATAGATAAGCGGACCAGACTTCATTGTAAATGATCTAGTGAATCGATGGTTTAAATCCTGGCCAGAAATCAAAAAGGGTTACTTAACAGTATAAAGTCTAAATAGTCTGCTACTTAACCTAGAATACGCTGGTGTACCTATGGATGAGCAGTACGAAAAGAGATAGGGGTTTGCGTCTTGGTGTTACTCACTTCACATCACATCTCTATTGGTTGAGTGTGTACGATTAAAATACCAGAATATAAATAGTTATAAATAAAATCGCTTTTAATAAAAATAGGTATATTTGTTATTTGGCAAATAATTATCTAAATAAATTTTATTAAAAAAAATTATTGTCTACCTATTCATTTTTCAAATGTCTCAAATAAATTTAAATTTCGATGTAGGCAATACTTTTAAGATGCCTTCATTAAACGCCACTGATAGAAAGTAAATAATTAAGAATTCGAATAAATAATGCTGACCAAATTTTAATTTGCTAAAACGTATCGTGAATTTGTCTGTTGTTAACAGCCGACTCACTGTAAACGACCGCATATTAACCATTAAGATGTACGGAGAGCTATTGTAAACCGATTTTTTAATTTTTTTATTAGTAACCGACGTATTTGATTTGCACCTCGTATGATTAATATATCATGTTACATTAATATATTATTATAATTAGCAGATATTTTTCTTGTTCTTTATGTGAAAAATTAATCTTAGATGAATAATATGATCGTCTAGTCTATCTGAAAAAACAATTAAGTCATTTACGTATATTATTGCCTAATTATTAGACTGGACTTCTAGTGTATTTTTCAAAAAAGCTGAGATTTGCCATCGAAGTTGAGAGTCCGATAGGTAATCTTTTTGCCTTCAAAAATAAGCCTAAATATTTCGCTCATATCGTATAGGACATTGCGAATTTAATGCCGTTAAATCAATTTTACTGCAAATTTTTTTTTTTAATAACAAGTAATTTACCTCGTCTAGTAAATTCAGTTTTTTCTGTTTTAATAATATTTCACTCGAGCATTTCACGTATTGGTTTAATAACTTTATTTTTTATAAATTAACGGAATGGAATATGACGGACTATTAGAAGCCTACTACTATGAAATTCTAAAGCATGACAATAATTTGTTTTGTTTTCGTTTTGATTTTTATCAATGCGAGCTTCGTCGTCTATTATTTTGTATTGTTTTGAAACCTTGCCTCGGATTAACTGATTAACAAATTCCCGTTGATATAAATTAAGACGAATATTGTTATTTGAGTTTTTATGTTAAAACGGTATTAATAGTAATTGATTTATAGTGAAATAACCATCTATTAAATTCAAACAATAATTTATAAACTATTCGTCACCAGTGGCGTCAGAGTTAGTTATAGGCCACAGCCTTCTACAGAAAAATCCTCTATTTATGCCTATTTCTGGTACATCTTGTCTATGCTATATCTAGAACAGATTTTAAATCGTCTTCTAAGTTGTGTTGATACCTAAGCCTCGGTCTTTCTCTGGCTCATTGCCCCATCGGTCCTCTTCAGTCCAAAACTTTTCTGACTCTTCGTGCACCTTCGAGTTTAAATGTACCTCTACCTGTAATGAACCTACATTTACCCCTACAAAAAGAGATACCAGCTTATCATTTTTACGTGAAGGGGATAGCAGGAATAAATTAATGCTAGCCTGCAATTAATTCGGTTAGGGAACCGTGTTGTAAGTTCTTATAACCAAGACTCTCACATGAAAAGCATTTGGCTGATAGTGTGCCCCTATTGCGCATCATAGTGCTATAGGGGGAAAAGGGATAGTCTAAAGCATTGTTACACCCGAACATCATTTCAATGGGTGAACAAGTCTTTCAGGCTGAGTTTAATTAAATTGTTTGCTTGCATCTTTACATTCGTTTTCCAAGCTTATTAATAGGTCGTCTGTGTCGCGATTTAAATTCGTAATTCACATATAGCCCTATAATTTTGAGTTTGGTAATGTTTTGCAAGGTTTGTCTTCTCATAGTTACTTCTTGCGGACGAGATTAATTAATAAACAGATCTATTGTTTCTTCAAATCCTGACATTTTGAGAGCTCCCATCCAAAAGTTTTGCAAATATGCTTTAACTGTTTCAAAACTACAGAGTCCATTTGAAATTATTTCCCTCTATATATCAGTATCGAAAGGCTTTATAAGCATTTTTAGAGTTTTGCAATTGGAATTTAAAAAAATTCTCTCCGTTTTAATTTAATTTGACTAAATAAGAAAAAAAAATAGTTCGCTCTATTACCGCTTTTGTCCATCTGAAACAGATCTCTAAATATAATTCTCTTTGATTTTCTAATCCCCAAGAACCTTAATATAAACGCTTCTACAAATTCATCAAAAAGTTTCTTCGAACGATTCTTCTTTTAATGAAGCCCAATCGGCCGCACTACCCCTCAAATAATTTATATTTTTGATCTTCCCTAAACACCGATCTTGAACTTTTCCTAATAGTGTGCATACAAAGTTAAAATATTTTCCCCCATCCTCTACTAATTCTTTAAAATTGGTGAATAAATTCTATTTCAAGTTTTAAATTGACTATCAATATCAGTCACCCCACTATCTTTATTGATCGGTTGTTCCGAGTAATTTACCTTTTTCGTACGTTTGTAAATTTTTTTCATTGTCCTTTTTCATTGATTCATTGTTTTTTGGGATGTGGTGGTTGTATCTATTCTTGATAAGGTCGTTGGTACGTTGCGGGTGGCGACACTCGTTTCTGGTTCGGGGTCCTGGTGTTTTTTTTTTGTAATGTTTGTTGGTTTTCTGTGGAGGAGGATGTCTTTAGAGAGTGATTAGAGGAGAAAAAGCTTAGTGTATGGTTCCTTTTAAAATTGTGTTGTATTATTGTTGATTCTGGACTGAAGTGAGTGATTAAATACTAGAATTAATTTATCAGTGGATTTTGACACTAGTGTTATGCGGTAATGGGCGCTGTGGATATTACCTCCCTATTAACAGGTACGGTGGGATCGGGAAACCACATTAAACCGATACCTGACTCTCCGTGTATAAAGCTCGAAAAAATTACAAACATATTACAAATCCCTGAAGAAAACATTTCAACATGGACAAGTGTCTCTTAAAATGATTAGGCATCCAAATCATTGTTTTGCTGGGCCCAAATGGCAATTTAAAATTGTAGATGTGAATAAAGAAAATTTAATCATTTATTTTCATTGAAAACTATTGCTTAGAGAATAAAAAATTCTTTCCAGATGCCCTATAATTGTAACCAATCGCCTGTTAGAGAGAAATAAGGAGATCATGAGAGCGGTGTCTGGTTTGAGACCCAAGGTTGTGTGAATTAGATCGGGGAAAGAAACTTTTCTTCCGAGAGTCACTTTTTGTCTGGACAACGAAGAGTCTGGTCAGGGAGCTGTCCGCTGGTCGTCACCGGCTTGTTTTTGCATTTTGACTTGACTATATATTATATATATATATATATATATATATATATATATATATATATATATATATATATATATATGTATATGTGTATTTTGGTTTTAAAGAGCTTGTTCTTTGTCTCAGGCAGAAAAGACAAAGTGGCGCTCTTTTTGAAGAACTCTTTTCTTTCAAAGAAGGAAATTCGCTTATGGCAGAGGTCAGCAGTTTTGTGGATAGGAAGAGGAATTTTCTTTTAGGATGTCTGACTAGTACACTGCCGTAAGATGAGCAAGTAATTTTGAGTATGTTTTGGGCTCAGAAGTTTTGGCCTCTGATCGTTTGTATAGAGTAATTCCTGCTCAAAGAGAAGAGTTTCTCAAATATAATAGGAATGTTCGACATTTAATGTATTAGGTTGAAGGAGTAGTCGGTTAGTTTGTAGTTTATTAATCGCAGAATACTCCCTTCCAATGATAGCAGCTGTTGTGATAGGTACCGATCGAGTAAAGCGTAGATATTGGCCTGTACTCACTTTATTGGTGACTTTTCGTCAATCCGGAATATCAGACTTGTCAGTCTTTCTGTACATCGAAAAAAATGTCAATAAAAAGTTTTTTCTCGTTTATCGTTTGGATAATGTAAGTGAATATTTTAGTCAACGCTGTTCTGGTAGTGGAGAGACCTTCTCTACAGCGGAATTGAAGTGAAGGGATGATGTTATTTTTTGTGGTAAAGTCCACAAGTTTATCCTGGAGGATCGTCTCGAAATCTTTAATGAAAACATTTAGTAAAAAAATTGTCGTGTAAGAGTTAGGCCATCAAACCTATCTGGTATTACGGACTATACCTGTGAGGCTGTGCAAATCCAAAGTCGCTGAATATCATCCAAAGGTTTCAGTCTAAACTGCTAAGATCTGTAGTGGATACACTATGTGTATCCACTACATATCCACGGAGATCCACTACACAGACAAGAAATCGAGCCACAGAGTCTCAATATAAACGTACAATTTCCCAGGAAAATAAGCTAGGAAGGGAATTATACAACTGATCAGCCATAAGGAAACTAGATAGAACGTGGGAGAATAAGATAAGACATCATTGGATGTCTATCCTTTACTCCTAAAACCAGTAACACATTACCAGTAATACTCTGTATTGATACAAGAAAAGTTAGGATTGGTCTGGGGTTTGCTCGTTTCGGAGAGCAAAGTTTTATTGGTTACCTTCCAAGGCGTTGGCAAGTAGAAGAGTTTAAGTGAGGCATTGACTATTTCGTCAGGTAGTGGGTGAAGCTCGGCAAAAGCTAATTCACACAATTCCTGAAATATTTTTTAGGTTCTGTGATGCCTATTTAGCAGCAATAACTTTAAGAGAACAATAACATAAGAGAACAGTGTTATATTGTTTTTTTTTAATCAATAATTGGATCTGCTTTGCGCAAATTAGAAGATCTCACCAACTTCTGCAACTGCTTTATAACGACAAAATGTGCTTTTCAATATGAGAAAAGCAACGGATTTATTCTGCTTTAAGCTGATAAGTCTACATTAGTACTCGTCTCGAGTTGGGTGCCAAATAATGCTATAGTCGTTCAGTAAAATTTTAACAAACACAGATGTTGTATTGTTGACAATTATTCTCAATATCGTCTAGTATTTATTAGAGAACTACCGTGAGTCGCTCTTCCGTCCTTACTTGCTACCCACTACGCAGTGACCCTTACGACGTCACACAGCCACCGCGACGTGTCATCTTCTATTGAAGGTTGGCTACATGTGATAAACCATATAATATTCTTTTGTTTTGTGCCGCATTTATTATGTTTGCTGCTTCTAGTATTTGAAAAAGTTTTCAGCTTCGATTTTTCTTTCCATCTAACCCTGCCTTCTATCTAACCTTGCCTTCGATCTTGCCTTCCACTAAAAGTTATAGTAGGCTGTATTTATCAATCGAAAATACATGACACATAGGTATAATGCTTTTCTCTTCTCCTTTTAATAATGATTAGCAGTTCCATCTTTGTACTAGCCTTTCACCTCTCTTTTTATTCGTTTAAAGTATTTTTATAGTTGAGTCGCTATAGTCGCATTTCCAAAGCTTCTAATTTTAGTATAGTTGCTGCTGCTAACGTTCTTCCTTCCATTCAACAGAGCAGCGTAGAGGGTATTTATGATTTCGTGCAACGTCATCGGGTGCTAACACTAAGATTGCCATTACTTTTCGATTGAGCAGTTGTCCTGCTCAATATTTATTTAAAACTATGTTTACCAACTTATAATTTACAGTAGGTTTTCCAAATTGGTGTACACTAAATGATACAAAACATAAAGGCGTATGCGTAGGCTGACTTACGCCCAAAACTGGGTATGGCACATTAACAATAAGAAAACTGATTTAAATACGTACCGCTAAGTTGTATAGGTAAAATATTTACGTGATTGAT
This sequence comes from Diabrotica undecimpunctata, assembly GCF_040954645.1. Classification (NCBI taxonomy): domain Eukaryota; kingdom Metazoa; phylum Arthropoda; class Insecta; order Coleoptera; family Chrysomelidae; genus Diabrotica; species Diabrotica undecimpunctata. Next base: position 78,128,915 of record NC_092812.1, on the reverse strand, counting down.
AGATTAACGTGTATGAAATCTCGTACACATTTTACGGCAATAAAATCAATAAAATCTCTATCTATAGTGATATTAAAAGTTGTACTTGATTTTTGCAATTTTTAATCTGACAAGCAGTAAAAGTTTTTACACAGAAAAACTCTATGTAAAATAGGTCCACCGGACCCATTTTGCCACTTATTGTAAGAAAACTATTAACTTACTAATTTGTAAAATTATTATGAATAGTTTGAATAGCACTAAGGCAATTTAAAGAAAATATTCTTCTAAAGAAATTCATTAGTAACATAATTTAAAAATATTTTGATGAATTTATGATAAACGGCTTCTCGGATCAACTTTTTTTGGATACGGCTAAATTTTTATAAAAGTTCCGTAATTGGCACAACGTTATTTGCGATTACAAAATTCTTAAGATGTCAATTTGGCTATGTTTAGGATTACATCAAAATGTATAACAGTCCCTTTTTTTGCCACCCACTTATGTAAAACTTAACACAGCCCTGACCTTGGTGTCTGTATTATTTGATACTTTTTAAATTGTCTGGGGAATTTTCACCGTTTTCAGTGGTTTCTATAGTTCTTATTTATTTTTCGTAATTTACGACTGTACGAATTCAAGATCTCATTAAAACTAATTTAAATTCGTTATCTTGTCTCTTTACTGATATACAAGGAGGCCTTTTAAACAATGAATACAATTGTATAAAAACGTATTACATAACATTTATTAAGAAAACGTTCTAAATGATGTTAGATATTAATAAATGTCTATGTGATGAAATTGCTTATTTACAACATATTTTTTCCAATAATTGTTCCAAGAAATTTCCAATAAATATTTTAAATCTATTGACATTAGAGGATAATAGTTTCTATAACATCATAAAATATATCAGTATGTAAAATCTACTAATATTACTTTGTAAGCCGTATTGTGAGGAAGGAATAAATTTTTAAACCTAAAACGAAAAAAAAACAAAAAAAAAAACAATAAACAAAAAAAACCAAAAGAAATCAAACCAATACATGAATAATATTAAACAATAAAAAAATAATATTAAAAAGACACAAACAATAAAAATATACGAACAGTTACAAAGTTATATAAAAAAACAATAATAATGAAAACAAGTAACCAAAAAAAAACAATCGAATAATTACTCTAAGACACAGTTTTTGAGAAGAAACAGTGTAAATTTAAATAATAAATCGAAATATATAGAAGCAGTGTACAGTGCTCAGTTAATAGCTGTAAGTACAGTTTCCAAATTGGCAGTAGTTTGATTACAAACATTGCTTTTATATACATATATACAAAGAACATTATTTATATTTCGTATTTATTAATTATTTAAAAAACTATTTTAAACTCTTGGCATTATCTTGCTAATTGCTAGATCGACTATTTACTTTTAAATAAACAGAGTCAGACCTACCCAAATTAAAATTATTTAAATGAAAGTTCAATTTAAATTTAAAAAAAGATAAAAGAGTAAATTTGACAAAATGACAGGTGGTACTTCTGACCATAGGGGTCCATCAAATAATCCCGATCAGCAAAACATTACTTATTCTACCATCACTAAGCAACAACCATTAACAAAATTCCCAACAAAAAACCAGGCCATAATTTTACCGGCAGTAGATGAAATAAGAACAGAAGAGTACACCAGTGCAGTAGGAACCATAGTTCATCCAAAAAATGTACTGTTCTCATCCAAAATGTCAAACCAAAGAATATGCATCTACCTTTCAAAAGCATACAAGTCGTAGATGATTTTCTAAGTCAACATGGTGAAATTAAAATTGGAGAACATACAATCAAAGCACGTAAACTAATTACACTCGCTAATAGATTAGTTTTGTCCAACGTATGGCCATCTATACCCCATGACATAATCGAACAGTCTTTAATCAATCTTGGTTTAAAATTATTGTCTCCGATTTCGTTCCTTAGAGCTGGAATACAAGACCCGCAATACAGCCATGTACTTAGTTTTCGAAAACAAGTTTACTTTGCACCTACAGACAATTTTACTGTACCCGACTCCGTCCTAATTGATTTTGAAAATATTTCGTACCGAATTTTTCTTTCCGATAAACTAACTTGTTACAAATGCCACCAAGCTGGTCACGTTTCTTCGGATTGTAACTCAAATGCCTCTTATCCACAAAATACTCAAAAGCCCCAAACGGACAAAAACTTTCTTCCACAAATACCATCCACTAGCTCAGAAAAAAATCAAATTACACATGTAAGTGACGAATCTCGAGAAGAAATTAATGCTCAAGTCAGCACTGATATCGATAATAAAAATAAACGATCTTACTCGGAAGTGTCATCCCCAAGTTGCTCCAATTCTGCAGAAACTATACCAACAGAATTCACGAAACCAAAACCAGTGCAAATAAAAAAAAAATAAAAAAATTATCAAATTAGAATAATCCACTTCAGAAACTACTAATATTGAGTCGTTATTACAACCAGTCAAACAATTTATCCAGAATGCATCACCACCATATGAACTAAATTACACCCAATTACTAGCATTCTTAGAAGACGTTCAAGGTTCTTCCACCTAGAACTGGCCCTAGAATACACACAGGATATACACGGGTTGGCACAAATGCTAACTGAAATATATCCCATGTGCCCATGTTGAACGAAAGAGCAATTAAACTAGAATTACAAGAATCAAGAAAAAACTACTTAGTAAAATAAACCAAGATCTTAGTATTCAGGATGACACCTCTGAAGATACTGAGGCATCACAGAAAATACTCCTTCCAACGATAAATAAAAAAAAGAAACAAAAAGTTAACAAAATGGTTTATCAAAAACTCTATACCCCACTTAGGACCATTGAAAACTGATATTGATTAAATCGTTGAAAAATTCACTACAATGAATATAAAAGCTGCAGAAGAAACTATAGGTAAAACAAGCAGGCCAAAACGTAAACAGACGGTCCCATGGTGGAATGCTGAATGTCAAGATGCACTGAAACTTAGTAAACATGCCTTCAACGTATTAAAAAAACACCATACAGAAGAGAACTTAGTTAATTTTAAAAAACATAGAGCTAAGGCGAGAGATATAATAAAAAAGAATAAGCGCGAGTCATGGAAACAATATGTATCATCAATTACCGATGATACCCCCACATCTAAAGTGTGGAACAAGATCCGCAGAAGGTATTCCATATACTTGCAAGATAAACTCTCTTAATATGATCGGAAATCAAATAACCTATGAAGCACAAATAACAAATGCCTTAGCAGTTTCGTTTTAAACATACAGCAATGACTCTATGTATGACCCTATATTTACTGAACATAAAAGAAACTCAGAACAAGAAATAATCATTACCAATAACAATCATCCACTGAACTCATCACTAAGTATAAATGAACTAAATGAAACACTTCAGGACGTTAAAAATTCTAGCCCAGGACCTGACGAAATATCTTATGCATTCCTTATAAATCTTTTAGCAAATCCTAAACAATATCTTCTAGATATCTATAATCTGTTATTCTATACGAAACAATTCCCAAAATCTTGGAAAGCAGCAATTGTAATTCCTATTTTAAAACCTAATAAAATAAAGACGGATCCAAATTCGTATCGACCTATATCTTTAACATCCACCTTGTGCAAACTAATAGAAAAAATACTTAACAAACGTCTGCAATACTTCCTGGAATCCAATAATTTAATATGCAAACAACAAAGCGGATTTAGCAAAAACAGATGTACAACGGACAACTTGATTAAACTAAAATCGGTCATACACGAGGTATTTGCAAGTAATCGTCAAGTACTGGCCGTCTTCTTTGATATAGTAAAAGCTACGATACTGTATGGAAGTATGATGTCCTAAAAAGATTAAAACAATGGGGCGTGGACGGAAATCTTCTAGCTTTTATAAAAAATTTTGTTTATGATAGAAATTTTAGAGTTTAGAATTTTATGCCATATCTAAAGCCCTACAACATATATCAAACCAGCCCAAATTGGAAGCAGTCATTTTCACAGATTCTTTAAGCGCAGTACAAGGAACATTAAGGATTTACCCAAACCACCCAATACTATGCCAAATTCAAATTTAGAAGAAGAACGTTAGAAGAACTTTACACTAAGAATAAAAGGGTAGAATTTGTTTGGATTCCATGTAGGCATAATAGGTAATTAAAAAGCTGATCGGGAAGCTAAAGAAGCCTGCTATACTAATAGACCAGATAAAGAGCTCCTAGAAATTCCTCATTCCGACATTAGAAACCATCAAAGAATTTTCAATGAGAATATGGCTCGAAAGATGGAAAAAACTTGACGACAACAAACTACAACGCATCAACCCAAATTTGTCACCAAAAGAGATAATGCCACGAAAACAACGAGATCAAGTCATACAACACCGCTTGAGAATAGGACATACCAGGTTAACCCACCAACACCTAATGATGAAAGAAAAACAAAAACTGTGCTATTTTTGTAATATTCCTCTGACAAACGAACACATTATTGTTAATTGCCCACTCTATCACCTGGAAGACTTAAAAGTGATTTACCAAGTGATCTGAAAAGTGCTCTGAACTATAGTAAATTTGATAAAGTGACTAAGTTTCTAAAACTAACTAAATTGTACAATCTAATATAAAAATAGACTTAAGTTCTCAATTGTAATTAGTTGTTATTAGCAAACATCTGATTTTATGTACAACTCTTCCCGCCAATAACCTTTCATTGTTTATGGTTGACGCAGTTTACTTAATAAAAAAAAATGTAACCAAAATCTGTAGCCATTAACTAACACACTAAAATTATTGTATTCCAATTTAACATGTATATACTGTAAACAATGGACGATAAAACTATGAGAAAACATGACTGGCCTTTTGGCTTTGCCAGTGCCATTAACTTATGAAAAAAAAAAAAGTTCCAAATGATGGTGCTTAAATTTTTTTTAATTTGCCTAGAGATTGATCCAAATTATTTTTATGGTTTTATTATTTACGTTAAAGTATTTTATCACATTAAAATATATTTATGGAAACCTTAAACTATATAAAGTGTAATGTATATGTAAAGCTTCCCCATCATATTTTCTGAATCATAACGTTAAGTTAGGTTAGGTTCAATATGAGTGGGCGCTTAACCACCCTTCCAGTCGACCTAAGAGGTCTATTGTTCCTTATGCCTGGGTTTAAGTTGCCCATTTAACCTAGTCTTTTTTACATAGTCTAATACCCTTAAGCGACACTTCTAGAAAGTCGTAGGTCTCGGGATGATAATTCTCAAATCTATTAAGCCTCATCCTATCCAACCCTAGGCAGTTGCATGGAACGTGTTCCGCAGTCTCGTCATCAGCCTGACAGCATCTGCAATTTGCACTTTCTTTTAGTCCGATTTTGTTTATGTACCCCTTCAACTGACAGTTTTCTGTTAGAAGACCTACAATAATTCGCAGATCACATCTATTCATATTTAGTAGATTTTGGATCTATTCTTGAAAGGTTCATTTATAAAAGTCTTAGAAAGTTTGAAATCTGTCTGTTCATACCAGTGGTTTCGTTACATTCGTTACACCCAGTCCAATACTGTTCTTTTGACTGTGCTCCTTGCGCTGCATCGAAAGGGTCCATAAATGTTTCTTTTGCCTCTCCTCTGGCAAGTAAATGGACTTTTTCGTTTCATTTAATACCAATATGTCCAGGCACCTAGAGTAAACTTACTTTTTTAATTTTTCCGATGCGAATCAAATTCTGAAGACAATTCCCATCTAACTTGGACTCAATTCGATTCGATTCCAGTGACTTATACAGTAATGCCGCCTGACTATCAAATATAGTATTTTAAGATCCGTCTCTCCAGTTTCTCTTTATTAGTTCCTGCGGACATATCTTTATACCATAATTTTTTTTATACGGTTTTAGATCCGTCTGTATACCAGCATTGATCTGCCGCTATAAGATTCGTTTTCGAAAAAGCACGGTAAACGGCTTTTCGAAATTATACCACATTGGTCACATTACATATAGGTCACATTGCATCTGGTGCTTTTTCTCTATCTGGGTGATTTTTAGTTATTTCTCCAGATTTGATCTAGATATGCTTTCGACCTACTTCGTGGCATCTGATCCGCCTTCTGTATGTCCCTATCTTTACCTCCTTCCTATCCAAATATGTAATGGAGAGAGGTCAAGTATGAACCACCTGGAAGCGGTTGGGGTAGTCGTCATTCCTCCTGTGATGCTCCTGTTATGTTATACTCCGAGAAATATTTTTTTAGATTTCTTAGGTTATTTTATACAAAAAAAGTCCATTGTCATTTTTCTCTAATGTTGATAGTTTTCAAATTATAATCAATTTAAAATCTCAAAAAAGCGAAAATTCGCACTTTTGATGCTAGAAAACATGATATTGTTTTAATATTGAATTAATATTTTTCAGGTTGCCAAGTGCCTAAATTAAAGAGCAGATTTGAAGAAGAATTTTTTTTTTGTTTTTTTATTACCAGGAAATTTATCTTAAGATTTTTAATAATAATAATTTTTGTGGTAGCGAAAAGGGTCAATAATAAATTAAAAAATTGATTTTAAATTATGTAAATAAAAAAATAAATAATAGAAAACTGAGTCTAATGGTTCGTTTTTGTTGTATTCCTACCATTAATCAAGAAACCGTTCAAATTCGGAGCGCTGTAAAACCCAGAAAAATTAATGAAATTATTTATATTAAAAAGTTATTATGCCTAAAAAAAATTTTTTTTTTAAATTTTTGGTTATTTTTGTTAATAACCTTTTTTTTTTCATTTTACACTTAAAGGTAATAGGAATAAAGTTGTAGACAATTTAATTTACGCTACAAATATTGTCGAATATAATTTTCTCTAGGGTTGCTAGTTTACTAGATGGATCACGAAAATCCTTTGCACCTTTTTCAGTCAATTTCCAAGCGCTGTGAAATCCAAAGAAATTAATTAAATTAAAGAAATTTGTAGTAAAAATTATTCTTTAGAAAACCCTTTATAATATTGTTCCGATGTCATTTTTTGTAAAATTACTATAAAAAAAAGTTATATTGCCCAAAAGAAAATTGGTTCCAAAATTTTTAGTTATTTTTGTTTATACCTTATTTATTTTCCATTTTATGAAAAAAAGTAATATAAATAGATTTATAGACAATTTATTTTTGCTACAAATAATGTTTAATATAATTTTCTGTAGGGTTGCTAGTTTACACTATACGGCGCAAAAACCCTTTGCACCGCTTTGCACCGCTTTGCACCGGCGACCCCACAATCTTGAATTTAAGCTCATACCTACCCTCTTAACACCTTAGAAGAATAAAATTGCATCCTCTACGCTCTAAAAAAATGTAACATTTCAGGATTCTGTATTAGCTGTGCAAAATCCATCAGTTAAAAATGTATTTTTTTTTTCATTTTTTTACTTTTAAGTAACTAATAACAGCCATAGTACTAAGATATAGTACTGTACTTATATTAAAATATAAGATAACATATACCACAGGGTATTTTTAAAATATGTTCAATTTTCAAATTTTTGCTGTTTTTTTTTGTATCATTTAATATAACCGGCTATAAATTTGCTTGATAGTTTTTAGTTAAATTTTGTCAAAAAAGTGAGTACCTTACAAGAAATAATTACCTTACTGAAAAGATAACAATTCTGTTCCCAAATACAGATAACTGTTTATAAACATTTGCAAGAACCATAACTTTTAGATGGCGTAGTTGCCGATAATTTTTTTACATTGCCATCATTTAGAGAAAAAGAAGAGTATTAATAGAAATAAAAGAGAATATAAATCCTAGAAAGATCCAGGATATGATCCTATAACAGGAGAACTATTAAAAAATCTACAAAGAAAAGCTATAGCTAAGCTGACACACCTAATAAATGCTGCTTTTAGATTGAGATATGTTCCCAGACTCTGGAGAAATTAGCCGATGTCATTATGATCGCCGAACCAAGTAAACCTTCTAATGAAGTGACATCCTATCGACCAATACCACTCCTTTCGGTGATGACAAAACTATTTCAAAAACTTCTATTGAAAAGATTAAAACCAATAATAGAAAGAAAAAATCTTATACCAAATTATCAATTTGGTTTCAGAAATAAACATTCCACTATAAATCAAGTTCACAGAATAACGAATACATTAGAAAAAAAATTGTAAGAAAAGAAAGTCTGCTCTACAATCTTCTTGGACGTAGCACAGGCGTTTGATAAAGTCTGGCATGTTTAAACTATAAACTAAGAACGTACAAGCCTAAACAGTATTCAGAAATCTTAGAATCATACATTACGAATAGATATTTCAGAGTAAAATAAGAAGTGTACAGCAATTTAAGGGAGATCAAAGCTAGCGTGCCAAAAGGGAGTGTATTAGGTCCGGTCTTGTACCTATTGTATACGTGTGACATTCTAGAGCTAGAACAAAACACTATAGCCATCTTCGCGGATGATACAGCTATACTAACGATAGGAGACACTAGTGAAGAAGCGACTGATAAGTTGCAACTATCAATAAATACAATACATACCTGGACCAGAAAATGGCGAATAAAATTAAATGAGACTAAATCTGCACACATTAACTTTACAAATAAAAAAATAGAAAATTTCCCAGTTAGAAAAAATGATACCGAAGTTCCTTATGCAACATCACCAAATTCTTGGGCATCACCCTAGACGCGATGCTGCGCTGGAAAGTACATGTCAAAAAGAAAAGAGGGGAGCTTGATATTAGATATAAGAAATTGTATTGGCTGATTGGAAAAAATTCAACATTATCCATTAATAAATTATCCATTTACAAGCAAGTACTAAGGCCAGTATGTGCATATGGGTGTCAACTCTGGGGCTCTACCAAAGCTAGTAATCTACATATTATCCAGAGATTTTAAAACAAAGTACTGAGGAACGTTGTTGATGCTCCTTAGTATATCCGTTAACAGCAACCTCCATCTGGACTTGGGTATGGAAACTGTGACCGAAGTAATCAAGAGAACAGCAGCAAGTCACGAGCAATGGCTGCATAATTATGTGAATCTCGAGGCAATCCAGCTTCTTGACAACACTGAACTAAAGAGAAGACTCATAACAACAGTTTAGTGTAAAAAGCAGAGTATAGTGCTGTGATAATATTGCATGTTAGTTATAGTACATTAGTCATTAGTTGATAGATAAAATAAGAGTAAGCCATAGGGTAAGCCCTTAGATTTAAGTATTTGCTGTTTATTAAGTTAGGTCAGAAAAAAACTAATAATTGATCATTTGTGACCAGATAGTAGTCTACGAACACCGTACAGGTGTTATACAAAAAAAAAGAATCTATGTGTATGAATACCGTACTGATTAAATTGCCGAAAAGGAGATCAAAATTTTCCGAAAATCAAAGATTGTCCCTGCTACTGGCACCAATATTTTTGTACGGCATTAGGTGGCAGGTCATTATTTTTGTATTACCTACAGTTTGGGCGAAATGCTCCCCCCCCCTTGAGTGATAAGCTTACCTTATCTGTGTAGTCACGTGTACCGTTAAAAATTGACGGCATAGTTTCTAAAGTTGTTATTACATATTGATTTATATGTGATTCATGCTGGGTCAAATCACCTCTTCAAACTGTCCCAGGGGATTGTAGTCTAATAGTGAATGCTTTTTTTCATTTGAAGAGTATTTTTCTTCCAATTTTAATTTGTTGTGATTGGTATCTGTCTGTGATCTTTGTTAATACACTTAGTTTTATGTTTTATATTTATAGTTCTTAATACATATTTAATATTAACTTCTTTATTTATATTTATGTTTATATTTGAGTTGTAAAAGTATTTTTATATTATTATTACCAATAAACTATCTATCTATTACCAACCCGCAAAAATTCTCGATTTCATGGCCTGCTTAAATTATGCTTTTTTTCAAGCGCTCTAGTATATGTTAATAAAAAAATTATAATAAAAGTAGTTACTAAAAAAAATTGTCTGTTTTTAATTTGGTTTTCACTAGTATAGTTTCCATAATTGTTGCTGTCAATATAATAAATTATAATGTAAAAAAATAATATTGCTTATTAAATATCATTAATCGAACCACACTATAGCTTTTAATTTATATAAATGCGATGAAAACGTGCCTCTTCATTCCATTTATCACCGTTTTTATTAAAGCATCTAGAGTATTACCTCTTAATAATAATTCCTTTATTAAAATGGTTTTAAAACTTTTTCTGAATTTTGCTCTTACAAAAAATATATTGTGACATAAAAAGATTTCTAAGGAATATTGCCACCTCAAGTATACAGGTTTTAAACACATCGTGTATACCGAGTATTGTACAGTATACTTAATTTTTTTTATTGTACATTGTTGCAAAATTTTTACACTCGACTTAAAGTAAATAATACAATTAAAGATCCTGCGATAGATACTGAACGAAAATGTGGCCATAGTAATTGGTCAATGTAAAAATTGTTATTAAAATACGGAACTTAATGTAACATACATTTTCCCTGATCGAAAGGGAAAATGTATGTTATCATATCTTTATCCAACAGTTGTTTCTAACACTAACATAAGGTCCAGCCAGGAGAATACACTTGTGGCTTCAAAATCTGAGGAAGTTTACTTGCTTACATCGGTTGAACTATTCAGATGTGTCGTAAGCAAGATTAGAATTGCCATGTTAATAACCGACATTCGCATCGAATAGAGCACCTGAAGTAAAAGAAGAATAAGACAGGATCTCTTGAAGACAAAAAAAAAAGACGTACAATGACGACAATGATACAGGTATTGCCCCAGTAATATGCATACAGTAAGGGAAATCCAAAGTTTAGTTTAGGAAATATAGCGGCGGAAGTTGGTTTTAGCAAATCTTCAGACAAAACAAAAAACATACAATTAAACCGAAAATTACTCACATTCTTCAAGATTGTAATCATAAGATGAGTCTTGACTTCTGGGCAATCATTGGTGAAAAAATTATGGATAACCGTTTAATCACACAATAGTTGATTTTGTGACTAAGCAACGTTCACGACAAATAAAACCATTTGCCTCCAAAACGGTCGGTATTGGGCTAGTGAAAATCATTATTACAGAATTTAACATAGTAGTTAATTTACTAAAAACGCAAATATTTGGTGTGCTGTTTTACCATATTGAATCATCGGACCGTATTTTCTGTAAAAGGCGTTAGATCAGAAAATATATTTGGATTTTCTGACAACCTTTTAATATTTACTTTCATTCATTTAATTCACTTGGAGCAAAGGCGTCAATTATACAGCTCATTCCAAATGCAGTGGCTAGCAGTTCCACGAAATATTTTATCGCATAGACAATAGAAACAGCTGTGCAGTGGCGTTGCACTATTAAATAATTAAAGAAAAATAGGTTATACCTATTTGAAACCACAAAGTATTGAATTACACACTTAAACAATAAATTAAATTTGCTTTTATAAAGATTGTTGAATCTTTAAAATCGCAATTATATAGTCATTAAGGACATACAAAGAACGGATAAGAATGATTTTCTAGAATTTCAAACGACTAGATTTAAAACGAGTCTCATAAATAAAGATGGGAGTGTGCGTATTAGAAACTATTTTATAGAATGGAGAGGGTTAAGTATAGTACAGCTAAACAGATCAGATTGGCACAGTAATCCAAAGGGATAGTTTATAAAGTGTTTAAAGACATACAAACACTGTTATACAAATATAATCGAACCAATATTAAACACAATATGAGCGAAGCTACTGGAGTATCTATAGTCACAGCAGAAAGAATAATTTAACAAGCGAATATATTGCCAAACGATGTTTCAAATAATTGACAAAAATTTTCAGCTATAACACCCGCTAAACGAAAAGCAATAATTGTGACAGACTTTGACACCACGACAAACAGTTTATTAGAAATACAATGTACCCTTTTTACGAGACTTTAGGTTGTCGTCTATGATTGAAGCTTTTTCATAGAATGCTTAAAGACGCGTACGAATGGACTCGAAGTGTGAGTCCATCTATCTACAGTATTGTAAAATATTTGAGATTTAAATAGAACAAAAAGGAAAGATAATCGACGTTTATTAATTTAACGGAATAACATTTGTGCTCTTCGTCTTTAATGGTTAAACAATATTAAATACTATAAAAGTAAAGGTAAGCCAACTGTATATGTTGATGAAACCTATGTACATGCAGGGTACACTACGCTGAATAGCTGATCAGATGATGGAGCTACAGAATTAATTAAAAACATTTCAAAAGGAAGTAGGTTGGTTATAATACCCAGTGGAGTGCAAATTGTTTTGTACCGAATGCCCTTTTGAATTTTACATCAGGTGCAAAATCAAGAAATTATCATCGTGACATGAATGTAGAAAATTAAGAATAACGGTTAAAAGAACAGTTACGGGCAACCTTTAAGTTGCTCGTAAGATCTGTTGTTGTTACTGACCATGCTCGTCAGAGCTGACAACCATGCTGACCAGAATCGTCACTAGGAGCATATACTCCTATTATAACTATCGTCTCCCCATGTTTCTCAAGATCCATCATAATGATCTGCTCGTCTATCTCTTCCCAACTCTTGATATTGTTTTTGAGATTTGTATGCACGGCTATAGGCACACCTCTTTTTGCTCTTAATGATTTTTCAACTCCACTGTATAAATGACTGTGTAACAATAAATTCATAAAAACCTAGCAGAGCACTGTGGTATATCATAAATATTATTTTTGTAATTCCACTAGTTTTAACCGTAAGGCAGCAAAATCGCTCTCCTTAAGAGTGGTTTGGTGGTGAAAATTTATTAGAGTGGTAATAAATTAGTGAAAAATTGATAAAAAAATATGCCATCGGCAAAAAGTTTTGTTTTTGAATTCTGCTAGCTTGAATTAGTGAAAAATTGGTGAAAAAATATTACGTAGGTTAAACTGGATTAAGCTCATTTGTCCACGCTAGCTTAAGGGTCCTTGTGAACATGTTGTCAAGGTCGAAAATAAGTACTTGTAAAATTAACGTCTCATTGATGTATTTACCGGAAAGGGAAGGATTAATTTAAATGATTTCAGAAACAGGACGTAGGATCTGATTACGGAAGTAAATAATATAATATCACATTATGATATAACGTATCACAAATGTTTCTTTTATCTACTATTCGTAAGTTATTTCAGTAATAATACTGTAAATAATAACGGTTTAAGTTTAAAAATTTTTTAATGATAAGTAATAATATTGTAGGAGGTTCGGTTCTGCATCGAAAACTGTAAGGTTGTGTTCAATGTGGGCTCCGAATATTTTTAATATTAACGAAGTTTAATATAAGGTACTAATTGTGAATCTCAATGATATATTGAAATAAACTGTAAGTGTACAAACTCTTTACAAAATATCCAGTTTAATTAATATAAAATCAACTAGCTTGCAATTACTTGTTGTTGTTGTCAATAAACAAATCCAGTTTTATCAGCAAAATAACCACTTTTATTAAAGGCTCATATACCCGTTTTAGCAGGTCAACTTATCACAAACATATTCTTCGGCAGCGTCGAAACTACAATTTTCTTCCAATGAACAGGCAATTATTTTTAGTGTCTTAGAAAACACCAAACTACAAGACTACGTTCTCCCGCTGGGAAATAAAATTAAACCAAAAAATACACTCTTCTAGACTATCTAATAGTCGTATATGTATGTATTTATCCAATAAACAAATAGTGGATGAATTTATAAATAATCAGGGCAAATAGAAATACAAGGTGAAATTGTCAGAGCAAGAAGGTTAGTTACACCAACGAAACGACTTGTGCTCTTTAACGTATGTCCTACAATACCACACGACTTGCTAATCAATGAGTTACAAAAAATCGGCATAATTCCTGTCTCCCCCATGGCATTCCTAAAAATTAGTGCTTCTTTGCCGGAGTACAATCACATTCTTAGTTTTCGAAGACAAGTATATATATATATATATATATATATATATATATATATATATATATATATATATATATATATATATATATATATATATATATATATATATGTATATATATATATATGTATATATATATATATATATATATATATATATATATATATATATATATATATATATATATTGTTATGATGTGTTTTTTGTTTGAATGATGAGCAATGAGTATTTTTAATAATATAATATATAGGGTTTTTATCGCGGTTCTCAAAGAATTAGCTTGTAAGTACTTTTTTAAATTATCTTTATTATAACTATTATGAAACACACATATATATCTAACATAGCCAATGTAAATTTAAAATAAACTATCTTTAAATTGATGTTCTTATAAAACTAATTAAATTCTATAGACAATGTTAAATTTAAACAAACTATCTTCAAAAATAAATTGTTATAACACTAACTAAATTATATTAACAAAATTTTGTACCTTTCTTTCACTGAATGCCTAAATGAACTGTTTTCCACTATATATATTCTAATCACCACTGAATGTCTTCGTACTTCGGTTATCCTTGTTTTTGTGAAATTTCTTTTTTCAATTATCAGCTTCTACCAATTTAAGATATATTTTTCTTTACCAGCATTTATACACCACCAAGCAAACCAGCAAACAGCATTTATATTTATTCTTCTTTTCAATATACTAATATCCAATTATTATAAGTTGATTTATACTAATCTCCAACCATAATATAATTTAATTTCTTCCAATATACTTTTTTTTAATCTTCAATAATTATTTGTGTATAATTATAAATGTGCATTAAATTATATGCATAATTTTTAATCTTCATTTAACTCACTATATTAAACTATTGGACTATTTGTACTTAATTCACTGACTCCAACTAACTTTCATATTTCTTACTAAACTTTTCTGTCTGACTTCTTGAAAATTCTGAACAATTTACTTCACTAACTAAATGTGTCTACTAACTTTCATAATGAACTGGCCTGACTTCTGACTAAAACTGCCATCTTGAATCCAAATCACGGGTATTTATATCTTTTTGGATATTCTAGAATCATTTGGTCCGAGATCATGTTCCAATTTGTTCTATTAAATACATGTCTGAATTTTCTGGAACAAACCATTTCGCAAACATGGCCATCTCCGGTGATCCAGAGAATTCCATTCTTTTCTATTAATAATTTTGTTGACATTTAGGCTTTTCAGATCAGAATAAACATTTTAATCATTAAATATATATAAATTAAACATTTTAAACTAACATTATTATTATAACCCCACTTATATTCGTATTATGATTAATTTCTATCTGTCAATTTACTGTATAGTTGGTTGCCTATGCACATGGCTCACTTAAATATATTTACAACATTAAAATACAACTTTTACACTTATTATATGCTAATTTATTAAAAATGCCCTCACATAAATATATTTTATTAAATTCTCTAGTATATAACTTATTTAAAACAACCAAATATCTAATATTATGTAGTATATAACTTATAAATTATTTTCTATAAACCCTAATCGTATCAATATATATATATATATATATATATATATATATATATATATATATATATATATATATATATATATATATCAGCCCTCCAAGTCTAACACTACCAGAGTCATTTACTCTTGTTTTTGACAACACGCCATATAGAATATTTATCTCTCAAGACAGTTTAGTTTGTATAACTGCAAGAAGTCAGGTTACATTGCATCACATTTCTCCAAACTACTAGCTCAATTAACCTTAAATCAAAGCAACGAAACATCGTTATTCAGTACAACAAATATATCTTTGCAAAGACCCAATGACGCAACCCTTCTTAATGTGAACAAATGCCCATTTCTAATGACCCAGAAATACCGAACAAAGTAGAGGCATCAAATAAGGACAATCACATAATTAATCAACTAAAACGTAGCTTTAATGAAATTATTTCACCTGAAGCAGATCTATCTTCAAAACAATGTAATATTTTTCCAACACCCAAGTCCAAGCAAAAACTAAAAAAACTAAAATTAGTTCAGCAAGCATTTCTGAATGCTCATTATCTCTCTTACTCGAACCTGCTAAAAACTTCATAGAAAATCACTCTCCACCTTTCGCTCTAAACTTTGACCAACTTACCATGCTACTAATGAATATCACTGGATCAACAAATCCTATAAGCACGGTTCAAGAATATACCAACGACCTATTAGCCTTGTCTGATAAGTTTACCGCCATTTAAAGGAAAACGCAAATTCACGTCCTTAAGGAAAAAATCTATAATTACATTGATAATGGGGTATCGGACTGGGAAAGTGACACATCCCAATTAAGCCAACATTAATATTCAAGTCTCTACTTCGATGGAATATTGATGGATTTTTCCATCGCCTTGCTATCTAATTGGTGAACAATCTCCTGATGTAATATGCCTACAGGAAACTAATCTGAATCTCCAAAATGTTAACTCCAATCAATAAGACTGTTTTCAGAAAGATAGGATAACAAATAATAATTTTTCTTCAGGTGGTGTAGCCATATTAGAAAAAAAATCATTAACGGAGAAAGAATTTGCAGTAACTACAAATCTGGTAGTTGTAGTTGTAGAAATACAATCATCAAACAGGTATTTTATTTGCAATATTTACTTACCTTCCAGTCGCCAAATAACGTACAACGATTTAAATGATTTATTCAGTCAAATACCATCCCCTCGCATTATTGTGGGCGATTTTTTATAGTTATAATATTATTTGGGGCTCCTCTTATACAGATGCTAGAGGAAGAATTATCGAAAATACGAGTATAATTTCAGATTTTCAATTGAATTTTCTTAATGATAAATCTCTAATCAGATTTAACGTTAATACAGGAGATTCTTCAGCAATTGATCTAAGTCTTTGCCACCCTGCACTCACACCTTGGTTGTTTTGGGAAGTTTTACAATACACGTATGGGAGCGACCACCATCTTATAGTAATAAAAAACTCTATGGCTCTAACCCATGAGGTTTTCATACCCAGATGGAAAACTGAAACCGCCGATTGATTACAATTCGAAAATTATATCGATAATTCAATGCCAAACTGTAAAATAACTGAAAGCATTGACGAATCCTTAAAGAAATTAAATAGAATTGTTATGAGTAGTGCTAAGCAATTTGTTGGGAAAACAAAAAGGACAATAAATAATCAGATTCCTGTACCTTAATTGAACTCAGAGTGTGGATATCAGAGCAAGTAAATGCTTATCGTTGATCCATGCAGTTTTGTACAAGCGTATTCAAGCAAAAAGCTGCTTCGCGTGTACGCAGTCCGCTCTATATATCTGCTCTAAATAGTAAAGCTCTAAATAGTAACTACTAAAAAATGGTAAATCTCAGATTAACATGAACATTAGAATCATCAAATCGCTTCATTCCGGAATAACATAGTTTTAGACAAAATCGCTCGGATATTGACAATATTCTTGATCTAGAATCTAAAGTTCATAAAGCGCTAGCAACCAAGCAACACTGTATTGCAATATTTTTCGATCTGAAAAGGGTATTTAATACTTGCTGGAAATTCAATATTTTGAAAGAACTACATTCATGGAATATTCGTGGAAAATGCCTAAAATTTATTAAAAATTTTTTACAAAACCGGTCTCTTTGTGTGAAAGTACATAATACTTACTCAGAGGAAAAAAGTGAAGAAAGTGGAACACCCCAAGGATCAGCCCTAAGAGCTACATTATTCTTAGTGGCAATAAATAATATTATTAACAACCTTACTAAACCTCTAAAGGCACGACTGTTTGCAGATGACCTTGTTGTCTTTATAGAAGGAAACAACACCACATCAATGACAAACACTTTGCAGTTTTTTCTAAACCAATTAGAACAATAGTCTCTAAGGTCCGGATTGAAATTTTCAGTAACAAAACAGCAGGAATACTTTTCTCCAAAAAGGTTTTATCAACGCCCCCTACCTTAAAATTATATAATACCATCCTCTCATTTAAACCAACGGTAAAGTTTTTAGGTATGTGGTTTGATCAACAACTTACTTAGCAGGAACATATTAAACAAACAGTTTTAACATGTCACAAAAGAATGAATCTAATGAAAACCTTGGCAAACCGAACCAGAGGATCAGATCAGAAAACTCTGTTGAGAATTCATAAAACACTAATTAATAAAGTTAATAAACATTACTTAAAAAACTGGACAACATACACAACTCTGGTATTAGAATTGCACTTGGAGCCTTCCGGACAACTCCCTCCGAAAGCATACTGAGTGAAGCCGGCAAACCACCTCTAAACCACTGAAGAATATACTTAGCTCTAGCACATTCCACATCTATAGTCTCAAATATAAACAAACATCTCTTCTGTAATACTTTTAATAACAAATATATCAATTTTTACAATAATAAGCCCCGTGCCCCCAAACCTTACTACGAGAGAATCCGATTATATAGTTCTAACCTTCAGTTCCTAGCAGTATTTTAAACGAATTTCAATCACTATTTACCTTGGACTTTGAAACAGCCCAAAGTCATTACCACGTTAAGTATATATAATATACATAAACATATATAATAAACATGCAACTAGTCCCATTGTTTTTAAAGTCAAACTAAATTCAATCCTTGATCGACAATACAATATCTGGATTAAAATTTATACATATGGGGATAGGGATTAACCCTAAATCATCATCATCAGTGGTATTACAGCTTGTTATGAGCCAAAGCCTTCTTCAGAACAATCTTCCATTCGCCCCTGTCTCTGGCAACTCTTCTCCATGCTTTAACTCCGATGGATTTTAGATCATCCTTTATGTTATCTTGATACCTAAGTTTTGGTCTTCCTCTGGCTCGTCTTCCCACTGGTCCTCTTCGGTCGAAAATCTTTCTGATCGTTGCATCTTCATCTCGCCTAATTAGCCCCAAATAACCCTTTTCAATTTAAACTTCCTTTAAACTCCAGCATCTATACTGCAGAACTATTTAGTTTGATTAAAGCCATTATGCATGTAAATAATAAAAACATCCCTTGTTGTCTGGTCCTTTCCGACTCTCTCAGCGCAGTCAAAGCTATGCAAAATGTATACCCTAAACACACCATTGAGAAAATGATTAAGGCCAAACTAATGAAAGCTAAAGAAAATTTCAGGAGAATCCACTTCCTGTGGATACCATCTCATATAGGTATAGAAGGGAATGAACAAGCAGATACTAGTGCGCGTAACGCTATCACCAATGAGGCATCAGAAACAGAGTGTCGGAGTGTCGCTAGTTATCTAAAAGTGTGTTTTAAAAATAAGGTGTTAAGTGCGTGGAATCGGAAGTGGAATGATTTTAGTTCTAAACCCAGAACCATTAAAAGTGACATTTCTTCATGGAAGTCGACTGCCAGAAGTAGAAGATCTCAAATTATTATTACACGACTACGACTTGGACACTGTAGGTATACTCACTGTAATCTCTTCTTAAATAGTGAACCTCCAAAATGCGAAATATGCAGTAGACAGTATAAAGCACTTCTTGATAAACTATCCTAAATATATAAATCAAAGACATTCTTACAATTTTTCAATATAACCTGAAAACATTACTTGACAAAAATTTTGTTCCGGACAATTTATTAGGTTACTTAAAATGTACAAACATGTTTACAAAATATTTATGTAGAATATATGTAGAATATATCTTACATAATTTATGTAAGTATATAATATGTAGAAACAAATATTTTACATAATTAATTGTTCCAAATGTTTAATTGTCTATAAATTGTAATTAATTGTTACAATGATTTATTGTTACAAATGTTTAATTTAATATTGTTACAAACGTTACAGAAAGAAATGTCACTAATAACCTTCGGGTGGATGCGACTTTGTCTTTTAAATAAAAAAAATAATAATATTGTAATCCGTGTTGTATCAATAAAAAACCAAAAAATATCGCCAAATATAATCTTATATTATTTTTTAATATATTGAATCTATTTTGTACCTACTATATATAATATATTAAAACGGAAAGAGCCAAAATAAAAAGCACTTACAAAGTGGTGTATACAAACTTAAATGTGGCGACTGTCCAAAAACTTACATCGGTCAAAATGGTAGAACTTTTATTAAACATACAGCAGAATATAAAAAAGCTTTCAATAATAAAAAAACAGATTCTACATACGCACTTCACCATCTAGATCATAATCCTCCTTTTAATGAAGAATTTAAAATTATTAACATCCAAATAAAAGCCTTAAGCTATCTTTATTAAAATCTATGGAAATTAACAAATTAAAAAATACAGATATAATTCTGAATGACCAACTTGAGACAAACAGTTCTCTCCTCCACAACCTATTCAGTTAAAGACTATAAAGTCTAAACACATACCAAAAATAGATCACTTGAGAAAGGCACTCTGTCAAAACAGCTGTAGTGATAAGATATTATAATAAATTTTGCGAAAGTTTTGAAAACAAACCTTTTTTATTTTTTGTAAAATTTATTTTTAAAAGATATCATTTATAACTATGATACATAAATATTTAAGTTTCTTGTCATTTTATAACATTTTCTACCAATATTGATAAGAGAAAAGTAAAATTTTGCAAAGTAGATACTTATTTTATACTGTTTAAATATATGACTCGGTTAGATAACCTTACAAACTAAAGAACGTTTTTATAATCTACACCACAAGTTACCATAAAAAAACATCAATTTTCGTTGATTTGAACTGGAGATATTGCCACTTTTATAAATTTGAATTTACGAATTCAGTTTTTAAAATAGTAAAATCTTTAAACTCTTTATCTTTGATGCATCATGGCTCATGTTTTTTAAGAAATATTTTTAAATTTTTTTTTGTCTTAACTTGAAGTCTTAGTATTTTAAATAGTTCTTTTTAAATTTCATTTTTCTCTTTATAAACAATGACACGGTGAATTAAAACAAAGCTAACTCAGGTTTCAAAGGTCGTAAGACATTATGTTTTTTTTTAATTCTTATAAAAATGCCAATATGACGAATAAAAAAAATACTTCCTACATGTTATTGCGTTACTGAGTTGTTTTAATTGTCTATAGGCTTAAAATCACAGTACTTTTGCAAACCTATTTTACAATATTTAACACAACATTTTTAATTGTAAAATGATTTAATTTGATAAAATATGCCTTTTCCTTTAATTTAGTGCTTTCAGAATTTATATGGACCTAATATTGTTTCGACCTTTTCAAAGCCGAAAAGCCGAATAGATTACAGGTACACGACACTAATGAAAAACATCTACTAGAACGCTACATCAAGTATACGACTAAACGAAGACACAGAAAAATTCAGCTTAGGTAGAGGATTTAAACAAGGGGACAATATTTCACCAAAATTGTTCACGGCAGCTCTAGAGTCAATATTTAAGAACACTCATTAACAAGATATGGGCATCAATATAGATGGAGAAAGATTAAATCATCTAAGGTTTACAGATGATGTTGTATTAATCGCAGATAACTTACAGGATACAGTTTCTATGATCCATTCGCTTAAAAGTCTGTCTGAAAGAGCAGGATTAAGGATGAACTTTCAGAAAACTAAACTTATGACAAATCTCGTAATGAGTGGAAATATAACTGTAGAAAATAATGCCATACAACAAACAGACACTTAAAAATATCTGGGACACGAGATAAAAATAAGCAGAGACAATCAAACAGATGAAATACAAAAGCGAATAGGCCTGCCATGGGCAACATTTAGCAAATTAAGCCATATTCTAAAAAGTTTATAACGCGAAAGGTTTATAACCAATGTGTTTTGCCTGTACAAACTTATGGAGCAGAGACTTTAACACTCACGCAAAAATCTGCTAATAAACTCAGAGTTACACAATGAGCCATGGAACGTGCAATTCTGAACGTGAGCCTTCAACACCACATAACAAACCAACAAATCAGGAAAAGATCAGGAGTTCAAGACGTGATCGAAAGAGCCACGACGCTTAAGTGAAACTGGGCAGGGCACTTAGCCAGAACACAAGATGGACGGTGGACAAGACGTATTACGGAATGGAGGTCCAGAAACTATAAAAGAAGCCGAGGACGACCACTGACTAGATGGACCGATGATATAAAACGTGTAGCGGGAAACTGGCTACAAGCGGCCCAGTGTAGAGAACACTGAAAAGAAGTGAGGGAGGCGTATGTCCAGCAGTGGACGCGATCGGCTGATTGATGATGAATATTGTTTTAATTTTGCAATAACTATTAAGTGAAACTTTTTGAAATTTTTAAAACTGGGAATTTTTAATATTGTCCAGATTTTCACGAAAAATCAAAGTTTTTTTGCTTAAAAAAATTTATTAATTTTCAAAAAATCTACTTTTAGAGTTATTTTTGTAATAATTAAGCAAAAAAATTAACAAAAATAACTTAAGAAACTCTCACTTTAAAGGATTTTCTATATTTTTAATATATTGTTTATGGGTAAAAAATGACGTTTATTCTTTTGTATATTTTATTTATTACACATTTTTATCACCAAATTAAATAAAAGCACTTATTAGATACCTGTATTAGCGAGTCTCATGGGAAAATCGTTAGTTCCCTGGTCTGAAACTTTGTCAGTACTGATAAAGGATCTCGACTAATAAATTTCGTCGTTTTAAGTATAACAATTAAATAGGATAAAGCTTTCATCTGGTAAATCTTTTAATTATCTTTTTAAGTTTAATTATTACTTATATTGAAAAAGATAAACAATTTGTTGATCAAGGTTTGTTAGAATTTGTTTGAAACTTTATGAAAATCTACCATGAAGAAATTGTTTCCGATATTATTTAGGTCAAATCATGTATTTTCTACTGATCTATTCTGTCGTACTTATGGAAAATGCCAGTTACAATTCAAGATTAAAGAACCTAACACTAACCTAACAGTAATTGAAAATAGAAGGAGCTTTTAGATTGGTTAATAAGACGTATTCAGTACTATTAACTGTTTCAACCGCTCGGAGTTATTGTTTGTATAGGTAACATACGTTTTTAAAAATGCTCGATCATATTGAGTACAATTTATTATATGCGTTAACTTTGTATACTTAATAATCCGTAAAAAACGCACTTTGTAGAAAAATCAATTCGATACTGGTCGAAATTTCGAGGTAAATATCGGAACTGTCTACACAAGTTTATCGCGTTAGCGTACCACCACAGACAGAGTCGAGTCACAATCTAATACAGATTTATTTTTTTTTCTTAATTTTAAATTCGTGTCACCTTTAAAAAATTATTCATCTCCCTGTAGAAGTATACGATCACCTTGGGGGTCTACTTGAACTCGTACCAAATAGTCTTTGCGGCCTGACTTTGGTTTTGTGGCATCATGTCAAATATTAGGAGATGTAAACAAAGACAAAGCGACGCATGCAGCCTAAAGCGTTCGTTTAAACTAAATACAAACTCTTGCATGTGGGATGGGCTACTGTTTGATCATAGTGCCTTGATTATAAGTAACTTCATACTGTCTAGAGACGTTTTCTCTTATTTGCAATAAAGATTTAGAAAAGACAAAATTTAATACTTGCATGGAAAAGCGAAAGCCGCAAGTTGAAAATAGTAAATCATTCAAAGTGTAAAGGGTTAGACAAATATATAATTTCTCTTTATCTATAAGAGAATAATTGGGCACTCTGATATAACTACCAACTTATTTTAGTTATTGATGCAGCAATGGTTCAACAACTTTTTTGAAACTTAACGTTTACCGCTTTTTTTTGTTTCGTTATGGTGGTATCTATCGTTTGACAAAAAAATTATTAACTAGCGATTTTCACTGATATTGTACGAATTATGTAGGGACATTTATTTATACTTTAAATAATTTGCATATTTTACATTTTCAGATGTTTAAATTTTTCATGTAAAAACAATACAATGTCTCTAACGAAGGCGACCATAACATTAGTATAATGACTGCTTAAATTTAGTACATATAGGACAATGTTAGACCTTTATAACAAAACGTTTGTTGATTTTAGTTGAGGCTAGCTAGTCTAATTGACTTTAGAAGGAAAGTTTTCTAAAAAGAAGGTTTCTAGAAACCACAAAAATAGGGCCCTCTAGTGTGTACCTTACTAATTTTATTTCTTTAAAATTACAACTTTTTTGTTAGTAAAAGAGATTTAAATATTATTTTATATGGTATATAACCACAATTGGGAATTGGTGTGTGGTCATTTCGTAGTGTGTACTTAATACAATTTGGTTGTACAAAAATCAATGTTTATATAGTTACGTTACGTTTAAAATAATAAAAAAAAATTAAATACTGCTTTCTCTACCTGTATTGTTATAGCTGACTATACACTTAAAATCTAATACAATAAAGACAAAATATTATAAATATAACATTGTAGTGATAGTACACCTAACAAACGTAATCAACAACATCCTGAGATTAAGATATTTCCTCGCAGATTACATTTCCATCAAACTATCGACTAATAAGCTTATTACCAGCAATAATCAAAATTGCAGGGCGAGTGACACTAGCTAGGCTAAAAAGAATCTAAGGATATTGGAACTATCTCTGAAGCACAGCCGCCTTTCTTAATGTCAGTAAAGCCTTTGACAGACTTTGACACGAAGTTTTGCTGTAAAAAATCAACCAATATGGGTATAGTGAGGCGATGACATGTCTTCTCTCATCGTATCTAGCCAAGAGGAGGTTCAGAGTTTAAATAGGGCCAACCCTGTCCGAGATCGGGACCATAGAAGCTGGAGTGCTACAGAAAGCGGTGTTGTCGCCATATCTATACATCATATATACGGCAGACAAATCAACCGAACCCAGATCGTTGTTAAGCTTGTACGCAGACGAGATAGCAACAGTAGACTGCAGTATAGACCCAGACCTAGCAACAAGATCATTTTAAAAGGCACTTTACCGATTGCAAGCATGGTGTGTGAAGTGTAAAATAGCAGTCAGTCCGAAAATAACACAGGCCGTTATGTATTATCAAAGGAAAGGCAGGCCATACAGGAAACTATCCCAATTGATTTCCTCAATTTAATGGTCAAACCAAGCCAAGTATCTGGGCATAACGATAAAAGGCTGAACTTTATAGGTCGGAAGAGTAAACTAAGATTCAAAACAAAGATTAGGATGGCAAATTGTATAATTTTGTCAACACTAACATGAGCCTCAGCAGTATGGGGCATACGTGCAAAAGCAACATAAAAAGATACAGATAGATTCACATAATCAAAGAAGCTCTGAATATACCCAAATACGTCCCATTAATGTATGTATTTAGATATTTACACCAAAAGGGAATTCTGAGAACTTTGGACGACAGAGCATACGAAATATTCAACAGTCTCAGGAATTATTTGAATAGATTATTAAGAGAGTGGACAGACTACGACGAAAACCAAAGGACGGTACATAGGGGTCCAGACAACATATAGAGAAAATACACAGGAATAAGTAATAAAAAATGAGATACCCACAGAACCGTTGAACGTATGCAGTAGCAGAAGGCTCCCAAAAAAATTACTACATTACCCTATATATTTATGTTATTTCTTTTATTTAGTTATTTTTATTTTACTAACCATTTACATTATAAACAAAACAAAACCCAAAAAATATAAACACGAGGTGTGTGATGGCCGTATGCACCTGGGAATGCAAACTCCACCCATTACTACTTTCTTTCTATTATTATTTCATCTTAACCTCTTACTAACTTTACAGGAGCCATGCAACAATCATGAACATGTGAAGTAGATGCTAGTTTCGGTTATACTCACATACCAGCTGCATTTCAGGCAAATGGCCTTCGAGGTAAAATGGCCTTCAGGTAAATTGTCCTTCAGGCATAACACTCTTATAATCAAAGGACCAAGTCGCGAAATCTCAGCATTGAAGTAATGTACAACAAACCTGGGCTCAATGGCCAGCTCTTCCGGGTGCTCAACCGGCGAGGAAAACAAAATTTATTTTGCAAATTTGGCGGCTAAGTGACCTAGCATACACATTTCGGACAGAGACACCGACTTGTTGGTGGCTCACTGTCCGGAACACACACTTTTTGGAGACACATGTCCCAAGTCATGTAATCAAGTAACTTTGGTCATTTATAGAAAAAATCTCTTCTACATATCCCTAAAATCAGGTGGCTTAACCACAAAAAGTAAAACAAAGGGTTTCCCATTACCCAGGATATCCAAAAAAACGTTCAGTATAAAACCACTCCATTCGTTATATCCCGCGATGGGGAGGGGTGGTGGTATAGCTGGCTCAGATAGGCACTTCATTACGGAGTGTGACCGGTTTAATCTTCGGACATGTGGGTCTCACCATTCCATTGGAACACACGTCTATCAGAGCTGGGTTGTATACGTGTGTGTATGTGCAACCACAGAAACGATTCAATATCTTTCAATGTTTAATGATTAAATATTACCCATGATTACTTACATCCCATCTTTAACTAGATATTTAATTAAGATTTAAATATATGTAATGTTTTGTATAGCGCTTTATAAATAAATACGATTTTTAGATACTAACTTTTTACATTTTTTATTTTTATAATATTAATCTACTATAATTTTATTTATTTTTCTTTCTTTTTGGCGTTTATTTTTAGCCAGTTGCCGTATTTGTAAATTTCCAGACATCTAACCTTGAGTGTATGACAGATCACCCTGTACAAAAGTATTGAAACAGCCCTCAATTGGTTTCACAGTTTCACTTTTTCATATACAAATTGATCGATGGAAGTTTTCTAGCATCTCGTAACTTTAGTTTAAGTAGATATTTATTCTCTTTTTAGGACAAAAGTGAGTTTCGTTGAAGGTGAAAAATGGGTCATAAAAAGGGTGTAGCTCGTCAGATCTTTCGTTACTCGTCGCTTTATTATTTGTTAACATTATAGTAAGAAACATAAAGCGAAATAAGTCTCTTAGGATTTTTTTTTTAAGAATAAAAATCTCAATAAAGTGGTTTTAGGTTTGTGTTAAAATCAAAAAAGTTTTATAGAAATAAGAAAAACATACTTTTTATTAAACAAGATAATTTTTAGAGAACAAGTACGAAACGATAACGCTCGTAAAAGTGGCAAAGAGAATATTGTTGAACGCATAGCTTTAAATATAAATAAGGGAAAGCAGGATAACTTTGGACAGAGGGAGACAATGTATTAATTGGCTAGTTGACTAAACTTCAAAAACTAAAACTTCCCCCGTATTTATTCTGGCCAAAAGCGTACTTTTTTTTAAATCGTGCAGCAATATTTTACATTTTGCGTTTTAAAAAATCATTCTAATTTGGCTGGCTTTGCCACGAAAATGCCTAAGACTGTTAAGGTGTCTCAAAAGACGTCACAATTTAAGTAAGTACATATAAATGTACAAGTATATGTCAGTTATTAGTTTTATTTGTACTCTTGAATACTTAAAAATGAATTTCTCATATAATAAGTAGAGTGTATGGTACCGGAGTGGTGTGTAAAGTAGTAGTGAAGCGCAAGATAAATATGATGCCACATCATGTTGGCATTACTTAGCCTCTCCTCCTCATTCCCTATCTTTACTTTCAAGTTGGTACACACCGGACCCTAGGCAACCCCACTGGAAATTGGGTAACCAACTATCAGTGGAACGTGGAATCAGGACTGACGAAGACGGGAGTTTTTGGTCCTCCAATGAAGAGGTGGTTAAGCGAAGCGCTAACAATCTGTATCTTGTAAAACTTAATTGTTACGAATATAATAGCTAATGAGACAACCAGACGGATTTCACAACGACGAAATAAGCAAGGAAAGATGGTCATGATCATGGAATTCAAATTTGGAACCTGGAATGTACTGGAATGGAACTTGGAAAATACGGAGTAAAAATATTGGCACTACAGAAAATCAGATGAAAGAGCCAGGAATAAATTCGTAAAAATTAATTCTCACTATACTACTTCGGAAACAAAACCAGAAATGAGAAAAGGAATTAGGATTTATAATAACTAGAAAACTGGAAAAATCTATTATTGCGTTTACACTAATATCAAACAAAATTTACACCATAAGACTCAAAGGTAAACATATATGCACCGACGGAGGATATGAATGAAGAGAGGTATAAATATTCTATAAAGTTTTACAGTAAGTATGTGATAAAATCCAAAGACACTACGATGTTATAACATTAGGCGGTTTTAATGCTAAATTGGGAAAAGTAGGAACTTTTGTAAATATATTTGAAAAACATAGTTAACATGCTGAAACCAGTCAAAATAAACTTAGAGTAGCATCATTTGGAGCAGTAAATAATTATGTAGTTGTCATTACTAATTTCCAGAGGGTATATCCATAAAGGAACATGGAAAATACCATAAAACCAACGAATTCAATCAAATTAACCACGTCTTAATCCTAAAAAATAGACAACAGACATAACTAACTCCAACAGAGGCAAAACTGCGGCAGAAAAGCGCTACGAGTATCAAAAGAGAAAAATAATCAAAAATAAAATGTTAAATTTTTAAAATGGATCAGGTGCAGTCATGAAGTTAATCTGCTTGGCTCGAGGTGCTAATAAATTATTATTATATATTTAAAAATACCAACATGCTCTTCAAATAAAAATGAACGAAATAAGAGACGAAGATACTGCATATGAGGAATAAAGACGCGGGTAAGATATAGTAGAAGAAAGAAAAGAGAAGCTTTAAAAAAACAAGTCCAAGAAATCCTAGAGCACAACAAATAAATCCTAGAGCAGAAAATTCTACAAAAGAATATAACAAAACCAATAGTCATTTACGCCAAAACTAACGTCATGCAAAGACAAGGATAGGGAATTACTAACAGAGAAACAAAATGACATGGCGACTTCAAAGAAAACCTTAACGCAGATAATGAGAATGGTTAAAACAAAACAAAATATTACACAGAGAAGCAAAAAATTAAAAATCCGAGTTAGGAGGTACCTGTAATAAAAAATTAAGAATTAATTAAACGCCAGGGACAGATGGAGCTTCAGCAGAATGAATAAAAAACGAAGGATCTGAACTCTGCGGAAGAATTCATTATTACATAACATTAATATGGAAAAGAGCAAATACAGGTTGTTATAATTTTTACAAAATGCAATACTTAGATAAATGGGATTCTATTTAAAAAATTGGGAAAATTGTGTATTTGAAAATCATACAATATTATTATCACACATATTAGTCACAGTATATATTACCACAATATATACTGTATATTGGATGGCTGGATGTCAAAGATATTAAATTATTTAAAAATAACACTACACCATAAAAACTTTTACATTTTTATTACCTTGGGAACCTAAACCCTTTAAATATTACTATTTTTCAAAATAGATGTGAATATTTTAAAACTTAATAACTTTAGGCCTATAAAACCTTATACAAACTCTCCATATTTAAAAAAAAATATATTTAAATAGGTATGATTTATCACATCGGGTGTTTTATTTAAAAAACACAACTTTGGTTCAATCCGTTGTTCTGGCTGATCCTGTATATTCGAAAGTAATTTTAAATTATTGACATCAGTTTTGTTTAAAACATTTTTATATAAATACTCTTTAGTTTAGCCGTAATAAAAAAAAGCCAGAGGGTTGGCGCACCATATAAAAAAAGATTATACGGAATGCCAGAATTAAAAGCCATTTACATCGGTAAATGTAGTACCCAAAATTCTTTCTGGTATTATCTGTAATAGATTACTAAGATATTCACAGTATATAATCGGTGATTATCAAAATGTATTTAGACTAAATAGGGCAAATAGGACAACGTGGAAGTGAGATAGATCCTATCAACCATGCTGTGCAACATAACTCTTAAGGCAGTCATCAGAAAAACCAATGTAACCAGCTAGATAAATACCAAATAAGTACAAATTACTGTACGCTACAAATACTGTACGCTACAAATATTAGAGTGTTCTGGAAAATTTATTCCGAAGCACGAAGAAGTGGACTTAAAGTAAGTGAAACAAGAACTAAGTACATGACAATCAAAAGGAGACCTGACAATGAAAATAATATCGCCATATACAACTATACCATCTACCGGTTGGATATCTTCACATATTTATTTACAAAAATCAATCAAAAGAATTTCGTAAGCAGCAAAATAGATTCACGTATTCTCAGTAGGAATCTTACATACTATGCTAATATAAAATTAATGATATCAAAATTATTAGACAAAAGTCCAAAAAAAGTCTATTTACAGATAAGAAAGATGAAGAGCAGTTCAAGAGAGAAAGATAATGAAAAAAGTATATGGTCCGGTGCAAGACGAGGATGGCACTTGAAGAATTAGCAGAAACTACGAGAATAATGAGTTTAATAAAGGGTACGATATTGTACGATTTGTAAAAAGTCATAGGCTGTAATGGCTGGGACATGTGCAGAGATAAAAGAGTATAAAAGCAACCAATAAAATGCATATCAAGATTAATATTATTAGATATGATCCGTTCGATTTATTCTTAGTAGAAACAAGTCTATTTTTGCAATAGTCGTGGCAGTATTAACCATATGCAATCAGTAAATGATATTTGCCACTAGGGAACCAATGATACTTTAAAAAATAAGAAAGCTACGTTTATTCAAAAAAATTGCAAGAAAACTGTCTCCGAGGCATGCGGAGTGGTGAGTACCGTCTTTTAAATTAATTTTAAAGTAATAATATCGCGAGCTCATAAAAGTCGTCATAGTTTTTATCTGATGTTCCTAAATATATTAAATCGAGGTTATAATTATTATTTTAACTATTAATTTTTACATACCAACGTTATGGATGGGAAACATCTAGGAAGTTGTAACTGAGGAAGTAAAAAATAAAATAAGTCTACGTCAGAGGTCGGATAAGTGAAATTACATAAAAAAGCTTGATAAAAACAAATTGAAAACATGGTTCATATTTCATGTCAAACACAATTCAAGTCTAACTTCAGAAAAACTGACAGATTCAACGAAAAAATAATGAAATTACTAGAAGAGTACCTAAAGAGTTGCTCAAAAATATTTTACCGTTTAACTCCTTAAGTTACAAGAAAGCGTATGGGTATTCTATCAAAAACTATTTGAAAACACCAAAAAATTGAAGAATACACGGAATGCTCGATAAAGACTAGCTTTCTGGTTTTCTCAACTGACATCCAAGGTTGTTAATTCATAAACCTGAACAGACAAGCCTAGCAAAAATGACAAGCTTCAATTCGACTACAGTACAAAAAATACAAGAAAGTATTAGACTAATAGAGAACACCAGATCGGAGAAGTTACATCACGTGGGAGGGGAGATTTCTGCTGCAGAGATTTGTCTGTCACAAGTTTGGATATTTACTAAAAAACATTTTGATATACAAATGAATCTAAGGTAAGTGCACAAAATCGGTTTGACGACATTAGAACATTTCGTGGAAGTATTGAATTGTATGGCAAAAAACACAAAATGTTCAGACGATTGCAAAATCCTCTTTATCTTAGATAATCAAGAATCACATGTATATCTTAATTCAATGAAGTATTGTTGAGGTAACGAGGAGGTTCTATTGACATTGCCACCACATACGTCAAATAAATTACAATGACCCGATATGACACTGTTGGTCCTTTTTAAACGTTTTATAACAATACGGTGAATTCTTAAAGTCTGAAACTCTGAAGTCTTGAAATCTGGGTTTAAATGCACAGGCCTTGTTCCGTTTCATCGACACATCCTTAAAGTAGAAGTCTTTTGGTCTTCATATGTGAGTGACATATCCTCACTGCCTCATTCTAAGAAAATAATGCTTCAACTGATGGCAACAACAATAACACTACATTTGTATGAACCATCAACGTAGTTGTCTTGCACCAATCTTGACTAAGTTTTTGACTACATTGAGACTGTCTGAAATCAAAACGGTATCGTCATTGAAGCCAAGAGGATTAATCTTTCACTATCGATGTTGATTACCAAGCTTTTCCAGGCAAGTTTATAAAACATACATTCCGGCTTCTCTTTGGGGGTCTATTATTTTTCATTGCTCTTAATGTCATTTCAATTTTTGATGATGTAATTTCCATAATGTCTTCTAAGCCCTGACTGCAAACATATTGAATACTTTCATGTTTTCAATCTGGTTTCATGTTTTTTATATTTCACGCTGTAGAAATCTTTCACTATTTAAATTACACTAAAAAACAATAGAAGAAGTCTCGTGTATACATTTAAAAGCAGTTTTTATTACAACGTATAATGTTGTTTTTTGTGTTTTCTCCTTTTTATATTTGTATATAAGACACCTAGTTATGTTTCGCAATTTTAATTTGTCTAGTACTAAAAACCCTAAACGGTTTAGGCATTTTAATTTAAATCAATAAATAAACAGAATAAAACGCTAAACAAAAAGTTTTCTAGAATTCTAAAAATAACTACAGGAAAATCTATCAAATAGGAATTTATTTACATTGTAGTTAGTAGTTATTGTAAAGTTTTTAGTTGTTTTTGTACCTCTTTTTTCTGCGTGTAACACAAACTCTACTCATATGTTGGTACAAGAAAAAGTAGTTACGATAAATAGAAAGTCTGCATTAAAATACATGGAAAAACAAAATCGAAACGAACCAGCAAATCGCGGAGAGTCAGTGAGCATGAATTTTTCCCCCTCTAACGGAGTGGAAATTTTCTTCGATGACGAGTAGTATTTTACATTTGATGGGAATGATAAGGCCAATAACAAGAAATTTTATTGTACAGATGGTGAAAAGGCACGGAATGTACCATAAGGTAAAGTAAAAGTTTAAAATGGAAAACGAAGGAAATATGTGACGGAATATAAAAGATGTAATTTTATAAAAATATAATATTACGTACACGTACCGAATATCGCTTCAAAAATAGTGAAATACATATCAAAAAAGAATTCTGCGATAGCTGGGGAAAATACTTTATTTCATGCTCTCGTATACAACAATATTTTGTCATTTTATTTAATATTGGTAATAACTTCTGCAACACAATTGGCATCTTTAATTTTTTGTCATGGTTGGATTTAATCGCCGGGTGGTTTTTGATTTTTTGTTTATACGTCATGTATATATATATATATATATATATATATATATATTCCAAATCCAATATGTATATATATATATATATATATATATATATATATATATATATATTATTGTGATATTTAAAGTCTTGGTGCGCCAAGCAATAATTAGCTAATTAATTTTTTTGATTAATTAAAATTATTTAAATGATATGATTATGACTCTATCACAATTTTTAATTCTTTTATCTCAGAGTTAAATTCGTGCTTCAATATCTATGCTATTACATGTGCAAGGTAAGGTCCAAAGAATACCGGAATAATAAAAAACACATATGATCTAACACTATATATTGAAATAAAAATAATGAAATAATTCACACTCAAAAGTTTTCAATAAACAAATCTCATATAATGATTCTCAAAATTTTGTTCTACGTACGTGAACAATCAAAATTAATGGTACAAACAATATTAATTGAAATCTCAAAATCCCAAACTATTCTAACTCTCCTAATCAAAATATTTATATCCTTTCTAAATTAAGTGTAAAAATTGTGTTGTCAATAAAAGAAACAAACTGCAGAAAACAAAAATATCTCTCTCTGATGATGAGTGGTCCAAATCCTTGTTCCTTGTAGACTATATTATCTCCTCTCAACCGCTCCCTATGTAATCAGCAATCGTACAACAGATTGTTGCAAGTATATCGTCCTTAATGATCTCCTTCAAAAGCACAAATCATTCAAATTATGATAGCCTTTCTCCTCTCGATAAACTGAATCTCTCGTTGGCCCGAGTGAAAAATGACTCTTGGAATATCTTCTCTTTACGATAAACTGAATCTCTCGTTGGCCTGAACAGTGACTCTTGGAATATAAGTAGAAAAATATGACTTACAATATTTTGCTGCTTCAGCTACTGTCAGATACACTAACTCCACAAAAACTCACTAACATTCAACACTACTGCTTGCTACATCTTGGGAACCGCCAGATAACAATCCCTGTTCGTCTTACAGACTTTGAAAACCAACTGATTATCTTTTCTCTCTCCTAAATCTAGCTAAACTTTCATTCTTACATACCTATCCCACCTTTTTCAATCTCCGCCAATCAAAACTCGTCACAATTCCCCCATTTTTTCATTTCGATAACAAACAAATTTTTACCTATAATTATAAAATTTCCTAAAACTTATTTACAAATAAAATTTTTCTATAATTCTTAAAAACTAACAAAAACCTCTTTCTAAAATCTCTTCTATTGTCTCTAATCACTGCATTAATGTTTTTGGAAAACCCGGTTCAATTGTCTTTGGATTTCACTTAAAATTATGCGGGTCACTCAAGTATAACAAAGAAATAATTTATGTATAGCTTACATTTTGTTTAGTACAGGTAATCCAAGAATTTAATAACTTTCCTTCTTCAAAATGTTTGTTGGTTATTATCCTACTTATCTGAATAATTTTAATGTTTTTGAACTTTGAAATATTTTAATCAACCCAATATTTTTCTCGATTTTACATATCATAACAATATATATATATATATATATATATATATATATATATATATATATATATATATATATATATAAAATAAAGTTTTATTTTGAGGTTGCAGTCATTAATAATGCAGGAAAGTGAAACTCTTTGTTCTTTTATCAAGCTTTCGCAAAATTTATTTGCTTCTTCAGGATATGCTAAAATATGGTATCAGTAAATAAAATAAAATTAAAATTAAATAACATTGTATAAAACTAGTATAAAAACTTACAACATGAGGTTAATCCATTAAATTTTTAAATTGACAAAACATTAAAACTTAACTTATTAAAATTATATATTTATGTAAGTACAATATTTTAATTTTATTTAATTTTGTATAAATTCATTATGACATTGATTATTGTATTGATTTTTGATTTATGTCAGAAAGACACTCGTTTCTGTTTATTAAATTTTTTATTGTTGATAACTAGCTCTTGATTGTTATTATAGTTACGTACAAAGTGGCGCCAAATATGAATATTTAAATTTTTTGAAATTATAGTATTTATAGTCAGAAAATCTAATATTAGAAAATTATAGTATTAATTTTCGTAAGACAGAATGTAATTATAGACATTGCTTAGTTTATCAATATCAGGTTTTTTATTAACGCATTGATATTTATTTATGCATACCATTGGTTTTCATTGGTTTTCATGAAAATTAAGACTTATTAATTTTTTTTTTTTTTTTTTTTTATTTCAACTTTAACGTGCTCGGTTACTACGACCACTTACACAGGTACTATAACATGAATTTTCATTACACAAACATTAAGTGTTACATTAAGAATATGTTACAATAATACGGAATGATAATAATATGTTATACAATGTCTAAATTAAAATCTAATTATATTTTTTGATATAAGTGTTCATCTCTAAGGAATTGTAGCACAGCTTTTATTTGGTCAGGGTTGTTTAGGATATCTCGTACTTCACTTTTGAGTTTGTATTGTAATCTTCTGGCCAAATGTTGATGGCATTCAGTGAGAATATGTTTGATTGTCAAATATGATTGGCAGATTTGACAGGAGGGACGGATGCTAGAGGACATTAGGTAGCCGTGTGTGAGTTTTGAATGTCCTATCCGAAGTCGTCTTATCACAATGAGATCTCGTCTTGAGAGGGCTGAATAGTCAAATGTAGGCTGACTGGTTATTGACGGTTGTATTTCGTGTAAGATCGAACGGTTAGAGTTCCAATGCTGCTGCCAAAGGAGTCTGGTTCTTCTTTTAATATATGATTTTAGGTCCTTACAAATTTGAATTTTATCGGTGATTTCAGGTGATGCTGTAGCAAGTTTAGCATAGTGATCTGCAGTTTCATTGCCTTCTATACCAATATGAGATGGCAGCCAGAATATGGTAACTGTTATGTTTTGGGACAAGATAATTTGGTAAGAGTCTAGGATCTTTTGGACGATTGGATGATCAGTAAATATATTTTTGATAGAATAGATTGATGCTAAAGAGTCTGTGCATATGGCAACCTGCTTATTAGGTGGAGATATATGCTTAAAAGCTTGCAATATACTAAATAATTCGCCAGTATAAACGCTGCTGATGGCTGGTATAAGTGATGACTTAATTAGTGAATGAGAGGTTGTAACAGAGCAGCCTACTCCTGTGTCATTTTTTGAGGCATCCGTGTATAATATTAGGTCGTATTTATTTGTATCTATAATGTCTTTAAATGCATTTATAATGATCTCTTTCGGATGTTTATTTTTATCGAAGTTGGTGAGCGAGGTGTTAAATTTGGGCGTGGACATGATCCAAGGAGGAGATGGAGGGAGATAAAGAGGAAGGGTATGTGTAAGAGAGATATCATTAAGTGTCTGTGCTAAAATTAGTGGAATAGGTTTTATTGGTGGTAAGAAATTGGTATTGTGTAAATTATACGTGGACATTACAAATAAGGGATGCACTGGATTAGAGGGGTTAGCTGATACCGATGCTGCATAAGAGAGTAGCAGTTGTTTTCGTCTTATACAAAGAGGAGGTTCGTTAGCTTCGCAATAAAGATTATCTACAGGACTAGATCGAAAAGCGCCAATACAAAGACGAAGGGCTGTGTTGTGAATTGAGTTTAGAAGGTTAATATATGTTTTGGAGGCGGATATATATATATGTGACAACCATAATCTAGCTTGGAGCGTATTAGTGATCTGTATATTTTAAGAAGTGAGTTTTCGTCAGATCCCCAATAATGATGTGATAGAGTTTTTATTATGTTTAGTCTTATGCTCGTTTCTCCTTTTATTGCAAATATATGTTGCTTCCAAGTTAGTCGTGAGTCAAACGTTAATCCGAGAATTTTGCATTGTTTAACAACAGGAAAAGGGACATTGTTGATCAAAATAAGTGGAGATGGAGAAGGGGGACGTCTACTAAAGTTTATAATTTTAGATTTTACATTGGATAAAGATAACCCCATGTCACTAGTTTTTTTTAAAAGTGTGTCAACAGCAGTTTGAATAAGCTTCGAGGTGGTAGAAGAGGTTTGTCCATGACAGTAAATTACTAGGTCATCAGCATACATGATATGTTTAATAGGGGAAATGAGGTGAGAGCATAAATCACTTATTGCTAGATTAAAAAGTGTAGGACTTAGTACCGATCCCTGAGGTACGCCATCAGTTTGAGTATGAGTAGAAGATAAAATACCGTTGACCGCTGAACGATCTAGAAGATAGAAAATTTCGTATGAAGTTACATATATTACCATTAATATTAAGAAGGATAAGTTTGTTTAATATACATTGCCTACTTATAGTGTCAAAAGCACCTTCAATATCAAATATGGCAGCTACGACTTCTTGTCTTTTGTTTAAGGCCTCTGATATATGAGTTTGGAGGATTACAAGGTTATCTTGGGTTGAACGGTTCTGACGAAATTCTGACTGTTCACTAGCAAATATCTTATGTTTTTCAATGAACCATAGGAGTCTTTTATTAATCATTTTTTCGAATATTTTGCACATCGTACAAGTTAGTAATATAGGTCTATAAGAGTTGGCCAAGGAACGTTCTAGGTTAGGCTTTTTAATAGGTATTACGATAGAGGTTTGCCATTGATTGGGAAATTGGTTAGATGACCAGATTAAATTATACATCTCAAGTAATTTGAGTAGGCTACAGTTTGAGAGCTTTTTGATTAATATGTAAGGAATGTCGTCAGGACCAGCGGTATTGTTTTTACAAGTTTGAATAACTGATACTAGTTCTTCAAAAAGAAAGGGAGAATTAAGATGTGTGATGTCCATTATTGTTTCGGGTGAGGAACAGGGTGGGGCGTTAGGTAATGGTTTTCGTAAGGAGGCATCTATTTTACTTTTGAATTTAGTGTCGAAGTGCGTTGCTAGGGTTTCACCGATTTCTTGATTGTCAGTGATTGTAGTGTTATTTACAGCAATACTAGAGATTTTGAGGTTGGTGTTGTTTCCTTGGATTTGCCTAATCTTTTTCCAGAGGTCCGCCGGATTGGTGCTTGAATTAATAGAGGATACATATTCTCTCCAAGATGATTTTTTACTTTGTTTTATAATAAATCGGGCTTTGGCTCTGGTTTTCTTTAGTTCAATAAGATTCTCCAGATTTTTGTTTTTACGGTAATTTTTAAGAGCTAATTTTTGTTGTTCTGTTGCAGTTTGGCAAGATGTATTCCACCAAGGTACTGCCTTTCTTTTATGGGAAATACTATTTTTGCCTATGTGCAAATTTGCAGCTTTAAGTATGGAATCTGTGATTAATAATAGATTATTGTTAATATTGTCGGATAGGGATAGAGAAGGTAAGGTGTTATCTGTTTGTGAAGTATAGTCTGTCCAGTCGGCATTTTTTAGCCGCCAGAAGTTTCTGGTTATAGTTTGTTCATGGTTGGAGATATCAGATGATACAAATATTGGAAAGTGGTTGCTGTCATATAGATCATCGGAAGTTTTCCAAGTTAGTGAAGTATATGTTTTTGGGTCGCTAAAACTAAGATCTATCGCCGAAAATGTGCCAGAGGAAAAGTTCAGATGCGTATTAGAGCCTGTATTTAGTAGACAGGAGCCTGTGCAATTGATAACGTTTTCTATAGTTTTACCTTTGCCATTAGTATGGTTTGACCCCCACATAAAGTTATGAGCATTGAAGTCACCTACTAGAATATATGGAACGGGGAGCTGATATATAAGATTAAGAATTTCAATTTCTTTAAGGAGGTAGTTAGGAGGAATGTAAACACTTCATATCGTAAGTTTATTAGGACACCAAGTAGTTACGGCGATAGCCTCGAGTTCGGTGGTGATGAGAAGATGGGATGAATATATTTCACTTGAAATAAAAATAGATGTCCCACCACTGGCTCTGTCACAATAAGTTCTGATATAATGATATCCTTCGAACTTTTTTAGTGTGGGAAGCTTGGATATTTTTGAGTTCGTTTCTTGTAGACATATGATATCGGGTTGTTTTTCTGTCACTAGTTGTTGGATTCTTTCAATACGGGGAAAGAACCCATCGCAGTTCCATTGGATTAAATTGAAGGTGAATCTTGAGTTGAAGGGGTAAGGGGCAACTGAGATGGTTGTTCTGGCTGTTGGGAGATAAGGGTTTTGGTTTCATCATCGGTTAAGAGTTCAGATGAGACGCTGATATTATCAGAGTCATCTGGGTTTAGCTGTCTTTTGATTTTCTTTTGAAGTCTCGTAAGTCGATTTTTAAGGGATCTTTCCTTAGTTTCTGAATGGAGAACTGTTATGTCTTGTAATAGTTCTTTAATATTTGACGTAAAAACAAAAGCTTCATTAAGTGGACTAGGATTACCATGTGTATTTTCTAGGAAAGCAATAAACTGAGTCTCGGTCAAAGTTAGACCAGATGGATTATTTTTATAAATGGCCGCTACGGATTGTAGTGAACTAGCTGTTAGATTATGTTCCTCTGATTTTGTAGTTTTTGCTTTTTTCTTGTGAGGTTTGGAGATAGTGTTTGTTTTTGTGGATAACGGAGGAAGCATTTGGTTAGACGCTGGTTCGGGTGTACTTGCTGAAGATAATAGAGAAGTAATATCAGAATTGCTGTCTGTTGATATAGCTCTTTTTTGTCCTTGTGTGGGTGGAATTGATGGGTGTATAGTTTCAGTATCTATTTCAGTGTGGGTTTCTGTGCAATTTAAAGTAGTTAGGTCTGATTGAACAGGAGTGTTTACGTCAGAAATTATATCAGTAATTTCAGATGTAGAGGGCTCTAGATGGGGTAGTTCAGTTTGAGAAAAAGTAGTTGGATTATTGGTACATGAGTCAGCGGTATGTCCGACCTCTTTACATAAAAAACAATGCAATTTATCCGTAGAAATAAATATTCTATAAGGTGTGTTTTCGTATGTAATAACGAAGTTTCTATCTATTGAAAAGTTCTCTTTATCGGGGATAATATACGTTACTCTTCGGAAGCTCATTATGTGTGCATAACCTTCTCCGAGTGCACCACATTTCACAAATGACACAGGAGAGACCAGCTGTAATCCAATATCTTTAAGGGCTTTCTCAATTATGGAATGTGGAATTGAAGGAGATACGTTAGATATAAGAAGGCGTTTAGCTGGGGTGATAAGTCTTCTGATGGGAACTACTGTAGAGTTGATAGAGATATTTTGATGTGTTTTTAGAAGGTTATCGACAACTGTAGGCGAGGAAAGATAAATACAGATGCGGTTATTTGGAATACGTGATGCAAAGGTAATGTTTTTTGGGATAACAATGTCCCCTATAGCTTTAACATAGTCAAATAAAACAGTATTTGGAATAGCGTGCATTAAAATGGCTTGCTCCTTACGTGGGAAAGTAGGAGGTGGAGGTTTGGATAAAGTAGCAGCGACATATGATTTTGTGGGGAGGAC
This sequence comes from Diabrotica undecimpunctata, assembly GCF_040954645.1. Taxonomy (NCBI): domain Eukaryota; kingdom Metazoa; phylum Arthropoda; class Insecta; order Coleoptera; family Chrysomelidae; genus Diabrotica; species Diabrotica undecimpunctata. The sequence continues at coordinate 78,088,349 of NC_092812.1, read as the reverse complement.
TTGTGGAGTTGTGAGGTTTTGATTTGAGTTCATTTTTGAGAGTGTTCCTGGATACCAAAAACACTTCACTTAATTTTTAGTATTGCAACAGTCGTCCTATTAGGACACTGTGGATAAAATAATAGGAATATAACAGTTACCTGTATCTGCAGTTTTCCTTCAGTTGAATATAATAATATTATAGTCCAATAATAATTGCTGTTTCCATAACACACAAAATAATTCGAATTATCACATCTCAAGGTAATGTTTACTCGTTGGCTACATCAATGGGAATCTTGAATACTAATTAATTGTAATATAACTATTAAATACTGTTTAACATACACACAATTATTAAAAATTAATAGGAGAACTTTTAATTATCAAGTTTAACTTTGACAGTTATTTGACAGTTGACTTATTAATTTTAATAAGTTAAGTTTTATTGTTTTGTCAATTTAAAAATTTAATGGATTAACCTCATGTTGTAAGTTTTTATACTAGTTTTATACAATGTTATTTAATTCTAATGTCATTGTATTTACTGATACCATATTTTAGCATATCCTGAAAAAGCAAATAAATTTTGCGAAATCTTGATAAAAGAACAAAGAGTTTCACTTTCCTGCCCTATTAATGACTGCAACCTCAAAATAAAACTTTATTTTACATAACGTGTCAGTCAATAATACCTAACTACTTTATATATATATATATATATATATATATATATATATATATATATATATATATATATATATATATATATATATATATTGAAAAAGTTGTATTTTATTAATTTTATTTTTATTTATAATAAATGTTGTAATTTTTAAAATATGTGGTTCGTTGTTTAATTTAATATATACCTCAGCTAGCTCAATTATGTGTTCTAAGCAATCTGTCACTGTGTGACGTCGACTCTGTAGTCTCCTGGTAGAGTTCAAAAAGAAATTAAACCAAAATTTACTTTAGACTTTTGATAAATTAACCCAAACGGAGCACGTTATTTATTAATATTGAACAAATTTAATATAAACAATAAAATTTGTCTGCAACTTGGGTTGCCTTTAAAATTTACAAAAATGGGAATCGTATAAATCTTAATGTGGTTTAGTGTCGTGACAATAAAAATTTATTACAAAATGTGGAGACTCTCTACAAGTACCTAAAAACTAAATAAATATTGCAACTTTATAAAGTGTTTAAATGAACTATAAAGAAAAAGAAAATGAACACTCTATTCCGCTGACTTTTAACACGCATTCAAATATAATCAAAATTTCAAATGATCCCCAAAATTATTATCCAACCTCACTTTAAAACAGTTCTGATTTATTTAAAGAAAACTAACTACTCGCAAAATAATCGGTGAAACTGGAATATCAATCCTCTCTTCGGAAGTTAAGGTACGTACTATTCTATTTTTAATTTAATGATCATTAATATTTTCAATTTTTTTAAGGCCTATCGCAATTATGTTAATTCATGAATTTTAATTTTTTCAATTTAAATGACATTTTTGTACTCCAATAATAATTTATAAGTCAAATTGTTTCTGTTACTCTCTGGAACAAATTCTGGATATCGCTGCTGTGGAAACTGTGGAAAAACTAAAATTCTAATTAGACGAGTTAAAAAAAACACTCCCGACCTATTCCACAGTTTCAGGGCTCCCCTTCGTCGAAAAATCCTCGTCGGCCTCCCCAAAAAACCTATTATCCGTTGCTAACAGCAACCAACGTTCTTTTTCTTTTCGTCTTCAATTTTTTTAAACCATAAAACTGTCCTGTTCTGACACATTTGTCAATCCACACTAATTTTTCATAATCACTTTAATCACACCTAATTTGGGAATTTATAAAAAAAAATGTTCAGATATAAAACTTATTCTATTACAATGCTAATACAATTTATTCTTTTCATCTCCACATCATTGTAATTTCTTATTTAACAAAACCCCTATTAATTTAGCTCCCACAGACTTGCTTGACAGTTTATTTTCTGACGTTTTTTTAAAATTTCTATGTTTAACTATTTTTTAAGAATTCTTCTTTTTTTTTGTTCTTTTTAAGGTTTAGACGATTCACCTATACACTAGGCAACTATACTATTTAGAAATTATTAACACTACACCAGGTAAGTCAAAATTAATTTATTTAACAATTTACTAATCTTTTTCTCTCTTTTATTTCAGAGTCGAACCCATATTGTGATGGCTTCATGAAATTCATGAACAACAAACTCATATAAAAATCCATTTAAGTATCCTTTTTAACATATTGAAATCATTTCAACTTCCCCCCAATTTGGATTTTGTTCAGTGCTAACTATCAGCACTTACTAAATCTAAATTCTTACCGGTAAACTTAAATATTTTATTAATATTAACATAACAATAAACTGACTTTTATTAATAAGCATATCTCTTGAATATTTTTTTTTTATAATTTACTCTATGACAAATACAGAATTCTCCAAACAAAATCTACAAATCTTTTACTAATTATATCAACTCCAGAATCAAATTTCCAAGTACTTTTCCAATTTCTTTACTTCTTTTCCTGTACTATTTATTTCTTTTACTATTTTCGTAGAAATTCTTAAAATTGTTCCCCTATATACTATTTCATATACTATTTCAGTATCTTTATTCATTGCCGCATTATTATTTATTCTTTTTATATCCGCATATAAGATTCATTTCATCATCTCTACATATAACTCTCTATATTTCATATTTCAATATTTCATATAATTCTATTTTTCATCTTATTTCCGCATATACTATTTATCATTATAATATTCTCTATTTCCCAATTTCTACAAAATATCGATTTGTCCATAGTACTTTGCTCATTTATTTATACTTGTAACTCCTATAAATCTACTTGAAAATAAATCAACCTTTTTTTGTTTATATAAATTCATCATTATTCTGTACATCTGTTCCTAATAAATTATTTAATTATCAAATTTATCTCAAGATATGCTTATTTATTAATTATCCTTCTATTTACAAAACTTATATCTTATAATACCAAATTCGTGTCATAATATTGCCTACCCTTGTATGTTTATTCATAATACTTATAAATTCCCTCTATATTAAATATCCCTCTAATTTTATTAGTTTCTGGATGTCTTAGTTCATAACTGTTTACCCCATGTTCAGTACTAATGACATAAGGTCCTTCAAATGGCAAAAGTAATTTTCCACACAGATTTTCATCCCTTTTAGGCACCTGTAGTGACCTGATAAGTACCTTCTCCCCTTTTTCAAAAGTAACTCTTTTCTTTCTCTTCTTATTGATTCTATTTACATAATGATTAGCATTTCTTATTAAATTTTGGTTCACCTTCTTCATTACTTCTTGAATGTCCCCTGTATTACTGATTTCCCAGGGTCTTTCTGGATACTTTCCAGACATTAGAAAATATGGGCATTGTTTGGTGATTCCATGTGGTGTCTCATTTAAAAATCTTTCAACTTGTGGCAAATTTTCCTGTCATAAATAATGTTGTCTAGCACACAAAATTCTTAAGAATTTTACCACCTCTTTGACGTATCTTTCTGCAGGATTAGATGCGGGTCGTCTGATACTAATGAAATTTAATTGGATTTTCTTTTCTTCACAAACTCTTTTTAATCTTGGACTTTCAAAATATGTGGCATGATCTAAGATAATTGTTTCTGGAGTACCTACTTCCTCTATGTATTTTTCTAGATAGTATTTTACGGTTTTTACATTTGTCCTTTCGCTGGGATATAACTTTACAAATTTTGTATGTATGTCAATCATTATAAAAATATTTTTGCAAACCCTGTTCACTTATGGCTAAATTACTGACAAAATCGATAGCAACTAATTTTAAAGGTCTCTCTGCAACTATGGATTTTGCTACATTAACATTGACAAATGGTACAACTTTTAGTGATGTTTTTCGCCATGGATATATCTTTTCTTGTAAAATAATTTTCCCTAAACAACATCCATAATTTTCTGCCCCCTATATGACCATATTCAGCATGTAGATCTCTCATGATTTCTTCTGCTAATTCTTTAGTTACGACATAAACTTCTATGGTTTCCAACTTCTTACACCATACTCCATTGATGTTGATTGCTCTCTTCTTTTCTGCTTCTTCCAATCTTCTCTGATCTTCCAAGATTCTTTCTAACGAATACAGCCCTTCTTCATTCTTCATTCTGTTGATTTCAATTGGATATTTTCTTCCTTCACTTCTTTGTTGTGCTTCTCTGCTTAGTACATCTGCTACAATGTTTGACTTGCCTGGAATATGTCTAATTTCGAAGTCATATTCTTGTAACAAAAGGCTCCATCTATGAATTCTGTTGTTGGCAAACCTATTTTTAAACAAAGTTGTCAGAGCAGAATGATCCGTTTCCAATACAAAATGTGCTCCTAACAAAAAAAATCTTAATTTGGAAACACAGTAGATCACACTTGCCATTTCTAGTTCCGTTACTGAATATCTTTTTTCAAAATCTTTGGTTACCCTAGATACTAAACTTATAGGAACTTCCTTTTCTTCTTGTTGTTGTAGCAACACTCCAGCTAATCTCTCACATGATGCATCCGTTCTTAGTATAAACTCCTTATCATACTGCGGATGATACACTTTCAAATTAGTTGTAAAAATTTGTTTTAATTGTAAAAAAGCTGTATTTCTTTCTGGAGTCCATTCCCATTTCTGGTTCTTCTTTAACAGTTCTATTAGTGGCACTTCCATCCTACTTAGGTCTGGAATTAATCGTTTAAAATAATTCAATATTCCTAAGAAACCTCTGAGTGTTTTGAGATTATGTGGTGTGGCAAATTCTTGAATCGTTTGTATCCTTTCTGGATCCATACTGACTCCTTGTGTATTGAGCACATATCCTAGATATTTGACTTTTTTTTTGGTAAAAAGAGCATTTTTTCAAATTTAATTTTAAACCTGCTGTTTCTAACTCCTCCATTAATGTTTTTAGGTGATCCTGATGTGACAACTCATCTTTAGAAAATACCAAGATGTCGTCTATGTAGTGGAGAATGAACCTTTCATATTTGTTCAGAATGGAATGCAAAGTTCTGACCAGTGCTGCACATGAACTCTGGAGTCCAAATGGTACCACACAGAATTGGTACACAATACCATCCACCATGAATGCTATATAACATCTGCTTTCTTTGGCTAATGGAATAAGCCAAAAGCTATGCCGAAGGTCCAACTTTGAAAAGACTTTAGCTTTAGTGATTCTTCCAAAAATACCCTCAACATTCATTGGACTCTCATATTGTTTTCTCGTATAGCTGTTGATATTACGAGCATCCAGGCATATCCTGATTTCTCCTGATTTTTTCTTACACATGTGATGGCACTAATATAAGGAGAATTACTTCTTTCTATTATTCCATCCCTCAGCATTTTATCCAGCTCTCGGTACACCTCATTCTTTAATTTGTACGGAATGGGATATGTCTTTATTTTATAATTCTTGATTTCTTTGTTCATTTCCAATTTATGTACATATTGTTTTGCCACACACACCTCTTGATTGAATAACCTCTGATGTTCCTTTAACAAACTTCTTATCTCCATTTCATGTTCCTTTGGCACTAAAATAATTTCTTCTGAACTGTTTACTTGACAAATCTGAAATTCTTCTTTATTCAAAATCTCTTCTTTATTTAATTTACAAAATTTAATAGATTCTTGATCAATTTGTAAAGTTTGATTGACATAGTTAATAATCATTTTATGTTTTTCCATTTCATCATTTCCCATTACTATCTCAAAATTTAAGTGATCTACCACTAACATTTGTATTTCATACATTTTATTTCCCAATTTTACATTACAGATTATAGAACTATTAGTATCATATAATTTTTTATTATTCGCCCCTATTAATGATAATTTATTTGTTTTTATCACCATTATATTGTCCTTATTTAAATTATTTACAATGTTTTTGTTGATTAGAGTTACTTCTGAACCTGTATCTAATAATAACTTGTATACTGAATCTTGTATGTACCCTTCAATAAACTTTAAAGTATTAGTGTTATTATTTTTATTTAATTCCCCAGTATCTCTAATAAGATAGTAGAACATCCCCTTGGATGTTCATACTTTGATAAGTAGACAATTATATGCACATAGGAGCGGTCTAAACAAAATTTCTCCCTTCTGCATCAACACTTGCTTCCCCCCTATTCTCCTCTGTTCTAACTACATTCACCTGTCTTCTCTCCTCATTTTCCCTACTATTATATCTTGGATTCCCTTCTCTGTAAACTTCCCTATTTCTCGTCTCCTGTGGATAATTTCCCTGGTTCTGTCTCCAATTATTGCCTCTGTCATTTCTTTGTCTCCAGTTATTCCCTCTATCATTGTTTGGATTCCCTTGTCTACGTTCCCAGTTATATCTTCCGATATCTCTCCTGACATTGTTCATATTCTCTCCCCTATTTGTAAAATCCCTGCTTCTATTTTGTCTCTCAAATTCTCTTTCCCTATAATTATTCCCTCGATTCACATATCCCTGTCTATTTGCTGTGTTATTCCTATATGTCCATTTCGATTCTGCGTCCCTACACTCCTCTCAATCCTCTGAAGATATCCTGTCAGACTTTCCATCGTCTTTATATTGTGGAGAGCTATTGTTTCCGCCATGTTATGGTTATATTGCCTGGCGATGTATAGGACAATCTCCTCTTCTCGCATAGCCGGTTCTAAGTATTGTGCTGTCTGGAATAACTGCATTGCGTACAGATTGTAGTTGGTACTTTTTTCATAATTGAATTTCCCAAAATACAACCGCTCCCTGAAACTAGCCTGTTGGTTTTCTCCCCAAAAATAGTTAATAAACTTGGCCTCAAATTCCTGCACATTATTTATGGAATTTTCATTATTGCAAAACCATAATAATGGCATGCCCACTAACATGTTTCGAATATTCAATTTGATTTCTATCGGATCCCTTACATTCTTTACCTTATTTTTGATGATATCTACAAATATTCTAGGATGTAAGTGATTCAGGTTTCCGTCAAACTTAATTCCCCCATCATTATAACTCGGCATCACAGTACTCACTCCCCTTGTTTGTCCTAGATTTGATTCCAAGCGCTGAATCTCCTCACTTGCATTTTTAAATTCCTCTCTCAATTCCTCAACTTGTCCCTGTAATACTCTATCTCCCTTTTCCGCCTGATTTGCATGCCTACCCATTTCCAGTTCCAAATTCTGCAATCCCATCTTTATATTGTTTTTGATAATGGTAAGTTTTTCCTCATGATCCTGAGTTTGCCTTTTAACACTTTCTACCTCCCTAACAATCTCTTTATTCTGCTTATTAACTTCTTTGTTTATTTCCCTTGGTAAATTCTCTTGAATGGATGTTCCCAACTCTACAAATCTGCTCCCAATTTCCTGTCCTATTTCCGCTCTAATTATGGCCTTTTCTCTGGATATCTCGTCCTGTACATTCCTCTTAAAATTCTTACTTTCTTCTCTGACCTGTTCTACTTTCTCTTCTAAACCTTGGGTAATGTGTAGCATCTCTCCCCTGACTATCTTCACTTCTTCTTTGATTTCTTCCCTCATTTTAATTAACTCTCCCCTAAGTTCTCCTTTAATATTATTTTCCATTTTGTTCATACCCCCTCTAATATTGTTAATATTACTATCCATTTTGTGCATATCCCCCCTAATATTATGATCCATCTGTTGTAGCATCCGCATTATTTGCCTCATATCCATCTGTGTCATCCCTGACTCTCCAACATCTCCTTCCCTGCGTCTCTCCTCCTGCACTCTACTTTCATCCTCACTTTCATCACATCTATCTCTTACTGTCTCATCCAACTCCTCTCTCAAACTATCTGTTAGACTTCCCTCTCTATCACCTTGTCCTGCTTCTTGTATGCCTTGCTCTAAATATACTACAAATTCTCCTGATCCTCCTCTGCTTTCTTCATCTACCTGTATATCCTGTTCCTGTTCTAACACCTGTTCTCCTTTACTCTCTTTCGGTACGACTTCTTTTCCATTTCTTAAAGTCATTCGGTCTGCCATTTTATCCTAATATCTATTTATTCTCAAATTTAACTTTAACTGCCCCAGAATCTCTTCAACACTAATCACACCAATTTATTTTTACTCTAATCTGTGTAATATTAATAAATCTGCTTAAAAACACCCTTATTTCTGTTTTACGAGAGGCCCCACGTTGTTAGCGTCAATTGAAAAAGTTGTATTTTATTAATTTTATTTTTATTTATAATAAATGTTGTAATTTTTAAAATATGTGGTTCGTTGTTTAATTTAATATATACCTCAGCTAGCTCAATTATGTGTTCTAAGCAATCTGTCACTGTGTGACGTCGACTCTGTAGTCTCCTGGTAGAGTTCAAAAAGAAATTAAACCAAAATTTACTTTAGACTTTTGATAAATTAACCCAAATGAAGCACGTTATTTATTAATATTGAACAAATTTAATATAAACAATAAAATTCGTCTGCAACTTGGGTTGCCTTTAAAATTTACAAAAATAGGAATCGTATAAATCTTAATGTGGTTTAGTGTCGTGACAATAAAAATTTATTACAAAATGTGGAGACTCTCTACAAGTACCTAAAAACTAAATAAATATTGCAACTTTATAAAGTGTTTAAATGAACTATAAAGAAAAAGAAAATGAACACTTTATTCCGCTGACTTTTAACTTGCATTCAAATATAATCAAAATTTCAAATGATCCCCAAAATTATTATCCAACCTCACTTTAAAACAGTTCTGATTTATTTAAGGAAAACTAACTACTCGCAAAATAATCGGTGAAACTGGAATATCAATCCTCTCTTCGGAAGTTAGGGTACGTACTATTCTATTTTTAATTTAATGATCATTAATATTTTCAATTTTTTTTAAGGCCTATCGCAATTATGTTAATTCATGAATTTTAATTTTCTCAATTGAAATGACATTTCTGTACTCCAATAATAATTTATAAGTTAAATTGTTTTTCTTACTCTCTGGAACAAATTCTGGATATCTCTGCTGTGAAAACTGTGGAAAAACTAAAATTCTAATTAGACGAGTTAAAAAAACACTCCCGACCTATTCCACAGTTTCAGGGCTCCCCTTCGTCGAAAAATCCTCGTCGGCCTCCCCAAAAAACCTATTATCCGTTGCTAACAGCAACCAACGTTCTTTTTCTTTTCGTCTTCTATTTTTTTTAAACCATAAAACTGTCCTGTTCTGACACATTTGTCAATCCACATTAATTTCTCATAATCACTTTAATCACATCTAATTTGGGAATTTATAAAAAAAAATGTTCAGATATAAAACTTATTCTATTACAATGCTAATACAATTTATTCTTTTCATCTCCACATCATTGTAATTTCTTATTTAACAAAACCCCTATTAATTTAGCTCCCACAGACTTGCTTGACAGTTTATTTTCTGACGTTTTTTTTAAATTTCTATGTTTAAATATTTTTTAAGAATTCTTCCTTTTTTTGTTCTTTTTAAGGTTTAGACGATTCACCTATACACTAGGCAACTATACTATTCAGAAATTATTAACACTATACCAGGTAAGTCAAAATTAATTTATTTAACAATTTACTAATCTTTTTCTCTCTTTTATTTCAGAGTCGAACCCACATTGTGATGACTTCATGAAATTCATGAACAACAAACTCATATAAAAATCCATTTAAGTTGTATCCTTTTTAACATATTGAAATCATTTCAATATATATATATATATATATATATATATATATATATAAAGTAAAAATTTCCAATAGCTACCACCCTCGTTGAATCAAAAACTGGTCGGTAAAGGGAAGTGGTCGTTTAAGAGAGAACATAGCAAAATTAAAGCAACTGATGTGTATTTTACGCTTTTTACATTTTAAATATAATTTCAATTAATCATTAATTTCAATTTTCAAGTATTTAATAATTTCAATTTTAATTTAATAATATCAATTGATCAGAAACATAAAAGAACATAATGTCCTCAATTTAAGAATAGGTATAGGTATATTTTTTTGACACACTGTATGGTAATATTTTTATTTTTTAAAATCACAAATTAATGATTGCTTCATACTTTTTAATTTATTTTTAAAAAAATCAGATTCACATTTTATTTAAAGCTTTGTGGAAATATTTGTGGTCATGTCATAATAATAGTTCTCATTAATAGAAAAGTTTTCTAAATTTCTAAGACTTACACATGCTTCAGATCTTCTTCTTTAAGTGCTATCTCCGCGGCGGAGGTCGGCCATCATCATAGCTATTCGGACTTTTGAGACGGCTACTCTGAAAAGTTTATTTGATGTACATCCGTACCACTCTCTCAGGTTGCGCAGCCATGACATTATACGCCTCCCTATGCTTCTCTTTCCTTGGATCTTTCCCTGCTTAATCAGTTGGAGCAAGGTGTATTTCTCTCCACGTGTCCGAGATATTCCAATTTTCTTGTTTTAATTATATTTAAAATTTCTATTTCTTTATTCATCCTTCTCAGAACCTCTTTGTTTGTGACGTGTTCTGTCCACGATATTTTCAGAATTCTTCTATACACCCACAGCTCGAATGATTCCAGTTTTTTCATTGATGTCGCATTTAAGGTCAAAGATTCCATTCCATAAAATAAAGTCGAAAAAACGTAGCACCTTACCAACCTAACTCTTAGTTCCAATTTTAAATCCCTTGTACATAGCCCTCTTCTCATTTTGTTGAAATTTGCTCTAGCCTTTTCTATTCTACTTCAGATAGGTTGGATATATTTAACACTGGAAAAACTTCAGGTTCCTTCTCCTAGGGTTCAGAGTGAGGGATAGTTTCATTTATTTCTGCTAACTCTTTAATACAGTCGTTGATGGTCGAATCTCCACTTTCTGCTGGCACATTACTATCAATCAAGCCAATTGTTCTAAATCGACTAATGTGTCTTTGATGGTGTAAAATAGTTGTGCAAGTGGATTATTAACCCATATTATGGCGTTGGATATGGTTATGGTTTTCTTTATTTCTTGAAGAGGGTAACCACTCTATACAAGTTAAAATCCTCTTAATAAAATAGCTTCTATAAATCATTTTTAAATTCTGGGTAATGCCTTGATCCAATGGTTGGCAATATAAGATAGTATTGGGTGGAAGAAAAATAAGTTTAACATTATCCAGGACAATCTTGGAGAGAGATGTAGCATTATCCAGAAACAATACTGCTTTTCTATTCTGCTCTTAGACATTTATGGAGCCATCTCGTCATAATGTCTGCTGTCATCCACGCCTTTTTGTTGGACACCCATTCAAGATGCAACTTATCGATGTATGCCCTTTAAAACATTGAGGATTTTTGCTTTTGCGTATGATACGTGGTTCCTCCTTTTCACCTTTTATATTTGCACAGTTCAACACAGTACAACAAAATTGTAACTCGTTATTTTCCAGTTTTTCTTCCAGGACACTTGTCACTTTTCAATGCATATGTTCTTGTTGGCAACGCACGATAGTAGAGATCAATCTCGTCTGCATTAAATACATCTTTTGGGCCATATTCCTTTAAGCAGACAGCTTTTCTTTCCAAGATTTCACGTTTTTAACATTAACATCAGCGGATTCGCCATATATTGTCTTAAAAAATATCGTATCAACTACGAAATGTTTCTAACTAATCGTTTGGTGTTGTAAATTCAGTCAGTCCTAGGCATTGCGTAACTTCGAGAGCTCTGACTTGAATTTGGCGAGGGTTTCAAGCCTTACAAAACCAATTGAGCACAGCTTTATACAAAAGTTAAAAATTTTGAATTTAATAATCAAATATACACAAATAAGAGTGCAGGACTTATAATGGGTAATCCTCTAAGCCCATTGCTATCAGACATTTTTATGAATCATCTAGAGATAAATATTTCAAAACATCCTGAATTCAAACAGTTACAAATTTCATCCAACATGGTCTTTGTGAAAGCATTTTCCATGACGTGAGATCGTTTCTATTGTGAAAGTTTAAATTCATAGTTTTTTAGGCATATTTCAAATGTCTCATAGTTGCTACCAAAACTTTAAATCGAAATTTCATGTTATGGAATTTATATATTAGGCTCTAACAATGGAAATTATATAGCGAGCGATTAATGGAAGTGATAAATTTTATTGATCTTCAGTTTTATGGAAATTGACTTTATTTGTGGAAAATTCAAAAATTACATAAAAAATCACTCTTCATCTTTAAAATGCATTTGATTTTTATCGATAGGATACTTTGATCAAAATATTTCAAATTTTTACCATCGAGTTAGTATAAATTTTATTTAAAATTGAAAACGCGTGCGTAGCTGACATTCAAATCGCCAGTCGCTTCAATATTAGACAACATACAATACCGTTATTTAATTTAAACTGAAATCTTCTAAAAACGAAACGTATATGACGGCTACCAGGAACTATATGCAATTGCGTAGGTGTTGAATAAAAAGACATACGTAAGCGTTTAAAATTCTAACTTGTCTGCATCTGACAGAGATTTAGCTAAATGTGCATTCAGTATAATTTCACTTATGGCAAAAATCTGTGAATGGTAAATCTCAGATTAACATGGACATTAAAATCATCAAATGGCTTTATTCCGGAACAAAATGGTTTTAGACAAAATCGCTCGGGTATTGAAAATATTCTTGATTTAGAATCTGACGTTCATGAAGCGCTAGCAACCAAGGAACACTGTATTGCAATATTCGTCGATCTGAAAAGGGCATTTAATATTTGTTGGAAATTTAATATTTTGAAATAACTACATTCATGGAATATTTGTGAAAATTGCCTAAAATTTATTAAAAGCTTTTTACAAAACCGGTCTTTTTGTGTGAGAGTACATAATACTTACTCAGAGGAAAAAATTGAAGAAAATGGAACTCTTTAAGGATCAGTCCTAAGCCCTACATTATTCTTAGTGGCAATAAATAATAATAACAACATTACTAAACCTCTAAAGGCTCGACTGTTTGCAGATGACCTTGTTGTCTTTATAAAAGGAAACAACACCACATCAATGACAAACACTTTGCAGTTTTTTCTAAACCAATTAGAATAATGGTCTCTGACGTCCGGATTCAAATTTTCAGTAACAAAAACATCAGGAACACACTTTTTTCAAAAAGGTTTCATCAACGCCCACTAGCTTAAAATTATATAATACCATCCTCTCAGTTAAACCAACGGTAAAGTTTTTAGGTATGTGGTTTGATCAACAACTTACTTGGCAGGAACATAATAAACAAACAGTTTTAACATGTCTCAAAAGACTGAATCTAATAAAAACCTTGGCAAACCGAAACTAGGATCAGATCAGGAAACTCTGTTCAGAATTTATAAAACACTAATTAGATCTAAATTAGAATATGGATCAATTGCATATGCATCTGCTTCAAAAACATTACTTGAAAAACTTGACAGCATACACAACTCTGGTATTAAAATTGGAGCCTTCCGGATAACTCCTTCCGAAAGCATACTGAGCGAAGCCGGCGAACCACCTCCAAACCACCGAAGAATATACTTAGCTCTAGCATATGGCACATCTATAGCCTCAAATATAAACAAACCCCTCTTCTGTAATACTTTTAATAAAAAATATATAAATGTTTACAATAATAAGCCCCGTGCCCCCAAACCCTACTACGAGTGAATCCCATTATATAGTTCTAACCTGAACATTTAGTTCCCAACAGTATTTCAAACTAATTCCAATCACTATCTACCTTGGACAGTCAAACAGCCCTAAGTCATTAAAGCGTTAAATATATATAAGAAACATGAAACTAGTCCGATTGTTTTTAAAGTCAAACTAAATTGAATCCTTGATCAACAATACAATGACTGGATTAAAATTTATACAGATGCATCCGAAGGTGAACTTGGCGTTGGAGCAGCTGTGGTAACTCCAAATGACCCTTTTCAATTTAAACTTCCTCTTAACTCCAGCATCTATATTGCAGAACTATTTAATTTGTTTAAAGCCATTAAAAATGTGAATATTAAAAACATCCCTTGTTGTCTGGTCCTTTCCGACTTTCTCAGCGCAATCAAAGCTATGCAGAATGTATACCCTAAACACCCCATTGAGAACATGATCGAGGGCGAACTAATGGAAGCTCAAGAAAATTTCAGAAGAATTCACTTCCTGTGGATACCATCTCATATAGGTATAGAAGGGGATGAACAAGCAGATACTAGTGCGCGTAACGCTATCACCAATGAGGCATCAGAAACAGAGTGTCGGAGTGTCGCTAGCGATATAAAAGTGTATTTCAAAAATAATGTGTTAAGTGCGTGAAATCGGGAGTGGAATGATTCCAGTTCTTTAACTCAGAACCATCAAAAGTGGCATTTCTTCATGGAAGTCGACTGCCAGAAGTAGAAGATCTCAAATTATTATTACACGACTACGACTTGGACACTGTAGGTATACTCACGCCTATCTCTTCTCAAATAGTGAACCTTCAAAATGCGAAATATGCAATACAGTAGACAGTATAAAGCACTTCTTGATAGACTGTCCTAAATATATAAATCAAAGACATTCTTACAATTTTCCAAATAACCTGAAAGCATTACTTGACAAAAATTTTGTTCCTGACAATTTATTAGGTTACTTAAAATGTATAAACATGTTACACACAATTTAACATAATTAATTGTTACAAATGTTTAATTGTTTATAAATTTTAATAAATTGTTACAATGATTGATTGATAAAAATGTTTAATTTAATATTGTTACAAATGTTACAGAAATGTCGCTAATAACCCTCGGGTCGATGCGAGTTTGTCTTTTTAAATAAAAAAAATCTGTGAAATAAACTACATATTATATTACAGTTAATTTTACCTCTAAAGTGTTATATCGATAGAATTTGTTTTAAATAGACTTTAAACAAATAAAGGAAGACGAAATCTAGAAATTCTAAAGTACAATGTTCTTAATAATATAAACTCGTTGTAAACGTATGTGTTTTGATTATTTATATAAATTTAATGATGCTGCATGCATGGCACAGCTTACGTATCGCGACCATTTTACGAGCTTTAAACATTTAAGAATCGCAGTTTTGCTTCCTAAAGAAAACGATTTCATATATAGGGAAACTTTTAACAGTTAGATATTGTAGGTTGTAGTAAAGGATCATTGATTTTCAATGCATGCAAAGATAACGATAAAATTTAATATTGCAAAATATCCCTTATAATATTTTGAAAATTATTTATATGAAATTCTTGGGTACAAGGAACGGGTTCTTGGATATATGCATGAGACAATCACTTTATGTATAATATAATTTTATTATTGGAGCACTACAACTACTACTAGTAGTATTCTGTCTCTCTTTCTTCTTCTCCATATCTCTCTCTGTGTTGTGCCGTACCATCTAACGGAGTATTGGCCGCATTTTTATGTTTATTGGCCAATAATTATGGTGGCTGATTGTGTCTTTCCACTAAAATGTTAAAATCTTCTAGAATCCTCTATGTTTCTTGCTCTTTGCTTGACTTCCCTGCAACTTAATTTAATTCTTGAATGCTCTCTTTTTGTATTTTTTCGCCGACTATTATTCGGCGATTTCTCCGACTATTATTCGGCGATTTCGCCGACTACATTAATGTATGTCCAAACCATTTCTTGTTTTAAATAGTAATTTTTATCATCGCTTATTTAGTTGTTCTCCATAGTTTTGAACTCTGGATATTTTGTCAAGATAGTATATTTTTAGTATTTTCCTTGTGGTATATTAACAAATGATTTTAATCTTTTGGTGGTTGTCCTTCATATTTCCACTTATCTGCTCCATAGAGGAGAAATTGTACACAAAGTAAAAATCTTGTAAACAAAGATTTTTATTAGAGACCACTACCTGATAATTTCTACATATTTATAAATTGTTTTTTTGGTCGAAATAATCACTTTTAATATAATCGAAAAACTCATTGATCTCGAAAATGGCTGCATAATTTATATAAATTTTGCTTGGTAAGTGTTCTACAATAAGACCGATCTTATGCTAGTATTTACATTGTTGTCAGAATTTCAAATTTTCCATAAATATAATGAGTCTTGTGAAACAATGACAACAGTGTGAATACTTTCATAAGATCGTCTATATTAAAATACCTTTAAAAACCAAAATTTATATAATTCGTACTAGCCGTTTTCGAGATAATGTTGATGTTCCATACTTAAAACTCGCACTAGATTATACTGTACCAAAAAAATATATTTTATGTCATGCTGATAAGTAGACAGCGCCTGCTGCAATTCAGAATAAACTAAACTTATAATTAAAGTTCCAAATAAAACAACCCTTATAGTTTCCATTAATTCGCCTTTGTACTGTGTGTGCGACATATAAGCTGGGTAGGGCTTGAATGAGGAATTGGGTCATCATTTTCGTTGTAAAGAACAAAAATAGCGTTGATGTTTGTAGATATTTCCCAGAACAAAATTTAACTATAGATAGGGAATAATAGGTTAGATTTTAGATTTATTTATAGTATGTAGTGTAGGTACATTTAATTCAAAAGTATTCAAAATTAGATCTACATATAATTAAAAATTATATGTTATGTCCTGTAAAAGTAATTAATGATTTCTTGACCACATTTTTTCTTGTTATTTTTATTTATTAATAAATCTATTTTACAAAATGTAACACAATTGAAATTATAGAAAAAAGTTTTTTTTAAATAAAATGGATTATGTTCTTAATACCAGAAATAAGGAAGTCTGGGTTACAAATATCCATTTTATTTTAAACCTATTTTATATTAAATAATGATAAACAGTAACATAAATAATATTTGGTGGAAGCACCGTTATTACAAATACAACTTTGTAATATTCTGTTCATAGATAGCACCAATCTCCAAGCTTCAACATACAACAAGCTTCTTTCATGCTTAATTACTTTGCATAGTCAATTCTATTCCGTGGCCTAAGATTTCGTTCATTTCATTTATGTGTCAGCTCTGCCCTCACATCTTCGATGGGGGTTAAGGTCTAAACTTTGGGAAGGCCACGGAAGAACATTAACATAAATTACTTCCAACCTCTCAAATAGTTCTACTCGTATGCAAAGAACAATTGTCATGTTGGAAAATAAAGTTGTTATTGGGGAATATCTGGATCACTGATGGCAACATTATGTTCTCAAGAATATGTTTATAGTATAATCTTGTTAATTTTTCTTCTATATTAGAACAAACCCACTTCAGCACTTATCAATCCCCATATGTTGACCGGGAGTCCTCCACTATTTTTGATGAGTAAATGATGAGTATACCGTTCATCAAACCTATAATTCTTCGCCTATAAACTCGACCATTGCTACATGATTGAAATACTTTTTCATCCGAAAATACAACTTGGACCAAAAGTTGTTTTCACGGTTTAAAAATTAATTACAAAATGCATCTAGTCTCCTCTTATAATCCTTAGTCAAAAAAGGTTTTCTTGCAGTAGTGTATCAATTCGCTTGCTTTAGTCCTTCTACGTGCAGTGTGCAAGCTGCCGGGTAGCGCTGTCTTTTCGCTAGCTTTTCGAGTTATGGCAAAAGGAGCTTCTCTCAGATAACTTACTAACACCTTATCTTGTTG
Source organism: Diabrotica undecimpunctata (assembly GCF_040954645.1). Classification (NCBI taxonomy): domain Eukaryota; kingdom Metazoa; phylum Arthropoda; class Insecta; order Coleoptera; family Chrysomelidae; genus Diabrotica; species Diabrotica undecimpunctata. The sequence goes on along the minus strand of NC_092812.1, from coordinate 78,070,678 downwards.
CTCTGTGGAGATATTCTGCCCTCTTGAACCACCTAATCGTGCAATAGAGTGAAAATGATCTCATCTTTCTTTGATTTTCCATATACACAATATACACAATTGCTCGTGTTTTTGCGCGTCATTAAATGCATTCTAGGCATTTTAGACACGTTTCATAGCGTTCAATTTTATTTTTCAATAATCGTTTTGAGAAGCACTTTGGCATTTAGCAAATCCGTACAACACTGCAGTTTTACAGTATTACAATCAAAAATGAAGGTGTAAACTATTCAGTGACGCAGCTGTACATATTTAGGTTGTATCCTATTTATTGTCTTGCAGAGTTGGTTTAGGCAAAATTTTAATCAATATATCATTAGTACCATTGTATTTACTTATTTATTTTCCTTATTCCAGAAATAATATTTTAAAATGTGCTTTTGATATATCCTGTATAATCTTCCTTATTTTGCCAATATTTTATGATTTATTATTTAAATCCAGTTCGGTATTTACGTTTGTATGTTGTATGTTAATTATTTGTTGTATTTTCCTTTTCTACCCTTTTTATATATTATATTTCATTAGCTGACTTCATAAATGTTGTGTTAAATTTTTAGCTTAGGTATATTCTTCTCTTTAGTTCCGTGTCCGTATTTAAAAGTTAGCCGTTACCATGTTTACCATTCCCTGGTACGGTACCACACCATTGTCTAATATTATCCAGTCATAAAAGTTTCTTTGGACCAATCCATCTCTTTCTCTCCGATTTTCTTGTATTATAAGGCAAAGTAGATGATATTTGGGTCCTCCAATTATATGACCGAAGTATTGTCTATTTCTACACTTTATAATGTTAGGATCAGACTTTCTAAATTTATCCTTTTAACAACATCTTCGTTGGAAGTTTAACCCATGATATTTTTAGGATCCGTCGATAGCACCACATTTGGAATGATTCTAATTTGTTAATCATTGTGATTTTTAATGTCACTCCATATACTAGGATAGTCACACATAACATTTTAGAACCTTCTTTCCAATGTGCATCGATAGGTTTCTGTTACATAAAACTGGTTTTCAGATCATAAAAGCCTTATTAAAAAAATACCTATATAAAAAAGTATTGTCTGGAGATCTGGTAAATTTTCTGCAAGAACGGCTGCATCGTCAGCGTATCTGATATTGTTGATTACTTCTCCGCCTAATCTTACTCCCTCTTGTCTGTGATCAAAAATATCCTTAAAGATTTCTTCAAAATATAGATTAGAAAGACTGGGTGACAAAATACAACCCTGCCGTACTCTACGTTTGATGGGTAGTTTTTCAGTACGACTATCTCTACTTTAAATAGAGGCTACTTGATTGTAATATAAGTATTTTAATCGTAATAGTTAAGTCCTGCTGACCACAGACAATCGAATGCCTTCTCGAAGTCGATGAAACAAACATAATCATTTTTTCAGAACACACAGCGAGAACGAGAACGCTATAATAAAATAGTGAATAAAATACGCTATTTCTTGCAATAATAAATTATTGCTATATAAAATTAATTCAAACAATAATTATATTTGTGATTTGTTTATTTAAAACATATTACATCATACTGCAGTTCCACTTTTCTAGTTTGTATTACTTAATCGAGAATTTTACTTCGATTTCTAAAAATCCAGTAAATAAGGAGCATAGTGCCGAAAGCTACTTTCATATCCGTCAGCGACAATTGCCAAACAACAAAAAGATCAAGAATATTTGTTGAGGGGAGATCACTTTCTTAATCTTCGTTCAATAAACATAATCTAATATGAACTGAACTCAAATACTTAACCTGAATGAACATTAATATTTTATTTTAGTTTATAATATTGATAGTTAATTAAATTCTTAAATTTATGCTGTTTATTCTCTACTGCTTGGATTTTCTAGCTCTTTCGGATTTTAGCAAAAATTGTGAATTAGTTAGGTTGACGTTATTCCCAACAACTTAAGACAGATGAAATAGATATAAATCCGAGAACTTTGCTATGGTCTGGATATAAAATGGCGATGATAAATTGTCTTTAATAAAGAAAACACCAATAACGAAAGAAATATCTATAAAGTGAACAAATTTAGCCAACATGTGAAAAGAATATTTTTTAATCACAGTACCTGACATATCAAATTCACATGATGATTTTTTCTTACTTTTATATATAACCATATAATAGATTACAGCAAAAAAGTTCTTCTTCTTTTTCCTTTTTTTATATAGGCTTTAAAGCCTGTTTCTTCTTCAATATTAGCCTCCTAAATTGTTTAAATTATCGCACCATGTTTTTGTTAGTCTGCCAATACTTCTTCGTCCATTTGGTGACTTATCTCGTGCTATTCGTACTATCCTATACTCTGCCATTCTACTAATTTGTTCGTTCTATTTCTGGTTCCGTTTTGTCACCCATCCATTTATGTCTTCTATATTGCATGCTCTTCTTATGTTTTCGCTTCTCTTCGCTTTCGCTTTCGCTTCTATCCAACAGACTTTTTCCTGATATTCGTCGGAGTATTTTCATCTCTGTTGTTTTTAGTAGTCGTCTCGTTTTAGATGTATCAGGTCTTGTCTCCGCCGTGTATATTAACATAGGTCTAATTGCTGCTTTATAGATTCTTGTTTATTTGTCTTGTCTTAGGTGTTTGTTCTTCCAGATTGTGTCATTAAGAGATCCCGCCGCTTTACTTGTTTTTAAGCTTTGTTGTCGTACTTCTTCTTCATCATCTCCGTAACTAGATATATCTATTCCCAGATATCTAAACGATATTTAAATGATAAAATTTCGATTTTACATCGTAGTGGGTATTTAGATGTTGTCATATATTTGGTTTTTTCTGCTGATATTATCATATTGTATTTCTTGGCTGTTGTATTGGAGATGTGTGTTAATCTTTGGAGCTCATCTTCTGTCTCGGCGATTAATACGGCGTCATCTGCATAACATAATATTTGGATTTCTTTGTTCCCCATTCTGTAACCATAACCTTTAAGTACTGCTTCTATTATTTCGTCCATTATTATAAAAAAGAGAAGTGGGCTTAACGAGTCATTCTGTCTGACTTCGCTTTGTACTGATATACACTGTGTTAGTTTTCCATTTATCTTTACCTGTATTCGATTATGGAAGTATATGTTTTCGATGATTTTTATAATATTGATTGGTATGTTTTTTTTATACAGTAGGTGTAAGCCGTCTTCCACTTGAGTGCGGTCAAAAACCTTTGTCAGGTCAATAAAATATAGATATGCTGGTTTATTGTACTCGATGGCTTTTTTTGTGATTTGTTTTAGTACAAATATGGCGTCTACGCAGGATCTTCCGGATCTGAATCCTTGTTATTCATCTGATAAAGTTGTTAGTTTATTAATTTTGTTGGTTAGGACTTTTGTGGTATGCTTAACAAAAAGTTGCAGGCAATAATTAAATCACTAAGAATGGATAGAGAGGAAGACCGACAAAACCATGAACAATTAAAAACAGAACGATAAGAAAATTATAAGACTAAATAAAAAAGATGGGAAGATGAAAAAATGCAAATAGAAATACGAAAAACTGTAATAAGACTATTTAAGAACAAACCAAAAAATAAAAAGGTAAAATAAACTGAATAAAAAATAAAGGGGGGAGGTATAATAAACAATGACAATGAATATAAGCGAGTATGCGCCGATCACTACAGAGAATTCTTGGCGGAGGAATATACTGGAGAACAAATAAATAAGATAAACAAAACGGAGGACCAAAAAGAAACAGATAAAGTAGACATCTAAATGTCAAAAGAGCCAACAATAGAGAAATTGGAGAAGCAATACACAGGGGCAAAAATGGAAAAACTGCTGGTAAAGATAAAATTACATGGAACTTATAAAATATGGAAAAAGAGGGCTGAGTAAAAACACTGTTGAAAAATATATAAAAAATAGAGAAGATACCTTCAAAGTGAAAGATAGGGGCAGTAATAACAATACATAAAAATCAAGACCAAAAAATTTATGAAAACTATAGAGGAATAACATTACCAAGTACAACGTATAAAGTAATGACATAAATAATACGTATAAGATTATGAAAAGATCACGAAGAATAAAGTGGGACAATACCAATGTGGATTTACGGAAGAAAGATTAGCAATAGATGTTATACACTAAACAGAACAAATAATAGAAGAACCGTTGTTTTTTTCTCTATCTCTTTTTGATGTTATTTCGATGTTCTTCTCGTCTAATCTTCGAAATGTCATCAAAAGGAAAGAAAAAGCGTCGTCTTGTAGAATATGTCTTAAATACAGAATATACTATAAACCTGAACTAAACGACGGTGATAACTAACATTGAAATTAAAATAATATGTGAAATTATAGAATTAATAAAAATATAAAAAAATAATACTACAGTATAAACCAAAGAGATGATGCTCAAACGCTTCCAATAAAATGGAAAACGATATTGAAAAAAAAAACGGCAAAAATAAATCAGTCCACAAGACTGACGAGTAGGACCCCTTCTGTTTATATACGTACAAGGCCGATCACAAGAAGTGCTGCCAAGGAACATTCGAAAGGACTATATAAGTAACCGAGTCAACCTGGAGAGTTAGTTTACCCCGGAGAGAAAACATAAATTAAAACCAGAGGATAATTCGTGGCTCTATCAATGAATGTAGACAATCACTAAACACTGTGTATGCCCCACCAACAAGATATTCTTTTTCAGGATATCCTACAAAAAAAATACACAAAAACATAAAAAACCGGCGCAAGCCACCAAAAAAATTAACAGAAAAAACAAAAAACTTGGGCACGTAGGTCCCAAGTCAGTAGAGGATAACAGGAATAAGCGTCTAATGCTAGCCTGAATTTGAATCGGCTAGGGAACCATGTTGGAGTTCTATTACCCAGAACTACCACAATGTCATGTCATGAAGGCCATTTCTGGTCTGGACCATTGGAGCGCGGTGGACTGATTCCTGTTCATACACCTCGCTCCAATGAATTGTTACAGCCGAACGTCATTTTAAGGGGTAAACAAGTATCTCAGACTTGGTTCAATTAAATTGCTTGCTCACTTTGAAATCAGTTTACTTTAAACACCAGCAAGACACGTTACTACCTGACTTAATAAAGGGAAATGTGGCTCTTTTGAAAACTTTGTCAAATCAATGGTTTTTCTCAAAACCAAAATTATTCAACGCGAAAAAGGCATATAGCTGCCGCCAAAATTTCAAGTGTAACATGTAGTGTATGTGTATGTATACAGGGTGGTCCTTAAGTAATTGTACAAAAAGAAACCATAGATTCTACACTTTAAAATATTGCGATTTAAGTCAAATTGCTTTAATAAAATGTTGATATTAAGAAAGATACAGGGTGTTAAAGTTGAAATTAAAAATTTTAATTTTCAATATAACTTTCATGTTTGTGAACATTTATGTATAAAAATTCATAAATAGGTACTATTATTCATCAGACATTATAATCCGATGCATCCTTTAATATAGCTGATAGAGGGCGCCACATATACTACATATGTGGCGTACATTTGCACGTAACTTTTTTGCTTTTTAAGTTACTGGTGTTTGTGATAAAAAATATTAAAGATACAATATTTTACCAAAAAAGTGATGTACTTGTTAATAACTTTAAAACTCAACAGTTTTCGAGATAATCGCATTTTACAAATCAACTACATAAGTCAGATTTAACGCAATTACTCCAGGTAATGAAAGAAAATTAGACAAAAACATCAATACTTTTGAATTTTAGTATAAAATGCCTTCAATAAAGTTAATAGTTAACGAAATATTAAATAAAATAAATATATTAGCAGGATAGAATAGTAGGATTTGACAAAATAACAGAATAATTGGATTTTACATCAAACATTTTACGTTTTGTATTAAATTAAAGTCCTAATCAAAATATTTTATAAATAAGCCAAATTTAGAAATAGTTAAACTTAATAACATTAAACTTTTTGTCAAAGTAAGTGTTCGATATGTCCACCATTTTCTTTAATTCATTTGTCAATACATTCTATAAAAGATCGTCTCATATTAAATATCATCATTGGTTCTAAAGAAACTGCTGCAGTATTTATAATAATTATTATAAGTATAATATAAAATAAACATAATATAATAATAAAGTATTCGTTTGGGAATTTTATGAATTAAATAATTATATTAATATCTCACCACATGACCAAGGAATATGAATACCACGAACAATCCAACGTTCAGGAAAATTGTATTAATTTATGTTCTCACTGCACTTTTCTCTATAATGTGGTGGTGTACCAATCAATAAAATCATTTTATAAAAAATATAAATAAATCTCACCATTCAAATTACAAGGTAATTCGCATGTCCATAAAAAATAATTACAAATGGTACCAAACCATACGATATGGATTTTAAATAAACGTATGATTTGGAACAATTGGTAATTATTTTTTACGGACATGCGAATTACCTTGTAATTTGAATTATGAGATTTATTTACATTTTTTATAAACTGATTTTATTTGATTTATTGGAAGAATTGTCATCAAACTTAAGGCGAAATATGTGGTTTATGCAAGATGGTACACCACCACATTATAGAAAGAGGGCAGTGAGAACATACTTAAATACAACTTTCCTGAACGTTGGATTGTTCGTGGTAGTCATATTCCTTAGTCATGTGGTGAGATATTAATATGATTACTTAATGCATAAAAATCCCAAAAGAATACTCATTATTATACATAGGTATAATAAATACTGCAACAGTTTCTTTAAAACCAATGATGCTATTGGTTCTAATATTAATATAATATGAGACGTTCTTTTATGGAATGTATTGACAAATGAATTAAAGAAAATGGTGGAAATATCGAACACTTACTTTGACAAAAAGTTTAATGTTATTTAGTTTAACTATTTCTTAATTTGGTTTATAAATAAAATATTTTGATTATGACTTTAATTTAATACAAAACGTAAAATGTTTGATGTAAAATCCAATTATTCTGTTATTTTGTCAAATCCTACTATTCTATCCCGCTAATATATTTATTTTATTTAATATTTCGTTAACTATTAACTTGATTAAATGTATTCTATACCAAAAATCAGAAGTATTGAAGTTTTTGTCTAATTTTCTTTCGTTGCTTGAAGTAATTGCGTTAAATCTGAATTATGTAATTGATTTGTAAAATGCGATTATCTCGAAAACTGTTGAGTTTTAAAGTTATTAACAAGTATACCTTTTTTTTGTTAAAATAATGTATCTTTAATATTTTATATTACAAACACCGGTAACTTAAAGACTAAAAAAGTTAGGTGCAAATGTATACCACATATGTGGCATATGTGGCGCCCTCTACAAGCTACATTAACGCATGTACCAAATTATAATTTACGATGTTCAATAGTATCCAATTATGAATTTTGATACATAAATGTTCACAAACATAAAAGTTTTAAATTTCCACTTTAACACCCTGTATCTTTCCTAATATCAACATTTTATTAAAGCAATTTGGCTTAAACCGTAATATTTTAAAGTGTAGAACCTACGGTTTCTTTTTGTACAATTACTTAAGGACCACCCTGTATATGTATATATATATGTATGTATATATATATATATATATATATATATATATATATATATATACATATATATATATATACATATATATATATACATATATATATATACATATATATATATATATATATATATATATATATATATATATATATATATATATATATATATATATATATATATATACTTACGAGAGTAGTCCTCCTTGTGGTACTCCGTTTCTTCTTATTTACTCGAGTTAATAGTATACTATGCGACCGATCGTTAGATCAATCAATACGACTCTGGTCTTTAATCCCTTTTAATATACTGGAGTCGGTCAGATAGCCAAGCGGGCTAGGCGGCCGATTCTCATTCGCTTCACTGTCGAATGGTTCAGTGAATGTGGGTTCGAGCCCCAGCTCGAGCGCCAGCCCAGAAAAATAAAAAAAGCTAACGCAGCAGTTTAAAATTCTAGATAAATCTGCGGCATAGAGCTGGTGTTTGATCGGCCTATGGTGGAGCAGTATGGCAAGAGAAAAGGGCTTGCTTCTCGATACTCTCTGATACTGTCCATAGATCCATATATATATATATATATATATATATATATATATATATATATATATATATATATATATATACATATATATATATATATACATATATATATATATATATATATATATATATATATATATATATACATATATATATATATATACATATATATATATATATATATATATATATATATATATATATATATATATATTTATATGAAAATTACTTAGTTCTCGGGAAGAACCGCGTTGAGCATTTATCACTCGACGTTTCGGCACCCATTTTGGAGCCATTATCAAAGGTAATACGGTTCGGGGTCTCAATCTGCCTACTCCCCTCACTCGAGACGTAGCAGTATCGTGTTCTATATTGCAAGAACTGTCTGTCGGCACTAAGGTCTCAATCTGCCTACTCCTCAGTGTCGAGTGACAACCGGTCTTACCCTGTGTGGCTGCTTTTATACTCGCTGTATGCGCGGGAACGGTATGCGCTGACGTATTCTGAACTGACGTGGCCTGAGCGGTGTGAGCGGGAGGTCACTGAAGCAGGGATCGCCATGTTGCCGGCAATCGTTTCGCGTCATCGCGCATGTTCAAGCTGTTAGGCCGTTTTTCGATTTCGATAGCTTCACGAATGATTCTCGATTTTAAGGAGCGGATGGGGGCGATGGTTTTTGCTTTTTCGAAATCTATTTTGTGGCCTGTTTGAATATGATGTTGGGCTAGGGATGAAGTAGTATGGGAATGTTTGACATATATAGAATGTTCGTAAATACGGTTATGGATTCGTCGGTTTGTCTGTCCGATGTATGTACGTGGGCAACTGGAACAGGGTATCTCGTAGACACCATGGTCTTCATTAGGGATTTGGTCTTTTACGGATCTGACGAGATTGGACAACTTGGAGTGAGTAGTGAAGATGGTTTTGATATTTAGAGAAAGAAGAGTTCTACTGATCTTATCAGTGACATCTTTAATAAAAGGTAGAAAGATTTTGAGTTGATCCGGCGGCAAGGTTTCTTTTTTGGATGGAATGGGGTTTAGATGTTTTTGAATGCTCTTACTGATTTGGGTTTTGTGGTAGCCGTTTTGTAAGACTATTTGCCTTATTGAATTAATTTCGGATGACCTATGATTGTTGTCGCTAAGTCTTATGGAACGAGAAATGAGAGTGTTGACAACTGAATTGAGTTGGGCGGGGTGATGATGTGACTGGGCATTAAGATATCGGTTTGTATGAGTGGGTTTCCGGTTCACGGAATAGGAAAAACTGTGAGGTAAGTTTTTCTGAATAAGAACATCAAGGAATGGCAAAGACGCTTCAGACTCAACTTCCATCGTGAATTGAATACTAGGATGTATTCCATTCAGGTGGGAGAGGAAGAGATTTAACGTGTCTTTACCATGAGGCCAAATGACAAAAGTGTCATCAACATACCGTAACCAGCAGGTGGGTTTGAGATTTGATGAAGACAGGGCTGCTGTTTCGAAATGTTCCATGTATCAGCTATTACGGGAGAGAGAGGAGATCCCATTGGGGCACCTTTGATTTGACGATAGAAATAATTTTGGAATGAAAAGTATGTATTATACATGCAGTGTTTTATAAGAGATAGTGAGTCTTGGGGGATTTGATGTTTAGAGTCCAAGATGGAAATGGTTTCATCGATGGGAATGTTGGTGAACAAAGAAACAATGTCAAAACCAACTAGTATATCTGAGGGTGAAATAGAAATATTTTTCAGAAGATCAATAAAATGAAAAGAGTTTTTGGCAAAAGACGAAGCTTTTTCGGCTAATGGTTGTAAGGATAAAGCGAGATGTTTTGCCAATTTCTGAGTGGGGCAGTTGTATACACTGACGATGGGTCTTAGGGGAACATTGGGCTTATGGATTCTTGGAAGGCCGTATATCTTTGGAATTCGGGATGATTGTTCTCTGGATATAAGAGATTTTTGGATGTCTGAAGGTAGAGTAGATTTATTTATGATGGATTTGGTCGTTTTTTCCAGATAGGTAGTTGAATCGTTTGGGACGCGTTTGTATTCTGTGGAATTGAGAAGTTCGAATATTTTGTCGAAATAATTAGAAGAGTTAAGAATGACGGTGGCATTACCTTTGTCGGCCGAAAGAATGACAATGTCAGGGTTGTTATAAAGTTCTTTGAGGGCGCGTCTTTCTGAAAGACTGATATTTGACGGTGGGGGTTTGGAAGTACGGAGAATTCTGGTGACATCTTGTCTGGCGACTTCGGCTTGGTCGGAAGGAAGATGAGAAATAGCTTCTTCAGTTTGACAAATGATTTTCTCAGTTGGGATTGAAAGAGGTGTGACAGAAAAATTGAAGCCTTTTGATAGAGCTTTGGTAGCTGAATCAGATATGTGGATATCTAAGAAATTGCGGACAACAGTAGAAGGTTGTTGATTCGAAATGGGCTTTGGATTTTGTTGAGAGATAAGTTGGTCCAGTTTACGTTTCTGGGTTTGGGTTTTGTTGTCAGAAATGTGTTGGGCTTTTTGGTGAGAAAGACGATCGAAAGTGTCCCATAATAATGGATGGATATTAAAAGAGTGGATGTCATTGTAAATTTTAAGAAGTTGGGAATTTCTTGTATCTAAGTTGCGTCGGGTGGAATGAATTGAATTTTGAAGAAGCGAAAAACCAGTTGCTCTAAGAATTTTGGAAATTGATGAAGATTTAGTGTGATGTTTAACTTGAAGAGATTTTGGAATTACTTGATGGTCACGATACGATTTAAGAAAAGCAAGGTCACAGAGAAGACGGTATTTGCGTGTTAGAAGATTAGAGAAAGATTTAGTAAGAATGGAAAATTTCTCCCCGTAGAGGCGAATAAAATGTTCGCATAAATTTCCGCGGTCAGATGAATGAAAATTACTTAGTTCTCGGGAAGATTGAGACCCCGAACTCGAACCGAACCGTATCACTCTTGATAATGGCTCCAAAATGGGTGCCGAAACGTCGAGTAATAAATTCTCAACGCGGTTCTTCCCGAGAACTAAGTAATTTTCATTCATCTGACCGCGAAAATTTATCCGAACATATATATATATATGAACTTTGATCAGATAAAAGGCATGTATCGAGCACAGTTTAATTAAATCTTGCCCAAGTACTTTCGATCCCTAGATCATCTTCAGGGGCATTTCGTCAATTGTGGCCTATCCGGCAAGAACAAGATGTCATAAACATATAAATGTACATTACACTACACTACAAATGGACAAACAAACACTTTAAAATTATTTAAGAAAGGCTACATTACTTGAAGAAGCCGGAGACAGAATATATATATATATATATATATATATATATATATATATATATATATATATATATATATATATATACTGCAAAGATTAAATTTCTTTCCTTTTTTAATAGAACATGGGGTTCTATAACAACATATTGCAGATTTCCCCAATATTTAAGAGTTTACTATATATATATATATACATATATATATATATATATATATATATATATATATATATATATATATATATATATATATATCCTGGATAAGGTTAAGTATTTGGCTAGTACATGACCTTTCTGCTCTAAAGCCTGCGTGAACCTCTATAAGCTTTTCTTCTAGGTGTGAGTTAATTCTAGTTAATATCAATCTTTCATACAGCTTGAATGTTAAACACAGGAGAGCGGGATATAGTATTATATTTTTGGGTCTTCTGGATACTTTTCTGGTATTAATACAATACTACTTTACACCGCTTTAGATTGTTACTATCGTTTTGGGATCTTAGCCTGTACCAACATTGATTTAGAATCTTAAATAGCTATTTTTTTGAAAAACTGCTCATACTTTTATGGATTTCATTTCTGATGCTGCTTTACCTATCTTAAATTCTGCAATGGTAATGCTCAGTTTGTCTTTTGCAAATTTCTGGTCGAATTTATTAGGTTCCAAGTAGTGACCTCGTGATTTATAAACTATATTTCTATATAAACTATATTATAAACGATATTTTATAATGTTTTTGTCCTATATGTGGGTTACCGTTATGCCGATACAGATTTATAGTTACATTGACGTGGATGGATTGCACTGTCTTGTTTTCGGCCAGACTCCTTAACAATTTCCAGGATTTCCCACTATATGTGTTATATTAGTATTTTTAACTGTCCATATTCATGCCTGGTGTCTAGTTCCTGATATTGCCGCGACTAAGTCTTCAATTACTTCAACCGTAATTGAAGTTTTCATCATATAAGGGGCAGTAGTTTTCGTTTAGTTTGCAATTGTTCTCAGTTATTGCTGGGATATAAATGGTTCTAAATACCCTAGAGATGGCCTTTCTTGGCGACAGTTTGATTTTCTTCACAAATGCTTCGTAGTTTTTAGGGTCTGGCTCCATAGATGTTAGGTGTTTATCTAGTTTCTCTGAAAATTTCTACCTTGGCTTTCTTTCAGATCGTTTTTGGTTGAACCGCTGCTTGTTTTAGTTTGAATCAAGATGAATCTCTGTTAAGAATTTCGGATTAAGTTAAGGCTGCTGTCATTACTAATAATACTACTAGCACAGATTAGGTCTGAATTGTATTCTCTTTTCCATCTTCCACTATCAAAAAATGATGATTGCTTCAGGTCATGGATAAGAGTAAGTCCGTTTGTTTCACTTTGTTTGTTTTAGTCTGTTCACTATTTATCTATCACGAATGGTTTCTCTATTAGCCCAGGATTTGCTGTGCCTATTGATGGCATTAATAATAATTATAGATTTATCATCTAGTGGGATTTTAAAGAACTCTGGTAATTTGTATATGGAGAATATAATACATATGTTATCTAATCTGGCAGAACGGATTTTAATGTTCTGTTCATTGATTTTTAAACTTTTAGTGATCCCCCAATTTGGTTTAAACAATATATCACTACCATATTGGTCGTATTTTATTTTTTCCACCACCTGTTTATTTGCAATTTTTAGTTTCGGATGATTGGACCGCTTGTGTGTCTCTTGAAAGTACAGTATGTCGCATTTATATTCTTTGCACATAGATGCAACGAGTATTTGTTTGGCTGGAGATAGTTCTACCACGTTTAAAGAAATAATAATTGTCATGGTTGGCTTTGATAAAAGATATATTCTACTTTAGAGAGACATTATAATTTAAGTTGTAGTTCGTTCTTTACCAAAATTTGCGACCTGTTGCTAGGCTTGACAGGGAATGAATGCTTCTACTACGTGAAATGTAACTTGCATACGTGTCAGAAAAAATAATAGCGCGAAATTTGTCTTTAAAAACACAAAATATCCACACAGAAATAAGACACTAAAATGTTCACGTTAGTAGTTTCACTGTTAATCATAAAAAAAAATAGGAAAAAGCAAATAACATTGTCTCGACATGGTAAGTAATTTTTTTGGCATGGGCTACCGCCACTCAGCAGGTTCCAACAATTATATTATAAAAATAAAAAGAAAAAGCAATAAAAACAATACAGAAAGAAAAGATTAAAATTACATGTTAACATAATAGGGATAATCTGAGTTAGGTATTAAATGTTTTATGGTAGAGGTAAGACATGGCCACTCGCGTCTCGTCTAGCGACCCTTTAAGACATTTCATTTAGTCACAACTAGATTAGGTCGCGGATAGGAGGTAAATACAAGTAAAATGTGAAGAATTATGAACAATGTTTAGAGTTTTATTTTCCTTTTACAAATAAATTCCATTAGGCAGTCATATATTTTCATATTTAGTGAAAGTAGGTAACACAAATTGTAGAGTGGAAATATTATTTCAGACCTGTTTTGTGTATTTTTAAAATGTAATAAAGCTTCGGAAATTGCAATTACTTCAGCGCTAAATATTGAAAAAGTATTAGTTTTTGTGTGTTGCTTGATAAAACGTATACGGCACATATAGCGCCACAAGTGGACTCCGACGTATGTGTGATTTAATTAAAGATTCTGCACAACTTTTCAAGAAACATTATAAAATATTGGAACAATTTTCATGATAACTGGGTATTACTGGTTTTACAGAATGTAAAAAGCAAAGAAAATATTCGAAGTTTGTGGAAATATTATTGCAGACCTGTTTTGTGTATTTTTAAAATGTAATAAAGCTTCGGAAATTGCAATTACTTCAGCGCTGAATATTGAAAAAGTATTAGTTTTTGTGTGTTGCTTGATGAAACATATACGGCACATATAGCGCCAGAAGTGGAATTCGACGTATGTGTGATTTAATTAAAGATTCTGCACAACTTTTCAAGAAACATTATAAAATATTGGAACAATTTTCATGATAACTGGGTATTACTGGTTTTACAGAATGTAAAAAGCAAAGAAAATATTCGAAGTTTAAGCTATCATTTTGGTTTAAACCATGATTAGAGTCCGAGGTACTGCGAAAAATTGTCGAGTTTCCAATATTTATTTTTAAATCTGCTTCGTTTAGTTGGCTTATTTTTATATAAGAAGATGAATATTTCTGTTGTATTGTATTTTTGCTTAGATATTCTCTTCTATATTTCAGTGGCATTTTTAAAGTTTTAAGATGTTAAGCATTAATTGAAGATGATTTCATAGCATCTAAACAAACCTGTAGAACTCTATTTTGTGTGACATCTATTCTGCTTAGGATCCATTAAGATGCCTTAAAATATAGTATAAAACTATAATCTATGATTGATCTAATGTAATATTTATTAAAAACAAAGACGTTTAAACATCAGCTTCCCACCTGGTTTTTAAAATTGCTTTCATAAAATATTTCCTTGTTAGTCTACGATCAATTATCATCCCTAAATATTTTATGGATATTTGAACACTATATCATGATAACTTAGTTATAATTTATCTATTTTTGGTGCAGTTATATTAAATCTACCTTGTTGGAACCAATTATTTGACAAGTCATGTATTTTACCTAGAGTAATGTAATACAATTAATATATTTTTTGGAAAATGAGTATACAAATATATTATCAGCATATTTTAATATCTTCAATGTACAGTTTTCAATATGACTTTTATAAGTCGATAGTATAAATATAAAATAATAAGTTGCTCAAAACTGATCTTTTGGCAACCCTAAGTTATTATATCGTAAACCTGAGACCACTATTATTCGCTCTAAGATATATCTTCCTAAAGGAATAAAAATTACAAATTTTTTGAGACAACTGAGATGATATTTGTAAATTTATCAACTATTTTTTCAATTAAAATAGCAAGCTATCATATGCTTCCTCTTTGTCCTGAATATCTATCACTAAAGTTGAAAGGGCATCTATAACTTTCGTTTTTCGTACCCAAATTGATGATCGGGAAATATTTTGTTTTTTTTACCCATAATTACAATATCAGTTTAATTATTCGTTCTAACGTTTTCTAGAAACTATAATTTTATATTGTTGACTACATCATTAAATATTTTCAATAGTAAACGTTTAGTTATTGTTGGCAGGTATTATATCATTGGATATTTAATATTATCCAATCCTGGACTTGTTTTTTTTTTGGTTTTCAAGAGCATATTCTCATCCTGTAATATTAAAGGTTTCTATCAGAAAATGGTTTCGCTCGTTTAAAGCACACCTGTAAAATATAGGTAGTTAAAATTATAGAGGAGCAATTTGATTAAAAACTTGCAAAAGTGAAAAGTGCTTTTTATTTAGATGATAATGCCATCATAATTTGTATTCCACCAAGGCAGAGAATTTTTGTTTTTAAAAGGAATTGAGAGTTGAGCAGCATAATTTATACAATCAATCAAAAATTTATTTCTGTGAAGTATCCATTTGTTGATAGTTTTTAAAGAAATTCTCCGCTGATATTTCGTACATGGACCAGTTAGCCTTTCTTATGTTCCAACGATAACTTCTTTAGGTAAAATGCCAACTTACAGTGTGTATTTTAATTTATTTTTGACAATTATATTGCCAAAATTAAAAAGGTCTTTTTAAAAATGGTTTGTATTAACAAGAGTAATAATAATTTAAACAAAAAAAATCAGAAATTAAAAATCTAAGCAAAATTTATAATTTTAATATTTCTCTATAATTCATTTATAAAACCAGTAAAATATCATATTTTTAATTTAATTTTCGATGTACTTCTTATATTTTTTTCTTTTTCTTCCATTGTTAATCTTCTTAATATAATATAATAAAAAAAATCTTAAAATTCTTAATATAATGAAATATTTAATTCTTTTCTATTATTAAATAAAAAAGATTAACAAATGTTTAATGTTGACAATACTCGTATAATAGTCAAAAATAAATTAAAATACAAACTGTAAGTTGGCATTTATGACATTGAGAGATATTTGTAATTTTATTTGTTGCTATTCTAATTTATTTATAATTTATCAAAATTTTTTTTTTTTATTTTTTTTCAAAATTACATTTCTAAAAGAATTCTGAAAAGAAAGGGAAACATTTATTAGACAAAGTATGTTTTTACAATAGTGTTTTTTAAGTACGTGTAGCAACAACATTTTATTAACTAACCAAATTGGTGCGTTACTACTTTTTTTGCAATTATTAGTTCCACTTTATACTGATGATGCTTTCTGATTAGAGAGCGAAACGTCTTTACATAAATAGATGAAGTAGCCAACTTCTTTGTCTTTTTTCTCCACCTTTTGACCGAAAAACCCACCAACCTTCGAGTGATCCTTAATATATATATATATATATATATATATATATATATATATATATATATATATATATATATATATATATATATATATATATATATATATATCATAAAATGGTTACTACTTAATCTTATATGCGAAAATGGTTGCGTTTCGATTTAATTTGAGCTTCTTACCACTCCCTGACACGTGTTTCTGGGTCTTCCCGTCATCAGAGAGAGCTTGTAAGAAAACTCAAACTAAACCAAAACGCACCGGCTACTCGGCAATTATAGACACAATAATTACCAGAGTATGCTACTAGAGACATCTAGTGATGAAAGATGAAGTTAAATGTGTCGATAGCAATTAAAGTAAATTGTATACTCACGCTTAATCAAGCCATTAAGAGCGATGCTGGGAATATTTATATTCCACTAAGCATCCATTTTCGCATATTTATCGTCCTTACTCGACGCAATGAGTACAAGGAAGATAGTAATTTACATGGGTAAATTGTGGATGCTTAGTGGAATATAAATATTCCCAGCATCGCTCTTAATGGCTTGATTAAGCGTGAGTATACAATTTACTTTAATTGCTATCGACACATTTAACTTCATCTTTCATCACTAGATGTCTCTAGTAGCATACTTTGGTAATTATTGTGTCTATAATTTCCGAGTAGCCGGTGCGTTTTGGTTTAGTTTGAGTTTTCTTACAAGCTCTCTCTGATGACGGGAAGACCCAGAAACACGTGTCAGGGAGTGGTAAGAAGCTCAAATTAAATCGAAACGCAACCATTTTCGCATATTTATCGTCCTTACTCGACGCAATGAGTACAAGGAAGATAGTAATTTACATGGGTAAATTGTGGATGCTTAGTGGAATATAAATATTCCCAGCATCGCTCTTAATGGCTTGATTAAGCGTGAGTATACAATTTACTTTAATTGCTATCGACACATTTAACTTCATCTTTCATCACTAGATGTCTCTAGTAGCATACTCTGGTAATTATTGTGTCTATAATTTCCGAGTAGCCGGTGCGTTTTGGTTTAGTTTGAGTTTTCTTACAAGCTCTCTCTGATGACGGGAAGACCCAGAAACACGTGTCAGGGAGTGGTAAGAAGCTCAAATTAAATCGAAACGCAACCATTTTCGCATATTTATCGTCCTTACTCGACGCAATGAGTACAAGGAAGATAGTAATTTACATGGGTAAATTGTGGATGCTTAGTGGAATATAAATATTCCCAGCATCGCTCTTAATGGCTTGATTAAGCGTGAGTATACAATTTACTTTAATTGCTATCGACACATTTAACTTCACTTAATCTTATATTTATTTAACTTTCAATATCGTCATCAAATATTAATTTTATATGTATGTAACTTTAAGAAATTAAAAGATGTAACCTGGATAGGTTATTCACTCACTAATCGTGGTATTGTCTTTTTAGTAATTATTTTAATAGCTATGTCAATACCTTTCACAAGGTATTTTGTATATATATTCCGTTGTTCTTTCCTGTTTGTTGTAAGGTTTAGTTTTAGATAAAAAAATTTGAATGTTTTTCTTGTTTTAAATGTTGTTGAAATGCAGAATTTGTTTTCTATCCTTCTAAGTTCTTCTGGTAATCCTTTTATGTATGGTATTGGTATTTTTCTCCAATCGTGTTGTGTTAATATTAGTTTATTAAAATAGACGTTAGCACACGTTTCTTCTCTAAAAATGAATTGTAGTTAGAATGAGTAATTTTGCCTTTATTATATTAAGAAAAAAAATTAAATTACTAGAAGAATTTTGTTTCGAATTTAATAAAAAAAAAATTATTTATTTAATTTTTTTAAAACAAATTTTACAACCGACTTTCGAGCTGTAAATAGAAACGTCAGTAAAATATTTTTAAACTTATAATTTCACTCAGCTATTTAGGCAACCCTTTATATATCTGACGTGCTTCTGTACAGCTATTCAATTTTCAGGTATCTAATATTTCCTGTTGTCTAACTAGATAATTTTAATAAATGATCTTTCAAATATAACAAGCCAAAAGCAGCAACTGTGACAATCTAATATATGGGATTTACAAGATATATGCACTATCATCCAACTTATTGCTGTCCTAGAAAATAGTATTAGAATTTATTGTATACGTCCCAAAATTCACCATTGCGATCAAAAATTAGTTAGTTGATTAGTTTAGATTTAGTTTATAATTTAAATTCTTCATCTAAAGGAATTTAATAAAAAGCCTCTCTAAGATGAATAGAAGATATGAACTTAGCATCTCTAACCTTAGATCTCTAACTTTAGAAATAATTGTATCAATTAAAGGCATTGAATAACTATCAGGAATTGTAACAGAATTAAGTTTCCTACCTTTGAAACAAACTCGGTTTGAACCATCTTTCTTTGGCACAAGTCATAAAGGAGAAGACCATGGTGTACTGGTAGTTAAGGGTTCTATAACTTTAAGTTTAAGCATATCATCCACTCCGGCATTTAAAACCTTCCGCATTGCAGGAGATACTGTGGATGGATACTGTCTCTGTTTAATAGGTTTAGCATTGGCGGTATCTATATGATGTGTTTACAGATAAGTTCTACCAATGGAATCTGTAGGACCTATTTCTTTAAACAACTTAATAACAGAGTTGAGTTGTGATTGCTGAATGTCAGGAAATTTTTTTAAATCTGTAGCCTTAAATGAAAAATTTGAGAAATTAAAAGAAATTTAAAACAAATAAAATCCATACCTAATATCACTTTATGTAAAATAAAAGGAACTATTAACACTTTAAGTGATTGAGTTTTACTCAATAAAGTAACAGGTAACCAAACATATCCTAAAGTACTCTGAATGTTTCCATCAGCAGTAGTCAGTTGAACTGAAACATCATAATTAAGTGCTAAATTGAGCTTTTAAGTAAAAATAAAGAACGAAAACCAATAATACTAATATTACTGCCACTATCAAGAAGTGCAGAGATTGTCTTATTACCTACAGAAATAGAAATATATAGTCTATTATCATTAGTATGAACATCTAGTAATGGACCAGAACTGAAATGTACCTTAAAATTTAAAGGACTACTAGAAGAAACAAAAGTAGTAGAAGAAGGTGAAGTTTCAGATTGTACTGAAGAAAAAGTGCATATTATCATTAGATATAAAAGGAGAAGCAGTTTTAGGTATAAGTTGCTTAGAAACACTCACTAACTTTGGTTATTTGAACGTTTTTGAAAAGTTTTTCCTGGGATTTTCTTGCTTTTTCTCAATGTTTCTGGGACAGGCGTTTGGCTGCTTTGAGGCATGCTGTCTGCCGAAGCTTGACCTCGCAAACCGTTTTTTGAACATCTCCTACATTCATATGTGTTGATATTCTTAAATCCACGACCATTACAAAACTTTCTCTTGGGTTGATTGCACACTTGAAAAGTATGGCCTGTCATGTTGCAGTTCCAACATGTAGCAGATGAAGAAAGAGACTGAACAGAAAATTTGCTGCGAGACGAAATAGTAAGAGCAGATTTAAATCTCTTACAATAATTTGTAAGTTCTGTAACTGATTCCACATACTGGAAAGCAAAAGCATTGACATAGTCAGGAATAAAACCATTAATGATTTCATCCACTTTTTCACATTCAAGAATTGATTTTGAAGACCAGAGCATCAAAGACTCCGTATAAGAAATATATTCAGAGACCGGTTGTCTAAAAGACTGTTTTGTGGAACGTATTTGTTCCCACAAATTTCTTTCATAATTATATGGTAAATAAGTTTCCTTTAAGACAGCAACTAAGTCAGACCATGAATTAAAAGATTTTTTTGTATTTGATTATTATGCCACCAAGTAAAAGCAGCACCTTCAAATAAATATCCTGCAGAGATGAATAAATCTTCATCAGTGCTTCTTCTTCTTGATGTGATTATCCGGTACGAATGTTGGCAATCATCATGGCAATCTTTATCTTATCTGCAGCAGTGCGGAGAAGCTGCACAGATGTTGTATTGAACCAGATTCTGAGGTTCTTTAACCAAGATGTTCTTCTTCTTCCTGGACCTCGTTTAAATATTTTTCGTTGCAGGATGGCTTGAAGGAGAGCATATCTGGATTCATTTCGCATAATATGTCCGAAGAACTGTAACTTTCGAGATGAGATTTGATGGTGATCAGTACCTCCCGGTTCTTATGCAATCTTCTGAGGACCTCCTCATTTGTGACTCGGTCAGTCCACCGGATCTTAAACATTCTCCGATATACCACATCTCAAATGCTTCCAGTTTTCTGCACATATCTTCGTTCAAGGTCCATGATTCAACACCATAAAAAAGGACAGAGAAGACGTAGCATCGCAGCATATTTACTTTTGTATAAAGAGAGAGGTTGTGACTCTTAAAGAAGGCCTTCGTCCGATTGAAGGTGGATCTAGCTTTTCCGATATGTACTCTAATCTCCTGGTTGTTGGTCCATTCTTTATTTAATATGGTGCCGAAGGTAGTTGTAGTGCGTCACTCTTTCTACAGGGGATTGGTTGACGTAGAGTTGACCTTCTGATATCCTTTTCATGCTAATTATAATCATTGTCTTCTTAACGTTTATATTGAGTCCATATTGTTGCCTGTAATACGTGATTTTGTTCATAAGAACTTGTAGGTCTTCTAAGATGTACGCAAATACTATGGTGTCATCTGTATATCTGATGTTGTTTAGCCCATAACCATTTAGTAGAATACCTACTCATCAGTGCAGATCCTAGAAAACTTTAAAGCTGCAATCTGTTCCAGAAATGGAATTAGAACTTCTTTACCAGAAAATATTTTAATACCCCATTTATAAACAGCAACAGACTTAACAGGTGATGTGGAAGATTAGGAATAATTAAGGTTTACTCTACTAATACTCTACTTACTCTACTAATATTATATTATATATATAATATTATATATATATATATATATATATATATATATATATATATACACTTTGGTAGGTAACTTTCGGGAAAGCGTCAAGTCAAGGATCGGCTAGAGATGGTATAAGCTAGTTTGGTGTAGAACTTTATTCTAAATGTGAAATTTTCGGTGATAGGCTGTCACCTTCATCAGCACCTAAATGGAAAACTTATTTAGTACAAATGGTGGAAGTTAACATTTAAAAACCTACATTGAAAATGTTCAGTTGGTCCTAGTGGTGAAGAACACTGTCATAAATATGTTAAAAATATTAAAACATTTAAAAACATCCCTCTTGAATTGGTAGTTTCAATTGTGTTCCTGAAACTGATTACCTTTATATACAACAATACATATTTTACTTTCCAAAATGAATTCCAAATATATACACAAAAGGAACATTTTTATTCCCGATAGAAAAAGAATCAAATATAAATCAAATATGCTGAAATATAATGGTAATACTTTTTAACCCAACATGTGAAAATTAATGTACACATAAAAAATAGGCAAAAAGTAATAAAATATAAAAGTATATATATATATATATATATATATATATATATATATATATATATATATATAGATATATATATATATATATATATATATATATATATATATATATAGATATATATATATATATATATATATATAAAATAAAGTTTTATTTTGAGGTTGCAGTCATTAATAGGGCAGGAAAGTAAAACTCTTTGTTCTTTAATCAAGCTTTCGCAAAATTTATTTGCTTCTTCAGGATATGCTAAAATATGGTATCAGTAAATACAACGAAATTAGAACTAAATAGCATTGTATAAAACTAGTAAAAAAAACTTACAACATGAGGTTAATCCATTAAATTTTCAAATTTGCAAAACATTAAAACTTAACTTATTTTAAAAATTATACAGTTATGTAAGTACAATATTCCAATTTAATTTAATTTTGTCAAAATGAATTTTTACAAAATTAAATTAAATTGGAATATTGTACTTACATAACTGTATAATTTTTAAAATAAGTTAAGTTTTAATGTTTTGCAAATTTGAAAATTTAATGGATTAACCTCATGTTGTAAGTTTTTTTTACTAGTTTTATACAATGCTATTTAGTTCTAATTTCGTTGTATTTACTGATACCATATTTTAGCATATCCTGAAGAAGCAAATAAATTTTGCGAAAGCTTGATTAAAGAACAAAGAGTTTTACTTTCCTGCCCTATTAATGACTGCAACCTCAAAATAAAACTTTATTTTACATAACGTGTCAGTCAATAATACCTAACTACTTTATATATATATATATATATATATATATATATATATATATATATATATATATATATATATATATATATATATATATAGATATATATATATATATATATATATATATATAGATATATATATATATATATAGATATATATATATATATATATATATATATATATAGATATATATATATATATATATATATATATATATATATATATATATATATATATATATAATAAGATTTACTTCAAACGAATATATTGAAAATTATAAAAAATTATAAAAATAATATTTATTAAAGCTTGTTCATTTATCACCAAACCAAAAATTCAGAGCTCAATTCTTCGAATAAGACAAGTAAAACGTTGGGTGCCAATGTGTAACGATAAGACTAGCAAAGATAATTGAAATACTACTAAAAATATAAAATAATACCTCAATCAACCATGGGATCTTATCGTCTGTGCTTTGCATAGCTCAGTCTCTTAGGTGTGAATCCGTCTTGTCTTAAACTATGAATTAAACAATGAACACTACACTTAGCTAGTAACAAATAAAACAGTGATTTAACTAATCATATTTATTTAAAATAAAAAATAATATTTTAGTAGCAAAAACAACCCTGCCTAATGCTTTACATTAAATAAATTTGAATGATACTTGTGGCATCAATAGTCTGCTTACTTCTAAATATATGTGGCCTCCAGATTATGTGGTAAGGTCGTCCAGAGCATGTGATTAGACACTAGTGACAGCTGTAGCTATTCCATATAAAGTTCCACAAATATCACATAAAAGATCCAATAAAATCTTCAATACATTCTCCAATAAATTATCCAATAAATTCTCCAATAAACCCTAGAGAATTCTGCAGACCATAAAATGAAGCTTATAATAATTTTTTCCTTCTTTTATAAATTTTAGAAACAGCCAAAAAAGAATACCCTCACTACGTTTAAAAAAGGTGTTTGACAGAAGGAAGGGAGAGATTAAAATGAAGTTTGGCACAGATGTCATAGGACGTAAGCCTATGATAGAATTAGCTCTTCTGTCAACATAGAACAGAATATTTACTAGCGGACAGAAAGAGAGGGCGAATATTTATTCTACGGGACAGATAGAGAGAGAAAAGAAAGGGAGAGGGCGCCAACTACTTTTTGAAGAAAAAATAGTAAAAAAGAAACTGAAGGTAAAGGAATTAATAAATTTATATATATCCAATAGATCTGATAGTTTCAAATCCAATAACTAACTGGAAACAAAAGAAAGTAGAGAGGGAGCGAAAACGTTAAAGTGATAAATTAATGGCTAAGGACTTGGACGGAATAAATGGGAAAGACTAACTAGATCCTGCATCTTGTCACTAACTTTAAGATAAAGGTCTTTGGTGATCACGTAAAAATAAACTATTGTAGCAAAAAAAATTAACCGAAATATCTGAAAAACTACGGTTCCTGGCTTCCTGAGAAAAAAATTAAATAAGAATCTTTCGTTTTTCCTCTACTGTATTTGGGACAGAGACATTCCTAATAAGAATTTCATATAATAATTCATTTGTCTTTAGATGTTTAGGTAGCATCTTGAAAAAATAATTTAAAAAAAAATTAAGAAAGTAATTAAAGTACCCTATCCGCAAAAACTGGTTTAGTAAAAAAACAGACCACTTAAATCAATATAAAAGTACCTACAATCATAAAAAAATATGTAAAAATATCTTAGTATAAAATAGAAATCAAATATCACTCAGTTATTCACGGGACAGTTATTTTGTTTTTAGTTAGTTTTTAGTTTATAGTGTTTTCTAGAACCTTTATAGTTTCTGTTTTTGCTAAAGTTTTAAGTTTTTTCCAAGAATCACTAGTGTAAAGTATAACAGTATCGTCAGCAAAACAAATAATCTTTCCATTTATTTTCATTGCTGCTAGATCATTTATATATATATATATATATATATATATATATATATATATATATATATATATATATTGAAAACAGTAAAGGACCTAAAACAGTACCTTAAGGCACACCATACTCAATGATGGTTGTTATTAATTTTGACAATTTGCGATCTATTTTTTAAATAACTTTCAAATAGTAAGTACAGTATGCCCCTTATTTCAAAATCATCTAAAGCACTGTCAAATGCCTTATCTAGAACCAAAAATACATCTATCCTTCACGCGTTTTACTAAAGAAAGTCTATTAATTCTTAAAATAATCTTTTTCATGATATGCGCCAAATTTTAGTTTAGATTGACCACCAAACCGCACACTTCCAAATACACCTCAACTTCAACGAAATACTTCTAGATTATAAAACAACCACTAAAAGTAAAGTTCGTGTAACCTTCTGGCTAAGGTCTAGTGTTAGGGTTTTCAGGTCGCGCAAGCGCCCCTAACATGACTTAACGACTACTTTCGTAGCCGGGACCGACGGCTTTACGTGCCCTCCGAAGCACGGTGGCAGCTCAGATAAATTAGATATTGTTACGAACATACTCTCGGCATGGCCCAGGTAACGGTTGCATTGCATCTCTAATACCCTTCCAGAACCTTCTCGGGGTATCAAGTGCGAGAGAGAATAACCGGTCACGTAGGCGAATTAGAGGTGGGACAACGCCAGAATATTCTCGAACCTAGTAACTGTAGTATATATAGGTAACAATGTTAGAAGTAAGTTAGTTGATAAGAGAGTACCGAACTGTAAAGTTATATATAAATATATGTATATAAATTCGAACCGCTCGTTTTATTTAATCTCGCTACAGTTGGTGTTACGGTGTGAGTAAAAAGAAATAAATTCAGCAGTGACTTTTGAAAAAGACTTTTGAACTTTTGAAAAGTATTGTTCGTCGGGAACATCCGCGTAGTTCGGTAGTGTCCTTTGTACGAAAGAACATTTAAAAAGTACGTGTGTGCCTGACCAAAGATGTTGCTAGTACAACTTTCAGTAAAACAGTTGCGTGAGCAACTGGAAGAACGCGATGAAGACTGCAGCGGGTCCAAGAAGATACTACAAGAACGACTAAAGAATGTTCTTAACAAGAATGGAGATGACCCAGAGACATTCCAGTTTCAGTCAGCGGAAGAAGCAGTTTTAATGAAGATAGAAGAAACTTCTAAAAAAATTGAAGAATCTTCTAAAAAAAATGATGAAAAATTCGAGACTGTTTCCAAAAGATTCGATGAAACGTCTCAAATGATTGAAGAATCTTCTCGAAAGAATGATGAAAGATTCAATGAAACGTCTCAAATGATTGAAGAATCTTCTCGAAAGAATGATGAAAGATTCAATGAAACGTCTCAAACTATTAAAGAAATAGCTAGACAAAACGACGAGAAATTCGAAAATATATCTAGAAGATTCGACGAAGTATGTAATCAAAACAATGACAAATTTGAAGAAGTCACAAGAACATTCGATAAAGTAGAAGAGAAGATCAAACAGTTAGAGAGCATGATAACTAATACAAAAGTGCCACCACCAGTTAACACAATAGCCTTAGATCCGATAGTGAAAGA
Organism: Diabrotica undecimpunctata; assembly: GCF_040954645.1. Lineage (NCBI taxonomy): Eukaryota > Metazoa > Arthropoda > Insecta > Coleoptera > Chrysomelidae > Diabrotica > Diabrotica undecimpunctata. The sequence continues at coordinate 78,044,132 of NC_092812.1, read as the reverse complement.
AGAATCACCTAGAGACGAAACGACACATAATATGAGATTCAAATTGCCACCATTTGATGGAAAGTCTTCTTGGTCCATATACCTTAGACAATTTGAAGCTATTGCGACAGCCAATCATTGGACAGAACAAGAAAAAGCTGTTTCTTTGACTGCTGCTTTACGAGGTGATGCTGCAGATATCCTAAGATCGATTCCTAAGGGTCAAGAAAAATGTTACCAGACCTTGTTCACTCGACTAGACAAACGTTATGGAGATGCCCATCTACAACAAGTCTACAAGGCGCAACTAAGAAGTAGAATTCAACGAGCAAGTGAAAATTTGCAAGAGTTTGAAGCAGATGTTGCTCGTATAGTGCGGTTGGCTTATCCGGAGGTACCAGACAACATTTTAGAAGAAATTGCTGTAGATACCTTCGTTAATGGGTTAAAAGAAAGTGAATTACAGAAAGCTTTACGACTAGCAAGACCGAAAGTTCTAGATGAAGCGCTCGCTATTGCCTTGGAACATGAAACAGCTAGTCAAACTTCACGGAGTCATCGAGTAAGAACCATTGAAGAAGGCGACGAACCAAACGATGAACGTCTGGAAGAAATGGTACGAAAAGTAGTTCGTAACACGATGCCGAAGAGACGCGAGCCCAGATGTTGGAATTGCGGTGACGTAGGTCATATTCGCCGTAATTGCAAGAAAATGATACAACAGTCGGAAAACTAGAACGGGTCGACAACAAGGGGCAACTGCCGACCTCGAGAAACACAGCCCCCATAGTAACTGTGAATATTACGTCCTCAGGTGGAATTCATAGCTTGTACATAGAGGGTCGTATCAATAATAAAAGTAGATCGTTTTTGGTAGATACAGGTGCAACAAGAACTATTGCACGGCCAGAAGTAGTACGAGGCCATCTTAAATTATTGCCTGCAACAGTAAAGCTTAGAACAGCAACTGGTGAGATAATTAATACATATGGCGAGGCTAATATGTCAGTATCCACTGGCCAGACCACAGTGAAACATACAGTATTAATTGCAGAGATCTCCGATGAGTTCATATTGGGGATGGATTTACTAAGAAAAGTTGGGGCTGTATTGAATGTCAAAGATGGAGTTCTCGAGATCAGTGGTGAAGAGTTGCCGTTTCATGAAGACAAAGAAGATGTTATCAGCTTAATAACTACTTGTGACGTAACAATACCCGGTAATAGTGAAAAAATTTTGATGACCAGACCTGATGGTTACTGCCGAGAGGGAAGTTTAAGGATGGTCGAAGATGTGAATAATGCCGAGTTCCTAACGGCAAAAGCTTTGGTGAGAATTCGAGATGTCGTTCCTGTAAGGGTTATGAATTTAAAGGGAACTGCTATTAAGTTAAGTAAAAGAACTTTGATCGGACAGTGTGTTCCCGTGGCTTCGATTTGTTCCATAAATACTAATGAGAAACCGTCGAAATCTAAGTATCCAAAGGAGCTTGTTGAGACGATGATTAAAACGTGCCAAGATCTTGATGATGAACGAACTAAAAAAGTGAAGTCTATGCTGATAGAATTTCAAGATGTTTTTGCCATGGATAAGAAGGATAATGGCAAAACAAGCATAGTAAAGCATAAAATTAATACCGGAGACGCTCAGCCAATCAGACAACAACCTAGACGACTTCCATTTTCGAAAAGAGATGAAGCCGAAGACATCATCAAAGATATGAACAAACAAGGGGTAATTGAACCATCAAACAGTCCATGGACATCACCAGTAGTCCTAGTAAAGAAGAAAGATGGTTCTACACGTTTTTGTATTGACTACCGACAGCTCAATGCAGTAACTAAAAAAGATAGTTATCCTTTGCCCAGAATAGACGATACTTTGGATACACTTTCTGGTTCTCGTTGGTTCTCCACACTCGATCTGAAAAGTGGATATTGGCAAGTAGACATGGAGCCAGCTGATCGTGAAAAAACCGCATTCTCGATAGGATCAGGGCTTTGGCAGTTCACAGTTATGCCCTTTGGTTTATGTAATGCCCCGGCCACATTTGAAAGATTAATGGATGCAGTTTTAAGAGGTCTAACGTGGAAAACATGCCTGGTTTATTTGGATGATGTAATTGTAGTTGGAAGATCCTTCGATGAACATGCCAATAATCTAACAGAAGTCTTTCAACGATTGCGGGCAGCGAATCTGAAGTTGAGTCCGAAGAAATGTCACTTGTTTCGAAGAGAAGTGAAGTACTTGGGATATATTGTAGCAAGTAATGGTGTAACAGCTGATCCTGAAAAACTTGCAGCAATTAAGGATTGGCCAGTACCAAGAGATAAACACGAAATTAGAAGTTTTCTTGGCCTATGTACATATTACCGCCGTTTTGTCAAAGGATTTGCCAATATCTCCAAGCCATTAACAAAGTTGACAGAAGAAGGCAAAGAATATACATGGAGCGAAGAGTGTCAAAGAGCTTTTGAACACTTACAAATGGCTCTGATCAGCGCACCAATTTTAAGCTACCCTAGACAGGCAGGAAAATTTGTGTTGGACACCGATGCAAGCAACAGTGCAATAGGAGCTGTTCTTTCCCAAATCCAAGATGGGCAGGAGAAGGTCATCGCTTACTTTAGCAAAGTCTTGTCAAAACCAGAAAGAAACTATTGCGTTACCAGAAGAGAATTGCTAGGCGTAGTGAAGGCTTGTGAGCATTTCCATAAATACTTGTATGACAGAAAGTTTCTTCTTCGCACGGATCACGCTGCTCTAAAATGGCTCCTACAATTTCGTAATCCAGAGGGCCAGATGGCAAGATGGTTAGAACGATTACAAGAATATGATTACGAGATCGAACACAGGGCTGGCAGAGTTCATTCAAATGCTGATGCCCTTTCGAGACGGCCGTGCAATGCAAATTGTAATCACTGTCTTAAATTAGAAGAACGACTTTGCCCCGTAAGACGAACCACCGTCATTAATGAGCAATGGCAGCCTCAACAGCTACAAGACGCTCAAGCAGATGATCCATGTATAAAAAGAGTATTGGATTGGATGCGTCGAAGTGAGAGACCTTCTTGGCAAGAGATTAGTGCATGTAGTCCAGAAGTCAAGTGTTACTGGAGCCAATGGAATTGCCTAGTGCTGAAAGATGATCTTCTGTATAGAACCTTTGAGAACGATGATGGTACAGAAACTAAGCTTCAGTTAATTGTACCTAAAAGTAAAGTGTCAGAAGTATTGCGTCAGTTGCATGACGGTGCATCAGGTGGACACTTTGGTATCACGAAGACTCTGCAAAAGGTTCGAGAACGGTTCTATTGGGTGAACTGTAAAGATGATGTAAGAAGATGGTGCCGGAAGTGTGAACTGTGTGCAACCAGTAATGGTCCAGCTGGTAAAAAGAGGGCACCCATGAGACAGTACAATGTTGGTAGTCCTATGGAAAGAGTAGCAATCGACATTGCAGGTCCACTTCCAGAGACAAATGATGGAAATAAATATATCCTGGTAGCCATGGATTATTTTACGAAATGGACTGAGGCTTATGCGATACCAAATCAAGAAGCTGCTACCGTTGCAGAGGTACTTGTTAAAGAATTCTTTAGCCGATTTGGTGTTCCCTTGGAGATCCACTCCGACCAAGGGCGAAACTTCGAGTCAACCCTTTTCCAAAACGTTTGTAAATTGATTGGTGTCAATAAGACCAGAACGACACCCCTGCATCCTCAATCAGACGGAATGGTCGAGAGAATGAACCGAACAATGGGTAAACACCTATTCAAGGTTGTATCAGAACATCAAAGAGATTGGGACCAGCATATTCATTTATTCCTAATGGCCTACCGCTCGGCCGTGAATGAAACTACAGGCCAGACTCCAACCTGCCTGATGTTAGGTCGTGAAGTTCGTTTGCCCTGCGACCTAGAGTTTGGCTGCAGACCTTCCGAAGAACATGTTGCAAGCGAAGATTATGTCGACCGCCTGAAGTTAAGAATGAACAACATTCATGAACTTGCCCGACAACACATCCAGATAGCCAGTGACAGAATGAAAGATCAATATGATTCTCGATGCAAGAGTGAAAGCTATGAAGTAGGTGATCTTGTTTGGCTTTATAATCCACAATGTCGTCGAGGCTTGTCTCCCAAACTGCAAAGACAATGGGAAGGTCCATATGAAATTAAAAAGAAAATAAATGACGTAATATACCGAATTAAGAAGTTGCCGAAAGGTAAACCAAAAGTAGTTCACATAAATCGTCTTGCACCATATGCTGGCTCAAATGAAACAGAAAAAGCACGAACCCTTCAACATGAGATCAAAGATGACCGGCGACCAAGCCTTAATGAATTTATGTCAAATTACGCAGAGAGAAAGAGTGCTAGATTCGGCGTGACCACAGAAGTTCAACAGGATCTTTTTAGTGTTCCGCATAACGTCTCTCTAGCCCACTGTCTTGGCCCAAGATCTTGAGATGACTAAAGGAATCTCATGCGTATTTTATAAGAAATTCGGTCGTTTGGACGAGTTAAAAAACCAGCAGCCTAAAGTTGGAAGAGTACTGAGATTAGAAGATGGTTCTCGATCTTTGCTGTATATGGTGACCAGGAAGTCTTATACAGACAGGGCAAGCTACGAGGATATATGGCGTGCTCTAACTAATTTAAAGAAAATTGTGTGCAATTACGACATCAAGAATTTGGCCTTACCCAAGATAGGCCATGCACTAGATAATCTGGACTGGAAGATTGTCAGAAGCATGCTTGAAGTAATCTTCCGAGAAACCGGCGTACGAATTACTGTGTGTTGCATTAACCCGATGAGATCGTATCCTTCAAAGTCAGTAGACTGTTATTTCTTTCTAAAGAGTTCATGCAGAGCGGGAGAGTCCTGTAGATTCCGCCATCCTGTGCCTACATATGGAGTTGTTGATCGAGATGATCAGATTTAAGAGGGGAGCAGTGTTACGAACATACTCTCGGCATGGCCCAGGTAACGGTTGCATTGCATCTCTAATACCCTTCCAGAACCTTCTCGGGGTATCGAGTGCGAGAGAGAATAACCGGTCACGTAGGCGAATTAGAGGTGGGACAACGCCAGAATATTCTCGAACCTAGTAACTGTAGTATATATAGGTAACAATGTTAGAAGTAAGTTAGTTGATAAGAGAGTACCGAACTGTAAAGTTATATATAAATATATGTATATAAATTCGAACCGCTCGTTTTATTTAATCTCGCTACAATATTGAAAATTTTATCGGTGCCGGGATTTGAACCCGGGCCCTCTAGCTTGTTAAGCCAGTAACATAGCCGCTGAGCTACGGCTGCCACTAAACCACCTCCATCTTTAAAAATGATTTACAACATAATTTAAGTAAGGATTCCTGCTCTTGAAGAAACTACCTTCAAAAGTAATGAACCATTAAGATAAACCCGTATATAGATCAACAAATAATGAAACCTTGAGATGAACCCGTATATAGATCAACCAAAAACAATACGTGTCTAACCCGGAAGCCGATTAGGTATTTTTTTAAATTATGTTTTAATTATAGCTTTAAATATATTTTATATGTAATAAATGTTCTGCTTAATTTGGTGTTATGTATCCTAAAGTTTCTGTTAACCCAAATACAAATATTAACTAGATTATTATCCCAGAATAATATGAACGCGTCTGGATGATTGACAATAAGGAAATTGTGCGTCTCTATTTAAGATAACCTGAAGCAAGGGAACGGTGCTAACCTAAATACCTTTCTAAAATGTATACACAAACTAAAATTTGTTAGAAAATTGGCAAAAATTATGTGAATATATGAAGTATTAAAAATAGGGGGATTATCACATAAAGAATTTACAAATAAATATGATATAATTATATAATGTTTAATATATATTTTTTTAATTTTTGCCTTGGTTTGTCTTTATATTATGTATATAATTGATTTAGGGTTACATTCTGTATATTACTACTAAGAACAAAAAATGAACAGTTTACAAAAAGAATGGAAAGCGACTTCTACGGTACACAAAAACAAATATGAAGATTCATAAGAAACCACGGAAAGAAATGGCTGAATTGAAGGAATACAATAACATACCAGCAAACGAATGGGAAAGATACCTGACGAAACCGTTTAAAGGAAAGGAAAATAATAATCAACACAATAACGTACCTGAATTAAGACACAAAATAGAAATCACTTTTCAGGAAGTAGAAACAGCCATAAATTGACTCAAAAATAGAAAGTTACTAGGACCAGACGGAATAACCAACGAGCTTCTAAAACACAGATGAGAAAGTAGAACCCCAAAGATAACAAAACTTATACAAAAACTAATATTGCACTGCAAGATATCAGACGCATGGAGAAACAGCATAATGATACCAATGTTAAAGAAAGGAGATAAAGAAGACCCCAACAATTATAAAGGTATAAATTTACCGAACACCGCACTTAAGCTTACTACAAAAGTCCTAACTAACAAAATCAATAAACTAACAGCTTGATCAGATGAACAACAAGGATTCAGATCGGGAGGATCCTGGGTAGCCGACGTATTTGTACTAAGACAAATCACAGAAAAGGTCATCGAGTACAATAAATCAGCATATCTATATTTTATAGACCTGACAAAGGCTTTCCATCGCATCCAAGTCGAAGACATATTGCACCTACTGTATAAAAGAAACATGCCAATTAATATTATACAAACCATCGAAAACATCTACTTCCATAATCAAAAATAGACAAAGATAAATGGAAAACTAACACAGTGTATACATAAGTAAGCAACTGTAGCAGTACGTAAAGGTCATGGTTACAGAATGGGGAACAAAGAAATCCAAATATTATGTTATGCAGACGAGGCTGCATTAACCGCCGAGACAGAAGACGAGTTCCAAAGATTAACATACATCTTTGGATATATTAGCAACATATTAGCAAAAAACCAAATGTATGACAACATTTAAATACCCACTTCGATCTAAAATCGAAATTGATGGGAAAATAATAAAGCATGAAGCAAGGTTTAGATATTTGGGATAGATATAACTATAAGTAAAGCGGCGGGATCTCTTTATAACACAATCTGGAACAACAAACGCCTAAATTAAGATACACGGCGGAGACAAGACCTGACACAGCTAAAACGAGACGACCACTAGAAACAACAGAGATAAAAATACTTCAACGAATATCAAGTAAAAAGTCTGTTGGATGGGAAGAAAAGCGAAAATGTAAGAAGAGCATGCAATATAGAAGACATAAATGGATGGTGCCAGACCAAGAAAAAGATGGTGCGGTAAATTAAACAATTTAGAAGCTAATATAAAAGAAGAAACAGGCTTTCCTACGTACAAGAAGGAAGAAGAATAAGAAGCTATTACTACTTACATTTTTCTTCTTGATATTCGATATTTTTTCACTTCTTCTGTAAATTACCAAGAATTGCCTAGACAAGAATTGTTGTGGAGTGAGAATTTTTTTATTATAGTAAAATATTTAACAACCATAATACATTTTATAATAAAATTACTTAAAAGCTGAATTCCTCTTTAGCATAGGTTCCCTTAAATTAAACAGTCCTAATTGGTATTTAAATCAGCTGGCCATACATGTTTAACTTGTGGATAATTGATGATTGTAGAATAATGTCGGAGTAAGTGCCCATTTCTTTGTGGTATTTTGTGTATTTTTATTTCATAACTCTCAGGTATTGGTGAACTGTCCATCCTTAGACTTTAATTTCATATATATATATATATATATATATATATATATATATATATATATATATTGGTTAATGCATGGTGTTAATTTTAGTTTTCGTTCAATTAACCAGCCGAGTTTTTTAGTTCCAAGTCAATTTTCTTTGTTTTCTTAGTTATCCTATTTTACAAGTTAGCTTATATACATAATTATATATATATATATATATATATATATATATATATATATATATATATATATATATATCACTCATCCCCCTTTACAACGACACCCCTCACGCCACAACGCGTTAAGCTGTTTTGATACTGTGGATCTAAGATCGTTTTGGCATGCCACCATGTTTTTTTTTTTTATATTCGTTAAATCCTATAAGGTAACACCTCACACTTTACGGTCGGGCAAATAAGACCAAAGATACGTCTATGTTCCCTTTGTTCATACTGCTATATTTGATTTTTGTCGACGCCAACATACTCTTCTTCCCCTTCCCCTTGCAAAGAAGCCGAATATGTCACGATCAGCTGTACGTTGTACCCCTACCACAAAAAAGTCAAAAATGAGCAGAATAAGGCTTAGCTTTTTTGACGTTTTCCCATAAAAATAAACATAATAAAATAACATAAGCGCATCCACCAATATTTACGAACTTTTAGTTACTTAGGAGTTATTTTTAGGAATTATTTTGTTATTTATGTATATCAGTGGACAATGATATTTTCTTAAGGTATAATCAGCTTATATGGATTTGGATTCATTTATTTTCATTTTTTGATCCAATTTTGAAGTTATAAAGTTGAAATTACTTTGCAGGATGTTTGAATCTTCTAGTGCTTCTAGTAGGTTACTCGCATCGGGGTGATTACAAAATCATTTAATGTGATAAAATAGAATTAATAAGTTAACTCACATAACAATAATTTAGAGTTTATAATATATTATTTTCATAATATTATTTTTCTGAATAACTGAAGAATTCTATCTATTGAGTTAGTATCACTGAGTTACAAGCTGTCATCTCATTTCACAGAATTCATGACATTCTGTAAGGATATGTCCCTCTGTTAGTTGGCACTGGCATGTTTTGGAAAAAAAACGCAGAAAACTGTGTTGTTAGTTTAGTGTGGCCTATACGAATAAGATATTGTCTAGAGAGTCCCGTGGCGCCAGTAAAAGTGGCTCATACAATGAGGTCTGGATTACTCGTAATGATGTATTGAAAGAGCTCCTATTTTTACATCTTTGTAAATTTGGATAAGAGTGGTTGACGTGGTGACTGTTAAAACCGTTTTAGTATGCTGCTCTGCGAGTTTATTACTAAGTATACCGATATGAGACGGAATCCAAATAACTGTTTTCTTAGTATTTAAAGTAGAAAGGTGATAGCAAGAGTGATGGGTTTTTAGACAAGGGAATGAATGATAAATAACTAACTCCTGAATGTATAAAATGGAAGTTAGAGAATCTGTATAAATCCTCGTAAGCTAAATTCCTTCCTTTTTAACACCACTCTTCACCATGAACACATAGTAGAATAGTACATTTTGCAGATTTTCGTAAAAGTTTACACAAATTTTCTTAGATTGTTTATCCAAAACAATCCTTTTGTTAATAAGTTGTAAACTCATATTATTCCTGTATAATAAAAATACAATAAATAAAGTATTCCGAATTTAAAGCTTATTCTTGGATTTTATTGGTTTTCAGATATATTAATTATCATGTCTGTTATATAATTGGTAAATGTGTTGAGCCTAAAATATTAAGCACGAACCGAAATGAAGCATAAGATATGTAGATTTATAGGCTGATATTGAAGATACCTTAGACAGCAAGAGAAACTAAAAATGAAATACTAAGGGGGGTCAACAAAGATAGAGAATTACTAAAGACTGTTAAAGATCGGAAAATGTCTTATCTGGGACATATATTGAGGCGAAGTTGATATAAAATACCTACTGCAACTAATCCTTAAAGACACAATACAAGGCCGGAGAGATGTAGGAAGAAAACAGGTAGGTTTCTTGGCTCAAAAAGATTTGTAAATGGACTCAGATACCAAATGCAGAACAACTATTTCATATGGCAGAAGATCAAGAAGCCTTCACAATTTTGATCGCAACGTCGGATAGTGCTTGTACGCAACGTGAAGAAGTGGGAAATAAATACAACATAACAACAACATTAAAAAAAACAACAAACTGGGATCTATTTCCAAAATACGAAACTCAAAGAAATACAGGAGATACCACAGAACTGCATGTTGTAAAACAAAAAGTTATATTAATATTAAATGATTTTTCGTTTCCATAAATATTGGTTGATACTTGTGTAACCGACTGTACTTCTTGTCTACAAAAATATTCGTCTTTAAGTGCCATATGAGTTTTGCAACCTCAGCATTATAAACTCATTGCGAATGCAACAATTTTTAACTGGGAGAAACTTTAAGACCACCAAGGATAAATAAGCATTAATCATGCATTCAACAGAGGCTTTGACAGATCCCAGATATGCAAATATGACTGGAATGAGTAAAAAGTGCAATGAAAGATACGCCAACAGTTCTGAAAGAAACCGACCACAAAAAGGGGAAAATCAAAGAAGCAGCTCTCATCTTACTAAAAGATACAGAAGATATCATAAAAATGCATAATGTTAATTAAAAAGTTATATTAATATTTGTTGATTTTTGCGTTTTTATAAATATTTGTTTGAATCTTATGAGACAGACTGTACTTCTTACCTGCAAAAATATTTGTCTTAAAGTTCCATATGAGCCGGTTCTTCTATAAAAACACTATGTCGGACCTTTAGGTAAAATCGTGCTTAAATTGTGAAAGCCAAAATCGAAAATATCTAATCTAATCTGTCTTTCTAAAAATGCAGTAAACAGTGTATCAGTTTCGCTATTTGGCGCGATATTCAAACACTGGTATATAAATGAATAATTTTGTTAAAACAAACTCTTTTATCTCATAATACTTGTTGTGTAAAATATTCTCTGGTTATTAGTTATGCTATATCAATTAATTACTGTTAACTTTTCTTTAAAATAACGCTTGATAAAACCAAAAACACATACTGAATTAACGCCTTGAAGTCTGTTAAGTTATATTGAAGGAATATCTTTTAACAGTTCCATGGTACTAAAATATTTGTATCCTAACTGTACCCTCTAAAAAAAGGAATTCAATACGCTTTCCTCAAAAAATTAGTAAAGATTACGGCAAAGTTTTATTGACTACGCCAAGGCATTTGACCGTTGTCAGCACCAGAAGATGGTCACCGCACTACAAAGAGTTGGATTGGATGAGAAGGACATTCGGATCATCATGAATTTATACTGGAACCAGCGTGCTCAAGTCAAGGTCGAAGACCAGCTGACCGACCAAGTGAAGATCATGCGAGGAGTAAGACAAGGATGTGTGCTATCGCCGACTCTTTTCAATATATACTCTGAGGAGATTTTTAATGAAGCCCTCACAAACCTAGACATGGGAATCCGAGTGAACGGTGAATACATCAATAATATCCGCTACGCCGATGACACTGTGTTACTAGCAACCAGCCTAAACGATCTGCAGGCCTTACTAGACCGAGTGCGAACTGTGAGCGTAACATACGGACTGAACCTTAATATTAAGAAAACTAAATTCATGGTTGTCAGTCGTACAAATTTAGATCCCGGGGCACTAATGGCAGGTAGCGAAGAGATCCAGAGAGTCGACAGATTCACTTACCTCGGAACTACCCTCAACGTACAATGGGACTACGCTCAAGAGATTAGATCCAGAATTGAAATGGCACGGTCTACATTTATTAAGTTGAGATCCTTGCTGTGCTGCAGTGATCTTAGTTTGGGAACCAAGATGCGAATAGTGAGGTGCTACGTTCTTCCAGTGTTACTGTATGGAGTTGAAGCCTGGACACTGACGCAAGCCACTGAAAAACGAATCGAAGCCTTCGAGATGTGGATATACAGAAGGATACTAAAAATATCTTATGTGGACCATGTCACCAACGTTGAGGTCCTACAGCGCATGACAAAAGAAAAAGAAGTGCTTAATTTAATTAAACAACGCAAGCTTGAGTACCTCGGCCACGTGATGCGGAACGAAGAAAAATATCGAATTCTTTAACTTGTTATGCAGGGTAAAGTATTTGGCAGAAGAGGACCGGGACGCCGTCGTATCTCGTGGTTGAAAAATCTCCGACAATGGTTTGGGATGACCTCAGCGGAGCTGTTTCGCAGAGCAGTCAACAAAACCATGATAGCCTTGATGATCGCCAACATCCGGACCGGATAAGGCACTGAAGAAGAAGACGGCAAAATTTGCAACCACTGCATTTATAAACACTTTGTTAATGCAACAGTTTTTATCGAGGAGAAACTTTAAGACCACTAAGTGATAGAATAAATAAGCATGAATTATGCATTAAACAGAGACTTTGACAGATCCCAGATATGCAAACATAACTGGAATAATGAGCAAAAAGTGCAATGCAAATAGTGCACCGCAAAAAAGGAAAATTAAAGAAGTAGCCCCCATCTTACTTAAGGAAAAAAAATGTGGAGAAAAACACATCAATTGAATGTAGCAGGCTCTGGTTGCCAATACTAAAAGAAGTTAGCAATAAGAACATACTAACACTTACTGAAGAGTTAATTGCAGGTTCAAAACACATAATCTATAATTATCAATAACCACAGAAAGATTAGTTAATAATAAACCAGAAACGGAATGCTTATCCAGAACTCTTCCAATCCCACATAAAGCCATGAGATATTTAAATCACACAAAAAAAGTATATCGCTAAATTGAACGTATTCAAAAAAAACCAATGGACTACAAAGCACTCTGGCAAAAACCAAAAGCAGATGAAATAACAATGGATGAACTACAAACTACATAATATAATAAAAATATAAAAAATAAAAAATCTAGAGGGATGGCTAGGATGAATATAGAATAAATAAAATATGGAATCACTTTCTGCCACTTAAAATTCCTCCAACTTTTTAATATACACTGGTAAAGGAACGAAAATTGTAGACCCATGGAAAACGACAGGGGTCATCCTTTTATTTTAGAAGGGTAGCAGAGATCGGAAGAGTGGCTGAAATAAAATAATAATTAATGACAACTCCACATCTCACAAAGACAATAAAAATTGTACCATCAGACAAAATAAAAAACAACTACGGACTGAAACGGGGTTGCAGCCTTTCTTTCACTCTTTTTAGCATATACATTGATGACTTTCGGAAAAACTAAAAATTGGTAGAAATTAGTAGAATATATCTCGATCTACATATTCATTTAAGAGCCCTGCTATTTTCGGGCAACAAAATAATAGTACCTACAAGAAACAGAATACAAACTACAATCAACAATAATAAATGTGCATGCAATACAATTTCAAAACCTCCTTAGTAATGGCGAAATTACGGCATTTAAAGACAAATATGAGTTCGAAAATAATTGTCAAAAATAGACTTTTAAAGCCAGTATAATATTTTCATACTTGAAATTCGATACAGGTTAATAATACAATAATGATACAGATAATAAATTTCAAGTAATATACGGTACAATAAATAAAAAACATCAAAAAAAATAAAAGTCACAAAAATTAAATGTATGTTACGGTCCGCTGTACGGTTACTCATGTACGCTGTTTGCTAAATGGGGACACGAGCACACAATACAGGCGGTAGTGAAAGAAAAGTTAACGGCTGCATAAAAAAAGATCTAATAAGACATGAATGCAAACATAATAAGCTAAATATATACGCTATAAACAACCAGATAGCTGATTACAAAGATAAATGAAGACAACATATTTACAGGACTGAAAACGAAAGATTACCAAAAAACTTGATATTGAGACTTGGAAAAGACTTAATTACAATACAACAGGCAAGATAGACGATTTTTGAAAAAAATGTATGGTTATAATTTGCTTGTGATAAAGGAACATAAAAAACCCAATCCCTGTAGTAAAAAAGAAGTAGAGGAACTTTAACATTAAAATATTTTTTAACATTGGTCTAAAGCTATATATATATTGTGGCATCCTTATATAAGTTACTATTTTTACTGAGACAGATAGATTCAATGAGGTGCTTTTGGCCTATTTCACTGCGACCTTTTCAGATATAATGTAGTCCTTTAGCCTATATTACATTCTCTAGCCTGAACCTTTTTAAAAAGTTTAATAACTTCGAGACTGAACCTTCCATGTAGTCCTTTGCCGGTGGCTATTCTTCACCTAATGCAAAGAACCGCACATTTGCAAGGCTGTCACACTGTCTTAAAAGGTGCTCTGCCCTTTCTTCTTCTGTCAATCCCATCAGCTTCAACTGTTTACTCAGCTTACAGTACCCTGTTACCAGACCTACTATGACTTTGACTGTTTTCTTGCCTTTGCTTATTAGGTCTGTCGTAAATATTTGCAAATGTTCTGTGATCAATTGTTTTACCTGTCTTTGTCCTGGTGAATTTCTCCACCATTCCAGAGATTTGTGAGCTACCCACTTTCTTAGAGCCGTTCTTACTACTGCCTTTACAACGCCGCAGAAGGGTTTCGGTCCAACGAATGGCATTGATGAGCCTTGTTTGGCCATTGCATCTACTTTTTATTACCCTTATGGCCCTCGTGCTCCGGTGCAGTTTTATTCAATTGTATCTAAACCAGACCGTTAAATTTTTTAATCATGACACTCTTTCTCTTCCTATACCCCTTTCTCATCCTATCTTTACTTGTATAATCAATCTTAGCATTTCATTTCGTTGTCCCCTCATTACTTATCCCAGATGTTGCAACTTTCTTACCTTTATTGTATTGATTATTTCGTATTCTTTGCCCATTTCTCGCAATACTTCTGTGTTCGTTTTCTTCTGTCTCCATGCTATTTTAGGCATCCTTCTGTAACACCAGATTTTAAACAACTGTAGCTTATTTATGTATTCTTGCTTCAGTGACCACCTTTTAACGCATTGGTGCATTTTGCTGTTTTTATCCTGGTCTTTATTTCTGTTGTTTGGTCATTGTTTTCTGAAATCCAGGTTCCCAGGTGTTTGTATTTTTCAATCTGTTCTATCGGTACATAATATCTCAAATGTATGTTTGTGTGTATATGTCGTATGATCATGACCTAGTCATTATCACGGTGTTTTCTGCATGTTAATACTTCTCCCATTAATTATTATTCCTTCACTTTCAAATAGTAATGCTTCTTTAAAAATGGTCCATAGTCTAGACTATGGACTAATTGAATAGTAATGGAGACATAATATATACTTGCCTAGCTCCTCTCCTGATTTCAATTACTGAACTAGGTTCGATATCTATTACAAGTTTTGCTCTTTGATTCCAGTAAAGGTTTTTTATTATTCTTAAGTCTCTTTTGTCTATGTTTTTTATCTTTATTGTCTCTAATTTGGACTTATTTTTTATGTCTTACTTTGTCAAATGCTTTTTCAAAATTAAGATAAAAAACATGCATATTCACATTCATATCCATGTATCTTTGAGCCATCACATTAAAAGCAAATACCTCCTCTCTGGTTCCTAGTCCGTTTCTGAATTCAAACTGACTATTATATATTCCTTCTTTCAGTTTTTTATTTGTACGACCACGTATTATGTTCAAGAATAATTTGAAAATATGATTTATTTATAATAAGGTTCTGTATCCACTGCAGTCTTTAGCGTTTGTATTTTTAGGGATAGCTCACAAGGTGAAGATTAACCATTGTTTCGATATATATCTTATTTTTTATTTTGTGTTAAATAAGTCTACCTTTATGTCCAAGGTTTCATCATTTATGCATTTTAAGCTTTCTACTGGGATTTGGTCTAGACCTACTGCTTTGCCATTTTTGCCGTGTTTTAATATCATTTTAATTTTCTCTTTTAATACCTTTAAAATCACACCATATTCTACTTCTACTTCTACTTCTATCTGTTTTGTCCTATTCTTTAAACAAGCCATTGATGTATTCTATCCATTTCTTTAATTTTGTCTTACTATTCAACACCAGTTTGCCATTTGTATCTTTTAGTTTTCCCGGTTTTCTTTTTCTATTGTTATGAGTTATTTCTTTAATTTTTTTTGTGTGTGTTAAAACTGTCATGTCTTTTCGGGTATTCTTGTATTTCTTTGCATTGTTCTTTTAACGAATCTTCTTTAGCTTGCTTAATTTTGTATTTTATTTATTTGTCAACTTTTTGTACATCTGATTATCTTTGTTTTCATTTTTACGTCTTTTTTCCAATAAATCTAAAATTTCCTTCTAAAAATAAAATTTATTAATAATTATTTAATAATCAAGATGGCAAGTAAACGGTACGTTGTTTCTACCTTTCTATTTCTTTCACGCAGTGATTGATTGCCATTATTTCCACCCTAAAATTTGTGATATGCCGGGAGATGTATCCCTTGCTTTGTTCCTACTATACCGGCTCCTACACCCTTTGATGTTTTTAAGCAATCAGTGTACCAGGTAGCAACTGCTTGTATAGTTACACCTTCATTCCAGTCTTCCCTGCCTGGTATATTTAATTTTGAATTTATTGTTGAAGCTGTGTCTCGTAGCTGTTGCATCGATGATTTTCCCCATTACAATATCTGCTTTTAGGTCCTCGATTTGCTTTCTTTTGTCATTATTGTGAACCTGGCTTATATGGTGCTGACTATGTATTAACATGTGCATCACTGATCTAGTTTCTCCCAAGTTTTCAGTATGTAAGTATTTCATGTAAGCCAATAATCAAAATATATCCCTAGTCATTTTGTTTCTTTGGCAAATGGAATCTCTGTTCCTTCCAGCACCGATGGTTTTTGGGCTTGTAATTCTCTTGTAATCTTTTTTTTGAAGTTAACGATTAGTGGTTTTTAAGCATTGACTATCAGTCTCTCTTATTTACACCAGTTATCAACTATATTTAGGGCTGCTTGCATTGTCCCAGACATCACCTGGGCAAATTTGCCGTTGACGGTCATTGCGTATCGTAGAAAGTCTTTTGTGGTCAAATTTTTGAGATCATCTACCAGGACTGCCGACAGTAGAGGTGACAGAACTCCTCCTTGTGAAAAGATTTCAACTCCTCTTTGGTTTGATGGTTGCTTTAGGCTAAGTGGATATTACTATCTTATTCTCCAGGGATGACATTATCCATCTACATATTACCGCAGATGTGCCTTATCTACTCATTGCCTTTATCAAAAAGTTGGTAGTAACATTGTTAAATACCCATTCAATATCTAGAACAGCCGCCATTGTTATCTTTTTTCCTCCATAGACTTTGAGATGAGCTTATTTAGATCCTACAACGCTGAGTCTGTAGATTTACCAAGTTGATATTCATATTGACGATTGCTTAGAGGTTTATTTTTTTGCATTTGGTCTTTTATGTACTTATTCGAAAGCCTTTCCAGCGTTTTTAATAGAAAGGACGATATGATTAGTAGTCTATATAACTTTTATGTTAGGTCTGATACTTTATCTACTTTGGACAAGTATATGACTTAAACCTTTTGCCGTATTTCCAGTATAACCCTCCATGCTAAACTGGCTTTGACGATCTTGCATATGTGTGGTATCAATACTTGTAATCCCATATCCAAATGTATTGGATAAATGTCATCTGTTCCTGGTGATTTATATGGTTGAAATTTATTTATAGCCCATCTAATTCTGCTTGATCTTGTTATTGCTGTGGATATGGCGCAATCTGTAGAACTTGGCTTAGTCGGCCTTTGGTTTTTCTATGAAATTATTTCTTAAGTCCAAATCGAAACGTCAAAATAAACATATTTTAAACTAAAATTGTGGTTACTTACCAGTGAAAATAGTAAATTGTATTAAACATAATGGATTGTCCGTTTTAATTATCGGCGATAGCTATTTTTATTGTCCAAGTATTAGCACTCAAAACATCACAACTGTTTTAATAAATATTCTGAAGGAATAAATAAATATTTTCACGCAAAATAATACTATTTTAAAAATAAAGGAAATTATTTTGAAATTTACACAACAGTCCTTATAGGTTAAAGCGCCCCTTGAAAAAGTCCGTCAAAGTTATTTAAAAACAATAACAGCCAGCTCTTTTACGCACGATATCTGTGCAAATCGATAGTTAAAGAAGAGTGTCAGTGGCAAATGGTCGATATAATATAACCGAATTTATATTGGTTAGCAAGCGGGTGTTGTTTCCCAAGTAATGAGCTCTCCTCTTCGTACTTAATAGACAACTTCGAGACTAAAACAGTGATTGATGAAGTCTGTAAATGTAGACTTGGAATTGCTTGTTGAATAATAGTAGAGCCAGAAACTCTTCCGGAATACAGGCAGAGGAAAGAGAAAGGTCAGGACAGTTAAATACCATCGGATGTAATATTTGTGTATGCACATTGTGTCGACCATATTAGTTGTTTGTTTGATCCATCAATCAAATTTGGTGTCTAGAAATAAACTTACCTGGTTAGAAAATGTAGAATATTTAAATAGGTAGTAAAGCGAGGGGCTCATATGGATCCAGATTATGTATTAGCACAGTTATGGGAATTTAAACTTTATTTACTTTGTTTTTTACAGAACTGTTGAATTAGATAAACGAGAAGACGGCGTCCAACTAGATTAGCACCTTACTGTTAGAATATAATTCCGTACAGCTCTCAGGAAAACGAGTATGCCTAGGAATGGGAATTTTTTAATAATAGCAACAAACAGGATTATATATATCTGGGTCAAATTATAAAACTTAACAAAGAAAACCAAACAGCAGAGATAAAAGGACGAGTTAGACTGGCATGGGCGGCATTTGGCAAACTAAGCTACATTCTTAAAAACAAAAGATATCACCACATCATCTTAAGACCAAAGTATACAATCAATGCGTACTCCCTGTTCTCACTTATGGTTCCCAAACGTGGACATTTACAAAAGCAAACATGAACAAAATCATAAAAACCCAAAGAGCAATGGAAAGACAAATGTTGCACATAAGATTAATGAATAAAAAGAGAAACGAGTGGATAAGAGAGAAAACAAAAGTGAGGGATGTTAGACAAGAAGTTGCAAAATTAAAATGGAGATTTGCAGGACACAATAAAAGACAAAAAGAAGACCGATGGAACAAAATTCTTATAAGTTATAGACCGTGGGAATATAAACGAAGCAGAGGAAGGCCCCAAATGAGATGGGCAGATGATATCAAGAAGCACGTGAGCTCTGGGTGGATGACTATAGCGACAGACAGAGAATAATGGAAAAGGATTGGGGAGGCCTATGTCCAAAGATGGTACAGTGGAATAGATGATATAACAGTGGAACTGCTTAAATACGCTGGCAATAAAAACTTAGCAGGAAAATCTTAGCAGTCATATGTACGAACTGCCTACGATCGAGATGCAAGCAAGACCACTGAAATACAGCAAAGATAATTCTTATTCATAGAAAAGGTATAAAAGAGGATATTAAAAGCTACAGACCTATAAATCTACTCTATCTTTATACCAATCGTATACAAGATATTCAACATACAAAGATACAGAGATCATCAACAACAGATTAACAAAAGCATTAGATGCTGCACAGCCAAAAGAACAAGCTGGCTTCAGAAGTGGATTCAGTACCATAGATCATATTCATACACTTCGAGAACTAATGAGTAGAGCTAAACAATATGAAATACCGCTAGCATTAACCTTCATAGATTTCGAGAAGGCTTTCGATTCTATATATCCCAAGGCAGTAATAGAAGCTTTAAGTAACCAAAGCATTGACAAACCGTATACAGAAACTTTAGCAAATATATACAGACAAGCAGAAGCTAAGGTAAAAATTTATGAAAGCACCCCAGAATTTCCCACTACCAGGGGCGTCCGATAAGGAGACGCAATATTACCAAAGATTTTCACCGCAATTCTAAAAAATATATTTAGCAAAATAAACTGGCAGAATAAAGGAATATCCATTTATGGAGTATACCTTAGCCATCTAAGATTTACAGACGACATCGTTCTGATTGCTAACAATCCCGCAGAACTATAAGAACTTATAAGCGACCTAAATGCAGCTAACAATGAAGTTGGCCTAAAATGAACTTTGATGAGTGAATGAGAAAAACAAAAACCATGTACAACGAGCTAGTGGATGTCCAAGATGTAATAATAAACAACACTGCACTTGAGACTGTAGACGAGTATGTATACCTGGGACAATTAATACATAAATCTGGTTCCTTACTTCCAGAAATCAACAGAAGAAGGAAACTAGCTTGGACACCATTTGGTAGAAATTCAGTTATATTCAAATCGGAGATGCCAATCCACCTGAAGACAAAAGCATTCGATGACATACGGCATACGACAGTGTATACTATCAATCATGACATACGGCTGCAAAACTTGGACACTAAAGAAAGGGATGTCGAAACTTAAAGTCACTCAAAGGTCAATGGAGCGATGCACGCTAGGTATAACAAAGAGAAATCGAAAAAGAATGGAATGGATCAGACAAAAAAACCAAGGTTACTGATGTAATCCATAGAATTAAATCTTTAAAATGACAGTGGACTGAACATTTAGCGAGAAGAACTGATATGCCGAAAGACTGCCTGCCTGCATGTGATAATACTTTGTCATTCCTATTACTTATTGTCTATTACCTACCTAAATATTAAAGTTAAGATTGTATAGATAGATAAATTGTAATAAAAGTGGAATTAATAAAAAAAATTACTAAAAAATAAAAAATTAAAAAAAAATTGTTTACATAAATTAGATGGTTTATTTAACAATTTATTTATTTAAATAATGCATATTCGCAATTTATGCAAAAAGTACATACAAATTAAAAAAGAAAACGTCGAAATCCATAAACAAGAAGCGGAGATACAGTTAACAGCTCCTTCCCCCTCTAACACTTCCGCGAGTTTCAAAACCGGCCGATTTTGAGGACCACAATTGGACTTGAGAACCACTTAGAGGACGAAGCCATCGAAATGCAATATTTTGCTAATTTGGCGTATTAAAGTATGTTCTTTTAAATGACGCTAATTAGATCGCTTAATTGTTATAAACGAAGCTGCTGTTGACTATTAAAAAAAGACTAACTTCGTCCCAAATTGTCCCAGGACTTTTCAAATTAGAAAAAATAATTGTCTTGCAGGCTATGTCTAAAAAGTCATTCTAATTGTTTGTAAGCAAAAAATCGACACGTTTTTGCAAAATGATTTTGCAATATTCAAAACAGTTTTTCCAGTTTTTTTTTTAAATATATTGATAGAATAAATCTTCTTTTTTTATAAGCTAACCATAAAATAACTTCATCATTTTGACTTATATTGTTGCAAAAAAATTTATTCAAATGCTTCACTTTTCGTTGATAGACGAAAAAAGCGAAAATTTACCGTTTTTTCACCTTAATTTATTAATAACGAATTAAGTCCAAAAAGTCGACTGCAGAAAACATATGAGTCCTTGTTATAGAGGTCCATACTACTTAAAACAACTATCGTTTGCCTGGAGAGGTTGGCGTTACGAGAAAAATCTTATTTCCCTTTACTAATTGCCAGAGCTTATAAACAATATCCAGCTCATAATAAAGCTTAATTGCAGACTTCTGCAAGACTTATTTCTCGCCCTCCCCCTTCTACTTTTATACTATCTGTTTTTCTAATATGTGCAATTTAGTTCCCTATAACAGGTATTTCATATTGGTAACTAATATTTTGTTTTTAATTTTTATTCGCCCCTTCCAATTAAAATAACAATAAATAAAATGCATATAGTTAATATTATCGAGAAAAACATTTATTGACGATTTAAATACCACACAAAAATCATCTAAATCGTCATATTGCACACAATCAGTAACTATCTGCCGAGCGAACAATGCTCCTCGAAATTGAAATCAAATTTAATCCGAAACTTTGAAACCTGTGATAATGAAAACGATAAAGCTAAAAATCCCCATAGAAATTTATATATCCCTACAAAAAGCCAATAACAATATTCCTGGTATTAATATATTACCACGAGAATTATCTTAATTAAGCTGCGTGTATGGATTTAGTAGCAGTGATGAAGGGTCAGTACACTACAAAAAATTGATGGTTTACGTTTAATAAATATTATTTTTTGAACTTACTTTTTCCTCTTAATGTTATTGGCTTGCGAAATAAATATACCACATTGCAAACTTACACAATGTACAAACAGATATAGTACAAGTAAAAAATCTTATCTTGATAATACAGGTCGTGTGTCTGTATTAAATTTTATTATATATATATATATATATATATATATATATATATATATATATATATATATATATATATATATATAATATATATATATATATATATATATATATATATATATATATATATATGTATATATATATATATATATATATGTATATATATATATATATATATATATATATATATATATATATATATATATATATATATATATAGTACGTCTAGAAAGTATCCGGAATTTTATATTTTTCCTAATTTTAATAGATTTCCTTTTTGTAACATTATAAGACAAAAGTAATGCATCAAGTAGGTTGTGCCGATAGTAGTTTATGGACAAAATCGCATGACAACACCATCTGTCAAATATTGTTGTTTGTAAACAGACTTAAGATTTGTGAAATAATGTCGCAAGTAGAAAAAAGAAAAGTGGTGGAATATTTGTATAGAAAGGGTGTCCGAAACGTTAAAAAATTAGTGCAATTGACTGAACTCGGAAAAAGTGCAGTGTATGAGACAATAAAGAGGATAAAAAATGGCATAGATATGAGACATAGACCAGTTTCGAGTAGGCCGCGTAAGATTAGCGGAAATAATTTAAATGCTTTAGTGACTTTAGGACGACAAACTCCGCGCCTAGTTTTTCGAAAATTAGCGAACAGATTTGGAAATCAACGAAGAATAAAAGTGTGCCCAGAAACTGTGCGCATGTCACTAAAAAAGCAAGGCTACATATCAAGGAATCAAAAAAAAATCCCTACAATGACACCTCTGCAAAGGCAACAAAGAACAGATTTTTGTCAACGTTTTCGAGAAGATAATTTTAATTTATATCTGATGACAGTTGTTTCCAGCTTGGTGCAAATCATCTAAAAGTCCTACCAAGAGAACATGTTTCCGTTTAAATTTCCAAATTTCTCACTAATATAATGGTTTGGGGAGCAATATCTTAGCGTGGTGCTATACCTCTTTGTATAGTTAATGGTACTGTTGAAAGTACGAAATATTGTGACATCCTAAATGGTTTTCTTCTTAAAACGGCTCATGTTTTATATCCAGAGGGGTGGCGTTTTTAGCAAGATAATGCAAGATACTTCTGCTTATACTCAAGCTTGGATGCAAGAACACGAATTGGCAACAATTCCATGGCCAGCAGCATCTCCAGATCTTAGCCCCATTGAAAACATATGGGGACTGATGAACATTGAAGTGGAACGAGCACCGCCACAAGATAAAGAAGGTTTGATTCGGTCAGTTTCACAGGCCTGGAACACTATTACCGAAAATTATGGCCTTGACCTAGTTTCGGGTGTACCTGGACGTTTAGTTAAGTGTTTAGATCATGAATGTGTTGCTTGTGTGAGTCCATTTCAAAAGGTAAAAGAAATAATAAGTTAGACTTACTCACAATCAATTTAATTTAACTAATCGGACGACCGGTTTCGCTTTCTATAATATGCAAAGCATCTTCAGGTCACGATACAAAGTTAAAATGCTGAAAATAATAATCCCATATTAGGGTGTTGTCTAATAAAGATAAAAACAAAGATAAAAACATAGGTAGGTGATATAAATTATATAAATTACAGTAATTATGCCAATATTACATGTCTGTGGTTTTATAAATGAATAAAATGTTTAAGCAGACAAGGTACGACCCACAAATTGGTAACATAGTCTATTAATAGACTCATCTTGGAATACCCAACCGAAAAAAGAAAACAAATACAAACCGATAATTGGAAGCAACGAATCGGCTACTGTAAACACCATTCCTAGACAAGGTCATGTACATGTGTCCCGCATTGGTGTTGATATGTAAGCCGATGATCTTCTAAAGTTTTTGGGTGAGGCGATACCCGATATTACTTTTAAGTGCGTTGAATGGCATAGAACTGACAAATACTCCACATATAAGGTATCTTTCCCTTTCGATAAAATTGACGAAGTCTACAGTCCTAATATTTGGCCCAAAGGAGCTGCCGTTAGGAAATTTAACTTCAACAGAAATTTTCAGCACAAAAAGAAGAAGGAGGAAGAAACCTAGAAGCTTCTACAAACTTTTATCAAAATAAACGAATTCGAAAAGGTACGGTAAGCATGTTTCATGTTAATTTGCAGTGTATTTCAAATAAAGTCGATATGATCAATGCTTTTCTTACGGATCAAAATTTAAAATTAATTAACAACTCCGGCTTTTCATTAGCTAATTTCTTTTGGAGGCTAAAAAAGAAACAAGGCGGAGTTGCAAGTTATGTAAAAGAAAATCTTATGTATTCTTCTCTTAATCTAAATGAATATAATGTAGAGCAAAGTTCTGAGTTCTGTGCAATTTATGTACCTTCAATAAAATTCAATATTTTAATATTTTAACTGTATACAGATCGGGTAATGGTGACTGGCTTATTTTTGGTGAATTTTGAAAATGTCATAACATCCTTGCTTAGTAAAGCAGACAAACTAATCATACTTGGAGATTTTAATATAAATTTTAAAATTGAATCTGACCCTTTTTTGATATTTAAAATCTACTAACATATTTTGGTTTAAAAATAACTATAAACGATTATACTAGAATCACATCCCAGTCCAGCAGTAGCATCGACAACATTATGACAAATGTTTCTGAAAATATCTACAGAGTGGGCATATTTGCACCTTGTTTTTCTGACCATCGAAATCAATTTTTATTTATTGACTTTGAGCATAAAGTTGTTGACACTAATCAAACATTTCAAAGGTTTATTACTTCTTCTGGTTTACAGAAGCTTAAACGTGCTCTATCTAGTACAAACATGGACTTTTTCTACGATATTAATAATGATCCTGACTTTTTAACAGTCTTTCTTATCGAAATTTATAATAATTTAATATTACAGTATTTTCCACTAAAAAAAGTACGACAAATGGCTGAAAAAACAACTGTGCAATGGTTTAATAATGAATTAAGGTCTTAGAGATCTAATATTTCTCTTATTAAACACATTGCAGATGCGACTAAGGATCCCGATTTGTTCAAAGTATATAAACAACAAAAAGTTGAATATAATCGGTAATTAAAAATTGCTAAAAAGTCAGCTTACTGTAATTTTATTACTAATTCCAATAATAAACCTAGAGACTGCTGGAAAATAGTAAATTTTGAAAGAAACTACACAAGATTCAGTTCGGTACAACTATTTGTATTTTAACTACAATTGCAGAGAATATAATTACATCTCTCTTAACGTCGATGTCCTCGTCAATTATAGAAATTATCCTTCTCCGAGCAAGTCCTTTTTTTCGTTCTGTTCTGGAAGAAGATGTCTCTCAAAGAATAAAGTCTCTTAGTAATTCTAATTGTAGGGACGTTCACGAAATTAATAGCAAAATTTAAAAAAAACTTACCAAATAGTTTAACACCTTTCACTCATCTTATTAATTTAATTCTATCAACTGTAGTATTTCCAGAAGTACTAAAATACTCAAAAGTACTACCAATCTACAAAAAAGGTGATTCCTCAAAAACTGACAATTACAGACCCATAAGCATTATTTCTACTTTCGAGAAAGTGATTGAAAGGTTATCAAACAACAATTTTATTCCTATTTTAAGTCAAATAATTACTTTAGCAACTCACAATATGGATTTAGAAGTCATCGTTCTACTACGAATGCTAAATACCGCGCATGTTGTGAGCGAGGTGATTAAGGGGCTTCAATGCGGCAATCGCATAGCAATTTCTCTTTGCCACCTTTCGAAGGCTTTTGATTGCGTTTTACACGACATTTTGCTCACAAATTAAATTACTATGGAATCAGAGGTATCCCTCTTAAGCTTATAACTTCTAATCTAAGTGGCAGACACCAGGCGGTAGTGCCTAAAGGTCATCTCTCCAATTTTCTATCCGTAAAACATGGGGTCCCACAAGGTTCGGTCTCAGGACCTCTTTTGTTTATTATTTATGTCAGCGATCTGTCCAAATTCATATCTCTGTACAAAACCATACAATTCGCAGATGATACGACCTACGTTATATCAGGAAAAAATAATGATGATTTAAAAATGTCTCATGAGGAAGTTTCTACTAAATCTAGCTCATGGTTTGCTGCAAACAAACTAAAACTTAACTCTGATAAAACGCAAAATTTGGTTATATCTGCAAGTAATTTACGTTTTTTATTTGTTATTCGCCAACTAGCAAGGGTTGTCAACTTTGAAACATTAAAAATGACATATTTTTCTTTATTCCACTCTCATCTAAACTATGGTGTAATTATATGGGGCAATTCAACAAATCCACTTCAAATTTTTAGAATGCAAAAGAAAGCTGTCAGGATTTTAGCAGGGGTTAGTTATCTAGAACACTGCCGACCTTTCTTTATCAAATTCATAATTATGCCGCTACCTACTCTGTTTATATTTCAAGTTCTAACTGAAATTCACAGAAAACGTGCCCATTTAATAAAGCAGTCTGATTGTACATGTTCACAATACGCGACACTGTCACTACCTATGAACAAATCGCTGTAGATTAAGTCTTTCAGAAAAAAATAGTCTTAATTATAACTATTACAATATTTTACCAAAAAGTATAAAACAGCTAAGCTGTAATAATTTCGATAAAGTTATAAAAAAATATCTTCTAAAATATTGTTTTAACTGTTCAGAAGAATATATGACTCATTGCATCCACTGAACTGATTACCGTAACTTTGCCATAATTTTTTTTTTTTGTTTAATATGTGTTCTTGTTTGTATATATTTAAGTTACGTTTTATATTCCTTTTTTTAATACTATGTATGTTTTTTTTACTTGCTACAAACAATATTTGTATCTGTTATGTAGTTAAATAAATACTCTACTCTATATATATACAGTGATAAGTGCCTTACCACCCAGCTTTTTAACGTACGAGATGGAAAACACAGTTACCTTGTGAAATAAAAAGAGATAAAACTCGTAGAGGTGGGAAATAATCGGTAGAAACCTATAATTTACATTACCATTATCGATAGTCTCACACTTTTAGACGTTAGCTTCGAGCTAAATCACCTCGGTCATAATTATTATGTGTAACGTATGTGTGACGTATTTCCATTTTTTAATTTCACATAAAGTAAAAACTGATTGACCACAATAAAGCAAAAATGTGAATAAAATAATTTAATTAATAGTAATTATTTAATCTAAAGTTTTAAATTATTAACCAAGAATAATTTCTACTATGATGTGTGGAGTTTCATACACTCTTGTCACGGAATAATCACTATCCTTCGTGGATTAGTGGTAAGAATTCGACACAGACGTCGAAGACGATTAGAGTTCAAAACCCACATGTGGTTTTCTTTTTTTTTTTAATAATTTGAAATTATGCAGAGATCGTTTTGCTTTGAATCGCTAAACATTTATGTTAGTCGTTACTAGTATTAGAAGTGTTTAAAGTTAAACACAAATATCTTATTGAAAAAAAAATATCGTCGTACTTTCGAAAATAAAGTAAAAATTCTTCAAAATAAAAGAACGTTTAAAGAATGTTTAAATAAGTAAAAATTCTACAAAAATAAAAAAAATATTGTAAATAAACGTATTTACAATATGTTCAAATACGCATTCATTAGCAGCAGAACAATAACCCAAACTGTCACAAAAGAAATATAAAAGTTTGATGGATCAGAGTTCAAGTCACGATGTTCTCATGCAGGCGCTCACGGTTCAAATCCCACATGAAGGTTTTACTTTTTTAAAAATTTGAAATTATGCAGATATTATATCGTGTTGCTTTAAATCACTAGACATTTATTTCAGTTTTTATTAGACGTGTTTATAGTAAAACATGAAAGTCTTATTGAAAAAACAATGTCGTACTTTCGAAAATAAAGTAATAATTCTTCAAACATAAAAGAACGTTCTAAATAAATGTACTTCCAAAAATATTTAAATAGGTAGAAATTCTATAAAAATAAAAAAAATATATTTTAATGAAATGTATTTACAATAAATGTTCGAATAAGCCTCCATTAGCAGCAGAACAATAACCCAATCTATTATAAAAGTTTCGTCTAACATTAGTTAATGTTTCTGGACTAATACCTCTCATCGAATCAGAGATTTTTTCTCTTAATTCTTGGAGAGAATTAGGCCTATCGTCTTCAATTCGATATAGCTTGGACTTGATATATCCCCACATAAAAAAATCACAAGGTGCAAGATCAGGTAATCTTGCAGGCCAAAAAATATGTCCGTGGCCACTAATCAATCGATTAGGAAAAGTCGCACTGAGATATTCACTGACGATGCGAGAATAGGGATGTTCACTAATTTTTAAATATAGGAAAATTCAATTAAATTCAATAGATTATAAAATATATAAAAATATAGTAAATATGAAATTGTTTAAAAATATATATTTTTTTTAGGATAAATCAATTCTTAATTTTAATTTTGATGGAGGCTAGAAAAACGGCTCCTCGCAGCGAGGCTACGGTGTGTGACGTCAGCAGTCGTATAGACAACTTGTTGTGTATACGTATTTACGAAGTGTAACCAGTTCTTTAAGTATTTATACAGTGATAATAAAGCCAAATAAGTGGTGTTTGCTACAAAGAGAGGAAAAAACTAGAAAAGGCAGTTATTATGCAAGTTAGAAAAAAAAATAAATGCAAATATCTGTACCTCGGAAGGAATCAACACTATGTTCATTTTTAAAACTTTACCGGAGAGCAGTTTTAAACTTTTTTTCACCAAAAAGTATTATTGCTGCAGCTATTTATTGAGGTATCGAAACAATATTTTAATAGAACATTCTGTTTATTGTTATTTACATAATACATTTTTTTTACAAATACAAATAATACATCTATGTATTTAACCAAAATGGCATTTTAGGTACAAACCACTCAGTCATCCTCAATTAAGTCTCCTTCTGGATAGTCACTATTAGTATTACTAGTAGGTATGCTTTAAATTTTTAAAATCTAGTTCCATATTATGTACGGTATATTTCATTGAGGTTTGTCTGACTAACTGCTGCCAGTCCCAGGGCGTGTAAATAGAAATGTTAAGTTTTTTCTCTTTCGCTCTATCAGCGCATGGACAGTGTCCGCCTCCATGTGAGTATTACTCTTTAGTAGAAACTTCTGGATGATAATTTTCACTTTTTTAAACAAGTATTAATGCTAACATTTTTATTCTGGTCGTAACATTTGTAAGACCATAGTATGATTTCTTCTATGTTACTGTCAGGAATGACGGTATCTGCCCATTTTAGTAATACAGATCTTATTTCATTTCCACTACGAATAGTTTATCAGAACTTTTGTCTATATCAGACTGATCTTCGTTATCAAAACTCAAGGCATCTCTAATAATATGCTCTTCATTTAAAACATCATTGCTTGGTGTATTATTTGATTCTGAAATTAAACAAGGCGTATAATATTGGTTGTAAAAGATTTAATAATATTGCTAGTTTAAAGTTGGTATCAAATCACTACATTACCCTTTTCAGGTTATGTTTCTTAATAATTTAAAAATAATGAGCAAAAAGGTAGCTTACCTGTAAATGCAGTAGAAGAATTCGCAGAACTTTTTAGTAGGTACTTCAAGAATCTTTCTCCTACGAGAATTATAGTTCATTGTTCTTATTATTAGTAACAAACCACTGTAAACACACCATAAATGGCAAAAGTATTATTATTAGATCACTAACAGTCTACCTCTCATCATAGAGATATGCGCAACAGTAATTTACATGCGTAGAGGGACAAAACATTAAGTCCACATGGTGTTTTATCCCTCTAAGTAAAAATGGACTTAATTTTCTTAATGACTTAATGACTTTCTTTTATCAGCAAATGGTTTAGGACCTAGTACTCTATTCATTTAAATAAAGTTATAAAAGTTAATTATTAGTCTGTAAAAGTGTCAAAATTGAAAAAATGGACATAGTGTTGTATCCCTCCGAGGTACACATATAGAAACCTGTGCTTTGACAATTTTAAGTGAATATGGTGTAAAATTGTTTGTAACTGTAATAAAAATCTTCTCAGAATTGTTTTTAGATGTATTTAGACACCCAGGAACAAAATACCACTTATTTGGCTTCATTATCAGTGATTAAATACTTAAAGAACTGGTCACACTTCGTAAATACGTATACAAAACAAGTTGTAGATACGACTGCTGACGTCGCACACCGTAGCCTCGCTGCGAGGAGCCGTTTTTCTAGCCTTCATCAGAATTGAAATTAAGAATTGATTTATCTTAAGAAATATATATTTTTAAACAATTTTATGTTTGCTATGTTTTTATATATGTTATAACTTATTGAATTTAACAATATTTAAAAATTAGTGAACATCTCTATTATGTGCGGGACAACTATCGTGTTGAAACCATATGGAATCGAAAGGTATTGGTAAATTACGAAGGGCTGGGACAATTTGATTAAGTTCCAAGTATTTCCGCCCAGTCAACATACCGTCTATAAAAAATGGACCAATGACATGATTCCCTATTATGCCTCCCCAAACATTTACTTTTCGAGGACGCTGGGTACGAGCGACATAAATCTGACGAGGATTTCCTCGAAACCAATACCGAGCATTCATTGAATTGTGACGGCCCTGCAATGAAAACGTACATTCATCGGTGAACAAAACGTTCTCTAAAAAATGTTCATCTTGATGTGACATTTCCATTGCAGTTTGACAAAATTCTAAACATCTATATTGATCCCCAGGGAATTGTTC
Organism: Diabrotica undecimpunctata; assembly: GCF_040954645.1. Lineage (NCBI taxonomy): Eukaryota > Metazoa > Arthropoda > Insecta > Coleoptera > Chrysomelidae > Diabrotica > Diabrotica undecimpunctata. The sequence goes on along the minus strand of NC_092812.1, from coordinate 78,013,401 downwards.
CTTGGATTTATGAAGTTTATAGGGACGGTATCCATGTCTTTTCAAAATTTTACCTACTCTAAATCTTGAAATTCCATATTGTTCTCCGAGACGAGATGTTGATTGGGTAGGATTTTACTCAATACTTGCACAAATCAAAGTGTCCCTTAGTTCCAAATCTGGATTTACCTCCCTTCGTCTACGAACTCCTCTTGGAGTGAACACGGAGCCATAAGTAAAAAAATTACGTATAATGGACTGAATTGTTGATCGTGCTGGAGCCGGCCTATTTGGAAACATATTTACAAATGGTTGTCTAATCATGTTGTCTGATAATCCATTCACATGCCAGACAACAATTTGCACTTTTTCCTCGACCGTTAAAACCATTTTCACGAATTGTTTTTTCAATAAAAAGTTTCTGTTTACCGTTCAAAAACTCGGTATGTTATTATTTTTGATGGCTTGATGATTTGGTTAGCTGTAAAGCAGGCAGCTGTTCGGGTGCATCCATTACAATGTTGTTAATTGTTTTGAAAATCATTACCTGTACAGAGGAATTGATATTAACACTGAGAATTTAGTAATGGATTTGGCATTAAACAGTCTTAACCGGATTATTTTGCAATCACAACTGAAGACTGTAAAACTGAAATTGAATTATTTTGTATTTTTATTTTTTAACATTGGAATAAGAATAAATTGTAAATAATAAGTTTTTCGAAAACTTTTTACCTAATATGTATCATATTTTCTATTATTTTTTGATTGAGTAAAACAAAAATTTTATCCTTGGTGTGAATTGAACCTCAATCTGCTTGTCACTAGACCACGTCTCTAACTATTACGCCAATTCCACATACAATAATTGTTTTAGGATAGAACATACCTACCTTTAGATTAATCAAATATTTCAGTTAAGTTATTTTTATTATTAAATAAACTTAAAGATTTATAATTTAAAATCGATAATAATGAATGTTTTTTACTATAATATATCTTAATTTATTCAATCATTTATTCTAACATCAGAAATTATTAAAATAAAATATTTTCGAGGTCAACCGTATAATTATGACTAAAGTGAAATAGCCACGTCAAGAACTAGCTTTATCTCATATTATCTCACAACTTAATCTGTCTTCTATTCTTTCCGCTATTTTGCCGGGTGGTAAGACACTCATCACTGTATATATATATATATATATATATATATATATATATATATATATATATATATATATATATATAAAGTTTTATTTTGGGGTTGCAGTCATTAATAGGGCAGGAAAGTGAAACTCTTTGTTCTTTATCAAGCTTTCGCAAAATTTATTTGCTTCTTCAGGATATGCTAAAATATCAGTTTTTTTATTAACGCATTGATAAACTAAGCAATATCTACATTCTGTCTTACGAAAATTAATACTATAATTTTCAAATATTAGATTTTCTGACTATAAATACTATAATTTCAGAAAATTTAAATATTCATATTTGGCGCCACTTTATACGTAACCATAATAATAATCAAGAGCTAGTTATCAACAACAAAAAATATAATAAACAGAAACGAGTGTCTTTCTGACATAAATCAAACATCAACATAATCAATGTCATAATGAATTTGTACAAAATTAAATAAAATTAAAATATTGTACTTGGATAACTATATCATTTTAATATATATATATATATATATATATATATATATATATATATATATATATATATATATATATATATATATATATATATATTGTTATCCTATGTAAAATTGAAAATAATATTGGTTTGCTTTTAATATATTTCAAAGTACAAAACGTTGCATCATTTAAATAAGTTTAATTAATTAATTAATTAGCTAATTAATTGCTTGGCGCACCTCATAATTTTAATATCAAATTAAAATATATATATATATATATATATATATATATATATATATATATATATATATATATATATATATATATATATATATATATATATCAACTGACGAAAAACTTTAAGAATTACACAGATCAACCAGATTAAAGGATATACACCACAAAACCTGTGTTGAAAACAGGACGGAAAATTGGCCTTACCGAACAAAAAAATGGTAAAGAGTTAACAACTAATAAACTGTGTAGAACCAAAAGAACGGCTTCAGAAAATTCAAGCAGGAAATTTAGAAGAAAAATCCCCCACCATCCAAAAAAGAAATGCAATCACACATACTCAAACTAATAAATTGCAAAACATTTGAAGAAGACGGGATATTATCTTTATTATATAAAAATTATACCTTGATCCATCCATTGCATAAAAAGTGTGACAAAACAGATGACAATAACTACAGAGTTTTGTATGTTACTTTTACCAGTAACATACAAAATCTTTCTGTCTCCTTCGAAAAAAAAACAATAGAAAAATTGGCGTAATAATAAGCCGGAGTCAGACAGACGAGATGAAGCGCAGAACAAAATTTCAATTTAAAGACAATAAATAAAATGGGAGCATTAATTAGAACTCTCATCATAACCATTCGTCATAAATAAGGGAGTTAAACCAGGAGTTATACTGTCAACATTGCTGTAACATTTTTTTGGACAAATTTATGAAAGAATGGAAAAATAAACTACGTAAAGACAACCACTTTAAATAAATTACACTCGGTACGATTAGAAATAACCTTCACATACCTTACGTCGCATATGCAGATCATTTAGCAATAATCACATAAGATGAACGCATAGTAATCATACAGATTAAAACAATAAAAAAATGATTGGAAAAAGTGGACCTACAAATACCCTTCGAAATCTGATCGTTATCGATCATAAAAATTTTAGAACAAAATTGGCACTTAGTAGAACCAAATACCACACTAAGTAAGAATAATTTCGTTAAGCCAATCAACTTAATTTTTTATAATATGTTTTTATCCTTTGATGGAACTTTTTACTCACAAATCTTTGGCACTCTCATAGGCTCTCCGATCATCCCCATTCTAGCCAACATTGTTTAAGATCATCTATCCAATATAGTTATTTCAGGACTACCGTTCAAATTACCGTTCATATACAAATATATAGAGAAACACATAAATTAATAGGAAACAAAATAAAAGAGGCTAAAGAAAAGTGGACAATGGAAACATGCATCGAAATGGAGAAATTGCAGAAAAACATTCATTATAATTTACATAAAAAAATCAGAGAATTATCTAGAAAATCACGAACAAACACATTTAACCGATTAACTGAGAAAAACAATAAAGCTATTAATAACCCAAGTGAAATAAAACGAGTATGGGCTAAATATATTAAAGATATTTTCATGGACACAAAAACGGAACCAACACAAATTGATAGCACGGAAGCTCAAATTATATTAAAATCTGAGGTCTAACATGCTATAAATAACTCAAAATCTGGCAAAGCCCTTGGGCCAGATAAACTTCACATCGAATAATTAAACTTTTAGATGAAAATAATTAAAGCGCGCAATAACTATCCTCTTTAGAAACATATACAAACCTGGTGAGATACCTGCAGAATGGCTACTATCGACCTTTGTTCCGCTATCATTAAACAAAAACCCTGTATACTGTGATGACTATAGATTAATTAGCTAAATGTTACAATTATTGAAAAAAATTTTTAAGGTTATACATGCAGAATATTTAGAATAATTAGAAAGCTCTGTATAGTTTTACAATTTTTTCTTAAAAATATCGAGACCAACAAACAGATATTTTCGTCGCATTTATAGACTATAAGAAAGTTTTGTTAAAGTTAAACATAACATTTTCATGAAGTGTCTAAAGTTAAAAGGACTCGACAAAAATAATATTAACGTGAGAAATCTCTATTGAAACCAACAGACTGTGGTAACATTAGATAGAAATAACACGGATGCGAAACAGATAGAGTTGTGGGACAAAGATGTGTAATTTCACCATTACTATTTAATATATTATACTCCTAAGAGTTATTTACACAACCACTTAAAAACTGTATAGAAGGGACCAAGATAAATGGTGAAAATATAAATAACATTCGTTATGCCGACGATACAGTCATCGCTGAAAATAAGAAAGATTTGTAAACGCTACCAAACACAATTTGTGATACTGGGGAACAGTTTGGTTTAACAAGGAATATAAATAAAACAGCAACCATGATTCGAAGTAAGAGGGGTAAAATTATAAGGATCCAGATAAAAAATGAAGATATTGAACAAGTGGACCAACTGAAGTACTATACTCGATCAAGAATAGAGCAATCAAGATCAGCATTTTGAAGATGAGGAAATTTCTGAGTAACCAAAGACTCAATCTGTCAATCCGATATTGGATGGTAAAATGTTATATCTACTTTTTTCTTCTTTATGGTGTCGAAGATTGGACTGTTAATATTAACTGGATGAGAAAGCTGAAAGTTTCTGAGGTGTGGCTTTTTAAAAGAATTTTAAAAATACCATGGACCGATCATATTACGAACGAAATGGTGTTGCACAGAATGGGGAGAACCAGAGAACGTTCAACCACCATTAAAAGAAGAAAGGCAGCATTTGAGGCACATACTAAGAAAGGAAAAGTACTAGTTGTTGGAGCTGATTAAGAAGGGTAAAATCAAAGGAAAAAGTGGTCCTGGTAGACGACAAATATCCTGCCTGAAAAATATTCGCGACTGGGCCCAATTAAACACACAGACGCTCTTAAGAAAAGCAGAAGATAGAGACGAATTTGCAATGGTTACAGCCAACCTTTGTTAGTAGAGTTCTTCACTAGAAGAAGAAGAAGAAGAAGAAGAATACAAATATGTGGATGATGTGGTCGATCTCCAAGGACAGTATTCAAACTACACTGGACATCTTCAATGGATTTCACAAACACCTACAATTTACCGTTGAAGTTAAGCAAGAACAAAGCTTTCCTTTTTAGACATTAAGGTGGTAAGAATATCAGAGAATAAGATCATTTTGTATTGGTATCAGAAACCAACTGACTCAGGAAGATTTATAAATTATTTCTCTCAGCACTCAAAAAGCCAAAATCATAACACTGTTGTTGCGATGAAGAACAGAATTTTGCACATTAGTAATGATATTTTGATACAAAATAATTTAAAAACATTTTACAACATATTTTTAAATAACAGCTATCCTAGTAAATTACATATTACCATTACATATATAAATAGTACATTTTTCTCTTTCTATTGGAAAAAGATATAAATTAAAAGGGGTTTAATCTCACATAAATACCTATAGTTAATTAGAGACTTTTAATCTCTTAATTTTTCACTTCTATAATGTGTTCGTAAATGTCTTTTTATTTGTAGAAACTATTAGTTATGATAAAGTTGTGCATTGAACAAAATTTATCATTGTTTATGTCTTCCTGTTTTTGTCGGTTTTCCAGTTTTCTTTTTATACTTTCTTTATATTGTTTGTTCTTAGTGTTATCTTTTAAGTAGCTTATATCGTATTTTTTATTCTGCGATCTCTTTTCTTTTTTGATCTTTAAGATTCTAGCTCTTATTTTACTCTCTACTAGGTAGTAGTTCGAATCTGCATTAGCCCATCGTCTGCTACGCGAACAACACTTATCGGATAAGTTTATTACACAAATCATAGATACTCACAGTACATTTTACTATGAAAAATATTTTTAAAAACCATTCATTTTCGTTTCTTCCGAAATATAAACTATATTTCTATATATACTCAGTGACATTAGAAGTGCTACACAAAGGAAGGAAATAATTTCTTGAACTTAATTTTTTGGCAACAGAATAAATATATTTAAAACATGCTATGATAATAATACCAATGTTTTATCCTTTCTACTTTTTGTAAAAATAAAGTTTTATATTTAAATTTTGTTGTAAAGAAACCGATTTGTGAAAACCGGTTCGTATAGAACAAAATTACCACCATGCTAGCGATTTTACCAGGGGTAGAATTATTGCGTATAGAGAAATTGGCCGTCGTATTAATTGTTCGGCAATGACGGTTATGCGTGTCTGCCATATGTGGACAAACAAAGGTGGAGGAACACGAAGAAGACCAACTGGTCAACTGAGGCGTACCACAGAGCGTCAAGATAGGCGCTTCAGATTACTGGCTCTACGAGACCGTTTGGCTACTACGCGTCAGATTGCTGACCAATGGTTTGGAGAAGGAGGTAGACCTGTTAGTATGCCTACACTATAGCATCGCATTCGAGCCTTTGTACTGGTTTCATTCCACCCACGACTAGTGCTTCCTTTGACTGCGGACCACTCTCATCAACGTTTGAATTGGTGCAGAAAACGGCAGCATTGGGTGGCAGCATTGGGTGGCAGAATGGCGTAATGTAGCATTCAGGGATAAATCACGATTCTGTTTAGAAATGCATGATGGTCGTAGGATGGTAAGACGCCGCCTAGAGAGCAACAAGATATCGGGTTTGTTGTTGAGAGGCATGTACACAGGACAGTTCGAGTAATGTTTTAGGGGGCTATCGCCTATGGTAACCGATCACCACTTGTGTTTATTAGAGGAAATATGACAACTGCACGTTATGTTGATGACATCTTACAAACCACTTTACTGTCTTATCTCGACGGCCGTCGAGACGTCCTTTTTCAGCAAGACAACGCGCGTCCCCATATTGCTCGTCAAACTATGGACTTTCTCCAAAAAGCTGGCGTTAATGTTTTGCCGTGGCCGCCCCGTGCTCCGGATTTAAATCCTATCGAGCATGTATGGGATATGAGGAAAAGGAGACTGTCCACTTTGCACCATACAGACTCTGGCACAGTTAATACATGAAGTTCACAGTGCTTGGAACGAGGGGCCACAAATAGACATCGATTATCTCGTTCTGTCAATCCCTAGACGTATACAGGAGTGTATTCAGTTACGGGGTCACCAAACACATTATTATTATTATTATTATTTTTTGATTACTTGTTAATAAAAATTATTCTTGATGTAAATCTACCATGTTGCCAAAAAATTATTCCTTCTGGGTGTAACACTTCTAATGTCACTGAGTATATTTACTTGTTTTTGTTTTAACATTATTCAGTATTTTGTATTGACATCACATAATATTGAGATAATATTAATAATGTCATTTTGCATTATTGCAGGCGAGGGCCTTTCGGATTTTTCCGACGCCAATGGCATATTTACCTCTGTCTCAGGTAACTAGTGTCGATGCAGATTAGCCCAGGCTGCCTTTCGAAACATGGTGATAACTCGTATAATTTTTATTTTCAGTTTTAGAAATGAAAATGTCTGTGTTGGTGCCGAGAATCGAAACCGCTGAGCTATGGCCGCCACATAATATTAATATTATATTTAGGGACAGCATCATATGCTTAATATTTTTGTGCTGTTTTTTTTGCATATCTGAAAAGTTAAATGTCGATACTAAATCTTAAATTTTTTTTAAACAGGGTTCCTTCTATCTATATAGATATTTTTGGCGTTTACTGTACATTTAATAAGTGCATATTAACAAACACTTTTTTTCGGTGTATAAACATTTTTACTTTGTAGTATCGCTGGATTTTGACACACTTTTTATTCGCTTATAAGCCGGGATAAAACCTTTATTCCATAAACCTCTATTTTCTACCTTCCTCCTACATTGTTAAGAAGCAAGGTCATATCCACAATATTCTAAATTTGCTCTCTTTTGGTCATAACCATATATTTCCTCTTAACCCCAAAATCTGACCCAGACTGGCGCAAAATATAAAATGAAACAGTTTAATAGTCTGAGTTTTTTCTTTCCTTTGCCGGAATTGAAAGGGTTGACTTTGCGAAAAATTAAAATTTCAGTTAAATATAAAAAAGAATTTGCATAATATTAATAATGTGTTGCTTTGTACACAAAAAAAATAACTCTAAAATGTTGGAACGTGGGTCATGATAAGCTTTAACTTTAAACTGGACCCGGTCTCTCTACAGGGCATTTTGAATTTTGTGAAACTGACGACATAAAATATACTTATGTGAAATGTGATAAATTTGGAATAAAAATAATTCAATACTAAATTGGAACCGAGATGCTTAAATAATATGTAAAACCCATACTGTGAAGTACTTATTTTATTTTAAGTAATATGGAAGAACTTGGACCATGACCATATAGCAATGCAAGAACTTATAAATACCTGAAACATGAAAAACGTAACAAGATATATTAGTTTAAAAGGGAAACCAAAAAGGGAAATTGCAAAAAAAAATAAAGGCATCGACCTAAACGATCTAAAAATAATATGTTTGGAGAGAGAAAATTACCAAAGAAACCGTGGATGACCACCACATAGGTTAGGATGTGACGTTAAACATAGTAGAAAACCTTTGAATTTTTTTTTTTCGCACAGCAGTTCACAACAAGTATTATTGTTCGATGTAGGTGCAAATATTCGTGTTCTTTCTTTTGAATTAATTTCTTGGTATTTGATAGTGTACTACATGCCAATTGACTTAAACATTGACTAGGTATTAAATTGAATAAACTATTCTCTTATCTTAAACGTGTGCCTAATATGAACGATTGCATTGCAGAATGTAATATGAATAAGAAAGATAATATAATATTCAACTACATAGTAAACTTCATAAAAAATGATTTTTAATTCCTACGATAAATTAACCCTTTATGTGTTAATACAATTTCGCTGTTAAAACGTGTTTCTTAAGAGATGGTATTACTGGATTACTATGAGAGGTTAGGAAAGCAGTGTCATCTGCAAATTATGAAAGCGTTAGGTTATTTTTTATTGGTAAGTCAGCCGTATGTATAAGGTACAGCATCGGTCCGAGCATACTACCTTGAGGTGCACCAGACAGGACGGAATTGTTTGGTATAATTTGAGCAGTTTGAAGTAAGGGTAAGTTAGGTTTTTCTTTAACTTGTACAGAAGTCCTCTGTGCTATACCTTATCAAAAGCTTCGAGAGGCATCTAAAAAGGCTGCAGTTAAGTATTGCTTGTATTCAAGACTATTTCTGTTGTGTCTAATTTGTAAACTTGTTCTATTGTAGCATGTTGGTTACAAAATCCGAATTGACTGTCAGGTATGGAGTTTTATCCGGTATCGGTTTGATTTTTCTTAACAAAAGTTTTTCAAAAACCTTAGAAATGAATGGGAGCAGACTAATTGGTTGGTGACAGTTGACGTCTTTTTTTGAATGAGTATAATCTGTACACTTTCCATTGCAAAGAAAAGTAATGTAGATTTAACATAGCACTGAAGATCGTAGTTATTATTCTGTAGCAATCATGGGTTAGATCTTGAAGGGCATTACCTGCCATAAGGTCATATTCCGACCTCTTATTAGATTATATCTCATTATTTGTTATCTGTTTTACTTCTATAATGTTAAACTTAGGGATTGGTAATTTCATGTAATATGGAGCATCAAGAGAAGAATGAAATGGTTCTTATTTTAGAGGTACTACGTGGTAAATGGACTAAATACTGTCAAAAGATGTTGTGCGAATATCTCGGATTTCTCTGTCTGTTCTTGCCCATTTACTTTTGTCATATTTTAAAGAAGGTTTAACGTCTTGTAGGGTTTTTCTTTTCTCGTTACTTTCCATAAATAAAATAAATATCTTTTAAAAATAACCATAAATAGCTTTTATCTTTGAATGGCGTTAGATTTTCTAAATAAGTTTGGATCCCTTTGTTTTTTTCCTGTAATCAGATTTTTAGGTCTTCTAGTAATTCTGTTTAGGTTAACTTTGTCAATAGACGCAATAGTTTTGCCACTTTCACCTAAGTTTTCTTTTCTCTTTAATCAAGTATTTTGCACTCCATCCTGCCTTTTTTATGCTTTTCCTCGCCTTTCCGTTATTATTTGACATTTTACATCGAACTTATTACATATTCTATTTGTTCTTTGTTTATCCCTTATGACAATTATTTAATCAGCCAATCTTCCATGTCATTTTTGCAAGATTTTCATTCGTGATTTATGTTCTAGTCTCGTGTTTATGTTTCTTTTATATCCTTCTTTTATATTTTCATCTTTAAGCCCTTTAATATTGCATGATCCGTATTTAAATACTTTTTCTTTTTTAAATATAAACCTCAACACTTATCAAGATTTTTTTATCCTTTAAATTTTTTACAGTTACATTAATTTTTCCACTATAAAATTTATTTTTGTTCGAAGACGCTGGTTAATAATGATTTCCGTTTCCGATAGGCATAATTCCATTTATTAGATTTCGACTATGAATTCTTTAATTTGTCTGAATTTGGGGAAAGATAAGGATAAGGACCAGATACTAAATATTCATAAGCGAGCGGAGACGCTTCACTTGATTCGAAAACTTCTTCGAACTAAATTGTTTTACAACATTCCATCCTATTTCGCCAATTAAAAAATGGGCGCAAATACCTTACAGTGGGATCACTGAACTGGTCTGTTGAATATTTGATCAATATTGATAATTCATAGCAATGTTTTGATATTTATTTTGTGAAAGTAGTGATGTATGGTGTACGTAATTACTAAAATTTACTTTACTAAAGGAAGGGACTTTTTTGAAACCTATAAAAGGTTTAATTCGTGACACAGGGCTGTCTGTTGCGTAAGAGCGCCGTCGACGTCGGAGCAGTCCTCGCCATCATGATTTACCTGACGTTTACCTTTTCTTTATATCAGTTTACACGCTGACTATAAGCAAACCGAGATATGAACGGGTAATTTTTATAAAAGTCTACAAGATATAACAGAAAAGATACAGAGGAATAAAAATGTGTTTCTTGTAGCTTTTAATAAAACGGTAGGAAATAATATAACGAAAATATGGCATCTTCCTGTTCTTTTTGGTAGTGGTGAATTCGGGTCTTATACGGATTCTTTTAAGATGTTTCAATATCTGTTTGATGCTTTCTTTTAGTTACTTGGTTAGCCGAGATTGAATTATTGCGTCGCTTATTCTCCTTTATAACTGTGGCTCTAAAAGCCTTTTGCGTAACTCTAACAAAAACGTCACTCTTTTGTGTAAATATTGACATTTCCATTCAGGTTTGAAATAAGTCAACCTCACGAAAGCAATTACTACAGCAGTGTCAATCATCTTGTTCAGTGTGTCTACGGAACCCTTTGTGGCATTATAATGTGTTATTATATCTGTTTTGTTTTGTCTTCATAAAAGACTATAACACTTCGGTTTACTTTTGGGATGTAGGATACCAATGTGATTTTCAACTAAATTTTAAAAACTTAGAATAATTATCACTATTTTGAGCATTCATAAACTCCGGAGGTATGCACGTTTTATTAATTTGTAGCGTTTCACATAGCGTTAGTTTCTTGTCGATGAGATCTTCTCCTAGTTCTAAACAAGTGAAGAAGTTATCCATGAGAATTTCATGACCAGAATGGAAACCTATGTTTCCCCAAATACACTTATAAATTCTTATAATAAGCGGTATTAACAACTGCAAGACACCAGATCTTAATACCATATTTTGCTGGTTTGCTTTTCATGTATGAAATGGTACTAACTGTTATTAACGGTAAGATAAGAACCGGGATTATAATGTTTTTGACAATGCTTACGAATATTCTAATTACGTTTTGAATAGGTGCCAGTTCGTTAGTTTGTCTACCGAGTACCTTTATCATCAAAACGCATAAAGCTGGTTATGTAAAAACCTAATCCATGGGAATATCTTGGGATATCTTGAAAAAATGACCATCTTGCCATGGTATTCCTACAGGCTCTCGATTACTTTTAAGGGCACCAGCCCAGATAACAGTCCAATATATCGTAAATTTTAATTTCGTCAACGGCTTTATAAACTATTGTCTTTCTAAACTTGATTGCGATTTTTTATCTCGAATCGGCTTCATTGATTTGTAAAAGTCACCACATCTCGGACAATATCTTCATAAAAAAATAATTTGAATCACTTCGTAATACTTACGTCTTAATATATTAGTTTCATTGAAATTAAATGAATGATTTTTAATAATTGCATGATTAAATAAAACCAATTAAATAAAAGAGAATTCTTAGAAATGGTACGCACAAATAAATATCAATGCGTTAATAAAAAAACTGATATTGATAAACTAAGCAATATCTATAATTACATTCTGTCTTACGAAAATTAATACTATAATTTTCTAATATTAGATTTTCTGACTATAAATACTATAATTTCAAAAAAATTAAATATTCATATTTGGCGCCACTTTGTACGTAACCATAAACCATAAACCATAATATCAAAAAATATAATAAACAGAAACGAATATCTTTCTGACATAAATCAAACATCAATATAATAATCAATGTCATAATGAATTTATACAAAATTAAATAAAATTAAAATATTGTACTTACATAAATATTGTTACGATAAATATCCTGGCCTAAAAATAACCGTAAATATTATGACTAATTCTGTTCTGTTGTAGATTGTGCGAGACCTGAACGGAAGCTTCCAAAAAAACAACATTTCGAAAGTTCGAGGCGAGTCGATGGGAAATCCAGTTTGCCCTTACCGTCGCCGTCCGGTCTACTCAAGAAGGTTTTAGACTTTTCGAGTCTAACGGTACTGAGTATATAACAGGACATTTTATTTGGAAGAAGTCAGTTAATAAAGAAGATTCGCGCCCGCGATAAATGTCACGTTCGCCTTTTAATAAATTATGTATTTTTAGTGATAAATAAATTAATATAAGTTATTGTGCTTTTTAATAAATTAAGATAAGAACCTTTTGATAAAGACATTATAAATTAAAGACATAACAATTAATAAATTCACAACAATTGGTGTCAAAAGTGGATATAAAATAAATTGTGAAAATGACGACGATTTATGAGCTCACAGTGACGAATTTAAGAAGACATCTCGAAGACAGAGAATTAGCTTCTACCGGAAAAAAGGCTGAGTTAGTCCAACGACTAAAGAACGCTTTGCTAGAAGAAGGACTAGATCCAGAGACTTATATATTTGAAGATGCTGTCCTCTCGTCGATTTCGAAAGTTTCTGGTGACATCGCATCATTAGAGAACAAAGTTTCTGGCGATATTTCGAAAGTTTCCGGCGACATCGCATCATTAGAGAACAAAGTTTCCGGTGACATCGCATCATTGGAGAACAAAGTTTCTGGAGATATTTCGAAAGTTTCCGACGACATCGCCTCATTAGAAAACAAAGTTTCTAACGAGATTTCTTCTCTGGAAAGTAAAGTTTCTGCTAACATCTCTAAAGTAACTTCTGAGATGTCTGCCCTCGACGATAGAATGTCTTCGCTAAAAAACCAAGTTGCTGCCGATATGTCGGCCTTCGAAGAAAAGATTAAAGAGATAGAAAGGAAGATGGAGGAAACCGGGACAGCAGAGAGGGGAAACAATCCAATTACAGTGGAGACAAAAGAAGACGAGACGAAATGTAAGTTGGAAACACGACCGAAATTTGAAGGAAGTGGAGGTTCTGTCCATGTGAAAGTCCCAACTTTCGACGGAAAATCATCATGGAACAACTACATGAAACAGTTCGAATCAGCCGCAAGAGCAAATGGATGGTCTGAAAAAGAAAAGGCTGTAAACCTGACTATCGCTCTTCGAGGAGATGCCTTAGATGTGCTTCAGACCATAGCCGTAGAGGAGACCGATGATTTCGAACAACTGAAGAAGAGGTTAAATATGCGATATGGCCACGAACATTTGGAGCATGTATATCAGTCACAGCTTAAAAATCGTAGACAGAAGAAAGATGAGGCTCTTCAAGAATATGAGGTAGATATTGCCAGATTAGTACGATATGCTTATCCAACAGCTCCCGAAGACATGATGAAAAAATTGGCCGTTCAAACGTTTATTGATGGTCTTCGTGATTATGAAATGCAGAGAACACTGCGATTAGCTCGTCACAAAACGCTGTTTGATGTCTTATCCGCCGCCCTCGAATACGAGTCAGCTACGCAGGCCTCTGGCGGGTACAGTAAAGTTAGAACTGTAAAAGAGGAAGGAGATGAAGATAAACTTGACCAGCTCGTTAATATGATAAAAAGCATGACATACAAGAAAACGAAGACCATCAGATGCTGGAATTGTGGAGAAATAGGACACGTACGAAGCTCCTGTAAGCACCCTAGGTACGACGCAAATCAAGAAACTCACCATCAGGAAAACTAGAACGGGTCAGCCTTAGGGGGGCAGCTTCGACCCAGAACTTTTCCAAAGACCCTCTCATACTAATAGCTTCTTTGAAATGTCGTGAAGATAGTGTATATGTAGATGGAGACATAAATGATAAAAAGCATACGTTGTTGGTGGATACCGGAGCGACCAGAACCATTATACGCCCGACAGTTATAAACAGCCGAAAGAAACTGTTACCAACGAGGTTGCGACTTCGGACCGCTACAGGTGAAAATGCTAACATTCATGGAGAAATCCAGGTACAATTGGGAATTGGAGCAGAAAAGTTCGTCCATACTGTTATAGTTGCTGACATCGAAGAGGATGTTATATTAGGAATGGACGTAATGAATATGCATGGATTCCAATTGGATTTTAAGAATAAGGTAATCAAAGTTGGCAACGAGGAGGTATTTCTCCATCCACATAATGACAACACTGTGCAAGCAGCCATTACAGAAGATACAGTCGTGCCTGCGAGAAGCGAAACGATCATAGTAGCGCGGCTACAGGGATTTGTGGACGAAGGGAGACCTGTTATGATGGAGCCTTGGAACCACGACGATGAGGTTGGCCGTGGAATCATAATTGGAAAGGAATTGGTGACTTCGGCTAAGGAAATTCCTGTGAGACTTATCAATGTCAACGACTACCCAGTGACCATAAAGAAAGAGACAAAAGTAGGAACTTGTGTACCTGTGACATCCATAATCCGTCAGGCGACAACATCTGATAATTCCAACGACAAATTCGACCAAATGGTTGCAGTTGCAGGACAGTCTCTAAATCAGATGGAAAAAAGGAAATTAAGGGAATTTCTTCGGCAGTATCGTGATATTTTCGTACCGAAAGGAGGAAAGACGGGAAGAACTACCGTTGTTAAGCATAAAATTGATACTGGTAATGCTAAGCCAATTCGTCAAACAGCTCGACGATTACCACAGGCGAAAAGAGAGGAAGCTGAAACGATTGTTCAGGAAATGAAGAAAGACGGGGTGATAGAACCTTCTACGAGCCCATGGGTCTCTCCGGTGGTCCTGGTTAAGAAGAAAGACGGAACGACGAGGTTCTGTGTGGATTACCGTTTGCTGAACAACGTTACCAAGAAAGATAGTTATCCTCTGCCTCGGATCGACGACACATTGGACACATTGGCTGGAAGTAAATTGTTTTCTACTTTGGATTTGAAGTCTGGATACTGGCAGGTAGAAATGGACCCAGTAGATAAAGAAAAGACAGCCTTCACCACAGGATCTGGATTGTGGCAATTCAACGTTATGCCATTTGGACTCTGTAATGCTCCTGCGACATTTGAGAGGCTTATGGAAAATGTGTTGAGAGGGTTATCTTGGAAAACATGCCTGGTTTATTTGGATGACATAATCGTCTTGGGGGAGACATTCGAAGATCATTTGAGAAATTTAGAAAACGTTTTTAATCGACTTAAAGCTGCCCAATTGATGCTAAACCCCAAGAAGTGCCAGCTATTTCAAGGTAAAGTCAATTATCTGGGTCATATAGTCAGTAAAGAAGGAGTGGCCGTGGATAAGGGAAAAATCGATTCCATTAAGGAATGGCCAAAACCAACTGACAAACATCAAGTGAGAAGTTTTCTTGGACTATGTACTTACTACCGGAGGTTTATTAAGAAGTTTGCAGATATCGCTAAGCCATTAACGCGGCTTACGGAGGAAGCAAGAGATTACCGCTGGGATATAGACTGCCAAAATGCCTTTGAAACGTTGAAAAAGCATTTAATAACAGCACCAATTTTAGGGTATCCACTGCCAGAAGGAGAGTTCATCTTAGATACGGATGCAAGTAATGTGGGAATTGGAGGAGTGCTGTCTCAGATTCAAGGAGGACAGGAACGAGTCCTCGGATATTTTAGTAAAGTTCTTTCAAAACCTGAACGGAATTATTGCGTCACGAGAAGAGAACTTCTGGCAGTAGTGAAATCAGTAGAGCACTTCTATCAATACCTCTATGGCAGAAAGTTTCTAATCCGAACCGACCATGCCGCCCTTAAGTGGTTGATGCAGTTTAAGAATCCAGAGGGTCAGATAGCCAGGTTGATCGAACGACTCCAAGAATACGATTTTAAGATTGAGCACCGGGCCGGAGTTAGCCATAGAAACGCTGATTCTCTTTCCAGAAGGCCATGCCCAGCAGAGTGTTCCCACTGCAACAAAACGGAATCCAAGGAAGCAGCAGTGCTAAGAACGACGATTGTCAACGACGACTGGACGCCTACTAAGATCGGAGAAGAACAAGAAAGAGATCCAGTTATACAGAAAATTCGAAAATGGTAAGAGGAAAACCGTCGACCACCTTGGCAAGAAATATCAAACCTATGTTCAGTAGTTAAGACGTATTGGGCCCAGTGGGACTCATTTATCATGAAAGATGGCTTGCTTAAACGAGTCCTGGAAAATGATGACGGTTCAGAGAAGAGAAGACAGTTGGTGATCCCAAAGAGCAGAATAGCCGAAGTACTTCGTCAGTTACACGACAGTCCATCGGGAGGGCATTTTGGTGTAAAGAAAACCCTTCAGCGAATTCGGGAACGGTTTTATTAGATGAACAGTTCCGACGACGTAAAAGACTGGTGTAAGAAATGTACTATTTGTGCTACGAGTAACGGGCCTTACCGAAAAAGGAGAGCTCCTATGAGACAATATAATGTTGGAAGCCCGTTTGAAAGAATAGCTTTGGATATCGCTGGGCCATTTCCAGAAAGTGAAAATGGAGGCAAGTACATGTTGGTAGTAATGGATTACTTTACTAAGTGGGTCGAGATTTACGCACTTCCAGACCAGAAGGCCGCCACCGTTGCAGATAAGTTGATCCAAGAATATATCAGCCGATTTGGAGTGCCTTTGGAGATACATAGTGACCAAGGCAGGAACTTCGAAAGCGATCTATTCCAAGGGATATGTGATAGACTAGGCATGAAGAAAACAAGAACTACAGCATATCATCCGCAATCTGATGGTATGGTAGAACGGATGAATAGGACAGTTGGCAAATATTTGACAAAGATGGTGTCCGATCATCAGCGAGACTGGGACCAATACCTTCCGTTCTTCACAATGGCCTACAGATCTGCTGTTAACGAATCAACAGGCCAGACACCAGCCAAAATCCTATTCGGACGCGAAATGCGACTACCCTGTGATCTAGAGTTTGGGTGTCGACCTGGAGAAGATGTAGCAGGTGAAGATTATGTGATCGAATTACGAAGAAGAATGGACAATGTACATGAGTTGGTCCGTTCCCACCTTCAGATCGCTAGCGACCGAATGAAGAAACGGTACGATACACAAGCCGAAAAGGGTTGCTTTAAGAAGAACGACAAAGTCTGGCTGTATAATCCCAAGAAGCGAAAAGGTTGTTCTCCCAAATTGCAGCAGTTTTGGGAAGGTCCATACCTCGTCATGGAGAAAATCAACGATGTCATCTACCGAATAAGCAAGATTCCGAGGGGAAAGCCGATGATAGTACACCATAACCGGTTGGCGCCTTTCGAAGGTGACCACGACGTAGATGAAGAAGTGGAAGTAAACCAAGTCCACGATGTGTCTGACCTCACGTTTGAGGAATTCATGGATGCCTATGGAGGTACCGGTAAAGCGAGACATGGTGTTACCACTGAAGAAAAGCAAGATCTACTCGCGCTCCCCGATGACTACTCGTTGGCCCTTACCATCCCGGCCAGTATCAAAGACGCACCAGGGTTGGCATCCGTCTTTCGAAGGAAGTTTGGTCGAGTTGCAGAACTTCAATGCCAGGTGCCAGCTCCCGGTAAAACCTTGAAACTCCAAGATGCATCACGTTACCTTTTCTACCTGGTAACAAAAGACACTGCCCGTGACCAACCTACCTACCGAGATCTATGGGAAGCCTTACTTCAATTGAGAGAGCACGTACTAGAGTCCGACGTGCAAAAGTTAGCCATGCCAAAGTTGGAGTGCCGCCAATTAGATTGGAGGGTTATCCGAAATATGGTGGAGGAGATCTTTAAAGACACCGAAGTCCAGGTGTTAGTCTGCTGCAATCCGCATAGTTACTGGTGCGGAGAGAAAACCGTCCCTTGTCATTTTTATACAACTGGAAGTTGTAAAAGAGGGTCCAGTTGCCGATACCAGCATACAGTTCCGGTTCCAGTCCCGACAAGGTTCCAGGAGGAACCATCTTTTAAGAGGGGGGCAATGTTACGATAAATATCCTGGCCTAAAAATAACCGTAAATATTATGACTAATTCTGTTCTGTTGTAGATTGTGCGAGACCTGAACGGAAGCTTCCAAAAAAACAACATTTCGAAAGTTCGAGGCGAGTCGATGGGAAATCCAGTTTGCCCTTACCGTCGCCGTCCGGTCTACTCAAGAAGGTTTTAGACTTTTCGAGTCTAACGGTACTGAGTATATAATAGGACATTTTATTTGGAAGAAGTCAGTTAATAATGAAGATTCGCGCCCGCGATAAATGTCACGTTCGCCTTTTAATAAATTACGTATTTTTAGTGATAAATAAATTAATATAAGTTATTGTGCTTTTTAATAAATTAAGATAAGAACCTTTTGATAAAGACATTATAAATTAAAGACATAACAATTAATAAATTCACAACAATATATAATTTTAATAAGTTTTTATAAGTTTATTTTATAAGTTTTTATACTAGTTTTATACAATGTTATTTAATTCTAATTTCATTGTATTTACTAATACCATATTTTAGAATATCCTGAAGAAGCAAATAAATTTTGCGAAAGCTTGATATAAGAACAAAGAGTTTCACTTTCCTGCCCTATTAATGACTGCAACCTCAAAATAAAACTTTATTTTACATAACCTCTTTATCTATATATATATATATATATATATATATATATATATATATATATATATATATATATATATATATATATATATATGTGTGTGTGTATATAATAAAAAATCAAAACGGTAACTGCTGGTAAGAAAAATATTACTTTTGTTTAATTTTTTAAAATATATTTGATGTACTATTTCGTACATTACTCATTAAAATATGAAATAATGTCTTCAAGTGTGTCTAATTTTATATAACTAATATAAAAATTGATGGAGAAATCTCAAGGATAACTAGAATACGTTCCAGAGAAATATTCAGTCAGGCCAAGAGTAAAAAAGATACAAAACTTGGCCCTGGGCAGATCTAATGACATTTTGGACAATATTAACCTCAGAAGGATAGCTGAATCAGTATCAGCATTAGTCAGATATTAATAATCAGTATTAGATAATCCGTATCAGATAATATTAATGCGGTTACTTATATAGCCGATCGAGGCTCGCTTCTCTCGAACAGTCCTTAGCAAAGCTTCATATGATTGGTCCTGACTGTGTGTAGGTAGGAGGGGTTTTACTAGTCGGTCTGTGGTCTGATGTATTTTTGACTTTTTCTTCATTACCGTTTTCCATGTTGTTGGAAGCCTTTGAGCATCATCTCTTTGGGTTAGTTTGTTAGGATTCTCTTCTATTTATATTAATTCTCTAATTTCGCGTTTTCTTTCAATTTCAATATTAGCTAACATCGTAGTTTGGTTCAGGTTTATTGTATGTCCTGTGCTTAAGACATGTTGTGCAAGGGGCGCCATTTTTTCTGTTCTTTCGACGGCATTTCGATGTTCTTCTCATCTAATATTGATTCTTCGATTTCGAGTCAAACCCGGAAAACCACAAAAAGCATATATATATATATATATATATATATATATATATATATATATATATATTATTATGATTGTTTATTTTGAGTTCAAACTTAGTTTATTGAGCCAATAAAAAAATTATAACTTATCTGTTATCAAAAGTAAAATAATCCTTATATTACCTGTGTTCGATGGATTCAAAAGATTTTCTAGTTGTCTTTTATCCGAAAGGAGAAGAAAGGATAATAATACAAATATATTATATTACAAAGATTTACGTTTCTTTATTTTATATGAACGAATAAAACAATTATTAAATTCTGTCGTTATCTTATCAATCAGCATACAAGAAAATAAATCAAATTATTATGATAATAAGATTATAAAGCTACATACATTTATATTACGTGAAAAACCAATTTTACTTAAAATTGTCTTTACTTGAAAAAAAAGAAACCACAAAACTTTAAACTTTTGATTAGCCTAACAAAACCTCAGTTCTTAAATTTGAATGCTAATGACCATGATGTCGAAACGATCCTTCACAGATATAAAATTCAATTGTACAAACACTTACAGTTTATTTTCTTCTTGAGTTGTATGTTGGAACATACCCAGAAAAGTCCAGTCTCCTCAAAGATGTGATCTCCCCTTTTTGGCACCTCGGCTCCTTCTTTACGTCTCTGCAAAACCTCCTGCAGACTACACAAAAAACACCTGATTCACTTCTCCAAACTCCGCTACTTATTTATGACACCAGGACCTCCTTTTGTCAACTTGATGCCGTAAGAATACTTTCACATATACTTTATAAAATGCCCACGGTAGATACAAGGAATCTTTTTTAATCTACTTGTTATCTCCTTCGAACTATTCACTTCTTTTCGTTACGCCGGTATCCAAACTCACGAACCACACCTTATCTTGGGACACACGACTGTTTCCTTTCGATGACCAAAATATGACTGACTTCTTCTCTCTCATCATCGACTCACAAATTCCCATTTAAAAACGACCGTCCAAAGAATAAGCTTAAATTGTGTTTACTATGATATTGGAAAAGCCTAATTTCGGTTTCAGAGAAAACTAAATAGCTTACTTTAAAATTGGTTTTTTTTTAATACATCATTTATACATATTTCAAAAGATTAGAGTATGGTCATTTAATACTCGACTCTACAAACAATGAAGAGATTAACCTTCAGGTAAAATGTATTCGAATTCTAAACAAAGGATTTTTGATAATTTTGTTTGAAACGGAAAAGGTCGTTTGCCAAACAAATTTCTACTCTTATCTACACTAAATCTTATCTTAAATTACTATATACAATTTATTTATATTGATATCTTGAAATTTTATTTCGATGGATTTTTTATTTATTTTTCTTTGTTTGGGAAAGAAAAAACATAACAAATCCCCGCCTTTGCATATCATAAAAATTACTGAATTATTTAGGGATTTTTCTCTATGCAAAAACAATAAAGAATAGTCTTCCAACATTTTTTTAATTTCTTCTTTCACCTGTTGTCGATATTTATATGGGATCGGGTACGTCTTCGATTGAAAGTTTCCCAAGTTTTTAACCTCAAAAGAATATTGGTGCTTTTTTGCCACTCTATTTTCCTCATTTATAAAAGTTTCGTGTTTTTTTAACATCAGACTCACTTCATTTTCTTTTTCTTCTCCACATATCAATTTTCTTTCTTTTTCCTCAGATTCTTGACACATATTTATCGCACATTTTTCCTCCTCTTTTTCATCAATCTCTTCCTTAAATACCACTGTTTCAATCATATCCTTTTCATTTTCCTTTGTTGATACTATTTCTTTTTCTTCTTCGGGGCTTATCCCTTCTTTTGAGGAATCTCCGGTAGTGACTTCCTTTATCCTTTTCTTAAGTTTTCTTTCTTTTCTTCTTTGTCCTCGCTTCGTTGCCAAATTCATTTCCACTGTTTGTTCTTTTTCCGAATTATCAATTTTCTTTTTCCCATGTTCATTTTCCTGCCTGTCCTGTTCTTCTTCTTTTTCCTCTGTGATTTTCATCGTGTTATTTTTGAAATCTATCACCACATGTTTTTCTGCCAATTCATCCACTCCTACGATCATATCATGCGACATGTTTGGCATCACAACACATTGTAGTGCATAAAATTTCTTATCCAATCGTACTTTCACTCGTATTCCCTCATTTATCGTTGCCAATGTCCGTTTATTTGCACCCACCAAATTTACCCGTGGTATTTTGTGAATCAAATTCGTTAAATTAACTTCCTCTATTAGTTTTCTGTTGATCAGTGTCATTTCCGATCCAGTATCAATCATAATTTTAATCGGTGTCTCGTTGATAAAACCATCTACAAATTTCAAATTTGCTCCACTTATTTTGTCCTTATTTTCTGCCAATTTAATAAATTCCTTCGGGTGACAAAAAATTCCTGTTTGTTTCTTTGTCTTTAGTGAGCGCCTTCGTGAAAAAGACGCTTGCTGTTCTTGTTCGCTTCTATTTCTGCCGCTTTGTCTCTCATCCTCATATTCCTCTATGTGTGTGTTGTTGACCGCTCTTCTATTTTCACTTGGTCTCTCGGACCCGTATCGGTTTCCGCGATTTTCCGGTTCATTCGTTCTATTATTATTGCGGTTTTCCTGATATGTGCGAGTGTTGTTTCTATTCTGGTTCTCTCGATATCTGTTTTCGTTCCATTGCCGATTTCTTTGTTCATAGTTTACTCTTCCGTTGTCTCTACTTTCGTTTTCCCTCCTCGGGACAAATTCTCTTCTCGTGTACTCTCTCCTAAAGTTTTGTCCTCTATCTCTATAGTCTTGATTTTCTCGTTGTCTATAATTTTCTTGCGTTCTCCTCATTTTTCTTTCTCTTAATTTTGCTTCTCGTATTTGTAAGAATTGACATAAACTGTCAATATCTTTGTAGTTTTGTAGAGTTATGTGATCTTCTAAGGTATCTTCAAAATGTCTGGCTATTAGTTCCACTAGCTGTTCGGACGAATAGTTGTAATGTAAGTGTCTTGCATTGTTGTATAGTTGTAGGGCATATGTTTTTTCTGATATACCTATACTATCCTGGTATCTCCCATTTTGTAATTCCTTGTTTATCTCTATCTGTTGTATTTTCCCCCAGAAATAGTTCAGAAATTTTTATTCAAATGTTTGCCAATTTTGCAATTCTTCTTCTTTGCTATCAAACCATAAACTTGCCTCATCTTTAAGATGGTTCCTTATCGTTTCCTTTGCTGTTTCGAAATTACCAATATGTCTTACTTTCTTTTTTAAATTGTTAATGAAAATTACTGGGTGTAATTTTTTTACGTCCCCGCCAAACTGTATTTTTATGTCACCCGGACTTTGGATGAGTACTTCTCTCCTGTCTCCCATCTCTCGTTGTTTTCTGATATCCTCAATTTGTTTTTCTATTTCTTTCTTGTCTTCTTGTAAAGCCATTTCAAGTTTTGTTACTAACTGTTCTAATTCTTTTTTCTGTACAGTCTTAATATCTTTCATTTTAGTTTCTATTTCTTCTCTCTGCATCTCTAGTTCCTTTTTCTGGCAATTTCGTATCTCCTTCATTGTATTATGGATATCTTTAATCTCTGTCTCTTGTTTTGCATTCTTTAGGGTTATTTCTTCTATCTGTTGTATCAGTTCTTTCTTTATCCCCTCAACACATCCTTTAATTTCCTGTTCATAGTTTTCCAGACGCTGCTCTATATTCCTGTTATTTAGTTCTATTGCTTGTCTTGTTTCCCGTTGGTTTTCTTCCATTGTTTGTTTTGTTTCTTGTTGATTTCTATCCATTTTATCCATTTTCTTTGATGTTTCATTTTGGTTTTTCTCTATTGTTTGTGTCTGGATTTGCATCATTGCTAATAATTTTTCCAGCATCCCTGTTTCTTTTCTTTCCCCTATTATTGTAGCATTTCCTTCATTATCCGATCCTTCATCAATAATTGTTTCCTCTTCTATCTTATCCTCTTTCCTTTCTTGCGTTTTGCTTTGACTCCTTGTGGTCGACATGTTCGTTAGAATATTTATCCCCGCCAAATATAAAGCTTTGAAATTTGTGCAATAATATCCCCGCCAAATATGAAATTCGAGTAATGTTGCAAAGACGAAAACTTTTCCTCTTATCCCAAATGCAATAAATTCAAATAAATGCAATAAAATTTTAAAACTTTTGTCAGTTGTAAAAATCAATCAAATATCATAAATTATATCATGTAAAAATTTGTACCTAGAGAAATTTGAAATGTAATGTCATAAAAGCAAATATTATAAACTTTAACCATCGGCAAATAAATTTTCAATCAATCTGCTTTCTTTCTCTATCCGTTTAAATTTTAACTAGAAATACTTTCTACGCCTTACACGTTGGGGGCCACTTGTTATGATTGTTTATTTTGAGTTCAAACTTAGTTTATTGAGCCAATAAAAAAATTATAACTTATCTGTTATCAAAAGTAAAATAATCCTTATATTACCTGTGTTCGATGGATTCAAAAGATTTTCTAGTTGTCTTTTATCGGAAAGGAGAAGAAAGGATAATAATACAAATATATTATATTACAAAGATTTACGTTTCTTTATTTTATATGAACGAATAAAACAATTATTAAATTCTGTCGTTATCTTATCAATCAGCATACAAGAAAATAAATCAAATTATTATGATAATAAGATTATAAAGCTACATACATTTATATTACGTGAAAAACCAATTTTACTTAAAATTGTCTTTACTTGAAAAAAAAGAAACCACAAAACTTTAAACTTTTGATTAGCCTAACAAAACCTCAGTTCTTAAATTTGAATGCTAATGACCATGATGTCGAAACGATCCTTCACAGATATAAAATTCAATTGTACAAACACTTACAGTTTATTTTCTTCTCGAGTTGTATGTTGGAACATACCCAGAAAAGTCCAGTCTCCTCAAAGATGTGATCTCCCCTTTTTGGCACCTCGGCTCCTTCTTTACGTCTCTGCAAAACCTCCTGCAGACTACACAAAAAACGCCTGATTCACTTCTCCAAACTCCGCTACTTATTTATGACACCAGGACCTCCTTTTGTCAACTTGATGCAGTAAGAATACTTTCACATATACTTTATAAAATGCCCACGGTAGATACAAGGAACCTTTTTTAATCTACTTGTTATCTCCTTCAAACTATTCACTTCTTTTCGTTACGCCGGTATCCAAACTCACGAACCACACCTTATCTTGGGACACACGACTGTTTCCTTTCGATGACCAAAATATGACTGACTTCTCCTCTCTCATCATCGACTCCCAAATTCCCATTTAAAAACGACCGTCCAATCAATAAGCTTAAATTGTGTTTACTATGATATTGGAAAAGCCTAATTTCGGTTTCAGAGAAAACTAAATAGCTTACTTTAAAATTGGTTTTTTTTAATACATCATTTATACATATTTCAAAAGATTAGAGTATGGTCATTTAATACTCGACTCTACAAACAATGAAGAGATTAACCTTCAGGTAAAATGTATTCGAATTCTAAACAAAGGATTTTTGATAATTTTGTTTGAAACGGAAAAGGTCGTTTGCCAAACAAATTTCTACTCTTATCTACACTAAATCTTATCTTAAATTACTATATACAATTTATTTATATTGATATCTTGAAATTTTATTTCGATGGATTTTTTATTTATTTTTCTTTGTTTGGGAAAGAAAAAACATAACAATATATATATATACAGGGTGTTACAAGATTTTTTAACAGCCTATATTTTAGTAAGTAAAGATTATTGTTATTTAAAAATTAGGAAATGTCATTTGGACCTACAATACTATCAATTAATGTATACGTGAGATCTGTGGCGTTATCATGGGCGCTGTGACCTTATTACACTGGAAAAAATTAAATGGATCAAGAGGATGAAGGTTACGTTTGATGAAAGGGTTTTTTGTCACAAATTTAATGTTTACCTCAATGAGTATGAGAGTATTAATTTAAATAAGTACGTAAAATTTTCAGTTTGATGTTTATTTTCAACAATAATCAATAACATTCAAAATGTGAAATAATTTTATAAAATTTGTTCAAAATGACCTCCTTCTGCTTCAATAACAGCGTCAAACCATCTAAGCAGTTCAGGTGTACATGTCGCATGTCAAATATCTGGCGTAACAGGGTACACGCTTGCTTAATTTTAGTTTTTAAATCGTCTACATCTGTATGTTCTTCGTTATAAACGATTCCTTTTAAATCATCATCATCCAGCCTTCTGCGTGCAAAGTTAAATATAGGCCTCCCCTAATTTCTTTCAGTTCTGTCGGTCTTAAGCTTTCTGCAGTCAATTAACAGCCATTTCTTTTGACGTCATATTTTTAAATAGTCCCATACAAGAAACTCTAAGGGTGATAGCACAAGTGATCTTGGAGACCATCAGATGGTTCTGTTAGGTCCAATCCATCTGTTTGAAAATTTGGCAAATATTTGATTACAATACCGCTGTTATGTGGGTATGCGCCATCTTGTTATCATACCATAACACCTCGTTTGCGTAATGGAATATTCTCCAGCAACAAAGGTAGCTCATTTTTCAGGAAATTTTTAGTGAACTGTAGTTGAAGATACTCCAGTTTCTGCAGCAATGGACCTTATGGACACATGTGGATTAATCGTTACATATGGTAAAAGTCACCAAGTTTTGTTCGGTCTGTATTAGTTTAACGTAATTTTTATGTTTACCGTTCGGGATGAACCTTGTCGCATCTTCTCAACTATAGCAAAAGTTACAAAAGACGATGTTCTTCTTTTGGGAAAGCGTTACTTATATAAGGCTTGACCATTTCGAGCATTTTTCCTACATTCACCATAAATCAACAACATATCTACGTATTCATTAGGTGTGTATAGAAGAAGACAGAAATTTTTACTACTGTATGAACTACCGATATTTCAAAATTCTATTTTAAAACTGCAATGAACATATTAGTAAGTGAGTACGAGAAATGGAATTAGGTGCTACTATTTGTAGTTTTCAAAACACGATTTAAATAAATTCTCAAGGACAATTTGCTTTTCTTGTAAATTTGTATAAGCTATAACTAGGCTAGTTTCAGGTTAATTTGGAGATAATAAATGCATCATTAAATTTAAAATTTAGTGTTTGTATTAACATTAATGCCCTCGTTATGGTACATCGTTAAATTTGGGATAAAAAAACATTTCGTTTGACCCAACCTTCATCCAATGATCTATTTACTTTTTTCAATTGGAATGACATCACAACGCCACTGACGACGTCACAGATTCCATGTATACATCAATTGATGTATAATTTGCTAATTTTCAAATCAAAATATTAATTACTTCTATACTGGCGTTGTATTACTTTGTTTCTATAGTAAAATGCTGGGACGAGCGTCACGAAACTAGCGCCATGAGAAGGCATCACGGATAACGTCACGAAATAGCGGAAACTCTCGGTCAATTCGTTTCTAGTCGTCATGTATGTATTTTTAGTACGTTGAAATTAAAAACTACATGAAAAAGAACTAACAAAATGAGAAGTATATATGTTAATAAAGGATTTCATTCGTAACCATTCTCAAAATTTAAAAGTCCATTTAATTAATAACAATATTGAATCATATGTTTAAATTTTTATGACACTTCTGGTTTTAAAATAATTTCATATAAATACAACTATTATTTTTAAACATTTTATTTAGTTTATATAATAATTAAATTTATAACCAAATGATATTTTTTATATTTTGTTATTAATTTAATATTTCTTCTGAATTTGACAGGTCTGTCAGAAATAAACAAAGTATGCTTTGTTAATACGCTAGCAGGTGGCGATACGAGCAAACACAATAATTGATTAAATTAGTTTAGTATACTATAATTTGTTTAAAATATTGACAATAAATAAATAATGAACTAACTTTATTCAATTTTAAAACTATTATTTGAATTTTGAAAATACACAAAAGCTATTATGTAGCTTCGTACTAATCTACTGTACCGCCTACTGTATTTTCTTTTCTTTTAATCTTATTAATTATGCAGCTCATAATATACGTAATTTTTTTATAGTATGTAACTGTATTATATTTTTATATTAATAACAAATAATCACAATATATTTTTTCGTATAAGTTTTAGTATGTTTTACAATTTTTCATTTAATATATTTTATTTTTATTATATTCCTTCTTGTACAACAAATGTATTTGACCTCAATAATTCACTTATATTTGTAGGTGTTTATTGGTAAATAAACGCCTGTCGTTTCAGAAGATAAATGATCATTTGCCAAATCAAACAGAAACAACCAAGAAGTCTGTCAACATAGTTTTATGAGATTTTTGTAGCGAAAAGAACGTGAAAGAACAACGGTTTCCTCTAAACCGTCTACGTAAAACCTCTAAAATGATTATTTTTAGAGTAAAGTCCATTTGTGTTCATAACTGTTATGTAATATATGTCTTTTTTTTTTAAAGGTATGGGAAATACATATCGTTTTAATTTGTCACATACAGTAAAGAATAATGTTTTGTAAAATATTAATTAACAAACCAAAATAGTATGCCAAAGAAAAATAAAAAAATACAAGATCATTTACAAAATATGTGTAAGACTAAAATTGTAAATTACGTTTATGAAAATTCCAGCGGAAAGATCCGTAATCATAAGTTTTGTAGGTGATACGTGGTTAGATGGATAAGATGTTACTGAAAAAATTAATTAGTGCATATAACAGATTAGTTAAACTACAAATCCTTTTTGGAGATTGGAGAAACATTGGGGATATCTAAAAAAAGGCTGAATGTATATCAATTAAAATGTCAAACGTTTTCGTCATAAATTATCACTTTTTAGGGTTGAAAAATAGAAAGTTGCCATTATTGATCCCTTGCAAAAGTTTAAATAAAGTTTGACTCTTACTACTACGCTGAAATTGTACTTGGTATATACATTGACTATAATATAAAATGACTTTTAACATGGCTGAAAAATATGTACTGATTGGTGTTTTTGATACACTTGACCTATTTTTTCTCTTTTCGCACATGTGTAGTCAAGAAAGATGAATGTGTGTTCGGCTTTGAGTTCATAACTATAGGCGTAGATGACAATACTAAAAGGTACCAAAAAGTTATCAAAATTATAAATATCAGTCATATTGATTTCAAGATTTAAACACAAAAAATTACATATATGAGAATTTTGTTAAAAAAAATTCATATTACCCCGGTCACTAAAAGTTATTACTATGAATTTTTAGACGAAAATTGATTCTCAATAATAAAAATATGAGATTTGTCAGAAAAGCATAAAATAGTAAATCGCATTCAAATTGTTTAATTTAGTTTTGATATTACTGGCGGAATTAGTTAAAATCTATAAGACATTTCCAAAAATTCCTTGTTGAATTTTTAATTCTCAGGATGGTGACAAGTGCTAGAAAAAACATCTCGTAAAGGGCCTCCTAGAGACAACGAAACTTGATCGTGTAACGATAAAATGCAACAGAAGGTAAGGGAGAAGAAAGAGGTATAACAGGTTTAAAAGAGAGTAAGGTAAGGATATATGCAGGGCATCAAAAAGGGAAACAAAGCGCGCTGCAGCTAATGTTAAGAAAAAGTCGTATGAAGAGTTGGAAATACCCGAGGAGATGAAAAGTTTATACGGAATTGCTAAAGCAAGGGACAAGTCATCAAAGGACTTGACTCACCTTCAGCAGATTAAGATATATAGGGTGTTAAGGCCCGCTGATAAAATAAAGTATAAATGGTATAAGTACTTTAGAAAGATGCTAAATAAGAACATCACAGGGGAGACAAAGGATTCAAGAGCCTAAATAAGAATATAATAGCGGAGATAACTAGAGATCATGTTCTCGAAGCTTTAAATAGGATCAAGATTAGGGGGCATCAAGGCATTAGGACCTGATGAAATACCTGTAGAGGTTTGAAAGGAAACGAAGGGGTTAATGTTTTGTGATAAACGATAAGTAGGATACTGATTCAGACTAAAATCCCAGCGAAATCATAAAAGTGAAGTAAAACACACAATTCAAGAAATGAAAACTGGGAAAGCAGTAGGACCAGACGAAATACCGACAGAAATATTGCAACTTATCGCCGACTGCAATATACATGTTATCGAATTATTTAATATCATATACAGAACAGGTATATTACCTAAAGGATTTCTATACTATACCGAAAAAGAAAAACGCCAGACAATGTTGCGATCACCGTACCATCAGTCTAATGTGTCACATATTAAAAGTATTCCTAAAGATTATTCATCGTAGAATACATAAAAAGTAAGAACAAGACATTTGACAAACTCAGTTCGGATTTAGAAATGCTTAAGAAACCAGAGAAGCATTATATGCAGTAAATGTGCTAATATAGAGATGTTTAGATGTAAACCAGGACATCTATGTCTGCTTCCTAGAATATAATGAGGCATTCGATACAGTGAAACATAATCCGTTAATAAAACTACTGAGAAAAACAACATCGACACACGGGATATAAGAATAATAAATAATCTGAACTATAAACAATAAGCTGTCATAAGAATAAATAATTTAAAAACTAATAAAATAAAAATCAAAAGAGGTGTTAGACAGGACTGTGTCTTGTCGCCATCACTGTTTAATGCATACTCATAGGAAATATTCAAAAAAGCATTAGAAGATGAAGTAGCAGGCATAAAAATAAATGACCTACCTGTACGTGAAATTAGATATGCTAATAATACAATACTAATAGCAGAAAATATTACAGATCTACAAAGAATTTTAGATAAGGTTGTTGCAGCGAGTGAAGAATTTGGTTTGTCACTAAACATAAAGAAAACAAAATCCATGGTTATATCAAAGAAAAATATTAGATATATCAATCTACACGTAAATAATAAGACGATAGAAAGAGTTCAGAATTATAACTATTTAGTGGCAAACATTAATGAAACAAACGATTATATCAAAAAAATTGGAGTTAGAATAGAAAAGGCTGGAAGTGCATTCAATAATATGTAACAAATATTATGTTGTAGAGACCTCAGCCTTAATCTTAGAAAACGAGTACTAAAGTGTTAGTATTTTCTGTTCTTTTGTATGGTGTGGAGACATGGACTTTAAATAAACAATGTCTCAATAAATTTGAAGCATTTGAAATGTGGACATATCGAAGAATGTTGAGAATCTCCTGGACAGACAGAATAACCAATGGAGAAGTACTAAGAAGAATAAAGAACAGCAGGGAGATACTGGATTCCATCAAAATAAAAAAACTACAATATCTGGGTCATATATCACGTTTTGACAAATCTAAATTTTTAACACTAATAATGCAGGGAAAGATTTAAGTAAGCGCAGCATAATTAGAAAAAGAATGTCCTGGCTGAGAAACCTCAGAGAATGGTTTGGATGCAGCTTAACGAACTCTCTCGGGCTGCAGTGTCAAAAGTTAGAATAGCAGTAATGATTTCCAACCTTCGTCACGGAGATGGCACGTAAAGAAGAAGTATATACGTGTTTTACCGACTTCTAAAAGGCCTTTGACCGGGTCACCCACGACAAACTGATAGGTGTTTTGAAACAGGTGGGAATTAATAAACAAGATCTCCGCATGATCACAAATTTGTATTGACATCAATGTGCAATGCATATGGAATGAGGCAGGGGTGTACTTTATCGCCTTTACTTTGCCCAAAATCTTAGATACACAGACGACAAGTTACTGATTGCATCCAATGAAAAAGAGTCCTAACGACTCATAAACAGGGTGACCGAAACATGTGTTAAATATGGGTTAAAGCTTAACGCTTTTAAGGTAAAACTTATGGTTATCATCCAAACAGAGTTACATTAAATGAACATCAGAGCGAATGGAATAGAGTTAGATAAAAACCAAATATTGGTGATATTTGTAAGCCAATGTTAACGATAACTGGAATATAAGCAAAGAAATCAGAATACGTATTGAAAAAGCCAGAGCCGCCTTCTATAAACTAAAGAAAATTCTTATTAATAGTGAAATTACATTAAACCTTAAAATCGAATTAATACGATGCTAAACATTCTTCACATTGCTTTATAGGATAGAAAGCTGGACTCTTATAGCAATACTAAGGAAAAAACTGGAGGCCTTTGAGATGTGGATTTACCGACGAATATAACGGATAAGTTAATCGAATAACAAATTAAATAAATTTACAGAGAATGAAAAAGAGCACAAAAATAACAAAAACAAGTTATAATATTTTGGCCATATAATGAGACATCCAGAGAGGTATAACCTTATAACCACGGTTAAAAAAGGACATTATAGTTCCGAAATCTCCGAAAAAGGTATCAAGAGTAATTCGCTAATCTGTCTCGAGTTACCGTAAACAAAGTTATTATTGCCAATATGATCACCAACGTTTGATAATCGGACAGAGTACTAAAAGAAGAAGATGATGATGATGATAAGAAGGATATATGAGGAAGAAAGTATGCCCAATGCATGAAGGTAATACTACCACGTGATACTACCACTGTATAAAATAAAGAGGGCATTTAGGACTGTAAGAACTATAGAGGGATAAAGTTAATGTCGTACACAAAGAAAATTTGGAAGAAGACTGTAGATAAACTGTAGAGTGAAGGTTAAGGAGAAACACATTGATAGGAGAACAGTTTAGGTTTATACTAATAGCAGAAAATATTATTAGATGCCTTGTTTGCCTTGAGACAGTTTATAGAGAAATATGACAAGAAGAAAAGGGAGCTACGTTTAGTATTTATACATCTTGAGAAGACGACAAAAGAGGTCTAGACAAGAGCTGTGGAGGGGTATAAGAGAGAAATGACCGAAAGTTGTCCAGTGACGATTGATTTGTATCAAGGCTCTTCACTGAGTCCCTACCTGTTTAATCTTATTATGGATGTACTGACAGAGAAGGTTAGGGAAGGGGCTTCTTAATCAATGCTCTTTGAGAATGATATATACCTTGGCTCCTACATAACGGAAAATATAACACCAGATCAAGAAATCTTAAAAAAAGGTTGAAGAATAAAGACCACAATGGCTTAACCACGTTAAACTTAAAAACAAGAGCTATGTGGAAAGAAGGATACAGCTGTTAGAAGTTAAGGGAAAGAAAAATAGAGAAACCCGAGGAAAAGATGAAAGGATTGCGGAGTAGAGGGCTTAAGAGAAAAAGATTTAAATGAAGAAGTCAAGATGGACAGAAGGAGCAGCGACCGCTGAAAATGAAAAGCCTAAAGAAGAAGAAAGAGAAATATGGCGAATATTCTTGTTATTATAATTCATCAAGTATCATGTAGTGTGGATATATTTAGTAAGTGAACAATAGACTCAGAATCATATATACTGATTGATGCATGAAATGGACCAAATATATTAGACTAGAGGCTAACAAAAGCGCTAACAATAAATCAAATCACTTTTTCATGGCCCGTAGAGTACATATATCACACGCGCGGATAGAAACAACTAAACCAAAATAATTAAATATAGGTAGCGTTGATAAATTAAAGCGTGCTGACGTTGTAAGATTTTAAATATGCCTTAGTAGTAAAATACAGTAAACAGAAGCAGCCAATGATGGGGTAGGCCCCACTGAGCTTAACACAAACTAGGAGTTTATAGAATCACACAGAAATCACATCAGAATATACAGAATGATCAGCAGGAGAACTAGGAGCAATGTTGACGAATATCGATTAAAAAGGAGAGAGGAAAAACACAAACATAAACAAAAGAAAAAGAACAAATCAGTTAAGAGTTTGAAGAAATGGAAGCTTAAACAGAAAACGCACAGAAAATTGTTACACGGTCAATTCCGTATGAGGTTTTTTCTTCTAAATACTCTTATTTGCCACTGCGAGAGTTATATTACAGATTGGCTTAGTTTTACATTCATTAATCTTAGTTAATAACTTCTAAGTGGGCGATATATTTTTATGTTCATTTATTTTATCATTGTGTAAATAAAAGTCGACTTTCATGTAAATTATTTTTAAATTTGACTAATAGTTTTTTTCCATGATTGCTGATGTGTTTACATTAAAATCCTTTTTACTTAGTTCTGAGCTTCCCTGTATATTTGCTTGTTTTTCTGTGTTTTATGTTGCAAGTAATTCTGATATAAAGATCTTCTTTTACTTTACAACTGAAAGATGGCCGTGATAAAGACTGTGCGGCGTATGTATCGGTATTATCAACGTTGCTATGCATTCATATTTACAATGTAGTTTATCTATTCATCTATTTTTATTTTGATCTTCCTAAAACAACTTGTAAGTACAAGTAGTAATGCACCTACTACAGCGATAACTAAAGCTTTCCATCCAAAATTGAAATTAGTCAACAGTGGAAAGGAAGTCATCGGTCCGACGCCATGCGACGTTTTCTACTGTTTGGCCTTCGCTTCAACAACCTTGATCATTGCGTATAAATTGGAGAGTAAAAGGCATTGTAAAGTTAAAGTTTGGGTTAATGAGAATATACTATTAAATTGAGGGTAATTGCTCGGTAATATTAAACTGATGGTTTAGTAGCGTGAGAACCGACAGACTGACATAAACTGCTATTAATAACAAAGATGGTATTGGATTGTACATTAGCTATAATAGAGTAGTATCCGAATGACGTGTAATAAAATCCTTTCGAATTTATCTGCCGATTTTGGGTTTTATTGCTTCCTTCAGGGAAGATCCCCACCGTTACACTTACCCTCGATGTATCCAAATACTCGGATGGCTGTCTCTTGATCCTTGTCGGCTTTCCATTCCGAATTAGTATTCTCGTTTTATATATAATGCTATGAACTAAGAGGAATTCTTCGGCTTTGAAAGAAATATATTAAAAACCCATGTCAATATATTCCCAAATTCAATTTATTAGTTATAAAAAATCTAATATTAGAAAACCTCTTTTAAAAAATTAATAGAACCTTTTTATAAAAATATATAAAATATTATGTTTTTTTTTTAATTTCCTTTATAGTTATAAGACGTCTTGAATGAAAGATTGTAATGACAATGGAAGAATCATATTTTATATTTAATAAAAAGTAGTATAAAAACTTATTTTCTATAAAATGTAAATAAAAATATCCAAAAGGATTATTAAAAATCCATTAAAACTTTTATATCTTATCGGATCAGCGTCACTGATTTTGTATCACAGCATACTTGCAACAACATACGTAATTTCCAGGTTAATTTACTAGGTATTTTTCTAATACATAAATACATGTTTTACTCAGTAATTATTCGAGGTGTTCTCACATTAATGGCGGTGAAACAATAGTTATAAGGACTTACGCATAAGGTTTGTAAAGAAAATGAGTTTTTAGCGCTATATAAAGTTGATTTGAAATTTTAATGTGTCTCTAAATTATCACTACTGCATACACTCCGTTTTTTGGGAGATTTTTGCGAGAATTTTATGTTTGCTTTGTTTTGCTTAAATATGAAAATTGGATAGGAAAAAGCTCGAATTTAATTTAATTTAATTTGATATTATTTTAATTAATAATAAACAATATAAAATTTAGAAAAGTAATAAAAACTTTAAGATACGTTGAGAAAAACAAACTTATTTATCAAATATAATCCAGAAATCTCAAAATAAAATAAAAACAATTTAACAATTTGTTAACACAAAATTAGGAACAATGTACACGTATCTAACAACTGATTTTGATAAATTTGATGATATGTAATAAACAAAAAATGTGAAAGATTCATCGTCATTTTTTATAAACAATATATCAACAATCTAATATCGCTCTTTGTTTTTATATACTAAAGGTGAAGACCGGTAAACTATATGGAAAAGTGGCACAATTTTACTGAAGAAGAGTAGAAAATCCTTTAAAATATGAGAATAACTATTACACAAATTGCTTCAAATGTAGATTTTTTCAAAATTAATAATCTTTTTTAAAAATTGACAAACAAATTTAATTTCGCGTGAGAATAAGGAAAATACGAGTATCACAAATATTCAGCAATTTCAAGAAGTTTCACTTAATAATTATTAAACAACTGAAACTGTTTATCCCAAAAAGCTTTTACCTACAACATTATTATGCGTAAACTATTGGGTGTACATGAATTCTGAAAATATAAAATTGAAGAAAAAGACTTATTTTATCAAACTAAATCATTTAACGTTTAAAAAATGAATACCAAATGTTGTAAAATAGGTTTGCAAAGCTACTGTGATTTTAATCTTATATATGACTATGACTAATAAACATTTAAAATAATTTAGACGTGTAGGAATTCATAACATTAATTTTGTTTTATTCGCTATGCTAGCATTTTTACAAAAACCATAATGTTATACGACCCTTAAAACACGGGTTTTTAAGAGAGACCCTTTTTTGTTAATTTACCGGGACTTTGTTTAGAAATAATAAGCAATATAAAAAGCATTTGAAAGATTAGGAGCTTAAGTTTAGGCAACAAAAATTAAAAACGATTCATTTAAAAATGAGCCGTATATAACGCGCCAAAGATAAAGTGCTTAAATACGAAACGATTTAACTATTTCAAAAACTGAATTGATAAATACAAATTTATAAAAGTCACAGTACCTTCGGTTCTAATCAACAAAATTTTTTTTAAGTTTGGGATCATTTCTGGTATAGATAATAAAAATGAATTTAAGAATTGTTTATTTAACTGAGTTATCTCTTTAAACAATTTAAAATAAACATTTATTTTGCAAAATTTAACTTTTCAATTATTTACAATTTAATAACTTTGTTTTGTAGATCATTTATTGCTAATTGCAGAATTTTACTACTCGTTGCGTTGGATTTACCATAACAGTTCATTATTACGTCATCGACATAGAATACGCATTTGATTGGTGGGGCAATATTTTAACTAAACTTGATGATCGCAAGAATAAATAAGGATGTATTTAAAACTAAAATTTGAGGAACTCCATCATATTGGATATGTAGAGAAGAAAGGAACTTATTGACAGAAACTCTAAATATTCTAGATGTTAGGAGGTTATTTATAAATGCGTATATGTTGCCAGTGACGTTACATTAGGAAAGTTTGTCAAGAATTTATCGAAGTTAAGATAGTTATCGAAGATACTTGCTATTAGATCTTGTTTGGTATTAATTGCTTTTTCAGGCGGAATTGACATTTCCAGCAAGAGATTAAATTATTACATTTATTAATTTTAGACTAACGGCTAACCTTCTACGGTATTACCCACTGAAAGATACCTAGAAATAGAGCTAATCGAATAGTTATCTACCAAACACTAGCTTACCTTAATGTAGCTTTAAGTATGGTCCAAATACATATAAAAACATTCCTTTTATCGGATTGTAGTAAAACTCATATAATTTAAAATGATACACCAATAAAACTGTATACATATAGTATTGGCATCATTGCTATATATTTTGTACTAGACAGCACCCTAATATTGGCAATATGTAATTTCAGCATTTAGTTTACAGTATCGAAGACCTGAAGATGCATACTAAATTATGGTATGCGAAACCGGTCGTTCGTGGTAGAATAAATTGATTGTGAGTAAGTATCCTTTTATTTATTTCTCTTTACCTAAATTGAAATGGACTCACATATCCAACATATTCAACATCACCTAACACACGACATGTGTAATTAAACAATTTCTATTATTAATTAACGTATGCTAATTATAAATAAAATTAATATACTTTAATAACATCCAATAACAGTAACAATTATTATCAGAATATTTAACAGAAAGTAATGAAAAGTGCAATTTCCGAGGAAACGTGTATTTTAGGGAACATAAGCTTGTTCTCCTTTTTAAATTATTGAGACTAACAATCGGTATTTAAAATTTGTAATTTCCTCCAGTGTTGGATGAGTTTTAAAAGTAGAACAAAACTTTATAAAATACTGGAATATTTTCCTGTTTACAAGACAAACAAGTTAATGATATAAAGAACAAACTTATCTTGTTTACATAGATTTAAACTAAGGAACTATGCGGTATTCATGGCGATATTATTTTTAGTGTTTACAACCGATTAGTATCTTTATTGATGTATATACTTTTTAACTGACATCTCAATTTATTTACAATCTGTAAAATAATTAAAATAAGTAAATTATTGATATAAATTATTTAGCGAGAATTTCTTCTTTCTATTTATGACCCAGTCAATATAAAAAAATTATACTGTATTAGGCTAAATTAAACTTTTCCAACTCAAAGTTTAGGTAAAAAGAAATGATATTTTTTATATAAGTATCAGTTTAATTTTACGGGTTTAAACATTAATTAAATCGTCAAAATTACAAAAAAAATTGAGTTTATTTCTTTTCTCAATTTTTTTAAAGGTTTCTTTTTATAGTTAAATACTAAAGTTTTATAGATAATTTGTGTAAATAATTTTGAACAGCCGTTGTAAATATAATTGGCATTTTAGTAAAATATATAGCTTAGGAACTCAATTCGTCAACCTACCGTGAGTAAATCGGTATCAATAGAGTATTATGACGTCATTTTAGCATCCCTTCTTTGTCAGACACGTAAGCTGATACAAATTAAAACTCGCAAAGTCCAAAGAATATCCCCTGTTTATTTCCCACTTTGAGTGGTTAGTGTACAAAGGTGACATCTACTTTATTGGCCATAAACTAAAAACGATTGAATACCTTCCGCACATTTCCCTGTTTGATTTTGTATCAGTCAGAGTGTCTGACGATACAGGGATGCTGAAATGACGTCATAACACTCTATAACTACCCATGCATACACGAGGGGTTGACGACTTTTGGTCCTAATCTATATATGTTGCTTTTTAATTCATCAATGATGACCTAATAAAACTTAAAAGAGAAATCTAATCCAAAATTAGAACAATTGCCAAAGGGAAAAGAATAAAGAAAAAATTGCGACGGTATGATATCAAAAGTTAATTGTGGATCATAAAGTATGGAAATGAAAGGGAGAAGGAGAAAAACTGAAAAAAATTAATAACAACAGCTTAAAAAACTAATAAAATATATCGGCAGGACAATATTACAAAGACGATAAGGCAAATAAAAGGAATACAAGAAGAGAAAGACAAAACAAAAAAAAAACAATAAAAACAAATAAAGTCATACAAATGCAACATGGAATATAGTAGAAAGCTACAAAGAATGAAAATTGAAACAACACAGCATTAAAAGAAATGAAGCAATTAGGGCAATATAGTCAGGAAGTAGAAGATTACTTCTTATTTAATAGCGGAGGAATTAATAGAATGCTAGGTACTGGATTTTTAATATATAAGAAACTTAGAGTTTCTTATGTATTAAAGTTTCTTATGTATCAAGTCAATTGTCGAATTCGAATATCCGACAGACCTATCGTTCTTAGAATAAAGGGAAAATTCCAAAAAATTTCATTTATATAATACATGCGCCTTCGAAAGAAAAATAAATAGAGGTAAAGGATGACTTTTATAACTTACTAGACCAAGTATATTAAAGCATCCCCAAATATGATCTCAAAATAAGTTCTTGGTGATGGCAATGTCAAAATAAGTAGAGAGGACATACATGCCTACGATAGAAAACTATAGCTTGCATTTAACAACAAATGAAAATTGTGACATGCTAATTGATTTTGCAGGGGAAAAAACCTTTTAATAAAAAGTACCTACTTCCAGTAGAAGTAGGTATCTTTCCATATACATAAGCGCACTTAGAGATCGAAGGATGGGCAAAAAGTAAATCAAATAGACCATGTTTTAGTAGAGAATTATGTAGAAAAAAGCATACTGCATATACGTTCATATAGAGATACAGATATAATACCTATAAATAGAAAAAAAAAGAGAGAAAAATGAAAAATAAACAAGCTAGTCACTACTAGTCATAGTACAAAAGGAAGAAGAAGAAAAATACGAGTTGGCACTCAACAATAATTTGGAACTTATTACAGAAAATAACAATGGAGAACAAACATGGGGTATAATTAAAAATATTGTAAAGGTGGTAGGAGATGAAACTAGCAAGTATATTAAGAAACAACAAAAGCCAAGTTTCGATGATGAATATAAATTAAAAATAGAGAAACGCAACAAGCTATGATTGGAAAGTTTGGGACTAAAAACAAAAAAAGCGTTACATAGAGCAACGAAGAAAAACCAGTGCAATATTACCAAAACAAAAAGAAATAATTTTATGAAGAAAAGTTGAAAGATATTGAAGACAACTATGAAAATAATTTAATTAGAAATTTATATTAAGACGCTAAAAAACAACAAATATCCTGGAGGTGATTCTATAACGGAAATGTTAAAATATGAAGGGGCACAGCTGCTAAAAACCATATGGAAAAAGAAGGAACTACCAATGGCATGGAAGCAAGCAATATAATGTCCTCTTTTTAAAAAAGGAGATAAGCGGAAGTTCAGAATTATAGGGGTGTGGCAATATTAAATGTAGTATATAAGATATTAGCAATC
Organism: Diabrotica undecimpunctata; assembly: GCF_040954645.1. Lineage (NCBI taxonomy): Eukaryota > Metazoa > Arthropoda > Insecta > Coleoptera > Chrysomelidae > Diabrotica > Diabrotica undecimpunctata. The sequence continues at coordinate 77,973,040 of NC_092812.1, read as the reverse complement.
CACATCAAAAATAAGCTAGCAAGAAGTTTTAACAATACTATAGAAGAATACCCGTGTGGCTTTAGAAAAGGGAGAAGTATTACAGACAACATCTTTGCTTTAAAAGAAATACGAGGTAAGAGTCATGAATATAATAAACCTATAATGGTACTCTTTATAGATTTTAAGCAAGTATTTAATAAAATAAAAAGAAAAGAAATATATAAAACATTAAAAAATCTAAAATGATAAAGCTAACACTGAAACAGAAAATAAAGTGAAGGTAAATAATAAACTAACAGAAAATTTTAAAGTGAAAGGAGTACGACCATGAGATCCATTGTCATCATTGTTATTTAATGTAATATTGGAAATGGTAACAAAAGAGGCTAATATTAACAAAACAGGTCACATATACCATAAAAACACATCGATGTTTGGCATTTGCGGATAATATAGTAGTTAGATCCAGAAGCAAGAAAGAATTAAAAAAGGTAATGAAACAACTAGATACAGTAGCTCGAGAAAAAGGAATCCATGTACACGAAACAAAAAATAAGTACATGGAATGGTCAGACAAGGAACTTGAACGGACAATATCTAATGATACCAGCGAATAAAGGAAAAATGTATAAATTTGAACAGATCATAAGATTTTAATATTTAGAGACTCTATTTGTGAGTAAACCAAGTTTCGGGGAAGAAATACACAAAAGACTAATTTCTGTATAAAACTATAATAGAACCAATAATTACGTATGCCTCAGAAGAATGGACTTTGATAAAAACTGAGCGATTAATGCTACAAGTATGAAAAAGAAAAATACTTCAAAGGATATTTGGCGGAAAAATGAAAAACAACCAGTGGACGTAAAAAACAAACAAAGAGTTAGCAGAATTATATAAGGAGCCTAATACAATTGCAGTTGTAAGAACACAAAGACTTAGATCGTTGAGATATGTCCAAAGAATGACCCAAGTTAGGATGCCAAAAATCTTGTTATGCACTACCTAGGTGGTAAAAAGAGATAAGAAAGATCTAGGTCCAGATAAAGTCATAAAGTTAATGACAACCTGAGATACCTCAATATAAGGAATTGTTAAGAAAAAGCGAAGAATAACAGGAATGGAAAAAGATTGTAAACCAAGCCATGAGCCTGCTTGGCTCGAAGTGCTAATATATTATTATTGTTCCGTTTCCATTTTCGCTTCGTTTTAGTTATTATGACTCTCAAGTTTTTTCAAATTTTCCTTATTATGTGTCATTTCTTATCGGTTTGTTTTTATATAATACTAAATACTATAAAAGGTTGATAATTTTATATAATCTAGAAAAGATCTATAAAAAGAACACAATTTTAAAATAAACCTATAGAAATAGTAATAGAATTTTTGTAATGTACGAATAGAAAAAAGTTCTAAGGAGAACAGAATTGATTCGTATAAGTTTGATTAAAAATTTACGCTGTACATGTCTTATTCCAGTAGTGTAACTATCGCTATCTGCCATTTTTGAGCAACACTTTTTCTTTTAAAAAGAAAGGGTCTCGTTGCACTCGTATTGAAATTTAAACAGCAGAATGCTTTTGAAATAAAGATTGTAGAGATAGGTTCAGAGAAAAATCCGAACGCTACACAAAAGGCGAAGGGACACCCCCTAGTTGATGTTCTCTGATCCCCACTCTAGACGTGAAATCCCACAGTCTTATGGCTTTTACCCTGCCGTGTGATAAAATGATTATACCACTTCATTGAACAATATGTCGAAGGAGTTAGTTCGTAAAAAATCACTCCATAGTTTATGGCTAAACAATCATTGAGAATTCTATATTTTGAAAGAAGATACATTTATTTATTTTCTTTGACTTCACTTAAAACAACACGTTGGAGGTATAAACAGTAAAAATTAGTGGTAGTTTTCTTATTTCCTAGTGAGAAATAGTATGGAGCCATAGAAAAAATCCCAATTGAGATTCGTCACGGTATGCCATAATCTAGTCGCTATGCTAAATGACGTGACATTTTTGGTTTGACATTGACATAAAGTTTGGTTAGGAAATTTTTAATAAAATAAAGACAATAATTATAAATTGATATAACTTGAACTGTTTAAAATAAAGCAAAAAACGTTAAAAAACTGAACCAGTACTATACTTTAGCAATTTTATATTATTCAATGTAAAATTTACAACTAGATGGTCAATCACAACATAAATACAGAGGAAAATGCCGTGATTGATAAAAATATGTAATAAATACAATATTTACAATTATGAGATTATGAAATATTTTATTCTTGGGTATCATATACCATCAGAAAGATATTGCTGTATCCATTATTAGGACCCCATTTATTACACGATATTGTTTACTTTCAATTAATTTATGTATAATAGGATTATACCACTCTTATTTGTATCTAACGCTGAAATGATGTATTTACATTATTTCTTTTTCTTCGCGTTCCGACTCCGTTACGAAGTTTGGCTATCATCATTGATATTTGGATTTAAGATACAGCTGCAAATTACAGATTACAACTAGGGCGGCTCTCAGCTTGACACACCGCGACCTTTATTGTGCATCCCTATGTCCCTTAAAGCTCATCATTCAGTCATATTCTCTTAATGAGCTTCTAGAGCCTTAAGAAGGGTCCTTTCATATCGACTGATGCTTTTGGTTTTTAGGTATCGCAGCCTTGTGAGGTCTTTAAACTAACATACGACGTACACAGCGATTTTTTCTTCTTTGATACGAACCGACAAGTATTCTCTTCCATCAAGCCCATACTAATTAAATCCTTATTAAGTCTACAGTATCCAGTCAGCATCTCCAGTATTACCCTGATAGTCTTTCGATTATGGGTCAGTAAGTCGGCTGTAAATTAGGCAGAACGTCCCTAAATGAACTCTTTAGCCTATCTTTATCCTGCAGCATTTTTCAATCATTTCAAAGAATTTTCTTGCATCCATTTATCAATGGCTCCTATTTTGTATGTGTTCGCAACCCAAAGCAAGTCTCCAGGGCGATTAATGGCGCACAAGTACCTTCTGGGGCCAGTTTATGAGACTTCGCATTGCCTACGTAGTTTCTGTACCATGGAGCCCAGGCTAGTATCAGTCTATTCTGTCTTCCAACCTGGGAGATGGTACCCAAACAGTACCGCATAAGTTTTGAAGCAATAGAACCTGCATAGGACTGAAGGATTTTAGAGCTGCCTGACTATGGAATCATTCTCCACTTGCCGACATATTAGCTCAATAGTACACCTTTGTACAGCAGCAATTTTCTTGTTGTTTGAAACATTCTAAACGATTGACATTCCTTTCCTCAAATAGCCTAGCTTCCTCCGTGGATGTGTTAGTTGTTGCTCTGGAATTCTTATGGATTTTTAACATGATTGCCACAAATTGGTGGCATTGCTCCTGTAGTGATATTTCCCAAGTTAACATACTCCTTTTCTAACTTAACTGCCCCGTACTGAAGACGACCAATAGTCAGAAATACGTATATGCCTTCCATCTTATTCACATATTTATATATGCACATATTAAGCACTGACAATGGGACGTAGAGGAATATCGGGTTTCTGAATTTTAGGTAGGCCATATATTCGAGGTGTTCTGGAAGACTTTTCACGAGGAATTATAGATTGTTTTATGCCAACAGGAAGAGAGGTTTTATTGATAATGGCTTTTGTTGTTTTCTGCACATAGGTTGTTGGATTATTAGGAATTTTTCTGTAGTCTGGAGTATTAATAAGATTTGAGAGTTTATTAATGTAAGAAGTTTTAAGGATGACGGTGGCATTGCCTTTATCGGCGGAAAGAATGGCTCTGGAGAAAACTGTAATTCCTCGTGAAAAGTCTTCCAGAACACCTCGAATATATATAGCCTACTCAAAATTCACAAACCTAATATTCCTCTACATCCCATTGTCAGTGCATATAACTGCCCTACACAACCATTGACCAAGTATTTTTCGAAAACCCTACAACCTTTCGCCGAAAATGATTCATTCTTCGTCAAAAATTCTTTTCATTTCATCGAATTTCTTAAACAATACCCTATCTCACCGTCAGATATTCTAATAGCTTTCGATATCGTTTCACTCTTTACAAACATTCCGATATACGAAACTCTAAACATTCTGAAAGCTAAATATAGTATCCAGCAAGACCACTTATCTTTCATTAAACATTGTATGTCAAACACTATACAGGGTGGTACTTAAGTAATTGTACAAAAAGAAACAGTAGATTCTACAGTCTAAAATATTACGATTTAAACCAAATTGCTTTAATAAAATGTTGATATTAAGAAAGATACAGGGTGTTAAAGTGCAAATTTAAAATTTTATTTTTCGCTATAACTTTTATGTTTGTAAACATTTATGTATCAAAATTTACAACTGGGTACTTTTAAATATGTGAAATTATAATTTGATGCACACTTTGATGTAGCTAATAGAGGGCGCCACATATGCCACATATGTGGCATAAATTTGCACTTAACTTTTTTGCTCTTTAAGTTACCTGCATTTGTAATAAAAAATATTAAAGATACAGTATTTTAACAAAAAAAAGGTATACCTGTTAATAACTTCAAAACTCAAAAGTTTTCGAGATAATCGCATTTTACAAATCAGCTGCATAATTCTGATTTAAGGCAGTTACTCCAGGCAACGAAGGAAAAATAGACAAAAACATTAATACTTCTGAATTTTGGTATAAAATACCTTTAACTTAAGTTAATATTTAACGAAATATTAAATAAAATAAATATATCAGCAGGATAATTAATAATAAGATTTGACAAAATAACAGAATAATAGGATTTTACATCAAACATTTTACGTTTTATGTTAAATTAACGTCATAATCAAAACATTTTGTTTACAAACCAAATTAAGAAATAGTTAAACTAAATAACATAACATTTTGTCAAAGTAAGTGTTCGATATGTCCACCATTTTCTTTAATTCATTTGTCAATATGTTCCATAAAAGATCGTCTCATATTAAATAGCATCATTGGTTCTATAGAAACTGCTGCAGTATTTATTTCTTCCCATAGTTGGTTGCGAATGTTTATGGGATTCTAATACGCCCCATAAATTCTGAGCTATGTGGTGGCTATAATGTATAATGGATGAATATATTCTTTTGGCTACATATCCAAATCTTATGGTATGTTGTGGAACTACATCTTATTTGTCGCAGAGATTAAATAATGTATTAAACTGTGATGTATCTCGTTCATTGGTTACTTATATACACACGGAATAACCTATCGATGACATTACTTATTTATATTATTACAGCTTACGTTACAGCTTACGAGTAACTATAATTACGTCTCGAAAAAATGGACCATTATGATTTACTAACGAACTAATATTATGCTGAACTAAATTGCCTGTGTGTTTACTGTTTAATAAAAATTATAAGTATTCTTTTGAAATTTTATATGAATTAACTAATTATATCAAGATATCAACACATTGCCAAGGAATATGACTACCACGACCAATTCAACGTTCGAAAAGTTGTATGTAAGTATGTTCTCACTGCCTTCTCTCTAGAATGTGGAGGTATACCATCTTGTGTAAACCAGGTATTTTGGGTTTTCAGTATTTTACAATAGAGAAAAAGTAATACAACGATAGTATAGAAACTTCAGAAGCGATAGAAAATAATGACGGCCAACGTCTGAATACGGATACGGCACCTAAAGAAGAAGATGAAGAATATTTTTTCCAATAAGACATTTAGCAGCCATAACAAAGCATTTTGTGATGTAACATTATCATCTTTGAGTTGTTGTAATAAGAATAAACTATGAATTATGCTTATCTACAGATATTCAGTGCTTTACCGCACAAACATTATTATGCAGCAGACTTATAAAATGCGATTATCTCGAAAACGGTTAAATTTTAAGACCTTTTATTTGTAAAAATAATGTATCTTTAATATTTTTTAACACTAATAGAACTAACTTAGAGCAAAAAAGTTAAGCGCAAATTTATGCCACACATGTGACATATGTGGCGCCCTCTATTAGTTACATTTAAGTATGTATAAAATGATAATTTATCCTACTCAAAAGCATCCAATTGTAAATTTTTATCTAAAAATATTTGCAAACGTAAAAGTTATAGCGAAAAATAAAATTTTAAATTTTCACTTTAACACCCTGTATCTTTTTAATACCAAAATTTTATTAAAGCAAGTTGGCTTAAATAGTAAATTCGTACAATTACTTAAGGGCCACCCTGTATAGAAATAGAAAGATGATCTGTAGGAAGACCACGAAAAGAGTGGAACGACAACTTACTGGGGGCACATTGAATGTCACACAGAGTCATGTCTATATAAAAAGAAGAAGAAGGCTATAAATTTAGCAACACATCTAACGCATCTAGGGGGGCTATTCTCATGACTCCGTGACCCATAAGCAAGCAAGCCTTTGTGTGCCACTAAACAGCCAGTTCGCTCCAGAGTGTTACGTCTTGTTTCACTGAGCCACTAAACTGTAAGTCATAGTGGGCCTTATAAGTTCCCATTTCTTTTAACACAGTCATCTACATCCGCTAATGGCTAATGTAACCTTCTATGCGACACTTTTAATGTGCGGATTTCAAGTCAGCTTCTGTTCAAATATTAAACCTACGTATTGGCCTGACTTACAAATGAAATCTCTATTACCCTGAACAACGGTGTATATAATACTTGTAGTACCCTTTTGATAGTAAAGGTAACAACTGCTGTTTTTGCGAGTTAACGCTTAGACATTCAGCTTTACACCAATTATCCACCTCTATCAGAGTAATTTGCGTTCGTTCTGAGACCGTCTTGGCAAAATGCCCTTTGACTACTACTGCCAGGTCATCCGCATAGTCCACACAGTAAAACCCATCTTTTAACAGTTTTGTTAAGGGATCGTTCACTATTCTCGCCTGGACAATGAATTCGCCTGACGTGGACACGATGGTCCTATTTATTGACGCTGCCTTCGTACAACCGCAAGTAAAGGTAGGGACACCCATTCTTTTTGGCGCTTTCGTCACGGATCTGAAGGAGACGTTGTGAAACGCTCCTTCCACGTCTAGAGAGGTCACTACCGCTATTCCTTTGTCCTTCAATGACTACTGAGAGCAATCTACTGAGATTATCCAGCGATAAATCTGTTGACTTCGATACCTGCCTGATATGTATATTGACGATCGCTGAGTGATGTATCCTTTAGCACTTTATCTGTGATGTACCTATCTAGAAGCCTTTCTAGCTTTTTGCTAAAAAAAGAAGATAGGCTTATTGGTCTGTATTACTTTGGCGTTTGGTTCATTACCCTACCGAGTTTTGGTATATAAGTAATTTTCACCTTTTGCCATACCACTGGTATATGTCTCCATGTCAAACTAGCTTTAAAGATTTTAGTTGGATATGGTATTGTGTTTAAAGAAAATTCAGATAACCAGATATCTAGAAGTTAGGTTAAGTAATATTTATTTTTGGAAGTGACTAACCGTCCGAAAAAAAGGAAGCTGATTTTAAAGCCTACTTGAATTACTTCGTTTTTCGATAGCTTATTATTTAAGTTTAATACATTAAGTACAGAAGTTGATAAATTAAAAAGAATACAGTATAATTGTTTTACTTTATCTTAGTTGTCTCTCTATCTCTCTCTCTCTCTCTCTCTCTCTCTCTCTCTCTCTGTCTCTGTCTTTGTGTGTGTGTGTGTGTGTGTGTGTGTATCCTACAATCCTTCCTTGTGGGGTTTTGGTATCTTTTGTGTTTCTACGCCTGTAATATTGAGATGGTAGCTGGACAGTATATTTTCTTTCTCGTTTATTTTCTGGAGAATCTCTGAGTCAATGTATTAATAATTTTAATGAAGAGAAATTAATTTCTTGATATTTTTTATTACTAATGGAAAGAACAATTAAACGCTTTTTTATTTGTATTTATAACCACCGTTCTAAAAATGTGTAAATATTTGGATATTTTTGAATGTAAGATATGATTTTACTTTGTTTTTCAATCCATTACATCAGGGTATATTCTCCCGTTGAGTGTTTGATTTAAGGATGCCCCATTTAGGCAACTCTTCTTCCCCTTCAGGACACGATTTTAGGTTGAGAATATTAGCATTAATGGTTGAGTTTTCCTATCATTGCTGGCGATTGTTCTGAGGTCGTATGGAGCAGGTGTGAAGAGTAGAGAAAATAGGGCATGTACGAGTAGATTTAAAACTTCCCTTTTCAGATATTTTTTTTGTTTTTTACCCAATTTACTGTTTATTTTTATAAAACGAACTGAGGCCACCTGGAACAGATGCAATCGGATTGGGACACCACAGAAAACTGATCCCTTGACTTTGAGCAATTAGAATAGGTCTGACCCAGTTTATCACCTGGAGAGAGTGAGAAAAAACGTCAACCTTATACAGTAGTATATTAGTATAGTATAGTAGTAGTATTACTCTCTTATTGAGACATATTAATTAATAATTAATAATTATTACTTTAAGATTTCTGGTATATATTTTTTGAAATTTAATAGACAGTTTAATGCAATTCAATTACAGTTGTTAATTATTAATAGATTATTTGTTAAATATTGCCTATTTTTGCGATTAGTAATTTAGCTGCTGTAATTTATATTTTAAACTGTTAACTGTTACTTTAAGTATTTTATAAATAAATAATGTATTTACGTCTCGTTAAAGATAAAAATATTTACAATAATCTGAATTCAGCAAATTTCCAACAAAGTTGTCACTTATGCGTTGGGGCACACTTAATTATCTCAGTTAGTGTGCTTATTCAAATCTCTCGCTACGTTGTGAAACAATTACTAAATAAAATTCACTTACGAAGGTTCCATATATCAAATCAACCCTAATAAGCTTTGCACTGTATGTAATCAACATCAGCATGAAACTATTCACCACATTCTATCCATTGTCCTACATATTCTGTTATAACCCCAAAATAACCTATTTACTGACAGTATATAGTGAAGTATTACTCCTAAAATATGACCTAGGTATTGTTACTTTGTTCTTTGTATGAATTATATACACAATCTAACTTATGTAAATTGAAAGTAAAAACAGTAGGTTTCACTCAAAACTTATAATCAAACTATTATATTTTCCTTAACAATTTATTTTAACTTTACTTTACTTTACTTAATCAGTAGACCCATTTGTACCTTTCGGTGTTGGGCCGTTTATAATACAATTCATTAAATTACAATACTTTACAGTCTTCTAAGGTGTCTTAGCTCTTAACGAACTTTCTCCATTCCTTCCTATTGGATGCCATCTGTGTTGCTTCCTGCCAAGTCTTACCCTTACTCTGCAGTATCTGCGAGATGTCACTGTTCCATTCTTTAATGGGTCTTCCTCTTCTGTTCTTCCCTATTGGTTTGGCGTCCCACACTCTTTTTACTTATCTATTATTGTCCATCCGGGTAAGATGTCCGAACCATGCCAATTTTTTCTGCTTTATTGAGTCGAGTATCGGTTTGATTTTAAGTCTTTCTCTTATTTCTTCATTACTGATTCTATCAGTTCTTTTTACTGATGTCTTTTGTTTAATATCCAATTTTCTGCTCCATATGTCACTGTAGGTCTATATATTGTTTTGTATATTGTCATCTTGGTCTTTGTTGATATTTCTTTGTTATTAAGGAATCCTCTATTTAGTGCTTGGAATAGTTTTCCTGTGTTTTCCGTTCTGTTGTTAAGATCGTCCTCGATGTCTCCTTTGTTGTTGATTACTGTTCCTAAGTATTTATATGAATTCGTCTGTATTATTTTTTGTTGGTCTATCCTTACTTCTATTTGATCTTCCGTCCCTTATTTCCTTGATATTTTCATTATCTGAGTCTTCTCTTTGTTTACATTTAAGTTGTATTTGCTTGCTTCTAGGTTTCATTTCTCTAAGTTGTATTTCAGTTTTTCTGCAGTTTTCGCAATTAATACTATGTCGTTTGCAAATATACACATCTCAGCGTTTATCATTTGCATTCTGTTCCAACCGATGCAGTATTTCTTGAATGTTTTCTTACATTCTTTCACTATCTCATCTATGACATTTATGAATAGCACTGGGCTGAGACTTCCCTCCTTGAGTTGTTTCAAATGGTTCTGACTCTATATATAACATTCTTACTAAATTTGTTGTTTTCATGTATATACTCTTTGATGCTTCTATTTGTTCTTCACTTACTTGCTTCTTCTTTAGGCTTTCCCATATATTTTTTCTTTTGACTGAGTCGAATGCTTTTTCCATGTCTATAAAGCTCAGATATATTTCTTTATTTTTCTTTAAGGCTTTTTCTATTACTTGTTGCATGGTAAATATATGGTCCTTTCCTGAATCCACTTTGGACGTCCTCTAATTTATGTTTTATTTCTTTTCTGATTTTCCTTTCTATTATGGTTTCGTATACTTTTGCTGCTACACATAGTAGTGATATACCTCTATAGTTTTTACAGTCTCTTGTGTTTCCTTTCTTGTATATAGGTATAATTACTGCATTTGTCCATTCTCTGGGTATTACTTTTCTCTTATATATTAGGTTATATAGGTATGTATAACAATTTTTCTTTTGCTTTCACTCCTATATATCATTATTTCTGCTGCTACTTCATCGCTTCCTGGTGCTTTTCTAATCTTTATCTTTCTTATTGCTTCTTCCAGTTCTTCTTTTTCTATAGTTTCTAGATTTTCCGTGTTTCTCATGGATACTCTCTTGTTGTGGCTTTCCTTCTCCATTGTATTCGCTTGATTTTCATTTAGTATCAGCTGTAAATGTTGTCTCCATCTTTCCATTATTGTCTTATCGTCGTTTATTATTGTTTCTTCCTTGTTCATTATTTGTTTCATTGTCGTTTCTTTGTTGCTTCTTAGGTTTTTCAGTTTTCTGTAAAATAATTTTACGTTTTATGTGCTGTTTTCTTTTATTTTTCCCCGAATTTTTCCCAACTTATATATGTATAACAATTTTTCTTTTGCTTTTACTCCTATATATCATTATTTCTGGTGCTACTTCATCGCTTCCTGGTGCTTTTCTAATCTTTATCTTTCTTATTGCTTCTTCCAGTTCTTTTTTTTCTATAGTTTCTGGAGTTTTCGTGTTTCTCATGGATACTCTCTTGTTGTGGCTTTCTTTCTCCATTGTATTCGCTTGATTTTCATTTAGTATCAGCTGGAAATGTTTCCTCCATCTTTCCATTATTGTCTTATCGTCGTTTATTATTGTTCCTTCCTTGTTCATTATTTGTTTCATTGTCGTTTCTTTGTTGCTTCTTAGGTTTTTCAGTTTTCTGTAAAATAATTTTACGTTTTATGTGCTGTTTTCTTTTATTTTTTCCCCGAATTTTTCCCAACTTTTCTTTTTCCCTTTCTTAACTGTCTCTTTAACTTTTATTCTTTGTCTCTTATAATTTTCATATTTTTGTTGTGTTTTGTATTGTATGTATTCTTTCCATAATTTCTTCTTTTCTTTTATTTCTCTTTTCACTTCATCGTTTCACCAAGATGTTCGTTTTCCTCTGTTGTTATTTCTTGTAGTTATCATCGCATTTTTAAATATTCCATATTCTTCATCTAATGTTTCTGTTATTTCATGTTCATTGTCCATCTCTTTCTCTAGCCCTTCTGAGTATCTTATATTCGTTGTTTTTTCCCTTTATAAACTTTTATTATTTCTTTGTGTTTTCTGTTTATGTTCTCATTTCTTTTTATATCTTTTCTTTTGCTTTTGAATGTGGTTTCTAGTAGATAGTGGTCACTACCAATTTCATAACTCCTTTTTACCCTTACGTCTCTTATCCAGTTCTTCTCTGTTTTTTGTATTATAGTATAGTCTATAATTGATTGTTCGTCTCTTGATTTGACTTCTCTTGTGATCTTGTGTATCCTTTTATGTTGGAAGTTTGTATTCATATTGTTCCATTTTTCTGCTTCTTTCCCCACTCTACTCTTAATGTCTCCTGTGATCACAATTTTCTCTGTACAATCCTTTATCATTTTTTGTAATTTGTCCCAGAACTCATTCTTTTCGTTTTTTGTTGCGTCTTTATCTGGTCCATAGCATATGATTAGGTTTGTATTGGTTTCCTCTGTATCCATATCTATGTCTACTCTTAGTATACGTTCGTTGTAATATATCCAATTTTTTACTTTGTTGATACTGTCCTTCTTTATCCTGCACTATTTATTTTAAGTGACTCAAAAATGGCAATTTTTTGAAGTGAAGCTGCACGTCGTCACGGAAGTAATGCCACGAAATAGCTCTTCATGGTTCGCAGTCACAGTAAGCAGTTGGAAAAGTATATTTACGCGACGAGGGAAGTCCATTACAGAATATGTAAACTTTTTTAATTTTATTGAAATCTAAAAAATCTATTTAAAAAGTGGAATAGTAGCCGGTACTGTAGACCAAGGCGAAGCTTCATACTATGTTTTCTGTATTTTTAAAATTTATATAATATTTTTAAAATTTGTCTACGTTACCTACCGCCTACTGTACCGCTTATTTTATATAATTTGTGGTTATTTAACTTTACTGTCTATTAAAACTTACCTGTAGCTAAAAGACTGCATGAACCAAGAAATACAAAGTCACTGATGTCCCCATTATGGCACTCAAGAGTCTGAAAAACAAAAGCACCAAATTAGTTATGCACATGTTTTCAAGTTTTATCGTTTTTCTAAACTACAAAAATAATGACAAATTAAATTCCGAGCCATCTTTTAAAGGTGTCGAAATTGAAGTTGTGGACAGCCTTGGACATAATGGTAAAAATTAGAAGAGGTAATCAAACTGCGTTATATTTTTAAAGATGATATATCTATTAGCTTAAATAGAAGAGCTTTTAATCAATATGGCGCAAAGACACTTACTCTAACAAAGACATCTTCACAAAAATTACAAGTGACGCAACGTAGAATGGAAAGATCATTATTGGGCATAGCATTGAGTTATGTACTTAAAAAGTGGTGTAGAGGATATTATAAAATACATATTTTAAATTAAATGGAAGTGGGTAGTACACTTTGCTAGAATGAGAGATAATAGATGAACCAAAAAAATATTGGAGAGGAGATCGAGAGGCGATAAACGAAACCCTCGAAGACCACCTACGGAATGGATTGACGATATAAAAAGGATATGTACCAACTGGAATGCAACCACGCAAGATAGATCTGAATAAAAGTTTTTTAAGGAGGCCTATGTTAGCAGTGGATAACTATTGGCTAATAATGACATGATGATGATGATGAAATTATCTTAAATATCTATAGGTCGATATTTATTATCCACTGGTATGAGTCGTGTCAGGAATGAAAATTTCTCAACCAGGTCTAGCATGACCGGAGAAATGCGGCTGTTAGGCGTGTGCTAATTAATAAATAAATAACAGCGACAGTTGGATTGGATACAATGGTACTGTGGAATGGTCCCCAAGATCTCCAGGACTAACTTCACTGGACTATTTTTTTGAGACATCAAGAATATAATATACAACGACGAACACACTACACGGGATAATATGAAAACTCGTATATAAAGTGTTTTTGTCAGTCTTCGACCTCAAATTTTACAGGACGTTCAACAGTCCTTTATTAATCGTATACTACTGTGTCTTCATAGTGGACAAAGTTTTGAACATTTATTAACACAGCTAATAATGCATTTATGAATATAGGTTATCGTTTAGGTAAATATTATTTTGTTTTATAATGAGTTACATAATTTAATTAATTTCTACTAGCATACGGTTTCTTTATTTATTCTTTGATATTTGAATTATGTTTTGCGACTAGTAGGTCTTATAAAATTAGATCCTAGGTAATATATAAAATAAAAATTAAAACGCCAGTCCTTGCGACGACGGCGATATGATCCACTGGTTAATATCTGCGAAAAATAAAATACAATTTTATTTTTCGCTGACACAACTGACATAAAGTCTAAACGACAATTACGGTACGTTAATACACAGAGAGGAAGAAACAGGCCAATCAACTCTCGGCCCGGTGAGAAACGGGGGTACCCAATCAGTATTGGTTACAGGAGAGAATAGTTATGTCTCAGATTGTCGTCTCGGTATAATAAGTAAGGATCTTAAACTTAAAAATACCATCACCACCAAAAATACCGTCATTCTGTTAAAAATACCAGTTTGTTGTAGTAGAATAAACCCTTAGCCACAGAGTATGGAAAAATCATAGAAACAGAGCCCTTAGAGTGCTAGACTCTAGGAGAGCCCGTGAGGGACTGACCTGGCTGACCTGAAAATCGCCTATATTTATATGTGCTGTTCGAGCGATAAAAAGGGATTTTCAGGTAGATCAGCCAATGGGAAAATTTGTGTCGGGGCAATGCGCATCGGAGTGCGTACTAGTCCACAGACTATTGTCTGTGGACCCTGTATATGGTTGAAATAAATTGGCTTAACAATCAGTGGATAAATTAAATCACATTAACTAATGCGTTTTTACTTACAAAAACAAATCTAGTAAGTTTACTCGTTGACTTGGGGAATACAAGCAAGGTATAAATTACTTGTTTTTAACACCAACTTCTTGGTCTATTTGGAGTAATTATAATAATATCTATTTGTCATTAAAAACAAAGCTGTAACTTATAACTTTTAAATAAAAATAAAGGTACTTTGATTTTAAAAATATTGTAAAAAATCCTGAATAAAATTAATTTATGCACAAGAGGTATTTTATTTTCTATCAAAATGTTTTAGCACAACTCGCATACAATCAGAGTAAAATTTTGGTATACATTTTATTTCAAAATTTATTTTTTACTAACTCTCTCTTTAAATGAAGAAAAAACTATTCTTGATATTCCAGATGCTTATAATTAATTTATTAAGAAATATTTCTAAATACCATTGTTTGAAAATGGAAGGTATTTTTAAAATACTTTTAATGCGACGTCTAGACCCGTGTTAATGTTATATTTGTGGAGAATTCGCTTTTTACTCTAGTTCTAATGATTCCTGTGGGCGGCTCTGGCTGGAAGCATCAAGAGAACTTGATTGAAAACTCGTCGTAGCGGACAAATACGACTAGAGTAGGATTTCCAGCTTCTGACTACTCTTCGCTGCTTTTCCACCTCTCTCTCTTCTCTCTGTCTAATGCCACGACTCAGGAATTATTATAGACTTGCAAAACCCCACCGTGGCCCGTCGACGACGGCTCGCCTTTTTTCTTTGGTCTTCGTCTCAGTTTCCAAACTTGCATAGGCCCAGGGGCGCAGACGAATTATATGCAGCTTAATGTAAATTGCACTGCAAATGTTAAATAATTAATAGAACACAAATAGGGGAAAATTAAGCAGATTTTGAACAGCATTACTCATTACCGCAAATTATGTACCCGTAAATTGAACAAGAAAATCTTGAATAATATTTTTAAAATAAAACCAAAAGGTTTTTAATACTTAATACGCTTTTAAAAATACGATAAATGTTGATTTTAAAATTTTTATAATTACTAGATATAGCCAGCTCTGGAGCTCTGGCTTGTACTTACTGGAGTTTGTGAATAAAATATTTAGAAATTTTCGTAAAATTAATAACTGGCACCATTTAAAAATACAATCCATTATTAGTATAACAACAAGTATCTCTAATTGCTTACACTTGTGTCTCGCAGCTTTAGCGTATGAGGTTCTAAGTTCATTGGTAACCTACTACTTTCAATACTGTAAGAATTTAATGTATGTTCTGATTAATTATAATATGTGTCACTAAGACACACTGAGGACGTACCTGTTTTTTTCTGTCGCGTGCGGACCCTGCGAATGAGGGTTGCTCTCTGTGTATTGGGAGTCATTTACAAAATTAAAAATTTTGTTTATAGTGTAGTAAGGTAGTGATATACTGATCGCTTCCTACTTGGGACATAGGAAATTTCAGAGAATACATGTCGTGTCATAAGTAGGAATACCCCAAGGAACAGTAATATCACTCCTACGCTACTTGTTATACAAACACTAATTTATTCAAAGAAGTAGAAAACGGTATATCCAATGCAAAATATCCGTTAATTCTGAGAAGACTCATACTCTAATGTTCAAGAAAAGAACACAATACTTACACCTAAATATCCAATAGTGAAATATAATACTCCAGTCGTCATAGACGAAAATGCCACTCAACCTCTAAAAATCATACAAACAAGCTGAATTTTGCCAAGAATACTAATTTTGGAACCCCAAAAAATATGCAAAAAAGTTTACCACTTTTACCTCCTGGCTTTCCCCTAAAACTCCCCTCGTAGTAAGTAAAAACGCAAAAAAAAATCTATTTACCAAGAAGTTGTACGTTGTAGAAAAAAATATTTGAAATAAAAAATGTAGCTAAGATAATTTTAAATAAAAATGTTTAGTAGCACTTTTTGTGTAGAATAAACCGTTCTTTCACAAACAACGCTTGAAGTGACCATCGATTTTGAAATGTTAATCATATCTTTTGATTCAAGTGTTCTATCGACAAAAATCAAGATGCGTTTTAAAGGTAAAGAGTTTAGCTTTCGTATGCAATTTTTCTATGTTGCCGCAAGTAAACTTAGATTTTATAGATTAATAAATGTGGCGCGAATTTTGCCATTTTTTACGATTCTCATGAGATCAATACAATATATCCGTTTTATTGACTGGCCACTAAAGTACATTCGTTTACCAAATTGCCATCTATAAACATTAGCACGTATTGATATTCGCCGTCTCATTCGTCAAGAGGCTATTAAATATAATTTATTACCTTAAGCCAGACAGATTCTCATGTTACAGATCCAAACTTGCCAGCATTTTAAATTCAAAATTGTATCATGTTGATTTTTAAGTTAATATATTGTGTTATATTTATGTTATAGTTATTGTTAAGTTATTTACTGGTCGTGTTATTTTTTAGAGTTTAGTTTAATTGTGATATAATGATTAAATTTCAAGAAATTCTTACACTAACAGTTTTCCCGCCCCCTCACACCCCAACAGGAAGCTCGTAGCTCGGAAATTGTCGGCGAAACACTGGTGGGGTCACTGACGCCAAATAGGTGACACCAATAAATACCAGTAGAAGAGAAGACCAGCCCAACTGCATCTCAGCATGCATCACCGACTAGTCCTTATCCTCACGGAAGGATAAATGGCGAATTCCCGGCGCCAAAAAACGGGGACCTTTTGGCTATGGAATGGTAACCCAGACAGAGGAGTCCAGATGGAGAAAACCAGCTTTTAAAAAATCCGCAATTCAAGCTGGAAGACATCGCGGTGAAGGATGAATGGCCATGCGTAGTTGGTCGAGAGCGATTCCTGTAAGGAACCAGGCGACACCTCACAGTAATTAGCCTTACTCGGGCATGCGGGGCTCTGCTCGAGTGGACTGCAATTCCCTAGCTACTCGTGGGAAAAATATGGAAAATAATATGGAAACCAATATTCCCGAACAACCCGTAGTAGAAAGCCCTGAAGGCACTACTATACAGATAGCGAAGCCGACCAAAAGGAAGGCGGTCAGAGTCACCTCCCTAGAGGAGGTGGATCTAATGACAGACGAGGAGGTTATTAAGGCCAGGCTGGCCGGGGCCTCCAAGAAGAAAGTAAGGGATCTGGTGGGAAAAGGAGGATTACATTGAAGCCAAGCGCTCGGTGATCAAGGCCAACCTCACCAAGGTGCTTGGACGACAAAAGGACAATCCCCCTAAGTCTAAAGAGAAGGCGGAGCAAAAGCTGGAAATGGCTACGCAAAAGTCTACAAAGAAGCGACAAAGGTCGGACCACAGTACGCCGCCAGCGGAAGCCAAAAAGAGGCCGAGGAAGTCAGAAATGACTTTTACACAAGCCCTTTGCTCGGCAAAGGTGGCTGTAGTATGTGATGGCTTCCCTGGAGTCAGGATGGAACCCACAAAGCTTAAGGCAGTGCAAACATCCATCTTGGAGGCTCTGGAGAGAACGCCAGAAGAAGGGCCGCAAATCAGGCTGCTAAAGAGCACGTTCAAGCCCGGTTACCTGGTAATGACGTGCGCGGATAGTGCAAGCGCACAATGGCTCAGGGACACTACTCCCACTCTGAAGCCTTGGGAAGATGCAAGCCTCCAGGCTAACGACGAGAGTGAAGTCGAGAGGCCGTGTTCTTGCACTGTCTACATCCCAGACGAGGACGGAAAGAGGTTGGAGGCGGAAAGTGTGCTGACTCGATTAAGGGTCAGCAACCGAAAGCTCAACACCCTTATATGGACCGTTTTGGGCAAAACACCTGCAGAAAAAGGGCAGGTATGGGTCCTCTCAATGGACAAAGAGTCCTTTGAGGAACTCAACAAACTTCAAATGTGTCCTTACTTTGGCATCGGAAGAATTAAATTCCGTGTCAAGGACGATGGGTACATTAAGAAGGTTGCAGAGGCCGGATCATCGGGGTTGCAAGGCGTAACTGCCGCAACCTCGGCAGTCAAGGCTAAGCAAAAAAGAAAAGAAGTAAAACCTTCAGAGGGGCAAAACTCTAAAGCAGCGCCAAAGAAGGTTAACACTTCGACCAAACACAAGGCTCGCCCTAAGGATGATAAGTCGAGGGAAGGAGCTAAAGAAGGAATAATCCCGAAAGAAGTCCGTACCGACTTGCAGGGGAGTGCTACAAACCCGCCCAGAAGGCTAGAAGCCACTGAGCGGGTGGCCGCTCCCATGGAAGGGGTAGAGGACACGGGAAAACCCGAAAGTTAGCCTTCAGTTTAGAAGAAGGCAGAGTAAAGGTCCTGCAGGTCAACCTTCATCATGCTAAAGCTGCGTCGGCGGTTTTGTGCAGAAGGTTTGACATGGAAGGCCTGGACTTGGCCCTACTGCAGGAACCATGGCTCCACGGAGGGAAGATTGCAGGCTTGAAGCCGCAACAAGGTAAGTTACTATACGATGCGAAAGGAGAGACACCTCGAGCATGCATTGTATAGGGTAACGAAGTAAACTGTACACTGATTCCGGATCTTTGCTCCAGAGACTTTGTTACAGGTATTTTAACCGCTTCCACCGAGGAAGGTAGTAAAAGATGGTTGGTCTGTTCTGCCTACTTCGCTGGAGAGAAGGTCTTCCGCCCAGGCATAGTAGAGGACGTTATAACCTACAGCCGAAGGGAGAACCTTCATCTAATACTGGGATGTGATGCCAATGCCCACCATCTGGCATGGGGGAGTACGAACATCAACAGTCGAGGTGAGTCTTTACTACAGTTCATCTTAAGCATGGGTTTAGAAATAGCCAATATAGGAAATAAACCTACCTTCGTTACGGCCACGCGCAAAGAAGTCTTAGATGTAACACTTTGCAGTGAAAAAACGTACGATACTATAAAGAATTGGCATGTGTCAGAAGAACCTTCATGTTCCGACCATAGGCACATTCGATTTGATTTAATTACTTCGACTCGAATGGTGGCAAGGTTCAGGAACCGGAGAGAGACGGATTGGGAAGGCTATAGAGGCTCACTCGAGAAGTCTCTTGAGGGAGGAATCGGCACCATAAAAGATACGGTAGATCTCGAACTGACAGTCGAAACGGTGAGGGGAGCTGTTCTGGCCGCTTACCAGGAGAATTGTCCAGAGAGAGAAAAGAAAGGAAAAAAAAACACACCCTGGTGGAATGAACACTTACAAAAGCTTAGGGCAGATGTAAGAAGGCTATTCAATAAAGCCAAATTCAACCAGGACTGGGCCATTTATAGAGAAAAACTGACGCAATATAATAAGGAGATCCGAAAAGCCAAAAGAGACTCGTGGCGAAAGTTCTGCGAGGAAGTCGAACAGGCTCCCGCATGTTCCAGAATCCACAAGGTCCTGGCTAAGGATGGTATTGCGAATCAGGTCGGCCTCTTGAAGAAAGAGGACGAAACGTATGTAGAAACCCTGGAGGAAAGCTTAATAATGCTCACCAAGGTACATTTTCCCAGCTCATCCATTGACAATAATCCTTCGGTAGAGGTAGCTCATCCCAGAAGGCCTACTAAGGCGGACTGGAAATTAGCTACCGACATCACGAGACCGGAAAAAGTCAGGTGGGCCATCAATAAATTCCAGCCATACAAATCACCTGGAATGGACGGGATTTATCCAGCCTCGCTACAGAAGGGACAGGATGTGATCATCCCGCATCTAACAAAGATCTTCAAAGCTAGTTTGGCATGAAGATATATTCCAACCGCATGGCGAAGGGTGAAAGTCACATATATCCCCAAGGTTGGTAGGGTAATGGACCAGACCCCCAAGTCATACAGACCAATAAGTCTATCCTCTTTCCTAGCAAAAACGCTGGAAAGATTGATAGACAGGTATATTAGGGACGACGTGCTGATGGAGAATCCACTTAGCGATCTCCAATATGCATACCAGCCAGGAAAGTCAACTGACTTGGCGCTGGATGATCTTAACAGACTGCTCTCAAAGTCGCTAGATGACAAGGAGATAGCGGTGGCGACGTTTCTGGACGTGGAGGGAGCGTTTAATAACATCTCCTTCGAGTCTGTAACGGACGCGCTTAAAAGAAGAGGAGTTCCTGCCTTCTTATACGAGTGGACAAAGGCGACCTTAACAAACAGGATCATTGTGTCCTCGTTAGGTGAAGCCACTATTGAAGCGAAGGCAGGAAGCGGCTGCCCACAAGGAGGAGTTTTATCCCCATTACTGTGGGCTACGCTTATGGACGACCTACTTAATACACTGTCCAGGGAGGGTTTTTACTGTCTAGGTTATGCGGACGATTTGGTAATTGTAGTCCGAGGACGCTTTGCCAAAATAATTTCGGAGAGACTTCAAGTCGCTCTGAGGCTGGTGGACAGCTGGTGTGAGGAAGAAGGCCTGAAGGTTAACCCTAAAAAAACATCTGTTGTTCCCTTCACCAGAAAAAGAGCACTGCAAGGCTTACAGCCACTAGTGCTCAAGGGAGTAGAAATCCCATTCACAAGTTAGGCCAAGTACTTAGGTGTAATATTCGACCAGAGGCTGACATGGAATGCACACATTCAGAAAGTCACACAGAAGGCCACTATGGCCCTGAACACATGTAGACGAATGTGTGGTAAGAATTGGGGGTTAAATCCTAAAATGAACCTCTGGTTGTACACAAGGGTTATAAGGCCCATGATAACTTATGGTTCAGTGGCGTGGTGGAACAAAACGCAACAGTCCGGGGCGATTCGATTGCTCAGTAGCACACAAAGGCTTGCATGCTTGAGTGTTACAGGAGCCATGAGAACAGCCCCAACGGACGCGCTAGAAGTTCTGCTAAACCTACCACTTCTGCATATATACATACAGAGTGAAGCCAGATCAACAGTACATCGGTTGATCCAAGGCCAAGCTCCAATAAGTATGATGCAGGGAGCTGATAACTTAAGGCTATACCAGGACATAAAGGCAGACCCCGTTCTAGGAATGCCTATAGACCGAATGGTTACGAGGTATAGTTTTAACAAAAATTTTCAAATTACAATACCAAAAAGAGAGGACTGGGAATCTGGTCCGCCGCTAACAGCAAACTCAATATGGTATACGGACGGCTCCAAAACGGATACAGGTACGGGGGCTGGAATATATGGCATAAAACCAAGGACGGAAGTCCGGGTATGTCTAGGAACATACGCGACCGTATTTCAAGCCGAATTAGCTGTTATACACAGGTGCGCTATGGAACTAATCGGCCGAAATGTAGATAACGACTCCATCGTTATCTATTCGGATAGTCAAGCGGCTCTAAAGGCTCTCAGTTCGGTACAGGTCGATTCATGGCTGGTATGGAACTGTTTGGATGTCCTCTCTCAGGTGGGAAGTCGAAACAGGTTGACACTTGCCTGGGTGCCGGGACATAAGGGTCATCGTGGCAACGAGAAGGCCGATGAATTGGCCCGAGAAGGCGCATCTACGCCACTGGTTGGTCCGGAACCCTTCTTTGGAATCGCAAATACGATAAAAAGGGCAGCCATACACAAATGGGTGCAACAGAAGTCTCTTGAGTGGTGGAACAACTCACCAGGACAGAGGCAGGCCAAACAGTTCATCAAAGGACATTCGGCTAAATTTACAGCAGACTTACTTTCGCACAGACGCAGGACTGTCAGAATGATAGTGGGTCTGCTCACTGGGCACTGTAGACTCAATAGACACTTGAGTCTCATAGGCCTGACAGAAGAGGACACATGTCGTTTCTGTCTGGAAGAAGAGGAAACCGCTCTACACGTTCTGTGCCATTGCGAAGGTCTCGCACGAATGCGGTTTCTAGAACTCGGAGAGCAAAAACCGGAAGCACCAGGCTACATGAAAAGGCCCCTATCAAGGCTGTTGAGTCTCATTAAGAGGACCAAGCTAGATGAAGTGCTTTAAAATAAGGGGGAAACACAATAGATCTGCAAAGGTCGCAGTGTATCAGGCTCTATTGGCCGCCCCATTTTCTACATTCTACATTCTTCTACACTAACAGTTTCAAAAGTAAATGTTTTTAAAAATCCTATGATATACATCAGTACGACCCTGTTTGGCTTTCACGTGCTTCTATTGACAATTGGGAATTTGTAAAATGAATAGGGTTTATAAAGTTTCGTTTACTAGAGTCTAAGCTGCAAAACCTATAGTATGAAATTTTTGTTTTGAGTTTTGGCAACAAATGTAAGGCATTTAAAATATGCTTAAAAAACGCTGGATTTAAACTTTCATACAACAAACAATTTAAAACTTTTAAGTCTTTTTTTTAATAAATTAGTACGTTTTTTAAAAGAACCAAACTTTTGCTATAAACTATATCCAAAACCGTCTTCTTGGAGGTATTTTCCGTGACGTGTATTTTACTTGAAATGTGAAACATTAAATTCTGCGTTTTTTATTTATATTTCAAATGCCTCATCTTTGTTATCACAACTAAAAATTGAAATTTCATGTCATAGTTTTTAAAGACTAATCTCTAAAATGTCTAAAATGGAAAGTTTACTACGACGAAAGTGATCAATGTTATTGATCTCACGAGAATCGTAAAAAATGACAAAAATCGCACCACGTTTATTTTTTTAACAGCTTTATAAAAACTAAGTTTTTTCGCGGCAAAATACAAAATCTGCACACAGAAGCTGCACTCTTTACCTTTAAAACACATTTTGACTTTTGTGAATAGGATACTTGGATCAAAAGATATCTAATTTTTACCGTCGAGCTGATACAAAATTTAATGACCCTTGATATCGCGCGCGTAACAGACATTAAAAATCGACGGTCGCTTCAAGCGTTGTTTCTAGGAGAACTGTTGTTTGTGTAGAATGAAACCTACACAAAAAGTGATAATTAACATATTTGTTTAAAATTATCTCAGCTACATTTTTTATTCTTCTTGGTAAATTGATTTTTTTTGCGTTTTTACCCTCCTACGAGGAGGTTCTAGAAGGAAGCCCGGGGGTAAAAGTGGTAAAATTTTTTGCATCTTTTTTGGCGTTCCAAAAATAACATTCTCGGCATAATTCAGCTTGTTCGTATGATTTTTAGGCGTCAACTCTCTGACAATTGGACTACAATGGTCAAATAAAGCTTAGTATCTAGAAGTGGTACTTGACAAGGGACTAACGTTTACTTCACAGGTAAAGAACGCACTAAATAACACAAAACTAATCCAAACTAAGCTATATAGACTAATAGAATGAAAAATGAGAACATATGTAAACCAAACAAAAAATATACAGCCAACTTAAATCAAGACCATAATCGCAGTCGTGAGGATTTCTTCCTATGTCACCAACAGGTACATTTATAGGGGAAACTAAATAACAAAAGATATTACAAATGCTGTAAGAAAAGCCGCGGAAGATCTAGACTGAAATAAGACATCACTCTGTGATGAAGTATATCCTGAGGGAATTAAGCTACGATGAAAATATCAGATGGAAATATCCCAGACCTAAAATATAGCAGAAAGATTACCAGGAATTATTCTCCAGGACATAAATATATAGTACTACAGGAGAGCATAGATACTAATCATATTCAGGATTACTTCCAGATATAACTTTACATTACATACTCCAGTCACTCGGGCTATTCACCTCCGAATTTAGTCAGACTGAACCCATTCACATGAAATTTGGTGAGTTGATGTCAAAGTGATCAAATAGCAAAGGTTGTATAATGCCGATGTGTGCTTCCACCCCAGGGGTGGTTGCCACCCCTTCTAGGGTTGAAAATTCTATTACCCAAAATAATTACGGGAGTCGATAGACGATTAAATTCAAAGCAACTTTTGTTCTGCATAGTTTTTTCATAAATTCAATACTGTTTGAGCTATTTATGCTTGAAAACAGCGAATTTTCATTGAATAAAGTCACGATTTTTAACGGTATTTCATGAATACCTCATAAAATTTGCCATTGATCGAAAAGTATGCCAAACAAAAATGTAGCTTATAAAAAAAGAATGAGATTCATGTTTTACAAGATATTGTAGATACAATACAAAGTGAGATATGGTCGGACAAAAAGAGACATTTTTTTTGCGAATATTTGGATCAATGTATTCAACGAGAAATTGTAATAAGTTGATTTTTCGTGGGAAATAATATTAAACTTTTTCATAGCCAATAAAAAGCCTTTTAAAATGAGCACTACAAAAAGTCATTTGCGTGTAGACTAAATAAGTTACAGCTCGTAAAAGATAGACTTTTCGAATAATTTAAGGAAAAAAGGGCAGTATAATTAACCTAATATCCACCAGAATCAAAAATTAATCGTTTTCCTTCTACATTACTTTTTTTGGTGTTCTTCATTAGATCCAGAAGTTTAACTGGTTTAAAACGCATTAATTTTAAAAAAAAGTTATGTTAAATTGTATGGTCATTTTAAAAATTTTCCAAAAAATTGTTCTTTTTTTCAAAATAACTTCAAATCTATAATATATACGTAAAAGATAATAAAGTACAAAAATATAGTTATTTTTCAATAAATATTCTCATTTTTTGTAAACTTCTGTTAAAAAACAATGCAGATATCATCGATTAAAATGTATGTCTTTGAAGGGTAGTTTGACTTTTTAATGAACCCAGACTTGTAGCCCTTGAAATTACAGCCCTTTTAAATGGCTATATATACATATACTCAGTGGCATGGAAGTGTTACAACTGGAATGAATAAATTCTTAAACTTAATCTTTTTGCAACAGAATGAATATATTTAAAACATGCTATGATAACAATACCAATGTTTTATCTTTTCTACTTTTTGTAAAAATAAAGTTTTACCTTTAAATTTTTTTGTGAAGATACCGATTAGTGAAAACCGGTTCGTATAGAAATTTTTAGTTATTATTCCTCAGTCTAATTATATTCAGTGTAAGAATATGCCTAGAGTTCGAAGACATTAAAATTACCACCATGTAAGCGATTTATTCGGGGCAGAATTATTGCTATAATAAGCCGCCGTGTTAATTGTACGGCAATGACGGTAGGCGTATTACATTACTGGCTCTGCGAGACCGTTTTGCTACTACGCGTCAAATTTCTGACCAATGGTTTGGAGTAGTAGGTATACCTGTTAGTATGCGTACACTATACCATCGAATTCGAGCCCTGGTCTGGTTTCATTCTGCCCACGACTAATGCTTCTTTTGACTGCGGACCACTGTCATCAACGTTTGAATTGGTGCAGAGAACGGAAGCATTGGGTGACAGAATGGAGTAATGTAGCATTCAGCGATGATTCTGTTTAGGAGTGCATGATGGTCGTAGAATGGTAAGACGCTGCCATGGAGAGAGATGAGATATCGGGTTTGCTGTTGAGAGGCATGTACACAGGACAGTTGGAGTAATGGTTTGGGGGGTTATTGCCTATGGTAGCCGATCACCACTTGTGTTTATTCGAGGCAATATGACAGCTGCGCGTTATGTTGATGACATCTTACAAACAACTTAACTGCAAGACAAAGCGCGTCCCCATATTGCTCGTGAATTTATGGACTTTCTTCAAGAAGCTGGCATTAATGTTTTGCCGTAGCCGCTCCGTGCTCCGGATTTAAATCCTATCGAACATGTATGGGATATGATGGGAAGGAGCACCATCCTCCACAGACTCTGGCACAGTTAATACATTAAGTTCAAGTTGCTTGGAACGAGGTGCCACAAGCAGACATCGATCATCTCATTTTGTCAATGCCTAGATATATACAGGAGTTTATTCAACTACGGGGTCGCCAAACACATTATTAATTTTTTTTTATTACTTGTTAATAAAAATTCTTGACAACGTTATAGTTTCATTCTTGATGTAAATCTACCATGTTGCCAAAAATTTAAGTTCAAGAAATTATTCCTTCTGGGAGTAACACTTCTAATGTCACTGAGTATATATCAAATCTAAAAATTAACTAGATTATTGAAGAAAAACCAATGATATTTTTGGGATATAATTTTGGAGCGTGAAAAATATACGTATTTTACAGCCTTCAGATATCTAAAGTATGCATAAGAGATTTATAGATGAATACCTTGGCACCAACAACGACATTTTCATTTCCAAAAATGATACTTATTATAATAATAAAAATGATAAATGCGCAGAATAGTATGGCTGAGGCTTGGCGCATCATAAATCGAAACACTGTCGGAGGTAAAAATCGAAACTCTTCTAAATACCCAAGTAAATTTAAAAATAATTTGTGAATTTCTGTGGATGACTCTCATGACATAGCAGAATCTTTCAGTCAACATTTTTCAAATTCCGTAAAAAATTTAATTAATCAAACTTCACCTGACTATAATACTAAGAATCTTTCTTCGCCTATACACTCCCTTTTCCTTTATCCTGTTAGTGAAGAAGAAATAAAAAGTATAATTAAAGATATCTCAAAAAAATCCTCGGCTGGACTGGATGAGATCCCGAATTCTATGTTAACGCATGTATCTCATAACATATATAAACAATTAACATTTCTAGTAAACCTTTCATTTCAGGAAGGGATTTTTCCTCAAATTCTAAATACTGCTTTAGTTGTGCCTATACATAAAAAAGGTGACAAATCAAAATTTGCTAACTATCGAAGCCTATCACTTTTATCTGCTCCTGTCCTCTCCTTCTCTATCTCCTCTCGTATATTAACAAGCTCAACATTATAGAAAACTCTCAATTTGGTTTTCGTGAAAATATAGGTGTGCAAGATGCACTACTAGCACTGTGCAATCATATTTTATTGAACTTTGATAAGGGTAATAAAGTTATCTGTTTGTTTTTTGACTTAGCACGAGCTTTCAAAACTGTAAATCATCCAATACTGCTGGAAAAACTTTATCATAGTGGTGTTAGAGGAACTGCGTTAAAGTGGATCCACACAAGAAAGTGTCCTCTCCGGAGTTCCACAGGGAAGTATCATTGGCCCTCTTATATTTTTGATTTTCGTCAATGATTCAAATCAACTGATTAACGATAGCTCAACATGTTTGGTTAGGAATACATTAGATAATTTTTCTGGTGCAATAAGTGTTCAAGTAGAAAACGTGGAACAGCAATCGGGCTGTTATGTTGCTTAATTTGCTGACTATACAGTTGCACTAAATTCCAATAATTTTTTTTCATGTAGTACAAAAAGCAAACTACCTTTTAAAAAGTATGACTCATTACTGTTTAAATAATACTATTTACAGTCGCTCTGAACGTGAAAATAAATCTTCTGTCTTAGGAAGCAACTCTAACATGGGTTCGTATAGACGCAAATAGCAACATCTGATACTAAAATCCGTTAATAATTTTCGAAACCAAATTCAGATTTTTGCTTTAATCTGTGCCTTTTAAGAATTGCAAGGCAAAACAGACGTTGATAAAGATGTTATTAGAGACATAGGGAATCTAAAAATTGCATTCCACAACATATCTTCTTAACTAAGCAAAAATCTTTAGCGAATTGGTTTCTAGTACTCGTACAGAGTATATTGGAATAAAAAGGAAAAGACAGTTAAGATTTAATTTCACGTACAGTGCGTCTGTGTATCCGCTTATACGTATTTCGCCCTATGTCTGTAATAACATCTTTACTATTTTTTAGATTCAATATGTCTCTAATAACGTCTTTATCAACGTCTGTTTTGCCTTGCAATTCTTAGAAGGCACAGATTAAAGCAAAAATCTGAATTTGGTTTCGAAAATTATTTACAGATTTTAATATCAGATGTCACTATTTGCGTCTATACGAAGCCATGTTAGAGTTGCTTCCTAAGACAGAAAAGATTTATTTTCACGTTCAAAGCGACTGTGAATGGCCGTCTCTGAAGAGCCCTATTAGGGCGAAATACGTATAAGCGGATACACAGACGCACTGTACGTGAAATCAAATCTTTACTGTTTTTTTCCTTGTTAGGAAAAATTTTATCGAACTTAAATTTGATCGAGATATGAGTACACAACATACGCAGCTTCGAAAAAAAACTTGTAACTCTTTGAAGGACACTACTCAAAATACGAAGCTAAAAAGATTCCTAAGAAAAGAATTAAGGGAATTCGAGAAAGTAACAGGACTTATCAACTTACCAAAACACGAAATAAAGTTGAAGAACAGATGCGATCCCGTCAAGTTACCATATAGACGGCACAACCATGCAAGTATACAAATCATCAACCAGGAAGTGGACAAGTTAAAGGAAGAAACTATCGAACTCTCCACAAGTGGTTGGAGTTCTCCGATTGTACTTGTTCGAAAAAAAGACAACTCGTACTTATTTTGTATCAAGTCTCGAAAGGTCGACGAGCTATCAGAAAAAGACGCATATCCGTTACCCAAAATATCGGAAATTCTGGATAGACTTAAAAAGGCAAATTGCATTTCAACCCTTGATCTAAAACAAGGTTATTTCCAAATACCTATGGAAGAGACAAGCCGCCTAATAACAGCATTTAGCGTACCCGGAAAAGGCCACTTTTAATTTAGGACTACTTCGTTTGGCCTGCACTCTGCTGGAGCAACTTTTCAACGCCTACTGGATAAAGTAATATCTTCCGATACAGAGTTCACATTCGCCTACTTAGATGATATCATGGTAATATAAAAGACACACTAAGAGCATTTAAATCACCTATAAGAAATCTTTCGAATACTGAGAGAGGCTAGATCACAGCTAAACTTCGAAAAATGCACATTTTGCCAGCCGTAACTCAGATACTTGCTGGAACAGAAGGAATAAAAATGTCGGTCCCACTAGGCTAGTGTACATCGACACTAGTTACTTAAAACAGGGTTAAATATGCAACTGGCTCCAGAAGCTATATATTTTTAAAACAAAACTTAACATTGTAGTCATCTTAAGAGATGATTTTTAGGGTTGAATAGTTTAAACTAAAGAAATATTGTTTCATAAGGGAGGAATAAATAAAAAACATTCTAAACATTATAAACTAATTCAATCAGATTTTAATGCATAAAACGCTTAAATACGTATTTTCCTTTTTTTTAGCTAAAAACAAAAATCACACTTTATCCATACATAATTTTTACAAAAGAGTATAATACAAGCTTAATTCCAAATTTTGAGCTAAATCCGCGCAGTCCGACAGAAATGGGAGGTATATACCTGACGGTGTAAAATTGACACAACTCCTTTTAAAGGTAAGCTGATTGGAATGAAGGCATAATGTCATATAAAGTGTCTATTTTACCAAGCGGTTTCTACAGTTTCTGTTAAAAGTCTTTGGCTTTAATTCCATAAATTTTGATAAAATCCATTCCAATAATAGAAGTTCCTATTCCGATTTATCTACTAGTTTTAATTTTATGTAACTTACATGGCGTTAAGATTTTAAAATTTAGCGCCCGAGAAATGTTTGTTTTAATTTCAACGTTTATATGTATAGATAACTTGAGATAAATTTTTGACGAAGATGATCATAACATCAGCTGAAATTATCGTATATTTTACTATTATGGTATACGTACGATAGTTGCGAAGAACTTTATAATTATCTTATAAAATGATAATTATCATACGCCTGCAAACGCAGGAGGTGATTTTAAATAGTGATAAATCTGAGTGGAAACACTCGGGTTTCAATCGGCAGACTAGGAGAAAATCTCTGTCTAATAAATAGAAAGATAGTGCTAGTATCTCTCACTAACCTGTACCGTCCACTGCTGGTCATAGGTCTCCCTCAGCTCTTTCTATCTGTCTCTGTCTTGTGTAGCTTTTATATAGTTACTGCTAACTGGCTTCAGGTCGTCAATCCATCTGGTGGGTAGGCGTAGGCTGCTTGTTTTGGTACCACTCGACAATAAGTTTTGTCCATCGGTTGTCTGATAATCTAGTGACGTATCCTCCCAATTGCATTTTAGCGACGCAATTTTTTCGATAGCATCTTTTGGTTTTGTTCTACGACGTATTTGTTCATTTGGGATTCGGTCTCTTAGAGAGACACCACACATCTGGCGCTCTATAGCCCTCTGAGTCACGCAAATTTTATTACTATCGTTTTTGTGAGTGTTAATATTTCCGCTCCAAGTAAATTTTGCAATGTTTAACTTTGATATATCATCGAGTAGTTGATCTTTTCATCTTATTTTTGGCCTTCCTGCTGGTCTGATTATTACAGCTTTCCAGTTCGTTATCCTTCTAATTATCAAACAATATCAGTCTTTGTGCTTTAATTAATTTTACCATATCTTCTCCTTTGGTTATATTTACTATTTTATGGTTCATCAGTCTTCTATATTCTCCTTGTTCCTAGTTTATTGGGCCGTGTTTTCTTCTCATAATTTTTCTTTTAATTATTCTTGGTTTTTCTTCATCTTTTTTTCTAAGACACATTACTTTAGCTCCATATTCTATAACCGGTCTATATGCTGCTTTATATATTTTTCTTTTTGTTTTTTGCTCAGGTGTTTATTTTTAAGTAGTCGGTGATATTTCTAATACACTTCGTGCCTTGCTTTAATTATGTCGCTTATTTATGTACACCTTCTTTTTTTGCATCCCCTAACACCACTAAGTATTTAAAGTAATCGACCCTCTGAAATTTATTTTCACTGATTTTTATTTCTGTTAGTCCGTTTACATCGTGTCTTGTATTTGTTAAGTATTTTGTTCTGATTGATTATTAGCCCCCTTTCTTTGCTTCTCTTATCAACATTAAGTATTTTTTGTAGCTTTTGTTTGTCACGTGCTACCAATGCTAGATCGTCCGAGTATCCTATGATTTGTGATAAACTTTAAATTATTGACTTTTTTAGCTCGGCATCTCTGATTACTCCTTTTGAGTATATTAAATAGCGCCGTTGACAAACTATCTCCCTCTCTTACGCCACTCTCTATATTGATATTGTTTGTATCTCCTTCGGTTGTTTTAATACTTGTTGATGGGTTTTATTGTTATTCTAGTCAGTATTATTAACTTTGCTGGTATTTTCACCTTTTTCATTTTTTTAACAATTGTTGTATGTATATGCTGTCGAAGGCCTGTTGAACTATATGTGTAGTTCTATGTCATGTTCGTAGGTTTTTTCAATGGTTTGCGTTAGTACGTTTATTGCATCTATTGTTGAACTCCCTTTTCTAAATGCCTGTCGATTGTGTCCTATATTTTTTTCATGTTAGAATTTAGTCGATTTCTTATGATTGTAGTCAGGATCTCTTACGTTATGTTCAGTAACATAATAGCTCAATGTTATGTCTCTGTTTTTTCTTTCTACGGGTATATTTTCGTCCTTTCAAATTTTGACCATTAGTTTGTACATTCGTTTTAGCAGCTACTCTCTGCCGTTTATGATCAATTCGTTGTTAATTTTATCTGACACCGGAGTGTTGTTTAGTTTTAGTTACTGTACTCATCTATGAAATATTTCTTCTTGATCTGCATAATATGTCTCTTGACTGGTTATGTATAGATCCGTAAAATGTTTCCCAATCTTTTTGTCTTAATCTTTTGTTATTCTTATTATTCATTTTCAACTGTTGCATCTGTTTCTTTCGTTTATAGAATTTACTGGCTTTTTACTTTTCTGTTCGGTATTGTTCTAGTTTTATAACCTTCTTGTGAAGTTTTTAATTTTTTTTTTGTGGCATTCTTCATCAAAGCATGCTTTTGAATTGTTGTTTTCTTGGGGTCCTATTATTTGTTCTGCAGTTTCTATTATGCTGTTTTTTATGTTATTCCATTTCTTGTCGATATGTTCATTATTATATGGTCTCAGTTTCTATCCCAGTACTTCAGTATACTGTTGTTTTCGTTTTTGTGTTTTTAATTTATCTATGTGTAATTTTTTTTTATTTGCTTGTTAATATTTGTTTTGATTATTCTTATCTTTAATTTTGCTATTAATAGTACGTGATTAGTGTCCACATTTGCTCCTCTATAAGATCTCACATCTTAAACTATCTGTGACTACTTTTTCGAATTTAACATACGGTGTATTTGATTGTCATCGTTCTTCACTGCATCATCCCCGTTATCTTGTGTTCTCTTTTGTGTTTATTTTTTGTATTAACTATATATGTATTTGTTGTAGATGCTAGGTTGTATATTTTTCCTCCATGATCATTTGTGATTTCATGTACGGTTTCTTTGCCCGCTACATTTAGGTTATAATCTTCCCCCTTCCTACTTTTGCGCTAGAGTTGCCCATTATTATTAAGATGTCATTTCTGGGGATATTTTTACAGGTTTCTGCTAGAATATCATTAAATGCTTCTTTATCTTCTTCAGTTCTTCTGCTGTGGAGGCGTATCAGTATGGTATTTATATGTTTGCCTGTTTGTTCTCTATTCTGATGTAAAATATGCTTCCATTAATTGCTTTGAATTGTAATTACCTTTTCACTTATTGTTCTATTCATCATAAAGGCTGTCCGATTTTTCTCATGTTTGTTTTCTCTCGAATAGTACATGGTTAAGTTTTTTTCTAAAATTTTTCCTTGATTGAGCTAAAATTTTTAGTTCATTAATTTTCATTTCTAAAGCTATTTCTTGCACGTTACCTATTACTAGTATGGTTTTGATATTCCAGAATCCGATTTTAATGGGCTTTGGTCTATTCCTCCTATTTCGATCCTTTTTTTCTTCTCTGCGTCTTGTTTTGTTATTTTTGTTAGCCTTTTGAATTGCCGGGTCTGTTGCCTTATTCGTCATAGTTATAAGTATCGTATCTGCATTCCTTATTAGTTTTTTTAAGCTTCCTATCTAGGTAGTTTGTGTTCTTTCGGTCAGTCTACCATATCTCCCTTATTCTGAACGTACGGGTTAAGTATACGTTGTTTAGTGCATAAACTCAATATAGATGACATTTCGTCAAAAATTGGATACTTTTTTGAACAATTTAGTTCAGGGCCTTTTAGAGTATTGTAGTTGAAAGATGCCTAAATAATTGTAAAGTAGCAGGTGGATTATACTTTTGTAGTGGAGATTGGTTCTTACTCCCATTCATTGATTGGTCAGTTTTTTACCCTCTTTTATAATAATTTTCATTTTTGTCTTAATGCCGACACACTATAATCATATAATACTATGTTATTATAAGTAAGTGTTGGTTTCTTTCGTTATTTACTATGGTGTACCAATATTCAGATTCAATAACTTTCTGCTTTTAATTACCCCATATTGCCCCTTAGGCTAAGACCGTGCATTAGTATGCTGCGGCGGGACCACAAGGTTTTAGAGACGCTGTGCTAAAACAGTACCCGATGTAAGTAAGGTTATATTACCCGATCCCACTAGATGACAGAACACAACAAAATAGGTATGATCCTCCCCCCCATTACAATATTCGCTACCTAGGAAAACCAGCGCAGACCAACACCGGTGAGAGACTTAGCCTAATGTTTCGTGAAATTGGAAGTGAGTTAATTATGATACTTTTTAAAATTTCATTTCACGTTTTATTAGTAGCATTTTTTCAATAGATACAAGAATTTTTCTCCATTCCAATAAGGTAATGTCTTTGTGTTAAATAAAAAAAGGTACGTCACTGACGGTCTTCTAATCCTGTATGCTAATTTTACTCATTTTTCATGTTCGTAGTTCCTTAGTAATCGAATTCTCGACACAATTACAAACTTAGAATATTCATGTGAAAATAATACGGCAGGTTCAAAAACCTTATCAAAATTTTATCCTTATGAGTGAAGCCAACGTATAATTTATATAGTTTTAGACTTTAGGAAAATTTTGTTTCAACATTCTCGTATACTTTATAAGAAGGCTTAGATTATTTTGGAGAATTTATCAGTGTAAAAATCTACGTTTTTACACTCTTAAAGTCATTAAGTCAATAAGCTTCAGCCCAATCCCTGTACAGAAATAGATATACCGTAAAACAGGACTATTGTGCATCATTTTTTTTATTTTTTTATTGCTGTGAATCTCTGTAATTTGGAACAAACTAGAAAAGCCTGTAAATAATATCCATTTTAGATTAATCTACAGAGCTATAAAAATTATTTGATTTTATTTTATTAGTCCATAAACTAAAAATTTATAATTAGTATCAGTGTACGATCCCTTTTGGTGGTTTAAGAATGGAAAAGGATTTTGGAGGCAGTATGGGTTGCTGACGCGACGAAAGAGTCGGAGTTTTAGAAATAGAACTCAGCTTCTGCCAACAAATCCCACTCTCACCGAAGGCTTTTGCCGCGTAACCACTGGGTGCATGGCGTACAATGGATATACGTTATGTAGTAGACGAGAGAGGCTGAAAGGCTAGTTTCTGTCGCCTTAAAACTAAAATCATATCGAGTAAGGGAATAAACCATGACAAAAGATTCTGGTCCTTCAGGTTGAGGATTGGGCAATACGCCAATATTCCGTTACCGTAAAAAGTACAAAATCAAGAAACCTTTAAATAAGCCTAGGATAAATTGGCTTTACCGACGACGACTTAATAGTTAGAGTGCCCGTCGGCAAAAAACTTAATTGTAGATATTATAGTCTTTAGACAATATATTCTTTTAATTAAATAGCTTTAAAATTATAATAAAAATCCGAAAATAAAATTGTCTGATGATAAATATATGTCATTCAATGCGTATAACAACTCAAACATGTAGGAGAAACTGCTGTGATAAAATTCATAGATAATCAACTTATTTTGTTCTTAATACATTTATTGACAGCTGCAAAAACAACTTTTCATATTGTCTGACGGAACTTGTTTTCGGATTTTTCTGTCTGACGGGTGAAATGTTTCGGGAAAATTACAGGAAAAACGACCTAGGACCAAAAAAAGTCGCAGGGGAATCCGTGTCAGGCTCGGTCTAATGAAGCGGTACTTAAAGTTTGGAGAGAGTATCTTTCATAAACTTTTTTGTCAACGGGCACTCTAACTATAAGAAAAGAAACATAGCCTACGCACTCGGTACATGGAACGTCCTGATATTAAATAAAGAGGCATCGCTACTTAACGATCTCAGAAAATACAAAATAGAACTAGCAGCAATACAAGAAACTAAATGGCTAGAACAATGAATAAAAGAAACAGAAATGCATACTATATTATATAATCAGATCAGTTCGGTTCGAGTAGCCGAGCAGTGCAGACGCGTTTTTGGAGAGTCGCAACCGACCTAAGTCAACGGAGCTTGTCAGCTCCTAGCGGTGGGTAAGACACCGCAAGTGGCTTGGGCGCTTGAGATAATTCAAATCGAAGAGTGAATGCGATTATATTATTAGCTTAAACCGCAGAGAGGTTGTATTTATAGGCCTCTCTCGGAGGGCTATAATAAATAACATTTGCGAAGAAACGGGATCTCTGTATGGTGTCGACAGGACTGACACTGTAAGGCCTAGTTCTGAATCTAGGTCGGACAGCAACGGCCCCTACGCTTACAGAGCGAGAAACTTCAAGAGGCACCCTCCTGGAGACAGGAGTGAACAACCGCGCCAGGGCCTGGGAAGGTACCCAGAATCCACTCGACACGTGTCGGGTGGACAAACAAAAAACAACAGTCGTCAAAGTAGACAGTTTTCAAATGTCGTCGGTCTCCTATGAGACCACCGAGCTTTCCGCTCATGTTGTGAATTCCCCACAACCCAACCCAAACCCTGAATCGGAGTATGTATCTCATGATACAGCACCGGATTCTATCCCTGCATCTCCAACCATCTCAGAGATGGATACCCTAGTCGATGGAACCTTGTTGTCAGATAACGAGTACAGCAACGACGCGTCTGACCTTCAGTCAGTCGTAACAAATTTAGATGATAGATCAATCGCGGACTTCCAATCGAAACGTCAAATATTTGACACAAATAATGTCTACGCTTCTCGCCGCAGCGAGGACGTGAGGAAAAGGCCATGCTCCAGTCCAGGGAAAAACCCTAAGACTGACAAGAAAAAGCACAGAGAAGAGGAAGATTCAACCCTGCAAATTCTCATCCATAAAATGGATGAGATGCAAAAGAGTCATAATAGACAAATTGAGGCTCTTCTTGAACAACTCAACGAATTAAGGTTGGAAAACAAAAAGTTAATTGCGCAAATAGTGCAGTTAACTGAGAAGAAGGAGGAGACAACAGTCCCCACAAAACGCATGCGCGAGGCAAGCAGCGACAGAAGGGTAGAAAAACCCGAAAACACTATCAAACAGCTTGATAAGGTTGAAAAACCGAAAATTGCTGTAACTAACAACGATGCATGCGAGGAGTCCTGGCAAAAAGTAGCAAAGAAGCAACGAAAAAGGGATACCACTGCTAAAACCAGCGACGAAGCCACGCCCACAGAAACTGTGAGTGTAGCGCAAAAGCAGCGTAAAATAGTCGAAAAAAGACAAGAAAAAATAATGGATGACGTGATTAGATCACGCCAAGCCAAAAAAGCCCAAAAAAAAGAGACAGAGCCAACACCTAGCACCAGCAAAGAACCAGTGGTACCCGCTGAAAAGACACCCAAAATGCCGAAACCTACGGCAATAATTTTAAAGACGGTTAATGAAAGCCAGAATATCCTGCGGAAAGCCGCAGAAAAAGCCATCCAATCGGACAATAATTTCGCAAAATCAGGGCAGTCTGTTATAATATTGACGAAAAGCAGAGAGGGATACTTGTAAGTAGTACAGTAAAAATCCTTGAAGAATACCGACCGGCTATAAACTTTATAGCCTATCCTATCGACGTACCTAAAAACAAACGATTTGTAATCAGAGGATTGCAAACCAATGTCGAGTTGCGAACAATCGCAACCGAATAGAAAATAAAGGAATAGACGTAATCAAAGTTGAAACTGTCTCAGCAATAAGAGATGGGAGGAAAGTACAACTCCCACTATTCAAAATCACGGTTCCTGAAGAGGAAGCCGAAAAAACACGAAAAATCAGTAACCTCTGCTATCTTCGAGTAAGAATCGAAGATGAAATTAAACAACAACGAGACGTGGTTCCATGCTACAATTGCCAGGACTTTTATCATGGTTCCATTGCCTGCCACTGCGCCTCGCGATGCGTAAAATGTGGAGAATATCACAGATCTTCAGACTGTCCAAAAGACAGGGAAACCCCGGCCAAGTGTGCGAACTGCGACGGAGCACACACAGCCAGCTACAGGGAGTGTACCAAAGCACCCAAAAAGAAAACAAAAATAACGACACAACCAAAATACAAGGATGCACCAAGTGCACCAACCACACGGCCTAACATTAGTTATGCCGCAGCGACAAAGGCAGCAGAACAACCAAAAGCTGCCCCTGTAGCAAGCACAAGCATCTCAAGCGACGAACTAATGGAAGTTATGAACAACAAATTGAAGCAAATCACAGACCACTTCACAGGTTTGTTTAAAAAATTCACTCATGCCCTCAATGCGATGAGCTAGTGTAGACCGGAATAATGCCAGTACAGTTGGACGAGCTAAAGATCGGATCGTGGAATTCGGGCGGGATTCGTTCGAAAATTAACATCCTTGACGAGATTACCAACAGACTCGCTATTGATGTCATGGCCTTGCAAGAGACTAGACTAGTCGAGAGAATTAAGACAAAAATTCCTGGTTATGTCATCCATAGAGAAGATCGCACATCGCGCTCAGGTGGCACGGCCATTATGGTAAGAGGGCAAATAGACCACCATCTAGTGCCCACACCCCTTGGCCTGGTCACCATGGAAGCGACAATAGTCCGAATCATCATGGCTAACGAGACGCTGAAAATAGTTTCGGCGTACGTTAGACCACATGATCCGGTACTAAATGAAGACCTCGATCTAATATTAGATTCCGACGAACCGACGATAATTATCGGCAATCTGAACGCTAGATCGTCCAACTGGTACGACCGACGTACGAACGTAAACGGTAGACGACTCTGTGCCCATCTCGAAAACAAAAAGAACACCATAGTAACGGGTCCTACAGACCCAACATGCTTCCACGGAGAACTTCCTTCACACATCGACATAGCAATTCTGCACAACATAGGGTAACAACACGAAATAAGATCAGTAAATGAAGGCGATTCCACGCACAATGTAATCGTCATGACCCTAGGCGCAGTGGAATTAAATCCACTGCAGCCCCACCAAATAAAGAAAACAAACTGGCCTAACTTCAGAAGAGTAATGAGCGAAAATATTGGAGCAATTCCAACAATCAACAATATAGAAGAACTTGAAGAAAGTATTACAAAGCTAGAACAAACAATGCTAAATGCCATCGATGCCAGCATAAAAACGGAAAATAAAATAACACAAAAAGGTAGATTCAAAGAAATATCAAATGAGCTAAAAGATCTCATTAAAGAAAATAATAGAAAAAGAAGAAGAGCACAAAGAACAAGAAATCAAGAAGACAAAAGAATTGCTAATGAATTAAGCAGGGAAGTCAAAAGAAGGTTAAATGAGCACAGAAGCGAACACTGGGACAAATTTATCCAAGAACTAAATCCAAATCAATCCGCATTCTGGAAAGTATCAAAAATACTCAGAAAAGACAAAAAACCAATACCGCCCCTACACGGAACAAACGGTAGGGTATTTACCGAACAGGAGAAAGCTCAAGTAATGCGAGAAACACTCGAAACCAACAACATGCAAAACTTTCACCCGGCAGAAGATCTAGACTTCACGGAGGAAGTAGAAAGAAACGCTAGACGCTTAAGAAGGAGAAAAGGCATAATAGGCCTAGAACATACAAGTCCGGA
Organism: Diabrotica undecimpunctata; assembly: GCF_040954645.1. Classification (NCBI taxonomy): domain Eukaryota; kingdom Metazoa; phylum Arthropoda; class Insecta; order Coleoptera; family Chrysomelidae; genus Diabrotica; species Diabrotica undecimpunctata. The sequence continues at coordinate 77,933,924 of NC_092812.1, read as the reverse complement.
AGAAATCAAAGAATTAATCAAATTACTAAATCCAGAGAAAGCAGCTGGGCCTGATAAAATCACAAACAGGGCAATTAAAAATGTACCAAACAAGATCATAGTGTACATTGCAAACATAATAAATGGAATACTACGATTGAGATACTTTCCAGACAGGTGGAAAGAAGCCGAAGATATAATGATTGGAAAACCGGGAAAAGACGGGAGCTTTCCAAAAAACTACCGACCAATAAGTCTACTATCATGTCTAAGTAAAATAGCCGAAAGAGTAATCTTAAAAAGACTTCAAACAGAGTCTGAAACAATCGGAATGATTTTAGAAGCACAGTTCGGCTTTAGATCCAGACACTCTTGTGAACTACAAGTACTCAGGCTAACGGAATTTATTACCAAAGGTTACATTGAGAAAATTTACACCGCTACAGCTTTTCTAGATGTTAGTAAGGCATTTGACAGAGTATGGTACGAAGGCCTTCTCTACAAAATGAGTCAAAATGGATACAGTGAGGCGATGACATGCCTTCTTGCGTCATACCTGACAAACCGGAGATTCAGAGTTCGAATAGGGCCTGCCCTGTCCGAAATTGGAACTCTGGAGGCAGGTGTGCCTCAGGGAGCAGTGTTATCTCCATATCTGTATACCATATACACAGCAGACACACCCAGCGACTACAAAACATTGCTCAGCCTGTACGCAGACGATACAGTGCTAGCAACAAGTAATAGAAACATAAACTTTGCAACCAGAGATTTACAACGCTCTCTGAATCGACTATATGCATGGTGTATAAAATGGAAAGTAGCACTTAACCCGGAAAAACGCAGGCGGTCATGTTTAGAAAACGAAGATAAATACCCAACATGGAACTAAATCTAGCAAACGAAAACATAGAATGGAGCAATCAAGCTAAATATCTAGGAGTGACCCTTGATCACAAGCTCACATTCACTGAACATGTAAACCAAGCGAAACGCGATATGTACATAAAGCGAAACTAACAAAGATACAACTTGCCTCGCTAATATGCAGGAAAAGCAAATTAAACTTCTGGACGAAAATAAGGGTAGCAAATAGCATAAGCCTTCCAACGCTAACATACGCATCAGCAGCATGGGGACACACATGTAAATCAAATAGGAAGAAATTGCAAGTAGCACAAAACCAGCTAATCAGAGAAGCACTAAATGTACCGAAATACATACCTCTACGATATCTATACAGAGATACTAAGCAGAAAAGAATCCTTCATACAATGAATGAGAAAGCATAAGACATCTTCAATGAGATAAATAACCACCCCAACAGAAAGCTGCGAGAGCTAACAGATTATGATGCAAACATTAGGACGACACATAGACGGCTACATGCAAACATTAGGACGGATATGTCCCAGTAGCATAAACATAAACGTAAAGACTGAGATAGGCACAGACTAGTCAAAGGCAACGCGGGTTAGAAGTAGAAAAAAAAACGGGTAATAACTGAGGTCTGGCATTTTAGAATTCCAGACACCAGGAATTTCTCACCAAAAAAATATTTAGTTTTTAAGTCCTAGTATTTGAATAATAATCCGATAAAATACCTTCTAACTTCGCGAATGAATTAAAGTGACAATGAATAGATTAAAACCTATTCATATTTTCAAAATGAGACAAGTGACAATGACCCCTGTCACACGCATACATTAACACGCGAAAACAGTACAAAGAAAGCCTTATGCTCTCTTCGTACAGCCAACTTTTTGGCTTAGGCCCTTAAGTCAGGTCTATTTGGGAGACCAGTACGCGACTTTCTGAGCATCGAGGCCATGTGCGGCAAGCATGGGCTCGATGGCCAGACCAGTCGGATGCTCAGCTGGCGAGGAGAACAAATTAAATTTTGCCAAATCGGCAGCTGAGTGACCGAACACACACTTTCCCTGTGCGTAGGGGCACCAACTTAGGTTGGCGCCTCTCCGTGCAGGGCACACACTTTTCTAGGGACATCAGGTCCAAAGTAATGCTCATACCAAGTAAATTCAGCTACCCCTTGATATCAGGTGGCTTAACCACAACCATGTAGATACGGAGGGTGTTGTTCATTACCCAAATCGCCCGACGTAAAGTTCATAAGCCTTCACTACGTATGTCAGACGTAGTGAAGGGGTGGAGGAAAAACCTGGGGGTCAGATAGGTACCGATCCAGAATGATTAGCTCTTCTGGGGCGAGACCGGTTGGATCTTCGGACATGTGGATCCCACTGATTAGCAGTGGTATACATATGTCACTAGGGGTTGGGTTGAACGCTTCGCGTGTGTGTACTATATTATATAGCGGAAACAAAGAGTTTTAAGTAGCCTTCATAGTTGACAATAAGATAAAACATGCCATATAAGATTATAAAGCAGCTGATGAGAGAATATGCAAACTAAGAATTACAAAAAAATTATATAACCTGCCAATCATTAACATACACTGCCCAACAGAAGAACATAGAATAGAAACAAAAGAAGAGTTCTACAAACAGCTAAAGCAAGTATACGATAGCTCACCGAGAGATGACATCAAGATGGGACTTACTAGAAGATATAATTGCTCAAATAGGAAAAGAAGAACTTTTCTTAAGAACCATTGGTAAACATTCACTTTATCAAAATACCAATGAAAATGGAGAATTACTAATCAACTCTGGCAGTAGAAAAAACATGATCATAAGATCGACTTTTTTCCCACGCCGCGATATACACAAAGAGACATAGATTATGCCTGGTGGGACAATCGTCAACTAAACTCACCATGTCTTGATAGACAGAAGGGCCGTAACCAGCATACAATATGTGAGGAGCCGAACAGGAATATGCTGCGGATCTGACCAAGTCCTAGTACAGATAAAATGCAGATGCATAATTTAGAGAAACACGAGGGAAAACAGGAACGAACAATAGAAGAACTAGATATACAAAAATTTAGACAACAAGAATCAAATACTAGTACAAACGTTTGATTTACTACCTATGAGTTTTTTTATATTTCGATAGAATTTTCCTCCAGAACTTCGTCATTTGACCGAGTAATGCTAAATCTAGGGGCTGTATAATATGAGTGCTATTTGGAGGCCAACAAGTAAAATGAATGTCGTGTTTTTTTTCGTAAATCGAACACCTCAAGATTATAATGAGAGAACAAATGATCCCCTATAGTGACTTTCTTTACTTTTTAAGTCTGTGCAGTATAAGTTGTTTAAATCAATCTGCAAATTCAAATCATCCAGAATAAATATTTTCGGACGTGCTCTAAGTGGATCATTTTTAGTTTAAGTATTTCCGAAATTCATAGATTTGTATACTACGTAAGGTGGCAAGAGCTCATCAGCTGAGTTTATGGAAATCTTTAGAGGGATACTCCATTTGGAAGAGTAACACATTCGTTCCAGATATTTCACTTCATCCTTAATTAACGCCATTTATTTTAATTCGTTTTATCTTGATTAAAAATGATGTATAGTTAAACTCTAGCAAGTGTTTGCTTTAACTTTCTATATAACTATTCTATCATTTGGACTGCATTAAATGCTGCTCTACTTATTTTATGTTACAAGCTTGCTGCTTTAGTGCAGTGAGGTATTCATGATTTTTACCAGCAATATCATCCTTGAAGTATAATCGTCAATGGAAGTGAAAATTTGCCAATTATTATTGTGTTGTATGATTAGTAGTAAGTTGCGCCCAATAGTTCATAGCCCAGTATTTTGCCCCTTTTTTGTAGTTGCTTGTCTGTTTCACTGTCGATTTTATGTATGGCAATTAGTTAACATTAGCAAACATTGCAATTTTTTTAATTAAATAGAAACTCGCTTTAGTATAGCTTATGCCTAATACATTTATGTAGCAGATTCGAGTTTTAGCTCATATTGGTGTGGTTATAAGCTCCTTACAATAGGCGAGCGGTTTACCCCTAAAACGACTGTTAGAAACGGAATTTACCGACTAATTTTTGTACATTTTTACCGCATCAAACCTTTTTTATTTGATTCCAGTTCAAATGTATATATTTTTTAATTTTTTGTTAATAACAATTTTAACAAACAAAAAGGTTTGGTGCAGTATAAATGCAAAAAAAATTAGTCGTTTCATGCTTTGTTTATAGGGGTAAACCTCTCGCCTACAAGTACCGTTAATTTTATTCGTCATACTATGCTGAAAGTGTTGTTTCTTCAGGAGACCCCTAAATCTAAGTTTGCTTTCTAAAGATTCAATGTTTGGCATGTAAAATATACGAAGAAATGAAAATTATGAAGGGAGCCAACCAAAGGATACATATTAGTCAACTAAAGGATGCCTTAGTCCACAGAAGCCATCCTGGATGATACTAAATCAGAAACATCAGCGCTGAAAGTGAAAGTTTTGAATTAACAATATAAGATTAGAAGATATTTATAAAGTCTAGAAATAATAATAAATAAAATTACTAAACCGACTGCTGAACTGAGAAGCTGAGCAGGTGTAGAAATTTGTCTAGTCGACATTATAAAAAACAAGTAAATAATTTCTAATATAGAGCTATTTACCAATAATTTAAATAAAGCCTATCCTTTCAGAAAATATCCCAAAATTAATTAAAACCTTATGACAACAGAGAATATCATCTAGAAATAGTTTCTTAATTGAAGGATAAGTTCAAAAATTGTTTTAAGGGTTTCAACGAAATTGCTTAAGGGAGCAATGTGTTGTTTGTCCCTTGCGGAACTTGTGTTATGCAGAACTTTGGTGAAAATATCGCAGCAAAACAATAGAAAGTGAGTGTTTCAAAATAATTAAGCTGCATACATTTTTTAATATTATTTAAAAATTTAAAATCAGTATCATTGTATTATTATATTATAGATAATTATCTTTATTTTCAAATTGCTTATTTATAAATAAATATTAAATCATATATGGACCTATGAGGCTCTAGTACAAGTTAGTATACAAGCCCGTAAAAGATCGGCTCTTTAATAATTTCAAATTTTAAGCTAATAGAATATAGTTTTGAAAGTGATTTTGTGTGTGGTGTCCAATAGAAGAGTACAAGTGTTAATAGTAGTTTAAAAAACATTGAAAGAGACGTAAGCAACCTGGCACCCAAATCTTTACTTCCAGTTAGGATTCTTCATATCTTGTGTGTTACCTCTATTTTCATAAATTATTCTTATCTTGTTCAATATTTTACTGTCTTTCACAGGCATGTAAACTGACCGATTCTATCCTTGAGTCTTCTAGTGATCAATCTCATGCATTAAGTATCTTTCTTTGATTTAGCCGAGCATGTTTATAATTTCTCTTTGTCCCATTGTCAACCATTGAGGATGCACATTTGCCCCTTTGTGTTACAGGCTGTCTATCTATCCCTATTCTAAGTTGCACCTACATTGACGAAGTTCGTATTTAATTCTTGTTAAACTGTATCCGGAATTATTCAGATCACCAGACGTGTTTTACTCAGTTATTTCATAATGCTCGTGAGAGGGTTAGTACTATAGTTTCATATTGCTTTCTGCACCGCAGTTTCATAACAGGTTAAATCGATGTTTAATTGTTGCCTTTGGATGTGTGAGATTAACTGATTTTTAAGAAATTATTTTTCTCTAGCCTTAAGTCACTAATGACATAGTTACTGAACTAAGCTATATCCTCAGTTAATCTACGAGTGTTTATTTGATAAGACCTTATTCGCACCTATCTTACAGATTTGTAGGACATTTCTCCATTAGCCATGAAAACACACCGGCTTGCGTGACCTACAGAAGAGTTCCTACTTAATTACGCAAGCTAAAACGGACACCGGATACAACAAGAAATCGAAAATCTTACTGCCTATTTCAATTGATTTTCCAAGGAAGGGTAAATGACAAAATCGGGCCAAGAAGAATAAATTTACGGAAATGGTATAAGTGAGTTGCTCCACGCTATTATAACTAAATTAAGATAGTCAACATGATGGCCAATCTCATGAATAGATAACTATACTATAATAACTAAACAATAGAAAGTTTATTCTTCTTTTCTCTAACTTTTTTATATACCACACGAGCCTTGTAGGCATAGCTCTGATTTTTAATTGTCTTCTATGCATATATTTTTTTTACTCTTTGGAAAATTCTTTTAACTGTTTAATTATCGTCAGTAGAGCTACAGAACTTAGACCTCGATCTTCTGGAAATTTCCTGTGTCATACTTTTCTGGTCTGTGGTTGAATTTTTTAGTTAAAAGCACCGGCCTTCTTAGAATTTTGCACCACCTCGTCAATCTTTCTTTGGCTTTCCGATTTTTTCATACATACTGGTTGTGCAGTTGTAATTATTTTTTTAAGAGTTAACACTTGTTGTTTTTTATTGAAATTTATATTTGTGTAACTCCTGCACTATCCAAGAAAACAAAGTTAATATAGATGACCAGGAAATATCAGAAAAAATTACTGGATGTTTAAGCAACAAAACATAAGGCAAAAATAAATATTTAAAATAACAAACATCCACAAAAACTTACGCAATAAATTCCAATCAAATAAAGTGCATAGATCTTTTATTTTTTGTCACAAATCGAATTTGCCATTTCTATTTTAAAAAAACTCAGCAGCAGGATCCGATATAATTCCCTCAATATTCCTCAATAATTCACATCCAAATACACAATCGAAACTACTTGAATTATATAGCACTATATGGACAAGCTGTGAATTTTCTTATCTTTGATAACAGTTGCTTGTAATTCCAATCAAGAAGTTTGATTCACTGTATACATTATCTGTATCTGTATCTCTTTGACGTGCACATTGTGAAACTCGAAAATATGCTTAATGTTTAGCTTGTTTGATACAGTAAAACTTCTGTTAACGGACACCTCTCCACAAAGAAAACCTCTGCTGAACGGAGAGTTATGAGGTCATTAAATATTTCATATGTGGGTAAATACGAAGACACATCTGAACAACGGACCCTCCTCATAACGACTCCGGACAAAATTTGCCTTCGGTTTTTCTAAAAAATTATTGTAATTTCAGCTGCTAATCACGGACAGTCAGGCGATTCAAATTGGAGCTCTTGAAATCCAAATATGTACATAACTTATTGTAGCCGTAAAGTAGTAGTAGAGTAGCTACTTATGGTCATAAAACTAGGTACTTTAGGTACGTCGAGTTTGATTCCGAAAAATCCATTTTAGAATTTATTCATCCTTTGTACACATCTCCAATTTAGTTGCGATATTCTGATCTACGGGTGAAAGAGTGATTTTCGACTAAAAGAAAGTTTTTAAGTTTGGAAGAAAAAATATCGGTAATAGAAGCATCTGAAAAAAATAAGTATAGTTTTGGCCTAAAAGTTACAAATAGAAAAAACTCAAGTTAGTGACATTTTAAAGAAAAAGGCCGATTTAAAAAAGTGGTATAGTGAAAGTGGAAATGGAAACAAGATGGAAACAAGTAGAAACAAAAAAAGAGGATTAAAACTGAAGTTGCCATCGATACTATAGTGTACGATTGGTTTTGTAAAGTAAGAAGTATAAACATTCCATTATCTGGAACTCTAATAAAAGAAAGAGCTTTAAAGGTGGAAAAAGAACTCAATTTAAATTTTAAAGCTTCCAATATGGTTGGCTTGACAAGTTTTGCTTAAGACTTAACATTAAATTTAAAACAATTTCTGGAGAAGTTGCAAATGTTAACCTTGACGACATTTCAGAGTGACAAACAAAACTGCCAAATTCATAAGTGGCTATTTTCCTGATGATATTTATAACGCTTACGAGACTGTCTGTATTATCGATATCCTTACCAAATAAAATTTTTACATTTCGTAATGAAAAGTACACTGGAAGTAAATCTGCTAAGGAAAGGCTGACTGTATCATTGTGTGGAAATTTAAATCGGGAAAAAAACCTTTGGTGATAGATAAAAGTAAAAATCCTCTATGTTTAAAAAAAATAATACCAAATCGATTGATACTACAACAAGAAGGCTTGTATAACCAGAGATATCATGATAGATTGGCTGTACAAATTTAAGAGGAAAATAAAACGTCAAAAAAGAACAATTTCCTTAACCAAGGAATAATAAAAACTTTAAATCCCTGTATAGAAAGTTTTTATGAGAAAAAGTTATCATCTAAAGAATGTTCGTTATCAACAGCTGAACTGAAGAAGTCCATAACAATTTCTAACATCTTAATTTGGATTGTGGCAGCATGGAGAGACGTTTCAACCAAAACAATTAAAAATGTGTTTTATTAGGTGCTGTTTTTTAAAAAACGATAGTACCGGAGAAGAAATCGTGGAAAATCTGGAGCTACCTGGAAGATGATTTGCCCAGATGTCAACCATTTGCGAAAGTCATGAAGTTGAACATTTTTGGAACTACCTAGAGATTGATGCGGCCCTATTGATGGAAAATCCTGAAGTAAACTAAGCTAGTTGTGTTAGTGATTTTAAAGAAAACGAACAGGTGTCCAATGTTGCCGACAATGAGAGTAACGGTGAACTAGAACTTACTACAACTGTAAGTAATTTAAATGATCCTTACCTAAACTTAAGATACTTAGATTATTTTTTATATATAAAGGTGACGCACGAGTAAGTCAAACAATATGTGATCTAATTCTAAACGTTAAGTCAGATTGTGAAAAATAATGTTCAAAACAAAACACAAACCAAAATTGATGATTTTTTGTCTAATAGAACCTTTAGTCTCTACCAACAAAAAATTCTTGGTAATACATCCTACAGAAAATAGTATACCACAAAGATCAGTCTTAAGTACTTCTCTATTCTTGATGAGCATAGACAATATAGTTACACTTCTTTAACCTCTAGTCAAATACACAATATACGCAGAGGATCTAGTAGTTTACTCTGAAGGCAAAACCACAACATCCACTTGCTCCTTAAATTGAACTGCTTTAAATGATATTCACAAATGATCAAAAAAAATAGGATGTTCTTTAAAAAAATCGAAAATATTTTATTTTGGTAAAAAACACCATCCTGACTTAATTAATTTAACCTTAACGGAACCCCACTGGTAGAAGAAGATAAAAGATGAAGTAGCAGGCATAAAAATAAATGGCCTACCCATACGTGAAATTAGAAATGCTTATGATACAATACTAATAGCAAAAAATATTACAGATCTACAAAGAATTTTAGATTAGGTTGTTGCAGCGAGTGAAGAATTTGGTCTGTCAGTAAACATAAAGAAAACAAAATTCATGGTTATATCAAAGAAAAATATTAGATACATCAATCTACACGTAAATAATAAAATGATAGAACGAGTTCAGAATTATAACTATTTAGTGGCAAACATTAATGAAACAAACGATTATACCAAAGAAATTGGAGTTAGAATAGAAAAGTCTTGAAGTGCATTCAATAATATGAAACAAATATTATGTTGTAGAGACCTCAGCCTAAATCTTAGAAAACGAGTACTAAAGTGTTATGTATTTTCTGTTCTTTTTTTTCTGGTGTGGAGACATTGACTTTAAATAAACAATGTCTCAATAAATTGGAATCATTTAAAATGTGGACATATCGAAGAATGCTGAGAATCTCCTGGACAGACAGAATAACCAATGAAGAAGTACTAAGAAGAATAGAGAACAGAAGGGAGATACTGGATTCGATCAAAATAAGAAAACTAAAATATCTGGGTCATATAACACGACGTAACAGATATAAATTTCTACCACTAATAATTAAGGGAAAGATTCAAGGAAAGCGCAGCATAGGTAGAAGAAGAATGTCCTGACTGATAAACCTAAGAGAATGGTTTGGATGCAGCTCATCAAAAGTTAGAATAGCAGTGATAATTGCCAACCTTCGTCGCGGAGATGGCACGTAAAGAAGAAGAAGGAACCCCACTATACGTAGCACACCAACAAAAATTTTTAGGTGTAACCTTTGACAAAAAATTTTCTTAGAGACTTTAAATTCAAGAATTAAAAGGTCAAATCATCAGCGCACCATCAATGTGAAACAGACGAAGATATGTTGCTGAGAATTTACCCATCTTTAATTCGTTTAAAAATAGATTTTGGTAGTATATTATATATGCCAGCTCCCAACTTACCTCTAATTAACTCTCTAACTAAATAATCTCAATGCTATTCAGAACACCACTCTTCGAATACGTCATGGTGTGTTTAGATATAGTCCCACAAAAAGTACTCAAGTCGAAGCTAACGAACCACCTACCAATATTCGTCCTCAGGGACCTCTTTTTTCTACTTTGTTAAAGTATCACCTAAACCAAATAATCCAGAGATACATAGTGTTAATCATTTTTAACAAATCAATAACAGTAAACAAACCCAAATCAGTAAAACCAGCTTCACAATTTCTTAAATAACTAATAGGTAATACAGATTTACAGTTCTACTCCAATCTCATACTCTATTACTCCGCCTTGGACAATAACATTGTCAAATATAAATACCAGTCTGTCGATATATAACAAAAAGAAATTCCCCGTGTTATCCCAAAGTCATCCTTCCTGGATCTCATCCACTCCAAACAGTATGACTTAATCATCTATACAGATGCTTCTAAAATTGAAGCCCAGGTTGGTTTTTCTATCACTACCATCAACGAAGTTATCCATATTATTGTAGCACCTGCACAGCTAAACTATATGCTGTCATGAAAGCCCTGAGTTGTCCAACCAACAAAAACAAAAACCTTGCAACATGAAATGACTCACTATCCTCCATCCTATCTATTAATAATATTTACTCCTAAAATACATTAATTTAAAGTATCCACAACGCATGCCACCAATTAAAAGATACGAATGCATGGGTTAATATTATTTGGACTGCATCGCACGTAGATATTATAGAAAATAAAAATGCAGATCAAGCGGCTAAAGTGGCATCCCGTTCTGATATTTCAAGAGAAAGTATTTAACTTGGGGTAGATTTACAACAAGCCGATAAATCCGCGAATGAGCTGCTTAAGGATCAGGGGCAAGTTTTTTAATATAAGCCTTATTAATGTACATGCCCCAACAGAGGACAAGCAAGACGAAGAAAAAGACAATTTCTATGATGAATTAAAAAGAACATATGACAATTGTCCCAGAAATGACATTAAAATAATAATCGGTGATCTGAACACAAAAATCGGAAGGGAAGAAATATATCTACCGCACATTGGTAAATATAGTCTCCATAATAATACTAATTCGAATGGACACCGAGCAGTCACCTTCGCAGCCTCAAAGAACATGATCGTAGGAAGCACATGTTTTCTACAGAAAAAAGTACATATGGGGACTTGGAGATGTGGATATACAGAAGGATACTAAAAATATCTTATGTGGACCATGTCACCAACGTTGAGGTCCTACAGCGCATGACAAAAGAAAAAGAAATGCTTAATTTAATTAAACAACGTAAGCTTGAGTACCTCGGCCACGTGATGCGGAACGAAGAAAAATATCGAATTCTTCAACTTGTTACGCAGGGTAAAGTATTTGGCAGAAGAGGACCGGGACGCCGTCGTATCTCGTGGTTGAAAAATCTCCGACAATGGTTTGGGATGACCTCAGCGGAGCTGTTTCGCAGAGCAGTAAACAAAACCATGATAGCCTTGATGATCGCCAACATCCGGACCGGATAAGGCACTTTTCAACATAGCTTTGGAAAAGGCGATCAGGGATGCCCAAATAGACAGCAGAGGAAACATTTTTAATAAATCATCCCAAATTTTGGCATATGCAGATGATGTTGATCTAGTTGCCCGCACAACACGCAAGCTAGAAGAAATGTATACCACCTTGTCACACGCCTCAAAAAATATGGGCCTGCAAGTAAATGAAAATAAAACTAAGATAATGGCATCAACACCCAACAATAGAGCCAGAAACATCGGCCACCAACTCACGGTTGATAATTTCCAATTTCCAATTTCCATGCCATTTCCAAGGCAGATGAAAATCTCCTGCTTATATTTGAACGAAGGATCCTGAGAAGAATATTTGGTGACATCTGTGAAAATGGTGTTTGGAGAAGGAGGTACAACTACGAGATATATCACAGATATAAACATATATTTGGTGGTAACGACGTAGTATCCTTTATAAAAATAGGAAGACTAAGATGGGCAGGACATCTGGCAAGATCACAGCAGAACAACCCTCCTAGAAGAATCCTTATGTCACAACCTGTGGGAAGTAGAAAAAGGGGTAGACCAAAACTCAGATGGAGGGATGGTGTAGATGAGGATGGTAGACAAATAGGCGCAGCAAACTGGCAACAGTTGGCAATGGATAGAACTGACTGGCGTAATAGACTTGGGAAGGTCGAGGCTCTTTTATAGGGCTGTAGCACCAATGATGATGATGAGATTTACAACATACAGTCAATAAAACGTGCTTGAAAACCTGGCAAAACCTCTAGAATACAATAAGCTCAAAAGATCTTACGAATGGTTACCTGATGAATCAAAACAATCCTCCTTGGTGCCATATCTGCAATACTTGTGTTACCGTCAAACATACTATTTGAGTGCCAGTTATACACAAACACTCGAAGACTACACAAACTGGATGAAGACCTATTAGCCACTCTTATTGACAATAATGACTTTAATAATGTGATAACGTTTCTCAAAGACTATTCTTACTTTTGTAACCGTGTCAATGCCTTTGTTGCTGAAATACGTTAATCTAAATAAAAAAAAGTGTTAAAATCTTTTAAACCATCTGTTTTATATTTTTTATTTAAGTGTCCCTTTTCCCCCATTATGTTTGAAATCATAAATTATACTAACATTGAATAAAATTGTTTTAATTTTAAAATTGATAAAATTTATTATTTTCACAATACACCAAAAATGATCAAAGACAGGTGATTCGTATATTCTTCAATAAAACGAACATTATCAAAAATATGGTGGTTTCACTTTGAAAGGATTTTATTGAAATTCGCAGAGCATTGAAGCGTAGTGATTCATTCATGACAGCTGGGATAATATGGACCTTTAAATGAGCACAGAGTTTGCCGATATTTCGTAAATCATAGGAAAGAGAATTGCGATAATCACTTTCGGTAATTGTCGTTGTAATTAAAATGTAAGTTCTGGTCTCCACTCATTTTACTCGATGATTTATCATTGGCTACGGATTGTTTTGTAGATGTGAAAGGCGAATTTTTGAATATACGCAGAAAACATATTACATAAGTAAAGTACATATCCACAGAATTTCTTTATTTATTTTAGGCTCACGAACTTAGTTAATTAAAAGTGGTTTACCGAAATAATGATTATTTTGATTAATTTTAATTAAATAATATATATATTTCTTTTTTTTATTTCGAAAAGTATGTGTCTCGACAGCTAATGGTCATTGACACAGGTACAATTTACATTCATGTTTACATGGTTAATACTTTACATTGGGTACAAATTAGTTACAATACATTTTTTATAATACATTTTGTTTTATATTAAAGTGTATAACTTTGTGTTTTTTAAAAAGTTTAATACATTTTCATAGTTGCTGCTGTTTGAGATAAGTATGTCTTTTAGGTCGTTACCAAGATTGTATTTTCTTCTGGCCGCTAGGTAGTGTTGACAGTCAAGAAGTACATGTGTTACGGAAGTCGTGCTGTTGCAGTACTGGCACAAAATCTGATTACTGGAATTCATTAGGTGTCCATGTGTAAGGCTTGTGTGCCCTATTCTCAATCTTCGAATGATAGATTTGTCCTTTCTTTTCATTGGTGGGAGCTGGTGGTAGAAAATGTTTGGTTGTAGAACGCTTAACTTGGTATTGCTTCTTTTCCAATGGTCATTCCAAATGTCCATTATTTTATGTTTGATTATTCTTTTTAAATCTGATGATGTTTGAATGTCTGTTGTTACGTTAAGAGAACACGCTTGTTTTGCTGCTTGATCGGCTTTTTCGTTACCTGGAATACCAACGTGTGATGGAACCCACAATATTGTTACTGTAATTCCATAAGTTTAAAGGCGATTACATCTACTCTGGATTTCTTGAACTATTGGGTGGATAGAATGTACGTTTCTTATGGACTGCATGGAGGACAGAGAGTCCGTACAGATTGCTATAGTTTTATCATCATTGAGTGGAGTTTTCACCGCTTGTAGTATTCCATATAGTTCAGCAGTATAAATACTGCAATTGCTGGAGAGTCGAAACAAGTTGACGGTGGTTGTAGTCATTGTAACAGCACAGCCAACACCTTCTTCAGTCTTAGATGCATCTGAGTAAAGGATCTTATCGAAGTTGCATTGATGAAGTATTTCGTAGAATCTTTGTTTGATAACGGAAGGTGATATTTCATTCTTATTATATTTGGATAATTCGGTATTGAAATTTGGAAGTTTACATATCCATGGAGGAGTTTGAGGGACCGTGAAAGGGCTGGTCGACAATAGATTGATATCTAAATAAAAAATTAACATCTGTATAGTGAACGGTACCATTCTAGGATTATTAGTAACTGGTAATTGTCTATTACAAATGAGGTTTCTTGTGGGATTTGTGGGATTTGCTGAAACTCTAGCGAAATAGAGCAGTAGAAGTTGTTGTCGTCTTAGATGAAGCGAGGGTTCGAAACATTCTACATGAATGCTTTCCACCGGACTGGATTGGAATGCTCCTAAACAGAGTCGAAGGGAAGTATTTTGGACTACATTTAGTGAACGTAGTAGTGAGTTACTTGATGACATGTAGAGAACACTACCATAGTCAAGTTTGGAGCGAATAAGAGCTCGATATATTTTTAGTAGTGTTTCCTCATCGGCTCCCCAACTATAATGAGCTAGTGATTTAAGAAGATTCGTTCTTTGAAGGCAGCTACCCTTAAGTTCTCGAATGTGTGGTCTCCAGGAAAGTTTTTTATCGAAAATAATGCCAAGAAGCTTTATTTGATCTACTACTTGGAGAAAATTTCCATTCAGAGTAATGGTTGGAGATTGCGTGTTTTGTCTTCTGGTAAAATGAATAACTTTGGATTTGGATGGGGAGAAGTTAAGGCCGGATTGACTGGCCCAGTTGTTTATTTTACTTAGAGTGTTTTGTAGTAAAGTATTTGTGCTGGATGTGACCTTTCCATGACAGAATAATATTATGTCGTCAGCATATATTCCGTATTGTACAGGGTCGTTTATGAATGAACTAATATCGTTAATACTAAGGAGAAATAGTGTGCTGCTTAGGACAGACCCTTGTGGGACACCGTTTGTGGTTGTGTGCTGTGAGGAAGTTTTGCCATTAGTAATTACTTTAAAGGATCGCTCTGTGAGAAAATTTTTTATAAACGAATATATATTACCGGATAACTTGTTCTGGTTTAGTTTGTTTAGTATTACAGAAATCGGTATGGAGTCAAAGGCGCTTTCGATGTCAAGGGAGATTGCAATGACTTCATTTTTGTTAGATAGCGCAGTCGCAATTGTTGATTGCAGAAGTATAAGATTGTCCATGGTGCATCGATTTGGTCTGAAGCCTGATTGAAATTGGTCGAGGATTTTATTTTGTTCAAGGTACCAAAGTAATCTTTTATTAACCATTTTTTCTAGAAGTTTACATAATGTACAGGTCAGAGAGATTGGCCTGTATGAGTTTAGCGTGTCTAGGGATTGATCGCCTTTTTTGATAGGAATCGTTATGGATTGTTTCCATAGTGATGGGAATTTTTGGGAAGACCAAATGTTGTTGAACAGTTGGAGTATTTTCTCGTATGTATTTTGGTAAAGGTTTTTTAAAAAGATAGAGGGAATATCGTCAGGGCCTGCAGCTGAGCTTTTTGTCGAAAAAATGGCATCATTTAGTTCTTGGAAACTGAAAGGTATATTAATGGGATGATTAGTATTGCAAGTTTTGTGAGTAGCATCAATTTCGTTATGTGGATTAGTAGGATTATTTGATTTATTGAGGAAGTGTTGGGAAAGCATATCACTGATTTGTTGGTCATCTGTAATTATTTTGTCTTGAATGGTGAGAGCTGGAATTTTGTGTGATGTGTAATGTCCTTTCATTCTCTTTATTTTTGACCATACTTGAGTCGGTGGGGTATCTTTTGTAATAGAGCTGGTAAAATGATTCCATGAATTTTGTTTACTGTTTTTTATTATGCTTTTTGTTTTTGCTCTGAGCCTTTTAAAATCTATTAAGTCAGCTAGAGTGCGCGATTTTCGGAATCTGTTTAAAGCTCTTTTGCTTTCTTGAATTGCTGTTTTGCATGAGTCATTCCACCAGGGAACGTGTTTTTTTATTGGGTTAATTTTGTATTTGCCGATACACTCCTCTGCAGAGGAAACTATGCAATGGTTTAGTTGTTTTATGTCTTCGTCTATGTTATTTTGATATTTGAGTACATCTGTGCGTTCTTTTACAGTTAGTTTGAAGAGTTCCCAATTAGCATCTGAGATTTTCCATCTCGGTTTTGTATATTCCGATTTGACTGCATTGTTAGTAATGATAATGGGAAAATGATTGCTATCGAATAAGCTATCTAGAGTATGCCAAGTTAGTAACGGGTGTATTTTGGGATCACATAAGCTTAAGTCTATTGATGAGAAGCTTCCTGACTGAATATGAAAGTATGTACTATTTCCTGTATTTAATGAGTTAATATCAGTATTATTAATAACATTTTCGATTATTTTACCTCTACCATATGTATTTTTGGAGCCCCACATAGTGTTGTGTGCATTAAAATCTCCAACCATAATAAATGGGCCAGAAATTTGAGATATTAGGTTTTCTAATTCAGTGCTTGTCAATGTATAATTAGGAGGAATATATAAGCTACATATTGTGATTTGTTCTGGACACCATGCTGTTATAGCTGTAACAACAGCTTCTAATGTAGTGTTTAGGTGAAGTTTACGGTGAAAAATTTCAGTTGATACGAAAATTGATGTCCCTCCGCTAGCGCGTCGGTGTGTAGTTCTGATATGGTGATAACTAACAAAATTTTTTAGATGAGGGTTGTGTGTTTCTGTAAAGTTTGTTTCTTGTAAACAAATAAAGTCAGGATTGGTTTTGGAAATAAGTTGTTGTATGCGTGCCAGGCGAGGATAGAATCCATCGCAATTCCATTGAATAATTATGAATTTGTTATATAAGAGGATTTTTGAGACGTCTGTGAGTTTTGAGATGTGTCAGAGATGTACTCATCATCAGTTGTTTCGTGTGAAAAGTCAAGATTGGATAATTTTGTAGAATCACCCATTAAGAGTTCGGTTTTGTCCTTAAATTTTTTTATAAGACGAGTTAATCTATTTTTGGTGTGAATTTTAATGCTTCTGCGTATGGATCGCTACTACTGTAACAGTTTTCAAGAAGAGCAATTATGTTATATGCTGGGATTATGAATATCTGTGGAGTTTCTTTATAAAGTTCGCGTATGATTGTTTTTGCCATTTCGGATAGAGTTGAGTCACAATTTGACCGTTTAAGTTTTTTCTTGATTTGTGGTTTGGAAAATCCGGCATGGATATAAGTTTGTTCACTATGAGTAGATTCTTCAGTTATGCTAGTTATATCGCTAGGAGAAGAAAGTTCTGAGTGTGTGCGTTTATAATGTGTTTGTGTATCTGTCATATGTTGACTTGGTTGTTCTAATGAGGAGTTGTTATTTGAGGATGTAAGTGGTACATTATTGACTGGAGGAGATATCTCTGTTAGTGTGAAAGGTAAGTGTTGGTTTCTGGGCTTTTTTCAGTAGATGTGGATTCGGCTCTTAAAGGAGATGAAACAATTGTCTGGTCAGAAGAGGTACTTTCTGGTGGATTTGTGCAATTTGAAGCGACATGCCCTGATCTTTTACAGACGAAACATTCCATTTTGTCAATAGAAAGGAAGATGCGGTTTTCATTATCTTCGAAAGAGAGCACAAGAGAGGTTTGAAGCTCGAAAGTTTCGGAGGGCGGGAACACATAAACTTGTCTCCTAAAGCTAAGAATATGTGAGAATTCCTCTCCCGGAATGCCTGCTTTAAGAAATGATACTGGAGAAGCAATTTTTAGGCCTAGGCTTTTAACAGCAGTTTCGATAATTTCATGTGGGATACACGGGGAGACATTGGATATTAAGATTCTCTTTGTAGGAGAAACGAGTTTACGTATGTTTAAAGTTAGGGAGCCGATTTGTATGGTAGGATGAGATTTTACAAGTTCATCTACTATGTTTTTATTAGTTAAATATATACAGACCCTATTGTTGGAGATTCTGGAGGCGAAGCAGATGTTCTTGGGTTCGATAATATCACCAATTGCTTTTACATAATCAAATAATTTCAGGCTGTCTTCGGCATGGAGTATAATTGCTTGTTCTTGCTTTGGGTAGGTTATTTTCGGTGTTGTTTTTGCTGCTGTTACATATGACATTGTAGAAATGTTGTTGTTTGATGTATCTTGTTTGTTGCGGATTGTTGAATTTTGTTGTGACATTGTTGTGCAAGGAACAGTTGGTTTAATGGTATTTCCTGTGCTGCTCATGTACACATAAGCTGCACGTCAATTGTTGGTGTTAACTGACAATTTAATTTTTAATGAACTCAATGCAAACACTATAGGGCCGGTAAATTATTTGTCTTAACTGTTTTTATATGATAAAGTTTTAAATCACTTTCTGATAAAAAGGTATTAATTGTTCTTATCGTGTAAAAACCACATCGGGCACACTACACAATTTTTTAAACGATATATTCGATGCTGAACGCTTACGATGTTCACTCGTCGGCGGCTCAGACAACACTCAAATAATATATTTAAATGTAGCGAAAGGGTATATTTTACACGAAAATACTTGATGTTCGATCATGTCTTGTATTCATATTCCTCATATTTTGTTATGTTTGACGTGGTTTTAAAAAATCTTTTTATATTTAGGTGACGACGGTCACTATTAGGCATCTACCATAGCGCATCTATTATAAACATTAGCACTTCGTTTCCAAAAACGTTGGATCATCTGGATGTGGAATTTGCTGTCACTGTCTCATTACTTGACCCCGTAACTATAAACCAGGTGTATATATTTTTTATGATGGGTCCTCATCCACTTTTAGTAAACCAATAATTGTATTGCTCTTGAAGAATATTGTAATGAGATGAATTAGTGTCAATAGACTTGTGTTTAACTAAACTGAAAGTTTCATCGTTAAATAAGTTATAAGGTAACCGGAGATAGATTTTTTTCAATGTTAAGTACCAAAGCGCCAAAAGACATCTCTTAAGTGAAATATAAAAGTACATATTTGCACCCACACACGAGTGGCTAGTTCAGCACCGATTGCTTTAAAAATTAGGACAATTACATTTAGATTTCACGTTACAAAATAAGTATACAATTACTCAATATTTGGATAAGTCATACTCTTAGACCTACTTACATATTAAATATTATTTTATATTATTTAATACTAATTAATCTTTCTAATACATATAAAATATTGATACCTTCTCTCCAACTAATCTGGTATCTTCCTTTTCCATCTGTCGTGAGGTATTCACTTTAAAAATTATTTTGGACCTTCTTAAGACATTATTGTCGATATCGTCTTATATCGTTCTTTTTCTTTTAAAATTTTCCTTATTTTAAAACATAATGACTGTATTAGATTTATATTTCGATCCAGGGTGGCGGCAAGCCGCTTATACGTATTTCAACCTCTTTAGGTCTCATCAGAGCGGCATATGCCACTGCTCTGAATCGAAACAAAATCTATCCCGTCGTAGGACAATAATTATCTACTTTTCAGTCTAAAATATTCTGCTGAACGTGTCTAGAAATCAATTTCCGTGGTCTCAAGTTTCCCATTGTATCACCATCATACAATTCTGCGTGGGTTCTAGCCTCCTCAATAATTTCTATCCAGTTGTCCGTATCCATCACCTTCCTTGTTTTGTGTCTTCCTCTTCTGAACAATGGGTCTATTAAGGAGCATGTTTCTAGCTGAGTCATTTTGTTTTATTTGTATTACATACCTTATCCACATGGTATATTTTATAAAGTTCGAAGCTGTATCGTCCATAGATTTGCTTTAGTGCTTCTCTTTCAAAACATCCTGACATGTTTTCATTACTTTTTGTTAGAGTCCCGGTCTCTGAATCATATGTTAGGACTGAACGTATATGTTTGTATTTCTCGATATAATTCTGGATTTAAGGGAACTGAGCCCAAAATAGCATCTGTTGGCCGTGCAAATTCTGCGGTTTTTCTTTGTGGTAGTATTATTTTCAGTGTTTAGGAGCGCTCCCAGGTATACAAATTTGTTCACTGCTTTGATGACGTCGTTTTCTATAAACGAGTGGTCGTAGGATTTGTGGTTGCGTGCTTATTTTCATATACTTCGTTTTGTTGGTGTTTATTATTAAACCCATTTTTGTAGCTGATTCTTTTAACGCTACATACGCCTCTCGTACAGCGTTTTCCGTTCTCCAAACAATATTGATATCATCAGCATAGGCAAGGATTTGGACTGATTTATTATATATTTAAACTTGTTTTCCCTTGTATTTTTCCTTTCTTGTCATACTTCACTGCTGTAGGTGAAATTGCTTTTTTTGGTTGCTTTTTTCTCTTTTCTAATGCGTCGTCTCCGTTGCCTTCTTTTGTGGTGATCACGCCTAGATATTTATATTTGTTAAAATGTTTGGTAACTTCTGTCTTTTGGAGGTAACACATTTATATTGACTTTTCTATGGATGTTTGATTTTTCATATTGTTCTTTTTAGATGAACTGATGATGCTTTCTGATTAGAGAGCGAAACGTCTTCAAATAAATAGATGAAGTAGCCAACTTCTTTGTCTTTTTTCTTCACCTTTTGACCGAAAAACCCACCACTCTTCGAGTGATCCTTAATATATATATATATATATATATATATATATATATATATATATATATACAGGATGTTTCAAAAAGGTATGCCATACATTAAATCACGCATTCCGGAGACAAAAATAAATTGATTGAATCCAACTTACCTTAGTACTAAAGTGTACACAAAAAAAGTTACAGCCCTTTGAAGTTACAAAATCAAAATTGTTTTTTTGCATTATCTCCTAAACTACTTGAAATTTTGTAATAAAAATGGACACATTACTTTCTTGTTCTGAAAGCATTTTTCATACAAAAGAAACGACAAAATCTAAGCGCACAGAAAAAGTTTAAGGGGGTAAGGGGGGTGTGCAGCCCTAAATTCCCCCAAACTTTTGAGTACGCTCAAATCAAATGAATTTTGTGGCATCATTAGTTCCGTTTTTGCTTCTCTTCTTCGCTTTCTAAG
This sequence comes from Diabrotica undecimpunctata, assembly GCF_040954645.1. Taxonomy (NCBI): domain Eukaryota; kingdom Metazoa; phylum Arthropoda; class Insecta; order Coleoptera; family Chrysomelidae; genus Diabrotica; species Diabrotica undecimpunctata. Next base: position 77,912,639 of record NC_092812.1, on the reverse strand, counting down.
TACACGAATTTATCGATCATCTGATTTTTAATAAATCCTAGTTTCGACTGAAAATAGCACATTTTGCCAATTACGAATGTTCCAGTTTTGGTGTTAAAGACACCAATTTAAGCCATCAATATTGAGCTGTCTTGAAAACTCGGGAACCCGTAACTAGCTGCTGTATAGTCCTTGGGTAAGAAGTCTTTTTCTTATTATTTTAACTGAAACACACCTGCAGCTTGCAAATGTTGCCTTTGGAGATGTGGATGAGAAATTGTTGGATCTCTTCTAGCTAATTGGCCAATGAAACGATCATGGCAAGCCATTGTTACTTTTTGGCCACTTTGTCTTAGTCTATTCTTAAGCGTTACTAATTCCTGATACCTAGCATAAATTTTTGACACAACGCCCTGTGTTACGCCTACCATTGCCGCTATGTCACTCTGAGACACTCCTTATTCCACAAAACCATAAGGCATATTTTCGTTTTTGAACGCAAAAGTAAGTTTATTTGTTTTCATTTAATGAACAACTAAAGCAAATAATCTATAATGTACCGAGCTGTGTTATCTGGTTATTTTATCGGTTTGTTAATTTTCAGTAAAAACCTTTATTCTTCGCAACAATAACAAGTTTTTTCAAAAGAAATAAATACTGGGTTTGAAATACACGGTGATTCCATATAAGTTTGGTTGTGTATATATATATATATATATATATATATATATATATATATATATATATGTATATATAGTGTGGAAACCACTTATGGAATAAAATTGTGTCCTTATTTTAGAAAATAATAAAAAACGTTGAGATACCTTAACTTTTAAATTTAAATGTGCGCTTTTTAAACATAAATTTGAATGTACAGGGTGATTTACGCAAGTCTGGCATAGTCCATAATCTGTATTTTAAATGAAACACCCTGTATATTTTTATGTTTTTAAAAGCCCCTTAACAACTTGACCTCAAGGAACCCCCCATGTGGGGTCTATTATGAATAATATAAGGTGAAATTTTTAAATTATGTATAATTCTCTTCAAGGCAATTAATTCATAGAACACCCGAGGTAATTGATTGGATTACATTAAAATAAATGCTCAAAATGTTCTCCACCTTGTTGGCAATAACACAGTCTCCTATAAAACTCATCCCGAACTTTGTTTAAAGTGTGAGGTGAAATATTCCGTATTTCTGTAGTTATTCTTTCTTTGAGGTCTTCAATGCTAGTTGGTTGTGTTTTATATACTTTGTTCTTGAGATAACCCCACAAAAATAAATCCAGAGGCGTAATATGTGGCGACCTAGCTGGCTACTCAATAGTATTCCTTCGTCCAATCCATTTATTGAAGAAGATTTAATTCAAATACTTTCTCAGTATTAAAGCATAATGGGGTGTTGCACCGTCCTGCTGGAACCAGACAGTTTCATGCGGTAGGGTCGGATCTATTTGATTGGGATATAAGTTAGCCAACTGAGGAACAACATCGTCTCATAGCATGCTTAAATATTTTTCCGATGTCAAATTACCATCTACAAATATAGGACCAATAATATGATCTCCTATAATACCTGCCCAAACATTCAACTTTTGAGGATACTGAGTGTGTGTCTCACGCATCCAATGAGGATTCTCCGCTGATCAATATCTACAGTTTTGTCGGTTTACCTCTCCATTCAATGTAAATGTTGATTCATCAGAAAAAAGAATTGTGCCAAAATCTGTTTCATTTGTGTTAATTTTATCAATCATTCTTTCGCAGAAATCCATTCTACGATCTGGGTCGTCTTTTGTTAGCTTCTGCACAAAAGTTAATTTATATGGATGAAGTTTTTTTTCATGAAGATACCTTAGGACAGTTATGTGACTCACATTATTTTGACGTGCAATTTGACTAGAACTTGACGTTAGATTCTCTGCGACACTTAACAAAATATCCACTTTAACCTCATCTTCAATGAAATTCGGTTTTCTTTTTAATGGTTTGACATGTCGAAGTTCTCTGAATTGTGCATACATTTTAGACACAGTATCTTGTGCAATATTAGGCAACTAAGGATACCTCTGATTAAATAAGTTTGCTACTTTAACTTGACTTCTACAATTTTCCCCGTAACCGATTATCAATAAAATCTCAATTCGGTGGGTCTCAGTTAAATATGTCATTTTATTTCTGCAAGAAATTAGCTTTTAATTGGGAATTTATTACTTTAATGTAAAATGTCAACACACCAACAACTGATTGATAACAATCCGCATTATTTAGCGATTTAGTTTAATTAGCAGACTATCTAGACAGTTTTTACCTATTCATGACAAAAAATGTCAACACGGTTACTAAACAGAAATTTTTCCCAAATTACTGACACTTAGAGTAGAAGTGTATTGTCTGTATTCAGCTAATTTAAAATGATACCATAACATGTGATAAATTATTAATTTCAAAATTTCACCTTATATTATTCATTATAGACCCTACATGATATAGTTCGCTGAAATCAGGTTGTTAAGAATCTATTAAAAACATAAAAATATACAGGGTGTTTCATTAAAAATAAGGATTATGGGCTATGCCAGACTTGCGTGAATCACTCTGTATATTTAAATTTATGATTAAAAAACGCACATTTAAATTTAAAAGTTAACGTGTCCCAGAGTTTTTTTATTATTTCGTATAAGGACACAAAAAATTTTATTCCATAAGTGGTTTCCACACTGTATATGTATATATATATATATATATATATATATATTATATATACATTAAAACTCCTGTTAACGGACACATCTCAAGGAAACCTCTGCTGAACGAACAGTTTTTAGTTCACCGAACAGTCATATGTGGGTAAATAGGAAGACACCTCCAAACAACGGACCCTCTTTACAACTACTCAAATTTGCCTTCAATTTTTCTATGAAATTATTTTATTTTACTTGCCAACCACGAACAGTCAGGTAAAGGCGATTAAAACATTAAAATTGGGGCTCCAGAAAATTCGCCAAAAAGAGCAGAAAATCCAGCTCCATATCGTTTAACTGGTAGACATTCCCCAACCAAAAATTGCCTCAAGAAACCAAAACCACTCAAAAGGCAAAAAAAGATATTTTGTTTGTAGCAAAAATTAATTTCGGAAAGAAACAGTTTACATGTGCGAACCACGTGATGTCGGGTTGTGCGTGACACCTTATTTTGAAAAATATCATACTCTACAAAATCTATAATATCAGATGACTTAAAAAATATTTTATATTTGTATTTTTTTATTTTTATAGAAAAATCATTCGTTTTAATTTTTCTTATGCAATTATTTTGGCAAATTGATTTGTGGGTTTTTTCTAAAATTAAGTCAACTGTAACTTCAAAGCTAATAATATTTGCTTCATTGCAGGAGACGTCTGGTAGCGCCGCAGCGACGTGATGAAAATCCTCCTAGACCATTTGCTTTCACTAGAACTTAAAAGCATCATCTACTCTTTTAGTTGTTCATCTACTCACTCTGCTGCCATTTCCATTTTCTTTTCCACTTTCCTCGATATTAAGGTTCTCGTCTATAACCCTAGACTTTAACCTTTTCAGCTTGTCCAGCTGAACCCTACTTTTTATAGAAGTTTGCCCCCTCTATCACTCCTGAAAACTAACACAGGCAAAATTAGAAAAACTTAATAAGGCACATATTATTTATTATTCTAAACTTAAACAAAATACTTAAATTAATTTCGTTCCCATAACCAAAAACCTACCGATTTTCTTATAAAATATATTTCCATTAAATAATCCATAGTATGTATTTTTAAATTATATGATTTAATAAAACAATAATATACACACACAATTTCGTATAAATTAAAAATAGTTTTCTAAGAATGACTCGCATAATCTGAGTTTCTTTAGCGATAAAAACTTTAGATTTTCACATTTTTTATCAGATATTGTAGAGCATCAAAGACATTTTTTGCATTTTGCTGAATGTTTGAAATGACCGGCGTTTGTGTTTATAACACAATGATTATGTTTGAAGTTATTCCTGCAAACAAAACGGGCTCCAAAGGTATTTGATAGAAGAGAACACAGAGTAGCTACATCCCACAACTAAAATGTTTTTGGTGATGAGAATTCCGGTCACGTGGCATCCGTTTGAGACAGTGTCTTGCATCAAGTTTTTCCATCAAAGAAAACTAGAACGACAAATTTGATTAGATCCATGAGTGCTTTTTCCATTTGTGAATGCTTACGCGTTTTTTAACTGATTCTTTAATGGACTGAGGATACACTCAAAAAAGTTCTTTAATACTGTTGATTTTAACACTCTAAACCTTTAGAATTTTAAACCTTTTAAAAAAGTGTTTAAATTAAATTCATTATTGTCATATTTGTTTACTTATTAATTAATTATATCATTCTTCTTTCTAATAGGCACGATTTGTCTGTTTTCTTCGATTTCTTTTTACTTAACTAATGTTGCAAACGACATTAGCGCATGTATTTTAGCGCAAAAGTTTCCGACATAAAACTTAAACTAAATGCAATAAAGCGGACAGCTTAGATGCAAGTCTTATTATTACTCCCAAGACCAACGAGATAAAACTAAATTCAACAAATATGGACCAGCCCTTGGATGTAGGAGATGATACGATCGAAGCAATCAACTCCTTTGTATATCTGGGAAGCGTTTTAACAGCATATGAAAAGGTTCTAAATAGTGTTTAAAGTCATAATAAAAAGACGGACACAGCATTTGTTTAGCCCTATTCTATCTAGAGGAACAGATACAACTCCCAAAATACCAAACTTTTCATATTCAATATCAACGTTAAATCTCTCCCATTGTACATTTGTGAGACCTAGAGATAGAAAAATCACATCACACCTCCATATATTTATCAATCCTAGTTTCAAGCGAATCATAATTATTTGGTGGCCAGCGATCATTTTAAACGAAGAATTGTGGAGGATGACAAGACAAACGAGTGTTGAAATGCAGACAAGTGAACGGAAATGGAGATGGCTAGGCCGCATCCTTAGGAAACTAGATGCTGTTATGGAAAGGAAAGCTTCGAGCTGGAATCTTCAAGAACCGAGGGGAAAGATAAACTCCGAAGTACTTGAAAGATGACCATTGACGAGAAAGCACAAAGCATTGTAAAGATGCTAATAAACCTGCCTGCAAATGAAGGCGCATGGTGGAATCTGCTGTATGCTTTATCAGGGTGTTAGAGGAATAAGGTTAGTAATTAACGTTATTATTTTATCTTCTTCGTGAATGTCTAATGCTTTGGTCTACCAGGAATTTGTTTCATGCTATTTTGAGTACCGTTAGATCAACCATTCTTCTGATGCACCTGTTTAAATGGTTTTGTATAATATCCATTGAATTACTTAATACAATATATTGTATTGAACAAACTGTAAAATCTATCTATAGAATTATTAACAAAAACAAATTAAAGAAATTTACTACAGAATGAATATGAATATGAATGAAAGATAGTCCTCAACATTATTGTAGAAGGAATAGACAACTTTTTCATGTTCATTTAGTTATAAATTTATTGATGGCAGCAGTAATAAAAATTTCAAGTGCAAGAAAGTTTACACATAAGAGATGTTTGAAAATAAAGACATACGGCAGTAATTCACGAGCAACCACATATCAATCAATCAATCAATCAATCAATAATGTCTTTTTATTTCCCATTAAAAAAAATACAATTTTCTCTTTTAGTGACATTTGTTCTCCTTGGCACATGCCATCAGGAGGGTTGGCAAACTAATATTATTCCCTAATTAATATACAAAAAATTACAAAGGCTCATTACATCTAACAAGTTCATTAAAATTAATAAAAAATAAATTAAGTAAATATTCATATAAATGTAAGTAATAAACTAAATGTGTATATCCTACTAAGTAGCACTTCGCCCTAGACTAAACAGTAATAACAAAGTATAACATTAAGGTATATATTGCATTTAAAATTATTGAATGTGTCCCTTAGAGGGGGTGAAAGCTGTTGATATAATAATAATAATAACAAGATAGTCAAGATACACAAGACAGATAAAAAGATAATAGCTATTCGCAAACAAATTATTAATACTAATTTTAATATTTTAATACTATTGAAATAACACCATGCTAATAGATTTAATAATTAAATAGGCTCACTAACTCATACCTATACGCCCATGCTTCCCTATAATAACCTGCTAACTCAGCCTTTCCCTGTCTCATCATTGTAACTACTTCCACTCTACTAAGTTCATGTCTACCCAACCACTTTAACCTAATATGTCTCAACACCGAACATTTTCCCAAAAAAATGTATCACATCTTCCCTTTCCTTCGTATTACACATTGAGCAAAACCTTCTTTCATCATTTCTGCCAGGTCGATCATTCAAATATAGAACTCCACATCTTAATTTGAAGAGCCATCGAATGTCCCCAAAATTTTCCATTTCCAGTAGATAATGCATGTTTACTCCTTCTTCTCGCAGTTCTTTGTAGTGTCCACAAAAATTTGATTCGAGTGCCCTATTCTCAGTCTGACGCTGTATCTCCTCCTTCTTTTTTTCTATCATATTCTCAATCATACTAGGCCAGCTTTCTCTCCATTCCCATTCACACCTTACCTCAATTCCAAATTTGTCTCCCATGCTCATCCAATCTTTCCACCAGCCACACCTTGCTCTTATCATTTCTTTCAAAAGAAATTTTGGCAACCTATCACTCGAATATCCTAGTATTTTTTTAACATATTTTTGATGTAAATTCATTGTATATAGGCTGACTCTAGCAATACCTGTCTCCAAATCTAACATAAAGTTAGGACAATACCTTGGACAAGAGAACATTTTTTTTTATATAAAATCTTCTGATTATTTCCACCTCATCGTACTCAAAAAGACCCCATACCTGAGACCCATAAGTCAAAATTGATCTTATCACCGACTCATACACTGTTACTTTAGCCAAAAAGGGTATATCAGCCTTAGACACTAACCTACTCCAAGCCGTGTGAATCGCTACTTTTGCCAAACTCTGGTGCTTTTTTAGATGAGCTTTAAACGACAACTTGGGTGTTAGTATCATTCCCAAATAATTATAGTTATTCACTACCTCTAATACTCGATCATTCAGCTTCCAAGATTCCCTGATCACACCACCTCCTCTTCTGAATACAAGAATTTTGGATTTATCTAAATTGATTTTTAGATTCCACATCCTACAGTATTTTTCCAGTTCATTAATCATCTGCTGTAGCACCTTCGGATTGATTGCCATCAAAACCAAATCATCTGCATATAATAAAAGTCTTATAATTAATCCATTTATCTCCAAACCGCCTCCCAATGCGTCATGCAGGTCATTCACAAAAAGCGCAAACAGTAATGGACTTAAAAGACATCCCTGTCTCACTCATACATTACAGTCAAACCATTCAGATAGACCTTCCCTTGACCAGCACTTTAGTAGATAATCCTAAGCGACTCAACTTGTAAAAAAGGGCCCATCGATCAACTGTATCAAAGGCAGCACTAAAGTCCACAAAAAATGTATAAACATTTTTTACTCCCCGTGCATGTTGGATGTTTACTATACTCGTAAGATTAAAAATGTTGTCTATAGTTGAATAGCCAGTTCTATATCCTGCCTGAAACTCATTTAAAATGTTATTATTTTGTATCCACGAGGTAAGTCTGGTTAAAGTCAATGCCGCAATGAGTTCGGTTACTGCATTTAAGAAGCTAATACCTCGATAACTTTCTGCACTTTTCATATTTCCTTTCTTATAAAGAGGAAAAATTATTGCATCATAAAATCCCCGAGGAAAGTTTGGTTTGACGAAAAAATTATTAGCAAGCCTAAGTACAAGCACTTTTCCGTTTTCTGGAAGAAACTTGTAGAACTCAGCAGCAATTCTATCCACTCCTGGTGCTTTATTTGGTTTTAAAGAATCCAATGCTATCTGAAGTTCTTCCATACTAAACGGCGGGTCTAAATGTTCATTGAGGATAAACGGTTCTGCATACAACACAGGATCTGCTGTTATCTCCGTATTCAAATGTCTTGCAAAGTGTTGCAGTAAACTATTTAAGTTAACACCTTCCCCGATGGCCGAACTTCCAAACTTATACAGTCCAACAGCCTTCCAAAATTCTTTTGAATTTTTAGTATTTCTTAAACCCAATGCAGCATTCTTATAAAATTCTTTCTTTTTAAAGTCACAAAGGTGTTTGTATTCCTGTTTAATATTCCTGTATATGTTTGTTGCATAAGTTGAGCTAATTTTTCTAGATACTCTGAGATATGACATTACTTGCTTCCTCTTTCTTGCGCACTCTCCATCAAACCATTGCTGGCTTTGTTTACACTCCTCCTTTGCCTTAAAAAGCTTACATTCTCCCTTGTGTGCTGACTTTTTTATACATTGCTGTAGTAACTCTAAAGTTGTCTCCGGTTGATCAGTCCACTCATTCACCCTATTAATTTCACAAGACATTCTTTCTTTATATTTTTCCGAATCAGTTTGGGTCCAAGTAATGTTAGGAAGCAGTGGCAAAACTTTACTCGTTGATCCCTGACCGTCATTATCGAAGGTAAGCTCCACTATTAGAGGCATATGGTCAGAATAATATTCACAACCTATAAAAAAATTATCTACTAAATTTAACATCGGTCTTGATACACATGCAAAATCTATGACAGAACTGCCTAACGGCCCTAAGAATGTGTACTCCCCCTCTATATCGCCTTTTGTTCTACCATTCAAAATAACCAAATTAAAGTCGTCACATAGTCCAATTATCTTTTTCCCATGATGATTAATCAACTTATCTTTAGAAACTCTCCTTTCACTCAAGCTTGTCCTTCTGTATACCCCATCTTAATCAAGCTCATCACCTAAAATCCCTTCCTCCCCCAACCTTGCATTAAAATCACCTACAACTAAACTATTTTCAACATTCTGATCTAAATTTTCTACTAAAACCCTTTCAAAATTTTCAAAACACTCCGCCCAGTACTCTCCTGGCCTCAGATACACTGGAATAATGCTTACTTTTTCATCACCTACTTTTATATCTATAATCATTTGATCATCCACTTTCCTCAACTTATGTTGTATCTTATGATTAACACCACACAACCACCCTCCACTCGCTCTACCAAAATTGGAAAATCTCACAGCTGCCTGTGTATATAACTTATATCTATTATTAAAAACCTTATCAGTAAATACAGTTTCTACATGTGTTTCACATAATATAAATATTTCAAAGTTACTTACATATTTTACAAATCCTATTTGATTAAGTTTTGATTTCAAACCTGCTATGTTATACATAAGTATTTTTATTGTGTTCCAACTCTCATTACCAATAGCCATTCCATGTTCCAAATTCACGACATCATCATCTTCACTCTCTATCAGATCTGGTTCACCAACCCTCTTCCTGATTCCCCCGACTGGATATTGGAGTTTTCTTGATTTATATTCTCTGAATGATCCATCACTTCTGCTTGATCACTATTAATACTTGGAGAATTAAACAAGAAGTTTAAATCGACGTTCCAGTCCATCTTCAAACGATTCATACCATTATCCTTTCCACACTTTAATCCATCCCTCAAGTCCCAACTGTACTTAACTGATTCCACCAATAACGAATCAAAGACCAGTTTCATTTTCAGCTCATTATTCTTTTCTTTTATTTTCTTCATAATTGCTCTCAGTCTCGATCTTTTCTTCCTGACTTCTTTGGTATAGTCTCTGTCAATGTAAATTTCAGTACCTCTTAATTTTTTAATCTGTCCCAGAATCTTAGAAATATCAGTATCCCACGGCACATGAGCTATTATGGGTCCATTTGGCTTTGGTGGTCCAAGTGGGTGTGCTCGATTAATCATAACTTGATCTTCAATACCTAAAAAGTTTTTACAAAAATCTGAAATTACTAAAGCACAAGGCTCTCTACCAGAATGACGAACACCTCTAAAAATAAGGTTATTCCTCCTTTGTCTTCCTTCTTGATCCTCTAGCATTCTTCCCCTAACTGTGTCCCTCCTTTTCGACTCTTCTAACTCGTCAGATATCCCAGATACTTTAGCCTCTAACATCTGAACTTTTAGTGTTAATTGTTGGTTCTCTACTCTCAATGACTGGATGTCCTGACTCAGCCTGTTTACATCATCCTTAGTGGATACATTTTCCAATTTTTTGTTAACCGGGTTTAATGATTTATGTAGAAGTTCTTCAATAATTGTTTTTAGTTCCTCCTTATTTATACTAATACTATCCATTTCCATATTATTTAATTGTGGTGAACTTTCACTTTTTCGTCTCTTTTGGTTAGGCTTGGGAGTAAAAAAATCTGTTATTTCCCGATTATTCATTGAGTTATCTCTAAATATAGGTGCTATGTAGTAATTACAATAACTTGTGTATAAAATATGGGCACACCATAAAGTAAATAAACAAACAGCCTGTAATTTGTGCTGCCTATATGTAAGGGGCCGAATTTCGTAGTGTTTAGTTTAAATTGATGTTTTATTGAAAGTTGGTAAACAGGTTGTCAGTAAAATCAGCTGGTTCAGAATCTCAAAATATTTGTTTTCTATAATTAGTTGATCATTACCTTGAAAACATAATCCAAGCGATTCAAAATAATCACGACATTCAACTTTACCAGACAGCACTAAATCTAGTATTTAATTGTCCAAATTAGAAGTAAACTTTTATAAAACTAAGGAGCAATACAGAATTTGGTATTGACACTATCAGCTCAAGGCTGCCAACTCTATATGAGCAACCACATATCTTTCTATCTTTTGAACTTTAATATGGATAAAGAGTGTGAAGAAATAATTTTTAGCTATTATTTTTGAGTATATGTTTCGCGATATTGTACCTTTTAGTCACAATAAGGTATCAAAGCGGATATTAATTGTAACTACTTGTATAAAATATAGTAACAGATAAATAACCCATAAGTAGATTTAGGTAAATATGAAAAAAAAGTAAAAAATATGCGCATAAATACACAAATATAAACAAAATATGCAGTAAATATGCATTTTAAAAAAAATATGCATTAAATATGCATTTTTCAGAAAATATGCATACTGTCAATAGAAAGATTTATTTAATAATGGTACAATAATTAATTTTAATAACTATAAACCAATAAATTTAAACCTAAGTAGTAATTGTAATATACTATTCCTTAGAATTATGGAAACAATAAATGACCAAATGTTTTTCCAAAATTATCAGTAAAATCTTATAATTAATAATATAACTAATAATTATACATATATTTGTAAATTGAGAAGCTTGTTTTCGCATCAGCGGATGTAATGTGAATATATTTTAAATTCACAAAAAAATTTGGTTTTAAACCTAGTTGTTTGCAAAAATTACCAAGAACATCAGCTACCTCAGTAAGTTTCTGAAAAACATTGTTTTTAATTATTGTTTCAAATATTTGAAAAATATCTTATCTAGTGTCACCTTTTTAATTTTGACAAGGAAAACTTTGATTATTCTAATTGAATAATGGTTTTTCAAAGCAAACTAAAATTTGATTTAATGAATGATAGTTGCTGCTGAAGAATATTGTTTTTAAAAATTTGTTTAGCATCCAGTAGAGATTGAAAACTTTTATCCGTGACAGCGTAAATTATATTTTTCAAATCTAAAAAATATTCTGAATAGAAAAAAGCTGCTTCCAACCATGTTCCCCATCGTGTTAGAATGGGTTCTGGTGGAAGTGGAATATTTGGAAGCATTTCTTTATAAAGTTGAATACTTATAGGAGATTTAAGGAATACTTTTTTCTGCTTGATATCAGGGAGTTTTGCAAAAGGAAACTTTTTTCTAATCTCTTCCGCAACTCTGTTTATTTTATGTGCTAAACAAGTAACGTGTAATAAGTTAGTATTAAATGTTTTTAAATTTTGTCCTATGGCTAAAAATTTGATATTTCTTCTTGTACAAAACGTGATGTTGTTTTAGAATTGGTATTTTCTAATTGCTTGAATAATATTAAATAGGATTTTGATAAGATCTAATTGCTTATAGAACTATTAATGAGCGATATATCCTAACGATTAAGTGGTTTCGGCAACACACACGTAGAAGTAATTTTCACTAATATTAGTTTTTATATTATCTATTACTAAACGAGTACAACGAGTTGACATGGTTTGTCTTTAGAGTTCTTTTACTTGGAATATTTAATTTACAATATTTTTTAAAAAAGAAGTAAGTTTTCATTGGATAAATTTGAAAACGGTATATTTGAAGGGATTAATGAAGGAAAAGACAAAACCGAAACTTGATATTTTTCTACAGTCTTAGTTTTGTCTTTTTTGGCTAAACGTAACGCAGTTCTGTTGATGTTGATATTGATCTATCTGAAATTTCATTTTGCTTTTTTTTTTGCAACCTGTAATAGATTTTTTAATATAAATAACTACAGTTAGAACCAATTTCTTTATAATTTTAAACTAAAGCATCAATAGAAGAAATTTTATTCAAGTAACTGCACGATTATTGCATGGCAGTCACTGATATGTCAGTAATAGTTAAAATATTTATTTTTTAGTAATATATACATAAATACATATTGGTATTATATTAAAATTTAATTATGTTATTCCCGTTTTATTAACGTGAATTTATGAAACCATTAAAATATTTTAAAAATCATATCAAATATAGAAAAGTATTAAATATTTAGTACTTACAATGTTGCAACAAAGTGAACAATAAACTTTATCCATATCTATAGATAGCTCTTTAAAAGGTTTAATACAAGTAGCGACACTACGTCAAAATAGATAAGAAATTAAACAAGCTCGAATGACGATGCTTAAGTTTTCACTTTCACTTTTGAGAACCAAATGATTTTCAAAAGGGCAATTCTATTCACACCCCACGCAATAAACTTTTGAAACACCCTTTTATTACGGATTTATAATCAGTTAAGTGCTACAATAATAGCAAGAATATTAGGTAGTATCCATAGGTACTATCGGTAATATTGAAGACTGAAATATCAAAATAAAATCAACATTGGAATTTTCAGTTACTTAGTCACACCATTATCTACGATAAATATTATTTAAAATCCGCAATTCGAAATAAGTACACTTTCACGCATTTTCTGAAATTTGTTGTATAAATATGCAAAATCCCCAGATATTTTCATGAAATATGCAATATATGCATTTTGTATGTCTAACTATAAGCAATTAATATTCTGAAAAGTAAACTTGATTACTGAAATAAAAACAAATATGTTACCAGCCAGGAATGCTGCCGGACATATTACAGGCCAACAACATATTACTACATTTTGTTCTCTTCTATCTGTGATTAGAAATTAAAAAATATAGTAACAACCAAAGAAATAAAATCAGCAGAGTCAAATAGATCACAATAAATGATGAATTCGCAAGCAAAATAAAAACCTCCGCCAATATATGTATTGAGAATATTAACTTCCGCCAATATATGCAAATTGAAAAGGTGAAAACTACCACCAAATATTAGAAAGCTTAAGAGATACCATTGATGACAAGCATGATAGCACAAAAACACTTGCAGGCAGCACTATGGACATAATAAGTGAGGCATGTGCAACATAGAAATAGCAATATATGCGTGGGAAAAAAACAATGTACACCACACGTACCAACTTAAAGAAAAACGAATATTTCGAGTATTTGTCAGATACTTCCATCGTGGTATGGAAAAAAAAACTCAACAAAAAAGCCATGCCTAGAACAGAAGAACAAAAGAGCGTTAATTTATTCTTTGTTCATTTAAAATACTGATAATAATAAAGCTATAAAAAGACAAGAAACATGCTGAACATAATAATTATGCAAGTGTAACCACCAAATCCTAATAACGAGTCAGCTCAATTCAAACAACGTCAACAATATAGACAAACCAAGAGATATTCTAACATTTGTCTACGTCAAATGTAGTGGAGTGTACAGAAGGTTAAACTGCACAAAAACAAGGAAGTGTTCAGCAAAAAAAATTGACAGTGGGAAGCTACAACATCAATTGTTTATAGTTGTATTACGGTATGTTCCTCTTATAGAACTTTCAAGTCGCTTGACAACATCCGATGGGCTATTCGATAGTCAAAAGGGGTCTTCTGGTGACTAATGGTCAACTAATGCGAAGACCTTTATGCCTTATTTAGCAGGTTTTGAAGATATGTACCGCCTAAACGGGCATCGACCTCTGACACTTACAAGTTGTTCTTCAATTGTCACAAGAAAATAGCTTCAAAGCAATATTAAGAAACCTTTATATTTACTCAACATACTTACACAATTACTTCATCAGATCGAGTGGAACTTTATATTACCGTAAATATAGGAAGATTCTCAGGAGCAATGTGGAAACGTATCACCCACAACAAGAATGAATGGCGAAAAACGGGAACAATCTTTATTCGACAATTCGAATAGGAAAAAAAAGTTTTAAAAAAAGATATATAGTAAATAAATTTCTTTTGTGAATTATACACTACACTTCTCTTATTTACAATCTTTGAACCTTTAGAGTGCTGTCACTAATTAAGAAATAAGGTATAGATGCTGCCATTTGTACTTCAGCTTCATAGGTATTGATTATAGTTGTATTCTTGGAATATATTAAAATAGGTTTAGAAATAACAATCACAATCAAACTCAATCCAGTAGGCGTTATTTTTTACATTTATCTAAATTTGGTTTTGTTACTTTAGTAAACCCTGCTTAGCCTTCTTTATTATTTTCCCTTTATTCTCTTTTTAAACTTTTTCTTGGTCCATATAGTCTATCCATAGATAATATTGCATAGATTCCTTGATAGATTACCCATTTTTTCTGTTTCGTTTCTTTTGTAAGAGATTAATATATGTAATTTAATTAGTAAATCTTCTCATTTAACCTTAAAGACTGCATCTTTATTTTTTTAAAAGCTGGTTGCATATACTATGGTTCTACAAATAATTATTTGCTTGAAAATATATTCTTCTCTTATGCCATACAAATTAGCATAGAAAAAATTTAAAGTACCTATTATAAACTTTAAATTATATTATTGAGTATTTTCCAAAATACCACAAATCTATTTTCTTGTTTGGAACGCTCCTGTAGTCGAGAAATGGACGGCAACCGTGAATTTGTAGTGAAGTGGACCTCAGAGCGCAATTTGGATAAGGTGGGACTGGGACGACAGTGAGAAATCGCGACCTGTACGAACATCATCCGACAGCTGCTGACAAGCTTTCGCTGTAAACATCAAGAAGGGATCTTTAGCTTTAAGTCACTACTCTGGATCCACTACTCCTCCTGATGCCCTTAAGATGTAATTCCTTGATTCCGTTGACGCTTTTCAAGTAAATCTCTATTAGAAAAACGTGTTATAACGACTTTTGACACTAAGTCTTCGTTTGGATGGATATTTAAAAATATAAGTTGTCTCCAAAAACTAGTTTAAATATGAACTAATATTCTTCTGATACTATTTTATTAAAGGTTCCCATTTTTTATTAAATATATTTTTCAAATATTTCATTTTATATCAAATATCAGGAAAAAGCATGAATTATAAAAAAACTCAGTATTTGCGTCTTATAGACATTAGGCCCTTTTCAAAATATAATTAGTACGGAATTGGTATATACAGGGTGTGGCAATAGTAAGTCAAAGTATGATATATCAGTTAATATATGAGAGATAAAAAAGTTTTATAGAAAAATTATACCTGCGCAACTTTTATTTCACATATTTAATTATTTTTGTGTCTACAGGATGTAATATATCACCAAGGTGAATTAAAATATTTTTAAGGGTTTGAAGAAGTAGAAAGGCATTAGTTGTTAGTTAGTTTTGGGTTAGTTTTTAGTTAGTTTTAGTTAATTAGTTAATGGGAAATTAGATGGGTAGGCATAGTCAGGGCATGACAAATTAAACAGTGAAAAACATTAATTGTGTGTTGTTAATTCTAGAAGATTACTTACAATGTACATCAGTTAATTTTGAAAAGTTAAAAATAAAGAAGAACAATAGATGCATGTTAAATTGTATTATCAATAAAAAGAATATGAGATGCGAACCTTCCTCGATAAATAATATGCGAAAAGGTCTAAAAGCTTTGAAGGATACACGTAAGGCTTGCATACGAACAGGATTAATATTGAGATAATCCAAGATAGAAATATATACAGGGTGCGCTATTAGTGAGAAAGTCCAATTACTCATTTGCGTGATATTTACGACAAAATTTTTATGATTTTTATGATAAAAACTATTTGGGTAATCATCATTATCATTCTGGCTTTACGACCCTGCGTGGCTCCTAGCCTCCTCAAGAATTTCTCTCCAATCGTCCCTATTCATCACCTTTCTCCGCCAAGCACGCATTCCCATATTTCTCATGTCTTCATCGATGTTATCAAGGAACCTTGTTCTGGGTCTTCTTCTTCTTCTCTGACTAATGGCTCTATCAAAGAGCGTTTTTCTAGCTGGGTCATTTTGTTCCATGCACATTACATGCCCTATCCACCTCAGAAGTTCTATCTTAATATGTTTTACGATATCAGCTTCCTGGTATATTCTATAAAGTTCGAAGTTCTATCGTCTTCTCCACACTCCATTGTCATTCATTGCTCCATAGATTTGCCTTAGTACTTTTCTTTCGAAGCATCCTAACATATTTTCATTATTTTTTGTGAACCATATGTTAGAACTGGGCGTATTATTGTTTTGTAGAGTTTTATTTTTGTATTTCTCAATATAATTGTGATTTTCGGGGCCCAAAATAGCATCCGTTAGCCGTGCAAATTCTGCGGTTTATCTCTGCCGTAGTATTATTTTCAATGTAGTTTCAAAGAACGCTCCCAGGTATACAAATTCGTTCACGCCGTTCACGCCGTTCGCCGTTTTCTATAACAAGTGGTTATAGGATATGTGGTTGCGTACTTATTTTCATATACTTCGTTTTGTTGGTGTTTATTATTAAACCCATTTTTGTAGCTGATTCTTTTAATACTACATACGCCCCTTGTACAGCGTTTTCCTTTCTCCTAATAATATTGATGTCATCAGCATAGGCTAGTATTTGCACTGATTTATTATATATTTTTTAGACTTGTTTAAAAAATGATCCAAAAAAAACGCAACGGAGAAAATTTTGGTCAAATTCCAAGTATTTCAATTTTTTTATTTTTAGCCTTATTGTGATGATTTATTTAGTACACTGTGTATAAATTTAAAATTTTTAATTTGGTATAGTCGGTATTTTGATAAAATTTTATATTTGACTTATTGTACGGAGTTTATTAAAACGTGGTTTAATTATCCTAACTTTGAAACATCCTGTGGAATAATTCCGTTTGCGAATTTTTGTAAAATTTTATTTTTCGGTTACAATTCTCCTAAGTATTGTGGTTTTTGTTTCATGTCAAAATATGCCTTGTTTCATTTTTTAGAGCCAAATGAATTTACCACTCACAATTAAGGACTTTTTTAAATTATGATTATTTTGGAGTTATTTTGTAATATGACGAGGTGGCTTTGGTGACTGTTATCATTATGTCATATTCACACTTACATTTTGTTTACCTATGATTGATCATGGTACTTAGTGTTGAAGATTGTACGAAAGCCGTTTCTGGTTGAAGATGGGCGAAATTATGAATATGTGGCTAGAGTATTACATACTCGTCGTTCTACCATCCAAAGGGTAGTGAAACATTTTATACGAACTGCAACAAACAAACGTAAAGCGGGAAGTGGCAGTAAGCGCAAAACTAAAACTCTGAGCCGTTGAAATTATTTCCACGGCTCAGAGTGGCTAGACTACAATTTTTCAGGAAACATTTACATTGGAATTTAGGACAATGGAGTAATGTTCTTTTTACGGATGAGTCGAAATACTGTATTCACTAATCAGGTGAAAGAGAACGAGTATGGCGTCGAACTGATGAGAGATTTGCGGAGTGCGCTTTCAGTCCCCACTTTAGGCATGAATGGGGTTCGGTGATGGTATGGGCAAGAATATCCCGAGAGGCGCACACTGAATTGGTATTTATTGAAGGTTCGTTGACTGCACACCGGTATATTGAGAAAATTTTAGCGAATCACGTAGTATCCTTTTCTCAATATATGGGCGATGATTTTCTATTAATGCAAGATAATGCGCGACCCCACTCTGCAATGTATGTTACGCAATATTTAGAGGAATTTGGTATTAATAAAATGAACTGGTCAGCCTGTTCGCCAGATCTTAACCCAATAGAGCACGTTTGGGACATGCTTGATAGAAATATTAGAGGTCGCAACGTCGCACCAGCCTCAATTAATGAACTTCGCTTGGCTCTAGAAGAGGAATTCCAGCAAGATGATATTCGCAACCTCATAGACAGCATGAGCCGACGTTTACAGGCAGTTATAAAGGCTAGGGAAGGTAATACAAAGTATTAAGTTATTTTTAAGTAGTTTTTCTTTGTTACTTGCGTACTTAGGTTAAGTTACATTTAAGTTGTTTTTTTACGTTATGTTATTGTTATCATTGTACATTAAAACCAAAATCAAGTCGTTGCTTTTAATCATTATTTAAAAACAGTGCTTCTGGGATGTCGATATGACATTCTGTCGAAGGCCTCATCGTCGCATTACAAATTAATACAAAAGAGAATGGTAATAATAGGAAAAGTCGTAAATTGTGGGTGGCAAAGTCATTTCGCTCCTAAAAATGAACTAATCCATATTTTCACATAAAACAAAAAGGTAGGAAATAAGGTTTTATGGAAATTTGCTAACGGAATTACTCCACAGGATGTTTCAAAGTTAGAATAAAAAACCACCTTTCGAATAACTTCGTATAATAAGTCAAATATAAAATATTATTAAAAAAAAAATTTTACATAGTTTGTTAAAAAATCATTAAAATATGGCTAAAAATAAAAAACCTGAAATACTTTGAATTTGACCAAAAATTTTCTCCGTTGCGTTTTTTTAGCATCTGAGTGTATTAAACCAGTGATTGTGATTTGTGATATACGTATTAGTTGTTCCAGAGCCAGATTGAACAGTATTCATGAGAGAGGGCCTCCCTGGCGCAGCCCGTTATTTGTTTTCAAAGGTTTAGACAGTTTCCCCTAAATTCGTACTCTACATTCAACTTTTTCAAGAGTTAGTTTTGATAAATTTACCAACTGATTTAGTATTCCTAGCTCTTTAATTACTTTAAACATTTCTCTTCTGTTTTTTCCAAAATTTGTTTCAAAGTTGCAATCTGATGAATTGTCGATTTACCACCTCTGAAACCAGTCTGGTATTTTTCTACTATCCGTTCTGCATATGGTGCGATACGGTGACATAGTACTGTATAAAATAATTTGTATGCTGCGTTTAGAAGCGCAATTCCTCTGTGGTTAGAGTATTCGAAGATATCTCCTTTTTTGTGTATGGTGTATCCATTTGGAATTCTCCAATCCAATCGAAGAAATCCCTCCCCAATGATTAGAATATTCCAATATTCCAATCATTGGGGAGGCATTTCTGTGTCCATATTTCTTTTATAAGCTGTTGTAATGCCATTATGGTATCATGGCTACCTTCTTTATATAGTTCAGCTGGGAGATTATCTATTCTGGGTGATTTATTTATGGCTAGCTTTTTAACTGCATTTTTAACTTTAAAAATCGTTGATGGTTCCTCTTCCCTCTCTTCTGTTTCTCTTACCTCATCTCTTTCGTCTTCCAGGTTTTCTACTTCTTTCTCTATATTAAGTGCCTGGTTAAAGTATTCCACCCATCTATTCAATACATCTTTCCTTGTTGTTAGTAGGTCGCCATTCTGATCTCTGCATTGTCGTGTGGTTGCCTTAAATTCTTTTCTGTTGATGTTAACTTTCTTATAGAATACTCTGAATTCTTTCTCTCTGTTGAGGTTTTCTATATATTTAAGTTCCTCATTTAGGTGGTTTCTTTTTTCTTTTGTGTATTTTTTTTTCTTCTCTTTATTTTGTAATTCTCTAGTTGTTCTAGTTTGTCAAGTAAGCTATCGATATTCGAAGATATCTCCTTTTTTGTGTATGGTGTATCCATTTGGAATTCTCCAATCCAATCGAAGAAATCCCTCCCCAATGATTAGAATATTCCAATATTCCAATCATTGGGGAGGCATTTCTGTGTCCATATTTCTTTTATAAGCTGTTGTAATGCCATTATGGTATCATGGCTACCTTCTTTATATAGTTCAGCTGGGAGATTATCTATTCTGGGTGATTTGTTTATGGCTAGCTTTTTAACTGCATTTTTAACTTTAAAAATCGTTGATGGTTCCTCTTCCCTCTCTTCTGTTTCTCTTACCTCATCTCTTTCGTCTTCCAGGTTTTCTACTTCTTTCTCTATATTAAGTGCCTGGTTAAAGTATTCCACCCATCTATTCAATACATCTTTCCTTGTTGTTAGTAGGTCGCCATTCTGATCTCTGCATTGTCGTGTGGTTGCCTTAAATTCTTTTCTGTTGATGTTAACTTTCTTATAGAATACTCTGAATTCTTTCTCTCTGTTGAGGTTTTCTATATATTTAAGTTCCTCATTTAGGTGGTTTCTTTTTTCTTTTGTGTATTTTTTTTTTCTTCTCTTTATTTTGTAATTCTCTAGTTGTTCTAGTTTGTCAAGTAAGCATATTTCTGTAGGCTTCATTTTTTCTTTTGTTGCATTCTTGCATTCATCTTCAAACCAATGATTTTTACGGGCACAAATTTTTGTTCTTATTTCCTCTTTTGCTACTGCTTCAATGTCTTCCTTTATTCTGGTCCAGTGGGAGTCTATATCTGTCTGACTTTCTTTATTTACATTTTGATTCCTTAGCCTGTTGGTGATATTTTTCGAGTACCGTTCTGAAATTGTCGCATCTTTCAGCTTTTGCACAATTCATTTTTTTATCCGTTTCTTTACTGGTGTTTGAAATTCTAGTCCTCAATGTTGAGATGATCTGAGTCTATATTTGAGCCTCTATAACATCTACAGTTTATTACGTCTGTTCCATGCCTTGAATCTATTAGGATGAGATCAATCTGACTCATTGTTCTTCTATCAGGAGAGGTCCAGGTTACCTTGTGTATATTCTTGTGTTCAAAATAGGTGCTAGCGACTGTCATATTAAGTTCTGCTGCTAAGTTTATCACTCATAATCCATTATCGCTGCTGATATTGTGTAGGCTATGCTTTCCTATCGTGGGCATAAAAACTTGCTCTCGTTCTATTCTTGCATTCATGTCACCTAATACAATCTTAATGTCATTTCTGGGACATCTTCTGTAGGCTTGCTCTAGGTCTTCGAATTTATCTTCGCTTGTTCTTTTATTTCGTCTGGTTTGTAATCAATTGTGCATTCATCTAACTTTAATTAAAGAATTTCCCTTTTAAATGCAAATTGCACAGTAGGTTCTTTGACTGTAGGCTTTAAAGTCAATAATAAGGCCTTTCGTTCTTCGGTTTACAATAAATCCCACCACATCTATTGTTTGCTTTCATTGGAGCTGTAATATATTAAATGGGTTCTCTTGTTAAGAGTGCCAGTTCCCGTCCACCGCATTTCCTGCAGTGCTAAAACATCTACTTTGTACGTGTTCACTATGTCTATTAAAGATGTGAGTGCTCCAGTTCGGTACAGGGTTCGGGTATTCCATGTTCCTAATCCTAATTCCATTTTTCGTTTGCATAGTCGTCGTTGTGAGTTCAGTCCAGCTAATAGTTCCTGAGGTTCCGTAACATATGTTTTTTTACGGGAAGAGGTTGTCAGCCTCTAGCCCAACCACCAATCTGGAGGGCCAAAGACTTTTTTGTTAGTGTTGCTAAACCTTAGTCTGTTTTGGTTCGCGGTTGGTAGGTATTTTTAATTCCCAATTACCCACCGGTCTATGACCGGTTAGGGCGTTCCACCTCTCCACGACCTAGGGATGCGTCCTATGGAAGACAGACAGCCCCACCGATTTTTTTTGGTAATAGTTAGAGCATAAATAGGACCACATTTTGAAAATGTTTACACGTACAGGGCCACCTATATTGTCAGGATGGAACAAAATTATCTTTTTAAATAAAACCACCTGAATGTTTTTATATTTTTGTACAATTTTTGATGCGATTGCGATTTAACAGCGAAATATTTCAATTTTGTATAAAGAATTAGTCGAAATTTGGAATGATTTTTCTTATGCTCTTTTCTTTCGAGAAAATTACAGTAGGCAGTTCTAGGCTTTTAGTATAAAAGATATGCAAAATCTAGAAATTACGATCCGATTATTTATAGTTATCCCTTATTAGAGTTTTTGTAGTTAAGTGAGTTAAATAAAATTAGCTAAACTACGTTTACTATACCTGAACCCATAGAAAAATGTAACACTATGAATTTCTCTCTTTACGTGATCGTCAAAAAGTAGGGTCCGATGACATAATTTCCCAAAATTCTAGCTCAAACATTTAATGAGCATCTTGTATGACTGTGGGTGAGAATGTGGTGTGGATTAGAAAGTGAGTCATAGTGGAAATTATGTCTGTTTACAGTACCTTTCTTGTGGAAAGTAGCTCCAAATATGAAATTTTATGTTCAATCATTTTTTATTTGTTTTATGTTTGAAAAAACGACAGCTTTTAGAAATCGATATATGGTTATTACTTTTACAGTGTATACAATACATTTTCTTTCATCACATGTATTGTATCAATTTTAATTTCTCCACATGCATCGTATGCAGTATTCCTGTATACCTTTACATTATTTAGAAATGTGTCCAAATTTGAGGCATTTATAACGTTGTGTAACTTTTCTTAACAATTTTTCGACGTGAAAATATACATAATTAATCACAACATATTTTGGCAAACAATTGCCTTCAAGTGTAATTATAACATTACGTCTAGAAACATATTCTGTATTTTCATCCTTTTCTATTTTCTTGCGCAAGGAATTTTAATATTAATAATTTGTGAACTAGAGGTCAAATATTTTTTCTAATAGATTTGTGGATTACTTTTACATGATTTCTTCCTATAGTTTTAATTTTCTTAATATGGTTAAGAGCGTAGGCGCAAAATTTCGGGCCAATGCTTTTTAAATGCATTCGTTTTTTTCGAATCCTGAGAAAACTAATAAATATTTTTGAAAAATTTAAACGCAGAATGAAAGAATACATTATTACCGAGGGCAGAAAGTCCCTAAAAACTTCTATAATGTTTATTTTAATAAGTTACAGGGGTGAAAAAAAAGAGAAAATTCAGTGTGATTTTTAATTTCAAATATCTCATTCAAAAAAACTTTTTGTTTATTCTAAAGGACTTTCGGCCCTCGGTAATAATATAATCTTTCATTCTGCGTTTAAATATTTTATAAATATTTGTTATTTTTCTCAGGATTCGAAAAAAATGAACGCATTTAAAAAGCATTGGCCCGAAATTTTGAGCCTACGCTCTTAATCTTTAATTTTTGATGTAAAATATCTCTCACAACCATCGGGTGCATATGGCCTATATCATTGGTCTTTTCAACATAAAAAAACAATCTTGAAAGTCGTAATTACTAGAATTATTATTAAAAAGTTTTACTTCCCTTGTAACAGCAAAAACGGTGGTGTTAATTCCTGTATCCATATCTTGTTCGCTAACACTAATAACTCAGAAGTATTTAGTTCGCGCATTGGCATCTTATTGATCTCTCCGACGAAATTTAAATATTTTAATTATCACAAAAACTGGGAGCTTAATGACTTTATCGATAAACAAGTCTACCCGATATCAATGAATCGCTTTGACTGTGTACTAATATTTTTAGATATCAAATAATACAATATGCTGACGATTTTCTTCTGTATTCACAGGCTAAAACTTACCAGAATTCTATTCAAACCTGAGGACGAGTTCAATGTTGTGTTAGATTAGATTAGATTAGATTATGTGAGGTCGTTAAGGCCATGCGGCCTCACCGCACTTCGACCTATAGAGATCTTTTGTGCATACCTTAATCTAGTTAAACTCTAGAATGCCAATACTTCTGATGAAGTTGATTAGCTTCCTAGGTGACTTGTTTCCTATGTCAGAGGACGCCAGACTGACCTCTCCTAGGAATTTTAGTCTTTTGCAGAACAGTGCTACGCAGTTGCATAGTATATGTTCTGCCGTTTCTTTTTCATTGTGACAGAAACGACAGTTCTCACTATCTGATTTGCCCATCTTCTTGAGATGATATCTCAGAGGGCAGTGACCAGTGAGAAGGCCAGTAACCATTTTGATATCTTTTTTACTCATTTCGAGAAGGCGGTTTGTTGCAGTAGGCGACACTTTTATGAGCCTTTTTGCTTGCCTTTGTCCTTTGTGTTAGACCAATATGATCTTAGTTGATTGAGTTCCCAGGTACATAGTTCCTCTCTGATGTGGCTTTTCGATAGTCCACAGAAGGGTTCCGGACCCTGGAATGGGGTATTAGCTCCTTCTTTTGCGAGGCTGTCAGCTTCCTCATTTCCTGCAATTCCCTTGTGACCTGGCACCCACATCACAGTTACATTGTTGCGTTCCGCCAGCTTCTTGAGAGATTGTTTACAGTCCCAAACCAACTTCGACTCACATGTAAATGACTTTAGAGCCTTTAAGGCGGCTTGGCTGTCTGATAAAATAAGGACTCTTGCCCTACGGGTGTCTCGGTTGAGACATTCTTGGGCACTTATGTCTATAGCATGTATTTCTGCCTGGAAGATAGTTGGGGCGTTTCCAAGAGATTTAGATAGCCTGAAATTGGGCCCAGTAACTCCCACTCCTGCCCTTTCATCTATCTTAGATGCATCCGTATACCATACGAGTGAACCTTCTTCCACTTTTGGCTCAATTTCTTCACCCATTTGGTGGTTTTTTATGACCACTTCAAAAGGTGTTTCAAAGTCGAATTTTACTGGCATAACATCTGTCGGCATGTCCTTAGAATCCAATGGAATTTCTTCTAAGATTTTCAGGTGGCCAACTAGATCTCCAGGTTTCATTATTTGTGTCTGTCGCAGTTTTAAGGCGGTAGTTACTGCCTCCCTCCTTATGCAGAACTGCAAGGGAGGAAGGTTCAGCATCGCCTCTAGAGCTGCAGTGGGACATGTTGACATTGCCCCTGTGATTCCCAGACAAGCTAGCCGCTGCACTTTTTGAAGCTTGGCGTTAGCTGTTGTTTGTTGTGTTTTTGGCCACCATACGAATGATGCGTATGTGACCATGGGCCTAATTATTGTTTTATATGACCAGAGAGTCATTTTCGGTTGTAGGCCCCAAGTTTTTCCAAACATCTTGCGGCAGGTCCAACTTGCCACCAAAGCTCTGGATAAAATTTTTCCAATATGACTATTCCAGGTGAGTTTTTGATCTAGGGTTACCCCCAGATGTTTTACTTCCTTGGAATAGTCTAATGTGATGCGATTCATAGTTGAAGCCTGTAAATTGTATTTACGTCTCCTTGTGAAAGGTATCAAAGTCGTTTTACTGGGGTTGGCATTTAAGCCCTCTTTCGAGCACCAACTTTTAATTTCGTTAAGAGCAGTTTGCATGAGACTAGATATAGTCTGGTCATGCTTGCCTCTAATTGTAACAACTAGGTCATCTGCGTAACCTTGGGTTATAAAACCAGAATCATGCAACTTAGTGAGAAGGTCATCCACAACCAAAGACCACAGCAGAGGCGATAATACTCCCCCTTGAGGGCACCCCTTTACCGCTGTCACCGTCACAGATTCTCCTCCAATACTAGCAGTGATGATTCTCGTTTTTAGCATTGACTGAATCCATTGTATTAGTGAGACTTCAATGCTCCTCTTTACTAGTGCTCTTTTTATGGATTCAAAAGAGGTATTATCGAATGCTCCCTCTATGTCAATGAAAGCGCAAAGAGCTATTTCTTAGAGCATTTATAGTGGATTTGCCAGTCTGGTAGGCAAACTGATGTTTGTGAAGTGGTTTCCTCGCTAATGTTTCGCTTCTTATGTAGTAATCTACTAGTTTCTCCATTGTTTTTAGGAGAAAGGAGGTCAGGTCAATGTTGTGTTAATTCAAAACGGGTTTAAAATTACTCCAAATAAATCTACTGACCCTATTTTTTCTCAACATAATATCCTTAAAATAGAGAAATTTAAACATAATCGCTACGACTATGGCTTTTCTTCATCCATTAAATATTTAGGAATGATTCTGGATAGTAAATTGACTTGCAAATTACATATCGAGTTTATGACAAATCATCCCTTTTTGTTCTATCCATCATATATTAGATCTCTAATTGATTATGGATGTGTTCTATATGGTTCAGCTTCTAAACATATTCTAAATAGAGTAGACGTTGTACAAAACTTAGGACTTTATTACTGGAAGCTCAAAAACTCTCCTTCACTTTGTGAGGTTTTTCGAAGTCTGTCAAAATGTGATTAAAATTATAACTTAGTTGACAGCTTTAGATTTAAAGACGCTCATTCTATTTAACATTGGTAGTATTTTAAAGATATATAACAATTTTAATCAGAATGAATTTTGGTCATGCATGTTTCACTCTACATCTAGCAAAAATTGAAGTTTTTGATTAAAATCTATGTAGTGAATGTCAGAAAGCAGGAGACTTATCATCATATCTTATCATCATATGCTGCACATAGCAGCGTGCACAAAATATATTCCCCACACCAGTAATTTAATCGAAGGTCTAATAAATTTTAATATATATGTATATACGTTTTAATATATGATACCTACTGTCTTTGAATACGAAGTGTATAATATGATTGCTTAAAGAAATTGATCTGTGAAAGTAAAATTAACCTTTAAACTTTAATCCCAATTGAAATGCTCTCCTCTGTTTTATCCCAACTGTTTTTACCTCCTAACCATGACCTAGTCTAGTTTACCTAGCTTGTCTAAATATAATGGCTTAATGGGTCCATAGAAAAGAAGCAAATGACTACGTATATATCCTTCCTTTATTGATATTTATTTTAGTTTTATTTTTTATAGCAATAACACTCTTTTTATTTTATCTTTCTAAGCTTTCCTTTAATGAAATTGTTGAGATTGGTTAAGTCGCTAACGCCCAGGCCAAGACTAAAAAATCTATGTTTCAACTTTGATCTAAATATTTTTTTTGTATCTCTTACGACAAATGAGTAATTTCTCGCACTAACGTCGCATACTGTAGATAAATGTAATTAGGAAAGCAAATGCTCCTGAAGATATAGGTACATAGAATGTTGATTCTATTAAAATAGGTAGACATTAGTGTGTTTTATATACATAATTTTAAAATGTTTTTTTTATTTAAAATGGTTCTTTAAATGAGTTTTAATCGGTAATTGCTTTTTACTCTTTTCAGGTTTTGTTTTTATTTTTTATTGATTAATTTTTTATTCGTCGAGTGTGTTTGTCATTTTTATATATTTCGCCCAGGGTTAAAGCCTTAAATTTTCGACACTTCTATAATATATTTTTTAATTTTTGGTGACTATGTCTCTGTATTTCTAATTCTTATCAAAGAGTCATTTTATAATATTTTCTATCTATTAAGGTCGGTTACAAACAAATCCTTATCTATATTTCAGTTTAAAATCTGTTACGAAGTTGAACGGTATATTTCCAAGAGTCAGTCGTCCTTAGATCATCATTATCGACCTATACATCCTTTGAACTTACACAAATTATTCATTTCTCCCAGTGAGTCACAGTATACATAAAACTTTCCTTATCTTTCAACATAAAGAAGTTAAACTGTCATATTTGCTTCACGATTCAAGCGAACGCTTGCTGCTTAAATTAAACTAATAGAATTATTTAATTGCACCGGTTGGTTAAAGAAAACAAGAAATCCTTTTAGCTTACAAAAAGTCTTGCAACTAGGTTAAAAGTCTAGAAGCACAGTGGCGTAAATAAAAAATATAAGAGTGTAAAATTACGCAAATACGAAAAGATTTGTTAAACAAACTGTTTAAATATTTTTAGCAACGTTTGAAAAAATCTTTATAGAAAAAAACATAAAAGTCGGATAATTACTTAAAAAAATTTTATTTCAAATTTTTAGTAAAAGGTATAAATAAAATACCCAAACGGGCCATATCACAAATACAGAACGTTTTCGGAATGTAAATTCCATCATCAGTGTAACAAAGTGTACATGCTATGAGCCACTAAAATATATGGGTGAGAACCCTTTAAATGTTATAAATTTACCAATATGTTACATTATATATTATTAAAAATTAGGATGTTTAAGTTATCGTTGGAATTGGTAACATGGCAACGTATGGATACATTGGATCATACAGCCAGCTACAGGAACTTAGTTTCCTAGTGGAGGATAATTACTTAATATTTCACATAAATTAACCTTACTGGGACAATTTTAGTTAAATTAGTAAAAGTTCAATAAAAATTATCGTGAGGGTCTTTTTTCAGTGCAGTTGATCAACTTCGTATTGTTTGATCCATTCAAACTGTTGTCTTTCGAGAGATTAATTATTACGTCTACTTGTTATCAAGTCGAAACCTGTCTTTAAACATGTGAATTAGGCTGTCAACTTTTGACAACTATATAGTACGTGGGTCTCGAGCTGTCTAAAAGTGGTATGATAATATTTTGAAACTATATGATAAATATATTTGTATTTGAAACTAATAAACATAAATATAAAACTCAATGTGTACGAAAAAATGCTTTGGATTGGCCTGTCAAGAAAATAAAACGTTTTGGTCTTACTGTTTGTTGATAACTGAATCGATGTTTTGTTCTTCGATATTTAATGTACTGTATTCAGTAATTTTTAGCTGTTTATGTAATAAATATAAGGCTGAATTCTCGAATAAATGAACTTTGATCAAATAAAAGGCATATATCGAGCACAGTTTAATTTAATCTTGCCCAAGTACTTTCGATCCCTAGATCATCTTCAGGGGCATTTCTTCAATTGCGGCCTATCCGACAAGAACAAAATGTTATAAACATATAAATGTATATCACACTACACTTCTGCAAGTAATGTAGCCTTTCTTAAATAATTTTAAAGTGTTTGTTTGTCCTTTTGTAGTGTAGTGTGATGTACATTTATATGTTTATGACATTTTGTTCTTGTCGGATAGGCCGCAAGTGACGAAATGCCCCTGAAGATGATCTAGGGATCGAAAGTACTTGGGCAAGATTAAATTAAACTGTGCTCGATATATGCCTTTTATCTGATCAAAGTTCGTTTATGTAATAAACTACTATTTTTATCTTTAATTGCAACTTATTGAAATGTACTGTGAAGAAACAACAAAAAACTGCACTGTGTAATGCATTTATTTGAACGATGTTGACTCAATGATATATATACCCTTATTGACGAAAAATACATTTTGTGACCATAGCTTAGCTAGCAGCTCTTATCCTTTGCATAAATGTTACATGATATTTTAATACTCAACACTATTAGTGATCTGAACAACAGAATCAATACAAACAAAGCGTCCAATGCTTTGAAAATCAATCAAAACTAAAATGAGGAAAAAGTAAAATAAAAAACAGAGTCAGAGGTAGCCAATCTGTTTAAATTAGTTCTCATATGTATCTGACAGAAATTGTCATATCCCCAATCAACCATCCACTAGCAGTATCCATGGAAGCAATATTAATCTAAAAGTGAATGTTTCAAATTAAATGTATCATATTGTAGGTGACTCGGCATCTCTATGGAAAAAAATGTATAATATTCTAATCTTTTTTATTTTAAATCATCTTATCGTCTTTATCTAAATCAATTTGGGCTGTGGATATTTCTTTCAAAAAATTCTTTTAAGGGGTTCGCAAGAGATACAGACATCCACATTACGAGTCATAAGGCTCCTGGATAAGGGCATAAAATTGTTATTGTAGGTACATATATAGTATAGAAATGTTAATTATAATCTCTGAAAAGTTTAAGACGTTGTAAGTAAATATGTCCACTAATAAGTTTTCTTGCTGTATGGATTTTTCCAGCGGATTATGCTTTCGTTTTTGGGTGTGGCTCCAAGTGTTTCTTGCTGTATGGACTTATCTAGCGGCCTACGATTTTTGTCCCAAAATTTCTTGCAGTTCTACCTCACAAGCGGTGAAGTGTGCCTTTTTAAGACACACTTCTTGACTTTTACTTAATTCATTAGGGTGCATTATAAAATTTAATTCTGTTTGACTACATAAGGCGTAGTAGATGTAACAATATTCTTTTATTTGTAAGTAGCATAAGTATGTTGAATTTTAAAATGGTTAAAAACTAACATGCCGGAAACACATAAGATTAGTCCATTTTAGTATATATCGACTTAATGTATATATCTACCAGTATTTTATATCTAAAGTATTTTAATTAAAAGTAAATATTAGATACTCTATGGACTGATAAAATTCCAATTTACTTTCTAATCGTAGTTCATAGAACAGGCGGGCTTTAGAAAAGGCTACGGAACAAATGATCGCCTATTTGTAATAAAAAATCTTATAGAAAAATATATTGAATGTAAGAAACCACTAGCTTTAATATTTGTGAATTACGAAAAGGCCTTGTATACCACAAGTAAACAAAAAATGTTGGAAACCTTGACCGAATGCCGAATTGGCTATTATTAGAATTATATAAATATAATTAAACACATGTACCAAAACAGCTAGTGTTAGAATGGGTGATATTCAAATTTAGAAATTCCCGATACAACTTGGAGTATGTCCGGGAGACATCCTATCATCAAAAGTGTTCACTCGGCTTGTGGAATATATATGTAAAAGGGAAATACTGACCGACAAGGACATAAACATAAATGGAGAAAACTTAGCCACCTGAGGTTTGCAGATGATATTGTGCTAATAGCTGATAGGGTAGATGCCAAAGAACTTTTAAATCAGCTCTACCTTTCTCAGCTAGAATAAATCTTGTAGTTAGAGAATATGTGTGCACATGAATATAATCCATAGATATAGCTATAAAAATGGTCTTTCAATACCTAGATTTGCATAGGAAAAGATAACCAAACCGTTGAGCTTCTTCGTCGTATAAGACTGACTTCTGCAGCCTTCAGCACGTTTGTAGCGTTTTAAATTTGGTGGAATATTTTCGTTTTTCTGTTTGCAAATGAATTTTAAAACGATCAATATATTATGGCATTTTAAGTTGAGATTCTAAATATCAAGTTTTGGTATTCAGCTGTTTTTGTCATTTGTTTACATTCGAGTCCCCTAATATAATATTGCAAGTCAGGTATACGGTTTTTCTAAGACGTATTAACTGAAAATATTTTTTTTGTCTTTGTTTACATTAATATTCCCCTATTCTCTGTATGTATTGTGAGGTAAAAGATTTCCAGTTTACCAATTTAAAAGTAAATAATCAAGAAGATTTTTTGTCGGTTCGTTGCTAAGAACGAGGTCAAAAAAGGGTAGATTGTTTGTTTTAAGTTTGTAGGCAAAAACTAGCTTTGAGGCGCGAGGGGAATTTATTTTGCGTTGAATATTGTAAAATGTAAGGCATCATGGAGTGAAGCAAGAGAAGTGAGAGTAGAAAGATGTTTTGAGTAATTAGGAATGGCGAGTCGATTCAATTTCTTTGTGTTATGTTTTAAAACTGGTTAAGGTGATAATACTCTTTGCAATATGGCAGTTTAAAACAGAGTAATCACCATAAGATTTGTGCACCGGAGCTGAAGAAATTTTGTAAAATGTTTATATAGGATGTCCCCGTTGTCAGCTTGCTTCCTCCACAGAACATAATTCTACATCTCTTGATTGTTCGTCCCTGAGTATGGAAATGTTTGTTTTGTCCCTGTTGGAGAATATGTCCAGATAGGTGTTCCATAGATGTTAACAATTTTTTTTTGAAAGTTAAGTGCGAAACAGTGAAATCAAGGTAACAATTAACATTTTAAATTTTAAAGTAGAGACAGACATTTTTTTTGATAATTATTAATAATTGCTTTCATTAAAATTTAAAAGGATTTGTAATATTTAATAAATTGTAAATTTTATGGTTTAACTTAGCTGTCATTTTATTTTTTTTTTTTTTTTATTTAATGCTAACATATGACAGCTAGCTTCATTTGTTTCGATATTTATTTGTTTTGTTTGTTTAAAAAAAATTAATCTCTGTGCGGTAACATTTGTAAGTTTTTGTAGTATCTTCAACCCCTTTGTAAACGCAGTTTGTAAACGGACACATGTAAGTTTTTTTTATTCTGTATTTGGTAACTATTTATATAGTATATTTTTTGCGCCATTTATATGTTTGATAACTGTTTGTAAGAGACAAAAATAAACGTTTTGATTTGTTTTTCTGATCCATTTTTGTTTTTATTTTAGAAAATCTCCTAACCTTTTTGTATGTTTACGTTTTAGGAAGGAAGAAACTTTCTTTCCTCCAGCAGGAAGTTTTCTCGAAGCGGCGTCCCTTTTAAATAGCTAGAGGTATTTCTTCTTGTCTTTTTTTGCCCATTTGTCCAGGAGATTTATGCAAGTAACCCCTTGTTTTTATATTTTGGTAGTTACCCCAATCTCAACCCCCTTGCCATACACTTATCCACGACCCCAGCTCTCCAACAACCCCCTGAGTGCCGTTCGCATCAGCAAAAAATAATTACGTTACACGTTGAACCACATTTTCAAATCGTCCAAAGAAAAACCTTCAATCACTGTGTATGTCCAATGTTGACTGACGGAGCGGAAACGTTAAATATGATAAGGAGAAGAATGAAAAAGTTCCGTGTGGCTCAAAGGACGGTGATGCGTGCTATAATGAGGGTTTTAATGCGAGTCAAGATCCCAAATCGCCAGCTACGACAAAGATCAGGAGTGGCTGATGCTACATAAAGAATAGCAATAGTAATTTCTTTTCTAATTAACCACTGTTTAATTAATTTGTTAGTATATTCTACACAATTTGCCCAGACGACATCGTTACACTTATGAATTGCTTCCTTTCACATACCTAAAACATGTTCATTTCTACAATTATATCCGCTAATATATGTTTTATAGCAAGTCTAATATACTAATTCAATCTCGGTGATACGGTGGCAATGATTTTCTTGTACCATCAAAATTACCATCGTATTTCTTCAACCAATCTAAAATGTCTGATTTTAACCATTTAGCGGAAGGTTGTTTGTTCATTATTTCTATATGGTAGGGTGCGTTGTCCATGGTAATTAAAAATAAGTGTTCTAAATTAGGAGTAATTGTGTATTTATCCAAAATAGTACATATTGTACTATTCATATCATCGTGATAACCTGCAGTCGAGGATTTGGAACAAAATAACAAACTGGCATCTGAAATAAAACTTTTTCTGAACCTTCATGAACCACAATAAAATTTTTCCATCATAACCACTTGGTTTACGTACACTTCTGCTGTTGTCATCCTGCCACGACTACCACGAAGATAAAAGAGGATTTTTTCTTTTATTTTTCGTATATTGTATAATGTTTTTTCTTTCCGATTTAAGTTCAGCTGCCACCCTATAAAAAAAGGTTGAAATATTATCAATATTTTTAATTGAAATTGAAAAAACCCAAAAATAAAAAGTTCCTAATTATAAATATTTTGTTATGTAATAAGTTTAGCAAATAAAGAATAATAATAATATATATGCTTGTCATAATTAAGGCTTTATAATAGTGCTCATTTGAAAATTTTAATTTAAAACGAGTTCTTGTGCTTGTGATGTAAAAGATTTTCCAGGCATAACTTAAAAAAAGTCAATAAAATATTTTCGTTTCGTCGTTTCTTTTACTTTTGAGGAAACTTAAACAAAACCATTCCTTAACTGTGTGAATGCGGTTATTTTTGTATGTAAATTAATGGCAAAATAAAATACACTTACCATAACATTTCAAACTCTAATATAAAATAAGTTGTGAAAACAACTGTTTGTGTAATATAAATAACGCCTAAATGCAAAATCAGGACAAAAAAACAGCAAAAAATCCAATAAACTGACAGTCACAAGTAAACAAACCAGAAATGTCACAATTTCTACTTAAAATCTGAAAAGGTCGCCTAGCGGCTTTTTTGTACCTATCTCTTTTCGTTATATTGAGTCTGTAGCGTTCATAAAAATAACATTATGTGTCTTTACTTATTAACAAATGCCAGGTACGTAATGACGTATAGGTAAAGAACTATGGACTCAACTGTATATATTTATTTGTATTATGAATAAGGTTCCTCAATAGATCCTGTAAAAATTCGGGTGGTGCTCAATACTTATCTTTTATATTTAAACAGTCCGTTGTTTTGGGAATACATATAATAATTACGTGTGTTATTTTCTGATAAATATCTTTTCTAAAGAGCCCCCATCTTTTTTCCGAACTGAGCAACTGGGGATACGTTTCTTACTTGTGTGCTCATACATTGTGATCTTGTCCTTCTCCCCTTTTAGTATTCCCTTAGTGTCACAATGTTCAACATCGACTTTTTAATGCTACAGCAATAGGACAAGATATGCTTCTTCTAGATAAACTGTCTTTACTTCATGATTTGTCTGAATTAGATATGTCTAAATCTAATTGCATATCCTTGTTATCAAAATTACATCAGCAAAAATGCTTTGTCAGTTATTTCACAGAATTTATCTAGTTGTGATAACTGCATAAACGTCGCTGATACGTTTACCGATGTTAAGATGAAATTAACGATACTTTTTTGTTGAATTCCAAAAATACTTATTTAAATGATGTTAGTGGTTTTTTAGACAATAAATTCCAATTCTAATTCTAATATTAATTTTGTTGATCAATGTGCGAATAATGAGTAGTCAATTGTGAGAATAATCAAAAAAAACAAACATTCTCATGCAGAAGCACCAAAATTGACATTTGATTTTTCAAGGAAGAAATAGAATCTGGAGTTATAGTTATAGTTTGCAATAAATGTAAATTTTTTAAATTCCAATACAATTGTTCGTTAAAATTTATAAAAGGTAAATTATAAGAAACAGTAAAAAATTAGTGGGTATTGAAGATTTAGATTATTAAAAAACTTATACAGAAGTAAAACACTTCACATTTGTATTTAGGTATAAAACATATAAACTGCAGTTGGTGTATGTCGTTTTAACTGACAAGAACCACGTGTTCAAGTAGAGCAAAAAAATATGTTGCTCTTTAAGTATTAAATTTTTATCCAATGTCATTAGAGTCACATTAGAATTTAAATTTGGAACAATGTAAAAACATATATTGATGTCACAGCTACAATTTTAGTGTTAGCTTCAATTACAAAAGAAGGCACTGAAGATGATCTGATCTAGATCGAAAACGTCACGTTATGCTACTGTATAAATTTTGACGACACTTTTTAAAAGCTTTAATTATATGTTTTATACCTAAATACAAATGTGAAGTGTTATACTTCTGTATAAGTTTTTTAAACGGTGGTATACAGCCAACTACTGGGATTTTCCCATTAATTTTTATTTAGATTATACTCATTCATATTTTAGTTTTATTATATTTTTTCAATTAAAAGTAGACTATATATTGATTAATATGTTTCACTGTAATAAAATATTCAATAATAGTCACTTTAATAAAAAAAAATTTACATTATTGAGGCATTACAAAAAAATATTAATTTCAAAATTATTTTTTACGTCTTTAGACGTAAATAATAGAAATATTTTGTTTCTTAAATAAATCGTTAGTAATATTTGTATTGAATTAATGTTTTAAATTTAAACAAAAATTTCTACCCGTCGGGCGCCTGTATTGGGGCAAGCGCTGTGCACACTTAGCTGTAGACTGCTCTAAAAGCATATTCGAAGTATTTGGGTCCATGTTTTCAGCAAAACATAAACCATTTATCCCTATTAAAATATT
This sequence comes from Diabrotica undecimpunctata, assembly GCF_040954645.1. Lineage (NCBI taxonomy): Eukaryota > Metazoa > Arthropoda > Insecta > Coleoptera > Chrysomelidae > Diabrotica > Diabrotica undecimpunctata. The sequence goes on along the minus strand of NC_092812.1, from coordinate 77,876,746 downwards.
CTTACTTATACTTGAATGTTTAAAGATTATAGAGCTTTTTGTAGAATTGCAATTCATTTAGTAGTTTTTAGAAAAAAAAATCCAAAATTCACTAATTAAGGCAATTTTTCAACAGAAAAATACAAATAACTCGAAAATGCAGCACTTTTGAAAAAATTGCCAAGAGAGAAAAAATGTTTTTTTCTATAGGATACCTATAAAAATCTTATTTTGAAGCGATTCGGTATTTTTTTTGGCCGGCTCACTTGGAAACATTTAAAAAAACATAAATTTAACCTTAGAAACATATATAAAATCGAATAAAAAGGTTTGGTGCATTAGAAATACAAAAAAAACTCGGTATATTCCGTTTTTAAGCGTCTTTTTAGGGGTAAACATCTCGTCTATTTATAATGGTGCCCCGAACATTCGTACCAATTTTTAGCTCTATCGAATTTTTGTCACTTTCTACCTTCATTTCACCTCTATTATTTTAGCTAACTTAATCAGGCTATATTAAAAACTATTATCAACTAAAAGTTTTTTTACAACTTTTAAAATTTTTATCAATGAAGTTCCATCTCCATTTAAAAAATACCTATATACATAACAATATACATTGATCTACGCTCCTGTATTTCCTTAGAGGCGGACCATCAGAGATAGGTTAATCAAACCCCCAAAGCTAAGTGAAACTTTAGAAATCTCGAAACAATAGCTCTCTTAAATTCTACAAAAGACAGTTGCACTTAATTAAGGCAAAACAGCTGATTTCGAATTTTTAGAGTTCTTTACTTTCTTACACCTTCTCGTTTATCTTGCTCCGCGGCAAAACCGACTTATTGTCTAGCTGACCAATTTATTATTTATATATATATTGTTATGATTGTCTATTTTGACTTTGATTTTAATTTATTGAGCCAATAAAAGAATTCTAACTTAATTGTTATCAAATGTAAAATAAGACTCCTTATATTACCTGTGTTCGATGGATTTAAAGATTTTCTAGTTGTCCTTTATCGAGATAGAGAAGAAGGATAATAATAAAAGAAAATAGTATATTACAAAAATTTAAGCATTCTTAATTTTATATGAAAAAGAATAAAACAATTTTCAAATTCTGCCGTTATCTTATCAATCAGCATACAAGAAAATAAATGAAATTTTTATAATAATAAGATTTTAAATCTACATAAATTTATAATAAGTGAAAACCAATTTTACTTAAACTTTCCTTTACCTGAAACAAAAAACAACAAAACTGTAACTTCTGATTAGTCAAACAAAACTCAATTCTTTAAATTTGAATGATAATGACCATGATGTCAACACAGATCCTTCATAGATACCAATTTCAATTGTACAAAACACTTTTTTTTTATTATTGAATTGTATGTTGCCACATACCCAGAAAAGTCCAGTCTCCTCAACGATGTGATCTCTCCTCTTTGGCACCTCGGCTCCTTCCTAACGTCTCTGCAAACCTCCTGCAGACTACACAAAAACACCTGATCACTGCCTCTCCCCGTCTCCTAATCAGGCTAACCCCATTACCATTCAAAAACGACTATCCAATCAAAAGCTCAAATCTTGTTTTCTACTGTTAATGTTTGTTCTAAAAATTCTGTGTATCATTTGGGAAGACGAAATTACTGTTTCAGAGAAAGAATAAATAAAAATTGATTTTCTATCCTCAGTATGTTAATACACAATCTATACCTGTTTCCAAAGATTAGAATATGGTAATTTAATACACAAACAATGACAAGATTAACTTACAGGTAAAATGTCTTCTAATTCTACACAAAGGGGTTTTTTGATAATTTTGTTCGAAACGGAAAAGGTCGTTTGCCAAACAAATTTCTATTCTTATCTACACTTAAATTACTATATACATTTTGTTTATAATGAAGTATAAAGAAGTATGACAATATATATATATATATATATATATATATATATATATATATATATATATATATATATACATTGTAAATTGTTTAAATTAACTCTTTTTCTCTTTTAATCAGCTAGGCAATATCTCGTTTTCCGAGAAAATGGGTATTAAAATTTTTCTGAGAAACTAACGAATAATTTAATGTTTTTAAACTGGTTATTATATGGAAATGAAATTTGGTGGGTTTTAAAAGTGTGCATTTTTGACATACCATTAAGAATTTTATATTCATCATTGACGCGCATACAGGTAATATCTCAATTTTTTAAAGAGAAAAATGGTACAAATGGTAGAATAATGGAAAACGGTGGTTTTCCGTTTTTCTTCTGGTTATTGTGTTAGATAGTTCTTGATACAAGGTTTTCATCACTCTGTTAATCGATAACCCACCCATACCAATCATTACTTGCATGCCAACTCTCATCATCCACCTTCACAAATTAGTTCAGGCATGAATACCCTTGTCTCCAGATCAATATGCCTTTTCGATAATACAAGTAGACCCTCTGAGCTCCCTAGTTTGAAACAAGCCCACATCCGAAACAGTAATTGCGAGAATTACATTAATAGGAGCATCCATAGACATCAATATCCCACTCAATCTCAACCCAAAGACTCAGACTCTCATCATACGAAAGCTTTTCTTTCTTACATTAAAGGTGTCACTGAAAAAATCGACAAAATTTTTAAATCGAGAGGAATAAATACTATATTTACTCTCTAACAAAAACTTTCGTCTCTTGTCCGATCAATCAAATACAGCATTCCAAATAAACAACGCGAAGTTTATGAAATTCCTTGTGCAGACTGCCCCCGGTCCTATATAGGCCAAACAAATCTTAGAATTCTAAATGATTTATAAACATTTCAGTTCTGTTCGGAATTCCGATTCAATTTCAGCTCTAGGTCAACACCATCTTCATACAGGTCAAAAAATTGATTTTGAAAACTCCATAACTATAGCCCCATCCGTATCTATAAACCAAGAATTTTCCGAAAAATCATAGAAATAAAAAAAATGCCAAATTGTCTCAATAAAAGAGAGGACGGCATACGGTTATCTTAGACATGGAGATCTCTCGTAAAAAAAATATCGTATAAATGGACCGTCCTTTGTTCTCAGCGGCAGTAATGCATTGGTTAGTGAGTGTAATAGTGTCTGTGAGTTCGGGAGACTGAGACCTCTAAAGCCCCGAAGAAGACATCAAAGAGGATGTCGAAAGCTTGGCGCAATGATTATCGACGCGGTTCAACCCGGAAGGTGTAATATATATATATATATATATATATATATATATATATATATATATATATATATATATATATATATATATATATATATATATATATCTATTGATGATTCTCGATTTAGGGAGAAAGCCCTGTTAATTTGTAGATTATATTTCGATTTAACAATTTTCAAAAGACAGTCATAGGGAGATGCAGTATCAATATACAAGTATATTGATGTATTTTAAATTTGATATTTTTTGGATTCTATTTGGGATATTTGATACACAAGATATTGATGAAATTTACAGTGGATATTTATGTGTATTTTAATTATTCCTTTTGGCCCTCTTACTTGCAAATACAACAACAGAGATGTATTGTATGTTTCACATCGGTATTCCAAATTGCGGTAATAAGAATCTTATACCTGCAGGATTTATCAAGGAGTCAGGGATTCTCCGGAATTTTATTCATTCTTGTTTCTTCCTGTTTTTCTTGTAGTTCTCTGTTAGACAAAAATTGTCTGCTCCATAGTGTAAACAAGAATTAATAATAAATTTGTATATGTTATCTATCCTTGTTTGTCCTATTTGGTTACTCCAAAACATACTACTTTACGAACCAATAGTTTTTCTAGCTTGTGCTATCATTTTCTAATCTCCCGGTCATCCCGCAGAGATGAGTCAAATTGTAAATACTTATTATATTCAGAACATTGCAAAATTACTTCATTATTTTCAATGTATGTATCACTTAACACTGTTTTTTTTAGGTGACCGATATTTACCAACTGGGAGGGGTCGTTTACTAGATATCTCACTGGATACTAAATATTTTCGATATTTATACTAATACTAATTTTCATATAAAATACAATATTTAAGTCAATGTTATTTATATTGTATTTTATTATATACATTTAATATAAGTGTAGCATTTACATACAATACTAAAACTAAGTAAATAATTTAATAATATCCCTAAGAGTCCTAGAAACCTAATTTTTGTTATCTAGAATAGAAACGAATTCAAACAAACAATTTTAAATTATCATTCCCCGAAAACAAAGTATCTATTCGTACTAGGCAAAAGTAATAAAACAGCTTACGTATATAATCAATGAGAAAAATATTTTCATATCAGATTGTGAAGGGGTATTCTCCATAAAAACGGGAATAATTTCCATCGAAAATAACTATTTCCAGGATTGTCTACAGGAAATTGCATTTTGCAATTTTGTTTGCATAATTGTGCCCCAGAATGTATCAGTTTAAATATTAATATTAGAACATTTAAGGCTATTTAGAAAAATTTGAATAACAGAAATTATTTAGTAGCAATGTTATGCAACAACTGCATAAAATTTTACGTTTTATGGATGGAAAACTTCTATAACTGAAAAAAGACATCATCTGCATTATCATCATCAATCATCACCATCAATTGTGCTACAGCCCTATAGTAGAGCATCGATCCTCCCAAGTCTATTGCACCACTATTCAGCCCTATCCATTGTCAGCCGTTGACAATTTGCTGTATATATCTTTCTAGCGTCTTCGTCTACACCATTCTTCTATCCAATTGGAAATTTTTGTCTATCACAGATGATAAAGGCAATGTACAGACGGATTTGGACAAAAGGTTATAGATGTTTGGAGGACGCATTGTAAGTCTTTATACGCCGATATGGACAATATGCCCGCGGGCACCACCCCATCATCTTCTTTTGTAATCTATTTAGAACTGATGTTATCCACTTTTTGTTGTCATCAGAATCAGATATAGGCTTAATTAGCAGAAATCAAAGCACTTTTGAAAAGCCATGATTCACAGAGGAATTTAACTAATTATGGGAATTTAATTGTAAATTGTTCAATGTCTGTTAGTGGTGGCATACTATTGTAGCATTTCAAACAAACACTTTGTCTAAAGCGTTAATAATATTGTACTATTTTTATTAATCAATTTATTGTCTTTATTTCTTATCAAAGGTTCTATTTATAACACTTACAAATTTATTAAAGTCTTTATTTGTACAAAATAACCAATTTATTTCACAATAATAATTATATAATTTATTTACATTTATTACAATATGCGCGTTACATTTTAAAAACTCGACGCGATGTTATTTTTCAGACTAACTGTTTCCAACAAAATTCTCTCCTTAAATAAAAATACAGTTATTCGAGACTCCCTTCGATTTCGGACGGCGTCCCTCTCGAAAATTCAGGTTGGCAAACAGGTTTTTAATCGTAGGAGACCCGTCGGTTATTACCTGGGGTTTCTGCAGGCTAATGTATGATCTAGAAAAGACTTGAGTGAGAAAGGATATTTACAGTTTGGATATTATGCGTCATTATTTATCGTAGCATTGCCCCCCTCTTAAAAGATGGTTCCTCCTGGAACGTTGTCGGGACTGGAACTGGAACGGTATGCTTCTATCGGCAACTGGACCCTCTTTTACAACTTTCAGTTGTATAAAAATGACAAGGGACGGTTTTCTCTCCGCACCAGTAACTATGCGGATTGCAACAGACTAACACCTATACTTCGGTGTCTTTAAAGACCTCCTCCACCATAATTCGTATAACCCTCAAATCTAATTGGCGGCACTCTAACTTTGGCATAGCTAACTTTTGCACGTCGGACTCTTGTACGTGCTCTCTCAATTGAAGTAAGGCTTCCCATACATCTCGGTAGGTAGGCTGGTCACGGGCAGTGTCTTTTCTTACCAGGTACAAAAGGTAACGTGATGCATCTTGAAGTTTCAAGGCTTTCCCGGGAGCTGGCACTTGGCATTGAAGTTCTGCAACTCGACCGAACTTCCTTCGAAAGACGGATGCCAACCCTGGTGCGTCTTTGATACTGGCCGGGATGGTAATGTCTTGCTTTACCGGTACCTCCATAGGCCCCCATGAATTCCTCAAACGTGAGGTCAGACACATCTTGGACTTGGTTCACTTTCACTTCTTCATCTACGTCGTGGTCACCTTCGAAAGACGCAAGCAGGTTATGGTGTACTATCATCGGCTTTCCCCTCGGAATCTTGCTTATTCGGTAGATGACATCGTTGATCTTCACCATAATGAGGTATGGACCTTCCCAAAACTGCTGCAATTTGGGAGAACAACGTTTTCGCTTTTTGGGATTATAGAGCCAGACTTTGTCGTTCTTCTTAAAGCACCCCTTTTCGGCTTGCGTATCGTACCGTTTCTGCACCAACTCGTGTACATCGTCCATTCTTCTTCGTAATTTAATCACATAATCTTCACCTGCTACATCTTCTCCAGGTCGACACCCAAACTCTAAATCACAAGGTAGTCGCATCTCGCATCCGAATAGGACCCTGGCTGGTGTCTGGCCTGTTGATTCGTTAACAGCAGATCTGTAGGCCATTGTGAAGAACGGAAGATATTGGTCCCAGTCTCACTGATGATCGGACACCATCTTTGTCAAATACTTGCCAACTGTCCTATTCATCCATTCTACCATATCATCCGATTGCGGATGATACGCTGTAGTTCTTGTTTTCTTCATGACTAGTCTATCACATATTCCTTGGAATAGATCGCTTTCGAAGTTCCTTTCTTGGTCACTATGGATTTCCAAAGACACTTCAAATCGGCTGATATATTCTTGGATCAACTTATCTGCAACGGTGGCGGCCTTCTGGTCTGAAAGTGCGTAAATCTCGACCCACTTAGTGAAGTAATTATTTATCGTAACAATATTATATGCAGAGGATCGTTGATTACAACAAAACGTTCTATATCATGCTTTCAGATAAACAGTAAATACCAAAATACTGTTGACTGTGAAATTGTTTGACTCCTATATCTATATAAAATCAAAACCAAATATACTGAATAATTATTCCTAACCTGTTTATGAAACTGGCTGTCATCTGATAAAAAAAAGATGTTTAATATTAAACATACAAACAAATTGGAAAAAGATTGGCTAACAGATGAAATTTTGGAGAAAATGAATAAAAGAAGAAAATTTAAGAACAATAAAAAGATCCGATCCAAACAGCTACAAATCACAACAGAAAGAAAAATAAGATAGACAAGAGAAACGTACTATTTAGAAAATGCAAGAACATTTGTGGACTTAAAAAAACAAATATGACAAATCTAATGTATATAAAAAAGTCAAAAAACTAGTTAAAATAAGGAATTAAACGATATATCTTAAACTCAGCGATCATCAGAACTAGCTTAAGGCGCACATAAAATGATCCTGAACCGGCTTGAAACTGGAATACTACAAATCCTAGGGATGAATGAAGTAAGATGGTCTGGTTCAAGAAAACAGAAAACAAAAGATACATATATTATTTAGGAGGAATCGATCAGAACATCAATATGGAACGGCTATATTAGTATCGGACAAAATTGAGCAGCCAGTCATAGGGTTCATCGCTCTAAATGATAGAGTATCAATGTTGAAATTAAGAACAGCCAAATATCATTTAGGTCTATGCTTCAACAAGTGACAAACCAGGAGAAAAAATAGAAAAGTTTTATAACAACATAGTTGAAATAAGGCGACTGACAAAAAGAGGCGAGATGACCATGGGTGACTTTAACACCAAAATTGGTCGTGGTGCTGAAGTAGACAACATAGGAGCATACGGTCTAAGTGCCAGAAATAATATGGGACACAAACTTGTACAATTCTGCGTAGAGAACAATCTGTTCATAGCCAACACCTTCTTCAGACAACATCCTAGAAGGCAATCCACTTGGAAATCACCTGCATACAAAAAAGATAAAATTGTTAGGAATCAAATTGACTTCATTTTGCTCGATAACAACTTTAATAATTACATAAAATCTATTAAAACATACCCTGGATTGACATTAATAGTGATTACAATCTAGTTACTATGGATTTTAGACTAAAAAGATTTCTGAAAGTTGAAAGTGAAAAAGCAACAAGATACATAGACATCTTACAACTGAAGAACCTTCAAAAAGTCAAAAAAAATGATCGAAATTCTGAGATCAACTGGAATTGATGAAAAAGACTTATAAATTATCTCAGAATTATATTGATACCCAACAGCAATAATTGAAATAGAGCTCACAACATCCGAAGGTATACGAATCCGAAAAGGTGTGCGACAAGGTTGCTTCTTATTGCCGCTATTATTATTATTTAATCTGTATTCGTAAATTATATTCAAAGAAACTTTAGATGAGGTCCAAGGTGGAATCAAGCAAGCAACGTAGAAGAACTACAAAATATAATAAATGCGGTAGTTCGTCATAGCAAAATGTTCGGTTGATATCGAAAACTAAAATTCTAGTATGTTCAGAGATACCAACAAACGTACATTTGTATCATCATCATCATCAATCAGGCAATCGCGTCCACTGCTGGACATAGGCCTCCCTCAGTTCTTTGCAGTGTTCTCTACACTGAGCCGCTTATAGCCAGTTTCCCGCTACACGTTCGGTCCATCTAGTCGATGGACGTCCTCGGCTTCTTTTATAGTTTCTAGGCCTCCTTTCCATAATACGTCTTGTCCACCGTCCATCTTGTGTTCTGACTAAGTGCCCTGCCCAGTTCCACTTAAGCGTCGTGGTTCTTTCGATGACATCTTGAACTCCTGATCTTTGCCTGATTTGTTGGTTTGTTATGTGGTCTTGAGGGCTCACGTTCAGCATTGCACGTTCCATGGCTCGTTGTGTAAGTCTGAGTTTATTCGCAGATTTTTGTGTGAGTGTTAAAGTCTCTGCTTCATAAGTTTGTACAGGCAAAACACATTGGTTATAAACCTTTCGCTTGAGACACATGGGAATTGAACTTTTTAGAACATGGCTTAATTTGCCAAATGCTGCCCGTGTCAGGCCTATTCGTCTCTGTATTTCATATGCGATTGTCTCTGCTTATTTTGATCTCGTGTCCCAGGACATTTGTATGCCAAGGGACAAATAATAAAACAGGTAACTTCCATAAAATATTTGGGAGCAAATATCATCAGCCAGTGTTACCCAAAAAAAGAAATCCCATCAAGAATAGAACAAGCAAGTGAAACAATCATGGAGAACATGAAAACATTTTTTACAAGATCAGACCTTAGTCTAGAGCTCAGAATCAGATTGATCAAATGTTACGGTTTCTTTGTTTTTCTGTATGGCTGTGAAAGTTGGACAATGAACTCTGAAACAGAAAAAATAATAGATGCCTTTGAAATGTATATATACAGACGGATGCTGAGAATTCCATAGGTATAAAAAGTTACCAACGCAACGGTGGGGTACTTCGGCGTATGAGTAAACAAAAAGAATTACTACGCATAATCAATGAGAGGAAACTACAATACTTGGATCATGTATTTATAGGTGAAAGAAATGAATTACTTTAAATCTGCAAAAGATCTAAGGAGATGTTTTGATCGCTCATCCACAGAAATCGTTTGTGCAGCAGTTTCTAAAGCTACAATTGCCATTTGTATCGCCAACCTTCAAAAGAAGACGCGAAATAAGAAGAATTGTACTGTTAGAAAGAACAAAAAGTACGAAAATGGAAGAAGTGCATAGAAGAATTATTTCAAGACCGGATACAGGTAAATTACTGTACGAATAGTCCAAGTGGAGTAGGATCTGGGAATACTAAAGCAAAGTGTATTTAAGTAATAAAATCGATAAAGAGCAATAAATATTCCGGTCCAAATACCTAGCGAATTAATAACGGTAATCAATGAAATCATAGATACTGAATGTATAATGACTTCTAGCCATACGGTACTCATATGCAAGCCTAAATTACCTTTTCAATTGGATATATGCCCACGAGAGCGATGGGGCAGAGGAAACTCACTGCTCAGATTGCTTGGTTATACCTGGCACGTAGAAGGGTCTAAAACTGCAGAAGAGTCTTAGAGCAGAAAGAAATTAATATGAGGGCATTCGAACTGAAGCGGATCAGTATATCTAAAGATACTAAAGCGGCAATAGGAGCTCTTAGAAGCCCCAAGAACTTATGAAATGACACAAAAATTAACAGAAATCTCAATCAGAAGACAAACGACTTCAGAATACAACAGGGGACAACTTCAACTTATACTTTCATAGTCTGGAGTATAAAAAGATCCAAAACAATTATGGCTTCAAGAGTAAAAGTTACTGAAAAACTTATTATAAATCAGAAGAAGGTTCCATGCCGTTAATTGGAAGCCTAGAAAGCGTACCACATATGCTGTACTGAAGGCACAATAGCATGAATACGGATTGTTTTAGTCAAGACAGAACAATAACCGGAATATTCAAAATTGAAGATATTGTCTGCTTCGGTTCGGAGTGATTCGGTATGAAGGTTCGGTTTTTACATGGTGATTGGACGCATATATGCACTCAGCACGCTTTTGGGCGTTAAATTACTTTGCGTACGACAAAGAATATGCCCCAATGAATATATATTAATGAGTAAAGTTGATGAAGCTAGTACTCTTTGAGTTTTTCTCTAATTGTATCTAGAGTGTTTTGTAATTGAGTATAGAACTTATCCATTTTGGTTTCATCTGATCCTTCAACTGGAGCGTATATCTGTATTTTTACTGTATATCTGTTTTTGACACTTTGAAGTCGCTTAGGTCGCTTAATATGAAGGTTGGTTCCGTACCGTACCGCAAAAAGAAGATCAATCTGAATAATGTCGAAATATATCGTAGTGTCAACGAAGAGAGGCTTTTAGAGAGAAAAGACAAGTAATCATTCCTTGTAGACCATAATATGCAGCTCTTATTAAATGTATTAGAGAAATTTGTTTCTGGAAGGTAGAGGTATTGTGAAATATTTATTTTTTGCTTAAAAAGATGCAATTCTAAATTTCCAAAACTTAATTTTATATCGTACTTAAAATAAAGCTCTTCTGTTGTTTAGAACTGCTATACTAACTTATGTGAATCTATAAGAAGACAAACTGTAAATATTTTTCTGAAATAGATATTTCTCTTTATTGATTAGTCCTTCGGGAGTCAATAATGAAAAAAATATAAAATCCAAGATGCACAGGAAAACGTAAAACTAAAATCAAAATAACCCCAACTTCAGCCCAATGTTAACCAGTAGGTATTGTCATTATTCGGTAAGAAGGATAAAAATGAAATCAGTCGGGTTGAGAAGATAATAACTTTGCAGCACTGAAATAAAAGCGGTGCAAAACAGTACACTAATAAAAATGTCGAAGAAAAAAAACTAGACATAATTTATTTTACACAAAAATTATTCAAACATTTTTTTAAAGTATCCTATCAAACTTTTCAATTCTATAATAATTCCAGACAAGGTTCAGGACCTCTTCTGACTCTTCGTAGTGCTGTTATTCAGTTTAGAGAGTTTCTTTTTAAATTATTAATAAAGATTTAAGGTATAGATGTCTAACTTGCTCACAATTCATTATCCAAATTTTCTAATGTTTAAGGTGGATTTTGGATCTTGTTTAACTTCTGGACATTTCAGTTCAAAGCTGCTTAATAGATTTAACGTCTGGCGAGTACGGTGGCTACTCTAGTCTTGGTATTTCGTGGTTTTTTATTATTTCAGTTACAATTCTCGCACGTTGGCAACGGGATGACAATAACATCAATAAAACGAATATCTTACCTATTGCTTCAAAAAGTGCTCAAATACCAAAAATTGTTTTATCTATGAAAATAACTAAATTAGTATAATCATTGAGGTATATTCTTTGTCGTACGCAAAGTAATTTATTGCCAACAGGGGTGTTTAATGCGCATATGCGTCCATTGACCATGTAAAAACCGAACCTTGACTTATTAGTACGCAGACAATATCTCCAATTTTAAATATTCCGGTTATTGTTCTCTCTTAACTACAGCAATCTGTATTGGGTTCCATGCTATTTTGCTACTATGTGTCATGTCTACTTTTTCCAAGGTTTGGGTTCATTTTCCTTTCTTGTTTCAATCAGTTATTGGGGTAGAACTATTTAACAGTCAACTATTTCTTCGCTAATAGAATTCACAGTACATAGTTTTTCGTGTTTTTTATAAGTACTTTAATTCACTGAGTCTTCTGTTAAAGATCAAGTTATCTTGGTCGAAGATAAGGAAGAATTTGGGGACTGCAAATTTAATAACACAAGTTTTAGAACATTAGATGAAGAAATCGAATCAGTAGTAATATTCCGTCAAAAACCAATACGGTCACCGATAATCATCTAGAAAGGAAGTAGGAATGTGGAAATCGACAACCGAAAAAATTGCAAAAACCGCAAAGATAGAAGTAAAAATTCTAGATAACACCCTGATTAAAGGTATTACAATGAACGAAGTAAATAAAAAAAACAAATAGAATAATTTATTTTTATATAAAATATATGTGTGTAAAAATATCCAAAAGGATAGAATGATTCAAAACACATCAAAAGGTTTTCCGACCGCAAGATTCTTGAAAGCTAGTATTTTTATTTAAATAAATACAAAAGGGGTAAAAGTTTGACTGTTAAAGAATTATTTGTGCTTTTTAGAAGCCGTAAACCGTTCTTTCTACAGTAAGTTGTCTTATTGTAGATCCGTCCATCCAATCCGTCTAAATTCTACATTTGAACTCTATTCTGTAACTATAGTCAGAGTCTGTTACATTAAATTTTTTACTATACCATTAAATTTGCCGTGGTTTATGATGACCAGATGACCAGGTCATACACATAGCCCATGATATAAAGCCCGTCGTTGCTAAGTCTAGCTATCAGTCCATCCATGACCAGATTCGATAAGAAAAGAGATAACACTCTTCTGTGGACAGACTTTCACTTCCTGTACTGACACTGTATCCCCGAGGAACGTTGAGTACATCACTCGACATACAGTATATGCATTTGCAGCTTGTTTCGTCTATTTCTGTTAGACGAATCGACCTTCTGATTGCTTCGTAGGAGGTATTATCGAATGCTGCCTCTATATCGAGAAATGCACTTAGCATCACCACTTGATTTTCCAGTACGTACTCCACCTGCATCTCCGTAGAGCATCCTACTATATACGCTTACTTTCCCTGATTTATCGGATTTTCAAATATTCCTAATGAGCAGTTTTTAGAGTTTTTCAAATGACATCAGACTTATCGGCCTTATAGACTTAGCTTTAATTAAAATCAGAGAGGCATTGAAATCCTGAAAACTATAGAAACAAATTTTACTATATTAAACTTTGTATATTAAAAACGAAAACTAGTGCATCTCGCTTGCAGGTAATAAGCTTTCTTAGCTTGCAGGTAATAAACAGGTAATAAGGGTTCCGATAAAATTCTCGAGAATTTAAGTAGATATGTGATGGATTTTTATTAGGATGACCAGTTAGAAACTGGATTTTTCCATCATTCTTTAAATTCGTACACCCCTTCGCCGCAAACTTATTTCAAATTAGTTTGCTGATCGCTTTGCGTCTTGCTTGTACTTGATCATATCATCGTAGAAGATGCAAGCTACAGAAATGTTAAGCGAACGGGGAAAGCCCATGATAGTGGGAAACAGTTTTAAATAAAATTTTTACAAATTATTGTCTTTAGAAATAAAATGATGGCACTGTGCACACCGTGGATGCAAGTCGTGTATAAAAAAGGAAACTTCCGCACCGTACAGAGTACTCGACTTTGGTGGTGAGTACAATCACGAGTGCAGCAGTCTTGAAACGCTAAATTGTCAAAAATTCAAAGATTTACTGAAGAGAAAGGCCGTTGAAGACATTTTTGGAGAAGCCCATGAAACTTGTTCAAAAAGAAGTGAACACTTTTGGCATCTAAAATCTTACTGTGAATGATGTACATCTGATAAGAAACTGCATGTACTACAGTGTACCAAAAGTAGCAAGTCTCAAGGAAGTGCATGAAGTGCTAAATACAATTAAAATAACGATAAATGAAGGAGAGTAGTTCTTGTTAAGGACGATTTGAACGCCAATTTTCTGGTGCTTTTTTGTGATACAAATTTAAAATTTTTGTGCAATTTAAATATTGTTTGTGTAGATGAAACTACTACAGTATTTTTTTCAACTTTTTACTGTTCTCGAGCTCATGAATGAACACTACGTACCTCTTGTATATGTTTTTACTTATTACTTGTTACTTGTGTTCCAATAGATACGAGTAGAAGCATAATTTTTGACCCGGCCGTTCTGTGTGTTGATTTTGAAACAGCAATTCACAAATCAGCTCGTCAAGTTTTCCCAAATTCTGATTTGAAAAGATACCATTTTCACCTTGAACAGAGTTCGTAAGTTTATTAAACGATTCTTAGTCTATGTGAATTTAACTTTAATTATATGAAACATGTAGCGAAAGATTAAGAAACTGGGCTTGACAACGGCATATTCGAAAGAATAAGACATTTCGTGTTATTTAAAATACGTGTTTGGTCTTTATTTTCTGGATTATGAAGACGTAGGCGATTGTTTTGCAATTGATTTTGGATCAATCTTACCCAGACATCCGGAAGTTCAAAAATTTTCAGATTTCTTGGTGGAGAACTACATTGCTGAAGATGCCAAATTTTCCAATTTTTTGAGGTTCTGAAATATGTTCAAATAGGTACCTATATTAAAGTAAGAATCCTAGTATCCCTAAAATAGTATACAGAAAAGAAATGTGCCCTAAAAGAAATTTCATTAAACATCAAATACGTCTTTTACAGGAAAACTGTTTAACTGCTTTTGAGTTTGTAAAAATATGCCAAGGAGGCCTCAACTCCATGGTCTGTAAGTTGCAATATATTTATTAAATAAATTGTCCACGACTATGTTTCTAATTTCTGATAAATATTATACCTGTTTTCCTCAAAATACAAGTTTTAGAAGAGGATTCGGTTTCTGAGAATTTCGTAATAAGCGGGAACCTGTTCATCTATGGGGTTGGAAGCCAATTCGCCTAGGCTTAAAGTGGTTTTATAGAGACCGGGAGCGGGGTATAGCAGAGCAGGCTAGAGCGGCTTTTATAAGGATGTCCAAGGTGTTATGTAACAGAGACCTAAAATTGGCATTGAGGATCCGCCTACTTCGCTGATACGTGTTCTCGATCTTACTTTATGGTGTCGAGTCCAGGACTGTGAATAAAATCGATCTAAATCGCCTTGAAGCTTTCAAAATGTGAAGAAGAATGCTATAGCTATAGAAGAATTTTAAAAGTTTCCTGGGTGGAGAAGATTCGAAACTCCACAATACTAGAACGTCTCAGCAAGACTACTGAGATCATAAAAAGCGTCAAGCAGAGAAAGCTAGAGTATTTCGGACATTTAATGAGAGGTCCCAAATATAGGTTGCTACAAAAAGCATGCAAGGAAAAATAGCAGGCAAACGTAGTCCAGGACGAAGAAGAACCTCATGGTTGAAGAACTTGCGAGATTGGTATGGTGTTGATACAAGCATGCTATTTAGGGTGGCAGTGAATAAAATTAAGATAGCTATTATGGTAACCAACGTTCTGAAAGGATATGGTACATGAAGAAGAAGAGATAGTTAAGGTGCGCTGACGAGAACATTGAAAGAACACAAACATATACATATTTAGGTAAACGATCAATGAAAAATGGGATCGTTCGTTGAAGATCAGCAAGAGAAAGCAAAATCGTATTATAAGTAGATGCAAAGGTTAGTTCGCAGTCATTTTGAAAGATAAATGAAAGTCCAACGACATACTTAAATTCTATCTAGTAGTCTCTCGTATTTTCGTAAGTCTTTCAAACAGTTCAAAAACGCAAGCTCGAATATCTAGGATACGTAATGCGAAATTACAGCAAATATAAAATGTTAAAACTAATATTAAAAGCAAAAATTTGAGGATATAGTTCCAGACAAATACTACAGAGGTTGTTCACGTTGATTCGAATAAAAGAAGAATAGGGAAGAGTGGCCCAAAATTATCCCTGCGTACAAAACGATCCTTTACATTATTTTTAAGACTGGTAATGTCATCTATATTTGTAGTGGCCTACCCATCACCCAAGGCACTTCTAAACTCTTATATACGGTGAGTCCTTTGAGACTAATGTAATGTTACTTTTAAACAAGTAGGAATGTTTAATTGTGATAAAGTTGCTGTAAGTCCAATACTTTGGCAATAATTTGAGATATTTATGAAATACCAAATCTTGGTCGCTAATTATAAATATGGCTGTCCAAAGAGTGTGCTCATTCGGACAAAATGATTAAGAATGCCATTGTGCATAGATTTTTGGACCAAACAAAACTTGCTGGTAAAGACTAGTTAAAGTATTTTCGCACGAGACACCCTCTATTTTCCTGAAGCAACATCGATCTCCCGCAGTCGTGCTTATAACGGAATTGTTGTAACAAAATGTTTCTCTGCTTAAGACCATATTGAATAAAACGCTATTTCCCCCACTCAGGATATATAATGTAGATGAGACGTCTGTAAGTACAGTACCAGGAAAAAACTGTAAGCTTCTTGTCAAAAGAGGTCGGAAACAAGTTGGTAGAGTAGTCTCTAATGAACAAGGTGTATGTAATACCGCAATTATTTGTGTGTCTGCAGTAAGTTTATATGTTTTAGCGATTTTAGTTTCTTTAACAGAAGACCCAGCGCCCTAATTTTTGACGGTCACCTTTCTCACACTAAGAACTTGATGTCTTCGAAAAAGCCAGGACTAATTTTGTGACCATGTTATGCTTACATACTACACACAGGCTATCGCCATTAGACCTTAGCCTTATGTATCCCCTTAATTACTACCATAATCAAGCACTAAAAAAATGTCTGACTAATCACACAGGAAGAGCTGTTACAATATTTTAAATTTCGAGCATTTTTAACGAATCCTACATGAAAGTCAGCAACCCCATGAATTATATTAATGGTTTCAAGAAAGCCGAAATCGTACCTTACAATGCACGAACCAGAAAACATGCACCAAACTGAAAATGTCATTATAAAAGCTCCTTGAATGAATGTGCTTGAATAGAGGACAATGACTGCGACCTTTACAGCTGCGATTATTGTAATGAAAATGCTAAGATAGATATAGTTTGTAGACAGTTGTAATTATTGTACTACATAATCCATGTTTAGTTACACACCATAGTATAAGGAGTTTATTTTTTTTTTGTATTACAGTTCAAATGGGCTTATTTCCTTACTAAATATTTAATATTTTTCCTGAAATAATATTTACTAATTTATTTTACTTCCAATAACAAATACCTACCTGTCTTTCCAAAAAAAGGTAGGGATCATTTTACACTAGGTACCATTGTCGTCTCCGGTGTAATTAGTAAACGTATGAAAAACTGATTGCAACTTGGTGCAAGTTTCCATGTTTATTAATTTATCCAACTATTGCGCAATATGGTGTTATATTGCGTAGTTGGCCGGTACGCTCTTATTGTGGCATTATCTTGAAGAGACAATGCCATTGTGGTTTTATTAGGTGGTTGAAATAAAACACATTCTTTCTAAGAAGAAAAAAACTCAGCTTCAGAGTCTTAGAAAGAAACAGAGCCCTTCGAGCAAAGTGCTCTAGGGAGCTACCCTACACGGGTAAAACCATGAGTTAGACACTACTATCACAACTGACTTGAGATCCGAAAATGTCCCATATTTAAAGATAAATTAACTTTTATATGAAACTTTTTCATTTCTCAACCAATTAAATTTAATTATACGTTCCAGAAGGAAGGGCGATGAACATCGAAGTGCGTGATTGGTGGCACTTGATGACATCCCCCCTGCTTTGGAGACTCTGAGGCTGATAAAAAAAGATGATTTTATTAAAAAACTTTTTTTTTTTTTTAAAAGAAAACAATTTTTTTTACAAATCACATATAGAAAAGAAAAAAAAATGCATAAAATATATTAAATATAACATGAAATATATCAAAATGAATATGTCTATATTGTCAAATTACTTACAAGTCCTCTAACACACACTACACTCGCGTACACTCGCGTAGCGCGCACTTACACTGCACAAAAACACTCACAGGCGGTGGTCGGTGTTGTCGACAGCATCTGCAGGTCCATCCTCGACGACGTGCTCTCGTTCTACGGCGGCTTCGTCCTCTCTAGCTGTACGTTTCCCATCTGCATGTCGCCGGTGTGTCGTAGGCGAGTTTGCCTGGGACTCCTTGGTGCTCTGGACCACATAATGGTAGGGCAGGCAGTGACTGGCTACTGCGGAGACATCCATTGCATCAGGTACTTAGCATCAAGTAGGCTGGCTCGTCGGAGATATGGCACATCGACGGTTTCAGGGCTGCAGAAGGTGGATATCGGCATGTTAGTTTGGTATACTAACATCCGATGCTTCTCCCCGCTGTTTTCTTGAGTGGTTTTGATGCAGGCATCGTGTTGGAACTGTTTGCGATTTTCGATCGCGGAGCATGAGAACTCTGACATCTCGGAGTCGTGGTAGAGTTCGTTGAAGGTTGGGTGCCATGTCGTCTCCGGTGTAATTAATAAACGTATGAAAAACTGATTGCAACTTGGTGCAAGTTTCCATGTTTATTAATTTATCCAACTATTGCGTAATATGGTGTTATATTGCGTAGTTGGCCGGTACGCTCTTATTGTGGCATTATCTTGAAGAGACAATGCCATTGTGGTTTTATTAGGTGGTTGAAATAAAACACATTCTTTCTAAGAAGAAAAAAACTCAGCTTCAGAGTCTTAGAAAGAAACAGAGCCCTTCGAGCAAAGTGCTCTAGGGAGCTACCCTACACGGGTAAAACCATGAGTTAGACACTACTATCACAACTGACTTGAGATCCGAAAATGTCCCATATTTAAAGATAAATTAACTTTTATATGAAACTTTTTCATTTCTCAACCAATTAAATTTAATTATACGTTCCAGAAGGAAGGGCGATGAACATCGAAGTGCGTGATTGGTGGCACTTGATGACATCCCCCCTGCTTTGGAGACTCTGAGGCTGATAAAAAAAGATGATTTTATTAAAAAACTTTTTTTTTTTTTTAAAAGAAAACAATTTTTTTTACAAATCACATATAGAAAAGAAAAAAAAATGCATAAAATATATTAAATATAACATGAAATATATCAAAATGAATATGTCTATATTGTCAAATTACTTACAAGTCCTCTAACACACACTACACTCGCGTACACTCGCGTAGCGCGCACTTACACTGCACAAAAACACTCACAGGCGGTGGTCGGTGTTGTCGACAGCATCTGCAGGTCCATCCTCGACGACGTGCTCTCGTTCTACGGCGGCTTCGTCCTCTCTAGCTGTACGTTTCCCATCTGCATGTCGCCGGTGTGTCGTAGGCGAGTTTGCCTGGGACTCCTTGGTGCTCTGGACCACATAATGGTAGGGCAGGCAGTGACTGGCTACTGCGGAGACATCCATTGCATCAGGTACTTAGCATCAAGTAGGCTGGCTCGTCGGAGATATGGCACATCGACGGTTTCAGGGCTGCAGAAGGTGGATATCGGCATGTTAGTTTGGTATACTAACATCCGATGCTTCTCCCCGCTGTTTTCTTGAGTGGTTTTGATGCAGGCATCGTGTTGGAACTGTTTGCGATTTTCGATCGCGGAGCATGAGAACTCTGACATCTCGGAGTCGTGGTAGAGTTCGTTGAAGGTTGGGTGCCATGTCGTCTCCGGTGTAATTAATAAACGTATGAAAAACTGATTGCAACTTGGTGCAAGTTTCCATGTTTATTAATTTATCCAACTATTGCGTAATATGGTGTTATATTGCGTAGTTGGCCGGTACGCTCTTATTGTGGCATTATCTTGAAGAGACAATGCCATTGTGGTTTTATTAGGTGGTTGAAATAAAACACATTCTTTCTAAGAAGAAAAAAACTCAGCTTCAGAGTCTTAGAAAGAAACAGAGCCCTTCGAGCAAAGTGCTCTAGGGAGCTACCCTACACGGGTAAAACCATGAGTTAGACACTACTATCACAACTGACTTGACATCCGAAAATGTCCCATATTTAAAGATAAATTAACTTTTATATGAAACCTCGCCCTTCCAGAAGGAAGGGCGATGAACATCGAAGTGCGTGATTGGTGGCACTTGATGACACCATAAGGGATCATTTTGCCCCACTCAGTTGAGAAAAATGTTTCTTTTGCAATCATTTGAAATATTGTAAAATGTATTGTACAATATTTCAAATGTACCATACATTTTTAAATATTATTTGCATACACCATACTGGGAGCAGCATAGTTGATGAGTCAAAAATAATTTTCCGAATTTTTTGGCCTGTAATAAAGCCTTATTTAGATTTTTTTGTGTTATGGATATCATATTGGGCCACTCTTCCCTATGATGGTTGCCAACATTCGGTAATGAATAGGCACTCGCAGAAGAAGAAGACGCATCTATATGACGTATCTAAATGTGCAGGGTACAAGTTACTTTTAACCATTTCAATAATTTTAAAATAACTACCTGTACCAGCAAATTATTAGGTCATTGAATAAATGACATTGACAAAACATTGAAAATTTTGAAAAAGCTTTAGGAATATTTTATAAAATTTAGTTTTTGTTTATTGTAATTTCCGCTAATAACTTGGTTGATGCGATCGTTTTTTTCTGAAGAAAAAAAAAATAATTCTTATATATTTTGATACTTATCAAAATAGCTCAAATTAATCTGGAAAGTTTATCTTCATATAAATATAAAATAAAAGCGATGTCTGTCTACAGTTAAGCCAATGTAGTTAAACATTTTTAAGAGTGTAAGGGCGAGCAAGGGCAGAAATGAGGACGCAGTTTACCCCGGCTTGAGGCTTCGAATACTATATGACATTCCGTGGAGTGTGCGGCATTTGAAAACTATGCCTTAAGTTCAGATGAAAAGCATTCCACGGAGACCATATGATAGATAAATAAGCACATGGCTGAAGGCAAAACACTGAGGTTTTGGCTTATCTAAAATCCGCCCATACGTAAAAGCTTATAATATTCATTAAACCCCCTTAATTATTTTCCCTCCATCGATTTTTAATAAACCATCTCGGCTCATAAAATTTTCCAGAGGGAATAATATACAAAACGGCTTCAATTAATTGCTTCTTTCAACCCTCACTTTAATTAACGACATTGTTAATTTGTTTACTGATATTAATTAGCACAACTATTCTTCAACAGTGAGTCGCCTCGATGTGGTATGACCGAGGAAAATTTTCTTTCATTAACTTTGTCTAACGTTAAGTTATAACTTCTCGTTAATAAGGGAATTAATGAACAAAATTGAGTTAGAAATCGGTTAGTAGCCTTCTAGTGCTCCCATACCGAACATTTTTAACGTGTATTTGCAATCCCTTCCAATTTAGATTAAACGAACCAGTAAAAAACCAAATTATTTCAAATAAAATCTCTGAAATTGGTTTATTTTTTTATGATTATGAATTATTTTGCAATATTCTTTTTCAGTGCGTTGGGAAGTATACGAGATGATAAAATCCGTTACGCTTTATTAGAAAGCAACTAGAAACAAATTAAGAACAAAATATTCGGAGGTCTAACATAACAATGAAATTTTTATCTCTGGATCTAGGATAGTGATGGCATCTTCCGCCTCTTATTTTTGATTATTTTTGTTGGTGTTTCATATGCAGTATGGTGTTTATTTTCTAAGTAAGGATTTGCAATCTGCCCTGTTTGGACAATAATTAAATTTTATAATTCAATCAGCGATATTAAAATAAGCGAATATTACCTGCCAGTGCTGGTAGCTTCCTAAATAAATTTAACTAAAATTAAGATTTAAAAAATTTTGTTATATTTTAAACAGTTTGCTTGTTAAATCTATCTGGTAAGTCCAAGTTTTTGTGTTTATTAAGTCTTCTCATTTCCCTGCTGTTGTTGTAGGTTTACCAAACTGAAATTTGATTGTGCTTCTAACCGATTTAAATGCCTGTCACTAGAGTTTTTTATTTCTTCACGCATAACCCTCACTGAAAGATCAGGATGTATGACTTCGTTAGAGACATAATATGATCTATTAACAATTTGCCTAAAGATTTGATTAGAACCTATGCAGAATTTCAATATTGAATTCGCTTGCACACCCCCACAGTTGAATGCCATGGGTTTACCTGGGTTTACAAGGTCAAGATCGGTTTTAGAATTATTTTATACAATATTAATTTATTTTCTACTGATCTTTTTCTTCTAGTAGTCAGTCTTAACTTTAATCCAAATTCTTTTCGTTCGTTGAAGATATGGTTTTTCCAAATCGTCTATCAAGCTGAATGCCGAAGTATTTTACACTATCGGATAGCGTTATATTTTGATTAGTTAGGTGTATAGGTGGGCATGTCTGACGTTTAGTTAAACGTCAAAAGTTACATGTTTTGATTTATTTTCGTTAACCCTATTCTCCATTTTTTTAACCACATCTGAATGGTGTTTAATTGATCTTGTAACCTTGGGAAAATGCTTCGAAGAGATTTGTGTGGGAAGAGAGGATCATCAAATGTTGTTAAGGACCACTGATCAGAAGATCCGTATATACATTATATGGATAAGAGTGGACCAAGTACACTATCTTGAGGTCTTAATGCAGTTTTTAACGTACCGTATTTTATCTGGAAATATGTGTCAGTTATGTTAGGATTTGAATATCCTTTAGTATTCAGATGGTAGTTGTTTAATTTTAAACTTCATTTTTAGTTTGTTCAGCAAACTTGTATGAGACACTTTATCAAAAACTTGTGTGGTGTCAAAGAAGACTGCAGAATATCAGCGCGTTACCTCTAAAATCCGCTTTACCCCTTTAGATCTTGTTTTATGATATTAATAACTCTGTGCACTTGATTAACTGCAGCGTGTTTTGTCGAAAACCAAATTGGTAGTCAGGTACTAAGCAGTTTTCTTGTAGTAAAGAACTAAATTTCTTTATTAACCATTTTTCATAGCCAGAGTGGTAATAAATTAAAGAGTCTGTATAAAGTTAGGGATTCTAAATTTGGTTTAGGGTACGGTTTGCCCATTTTATGGATTAAAATAATTTTCCTAAAATAACATGAAAATTTTCTTTTAACATTTTTAGAATAAAATGAAAAGTTTACCTTCATTTCCTCTAGCCGTTGCTTGCTCCTTCTAATGATAGTTACTTCGTCTGTATATACAGTAATTTGTACCGATTTGGTATTTATCTGGCCGGTTACATTGGTTTTTCTGCTTACCGCCTCAAGAACTAGGATGAACAGCATGGTTGATAGGGTGTCTCCCTGTCTTATTACTACTACACTGATCACTAACCAATGCATTACAGCTAATGGGAACAGACGACGGTTCATTTATACAGTCGATGGTGACGTCGTTTGGGTGGAGGTAGGCGTGAGGATTAGCATAGAGATTTGCGCGAGATTTGGCACGGGGGTTGGCACGAATATTTCTGACAGTAGGATTTTGATTGGCGGGTAGAGAGGACGATTGGCCTATATAGAATCGGGGGCAGTCTGCACAAGAAATTTCATAAATCCGTGTTGTTCATTTGGAATGTTGTCTTTGATTGATTGGACAAGAAATTAAAGTTTTTGTTGGAGTGTAAATATTGTCTTTATCCCTCCTGATTTAAGAATTTTGTCGATTTTGTCAGTGATACCTTTGATGTAAGGAAAAAAAGCTTTCGTATGATGAGGGTCTGAGTCTTTGAGTTGAGATTGAGTAGGAGATTGATATCTGTTGATGCTCCTATTAATGTGATTTTTGCGGTAACCGATTTGGATGAGGGCTTAATTTTAAACTAGAGAGCTCGGCGGGTCTACTTGCATCATCGCAAAGGCGTATTGATCTGGGGACAAGGGTGTTAATGACTGAGTTAATTTGTGAAGGTGAATGATGAAAGTAGGCATGCAAGTAATGATTGGTATAGGAGAGTTTTCGATAAACAAAGTGATGGATACTAGAATGTAAGAATGTATACCATTCAGATGGGTTTGAAAAGACTCTAAAGCATCCCTGTCATGAGGCCAAATGACGAATATATCGTCAACATAATAATATCGTAGCCAATATGTGGCTTTGAGCATTGATGTAGATAATGCTCAGGTCTCGAAGTCTTCCATACAGATATTGATAATTACTGGAGATAATGGGGAGCCTATTGAAGCACCATTTATTTGTCTGTAGGATTGATTTTGGAAGATGAAATACATGTTGGACATACAATTGTAATATTTTTATTAATCTAATTTATTGTTTTTATTTATCATCAAAGGTTCTATTTATAACACTTACAAATTTATTAAAGTCTTTATTACTAATTTATTTCACAATATTTATTTATCGCGTACAATTATATTTTCGGACTCAACCTAACTGTTCTTCAAAAACTTTCGTGTTTATATATAAAGCACCGTTAAACTAGAATCTCGTCGAAGGATGTCGACCTGACCCTTGGCGAAAAGACTGGAAGGTCACGCCATACTGGTTTTATTCGGCCAAGGGAGACCCGTCGATTTTTTTACTAGAAAATACTCGAATGAATAAGGATATTAGTAATAAATAGGTTTACAGTTTTGAGTCATATGATGCGTCATTATCTATCGTAACACAATGTTTAATGAGAGATAAGTGATCTTGTTGGGTACTGTATTTAGTTATCAGTGTTTATTGCTTCGTCTATAGGAATGTTTTTAAAGAGTGAAACGATATCAAAACTGACTAAAATGTCTGACGGTGAGATAGGGTATTGTTTAAGAAGTTCGGTAAAATGAAAAGACTTTTTGACGAAGGATGAAGTATTTTCGGCGAGAGGTTGTAGAGTTTTGGCTAAGTACTTGGCCAATGGTTTTGTAGGGCAGTTGTATGCACTAACAATGGGACTTAGAAAAATATCGAGTTTGTGAATTTTGAGTAGGCCATATATTCGACGTGTTCTGGAAGACGTTCCATGAGGAAAGATGAAATTAGAGATTGTTTTATGTCAACAGAAAGAGAGGTTTTGTTGATAATGGCTTTTGTTGTTTTTTCCAGATAGTTTGTTTGATTATTAGGAATTGGTCTGTAGTCTGGAGTATAAATGAATTTTTAGAATTTATGAATGTAAGAAGAAGTGTTTAGAATGACGGTAGTATTGCCTTTATGGGCGGGAAGAATGACTAGATTTGGATTTGACTGAAGTTCTTTCAGGGCTTTTTTCTCGGATTGACTAATGTTTGAAGTAGGAAGCTTTGACTTTCTAAGACCTCTGGCATTCTTTTAGGTTATTTTAGCATGTTCGGAAGGTAAACTGGATACCGATTTAGTTTTGGCAACGTTTCCCAATGCTTAATTAGTACTGGTCCTTCATATTTGAACATTTCTGCTGTTACTTCATCCTTTTCTGGGCTCTTATTTTTCTTTAGTTTCCCTATTATTTTTTTTTATTTCTTTTTCATTAGGTGGTCTTTCCTTTGTTCGTTCTTGATCGGTATTTTGCTTTAGTTCTTCCTCTTAATATTCTGTTGCAGTTTTTTATTTATAAGCTCTTCAAAGTATTCTTTCCGTCTGTTCAGTATTTACTCATCATTTAATAAATTCCTTCCATTTTTGCTTTGATAATATACAGGTTTTCTTTGGTAGACCTTTTTCTCATTGATATGTTTCTAATATCCTTATTTTTAAAGTTTTCTTTTGTGCCTTTCAATTTATTTTTATTGTATTTTCTTTTCTTTCATCGTATGATTCTTTTGGCTCATTTTTTTTGTTCGTTGTATGTTTTCTCTATCTATGGTGTTTTTTCTTGCATCATTTTGAGTCTTAATTTATTTCGTTCATCTAGTTCTGTTTTACATTCCTCATTGAACTATTCTTTGTCTTCATTTTTTATATTTCTATTACTGGCTTGCGCTGACTGGGTCATGCATACTTCTATTTGCATTCATTTTTCTTCAATATTTCCATTTTCTCCAATACTATCTAATTCTCTAGTGACTATTCTTTCATATTTATTTTGTTCTTCTTCTGACAGTAGTCTAATACGTTTAGTTACTTTATACTGTTTTTCCGCTGGTTTCTAAAAATTTATATAAGCTACTTTATTTGTATTCCGACTATAAAATGTTCTTTGTCTGCCTCTGGTCCTCTGTATGTTCTTATGTTCTTTATATATTTTTCCATGTCTATTTCGATGAGCACATGATCTATTTGGTTTACAGTTTTCCAATCTGGCGATCTCCATATTCCCTGGTGTATTCTTTTGTGTTGGAAGTACGTGCTGATAATTATATTTCTTTCGTGTGTAAGATCTATTAAGAAGTGACTATTTTTGTTCATTACTGAATGCAAACTGTATTTTCCTATAGTGGGTACGTATATTTCTTCTTTTCCTATTTTTGCATTAGCATCACTTGTGCAATTTTTCATCGTATCTGAGAATATTTTCAAATACTCTGTTTCTTTGATTATAGAAATCTTCCTTTATCTTGTTTTTCTCTTCAGTCGGTACGGGTATGTTTATAAATGTTATTTTTTTGGTATTTTCCCCTTATTGTTAGTTTTTTGCTTGTTTTGTTGTTGGCTGTTTTCCACGTCCAGCCGTCTATGATTATTTTCTGATATAGTATTTTGACATTGTTTTTATTATATCTCTCTGCCATAGCCCTAATTCCAATTTCTTTCTGGATAATTTTTTCTTCTTTTAACATATCATTTATATAGATTTATTTGTCCTTTTTGTTTTTTAATTTACTTTTATTTTTCATTACTTCGATTTCATTTTTTACGCTGTTGAGTTCCACTATAGCAGCATTTTCTCCTATTTTCCTTGCTTCATTTATATCTACTGATACTTGTAGTTCCTTTTCCATAAAATTATCCATAATCTCTCGCAAAACCTTTTGATTCTTTGTATCAACTTTTATTCCTTGTATTATTACATTTTCCCTCCTTCTTTGTACCGATTTCTCTATATTTTTGTTTGCTGTGTTAATTTTCTTTTCTAATTGATCTATTTGTTTTATAGCTTTTTCATTTTTTTCTCGCAGCTTTTTTATTGTCATTGCCCTTATCATTTTCATCACTTGGTCCATTCCACTTGTGCTTTCTTCATCTCTTTTTTTGCGATGTTATCAGTGTTTTTATCTTTTGCTGTATTATTCTTCCTCTTCTCTTCTCATTTTCCCTTCATCAGTTAGCTCTTCATCTGAATTCATTGTTCTTTATTTACCACAAGATGTTTTAATGTATTAATGATGTATTAGTAGGTGTATTAATTTATACACATCATCAGTTTATCTATAACTTAGTTAAAAAGGACAAAAATTATTGTCTTTATGGATGTTTGTTTATTTCACTAATTTGCAGTTGAACTGATGATGTGTATGAATTAAGACACGAAATGTCTTCAATAAAAGAATGAAGTAGCTTTCTTTTATTCTCTATATTCTCTAACATTTGACCGAGAACCCTCCACTATTATGGTGAACTACATTTCATTTAAATATATATATATATATATATATACATATATATATATACATATATATATATATATATATATATATATATATATATATGTATGTATATTATATATTACAGTGTTTTGCGATTGAGTAATTTCCTTTTTACCTTGAGTCCTAACGCTCAGTACTATTGATGAAAAAACTGCGACCGTCTTTCTACTGAAACCTTATGAATCTCAAAAACTTAGTAGTCATTTTCTTAAATAATCGTTTATAAAAATTTATGTTTATATTTAATTTTTCAGACATCGTTGACAATAGATATCAGAAAAGCAGTAAAGTGGGGAAAATTTCGAACAGAAGATAATGAAATCCTAATTCCATCATGGGGGTGAAATGGGGTAAAATGATAATTCACTTATCCTCTTTGAAACCTTCTTGTAATTCGAAATGATTAAAACCGTATTAGAAGTTTTCGGCTGTTCTGTTTTCTTTACATTCTGGTAGGAAGAGTGGAGGGGATCACATTTATATGTGGACATAAACGGCAAGTGTTTTAAGCTCCCTTTGTATTTAATTAAAAAGGGATCGCAGTAATTACATAGTCTGCTACCTTTTGATAATATATATTTAAGTTATATATTTTTAATTGGTGTGGCTTACCCCCAAATTTTATTATTCTTCGGCGTTTTCCAGCTTACTTCCGCGATTTCCTTGAGGATTTAAACTCATTAATTTTATTAAATAATAACTTCTAAATTATTTTTGCTGGGACAATTAATCAGTTTTAGTTCTCTGCTCTCCTTTTGTCTCGTTCAGATTAGTTGTCGTTATTTATTTGTTTATTTTTTATTGTATTTGTATCTTCTGGTTTCAGTTTGTGGTTCGTGGTTTTTAAATTGGGACGTTTTTGTGATACAATCCTTTGTTAGTCCAAGTGGATACCTGTGTGATGTGGTGAAAGTGATTATTTAGATTTTTGTATATACTAAAAAGAATAATTAAAAATATATTAGTATTAAATAATATAAAATATTATTTAATACTTACATTGGGTCAAAATTGTGTATTATACAAATACCAAGTTACAGGTTATATTGTTTATATTCGTAAATGTCAAGTCTCACGAGTAATCAAGTCAAGTATTGTTCTGAAGCTATTTTCTTGTGGCATTTTAAATTAATTACTATTTAAATGGGAATAAGTCACAATTAAAGGTTAAAATACGTTTATTGACGTTTCAATTTCCACTTCGGAAATCGTTCTCAAAATACAAACATAAATTAATTACTATTTAAATGGGAGTAAGTTACAATTAAAGGTTAAAATACGTTTATTGACGTTTCAATTTCCACTTCGGAAATCGTTCTCAAAATACAAACATTAGTGAGTAAGTCAAGGTCATGCTGAGTAAGCTATATAGTGATTTTATTAATCCGCTTTACATTCTCCTTACAAATTCCCTGCTCTTTGTACGAATATCTTTGTACGGCATTAGGTCGCAGGTCATTATTTTTGTATTACCTACCTACCTATGTTATAAATATCGTGCAAATATGTTTGGCCAAAAAGTCCCCCCTCCTTGAGTGGTAAGTTTATCATACCTGTGGCTCACCTGTATCGATAAGAATTGACGCCATAGTTTCCTAAGTTGTTATTCAATATTGTATTATTATTCTATATGTGATTCATGCTGGGTCAAATGACCCATTAAAAATCTTTCATAGGCTTGTAGTCTATAAGGTCCAGCACTCTCGACGTAACTATTTTAAAACAGCGGTTGAAGACTAGTTTCCTCTGAAAGCGTTTTATAACTGTTACGTAATGAATTCATAAAAAAACCCAATGCAGTAGAATATACGTTAGACAATCGTTGTTTTTGTTTTTATTTAAATCGTTTAACATGGGAATCCAGAAAATGAAGTTTGAAGCTCATATTGCATTCCAGATTTTTATAATTTTCGACCATGTTGGCTAGAATTTCTTTATAGTTTGTAGACGTGTTGTTTCCAATTAAACTGTCTACGACTGTTACAAAAGAACTCCATGCTTAAGATTCATCCTAAACAATTTACAAATTCATCCGTAACAAAAGTTACAATTTTGAAAATACTACAAACTACTACATTTAAAGATTTAAAATTGACTATTGAAACAATAATTACAATAATAATAAAAATATTGATTTCTTCCTTTTTATAACTTCGGACATCGGAATTTGCTGAGTCTCAATAGTAGGGGAGCTTATGGCTACATTTCTACTTCCCCCAATGGTTGGGACTTCGTCCTCGAAGTTTTGGTTACTTCAGCTATTAGCTCGTCCAATCTCTGGATCTGGGCAGGATGTAATTTTTCTCCAAATAGGATTTTGGAAATTCATTTTCTTTTCCTAATTAGGAAGATTATTAGGAAAGCTAAAATGGTTAAAAATATTACAACAGAAGTGGTGCTCAGTCCTATTGATAATCGGGGTAGTACGTCTATGGTATCTAGTGGTTGGATTTGATCATGTGTCTCTGGGATGTAATTTTTCGATTTTTAATCTCATGGTTTGGTATTAATTTTATTGGAACAATTTTTGGAATGGAAATGTCTTGTGGCATCTTTTTATTAAATTGGATACCTTCAATCATTATTGGTACATCTGTTGTCAAGAGGCTGGTTAAATTGATTTCTATCTGCTGGATTCTCATCGGGTGAACTATTCCTAGCAATATGACTTTGTTGTTCTCTTGGAAAAAGTTCTCTGTGATTAATGATTTTGTGCAATTATCTACATTGGGTATGTTACATTGGGATTTTACATGGTTGGAACAGACTATGTTGTCGCCTTGTCCTATACAAGTGTCGAACCATTTATTATTTGTATAGTAGCTTGCAGGTGGCAAAACATAACATGATCTTTGTTTGGAATAGGGAAGATTTTGGAATATGGAGTATATGAATTTTAATTATTATGAGCATTGTATTTGAAGTTACACAAACTAAAGTTTTTATTGACTCTATAAGTTCATAAGGGTGTCTGTGGTAGTGGGAGATTTCTCTCGATTTGCCTATCTCTTCAGCATAATAACCGTTTTTCGGAATCTCCTGAATACTGAGTGGATGGATCAGGGCGAGGATTGTCCTGTGAAAAATTTGGGTCTTGAGTAGGTTTGTCTACATGTTTTCATATTCGTTTTACATATTTAAGGTGAGTGCTTGTTACATTTTGTTTATCTGTTTTACCGAAAATTTTGGTTTTATCTTGTTTTTCTGGATGAATAGTGGAGAAAGGGGCTTGTAATTTAGACTTATGTTTTTTCTTCGAGACATATAGGGATTTTGTGAGGTCTATTTCCGGAATATCTTCACCATATTCGTTTTGTCTATCTAAGAGTTGTTGTCTCTTTTATTTTTGTTTATTATATAGTTCTGCAATAAAAGGTTGGAGTTCTTCTTTATGTCTTTGATTATATGTTTCATATATCGGAAGATCAAAGTCGAAATGTATTTCTTCTGCATAGGTTCCGTACAGAATTGAGAAATGGGAATAATCTGCGGAATTATGGATTGATTGGTTGTTAATGAGAATGGCATGTGTTAAATGTCATCTAACGAATCATTTGGATTTTGGGCTTGTAAGGTCCTAAGTTTTTCAATACGAGTAGAATGAAAGCGCTCGACAAGAGAGTTTGAGGAGGAATTATTTACTGTTGTAAAATGTATTTCGTTTTTTTTGGATATTTAAGAATTCTTTAATGACTGCGGAATTGAATTCGGAGACGCTGTCGCATACAATCTTTTTTGGATAATTGTGGTGCGAAAAGTAGTGTCTCAATTTATTTAGTATGGAAATGGAAGTTTTGTCGGTGAGCTTATAGCATTGACCGTATTTGGAAAAGGAATCTATTATTGTGAGATACCGGTTTTTATTGCAGTGGAATAGATCAATTAGTAATATATCAACAGGTTTTTGATCTAACAATGGTCCTAATTGGGGAAGTTTGTAAGGACGTCGTTCGTATTTATTTTTTAGGCAAACTTCGCATTTATTGATACAATTCGAAATAGTTGTCTGCATTCAGGGCCAATAAAATTTTGTTTTAAGTGCTTGTAAGTTTCAATTATTCCGTTGTGGTTTTCTACGTGATATTTCTTTATGCACTCTTTTTTTTTTTTTATTTAAACAAATATACCCGCATCAACCACTAAGGGTTATTAGCGGGGGGACATACACAAACAGTAAGATACATATTGTTGCATAAAAAAAAATATTTTTTACAATCTGGTATATAGTTTAGTCATTTTAAGATAACTTAATAAAGACTGTAAATTTGACGTTAGTATACTTTTTAAATTATCACTAAGGGCACACGCGATTCTTTCGTTCTGGTACACTGGACACTCAACAATTATATGTTTCACTGACAACTGAGTATTGCACTTGGTACACAACGGAGCAGCCTCCTGGTTGAAGATATGCTTGTGTGTAAGGAAAGTATGTCCTATTCGGAGTCGGTTAATGATGACTTGGTCTTTTCTATTATTTGGTAAGATGAGTTTGGTTCCTACTTGACTTAGACATTCTTTGAGTTTATTAGCAGTGTGATCCCAAGTAGTTTGCCACGCTCTGTATACGTGGGCTTTGATATTTACTTTGTGGTCAGTCCAAGGCATTTGATTTATGATAGCAATACTTTGGTCGGTGGTTGCATTGCTTGCCAGAGAGTCCACTTCCTCATTACCACTTATTCCCATATGGGAAGGTACCCAGATAAAGGAAATATCTTTTTGTTGAGTCTGTAGATAAGATAACTCTTCTTTGATCTTGAGAAGTATGGCGTGAGTTGTATATAGCTGTTTTATTCCAAGTAATGCGCTCATTGAATCGGTGATGATAACAAATTTGCTTTCATTGATAGAACAACATTTTTTCACGGCCTGATGAATTGCCGTAAGTTCTCCGGTATATATACAACAATTTGTTGGGATTCGTATGGTAGACTTGACGTTTTCGTAGATGTAGGCTGCAGCATGTCCTTCATGACATTTGGAAGCATCAGTGAAGATTTGATGGGTTGTTGGGTATTTGGATATTACATTTTTATAAGCTTGCTGTATAAGGAAAGGATGTGTGGAATGTTTCGGGAGTTCTTTTAAAGACGTGTCTATTTTTGGATGTTTAATCATCCAAGGAGGAACATTTACATGAATAGGCATAGTAAGACTGAACTGTTCTAAATTAAGACCAATACGTTTTATTCGTTCGGGAAATGGTAGTTTTTTTATTGCAATGTTTCTGTAAAGATCGGACGTTATATTTGTTCTGCAAAGTATTGTTGAGTAGGTTACGTTGCTGTTGTTTGCTGAAATTCTGGCAACGTAATTTAGTGATAGGAGTTGCCTTCGTTGGCTTAAGGACAGTTCATTAGCCAAAACTTGTAAGCTACTTACTGGACTAGTTCTTGTGGCACCTAAAACTAATCTCAAGCACATATTTTGAATGTAGTCAAGTTTTTTTAAAGATGTTTTGTTAGCAGTATCGTAGCATAAACAGCCGTAGTCTAGTTTACTTCGTATTAGTGATCTATATAGAGTAAGTAAGGTTGTTGTATCTGCCCCCCAAGAGGTATTTGACAGCATCTTTAGTAGATTAATTCTGGATTGGCAAGAACGTTGCAGATTGGTGATGTGGGTTTCCCAGTTTAAGTTACGTTCAAAAGAAAGTCCTAAGAAATTTATTTCTTCTGCTTGTTTCAAAACAACTCCATTTAGTGTTAATTGAACATTAGGATAATTTTTTCTTTTGCTAAAAATTAAATAACGTGTCTTTTCACTAGAGAATATAAAACCCGTGTTTTGCGACCAGCTTTCAATTGTGTGTAAGGTAGTTTGCAGTATATGTGTTCCCAGAGTTACATTGTTTGTTCTTAGATAAATGACTAAGTCATCTGCATATAGGCTAGTAAATACAGGTAGTTTTATTTGATGTATAATACTATTTATTGCAACTAGAAAAAGAGTAGGACTTAGAGTAGATCCTTGTGGAGTGCCGTTTTGAAGTACTCGTCTGGAGGATGTAAATCCATTGGTTCTGACTCGAAAAGTTCGTGTTTCTAGAAAATTCTTAATAAAGGACAACATGTGCCCTTGAACATCCCATTCTTGAAGTGTTTTTAGTATAAGATGTCTCCATGTTGTGTCAAACGCTTTTCTTATGTCAAAAAACACGGCAATAAGTTTTTGGTTGTGCAGAAAGGATTCATGTATACTTGATTCAAGTGTTATTAGATTGTCTGTTGTGGATCTACCCGTACGAAATCCACTTTGTCTGATACTTATTAGGTTATTGTTTTCGAGGTACCATTTAAGACGATAATTAAGGATTTTTTCTAAAAGTTTGCAGGTACAACACGTAAGTGATATTGGACGATAGGAATTTGGATCGTCTTTTGGTTTATTATATTTAAGGATTGGAATTATAGTTGCTTGCGACCATAGATCAGGAAAGTCATGATGAATAAAAATATTATTAAAAATATCAACTAATATTAGCTTTGCATTCAGAGGAAGATTTCGTAAGAAAAGAGGGTGGATATCATCAGGTCCTGGACTCGAATTTTTAGCACTTAAACAAAATTCTAATTCTTGAAGACTTACTGGTTTGTTTATTGGATTGCCACTCTCTGTGATTTGTATATTTGAAGACTCCGTTAGTTTTTTGTGCTCTAGAAAGGATAGGCTGTAATTAGAATCACTAGAATTACGTTCGTATATATCTGCTAGTATTTCTGGAATATCTTCTTTGTTTGAATGCATTTGGTTATTATATGATAGAGTATCTATACCTCGAAAGTATTTTGTACCTTTTATTCTACGGACTTTGTTCCATATGTTGCCTAAGGGAGTGGAAGGATTTATTGAAGAAACGTACTTTTTCCAACTTTCTCGTTTTGCTTTTTTGATTAATTGTCTGCTTTGAGCTCTGAGATTTTTAAACCTTAAAAGGTTTTCGATAGTTTTATGTTTCTTGTAAACGTTAAAAGCGTGTTTAGACAAAGTGAGTGCTTGTGCAATTTCGTTATTCCACCAAGGAACTGGCTGCCTTTGACTCGATTTTGTTTTTCCCACTGCGATTGTTGCTGCAGAAATAATAATGTTATTAAATATTTCCAGGTTTTGGTTTGCGTTATTGGTTAAATTATATTTGTTTGTTTGTTCTTCTATCAGTGTTCGATATAAATTCCAGTCAGCTGACTTTATTTTCCATGTCTGGTGAATTGGAAAAGTTGATTTATCATTAGTGTTTATGGTTATCGTGATAGGGAAGTGATCACTATCATATAAATACCCCAATGTGTCCCAATATAATAAAGGAGCTAGCGACGGACTGCATAAAGAGAGATTATTGGCAGAAAATGTACCATTGTATGAATCGAACCTAGTAGATTTGCCAGTGTTTAGTAAGACTAAATTTAAATTATCAATGAGATTATTTAGGAGATTGCCACATTTGTCGGTTTTGTTACTTCCCCAAGTACTGTTGTGACAGTTAAAATCGCCTAATATTATTTTTGGGTGTGGAATTTGGTTTAAAACATTGCTTAGTTCAGTTATGTCTAAATCAGTAGGATGAGGTAAGTATACATTGCAAATATTGATTTTCATTTTGTGGGTGACTGACACTGCAACTATTTCGAGATTTGTTTGTAGTTGTATTTCAGTTGACTCTATGTCATCCCTTACAAAAATTGCTGTTCCGCCGCTTGAGTGATCTGCAACTCGGTTTCTTAGAAAAGGAACATAATTTTTTAATGTCACACTTTGGTGCTTGAAATGGGTCTCTTCTAGGCATATGACTAAAGGAAGATATTCGTGTATAAGAAGCTTAATGGATTCTATATGTGTAAAATAACCGTTGGGGTTCCACTGTAATATGAATGTGCTGGCCATTAACTCTTTATGTGTTAACTATTTATTGTTGAGAACTTGATTCTTGGTCAGTTTCGTCAGTAGAAGAAGGACTGTTGAAAAGCAGTTTCTTCTTCAATCTGGTGATATTGTTTTTTAAAGTTTTATTTTGTATTTGGGAATATATATAGTTTAAAATTTCTTTTATTTCTTGGCTTTCATTTGAATAATTTTTAACAATGACTTCAGGATGTTTTGAGTGAAGGGAATTTGCCAGAAAATCACATATTTCATGAAAAGTAAGTGTAAAGGAAGGGTTTCTATTTTCAATTTTTTCTTTAATTTGATTTAGAATAATTGAAATATCTTCTTGGGTTTTAGGCTTTTTCTTAGGTTTTTGAGTATCGGGAGGAGGTAGGTCATTTTCAAGAATTTTAGGAGAGGATATTTGTCTTTTAGTTGCAGGAGTAATTTTAGTGCTTTTTCTATCGCTTTCAATTACTAAGGAATTATCTTGGAATATTTTTGGTTGATTCAAGATTTGTAATTCATTGTTTGTTTGTGAGGAAGTGGTTTGGTCTTTTGTAGCTGATGCGTGATTTTGTATGGTATTGGGCTCTGGTTCCATTAATGTTTCGGTATCTTCTTGGTATTGGTTTCGTGGTTGATCTTGTAGCTGATTATATTTTTCATTGGTAGAGTTATGTATATTCACGTGGTGGTCAGTTTCCATTTGATTAATTGAGTTGCTTGATGATGATAAAGAAGGACAGTCAGAATCTTGATGTCCGACAATCTTGCATCTGGAGCAGTTTAAACCATCTATGGAAATGTATAGTCGATATGATGTATTGTCGAATGAGATTAGAAATGAGTCAGGAATTGATGCATTTTCTAAAGGACTTATGAACATTTGCCTCCTAAAGCTGAGTACGTGGCTGTATTCTGAGTCTTGCATGCCTACTCGTAAAAACGTCATATTGGAGGCGGATTTTATACCCATAGTTTTTAAGTGCTCTTCAATTAAGCTATTAGGTATAGTAGGACATACATTAGATATGATGAGTCTCTGGGCGGGGGTTATAAGTCTTCTTACTTCAATCTGGTTACCATCAATATTTATATATTTGTGGGAGCTAAGAAATTGATCAACTACATATTTAGAGGAGAGGTAGATGCAGATGCGGTTGTTTGATATTTTGGATGCCCAAACAACATTTTTGGGCTGTACTATTGATCCAACAGCTTTTATATATTCGAAAACTTTTATTCCTTGTATGGTTGAAAGTATAATACCTTGGTCTTTTGAAGGATATTTGAAACTATTTAATGCATTGGAGTAAGATATATGTGACGTAGTGGGTATATTTCGTGAGGTAGCAGCTGATTCCGGTTCATCCATCTTCCCGCTGAGAATTTACGTACATTGGCACAGAGGATCTAAAGCCGGACTTGGCCACTTAATAAAATTAAACAGCAGCCTAGCCTAATTACTTGTTAGTAGCAAGAACCAGCAAAAAGTTGTTGTCAATAATCGATAAGTTGAATTGAAATCGATAAAATATTTTGCCTTTTAAACTTCTGATTTTAAGGTTATTAATAATGCAGTTTTGTACTCACAGAATTCTACGATTTTCAGTACACTGTCACATTTAACTTTGAACAGGATTTTGATTTTAATATTATTCACTATTTACACGTGCAGAACTAAAGAAATAATAGTTTAAATATTTAAATTTTTAAGAGAAACTTTGAAATGCGTCTAAACACTTTGACAGTTTTTTGACAAATCTTTATGCACTCTATTTGTTGATTTTCTTCTTATATGTTCTGAAGTAGTATATTGCAAAATATTGCTTTGACTGAGGAATTTATTTTTCTTTAAATTAGTTACAGACAAAAGGTCTAAATTCGTGAGGGATTGTCATTGCAAATTTTTGGTTTGGCCAAAAGGATATTTTGGAAGGTATTTGTTATTTCTATTTTTCAATTATTTGTCAAAGTGACAGTGTAACGGTGTTTATTAAAAATACTTTTGTATTTTATTTTAAAATTATTTGACTTTGGTTTGAAAATAATTTGGTTTGAGGATAAATTAATTGATTTAGGTGAAATCTCCTATTCCTGTGATAGGGTTCTCAACTGATGTATGTTGTGTGTTAGTACTGTCTTGTAAATTGTCAAACTCGGCAAGGAAATCGTCAATGTCGAAATTGTATGGTGGTTCAGCACATTCTGAACTAGAGCTCAGGGCATTTATTTGGACTCGGCTAAGAGCATCGGCAACTTGATTCTCTTTGCCTTTTTTATATTTGACTTCAAAATTATATTCTTCTAGTTTAAGTTTCCATCGGGTTAATCTAGAAGTGGGATCATTAATTTTGTAGATTCATACGAGAGGATTGTGATCTGTTTCTACAGTGAATTTTTGATTGTA
This sequence comes from Diabrotica undecimpunctata, assembly GCF_040954645.1. Classification (NCBI taxonomy): domain Eukaryota; kingdom Metazoa; phylum Arthropoda; class Insecta; order Coleoptera; family Chrysomelidae; genus Diabrotica; species Diabrotica undecimpunctata. The sequence goes on along the minus strand of NC_092812.1, from coordinate 77,838,885 downwards.
TAAATATATACGGAAGTGTTTACAAGAATCTGGTATGGCTAAAAGTTCTTTTTCGATGGTGGGGTAGTTTTGTTCTGCAGAATAAAGAGTTCGAGAATAGTAGGCAATAGGGTGATTGTTTTGAGATAGTACTAATCCTATAGCTATATTAGAGGTGTCACAAAAGGCTTTTCGAAATCTGGATATTGTAGAACTGGGGAATTAGTTAACAATTGTTTGCATTTTGCAAAACATTCCAAATAATTTGGATTAGTAGGGTCAATAGTTGCTCCTTTTCGAGTACATCTCGAAAATGGGGACGTTCTTTTTGCAAAATTGGGTATGAATCTTCGATAGTAACCGATTAATCCAAGAAATGATTTAATTTCTTTTACTGTTTTTGGTAGAGGGTATGTCTGTATAGCTTCGATTTTCGCTGGATTAGGTTTGATCCCTTCGGTTGTCACTACGTGACCTAAGAAAGAAACTTCTTTCGTAAGGAACTCGGATTTGTCTAGGTGAATTTTTAAATTATTTTTTCTGAATGTGTCAAAAATAATTGCAATATGAATTAAGTGTTCTTGCAGTGACTTAGAAAAAATAATGACATCGTTCCTGTAGACGAAGCAAAACTTATGAATAAAGGACCTAAGAATATTGTCCATTAACCTTTCGAATGTTGCTGGGCTATTCTTTAAACCAAAGGGCATACGTAAAAATTCAAAATGACCATGCGGTACTAAAAAGGCTGTTTTCCGAATAGAATCCGGATGAATTTCAATCTGATGGTAACCTTGAGCAAAATCTAATGTGAAATAAGTGACTTTCTCTAAGTTATCCAGGATCTCATCTATCTGAGGAAGTGGGTAACGATTACTTTCAGTATGATTATTGAGCCTCCTGTAGTCAATTACTAACCTAAATTTTTTCTGACCTGAGGCATCAGCTTTTTTTGGTACTATCCAAACTGGAGCTGAGTAGGGTAAAATTGACGGTCGAATTATCTTATTATCTAATAAATTATTTATTTGTTTTTTTATTTCTTCCTGCATTGCTTTGGGATGCCGAAATCCCTTTACATAAATCGGATTTTCATCCTTCGTTTTGATTTCGTGTCTAACAGCTGACGTAAAGGTTAGACTTTAGGATTCGTCGTACAATACATCCTTATATTTCTTACAAAGATTTATAACTTAATATTTTTCTTCGTCATTTAAATGAGAAGTGCGTATTTTATTTTTTTTAAGTGTGTGGGAATTTTTGCGATTTCGTAATTACATAAGTTTTCGACTTCAATTATTTTATCAAATTTCATCGGGAATGCTAATTCTACTGTTTCTATGAAATCATCTTTTGCAACGTGTATAGAATGGCGAATTTTGAAACCTTGAAATTCTCGTTCTTGCAATATAACATTGCCGTTATGAATGCTAACGGGTATTTTCTGATATAGTGTTTGAAATGGAATGCTGACATGGGAATTCTCAAAGGTTAATGTGTAAGTTGTGTAGTTTATAGTGGCATTGAACCTCTTTAGGTCATGGTTACCTAGCAGGATATCAAAGTGCTGGTTGAAATCAACGATTTTTACGTCGAATATTTGGGGAATTCCATATTCCAGAAATAGTGGCGTCCTAATGTTTAATTCATGTTTGGAACTAACTTTCATTGATGTTAGCAAAAAAGGTTTACGATAAATATGTTTTTATCAAATAGTCTGAGAGTTTGCGGATTTATAATCGAATGGGATCTGCCGGTGTCAATCAAAACGCGCAGATGTGTTTTGGGTGTGACGAAGCAGGGCAACCCAGGAGAAGTTTATATTATTTAGGTTTATACAGGGGGTGGGTGATCGTCTAACGGGATGACTTGAAAATCCTGATGATTTTCATCAACCAAATCGGGCTCGTGTTCGGGTTCAGAATTTTCGAAATCGTTTTCTAAATATTGGATATCATTTGAATCTATATTAAAATTGTGGCTTCTATTAGTGGTAATTCTCATGGGCTGATGGTTTCTGGTTGTGGCAGTTTGAACAACGCTCATTGGAGAGGCAAAATTTGGATAGAGTCGAGGAGCTTTATATTTGTTTAATCTTTGTTGGACATTTTTCAGGGCATTGTTTCCTTGATAATTTCGTTGGAAAGATTGATATTGTTCGTAAGAACCGAAATTTTGTCTTTGAGGAAAATTTTAGTTCTGTTGTGGAGTGAAGTTAAAGTTAGGCTCTGTGTTACGGAAAGGTGTGTTGTGAGTCGAAGGTCTCACACAGTTTGAGTGCGTGGGTTGGAAGTTTGTGAATCTTTGATTATTTGAAGATTGATAGAGTTTATTTTTCATTGGGGCTTTTTGTTTTGTTGGCTCTTCAGGAAATTTATGTATTGTTGCTGATTTTTATGGTTATCATATGCAATACACTTTTGAAGGTCTTCCTCTAGGGAATTTAGTTCGAAATGCGATAAGTATTCGCGATAAAGCTCATTGATTCCAATGCAGAAGGTGTTAAGAGCAATGTTTTTAAAATATGGGGTTCTGAAAGTTACTGTTGCAAAATTGTCGTTTAGGGTGATGTGTTGGAGTAAGTCGTTCAGATTTTTAGTTATTCTTTGATGATAAGTGTCATAGGATTCGCTTTGTTTTCGGACGGTGGTAGATAATTGTGTTACTAATATGTCTTCGGGACGTCTGTCTCCGTATTTGGTTAATAAAGCTGGACGAATATCTGTCCAATTAGTTTTATTTGAATAATTCAGGAAATTTCTAGGTTCTCCCTTAATTCGAGATACGATGTGGAAATTTAAAATAAACTCTTGGGACGGATTTAAGTCTTGGGTGCCTAAGAAAACTATTAAATTATCTACCTAAAAAGGATAATAGGAAAATGTAACTTGTCTTTCACACACAATACAAAAAATCCAAAACGCTAATTGATTAATTAAATTACCACTTTAAATATGTAGAACACAATAATTATTGTATAAATACACAATAGTTAATACACAATAATTAATAATATTTTTCATTATATTTAGAACGAGTCTGTTGCAAGTAGCATGCGCCTACAGGACTGTATCAGGACTTGTGGATATCACGGGTTGTGTTCCTCAGCATGTGTTAGCAGTAGAAAAGAGACATCTCTATGATAGAAGAGAGCATTTGACAACAGCTATAAAAAAAGAAGAAAGGGATAGATCAATGGAAAGATGGCAAGAAGAGTTAAACAACAAGGTAAATGTTGTCCAGTGGACCAAGATGCTGATTCTGAGCCTAAGGGACTGGGTAGATTGTCTGTTTTGGGGGGTATCTTCATAGGCTCAAAAACGCAGGTACAGATAAATGCATATACTGCGAATATTCCGACATTGTTACTCACACAATACTGGAGTATAATATATGTACAGTGGAGAGAAACAAAATGTATAAAGAAATAGGTATGAACCCTGTGACTGTAAGAGAGATGATCGTGAAGATGACGGGAAGTACGGAGGGATGGAATAGTGTTCACAATTACATCCGAGCAGTCAATAAAAATAAAGAAGAAGAGAGGCAGCAATTAAAGGTTAAAATAAGTTTATTGACGTTTGAATTGTTTATCTTTGATATTGCTCTAATTACTTGTTTATACTCCAACAATTAATAGAAAAAAGAATAGCGATTGGTACCGAAGTACATCTAGCCTTAATCGACCTAGAAAAGGCGTATGATACAGTTCCAAGACTTAGATTGTGGCAAGCTTTACAACAACTCGACATTAGTCCATACATTTTATTAATAATCACAGAAGTATACAGGGATAACACTGCCTACCTAAAAATCGGAAATAGACAATCAGAGCCAATAAAAGTAACTGAAGGACTAAAACAAATATGCAGTGTGTCACCCTTACTGTTTAATTTATATATTGAGGCAGCCCTCCAAAATTGGAAAAATCATTGCCAGGGAATGGGAATTCCCAAAGGAAATGACGTACTATTTTCTCTGAACTTTGCGGATGACCAAGTCGTCCTAGCTCAAAATTCTTATGATCTAGAATTTATGATAAAGCGTCTATACAGAGAATATATATAAAATGTGGGTTACAAGTCAGCATGAAGTAAACAAAATATTTAGTTATAAATTCAGATGCAAGGTTTGAAGTGTTGATAGACGAGGACATGGAAATCAAACAAGTGGAAAAATTTAAAGATTTAGGTGCAGTCATTGTTAAGAACGGTTTGGGAGAAACCGAAATTAAATACCAAATTGATCAAGGGCGTAAAATTGTAGGATGTCTGAACTCCTTATGGTGAGATCGCAACATTTCCAAAAGGAACAAAAATAGAATAGGGCAAACCATCAAGGCAGGAAAGGAAGACCAACGAATCTATAAGAAATAACATGAATTGTACAGAAACGGTCATTGACAGAATAGAACGAAGAGGTTCAAAATGGTTTGGACACCTATTGAGAATGCCTGACGAACGTTGGCCACAAAAACTTTACAAATGGAAGCCTCCTGGAAGAAGAAAAAGGGGTAGACCTCGAGACTCATAGAATGAAGGAATTAGAAGAGCGATGGAATCGAGAGGTTTGGAGGAGGAGCATGCCTTGGACCGGGAGGATTGGCGGAGGAGAACGGGAATACGGCGATAGCCGTCTCCAAAATGTATTGTATTTACAATTTGGATTAATGTCAAATGTCAATAAATTTATTTTAACCTTCGATTGTATCTCATTACCATTAAAATAGTAATAACTTTAAAATGCCACAAGCAAATAGCTTCAGAACAATAGATAAGATCTAGATAAGATAGGGAGTGTTCCAAAAATGTCGTCAGCCTTACAGCGGCCACCCCACTTTCAAAATACGGTACGTGTGACAGTCAACTGCGCACAAGTAAGAGAGGGTGGTTTTAGTTAGTAGGCAGGATAATAGATACCTGAATCTTTGGCACTGCTATCTTTAGTACTTTAAATTAAACTAAAACCCAAATTTTAGATACTCAAAATGGAGGTAGCATAAAAAAATTTCAAAATCCCCCCTCAGACAAATTCTGGGTGCGCCACTGCCATTCAAACCATTTTTGGCCATTTTCCCTATTTTTTCGCAAACATTTTTCTATAACTTTTCTTACGTAGTTTCTGTATATGCAGTGGTAGGTACATTTAGTTTAAAAAAAAATTAATTATCTTTAAAATACTCTATAGTAGGAGGTTCTAGGTTTATTATTAAGAAAGATGCAGTTCTTCACAGATTTCTACTTTTTGTCTTTTACATATAGGTATATGAATTACAAAATAAAAAATAAAGCTTATTTTCTGTACTTTAAAATAGTCTATTATAAAATATTCTAGGAGTAACGGTGACCAAGATATGGTTCGTAAAATTGTGATTCAGCAATGTTTCAACGATGATTTAACCTAAATATACAAGAAAAGAATACTCCAGTCGCAGTCGTCAGAGACGAAAATGCCACTAAACCTCTAAAAATGATATAAGCAAACTGAATTTTGCTGAGAATGTCAAATTTGTGACTCCAAAAAAAATGCAAAAAAGTTTGCCACTCCTACAGCCGTGCTTCCCCCAAAAACCGCCCCTCGTAAGGGAGAGTCAAACGGAAAACATCTAAAATATTAGCGCCTAAGACTATTAAACAACTTAGGAGTTTAACCTCCACAGACAGAGGAATTAATGTTAGAATGATAGCTTGCATAAATGCAGCAGGTCAAACTATCCCACCAAGACCACAAATAGAAGCCCAAATAGAAGAAGAAAATTTGCCCACTGGCAAATAGAAGTCCACTCGGATGCATTGGGGCAGCAAATCCTTCAGGATGATCGACAGCAAAGAATTTTCTGCAATTTTTGGAACACATAATATCTTATACTAAACCTAACCAGGAAAATCCGATACTGATTATCATGGATAATCATGATACGCATATTTCAATAGACATAATTGATAAAGCCAAAACTTTCGGAATAGTTTTATTAACAATTCATCCGTGTGCGTCGCATAAAATGGAGCCCTTGGACCGAAGGGTTTTTGGTCCATATAAAACTTTTTACCACAAAACTGCAGAAGACTATATGTTAAGTCATCCTGGTAAACTAATAAGTATTTATGACGTTGCAGGAATTTCAGGATTTAGTTACTGTGTACTCTTAGGATATCAAAGTAGTTGCTTAGTAGTATTACATTTTGTGTTCGGTTTTTTTTGTTCGGTGGAGAAGTTCAGGCAAACTTTCGATGAAAGGCATCAATTGTACGGGTTTGACGAACCGCCAGGAATTAGCCGACTTAAATCGAGGAAAAGGTTTATGAGAAATGTCAGCGTCGAACCACCCGAACTGTTCCCCTATATCCAGAACGACCTAATGGAATGAACCTGGACTGGAGAACCTAGCGGACACTCAATCACATACGCACAGGTGTTGCCCCTGTAAAACAGAACCTCATTAAATAGGGCATCAAGACAGACAGCGACGCACTTTGTGAATGTGGGGAAATACAGAACGTGGAGCACCTGAGAATATGCAGACTTTGCCCATCACAGTGCACCCTCGCTGATTTATGGCTCGCAAATACAAAGGGTGTAGACGTAGACCGATTTTGGGCAGAAAAACTGCAGTCGGATCCAGACACGAAAAAGTAAAAAAAGTAAGTGTTCGGTTTATTTTATTATTATTTATTTCATATTTATTTACGAGCTAAATTTATTTTTTCTTTACTTATTACTAATATATAATTTATAAGTGAGGTGTTGATTTATTTCCCTTGTTCCTTATACTATTGATTAGTGCTGCAACAATTTGGTAGGTTTGGATTAACATCCATTGAATTTAAAAGAGAAGACCCAACAAATCCCCACATCTCCACATGAGTATAGCGGTCTATATCCGACAGCCGGTGTAGTAACTTAGTGTCCGCGCATGCGCAGCGAGTTATAATATAGCAGATTTACAGAAATCTCGAGGAGCTGTATAAACATTATTAGAAGATTGGAAATACAATAAGCTAATTGTCTGCAGTACGGCCGTTTTATAAAAGAGGGCATTCAGAAAAGAAAAAATAGCTTCTTTCAATTTAAATTCTATTTAGAAGTACAATTCTAAATAATTCTGCTTGCTTTTGATAGGTGAGAAATAAATGAAATTATATATTAAGTTATGTATAAAAATTGTTTATTTAGAAAACAATATTTTTTACATATCTTTATAAACCCTCTGTATTCGTTAAATAACATCTTTATATAATTGAATCCGACTGCAGCGTCTAATATACATCGAAATAGTATCTTCCTGTTTACATTTTGTCGTCAGGGAGGCGTATTCTGTAGATTGGATTTAGTTTTGCTGATTTTGTACCATAATTAGAAACAATGAAAATAGCATTAGCGTTAGTTACATTGTTTGGAAGTTTTCAATCAATCTGAATTTAGCATCTTTCGCGAATCCCCGTACGACGTCAAAGTCGAAATGAGTTCTAAGCAACAATTAGAATAGTGTTACTATCTTATCTAAGAGGTCACCATCAATGTTTCCACGCAATGTACTTTGGGTTTAAATTGTTGTTTGGAGATTGCACGCTCAGAAATCTCTGGGAGTTTCATTACATCTCTTAGGTAGGAGTGGCTCTGCGAAACTTTCCTATCAAGATAATTTCATGAAGTTATTTGTGTAGTTTGTCTTCCACTGTTTCGACTTACACATTGGTTCATTCATATTAAAAAGCACAGGGACGGTTTTAACTACGATTATTTATGGGGTAGTGTTTTTTTCATGCATTATATGTATCATACACCACTATATATATATAAACTAAGGAACACTCGTAGAGTGGTGGGTTTTTCGGTCGAAGTGAAGAAATAAAAGACAAAGAAGGTGGCTACTTCATCTATTTATTGAAGACGTTTCGCTTCTTAATCAAGAAGCATCATCAGTTCATCTTAAAAAGATATGTAGCAGTCAAAGATATAAAATGTGTAAAGAAGCTTATGATAATGGACATTAAATATTATGTAAGCCTAAGTAAAAAACCTAAGTAAAGAACATTAATTTATAGAGAACCAAAAAGATCATACGATGCACTTGCAATAGTATATAATTATTTAAATCTGATTTTAACTTTAGGTAACATTATTAAAATTGAATTATAAATATTTAAAAAAAATTATATAATTAAGTTACCACTCTTAAGCTTCTCAGTCGCTGTCGGTGAAATGCCTTTTTTTTTAAAGCTTTTTAAGATGAACTGATGGTGCTTCTTGATTAAGAAGCGAAACGTCTTCAATTTATATATATATATATATATATATATATATATATATATATATATATATATATATATATATATATGGTTTCAGTTGTTTTCCGGGTTTGACTCCGCGTTAAATATTTTTGGTTTTTAGAATTTTAGAAAAACCATTGTTTTGACGACGTTTCGGCAAGGTCACACTTGCCATTGTCAAGTCAGATTCTGCTTCGTCTTGATGTTCCAGGCAAACATTAGACCAAGGAATAATTAAAAGCTTTAAATCCGTGTATAGAAAGTTTTTGATGATAAGAATGTTATCATCTATATAATGTTCTTTATCCACGGCTGAACTGGAGAAGCCCATAATGATTGCTAACGTCTTAATTTGGATTATAACAATATAGAAAAACGTTTCAACCAAAACAATTGAAAAGTGTTTCGTTAGGTGCGGTTTTTAAAAAAACTATAGTAATGGAGAAGAAATTGTAGAAAACCTGGAGCTACAAGACCTGGAAGATTATTTGCCATTGTCAACCTTTTGCGAAAGTCATGAAGTTGAAAATTTTTTGAACTACCTAGAGATTGACGCAGCCCTATTGACGGAAAATCCTGAAGTAAACTTAGCTAATTGTGTTGGTGATTTTAAAGAAAACGAACAGGTGTCTAATGTTTCCGACAATGGGAGTGGCGATGAACTAGAAATTACTACAACTGTAAGTAATTTAAATGATGCTTACCTAAAATTAAAAGGCTTAGATTAAAATTATTTATATATATATATATATATATATATATATATATATATATATATATATATATATATATATATATTGAAATGATATGAATATAGGAGAAAGAAAAATAGTGATTAAAAATAATTTATAAGTTACACACTAGATAATATTGGATATAAAAAGTATTTGGTTATTTTAATAAGTTATATACTAGAGAACTTTATAAAAATTATTTATATGAGGGTATTCTTAAGAAATTAGCATATAATAAGTGTAAAAAGTTTTTTTTTTATAATTATAATATTGTAAATATATTTAAGTGAGCCATGTGCATAGGCAACCAACTATACATTTAAATGACAGTTGAATAAGAATTTGCGAATGTGAAATAAGGTTATGTGTTGTTTAAAATGTGTAGTTTATTAAATTAGAGTGTTTAAGTTACTAATTTAAGTTTATATTCTGATCTGAAAAGCCTAAATGTCGATAAAATTCTCGATAGAATAGTAAAGAATTCTCTGGAATACAGAATTTAACCTTTGTTTACGGTAGAACGTTCTCGAATATGGTTATGTCTGTGAAATGGACATATCCAGAACATATACTTTTTCGAGAACAATCATATAGAACAATTCGAATATGATTTCTTGCCAGATGATTATGGAACATGGAAAAAGATATAAATACCCTGTGATTTGGATTCAAAAGGCGAGTCAGTTAGTAAGAAAGTTAGTTAGAAGATAGACACATTTAGTTAGTGAAGTCATTTGTTCAGTAAGTTCAAGATAGTCAGTCAAAAGGTCCAGATGTTCAATATAATAAGTTCAATGAAGATTAAGAAACAGTATAAAGATAATATTATTGAAGATTAAAAATTATGTTATGTAAAAATGGTAATTGGATAATGGAAGGAAGTATTAATTGAAAATTAAAATTATATAAAATATTTGGTGATTGGATATTGGTATATTGAAAAGAAGAATATATATAAATGCTGTTAAGAAGAAAAATATTTTAAATTGGTGGAAGCTGACAATTGGAAAAAGTAATTTCACAAAAACAAGGATAACCGAGGCTGAGAACGAAGACATTGAGTGGTGATTAAAATCTTTATTTTGGAGAACATTTTATTTAGGCATTCAGTGAAAGAAAGGTACAAAATTTTGTTAATATAATTTAGTTAGTATCATAAGAATTTCAATTTTAAAGATAGTTTGTTTAAAATTTACATTATCTATATAATTTAATTAGTTTCATAAGAATTTTAATTTAAAGATAGTTTATTTTAAACTTTACATTGGTTATGTTAGATACATATATATATATATATATATATATATATATATATATATATATATATATATATATATATATATATATATATATATATATATATGTGTGTTTCATAATAGATATAATAAAGATAATTTCAAAAAGTGCTTACAAACTAATTCTTTGAGAACCGCGATAAAAACCCTATATATATTTATATATATTATTAAAAAACACTCATTGCTCATCATTCACAAATAATACATCATAACAATATATATATATATATATATATATATATATATATATATATATATATATATATAAGGTGATGCAAGAGTAAGTCAGAAATTGTGAAAAATAATGTTCAAAACAAAAAACATACCAAAATTGATGATCTTTTTAAGAAGTAATACCTAACTTTTTTTTATTAGTATTTTATTTGTTTTTTTGTTTATATGCTTATGCAAATATGTACGAAAATGTATAATTAAAGATCAAGCGTGGATCAAGACACTTCCACTCGAACATCGACAAGAAGCAGACCATCCAGAGAGACTTGAAAATGACAAGTGAGATCTTGCCGAAACGTCGTCAAAATGGTTTTTATCAAAACCAACAACATTTAACGCGGAGTCAAACCCGGAATACCATTGATGTAACATACAGCTCCCGCGGAAATATCAAAACTAACATAAATATATACAGTATACTCCCTTTATAACGAACACGGTTATTACGAGGTTTCGCTTATAACGAGGTACATTAGATGTCCCGTGAAATTTCTATTGAACTATAACCCTTTATAGCGAGGTAAATTTGCTTATAACGAGAGAAAATAAGATTGCAAAACGTGTTTTTTACGTTTTTGCCCGGCCGTAGCTATAAATAAATACCCTTTTTAACTGCGTGCCGCCCGCAATAAACTTCTTACAATTTATGATTCTTAGTCGGAAATGTAAAATGTATGATTCACAAGTGTCATTGTATTGGGTTGACCATTCACACCTAATAATATGGGTCCTAATAGACAAGATGTAGAAAGTGTTTTAAAGTTTGTCAGAAACTTTATCCAAGGACAAAACGCAAATGAAGAAGCATAAAACTATTTCACATCTTTAGAAAATAAATATGATAGATAGAATACTGGACAATTTAAAGCAGTCAAAAATGACAAAATAACTTTATACGCTTTATACATATTTACAGAATACAGATTTTTTGTTTTAACATATAAGTAAAAGTAAACGACTCTTTTTTGTTTTAATGCATTTCATTGATAATAAAAGTAAACAACTTTGTTTTAAAAACGCCATTCAAACAATATTTATTAGCATCTTATATTGCTCCGAATGGCTTCACTATAGAAAGTTAATGTTTTAGAAAACTACATATTCATATGTATGCACAATATTATTGTTGTTGGATATAACGAGATCCGCTTATAACAAGGTAATTAGTCTGACATTTCAAGTTCTCGTTATAGAGGGAGTCTACTGTATATATATATATATATATATATATATATATATATATATATATATATATATATATATATATATATATATATATATATATATATATATATATATATATATATATATATATATATATATATATATATATATATATATATATATATATTTAAACTTAGAGCTAAGATTAATATTATTATAAAAATTAATATTAAACTCACCAGTCTTCCGGGTTGAACCGCGTCGATATCCATTTTGCCGAGCTTTCGACATCCTCTCTGATGTCTTCTTCAGGGCTTCCGAGGTCTCAGTCTCCCGAGCCCCCAGACACTACTACACTCACTAGTCACTTCTAGTTCACTCACTAGTTCACTACTACGACTGGGACCAGGGGACGGTTCATTTATACCGTCGATGGTGACGTGGCCTAGGTGGGGGTTAGGGTGGGGATTGGCGCGAGAGTTGGCGCGAACATTTCCGACAGTGGGATTTTGATTCGAAGATGGAGGGGGCGATATTTTGTTTATGAGAGGTCTCCATGTAGAAGGTAACCGTATGGCGTCATCTCTTTTATTAAGGGAATTTGGTCTTTTTTCTATTTCTATGGCTTCTCGGATAATTCTTGGTTTATAAAAGCGGATGGGGGCTATGGTTCTGGAGTTTTCGAAATCAATTTTGTGACCTGTATGAAGATGGTGTTGACCGAGAGCTGAAATTGAATCGGAATTGCGAACAGAAATGGAATGTTCATAAATCCTATTTTGAATTCTACGATTTGTTTGGCCTATATAGGATCGGGGACAGTCTGCACAAGGAATTTCATAAACTCCGTGCTGTTCGTTTGGAATATTGTCTTTGATTGATCGAACAAGAGATGAAAGTTTTTGTTGGGGGGTAAATATTGTTTTTATTCCTCTTGGTTTAAGAATTTTGTCGATTTTGTCAGTGACACCTTTGATGTAAGGAAGAAACGCTTTCGTATGATAAGGGTCTGAGTCTTTGGATTGAGATTGAGTGGGAGATTGATGTCTGTGGATGCTCCTATTGATGTGATTTTCGCGGTAGCCATTTTGGATGAGGGCTTGTTTTAAACAAGAAAGCTCAGCGGATCTACTTGCATCATCGGAAAGGCGTATTGATCTGGATACAAGAGTATTAATGACTGAATTAATTTGTGAAGGTGCGTGGTGAGAGTTGGCATGCAAGTAACGATTGGTATGTGTGGGTTTTCGATAGACAGAGTAATGAAAACCTTGGGATTGGTGTTTCTTTATGAAAACATCGAGAAACGGTAGGGATGAATCAGTTTCTACCTCCATCGTGAACTGGATACTAGGATGTATACCATTCAGATGGGTTTGGAAAGACACCAAAGCATCCCTGCCATGGGGCCAAATGACGAATGTATCGTCAACATATCGTAGCCAACATGTGGGTTTGAGCATTGATGTGGATAGTGCTCGGGTCTCGAAGTCTTCCATAAAGATATTGGCAATCACTGGAGATAGAGGGGAGCCCATTGGGGCACCATTTACTTGTCTGTAGAATTGATTTTGGAAGATGAAATAGGTGTTGGACATACAATGTTTAATGAGAGGTAAGTGGTCTTGTTGGATACTGTACTTAGTTTTCAGAATGTTTAGAGTTTCATCTATAGGAATGTTTGTAAAAAGTGAGACAATATCGAAACTTACTAGAATGTCTGACGGTGATATAGGGTATTGTTTAAGAAGTTCGATGAAATGAAAAGAGTTTTTGACGAAGGATGAAGCATTTTCGGCGAAAGGTTGTAGAGTTTTGGCCAAATACTTGGCCAATGGTTGTGTAGGGCAGTTGTATGCACTGACAATGGGACGTAGAGGAATATCGGGTTTGTGAATTTTGGGGAGGCCATATATTCGAGGTGTTCTTGAAGACTTTTCACGAGGAATTAGAGATTTTTTGATGTCAACAGGAAGAGAGGTTTTATTGATAATGGCTTTTGTTGTTTTCTCCAGATAGGTTGTTGGATTATTAGGAATTGGTTTGTAGTCTGGAGTGTTAACGAGATTTGAAAGTTTATTGATGTAAGAAGAAGTGTTTAGGATGACGGTGGCGTTTCCTTTATCGGCGGGAAGAATGACTAGATCTGGATTTGACCGAAGTTCTTTCAGGGCTTTTTTCTCGGATTGGCTAATGTTCTGAGCAGGAGGCTTTGAGTTTCTAAGAACTCTAGAGATGTCTTGTCTGGTTATTTCAGCATCTTCGGAAGATAAACTGGAGATGGCTTCTTCAGTTTGACAGATGATTGTCTCAATTGGAATGTGACTTGGAGTAACAGAGTAATTGAAACCTTTTGCTAAAGCTTGAGTGGCAATGGCAGAAATAGGGGTATCAGAAAAGTTATGAACCACTGTAGTGGGTTCCAGCGTTGAGGTTTTTGGAATTTGTTCGGAAATGAGATGCAATAATTTGCGCTTCTGAGTTTCACTCTTAGATTCGAAAGTGTTTAGGGCTGATTGTGTATTGATACGGTCGAAACTGTCCCATAATATAGGATGTACATTGAAAGAATGAATAGAAGACCAGATATTGAAAATATTTCTATTTGTGACATCTAGTTTTCGTCTAGTGGAATGAATAGCTTCACGGAGAAGAGCAAAACTGGTTTTCCTAAGAATTTGGGAGATAGAAGAAGAAGAAGTGTGGTGTTTAAGTTTCAGAAATTTGGGAATGACTTTATGGTCTCGGCAGGCTTTAAGGAAAGTTAAATCACAAAGAAGACGATTTTTACGTAGTAGTAGGTTACTATATGATTTAGTGAGCTGGTAAAATTCCTCCCCGTAGAGGCGAATAAAATGTTCGGAAAGATTTCCGCGGTTAGTACAAAGTTTTCATAAAGAAACACCAATCCCAAGGTTTTCATTACTCTGTCTATCGAAAACCCACACATACCAATCGTAACTTGCATGCCAACTCTCACCACGCACCTTCACAAATTAATTCAGTCATTAATACTCTTGTATCCAGATCAATACGCCTTTCCGATGATGCAAGTAGATCCGCTGAGCTTTCTTGTTTAAAACAAGCCCTCATCCAAAATGGCTACCGCGAAAATCACATCAATAGGAGCATCCACAGACATCAATCTCCCACTCAATCTCAATCCAAAGACTCAGACCCTTATCATACGAAAGCGTTTCTTCCTTACATCAAAGGTGTCACTGACAAAATCGACAAAATTCTTAAACCAAGAGGAATAAAAACAATATTTACCCCCCAACAAAAACTTTCATCTCTTGTTCGATCAATCAAAGACAATATTCCAAACGAACAGCACGGAGTTTATGAAATTCCTTGTGCAGACTGTCCCCGATCCTATATAGGCCAAACAAATCGTAGAATTCAAAATAGGATTTATGAACATTCCATTTCTGTTCGCAATTCCGATTCAATTTCAGCTCTCGGTCAACACCATCTTCATACAGGTCACAAAATTGATTTCGAAAACTCCAGAACCATAGCCCCCATCCGCTTTTATAAACCAAGAATTATCCGAGAAGCCATAGAAATAGAAAAAAGACCAAATTCCCTTAATAAAAGAGATGACGCCATACGGTTACCTTCTACATGGAGACCTCTCATAAACAAAATATCGCCCCCTCCATCTTCGAATCAAAATCCCACTGTCGGAAATGTTCGCGCCAACTCTCGCGCCAATCCCCACCCTAACCCCCACCTAGGCCACGTCACCATCGACGGTATAAATGAACCGTCCCCTGGTCCCAGTCGTAGTAGTGAACTAGTGAGTGAACTAGAAGTGACTAGTGAGTGTAGTAGTGTCTGGGGGCTCGGGAGACTGAGACCTCGGAAGCCCTGAAGAAGACATCAGAGAGGATGTCGAAAGCTCGGCAAAATGGATATCGACGCGGTTCAACCCGGAAGACTGGTGAGTTTAATATTAATTTTTATAATAATATTAATCTTAGCTCTAAGTTTAATATATATATATATATATATATATATATATATATATATACAGTAGACTCCCTCTATAACGAGAACTTGAAATGTCAGACTAATTACCTTGTTATAAGCGGATCTCGTTATATCCAACAACAATAATATTGTGCATACATATGAATATGTAGTTTTCTAAAACATTAACTTTCTATAGTGAAGCCATTCGGAGCAATATAAGATGCTAATAAATATTGTTTGAATGGCGTTTTTAAAACAAAGTTGTTTACTTTTATTATCAATGAAATGCATTAAAACAAAAAAGAGTCGTTTACTTTTACTGTCAATGATATATGTTAAAACAAAAAATCTGTATTCTGTAAATATGTATAAAGCGTATAAAGTTATTTTGTCATTTTTGACTGCTTTAAATTGTCCAGTATTCTATCTATCATATTTATTTTCTAAAGATGTGAAATAGTTTTATGCTTCTTCATTTGCGTTTTGTCCTTGGATAAAGTTTCTGACAAACTTTAAAACACTTTCTACATCTTGTCTATTAGGACCCATATTATTAGGTGTGAATGGTCAACCCAATACAATGACACTTGTGAATCATACATTTTACATTTCCGACTAAGAATCATAAATTGTAAGAAGTTTATTGCGGGCGGCACGCAGTTAAAAAGGGTATTTATTTATAGCTACGGCCGGGCAAAAACGTAAAAAACACGTTTTGCAATCTTATTTTCTCTCGTTATAAGCAAATTTACCTCGCTATAAAGGGTTATAGTTCAATAGAAATTTCACGGGACATCTAATGTACCTCGTTATAAGCGAAACCTCGTAATAACCGTGTTCGTTATAAAGGGAGTATACTGTATATATTTATGTTAGTTTTGATATTTCCGCGGGAGCTGTATGTTACATCAATGGTATTCTGGGTTTGACTCCGCGTTAAATGTTGTTGGTTTTGATAAAAACCATTTTGACGACGTTTCGGCAAGATCTCACTTGTCATTTTCAAGTCTCTCTGGATGGTCTGCTTCTTGTCGATGTTCGAGTGGAAGTGTCTTGATCCACGCTTGATCTTTAATTATACATTTTCGTACATATTTGCATAAGCATATAAACAAAAAAACAAATAAAATACTAATAAAAAAAAGTTAGGTATTACTTCTTAAAAAGATCATCAATTTTGGTATGTTTTTTGTTTTGAACATTATTTTTCACAATTTCTGACTTACTCTTGCATCACCTTTATATATATATATATATATATATATATATATATATATATATATATATATATATATATATATATATATATATATATATATATTGTTATGATGTATTATTTGTGAATGATGAGCAATGAGTGTTTTTTAATAATATATATAAATATATATAGGGTTTTTATCGCGGTTCTCAAAGAATTAGTTTGTAAGCACTTTTTGAAATTATCTTTATTATATCTATTATGAAACACACATATATATATATATATATATATATATATATATATATATATATATATATATATATATATATATATATATATATATATATATATGTATCTAACATAACCAATGTAAAGTTTAAAATAAACTATCTTTAAATTAAAATTCTTATGAAACTAATTAAATTATATAGATAATGTAAATTTTAAACAAACTATCTTTAAAATTGAAATTCTTATGATACTAACTAAATTATATTAACAAAATTTTGTACCTTTCTTTCACTGAATGCCTAAATAAAATGTTCTCCAAAATAAAGATTTTAATCACCACTCAATGTCTTCGTTCTCAGCCTCGGTTATCCTTGTTTTTGTGAAATTACTTTTTCCAATTGTCAGCTTCCACCAATTTAAAATATTTTTCTTCTTAACAGCATTTATATATATTCTTCTTTTCAATATACCAATATCCAATCACCAAATATTTTACCGCGGATAAATTTCCGCGGTCAGATGAATGAATATTACTAAGTTCTCCGGAATAACCGCGTTGAGAATTTGTTACTCGACGTTTCGGCACCCATTTTGGAGCCATTATCAAGAGTGATACGGTTCCGTTCGAGTTTGGGGTCTCAATCTGCCTACTCCCCTCACTCGTGACGTATCCCGTTCCCTAGACAACAACCTATTACAACTTCCTAGGCCCCACCCACCACAACCAAAATAGTTTAAATTGCAAACCGCTACTTGTGATACATCATTAAAAAGACTATAAAAAATGCTATCCAATGGTATAAATAATAATTATACAGAGTGAAGCAATAATTGTGAAACTTTGGCTTAAATGGAAAATTGAATGAGGTTTTTTGTTAACTATAAATTTGTTAAAAATGTCAGTTAAAAAAGTAAATGTTCAAACTGGGTTCCGTTGTTTTGTAAACAAAAATACAGCCTATTTTCAAATTCTGTACGAACTTTGGTAAATGTTGTTCTAGTAATAACGCGACATGCTTGCGTAATTCTTTCTCGCAATTCCCCAAGTGACGCAGGTTAAGTTTTATAAACAACTGACTTAAGGTAATCCCATAGAAAAAAGTCAGGTGGCGTTAAGTCTGGTGACCTCGGTGGCCACTCAATG
The DNA here is from genome assembly GCF_040954645.1 of Diabrotica undecimpunctata. NCBI lineage: Eukaryota > Metazoa > Arthropoda > Insecta > Coleoptera > Chrysomelidae > Diabrotica > Diabrotica undecimpunctata. The sequence continues at coordinate 77,820,652 of NC_092812.1, read as the reverse complement.
GGACCTCTCCTTCCACTTCATTTGTTCGAATAATTAGCATCCAGCCAGTGCCTAACTGGAGCTGCATAATGAGGAGGTGCTCCATCTTGTTAGAGGTGCAGCAAATCTTCGTCTAGAGCTAGGTTGCCTTGATCGACCCTGTAGTTCTCTAATTCATACACAATTAAAGGTTCGATGGTGTTTTGCAGCATATCGAGATAAATGTCGCCACTTAAATTTCCTGGTATGAACAAGTGGTTAATTATAGCATCGCCCTGCCCAAACATTCAGTTTTTCAGAATATTGAGTGTGACCCTCTCTGAATCGATGTGGGTTCGCATCACTCCAGTACAGACAGTTTTATTTATTTACATTACAATTCAGTATAAAAGTACATTCATCAGTGAAACAAATATTTTTTAATATTCGGTTTAACGCGAATTCTTTGTCATGAGTTCGCAAAGCTCAATTCGTCGGTCTGAATCATCATCGCCTAGTTCTTGAGGAATTTGTGTTTTGTACGGGTGAAACTTATTTAATTTCAACACCTTTTTAACCGACTGATGTAAAAGTCCTGTCATTGCAGATACTTGACGTGTTAATGCAGTAGGCTCTATTGCAAAATTTCCAAGGACCTCAATTTGGGATGCTTCATTCAGTAATCTTGGGGCATCCCTTCTTTTAGTTTTCACTGATCCCATTTCTCTACACTTTTCAACTGAATCGCGGACGTACACGTGACTTACATTTTTGTCCGGATGCCTTTCATGAAATATTTGAGCTGTTCGTAAATAACACTGGTTCTGGGAGGCAAATATGAAAATGATCTCCACGCGTTCAGGTATATTGTAAACCATCGTGACAACTACAGCTGAATGACAGTACTGATCGTACAAATGATGAAAACTAATGACATCTAAAATTCTCAAATAAACCAAAAATGATTGAATCTGACAGAATCCAAAAAACAGATGTTCTTAACTTGTTTTGCAAAAATGGCAAATTATGTTTTTATTTAACAAAAAAAATTCCGATGGGCACTTATCATTAAAAATAATAGTCCGGGAGATAGCATTACAAATACAAAAGTCATAGTAAGCCGGCTGATATTAATATCCTGTATAATTATTAAACAATAATTATACAGGGCCATCAACAAAAACCTAATTTAATTTTCCATTTAAGCCAAAGTTTCACAATTATTGCTTCACCCTGTATAATTATTATTTATATCACTGGATAGTATTTTTTATAGTCTTTTCAATGATGTATCACAAGTAGGGGTTTGCAATTTAAACTTTTTTAGTTGTGGTAGGAGGGCCTAAGGGGTTGATGGGGGTGAGTTAGTTCTCTTTCATGTCATTTTAGTTCCCCCTTACTATCCTAGAAACGGTTTTAAGCATTTTTTAATATCAGCTTTTGTTCGTGAGATATAGCCCATTGTAAGTTTTAAAATTGACACACTGTATAATAAATGTCAGCTCGTCAGCTCTCTTAGATGGTCATGGTGAGGCTAAGTGGCTTTTGATGTGTGATACTTAAGTTTTTAATAAGTTCTTCACAGACTCTATTTGACACATACTACGGGAAGTCGCCAACTGATTAAAATAAGAAAAATCGAAGGACGAAGAGATTTGGTATTTTGAATTTAGGTGATTTTGCTTTAAAATGCTGTGTTAGTTATTGATCAATTGCATTCTATTTGGATCATCAAAACAATGAAATCGGTCCTATCAGAAATTGAACATGTTAAAACTGGTCAAGACATACTTATTTTATTGGATAATTTAAAAACAGAATAGAAAATCAATATTAAAATACATAAAGAATCGGTCATCAAAGACACAAAATATTATAATTTATAATGTTAAAGAGGGTCCATCGAATTTGTAGCAAGATATTGCCTATGACTATGTAACATATATTTTTGCATAATCAGTATTGTTCCAGGTACTGTTAAAATTTCTGGAATTGGAAATCAAAAGAAAATACAAATAGGCATCTCAGGCTGGCATCTAACAACCCATAGGTAGTTAGGCAGAAAGAAAAAAATATTAAAAATCCAAGCATCAATAAAAATTTTTGCTGATATGACATTAGCACTGGCTGGATATGGTTTCTATTACGAGCCGTTAACTATTCGAGCCATATTTCTTTTAACCTGTTCAATATCAATAGCTTTACTCTATAACACGCTTATGATTTAAGATGATTCTTCTTCACAACAGGATTAAATTAATTATGATTTATTTGATATTTGTACTATAATTTTTATGGTCAATTTCGTTATAAGACAGAAATCATTCTCTTTATTATATATCTATTGCTTCCACTTTCCCCCCTGTGAGTATAAGTTAAAAAATAGAATCTTTAATTTTTGTTAATATGATCTACAAAACTATTAACACCTGAGCGATCTTTGCCCTGAAGCCGATACTGTTGAAGTAAATCATTTTCCAAACTTACTCATATCATCAAGCTTTGTTTATATTTTGATGGATCTTGCACATAACTACAAAACTTTCTACTAGAGGTACAGCAATTTTAATACTAAACGCGAAATATAAAAAAGTTTTAAAATATATATAGTTACATAAATAAGATTGCTATATATATAGTTATAGTTATATAAAAATAAAAAGAAAACGTTTAAAAATAATTCAAGCATTTCAAATAGAAATTGTATACAGTGCATCCATAAAGTAACGCATAAATTCATTATTAGCTAAACAAACAACAGTATTAGAAATTCCCGAAACAGGTCAATTTTTGAGTTTAATTTACTTATTTTGTCAAATAAAAATTTAATATACAGGGTGAACCACCTTCGTATAATGACGTTATCACCATTTTTTAATTGAACCCCCATTGTTTTCAATTTACAGGTTTCTCTGGGGCTGATTCCAAAAATGTATAACACGTTGCTTCAAAGTGGTCAGCAAAAATGCAAAAATTCACACGTGTTTCCAAAAAGTAACTCATAAATTTATTATTAGCTATATAAACAACAATATTACAAATTCCCGAAACAGATTGATTTTAATTAACTATTTTTTTCAAATTATTGAAAATGTTGAAAATATTCAACAAGACATTATTTTGGCAGCAGTAGAAAATCCACACTGTACAGTGCGAGAATTATCTAGGGATTTTGACGTTAGAAAGTCTTCAGTATCAAGTGTTTTTAAAATGGTAAAATACCATCCTTATAAGGTACGTCTTATCCATGAATTGGCTGAAGACGACTTTGACCGAAGAACTAAATTCTGCGAGTATATGATGAACCAACATAACAATTTCATTGATAACATTTTATTTTCAGATGAGGTAACGTTTCATTTGAACGGTCGTGTTAACCGACACAACAATCGTTATTGGTCTGATGAAAATACACACTGGATGCAAGTGTCCCACACGCAAAGACCACAAAAAACGAACATATGGGCTGATATTGTGAGAAATACAATTATTGGTCCATATTTTTTTTTATGAAAATTTAATAGGATCTAGGAGGCAAGTGGAATGGCCCCCTAGATAACCTGATTTGAACCTATTAGATGTCTTTTTTGGGGTTATTTAAAATCTAAATTCTACACAAACAGACCTGATAATATCTGTCAACTACAAGACCGAATTAGACAAGAAATAATGAACATAACACCCGCTATGCTACAGAATGTTAAAAACGTGTTAATTTAATGTGTTTATTACGTTTATCCTTAATTTATTATTTTGTAGGAAACTTTGAATTTTTAAATTTTTGTCACCCTGTACTAATTTAAAGCAACGTTATATATTTTTGGAATCAGCTGAGCAAGGAAAATCTATAAATTGAAAAAAAAGGGGTACTATTTAAAAAAAAATGGTGATGACGTCATCATACGAAGGTGGTTCACCATTTATATTAAATTATAATTTGAAAGAATAGTTAGTAAATTAAATTCAAAAGTCGACCTGTTTTGGGGAATTTCTAGTACTGTTGTTTATTTAGCTAATAATGAATTTATGCGTTACTTTATGGACGAACTGTATATTATTTTCATTCTTTTCTATTTTCCTGCATTTTCCATATAGCTGGATGGCTAATATGCTTGGAAAACAATGGTGGAACAATTATTTAATACACCTGACGCAAAAACATTCGTGAATGGACTATCAAATGCATGACAATTATTCCATGTGACAGAAGATCGAGAAGCTTTCACAATGGTGATAACTCTGATATGGCACGTGAAGAAGAAAAAGATGAAGATGAAAATGTACAATGGGAAATGTCTATGCAAGCACAAGCAAGTTCTTTAATTGATGCCCCAACGACCTGGCGAATCGTAGGAGATTATAGTATAGTATGGAGCACTGCCGTGCTTGACAGCATTTGGTATCTTAGTTTTTTTGCACTTAAGAAAAGAACTACAACGTTAAAATAGTTTTATTGTTTCATATAGTCAATGGACCCTCAAATATGAAAAAACCGCGTAGGGGTACCATGTAAAGGGCGTTTTAGAGAAAGGAGTGAATTTGTCTCCATACACTAGACTGTAGGGAAAAAAATTGTTCAAAATTAAATTTCCTATCGAAATGTCACCTTTAAAAGTTAAAAATAATTTTTTTTTGACAAAAATATATCCAAAAACAAATAAAAAAACAGGAACACGCGCGATTTTTTTTATGTCCCATAACCTTTTTCCACAAGGAGATAGGTATAGGCATTGCTCTGCAGAAAAAAAATATTATCATTCCTTTCTAAAATGGCATTTGCCAGAAGTCTTTAGGTTTTAGAGCATCCGAGATACCATTGTTTAAAGTTTGTCATTCACACCATTTTTGGGCCATTTTCTTTATTTTTGGCAACAATTGTTCTATATCGTCGATAAGATGTCAAAACCACGTATCTCAATTTTCGATGGTTTTGCGTTTTTTATGTGGCCTATATTAGAAAATCGAGCTGCATCGATTGAGAAACCTCTTATTACAAAGCATGTGAAATTGCACCTCCGTCACTCGAATTCAGAAACCTTGTATCTCACATATTGTACACGAAACCACGTAAGTCAACACGTGTCTGAAAAATTGTTAAATACTGAACATTTTTGTGCAGTTATATAGCTTTATAAGAATTATAACTGTTTATTAGAAGCTATGGTAAGTGAAAACAACTTATTACTTTGTTTTAATAATACGTAGATGCATTGTTTTATGTTAAACAGAAACATAACTATTATTATTCCAAAAAATTTGAGGTTATGATGACTCAATTATTATATTATTTCAATTGATCAACTGAAACAAATTATATAAATCAATTAAGGAAAAGCAAAAGCTTGTTAGTTGGTACAAGAATTTCCAAAATAATGTATTACAGTGAAGTTTTAAGTGAAAAAAATTGTGATACGAGATTTTGTTACCTATCAAAATATAATCAAGCATTTACAATATTGATTTACGAGGTTTCTTTGGAAACAAAATAAGTGTTATTTTGTTTTATTTTTAGGCAAGCCGGGCTTCGAGAAAGGTCAAATCAGCACTAGAAAGTCTAAAAGTGAATTCTGATATTGACCAGAATGAAAGTACTTCCAATCAAATTTCACATTCTAAAGAGGAAATCGCAGAACTTAAGAGCCGTCATAAAGAAGATTGAAAAAAAGCAAATACAGGTTTTGAACAAGTTTATGAGACCTTTCGAGAAGAATCCTCCAGTTTCCAGCTCATTGCTTCTTCATCACTCTCTTCACAAAACATTCAAGTACATTCCTGTATTATTTTGAAACCTAAGAGTACTGCTATTCAAACAGGATCTTATTTAAAAAATGACACCCAAAGCAGATGCCTGGCTAGTATTAATACAGAAGATAATGGTATGAATGTTGATGTAAAGGACAGTATTCAGGTAGAGAATGTCAGTAGGGATCTAACTTTGAACGTAGAAAATATTAATGAAGCTGCGGAAAATCGACACTATAACACCGACATTGAATTTGAAGAACCTTTCGAAGGATCAGAGTCAAGTTATCATCCAAATACTTCGTCGGATTCTGAAGATGAAGCTGTAAATGTCGCCAGATGCAAAAAAATTAAAGCGACGCCTAAAGAGAAGAGAAAAATGAGAAGAAAAGGCGTAGCAAAAAAGGCAAAGCTGTCAATATTGAACGCATAAATAAAATTAAAGCATTCCTTGAAAAACTGCCAAAGATGCCCTTCCATTATTGCCGTTCATCAATAAGTAAACTTTATTTGGAAACAACTTTTTAATATTAAGGAAGTGTATGACGTATAAAAAAATTATGAACCACAATCTGCTGTCGGATATGATGTTTTCTTAAAAGAAATGAAAAACACAAACATTGATGTATATCATCCAAGGAAGGACCAGTGGATTTATGTTTTTGGCATAAACTGGGCAATGTAGAGCAAGAAGATTATGACTCGCACATAAGCCAAAAAGATCGCGCTAGAAAGGAAAAAATCAAGGATAAAGAAGATGCGTTGGAAGGAAAAGTGTGCGTATTTACGATGGATGTACAAGCGGTCCAACTTGTCCCTGTCGTCCCAGCAGGCATGGTATACTTTAAACAGAAACTAGCAATTTTACCATCTATAATTTAACAAATAATAAGGTAGTTTGTTATGTATGGCATGAGAGAGGGCAAAACAGATCTCAACTCCTTTACATCTTGTATAATTGATTTTTTAAATAAAGAGTTAGATGCCCGAGAAAAGGACTAACCAAAAATTTTTTATAGCGATGGATGTTCTGCACAAAATTGCAACGTGACATTGGCTAATGCACTTCAGCATTTCTGCAACGAAAATGATAAGTAATTATACAGAAATATTTAGTTTAGGGTCACTTGTAAATGAAGTGCGATAGTGTGCACTCCACCATTGAAAGAAAGAAAAAAAAAATAAATGCATTTATTCACCATCCAATTATGTGGAAATAATTAAAGAGGCCCGTAAAAATTCCAAAAATCCATACAAAGTTAAATACATTGATCACAAATTTTTTAATGACTATTCCGAAATTAAGTATTATTCATCCATTCGTCCAGGGAAAAAAGTGGGAGATGCATGCGTAAATAATCTGAGGGCTCTAAGGTATTCCAGGGATTTGCCTGTCCAATTCAAACTAAACTTTGATGAGGAGTGGCAGTTTTTACCAGTTCGCAAAAATACGAATAATGCAGGAATCACAAGAAAAATGTATAATGACCATTTGCCTATTACAGAAGACAAATTTAATCACATGCAGTCTCTTAAGACTGTTATTCACCCAGATTATCATGGTTTTTATGACTCGTTGAAGCACTAATTTTTTTTTGTTTTCAAAATATGGAAAATAGTTGTGTTTATTTTATTTTGTATCAGAATGCTTATGTAACATGTTTGTTTTATTTCTTTGAAGAATAAACATTTTATTTTTCTTCTGTAATATTGTTCTTTGTGTGTAAAAAAGGCGTAAGCGAGCTGAAAATATGCTACCAAACCTCGTAAGACCCGAAATTAAATACTATTTAAATTTCAAAAACTCGTATCTCACGATTTTTTTCCAAAAGAATCCAACTTTATTTTTTTCGAGATTAATCACTATCACAAATAATTCATTTCGTGGAGCTACCCACACTTCAGAAAAAAAAAATAACTTTAAAAGTTATATTTTCTACTATGGGAAGTTTTAGGTGATTTCCCAAAATATACTAATTTTGAGATACAAGGTTTTGACATCTGAACGACGATATGTAGTTTTAGGTATATGTATTAGTACATAAATTAAAAGAAAACATAATTACCTTTACTGTAGAAGACTTTATGACTAATTTTAAGCAAGTTACGGTTCTTCAAAGTTTTCTACTTTTAACGATTTTTGCTGTTTACGGCAAAATGCAAAACTTGTGTACAAAAGCTGCATTCTTTTAGAAACCATTTTAATTTTCGTCGATAGACTGATCAAAATCTATCAAATTTTTACCGTCGAGTTGATACAAAATTTATTTAAAAAATGGATATCTAAGAGAACGGTTCATTCTACTTTCTAAATTGTGGAAATCCTTAAAAGCTCATATATCTCTATTTTATACTAGTAAGGATGATAATTTTGATGCAATTGCAGCAATGCAATTTTTGATATAAAAGTGTACAATTTATCATTTTGAAACAAATTTAGGTAATCTAAAGTTAACCAAAATAAAAAAACTAATAAAAATTGAACCTGTTTGAGTTGTACCTCTGAATATAAATAACTCATAAAATATGGGAGCGTTTCCACACTTTATGACACACTGTATATTAGCTTTGATTTGACATTAAACGATTTCATCAAAATGTATAAATCAAACTGTACCATCAAATTAACCAAAACAAACACCAAATAGCAAATATACCTTTCATTTCGTAAAATTAATTTGACTGATTATTTATATATTCATTTTTAAATTCAATTTCAATAGTTGCATTATTAACATTTCACATGTTTTGTAAATTTAATTCAATCAATCCCTTATTTTATTTAATATAAATAAACTTATTGTATCTTTTATTATATATTCTTTTAACAATTTATACACTTATTTTATGAGTTTATGCACGTACTATGCATTACAAGTCGTAACAAAATAGAAAGCTTCTGAGAAATATAATTCCCCCCAGAATTTAATTTCGGAATACTTGGTAGGAGGTTATTTTGGGGTATCTGTTGATATTTCGCAGGATTTACGCTACCCTTAATAAATTAAAAACATCCTAACCATGAAACTGTGTTACAACCACAAATGATCACTTATTTAAGAAATTTCACAATTCGTTTTAAAAAGCTTCATGCTTAGCGAGAATAAGTCGTTTGCATTAACCATCAACACATACGTCGAATTTTGATTCTTCACTAATCTTCTATTTCTCACTTTCTACCGACCAAGAAAGTTTATATTTTAGCCAAATGAGCGTGGTTTGCTTTTGTTTTATTGTTTTGCAGATTTATGTTTCCCCTTGAGAAATTAAATTGAGTTTTATAATTCCATTCACTGTAACTTGCCTTAGAGTATTTCTTCAACCTTTTTTGCAAATTTTTACTAATATTCTGCTATTCCTATCAGAAACTAGTTTTGGACGACCTTTGCTTTTACCTTTTTTATTTGAGATACTTCATGTTTCCTTATAATGCTTAATTATATTCCACACTGTAGTTTTAGGAATATTAATTTCAGCCGCCACTTCAAGGATTGTTTTATTGCGGCAATAATGTTTAATAACCAACTCACGAATTGTTTTTACTTATAGAGATACCCGGCACTATTTTATTGAAATAATACAACGATTCACACAATTTGACAAGAAATTAATTGTAAAATATAGTTTGACGTTTGTTAGAGTGTTCGACTGCAATGTTTTGTAACCTAATTATCTTATCTTGTTTGGTTTATAGCAGTTACTTCGTACTATCCCAATATTTAGTTGTCACTTATGTTTTACATATTTTTATAATCCTTACGACATTAATTGCCAAGGGTCACTCAACAACTCAACGCAACAAACCTTTTGACCTTGTGTAATAAGTGTCAGTTTAAACTCGGGTAGTGAGCCTAACCACATTAGTAAAGTGCGCAAGATCAATTATTAGTTTCTAAAGTGAACGCTTGGGAATACCTAGGACATAAATGTAGTAGATTAGGTTAAATAAAAAATGTTTTCTTTTAATAATAAAAAAAATCTAATTATTTAGTTGATTTTCCAAACAACTTTGCTAAAATTTCGCAACTGCGTTTTTGGTGACTGCTCTATTCATGTATTATACTCTCTGGTATTAATAATTGTAGACCTTAAGTACCAAATTAGCTTTAACAGCGATATATGTTCCTTATTTGTTTCAGTATATTTATAGGTCTGTAGATGAACGTGAATTTTCCGTGTCACCACCGAATTGTATAAAAATTTGGATTTAGGTTCTACTTACCCTCCATTTTACTTTTAGACTTAAACCATTGGTTACTTTTATTTTTTAGGGGTGAAAACGACCCCCATTGGAAAAAAATATAATTATAAAAATAAAAAAATAATTGTAAATTCAGGCAATTTGGAATTCCACAAGGAAACTAAATTCCTGTAGCTTGATGGAATTACTATTCCATAATCACTGCTATCTAGATGTACATGTTAAAAGCCACTAAATACATGGGTAAAACCCCTTTAAATTTTGTTGAATTAACTTTATAATTGTTGAATGTAATTGTTAAATTACATTATACAATTTTATATTTAACTATGATGTTTAAGCTACAATAGGAATTGATAACATTGCAACGTAACACTCCACTGGAGGTTGCTAGTCCTGAGACGAACTGTCTACGAGGACTTGTTGATAGCAACTGATAGCAACTGTCAGTTGCTATCAACAAGTTCTCGTAGATACTTCGTCTCAGGACTAGCAACCTCCAGTGGAGTCTTACGTTGCCATGTTATATATTTCTGTTGTAACGTACACATCATAGTTTTTAAAGTTAACTAATGTAATTCAAAGTTAATTCAATAATATTTAAAGGGTTTTTACCCATGTATTTAGTGGCTTTTAACATGTAAATCTAGATAGCACTGATGATGGAATAGTAATTCCGAAAACGTTCTGTGATATATCCCGATAGGGTTTTTGATATTATACCTTTTATAAAGGAATTTTTAAATAATTTTTTTCAGTTTGGAATTATTTAATCATACAGTGTATTTAATTATACAAATTCGAATAGTTGTAGTATGTTTTATTCATTGAAATTATAAATAATTTTTTTAATTACAACGTTTGAATTTATTTTATTTCAACTTTAAAAACAAACCTTATTAGTTTATAAGGATGGGTAAAAGTAAGTATGTTCCTTTAATAGCATATTATCTGTATCTTACAATGCTACAGTATACGCATTCTGATATATCCTAAAATGTGTGAGTTATTTTTTACTCATAACTCGGTTAGCTTTTAAGATATGAAATACTTAAAAAACCATTTTGTAGGTTTTTAAGGGTAATAAGATCATTTAAATAAATTTTTTAGCCCTTATTTGGAAAAGGGCTTGAACAAGTCACTAATTACGAGTGTATGCAAACTTTAAACAGCCATATTTTAACGAATTTTTATCTTGCAGAAAAACAAAAAAATTGAAATATGTAGAAAAACAAAGCCTATATTTTTTACTCCCCAAGATAATTGGTTAATTCAAGTTGAAATATTCAAACATTTTCACTAACCAATAACAAAAAAGTATTGATTTAGTGAAAAAACTCTAGAGAACAAAAGTTACATAGAATTATTAGTCAACTTATCGATTTCCTTATTTTGAACGTAGGTTTTTTCACCCACAGAAGGGATGGCTCTCACCCTTAAGTAAAAGGAACCGTGGGCTTAAGGAAAAAAGTGAAGTAGAGGTTAAGAGGAACCTAAATCCAAATTTTCAAGCAAATCCGTCGTGACGAAGAAAATTACACTCCAAAACGGTAATTTACTGACGTATTATTCAAAAACTCAAAAATGTGACACAAAAAATACTAATTAAAATAATTTACAAGCTTTTTTTAAATAGCCAGACTCAGAATCTGCAAAATTTAAAGGAGAGTATTTGTTTTTTTCATTTGGTGTGGGTGATAAATGATGTAGTAAGAAATGTTTGTAGTTCGCTTGTGGACAGCATAAACAATGGTATCTAATTAAACATTCGGGTTTGTAACGACCAAACTGGAGCAACTGTGTACCGAACAAAATTCATTGTTATACCACAACGAACTTGTGCGATACATGTCAAAAGTTTAGATGATAATTTAATAATGCTTGATACTTCAATTGCGTTTTATAAACGACATATATCTTTAAATTAGAAACAAGTACAGTGCATTTGGAAAGTGCTTGAGACAGATATTTTACAGGATGATTTTTCGATAAAAACGCAGGGTTAGAACGCCATTTTATAAAATGCCCAAATATATTTGCAAGTTATTAATGTAGTATTTACCGTAGACTGCCTTTAGGTAATATATTCGCTCTCTGCAGCTGAACAGGTATGGCCCTCTGTAGGTTATTACATCATCACCATAAGAGTTACACCAATAAAAACATTTATAAATATGTAGGAATAAAATCAAAAATTTGTAATTAATCGTAAATATTGTCTGTACATTATTTTTTTATATATTAATAACGTTACCGTAGTATTTATATATTATAAAAATTTTACTAGTTTATTATGTATATTTTTTGAATAATAATATAATACCAATTTATATAATTATGTTATCTTTATTATACCAATTTATATATTTATAGAAAAAAAACGAGTTTAAGTAATTATTTCAATAATGAATTTTTGACATCCTAATTCTAACCTCACTTTTTGTGCAAGTAAATGCAGATTTACTTTTGTAAATATATAAATTATATTTAATAATATTTGTAATAGTATTATTGTTTTACAGAAACGTTTTATAAAACTAGTTAATAAGTTGTAACAATGTGTGGAATTTAAATTATAGTAATCATTACAAAAAGTTTCTTTCTATATAAATTAGACCTTATAGCTGCAATCTACAGTTCACAATGATGCTTTTTATGATTTTGACTCGGAAATTGATAAAAAGTGCAACTCCTTTTACTATTAGGTACTATAGCAGTTTGCGATGCAACAAATATTACCCATCATCGCATCGTTTTGAACAAGTCATGCATAATTATAAGTTAAATCTTACGTTGATGACAAATTTGGCCAATATGAGCGCTTTAAACTTGACGTATATCCCCTCCCGTCAGCTGCACAGAACGAATGCTAAGTGATAGCAAAATAACACCCAGTAATACTAAATGTATTACAATATTTTTTGTGCAATATGTCTCTTATGATTAAGAGACTTATTAAGTAAAGACTTAAGTAATTGATCAAGACTTCAGAAAACTCCAAACATTAGAAAAAATATAAATGAATTATTATGTTGGGCCTCCACAATGTCTTCTGCCATCAGAAATACATTTGGGCATACTCCTAATAAGATAATTGATTTCCTCTTGACGTACCTCTTCCCAGGCTACTTGTACGTCGTGTCGAAGTGTCGCTATAGTCTGTGGAGAATCAGGTAAATGGAGTAATCTTCTTCTCAGTGCCAGACATATTCAATGGAAGATCGAAATATCTAGGGGACCGAGGCATTAAATCGACTTGATTGTCTTCAAAATGGTCAACGTAATTCTGGCTTTATGTGGTCGCGCATTATCTTGTTGGTAAAGGGGGTTTGGGAGTGTCCGTATATAAGACACAAAACAAATAAGTCCTTCACTTCCTGGTTGTAACGCATGGCGGTCATGCTGCCTCTAATGAACACCAAAGATGACCTGCTTCCATAACCAATATGCAGTACCATAGAAAAGTGAGAATGTCGTCTTTCACCAAGTCGTCTTCTCACTCTTAGACGGCCATTATGCATACTTAAATACAATCTGGATCATCACTAAAGCCAACGGTATTTCATTTAAGGTCCCAGTTTAGTCGTTCTCTGCACCATGCCAGTCGATACCTCGGTGACGATAAGTGAGAGGTAGGAAAAACTGAGGACGGTATGAAATAAGTCCAAAACCTTCTGATCCGGAAATAAACAGTTTGTAATAAAACTTTGATATTTTTCAGACTGTTAGTCTGCAATTATTGACCTTGTTGGCGTGAATGATTTAGCGGACGATGCTTTACCCCTGGCTAGAAAATAAAAAGGCTAACGTAGTGTTGTAAAATACAAATGGATCTGCTACTTAGACTAGATATATATATATATATATATATATATATATATATATATATATATATATATATATATATATATTGTTATGATATGTAAAATCGAGAAAAATATTGGTTTGTTTAAAAATATTTCAAAATTCAATAACATTAAAATAATTCAGATAAGTAGGATAATATCCAACAAACATTTCGAAGAAGGAAAGTATTAATTTCTTGAATTACCTGTACCAAACAAAAAGTAAGCTTTGCATAAATTATTTCTTTGTTATACTTGAGTGACCCGCATAATTTTAAGTGAAAACAAAAAGACAATTGAACGGGGTTTTCCAAAATACATTAATGCAGTGATTAGGGACAAATAGAAGAGATTTTAGATAGAGGTTTTTGTTAGTTTTTAAGAATTACAGAAAATATTATTTGTAAATAAGTTTTAGGAAATTTTATAATTATAGGTAAAAATTTGTTTGTTATCGAAATGAAAAAATGGGGGAATTGTGACGAGTTTTGATTGGCGGAGATTGAAAAAGGTGGGATAAGTATGTAGGAAAAAGTTTAGCGAGATGGAGGAGGAGAGAGAAAAAGGGCAGTTGGTTTCCAAGTCTGTAATAGGAACAGTGATTGTTCTCTGGCGGTTCCTGAAATGTAGCAAGCAGTAGTGTTGAATGTTAGTGAGTTTTTGTGGAGTTAGTGTATCTGACAGAAGCTGAAGCAGAAAAATATTGTAAGTCATATTTCTCTACTTATATTCCAAGAGTCACTGTTCAGGCCAACGAGAGATTCAGTTTATCGTAAAGAGAAGATATTCCAAGAGTCATTTTTCACTCGGGCCAACGAGAGATTCAGTTTATCGAGAGGAGAAAGGCTATCATAATTTAAATGATTTGTGCTTTTGAAGGAGATCATTAAGGACGATATACTTGCAACAATCTGTGTAAGATTGCTGATTACATAGGGAGCGGTTGAGAGGAGATAATATAGTCTACAAGGAACAAGGATTTGGACCACTCATCATCAGAGAGAGATATTTTGTTTTCTGCAGTTTTTTTCTTTTATTGATAACACAATTTTTACACTTAATTTAGAAAGGATATAAATATTTTGATTAGGAGAGTTAGAATAGTTCGGAATTTTGAGATTTCAATTAATATTGTTTGTACCATTAATTTTGATTGTTCACGTACGTAGAACAAAATTTTTGAGAATCATTATATGAGATTTGTTTATTGAAAACTTTTGAGTGTGAATTATTTCATTATTTTTATTTCAATATATAGTGTTAGATCATATGTGTTTTTTATTATTCCGGTATTCTCTGGACCTTACCTTTCACATGTAATAGCATAGATATTGAAGCACGAATTTAACCCTGAGATAAAAGAATTAAAAATTGTGATAGAGTCATAATCATATCATTTAAATAATTTTAATTAATAAAAAAAAATTAATTAGCTAATTATTGCTTGGCGCACCAAGACTTTAAATATCACAATAATATATATATATATATATATATATATATATATATATATATATATATATATATATATATATATATATATCTTATAGAAAAGAGTGTTGAATATAACAAGCCATTAGTCATGATATTTGTTGACTACGAAAAAGCTTTCGACACAATAAGTCATCAAAAGATGTTAAAAGCCTTAACAGAGTGCCGTATAGATCATCGCTATATAAACATGATAAAATACATCTATCAAAATGGGACAGCAAGTGTGAAACTAACAGATAAAAAGACCAACGTATTTAAAATAAAACGGGGAGTGCGACAGAGAGACACAATTTCGCCAAAATTGTTTACAACATTATTAGAGCATATGTTTAAGAACGCAAATCTGAGTGAAAAAGGAATTAATGTCAATGGAGAAATGCTTAGTCATTTGAGGTTTGCTGACGGTATTGTCCTTTTTGCTGACAGAATCGATGATGCAGTATCGCAACTGGAGAAACTATACCTAGCCTCCCTACAAGTAGGATTAAAAATCAACCACACAAAAACACAAATCATGACAAATCTTGTGTTACGCGAAAAGATTTCAGTAAATGGCATGCATATTGAAGAAACCACCTCATATAAGTACTTAGGACATGAGATACGTATAGGAAGAGATAATCAAACGTGCGAACTAAGCCGCCGCATAGGACTCACTTGGGTGGCATTCGGCAAGCTAAGCTATGTTCTTAAATCAGAACTGCCTATGTGTCTTAAAAGAAAAGTCTTTAATCAGTGCGTGTTGCCAGTACTTACATATGGTGCAGAGACATTAACACTTTCCAAGAAAGTAAGAAATAAAATTTGTGTTACCCAAAGAGCCATGGAACGATCGATGTTAGGCATTTCTCGTAGGGATCGGATCACGAACAAGGAAATAAGACGGAGAACAGGAGTAACAGATGCCATAGAAAGAATTATGACCCTTAAGTGGAACTGGGCGAGGTACATAGCTAGAATGTCGGATAACAGATGGACACAGCGAATAATGCAGTGGAGACCGAGACAAGAAGCACATCTAAGTAGAGGTCGTCCACCAACAAGATGGTCTGATGACATAAAACGGATCGACAAAAATTGGATGCAAATAGCACAAAACAGAAATACATGGAAAAGACTGAGGGAGACCTATATCCAGCAGTGGATAGATCAAGGTTAAATGAAGATGATGATGATATATATCTTGAAATTTCTGCGGGAGCTATATGTGCTTTCTGTGGATTTCCGGATTTGACTGCACGTTGAATAATTTTGGTTTTGTTAAAAACCATTATTTTGAAGACGTTTTGGCAAGGTCGTACATGCCATTGTCAAGTTAGGTATTAACGCTTCTTGCTAGTGCTGTTAGTAAACTTTTTGTGTTGAGTTTACTTAACACAAACAGTTGAGTTGTTGGCTTTGGAGGCAAGAAATTCTTCTTCTTCCTGGTCCTCGTTTTCAATATACCTTGCCCTGAACGACGAGTTGTAAAAAGCCATATATATGCTTATTTCTCATAATATGACCCAAATATTCCAATTTACGCTATTTGATTGTATTAACAACGAACTACGTGTTCCTGTCCAATTCTTCGTATAACCTAAATACTAATCACCCAATCCGGAAAAAGAGTTTTCCGGAAAAACAAACGACAATATAGTAAGAATAATTAAAGCATAACGCTTGGATTCGTTAGAAGACGGGCAAACGAGATAGTTAAAAAATTATGAAATGGACTCCACTCCAACAAAGAAGCCAAGGCATACCGAAAATAAAATAGTGGTATTAAATTTACATAAAAATTATGAAAATAAATCAATGGAAAAAATGCAGGAATAGGAAGGAATGGAAGATAACGAAATTAGTCACAAAACATAATAAATTCTAGGAAAAATGATAAGATTGTGATTTAGCAGATGATGCTTTACCCCTGGCTAGAAAACAAAAAAGCTAACGCAGTGGTGTACATACAAATGGATCTGCTACTTAGACTAGAGTACGCTGGTGTATCGGATCGATCTATCGAGAAGTACGGCAAGAGGGTTTGCTGCTCGATCTTACTACTCCATAGATCCCTACCGAAAGAGAGGGTACGCTTACTAAACGTGAAATATAGAGATCAATATATGGTAGAGTCGAAATTACTTGTTCTAAGAAAAATTAAATTGTAAAGAAAAATTTATTCAAATTTATTTTCGTAAAAAATAATTGTCCTTTGTCGAATATAAAAACAGCACTTAATGCATACCCACATCACCTTATCGAAAACACTTTCAAATCGGGACTACATAAATTTTACAATAACAAGAATAATAACAAAATTAACAAGGTCTAAATGTCTCTTCTATATATAAAAAGGTTATCAGAACAACTTGCAAATCTCCTGTCTAAATATAACATTAAGGTTGCTCATAAGGGGTACAATTTTTTGAAATAGAATTTTACAAAACTAAGAAAACCCCTCAATTAAAAAAATCGCATGTTGTATATGAAATTCCCCGCTCAAATTGCGTTGGGCTATACATTGGACAAAATAGTCAACTACTTAACTCAAGAATACGTTCTCACCAATATGACAAAAAAACTCAACCGCCCTCACAAACATAAAAACGAAAATAAACGTAAATTTGATTTTAACAAAACTAAGATTTTAAAAAGTGAACATAATAGAAAAAATTAAGAGCTCCTAGTGTCTATAAAAATTTAAAATATAATAATGGAATAAATGATAAAAAAGATGTCAAAAATTTGAAATTTGAAAATTTAAAAAATAATAATGCAATAAAAAGATATATTTCAATTTAATTTAAAATATACAAAAGGATGATTTCAGAACGCCTACGTTGTAAAAATAATTGATTGTTTAAATGATAAGCCAACATCAACAAACAACATAATACATTTTACATGTGTAGTGACTGTGGGTCTGTCCTGTGCTTTTACTATTATTTTAATTGTGTGTTTAATTGTATGCTTATTCGCAACTGTTATATGCTTGCTAAGTCAAAGGTTCTCTTTAAATCTTATTCTGTCTTTTGATAAAATGTTTTCTAGTCAATATTATTTCTTGAAAAAGGCATGGACATCCTACCGAAACATCGAAAAAAGTTAATAAAAAGGGCATAATATCACAATGTTTATGAACCTAAACCCAAGAAATTCTCCTAAAAAAATATATTATGTTCAAGAAGATAAAACTGACTCAAACTATATTATATTACTATATATATATATATATATATATATATATATATATATATATATATATATATATATATATATATACCTCGATATACGAGCGCCCTAGTATACGAGAGTTTTGTTATACGAGCCGCGGAGCGAGCGATATTTTGCTTTGAGATGAGAGCAAGATTTGAGATATGAGGAATCGGTTTTTATTCAAATTCATACCTCTTATTTGACTACTTCTAAGTTGTTTTGTAAATAAAAGATAGTTTTACTGGTAATAAATATTTACAGCCTCGCCACAAAGATCATTTTACGGGTCTGTATGTAACTATTACTTGGACCGACAAATTAAATCGTCATTGGAAGTTAAATCCGACAAAAATTCAAATTCTAATACTAACTGGAAAGTTTCGAACGTAGATTTGAGGTTCGAATCGGTTTGTAAATGCTCCTTTGTCCGCTTCTTGTCGATCGACGATGATAGGTATAATAAAAGGTTGAAGTTGTGGAGTAAAAGTGTTGAAATCATGAATGTGTTGCTTGTGTGAGTCCATTTCAAAAGGTAAAAGAAATAATAAATTAGACTTACTCACAATCAATTTAATTTAACTATCCAGACGACTGGTTTCGCTTTCTACAATATGCAAAGCATCTTCAGGTCTCGATACAAAGTTAAATAAATGCTGAAATAATAAACCCATATTAGGGTGTTGTCTAATAACGATAAACAAAGATAGATGATATAAATTACAGTAATTATGCCAATATTACATGTCTGTAGTTTTTCAAAATGAATAAAATGTTTAAGCAGACAAGGTAAGACCCACAAATGGGTAAAATAGTCTATTAAACTGTAATAAATTAATAAATGAACAAATAAATAAAACATTACTTACATGCCGGTACTCTATTAATTGATGGTTGAAAGAACATGGTTCAAACTATCCTGTATTGTTGATTGGAGAACTTAAGTCTGCTATTGTAATTGTTTGACAGTAAACGGGAAGTTCTTGAGGAGACAGATTTTATCCAATGAAATAGAGATAGGTGTAATGTGATTGTTTGTTTGATGAAAGTAATGTTCTATACCATTGAGTTATTTAAAAGTTATTTATATTTATTCTAGAGATATATTTATGAAATGTGTGTTATTTATTGAGATTTTATTTTATGAAGGTGACAGTTGTAAGACAGTTGTCTTACAACTGTCACCTTCATAAAAAAAATAAAATCTCAATAAATAACACATATTTCATAAATATATCTATCGTCCGCTCCACCCGCCAATCATGTTCCTAGTAGCAGTAATGCATTGGTTAGTGATCAGTGTAGTAGTGTCTGGGGGCTCGGGAGACTGAGGCCTCGGAAGCCCTAAAGAAGCCATTAAGAGATTGTCGAAAGCGATTTTTAACCAGAAAGACTATCAGCCGGTTTCCGAAAGGCTGATCATTATCAAAATTCGGTAATCTACTGTTAACAGTCGATTAAATGCATTTTGAGTTGCAGAAACTTCGATCAAACTTCAATCACATAACACACATTAACTAATCTAACAAGCAAATAATCGATGATTAACAGTCTGTCAGAAGTATTTTGGGTTTCCGAAATGCTAATTATCGTTTTATCTATGTCAAACTTCTGGCATACTAGCTTGTCAGGTAATCTGAGATTTTTGGACGATTAACCTTATAATCTTTGGTTATGTACCAATGGCTGTAAGTAAATAAAATAAAATCTTTGGTTACGTTGTAAGATACATAAACCTAAGGTGTTTTATAAAAAGCTGTTGTTTAGAAAGAACCCAAAAATATTGTTACAAAGGTTCATTTTAAGAATTAAAGATGATAAATGACAAATTGGTAAACATTAACGAACGACACAAAATTATTAGTTAGTTAGGTTATGTTTGTTTGTTGATTTTCAGAATGCAGATTACACATAAACAGGAATGATGGTAAAGTGAAACAGCAACATTACTTTCTTAATTTAGAGCAAGATAAAGAACAATTCGTATAGAAATAATAAACGATTACAATCGATTCTACTGTTTCCATGTAAAATCGTATGTCAAATAATCTATAATCGGTGATCACGTAATTTTACCATAATTTTCGTTTCGGAAACCTGTCGCTTGTTAACAATTGATCAAATTTGATACTTGATTACATGATTGGAGATTTGAATAACGTTTCGGAAACCGGCCGTAAGTTTAATATTAATTTTTGTAATAGTATTAATCTTAGATCTAGGATTAATTGTACTAACCGCAGAAATCTTTCGGAACATATTGCTAAGTTGTCGGGAAGAACCAAGTTGAGAATTTAAAACTCGACGTTTCGGCACCCATTTTGGAGCCATTATCAAGAGGATATGATTCCCTTCAGTTCGGGGCCTCAATCTGCCTACTCATCTCACTTGTGACGTGCCCATATCTTGTACTCTAAAAATACAAGAACCGTGAAGCGGCACTGAAGTCTCAATCTGCCTAATCATATTATCGGCAGTCTTTTACCGTCATCGCACGTGTTCATTTTTTTTTCGTTTTTCGCACGTTTTTCAATTTCGATTGCTTCACGAATAATTCTCGATTTTAAGGAGCGGATAGGAGCGATAGTTTTTGATTTTTCGACATCTATTTTGTGACCTGTCTGAATATGATGTTGAGCTAGGCCTGAAGTAATATCGGAATGTTGTACAGATATAGAATGTTCTTGAATACGGTTGTGGATTAGTAGTTTGTCTGTCCTGTCTATTTACGTGGGCAACTGGAACAAAGAATCTCGTAGGCACCATGGTCTTCATTAGAATTTGGTCTTTTACAGATCTGACGAGATTAAACAACTTGGAGTGAATAGTGAAGATGGTTTTGATATTTAGAGGGTTAAGGGTTCTACTGATCCTGTCATTGACACCTTTAATAAAAGGTAGAAAGATTTTGAATTGATCAGGCCGCAAGGTTTTTTATTTTTTGGATGGAATGGGGTTTAGATGTTTTTGAATGCTCCTATTATTGGGTTTTTTTGTACCCGATTACATGCGCGATGATACTGACTGCAACATGGCGACCGCTGCTTCAGCGCCCCCCACAACCAATCCCGCTCAGATTGTTACCGCGCATTCCGTTCCCGCGCTTACTGAGAAAATAAAAGCAGCTACCCAGGATAAGACCGGTCTAGTTTGCAGTGAGCAGTTAAAGTCTTCGGTAATGTTCGTTCAGTTTTTTAGGTTTTTAGGTAGTGAGACGTACCCTACAGCGCAGGGTCAGACGGTGTAAGTTACGCCCTACACGGTGTAAGCTTAGTAGGTGGTTTCAGTAAGAAAGGCCACCTACGCAGGTTGTTGCTGGGACTGCCAGCTTCCGGTTGAGGATTTAGACTGGCTAACGCTGTCTTAATACTTAATATTATTTGTAAAGAGTACTTCTAAAATACAAAGGCGTAATAATTAAGTACACAACGAGGGACAGTTAGCCAGTATCTCTAAAGTTAAGTATAGTCTGGCTACCCGCCAATTTCCACATTGCACCGCGTGTAGATAAACAGGTGTCTTCTGGGTCAACCTAGGTCCCTTACAAAGATAAAATGGAAATATGCCCTATTCGACCTGTTTTACCAGGTCAAATCAACCCAAACCGGCTGAACCACCCGATCCCCCTCAAACCACCTCAGACAGCAACACAAATACACACGATAACACAGCCTTTCCACCCTTACCCACTCACAACACACCACCCTTCCATTACCACCCAATCATGCACACACGTAGCCTACCCTATACGCCAATACGTCACCCACACACATACCCACCCTCTAAATGCCTAAAGACTCAACCACCCCTAACATGAACACATAAACAGATTCATTTGTAAACAACCTTGTTTCCACCCTTTCAGTTGAGCAGATCGACCGGTTAATCGCTGCTTTGCAGCTGTCCCGCTCATCTATCATCCCTACTTTTACTCCCTCTCCCACTACCACCCAAGCAGCCAACCTACAGTACATAACAACCACACAAATCCACCACACCAACAGTAAATACCACTCCACCTCCTACAACAAGTCACAACCCGTCACACAACACAACCACCCAGTAATCGTATGCGACTGCCCTACATAGCCCCAGGCCACAACCCACTTCCTCTTCCTCCACCCCCTACCCCTTAGGAATTCCACCCTCTCAACCAAAATCATACAATTACACCATCACACACATCCCTCTGGAGAAGTTCACACAACGTGACTTCTTCAGAGTCATCAACACCAGAGAGCTTTTTTAAATCAAATCTCCTCTGTAAATGACCCAGATCGCTTACCTCACAACTATCCCATCCCCACCTCATTAACCACGTCGACCTACAACGTAAGCTCCGTAAAACACTGGGCGATCCTAAAATCCAGATCACCCATAAACACGTACCTACACCCAGAAACCCTACCCGACCAACCACCCCCACATACATGGTGGTCGTCAAAGGTGTAGACAAGGTCTACTCCGATGCCGACCTCACAAAAGCTTTTCAGAGATGGACATCCCCGTAGTTCGACTATGGCAGATTATATCTCGCGCTCTAGTGAATTAAAATACACAGAGATGTTGACCAGGGACATTTTCAGGGACAGGCTCTGACTCCACGTTGAACTCCCCTTTAATTCCAACCCTGTCCCCCTGTGCCTAAGTATTGCGGCAAGTGCTGTCAAAATGGGCCCACCATCGTTGAGTGCCCGCAGAAACAGTACCGATGCCCGACTTGTGGCTAGGACCACAAATCTACCTCCTGTCCCACCCTTCAAATCAAACTAATCAAACTACAGGTTAATAATCTGCAAGAACAACAGTGGATTGCACCTACCTCTAGTCTTGATTATCGCGACGGTGGCGCGTTCTGCTCTAAACTCAAATGCCTAATGAAACAGAAAACCAACAACCCTTCTCACCTTGTGGTGAATAACCAAATCATAAACTCAAATCAACAGAACGCCAACGCCTTCAAAACTTACCTACAAAATATCTTAATTACCCCAATAATCCTAGATTTGACCACGCGTTCCGTGCAAGAATCGAGAGAGACATAACACGACGACTCGCTACCCCCTTCGACCCGCAGGAACCACATGATCATCCTATCATGGCAGCTGTGGATCAACAAACTCTCGAAAATTTTTGCCAAATCGACAAATCGAACTCACCATGACCTGACAATATTGCCAGGAACTGCGTGAAACACCTTCCACCGAGCGTTACTCTCTACCTGATGAATATAGTCAATGCCACTCTCAAACTCTGCTACTTTCTAACAACATAAGTAACAACAGCTCTCGTAACAACATCACGAGACGTAGACTCAGTACTTAGGTTTGCTCAAATCACCTTAACCTGGTCGACAGGTGGTGTGTGGTATAAAAATATACAGGGTGTTTCATTAAAAATAAGAATTATGGACTATGCCAGACTTGCGTGGATCACCCTGTACATTTAAATTTATGTTTAAAAAGCGCACATTTAAATTTAAAAGTTACCGTGTCCCAGAGTTTTTTATTATTTTCTCGTAAGTGGTTTCCACACAGTTTTTGGAAATGTGTTCAATACTTAAACACCCGAATGCTCTTAACAAGAGGACAGACATCAGTAACTTAAGCCAAATATATCATGCTTTAATATTGCAGAATTAGGCTTAATAAGCTATTTACTTTATCATTGTCATTTAAGGTGTACAAGTTTACCATATTTTCAAATTTTCTTATTAAATAATTAGAAACATATAAACATATAAATAATAAATTTAAATAAAATAAAAAACAAAGAAATATTTCTTACTTATATTAACTTAAACTATGTAACTTTTAATATAGTCACTAGTTGCATATTCACATATATTTATTAACATATAAAATAATTTTAATATAAAATAGAATACAAGAAATATTTCTTACTTATATTAACTTACACGTATGCAACTTGCATTACTGTTGACCTAGTCTCGTGTTGCATATACACAGTTTTGTATTAGCTATTTTTAATCAAATAGTTCAATACAATTATATAATTGATGTGATTCATAGAATCCTTTTGTTTCATTTGCAGCTCCAAGTTATGAACCTTGGACTGTTGGAAATTATAATTAATCTTCACCTGTGGCTGATTAACCATCCACAACGTTGACGATATATATATATATATATATATATATATATATATATATATATATATATATATATGCGTTTTTGGTTTGACCTTACTTATTTTGTTTGTTTTTTCTTAGCCGATCAATGGGGGAAATTTGGTGTTATTAACCACCTTTCCTTTTCATTTATTGGTTCCTTACAAGCAGGTTGTCACCCAAACTCATTCTATCATTTAAATAAACCGCTCTATCATTAGGGTTGGTATTTCACCTTGCTGTTCTGCCATAATTAATGACCTCAAGGTTTTGACTGTCTTTTACGTTGATGGCGTGATTGTCTTAATTGAACTTCCATTTTACCGGTAGCATTCAAGAAGCCAGGAGTGGTAATTTCATTATACATTAAATTATTCAATTTCAATATTAATTAATACAATAATGCTACCTAAAGTAAAAATTAAATCATAACTATTGTTATATTGTTGGAAGTGCTTCTTTGATTTTCTTAGTTCTTCTTCCTATTTTCTATTGTTTGTTTTTTAACTTATACATTTATATAAAAAAAACAAAACCACATGTTCTTTTTGCTGTGCTTAGTTTGAACAAATTGTTAACCTATCTAGTTCAAGTTATTGTTTATACATCATAATAGTATAATGTCCATTTACTTAAGTGTCTTTACAACTTTGTTATCACTGACTGCTACATATCTTTTTAAGGTAACACATGTAACAACTTTTCCATGCTTGTGTGGTTTTTTCATATTGTTCTTTTTAGATGAACTGATGATGCTTTTTGATTAAGAAAGCGACACGTCTTCAATAAATAGATGAAGTAGCCATCAACTTTGTCTTTTTTCTCCACTTTTTGACTGAAAAAACCCACCACTCTTCTACTTCATTGTAGCGTTGATTTGTGAATGGGTGTTTTTCTTCTGTGTTGGGTGTGTCTGATGTCCTGCTTTAGGCTTGTGCCTCTTCAGGACGTGTTTTCTTTTTTGGTGGGTGTGGCACTGGGATTTTTGTGGTGTCCACTGGTGGTGCTGTGTTGTTGGTGGTTGTGCTGCTTTGCTAGTCCTGGACAATCGGGGTCGAAAGGGTTAGAAGTGAATGGTTCCTTTCAGAATATTTTTTGATCTAAAACAGAATTAGTAAATATGTGAAATTTATATGTTTATTAATTTGAAAATTCAGTTTAATTTTTGAGTGAATATCGCGGCGCGTGAGGGCAGCTGTGGACTGGTAACCTCGCAAACGACGGGGTATCGTTGTGCAATGGGATCGGAAAACCACAGAAAACCGATCCCCCCCCCCCCGTCGGTGTCAGTTCGGAAGGAACTTTCGGTATTATAATATACGGCGGTAATAGAGGGGAGTTGCCTCCTGTATGTCAATGTATTCGTCCGGAAGCTCGGTGCTGGCGAGTTCCAGCAGAATAGTGGGTAGGAATGGGAGTTTGGGTTTAGGTCGTGGTCTGAATACATTGCCGAGGGACGAGCAGGTAGTTTTTAGAATGCTTTGGGCTCTGAGGTTTTGGCCCCGAATGGTGCGAATTGTATAACTCCTGCTCAGAGAGGAAAGCCTCTCATTAATGGGCTGGATGTTCGACAGGCGATGAATGAGTGCCGAGGGATAGTCGCATCGTTTTCGGTTGAGTTTGCGTAAGATTCTCCTTTCCAGTGAGATTAGTCTATTGTTGAGGTGCTTTGGCATCACAGCACAGATGCAAGATCTGTACTCGATGACCGGTCTGATGAATGTTTTGTAAGTATGGATAAGTGTACGTGGTTGAGTGCGGCCGAATCTGCCAGTAAGAGCGTTGAGAAGTCCGAGCCGGCTCCTAACCTTACCACAGGTTTTTTCAGTGTCGTCCCTCCAGTTTAGCGTTTGAGTAAACACTACGCCGAGGTAGTCGACCTGGTTTCGGAGTCGGAGTCGTTCTCCCCATAGACTCAAATTGTGCCTTTCGGTTATGATTGGTGTGATGTATTGGCTGCGGTAAGGGTGTCTGAAAAGGATCATCTGTGTTTTGTTAGGGTTAGGTGTCACTCTCCATCTCTGGCACCATTGTTCCACAAGGAGCAGATGATCTCGAGCGAACCTAAGTACGGAGTCGATGTGTGGTGTGGTAGTAAGAAGTGCCGTATCGTCTGCGTATAGTAAGGTAGTAGTAAGTGTATGTCTGGGATTGGGAAAGTCGCTGTTGTATATTGTGTAAAGTATAGGTGCCAACACGGAACCCTGTGGGACTCCCGCAGTGGGAGTGAAGGATGTAGAGTATCGATCACGCTCCTTGACTGTAATCCGGCGTTGAGAGACGTATGAATGGATGAGTCTGACGAATGGAGTAGGTAGCCCGATGCTCACAAGTTTCTTGACCAGTCCCACATGCCAGACTTGGTCGAAGGCTTTTTGAACATCGAGGAAGATGCCTAGTGACAATTTGCCGTCGTTCAGACTTTGTGTGAGGTGTGTGACGATTTCAGTCAATGCCGTTTTTGTAGAGTACCCTTCTCTAAAGCCGAATTGGTAAGGTGGGATGATGTTGTGTTCTGTGGTGAAGTTTACGAGTCTTTCTTTGAGGATCCTCTCGAAGACTTTCGCCAATGAGTTCAGGAGAGATATCGGCCTGTAAGAGTATGGGTTGGTACGCGGCTTGCCCTTTTTCAAGAGCATAATTGTATGTGCTACTTTCCAAGGTTTTGGGAAGTAGCAGAGTTTAAGAGAGGCATTGACTATGTTCGTCAAGTGTAGAGTGACGCTCAGCGGGAGGTGACGCACACAGTTCCTGGCAATCTTGTCAGGCCCCGGTGCGTTTGATTTGCCGATTTGGCAGAATTGTATGAGTGTTTGGTGATCCACAGGCGCCATGATTGGATGTTCATGGGGTGCCTGAGGGTCGAAAGGGGTTCTGAGCAGTCGTGTTATGTCTCTCTCTGCGCGATCACAGAAGGCATGATCGAATCTCGGATCGTCTGGAGATACTAAGGTGTTCTGAAGGTGGGTTTTGAAAGCTTCTGCTTTCTGTTCGTTTGAATTAATAATTTGATTGTTCACCACGAGGTGAGAAGGATTATTGGTTTTTTGTTTAGTTAGGCATTTGAATTTTCGCCAGAATTTGCCGCTGTCGCGGTAATCAAGACTGGAGGTCGCTGCAGCCCATTGTCTGGCCTGCAGATTGTTGACCTGCAGTTTGATCGCCGCAGACAGACGGTTATATTCTTTTTTGACGAGGGGATTGCGTGTGCGTTGGAATTGACGGAGGAGACGTCTTTTTTGTTTGATTTTATCGATGATGAACTGAGGTAGAGGTGGTTTGTTAGGGTTGATTACCCTATTAGGGACCGACAAATCAATTGCTTGATTTATCAGGTTAGTAATTTCCGTGATACCTCGGTCGATATCATCAGGGTAAAGAAGATTGCCTAACTCTGGAGTGTTATTTGACAGGTGTGTTTGGAAGAGTTCCCAGTTGGCGCGTTTGTAGTCTCTTATTACTTTAGGAGGGTTAGGAGGTGGAGGATTTAGTATCTGTTCCTTAACCAGCAGAGGAAGGTGATCCGACGTTATAGAATCGCCCAGGAAACACTCGTCAGCCAGTCGATCAATTAGGTCGTACGTGCATACGATATGATCGACGACTGACAGGCCCAGCGGACCCACAAACGTCGGTTCACGGTTGCGAATGCGGTGTAGAGGGAGGTTAAGGAGCAAATCCGAGAGAACATTGCCTGCACGGTTCACGGCCGTGTCGCCATATCTGGTGTGTCTGGCGTTAAAGTCTCCTAGGATGATAGCCTTGTTCAGGCTGGAGACGTAGTCAAACAATGTCTCGGATAGCGGTTGTGGAGGATGCTTGTAATAAGAGACAATGGTAACGGTCTCGTTATTGTCGAGGTGGATGTCAACTGCCAGGAAGTCTTCATCATTGAGAAGGATGTGAGGAGGAATGGTATGTAGGGAAAAAGGGATGCCATATTTAATCAGGAAGCCAATGCCGTGAGACGTTTGGCTTTTTGGACGGTGTAGTGTGCAGTATCCTGGGAAAATGGGATCGTGTTTGGCGAGGGTGTCGGAGAGGGCAAGGATCTGAATATTGTGGTGTTGGAGGATATGTTTGATGAAGGGGCGTTTTCTCGCAACACCCTGGCAGTTCACAGCACCAATCGTACTGTCCATTAGAGGGGCAGGAAGGTGATGGATGCTTTGTTGCTATGGGCGACAAGAGTGCTCTTGTGCCCAAACATCAAAGTGGTGAAATGATTTGTAATGTCTAGGATGAGTTGGCGGCGGTCAGGAAGGAGGTTGATCAGGATGAGCGAGGTGAACTCCATGACCGTCTTCATGTCTGAAGTTAGTTCATATGGAGGATCTCGCTTTTCGGTTGAGATAGGTTGAGTCTCTTGCGGGGTCTTGGGTGTTTCCCTTCTGTGGGGGCATTTGGCCGAATAGGCCATTTGCATACATTTTGGTGATTGAGGTGTGGGACAGGCCGTGGATTTATGGTCTTGACCACAGGTAGGACAGCGGTACTGCTTTTGCGGGCACTCCTGAATGGTATGCCCGTTCTGGCTGCACCTGCCGCAGTATTTTGGGATGGGAGGAACTGGGTTAGCGTTAAGTGGTAACTCAACGTGTAATCGAAGGCCGTCCATAAAGATACCTCTGGTCAACATCTCTCTGTACTTAAGTTCACTCGACGTGACCAGCTTTACGAACGTCGTGGGTAGGTTTGACTTAGATATGATCCTCCATAGACGAACTACGGGGATATCCATGTCGGTGAAGGCACGTGTGAGGTCGGCGTCAGAGTAGACACGTTCGACTCCCTTGACGACGACCATGTATGTAGGTTTGGAAGAGCGGGTGGGATTTCTGGGTGCTGGGATGTGTTTGGGTGAGACGAGGACTTTTGGATCACCCAGCGCATCACGGAGCTTGCGTTGTAACTCGACATGATTTACCGGATGGAAGGTGGTTAAGTGTGCAATTTGGGTAGGAAGGACCTTGACGGTCGAGATTTGGTTTAGGAGGATCTCTCGGGTGTTTATGATGCGGAAGAAATCTCTTTGGGTCGATTTCTCTATGGGAATGTTGGTGATAGTATAGTTGAAGGATTTGGGTTGGGTGGAAGTAGTGGCCTGGGAGGCAGGGACGGTAGTTCTGGGAGTGGTGGTGGCGTTAGCGTATGAAGCGGTTGTGTTTTGTGTGGAAGGTGGGATGATAGGAGCGTGTGTTGGTTGTGGAGTTCGTGTGTTTGTTGGTTGTGTGTTGACTGTATTATTAAGTTGTGAAGATTGGATGTTTGTCGCTGAAGCGGCATGGGTGGATGTAGGTTGGATGGTATTGGTATGTGTGGTGAGGTTTTGTTGTGGTTGTGAGGCTAAAGTGGTGATAGGAGGAGTGGGTGTATTAAGGATTGCCGATGATCGGGTCAGCTGCAGTTGCGCTATCAACCGATCAATCCGATCTACGGGTAGGGTGGAAATAATATCTGACACGAAAGTGTCAGATAGGTTAGTGTTGATATTGGATTGGGTGGTATCTGGGATGTGCATTGTGGGTGGGAAAGAAGTGATCGGTGGCATGGTGGTGTTGGTAGGTGTGATTGAGGTCTGAGTTGCGGGTGTCCTTTGTGAGGGTAGCGGAGGGAAGTCGTAATTATCGATGGAGGGCATGTCTCTGGAGTGTTGCCCTGGGTCGGGTGGTTCAGCAGGAACGACTCTGTTCGACCTGTTGGAGCGGGTCGACCTTGGCATGTTCAAAGTGGAATGCTAGGTAAATTTACCCAGATGACACCTGTTTTCGAGCACCTTGTGCAATGTGCAGGATGGCTGGTAAGCCGGACTATACTTAACTATATTGAGCTAGCGGTCCCCCGTAGATATTATAATAAATTGGTATAGTGCAGATTTGTGCCAGCACGAATGTTTACAGACTCCGACGGAAGCTGTAAGCCCCGGCAACGGCCTGCGTGGATGGCTTCTTACGGACCGCCCACTAAGCCTACACCGTGACCAGCAGAATCTCCGTCAGAGAGTACAAATCGCCGGTAGACCAGCAAAAAACACAGCACTTACCTTGTAAACTCCAAGTCCGGCCACGTGGCGACCACGTGGTTGGTTTCACCAGGATATCTCTTCGTAATCGCGGCTTTGTACTTCTTGGCCGGCTTCCAGCGGTCAGAGCTTGGCTTTGTCTATGACAGCCGTCTGACCCTTTGCTATGAAGACCTAAAAACCTAAAAAGCACTAACACTGCACCACTCTTCTGAGTGATCCTTAATTTATATATATATATATATATATATATATATATATATATATATATATATATATATATATATATATATATATATATATATATATGACTGCTCACTGACCTGCGCACCGGACCAATTACAAGAGCGCGCGCAACACGCAGTAACTACAAAAGCCAGCTGCCTAACACCCGTAGCGTCACTTCCACTCGAACATCGACAAGAAGCAGACCATCCAGAGAGACTTGAAAATGGCAAGTGAGATCTTGCCGAAACGGTTGGTATATTGGTTATTGAACTTTCCACTTCGCATATAATATTTTCAATCGGTATGCGTGTGTCGCCAAGTAACCAACTGCGCTGTCATTGGCCTCTCGGCGGAAGTGTGCTGAATTTGCTCAAACACGATGTGTATAAAAGAACAGCACATCTTCCGATCGGGGTCCAGTCGCACATACACTACTAGCCCCGTAAGACCTTGTTGGTTCGGTGCGCTACCAAGCTACCTTTGAGTTTTATTAATCACCGCTATCCTGTTATCGTCGAAGACGTCCTGAATTGAAGAAATACTTAATAATGGTTATTCAATTTAGAAGTTAAATCATCAAGTGTACGAGAACCGGCGTGTCGACTGCAAAACGCTTCCTGACAGTAGAACACGACTTACTGAGATAGAAAAGACATTGGTCTTAGAACTACCTCACATCTTGTCAAACTGACCACAGCGTTATTTGGGCCTGTCACGGTAAAGAGCGAATAAAAGCCCCGACGGGGACTTGTAATTGCTTTTCCGATCAGGTTGAGCTGCAATAACGTTTCGTCTCCGAAACCTTACGCAAATAGTAACTATATGAAATACTGTTAGCGAAAAGGTAGCTATACGAAGCGACTGGCAGCAGGAAGGGTCGACACGGCCGGCATTCTTGTACCTCTCTCGAGGAGAGGGAACGCGGCTACACGACGTGAGAAGGCCGACATCTCTGTGGAACTTGAGGTATACACCACGCATCAGAATTCTAACATATATATAATTCATGTAAGAATATTTTATCTGTAAGAAAGCTCGAACTGTTAGAGAATTCTGATTGCCGGTGTCCCCTCACCTACCACAAAGGCTCGGCGGATCTTCTTGCCCGTAACGGCCGGTATCTCAATAAACTCCTTAAATACGAAGATGGACTCTCGAAACTTGAGATCTTCTTCAAGAGCGTCGGTCGTAGATCGTCCAGAAACTCCTGAAAACCAGGAGGACGCTACGGCCGTACGACATGGCGCCCAACACATAGAAGATACCCACACCCCAGACCTGGCTACAGTATTGTCCACGCTGATACAAGCAGTCACAGCTTTAACACTGGTACAACCCATACCTGAAGCCCAGGAGAAAAAGATCGAGATCCCACAACCAAAATGGACCCCTGCACCACCTCAATACTCCGGCGATGATACCGAAAATCCACAACAATTCGTAGATGACATAATAGACCACATGAGCAATATGAACATCGATACCAAACACTGGATAGCCTACATCCTAGAAAAATCACTAATAGGAGAGGCAGCTCAATGGGCACAGAGCCAATTCACGACTGGTCTAAACTACGAGTCATTTTTAAACAGGCTGATCGATCACTTCGACAACACAACGAAGAGATCATCACTAATGTCCAAGTTATACGGACATTACCAAAAATATCAGCCAATAGCCGAATTTATTTCAACCAAGATGGCTCTTTTTCGACGATTATTACCACATATCGACGAAGAAGAACGGTGCAGGGCCATTGCCAACCTAATTCGCCCAGAAATCAGAAAAAGTCTTCGCAACAACATGCCGAGAACTGAAGAAGACCTGAGGCGAATCTGCGAAGAATTGGAAGCAGACGAGAACATTTCACGACGTGCAAATCGACAACCCGACCCGCCAAAAGCCGCAAAACAATCAAACCAGAATCAAGCCAGGGGACAATTTTCACAGAGGCAACCGAGAACTTCTGAGACTATAGATGATTGGAGAAATAGAAATCCAACTCAGAAACCAACGCCGAAACCCCGACAACAACCTAACAACCAGGGAAACGACGAGAGGGGCACCCACTAAGCCTCTCTCCAGATGCGGTGCCCCAACTTAATCCAATCAACGCCATGAAAGTTTCAAATCTGCCACGAATCGATGTGAACATCAATTCAAAGAGAGCCCAGGTCCTCATCGATACCGGTGCATCGATGAATTATATCAATCCTGACTTGGTTCAAGCGGCAGATATTCATAAAAGGCGGAGAATGGTCCAGTTGGCTTGCAAACACACCACTACACATAGTCAGGGTACAGTCGAAGTTACGATCGATTTTGGAAGTTTCCAGTCCACAACGAGATGTGCCATTGTCAAAGATC
This sequence comes from Diabrotica undecimpunctata, assembly GCF_040954645.1. Classification (NCBI taxonomy): domain Eukaryota; kingdom Metazoa; phylum Arthropoda; class Insecta; order Coleoptera; family Chrysomelidae; genus Diabrotica; species Diabrotica undecimpunctata. Next base: position 77,787,470 of record NC_092812.1, on the reverse strand, counting down.
TGAACCAAGATCTAATTCTCTACATTTTTTTTTATACCCTCAAAAGACAATTTAATATCGAAAATTTTCTCTTTTATTTCATACTCTAAGTATCTTTTAATTTTTACAACTATATTGGAAGATTGCAGAAATCAATTTTACCTAATTTTATTTACAAGTAATATATTTTCAGTTCAAAAGTTTTAGTCTGTCTGGCAACTTCCCAATAGAAGTGTAAAAACTTAGAATAATTTCGAAGCTGATTTAGATTTAGCTGAGAATTATTGTACTTTGACGTTTAATTTTCTTAATAAATTATCTTAAAACATTTTGCTTGCAGGAATATTTCGCATAACATGTATTTTCAAGTGAAATTATATATTTTATATTATCGTTACAGCTCTATAAGTGTCACAATCATTTCAAGTTTTATAAATATTTCATGCCTTAATATGTTTCACGAATTTATGCACTTGGGGAGATACCGAGTCGATATTCCACTTAACAATTTTCACACTGTGTATTAATTGTAACCTTATCACAATTTCTTTGTTTTATATATACCCTTTTGACTTATAACTTGAACATTTAATGTCTTAATTATGACTATTTTTATTTTTAATAAATGGCCTAGCTATAAGAATTTTCCTTTGCTACAATTATATATTGAAATTATATTGTACCAATGTTTTCGTTTCTTTTACATATGTTTATTAATTGTGAATTTCATATGTTTACTGAAAAATTTTTGTAAATTTCTGTCCAATATAGGCTCTATCGCATTCTCCACAGAGAATTTTGTATACTCCTTTGTCCTATTTGTCTTAGCAGATGGTAATATGTTTGCGATTTTTCTGTCGGTGTTGAAGACAGTCTCTATTTTGTGTTTTCTCAGGACCCTGCTTATCTTCTCTGTTGTGCCTTTAATATACGGTAGAGTGGTTTTGGCAATCGGTTTTACGTCTTCTTTTATTTCTTTTGTTGTTTTTTGTGGTCTTCGTGCCTTTTCGATTCTGTGTGTCGAAAAGCCGTTGTTTTTTAACGCTTTTGTAACTTTCTGCATTTCTTCTTTCTTGTGTTCTTCGTCTGTTAGTCGTTCAGATCTTATAGTCAGAGTTTTTATGACTGAATTCAATTGTGCAGGATGGTGGTGTGAATCTGCATGTAGGTATCTGTCAGTGTGAGTTGGTTTTCGATACACTGTATATCCAATGTTGCCGTTTTCTTTCTTTATTATTAAGACGTCTAGGAAAGGTAGTTGTTGATTACTTTCTAATTCCATCGTAAACTTGATCTTGTGATGGATACTGTTAATGTATTCTAGAAATGCAGTAAGTTTGTCTACTCCATGTGTCCATATGATGAAAGTGTCGTCCACATATCTAAGCCATAGTTTGGGTTTATATTCTGCTGTTCTTATTGCCCGTTCCTCTATGTCTTGCATAAAAAGATTTGCTATCACGGGAGATAGCGGTGAACCCATCGGTGCCCCTTCAACTTGTTTGTACCGTTGATCACCATATATAAAATATGTGTTGTTTAAGCAGTGCCTCGTCAAATTTAGGGTATCTTGCGGTACTGGGTATTTTCTGCTTATAATTTCCAAGGATTCATTGATGGGAACGTTGGTGAAAAGTGAAACAACATCGAAACTTACTAACAAGTGTCCCGGCCCAAGAGCAACATCTTTTATACGCTCGATGAAGTGGCCTGCGTTCTTAACGTAGGAATCAGCTTCTTCTGCGTAAGGCTGTAGCTTTTCAGCCAGGAACCTTGCCAGTGGTTGTAACGGTGATCCGATGGAGCTCACTATTGGTCGTAGTGGTAATCCATCCTTGTGAACTTTTGGTAGACCGTACAGTTTTGGACATCTCGATGATTTTTCCCGTGGAATAAGTTAAAAATGATGTTCTTTATTAATATTAGATGTTTGTATTTTTGCTTTTGTTGTTTTTTCTAGATATGTTGTCGGGTCAGTCGATATCTTCTCGTATGATGGATCGTCTAGAATATCTTTCATCTTTTGATCGTAGTCTGTGACATTCATAACCACCGTAGCATTGCCTTTATCAGCTGGAAGTACAATGATTTCTTTATTTTTGCGCAATGAATTTAATGCCTCTTTTTCCTCGTGTGTTAAGTTTCGTTTTGGCGGTTTAGCTGTTCGTAATATGCGTGACACGTCTTGGCGTATAGTCTCGGATAAACTCGAGATTATTAAAACTTCACCTGATTCTTGGCAACACATTACATCCAGTACTATGGAACATATTAGATACGCTCAGCAACTTTCGAGCAGAGACAAACGCCGACTTAACAAAAACAAAACAAATTAAGAAGTTCGAGAGACTATCATTAGAACAACAACCGAGAGAAACGCCACAACAAGATACCTGTAAACTGGTTTATAATTTTTCGAACTTCACACTAGATGAAGCCACAAAGAGTGTTCTTTCGAAAGGTTTTAATTTCGCAGTAGCTCCTGCACGCATACCGATTGAAAATATTATATGCGAAGTGGAAAGTTCAATAACCAATATACCAATCGTTTCGGCAAGATCTCACTTGCCATTTTCAAGTCTCTCTGGATGGTCTGCTTCTTGTCGATGTTCGAGTGGAAGTGACGCTACGGGTGTTAGGCAGCTGGCTTTTGTAGTTACTGCGTGTTGCGCGCGCTCTTGTAATTGGTCCGGTGCGCAGGTCAGTGAGCAGTCATATATATATATATATATATATATATATATATATATATATATATATATATATAAATTAAGGATCACTCAGAAGAGTGGTGAGTTTTTTCAGTCAAAAAGTGGAGAAAAAAGACAAAGTTGATGGCTACTTCATCTATTTATTGAAGACGTGTCGCTTTCTTAATCAAAAAGCATCATCAGTTCATCTAAAAAGAACAATATGAAAAAACCACACAAGCATGGAAAAGTTGTTACATGTGTTACCTTAAAAAGATATGTAGCAGTCAGTGATAACAAAGTTGTAAAGACACTTAAGTAAATGGACATTATACTATTATGATGTATAAACAATAAATTGAACTAGATAAGTTAACAATTTGTTCAAACTAAGCACAGCAAAAGGAACATGTGGTTTTATTTTTTTATATAAATGTATAAGTTAAAAAACAAACAATAGAAAATAGGAAGAAGAACTAAGAAAATCAAAGAAGCACTTCCAACAATATAACAATAGTTATGATTTAATTTTTACTTTAGGTAGCATTATTGTATTAATTAATATTGAAATTGAATAATTTAATGTATAATGAAATTACCACTCCTGGCTTCTTGAATGCTACCGGTAAAATGGAAGTTCAATTAAGACAATCACGCCATCAACGTAAAAGACAGTCAAAACCTTGAGGTCATTAATTATGGCAGAACAGCAAGGTGAAATACCAACCCTAATGATAGAGCGGTTTATTTAAATGATAGAATGAGTTTGGGTGACAACCTGCTTGTAAGGAACCAATAAATGAAAAGGAAAGGTGGTTAATAACACCAAATTTCCCCCATTGATCGGCTAAGAAAAAACAAACAAAATAAGTAAGGTCAAACCAAAAACGCATATATATATATATATATATATATATATATATATATATATATATATATATCGTCAACGTTGTGGATGGTTAATCAGCCACAGGTGAAGATTAATTATAATTTCCAACAGTCCAAGGTTCATAACTTGGAGCTGCAAATGAAACAAAAGGATTCTATGAATCACATCAATTATATAATTGTATTGAACTATTTGATTAAAAATAGCTAATACAAAACTGTGTATATGCAACACGAGACTAGGTCAACAGTAATGCAAGTTGCATACGTGTAAGTTAATATAAGTAAGAAATATTTCTTGTATTCTATTTTATATTAAAATTATTTTATATGTTAATAAATATATGTGAATATGCAACTAGTGACTATGTTAAAAGTTACATAGTTTAAGTTAATATAAGTAAGAAATATTTCTTTGTTTTTTATTTTATTTAAATTTATTATTTATATGTTTATATGTTTCTAATTATTTAATAAGAAAATTTGAAAATATGGTAAACTTGTACACCTTAAATGACAATGATAAAGTAAATAGCTTATTAAGCCTAATTCTGCAATATTAAAGCATGATATATTTGGCTCAAGTTACTGATGTCTGTCCTCTTGTTAAGAGCATTCGGGTGTTTAAGTATTGAACACATTTCCAAAAACTGTGTGGAAACCACTTACGAAAAAATAATAAAAAACTCTGGGACACGGTAACTTTTAAATTTAAATGTGCGCTTTTTAAACATAAATTTAAATGTACAGGGTGATCCACGCAAGTCTGGCATAGTCCATAATTCTTATTTTTAATGAAACACCCTGTATATTTTTATACCACACACCACCTGTCGACCAGGTTAGGGTGATTTGAGCAAACCAAACAAACAAAATATATATATATATATATATATATATATATATACATATATATATATATATCTACGGCATAAAGTAAACTCCGCCCATGTTAAAATTAAGGTTCAAGTGAGTTCCGCGGTGAAGTGGACACCGATATACGGAGCTCACTTGACCATTCCATAATATTTGCTGCGTCGATTCGTTAACATGTATAGTTTCATAATTTTTAAAAATTTTGTAGAGTCCATAAGTACCCCTGTATCATAAATGTATATCGCTTAGTTCACTTGTATATATTATAGGGGTCGTTCAGGTCTTTTTCACTGTATAGTGGAACCATAAGTATATCGGTTTAAGTAAGCTCTGATAGTTTGGCAACTATGCGATTAAGCCGTATATTTTCAGCGTATATTCTAAACGGTTCATACGGACTCCTTAGTCCTAATTTTTGTTATCATTCATACGAATTACAGTATGTAATAGATATGTCTACTACCAAATACCTGTTTTTGGTAGGTACGTGCTTTTCTAAAAATAGCTTTATAGATACAAAAGGATTTCGTTACCAAGTTGGATGTTTTTTCATATGCGGAAATTTCCTAATGCATTTTGTTAACGTCAGTATGTCTTTATACGTTTTATTTAAGAATCCGATTAATATGAACTTGATTTATTTTATCCATCTATTGTTTTACGATATCTTGTAGCTTCTTTATTATTTTATTTCTGGTTTTGTTTGTATACTACATATAATTTTGGATAGGTTATCTTAAAATAAATATTTAAGTGCTAAAATAGATATTTTTGTGTAAAAATGGATAGTAGTCCGCAAAAAATGAAAGAATGCTTAATTTATCTAGCCAGAATATATCACTTTACCAATATTACATACTTTTTAATGGTAAGGTAATTTAGGGGTAATATCTAATCAATATAAGTGGAGTTATTGTCCAATTTGCAAAGATTTTTATAAGCAATAGCTTACTGACTGTACTCTACATGTTCAGTTTAAATAATTAAACCTTGTCCCTTCAGAAAAGAACAATTTAAATGGCAAAGTCAACTAAGAAGGTATGAAGAATCTTTTACCACCCCACATTCACACAAGTTAACCGGTATTTGCAGGCAAGAGTCCTCCCGAGGGTTCATATGGCGAGGATTAGCTTTTTTTTTGGTATATCTTACACACGTGTTGATCTGGCCAGTTTTTTCTCGATTTTAGTCATAAAATGGGCTTGTATTCGTGGAGTACATGTTGCGAAACTAGATTTTGTTTCTTTCGTTCCTTAGCTACTTATCTTCGAATATTAGGTGTCTTGGTAGCTACGATATTGTAGAGCTTATGTATGGATGTGAGTCTTAATATCCGCTGAATTTGGATGACTAATTTATAGCTAAATCTACGAGTTAAGTATGTGTTGGTGTCATTCATACTGGCAAGGTATATTCGGCAGCAGAAGCATAGAATGCAAGCGCTTACGTTTTAAGGGTGGAAGGATGTGCTTCTCATTTTTAGCTGACAAGTTTGCGGAGAATAATACTTCTGGTCCTCAGTGTGCCTTTTAGTTTTAAACAAAGTTCTGTGAATGACTAAGTGTAATAGAAATTATCTTCAAGATATTTATAGCAAGTCCAGAGTATAAGGATTTCATGACACTATTGGATGTTCAGATGTGTGAAAACGTCTGTGTTGGGGACATTAAAGTAGCACACCTGAGTTTTTCCGGGGTTTGGCTTAAAAATGATTTATAGTCTATTTTTATTGTGTTTAAAGCACGATTTAGATTTTTCTCCACTTCGGCAACAAAAGTTTTTGGTTGTGCAATAATAGATGTGTCGTATACATAATAAAAGTCCTAGTATTTACTGGTATGGGTTGATGGATTGTGTACATTTTATACAGTGTAGGTGCCATTACGCTACCCCAAACGAGACCGTTCTTCTGCGTTCTCCATCTGCTATTCTTACCATTGAGAAATACCAAAAATCTTCTGTTGTGTAGGCATACGCTAGTAAAACAAGTAAGTTTATTACCTAAGGAGATATCATATAGATTTTGAAAAAATGCCCTCTTATTTAAGGTGTCATAAGCTGCAAATTGCTGCTTAGATTGACAAATACCACTCCTCATAACTGATATCTTTCGTACCCATCTTTGCTGTGTTGGACAAGATTTAGTATTTGTGACGTACATGATCTTCCCTGTCTGTAGCACCTTTTGTCTTTTAATTTGAGTTGTTCTTCTGTTTTACCTCTTGAGGAGTATTTTGTAAAGCAAAATAAATATATTGACCAATAGCTTTTGTGGTCGTTGGAGTTTTTGCCAGGTTTAAGCAAGGCAACAACTTTGTCTTTGCTTTGTTTGTCTGCAGACTTTGGATATCAGTAACTGTTGTATTTTTGTTCCAAATTTTATAATAAGCTTTGTGCTCAGATCTTCAGTCAGTGCCGTACTATTCTTTATTATATACGTAGATAGTGGATCCAAGCTGAACATCGTTAAAAGGTTCCTTCAGCTGACTGGTTTTGTCCTCTCTCATTTTAAGTTTTTCTTTGCTTCTTTGCCGGCAGAGATAGCACTTTCACATTTATTATGTGATTTTCAGCAATCAGCTTAATACCAAATACACTATTTTTTGCCCTCTATGTATTTTCTGCACTAGAAATACGTCACATTTGTGCTAAGCGCATATGTCTGATAAGGTTAAGTAAAGTAAAGTGTCTTTATCTCTAGATATGCCCTTAATATTTATAGAAATAATTAGAATAATTGATCCTAAAAAGGACTGATTTGACAAAAATCATATTGAACGGGTGATTCTGATTAGCCGATTAATTAATTATTTATTACCCAGGGTACAACTGATTCTTCTTCTTCAAGTGCCATCTCCGCGGCGGAGGTCGGCAATCATGATAGCTATTCGGACTTTTGAGACGGCTGCTCTGAAAAGTTCATTTGATGTACATCCGTATCACCCTCTCAGGTTGCGCAGCCATGACATTCTACGCCTCCCTATGCTTCTCTTTCCTTGGATCTTTCCCTGCATAATCAGTTGGAGCAAGGTGTATTTTTCTCCACGTGTAATATGTCTGAGATATTCTAATTTTCTTGTTTTTTCTTGTTTTTTTTTTAATTTAAACTGATTTCAGATTATCAGATTATACAACTGATTACGGTGGTCTTATTTGTACTCAAATTTTCGTAAAGGCTTCTCTTTTGAACCCCATAATAAATGGCTAATTAACTTTTCATTAAAAATAATTTTACATACTCGACGATATTTCGAATCAGATTTGTATAGTAATAACTATAGTTAATATGGAGTCTCTTTGTGAAAAGTAAATAAGTTTGTAATATCGGTTACAACTCATATATGAATGATAAAGACATAAACGGTTAAAATAAGTGCACAGAATTTTAACTAAATATATCGGCGCCATTGTTCAGGAGATGGATTTATCCCAGCGATTAAAGGTTACATGTATATTCCAGGTTCTATTTACGTATTTGCATTACTAAAAAAGTATATTTAAAATAAAAGCCTTAAGATATCTTTAGATTCTATGGAACTTAGAATCTATGGAAATTAGCAAATTAAAAAATACAGACATAATTCTGAATGACCAAATTGAGACAAACAGTTGTCTCAAGTATTGTTTATATTGTAAAGGTCATCGTCATAGTATAGTCAGAACGCAACAAGGTTCTATTGGCTTTTCTGCTTTTTGTCTTCTCATTCCTATTGAAAACTTAGCCACGTAAATAACGTTTTAAAAATATATGTCAATATTTCTGAAGTGCCTTTCCTAAGATAACTTTTATTAAACCTAGTTCGTTTGACTACATGTAATGGATTTGATAGTTCCCAACAGATAAGTATTGATTGATTGATTGTAGGTTGGATAGCAGTTGGTTGTACAGGCATGTGTTGATAAATATGATGGGTCGGTAGGTAGTCCCATTATTCCTAAATCTGACCATATGTTACCTCCCCTGTTGATTCGTGGACGTCCTAAGGGCATTTTTTCTCTCGGGGAATTCTCCCAGTTTAACTTGGCAATGCAGTTATTAAAAAGCCTTTGGATATAGCCAGCGTAACTTTGGCGTTGAGATTTAGTCTCTTGTATGACGTTGCTATCTTTATATATCTTTTAGACCTTGGCATTAGTTCCGGTTCGGTATTGGTTAGTATTCGGACCTTTGTAGGTTGGAAAATAATTCTGATAACTTTTCTAGTAATCCTGATCTAATTAATACCTAAGTTTTACTTATATTGTTTTGTCAGCGTTCTCGTCACATTTTCAGTTAATAGCACTGGTTTAATTACTTTTTTATATATCCTGAGTTTAGGGATTTGTATTAGACTTCTGGATTTAAAAGTGTTATGTGGGTTATATTTACATTAGTTAGCTACCTGAATATTCCATTTTATCTCTTATGTGACAGCGTTATCTACGATACTTAAAACGCTGCAATCTTTCAAAATTATATGGGTTTATTGTTACGTTATGCCCTACTCTACGTTCTCTCTCTTGTATGTTAAAGAAAATTTATTTAGTTTTCTCATTACTTACTATCAGATTGTTTTTTACTACTAATAGCGTTATTTTATAGCATTCTAATATTTAATCTATGGATTAAATCCGGATAGTAAATAGATATTTTTCACTTTCTCGGAGAAATAATATTCTAACATACAAAATGCTATTAAATTGCTAAAACCTTTCTTGAATATTATATTTACTTATGAGGGACAGCAGCAATATCAGTACCATAATAAGGCGTATAGTCCTGGACTGGCTAATCGTTGGATAATTGGAAGCATGAGTGTAGCAGTTTTAATGTTTTCGGGACTGCTACCTGGTATCGGGGAGCAGAGATATCAGTACCAAGTTAGTGCATATAGGAATTGTTAATTGAACTTTATTATTATTAAACAGCACTATATTTCCTAGTAAAATCGTCATGACTTTACAGTTAGACAAATTTTCGAACGTTGGTTATGGAAACATCATATACATACCACCGGATTCCCTAGATCGACATTCAGCAAAATCCTTTAATTAATGATACGGGAGTAAAAATATAAATATTTGGGAGCTTACATCAACAAAGGATTAGATTAAGACTAAGAAATTAGGGTACGAATAGAAATGGCAAGGGCAGCGTTCTGAAAATTCAAGCAATTGTTCTGTGACAAAAATCTGAATACTGCGCTGAAACTGAGGTTTGTTGAATGTTACGTCTGGTCTCAACTATTGTACAGAGTAGAAATATAGACGGTAAAAGCGCAAATAGTTAAGAAGCTTCAAGCCTTTGAATTTTGGATATACCGGAGAATGTTGAGAATTCCATGGACTGCCAGGGTCACCAATGAGGAAGTGCTGAGAACGATGGGTCGAGACAAAAAATTGTTGAGAACAATAAAAGTACGCAGGACTGCATACCTGGGACACATACTAAGGAATATAAAGTCTTCTGCAGGCCATCATGCAGAAACATGACTGTAGACGAATTATTTCACGTTGCAAAAGACAGAGATACTTTTAGAAATGTGGTCGCCAACCTCCGTTAATGGGGACTGCATAGGAAGAAGAAGAATGATACGCTAAACAAAAAAAACAGAGATGAAGATAGGCCCCAAGAAACTCTGTGTTATAAAACAGTTGAATAAAATACAGATTCTCGATTCAAATATTCAAAAATTTAATGAACAGCATACTAAAATAGAAATAACGTCTATTTAAAATGCAATTCATTAATGGCTCAAGGTACAAAGCAGTCCTAGCATCTGCTAATGATATTGATCTTATAAGAAACTCTCTCCCGTCCGCAAACGACATCTTCAACAAAGTGAAGAGAGCACGAAAAATGTTTCACTTAAAATCAACAAAATAAAAACCAAATACAAGCGAATCAACAGAAGAAAGCAATTCAATACATCTAGATAATATATGGAACACTTTAAATATCTTAATTTAATATAATCTTAGATTAATTAAATTAACCGTGATTATTAATCTTAGATTAATAATCACGGTTAATAATAATGTCACTAAAGAAATACAAAGCATAATTCACTTCAGACCTATTTTAAAACATGAATGTTTTTTAAAACAATAAGACCGAACATATTATATTATGTAATAATTGTAATAGATATGTTGGCTAGAATCAAATTACCATAAAGTCACCGAAATATTTTATCTGAGTAATGACTCACTACTGATTGCTACGTTACGTTATACGATACATTTATAGTTAAAAGCGAAATTATTAGGTGTTATGCCATGTATAATATATGTGTATCTATAAAGTATTATTGTAAGATATTGAATTTCCTACATTTAAAAATCGAAATAATGAAATTAGACGGTAAAAAATTATAATTTTAAGATTGATTTATAAATTATTATAATTTAAATTTTACTACTTTGTGAAACAAATATTGTACATCAAAAAACGTAGCAATCGAAACATCGGAACGTACATTTATATATTAAATTTTTCAGTGTCAATGCATTAAAAAAAATACTAAAAAATAAAAATGGACACTTCCAAGCATCCAAGGATTCCAAAATGGCATTTTCCAAGCTTATAACAGACACTAACTTAAGTTTAAAAATAATTAAAGCAAGTAATATAAATTACCAACATAAAATATTTAACTACATTAACCAAGTATTTGTGAAATTTCGGGATGACTTAATTGATTGATATTTAAATAAATTTCAAGTTCCAAAACGTACCTGCTGTAAAATTTAAAAATCTACGACTAATCAAATTATTGGCAACATCGGAGGAGTTTAGTTGTGTGCGCAAAGAAATGTATACGGATCCCAAAAGTGTTTCAACCTATTACGGAGTCCACTAAATCCGACGTGTTGGTCGGAGTCCACATACAGCGCTACCCAGATAATAATATACACGGTGTATATTCGCCTGGAGTTAGTATAATACCGTTTTAGTACGGGGCCCACATTAACCGCTAGATCTATATATATATATATATATACATATATATATATATATATATATATATATATATATATATATATATATATATATATATATATATATATATATATGTATATATATATATATATATAAACAGTTTTTTTTATATGAATAGTATGAACATAAAACAAAATGACAATATTGAATATACCACATATATATTTAACTCAAACAATTGTATTATTGTTGTTAATTTAATAGTTGAAACTAGATTCAACAATAAGAAAGAAACTAAAAGCAAAAATAAGCAGAATTCACAGACATGTAACAAACCAATAACGACTATAGTGTATCACCAGATTTAATTAATGTTTTCAAAATAATTTTATTATCATTATAATTAAAACCAGTTGGTTTATTATAAACAAATTTAGCATAATAGAAATAAGATTCTTTTAATACGTGAGTTATTATAGCCACTGAGTTATAGTTGGTTGATAAACTCTTTTCAATTAATTAAAAAAAAAATATATATATATATATATATATATATATATATATATATAAAAAATTAAACCAAAAACAATTGTTGATCATGAAATTGATTATGATTTAAACTTAAGTTATTGTTCGTTATATATATTATATTATTTATGTAAGAGATACTTACAGAATAAGCCAATATAGCCACAACATAAAGATACAAAAAGCAAATATCAAACCACTTCGAATCGAGTGGAAATAAAAACCATAAATTTGTATTTATTAATTAATTTCATTTTTTATTATAATCCAAATTCTAATATATACAAGTCAATAGAATCTTCAACAGTCCTAAAACAGATAAAATATTTAAGTCATTTATTCACAAAGTAAGAAGTTTCAATTTGTTAGTAAACATACAGTTGACATGGATAGAGCTCGGAAAATAAAACGTGTTAGGAGGTGAAATAGGATATAGCTCATAAATAAGAGTTCAGAATGATATAATCTTTAATGTACAGGTAATCTGAAGACAATTCTCAGTGATTCAATATCAAAAGTGCTTTCAGATAGCTTTAAAATTAAATAAAAGCAAAATAAAAGCAACTAATTCATGTTAAAATTGGTGTATGTCAAATTTGTTAGTAAAAATTTTAATATTTAAAATATCATTTGTTGTAGAAATTATATGTCAAAAGAAAGCTTAAATTCTCTAATATTTGTTTCAATTCATTTTAAAAGTCAATATAGTTCTCAAGATTTAACAATTTATTAAAATTTAAAATATTTTTTATTTTAATCATAAATGTCAAAAATATACAAAAATCCTGTCAGATCTTTAAAAAAACATTGTCAAAATGCTTGGAGATCTGGTAAGCAATGAAAAATAAAAGAAAAAAAATCAATAGTTACGAAGGAGTCCAAAAAATTTTTTTTCAGCAAGCACAATTTTTCAAAAGTATTTTAAAACCTTAAAAAAGTCCTGAATTATAACAAAGTATATTCAAATTACCTTGCCGATAAGAAACCATCGTTTCTGATTAAATTTTAGCAAAGCCTGCAAATTAACAGTATATTTTCCGATAAGGGAATTGTTAGCAGTCATCATAAAGAGGTCAACAGCTACCAGAAAGGTGAGTTTTTCCACTCATTTGAATTCTCGCTGAATAAAGAGACCGTTTGGTGTTTATTTTTGACTGAAGATCATTTAAAATTCATTTTGGGTACTTATAAATATTTCTCAACCATTGGAGAGATAATTCTGATAGTTTTGCGGCCCTAATCCATTAGAAGACGTCACTGAAAGATGCAATCTTTGTTATTGAAGATTTCCATAAAATTTTAGAGAAGGGATTATCTGAAAGACGAAAGTGAACTTTAATAAAGTTAAACGCAAGTTTTGAAATTTCTTTAGAAATAATCTTACCTTTTTAAACAGCCTATATCATTCTAAATCATCTTTGTGTTAAAAAAAAAAATTAATTTGAAGTCAAGTTCACAAAAATTTTATTATCGCTTTTGTAATATTAACCAAATATAATTCGCCGTTTCTTTTGCTTACTAAAATCATTAAACAAAACAGTTAATCGATATTAAACTAAAAATTGAAGGATTATAAACCTTTGTTTTCGCTCTAAAAAGATAGTAAGTGAGGTTATAAATACTTTGACAAACAAACACGTATTAGATCAAGGATTTCTTGTTGCAACTTCACAAAACACTAATTTCATATACTTACTTCAATATTGTTTTACGTCATAAATCTAAATCCATTCATATTAGTATTAAACGGTTAAGTATTGGCTTATTTATTGGAAGAATCTTAAATAATTTTCTTTATATATTATACAAGATATCGTTGTGTAATATTTAATTGATCACTTGTGAATAATTGCACAGTACATTAAAAATAAAACTTCTTGTGTGGTGATTTTTGCTTTATATAATTTTGTATTTCTTTATCAAGCACTACAGGTCACAGAACTCGCTTGAGTTAAGAGTCTGCATGTTCTAAGAAAAATAAGTAAAAATTCAAATTCAAAATACAGCACGTTTCTTTCTATACTTTAGATAAACAAACGAAATTTTCTTTTATCAATAAAAGAAAAGATTCACTTTGCATAAAAAAAAGCAGTATCCTGTGAGATTTAGAGAATACAAGGTGAGTAGAATAAATGTTTGTCAAATTTTTTTATATTTTCAGGCGTTCAATAAATTTTATTAAAAGCATTTCTAAATTGATCAATATTACAAATTAATCAACTTAAAAAAAAAAAAAATTTATTTTTATCTTCATAAAGCTAGCCGGTAAATAAGAGCAACTTGTAGTTTTCTTACATCGTATTCACATATCATAACAATTTGGCGAGCCCAACGTGTGGCTGTGTCTTTGGACGGTGACAGGTAGTGCATTATAACAAAGTATTAACCAGTGGTGTACCTTAAAAAAAATAAACAAAAAATTATTTACAACATTTAATAACATAATATACAGGGTGTGAAGAGTATAATTTGTGTAGATAATAAGTTTATTGAGTGAATTGAAATTAAATAAAAATAAACATGGACAAAAGAAAGACTAGATCACATAAGAACGTAGAAGAAGAACAGGAAGTGACAGACAGAACCGAAGAACAAATTAAAGGGACTGAAGAAGTACAGGAGACGATGGAGGAGAAAAGACAGCCAGAAGAAGCACAAATGGAAAGGCAAATGGCAAGTGGAGACCAAGCTCAGCCCGTAAAGAAGGATGAATCGGACTTTCACAAGATGATGGCAATTTTGTTACAGGAAATAAAAAAAACTGAGCAAAATATAAACCAGAAAGCAGAAGAAAATAAACAAGATATGACTCAGAAGTTGACAAAAGAACTTGAAGATACAAAAAAAGAAATAAAACGGGAAATAACACAAAATTTTGATGACAAAATACAACAGATGGCACAACAGGTTGAGGATAAGTTGGGAAAGAAGATAAAAGATGTAAAAGAAGAGTTAACCCTAGAAATGGCCAAGAGGGAAGAGCAGTGCAAAGAACAAATGGAAGTGTTATCGGCACAGCTGGAAAAGAATAATGAAACTCAAAATAAAAAGATTGAATTAATGGAACAAAATTTAAAGCTCGAACAACAAAATAACCAAAAAAAGTTCGAAGATGTTGACGAACAAATGGGAGTGTTGGCAGTACAGCTGGAACATCATATTGAGCAGAAGGAAGAGATATTTAGACGAGACATTAATGAACAGTGGAAGAAAAAAGAAGATGAAATAGATGAAAATATGAATAAGACCAAAGAGATAATGGAGAAAGAAATTAGGAGAGTACAAGAGTCTCTTAAAGAAGTGACACAGAAGGAATTGGATACAAGGCCGGTTGTACAAACGGTCGAAAGAGATTGTAAAATCTATTTTAGTGGAAGAATAAAACAGCAGCATCCAGTACCTTTCATGAAATTCCTTAGACACAGATATGCATCTTACAGAAATTTCGAAGACTTTAAAGAATTCATCAGAAACCAGATGACGGATGAGGCGTTACTATGGTTTTCGAACAAAGAAAATGAGTTGGTGGATCTGGAAGACTTTGCGACCAAATTCAGTGAATATTTCTGGGGTCAAGCACAACAGCGTTCAATCAAAAACGAGCTGTTAAGTGGCAAATACAACCCAAATCGTAGCATGTCATACCACCGGTACGCCATGCAAATTTACAGCACAGCTCAATACTTAGACTGTGGTTTTAACGAAGAATACATTGTGGGTTGTATCGTGCAACACTTTGATCGGACATTGGAAGATATCATGATGTTATACAACTTTAAAGAAATAGACAAACTGTGCCAATTTTTGATGATGCATGAGCAACGAAACCCCATGTATCAAAACAATGACCAAGCAAATAATAATAATAATAACAACTTCAATGGGAACAATAACTACAGCAGAAACAATAATCAGAACGGCAATAATTTCAATAATCATCGTAATTTTAACAATAACTATAGACAAAATAATGGTAACAACAACTATAATAACTCGAACTTTAGGAATAATAATAATAACTACCGCAACCAAAATAATCAGAACTTTAATCGCCAAAACTATAATCGTAACAATCAAACTAACAACAATAACTATGGAAATAATGGACGGTATCAAAACGGTAATTACAATAATCAAAACAACGGAAATTTTAACAGAAATAATTACAATAATAACAACAGAAACTTTAACTCCAATGGCAATATGAATCACACATTTTCAAACAGTGCCATTCAACATAATCAGACAAACAATTCACAACAACAGTCAAATCAAAACTACACAAACAATCGAAACCATAACACTAGAAGTCTAGAAGATATAAATAGAAATAACCAAAAAAGACAAGTGAATTTTCTAAGTCACCATCAATCATACACCGACGTCAGTCAACAAGAGTCACCAATTGAAACACTCAACACATCATCACCATCACAACCCTTTGACACACAATACACAACAGATTCACAATCACCAAATTTTCAATAAAGCACCTGCTAAATGCGGCCGTATGTCACTATGAGCATCCAAGGGAGTTCATAAAATTTGGGGAAGAAAAGAAAAATCAAAATTTGCAAGGGTTAATTTTAATTCAGGGTAAATTCTTTCAAAAACAAGTTAAAATTTTAATAGACACGGGTTCTGAAGTTTCACTAATTGACAATAAAGTTATTAATGAATTAAATTTTCAAAAATATTGTTATTCAATTCCAAAGGTTAATCTAGTGGGTGCAAACAACAAAAAACTATATGAAGCAAAGAAGGGAATAATGGGAAAAGTATTATTTGATACAACCGAATATAGTATGCAATTCATAATAGTAGAAAACATGAGACATGATATTTTGATTGGGACAGACGAAATGGACAGAAATGGAATGGTCATCGATTATGTAAACAAAACTTTACAAATTCAAGAAGAAGTACTGAAATTTGGAAATACAGAAGACGAGGAATCAAAACAAGAGGAATTAAAGATAAAGGAAATTAACAATATTCAAAATCATACAAACTACAATTTTATAAATAATGAACCAGAAGAAAGTAAAATGGAATTGGAAGAAAATTTAGTATGTGCAGAAGAATGGAAAGAAGATGTAGGAAGATTGTTGCAAAAATATGATGGTTTGATAAAATCCGAAAACCGAGTGGCTGAAAAGTACATGCATAAAATTGAGGTAAAAGGAATAGAAAATTTTAAATCGAAGACATATCCAATTCCTTATAAATACCGGAAAGAAGTTTCAAAGGAGATAGAGAAGATGTTACAAAACGGAATAATTGAAAACAGCCATTCAAAGTACATAAACCCTATAGTGGTAGTGAAGAAGAGCAATGGTGAGTTAAGATTATGCCTCGATGCCAGGAACATTAACAAATATTCAACACCACAATATGAAGCACCACAAAGTGTAGATGCAATATTTGGAAAAATAACTAAATCAAATTATTTTACAAAAATTGACCTGAAGCATAGCTTTTGGTTGATACCATTGCATAAAGATAGTAGGGATTTTACAGCCTTTTCGATAGATGGGGTAATATATAGATTTAAAGTAGTTCCATACGGTTTGCACAGTGCATGTTCAGCTCTTGTACGTGCTTTACATCAAATTTTTGATCAATACGAAGACTTTATTATACACTACATTGACGATATTCTCATTTATTCTCACACATCACACGAACATTTAACACACATAAATATTTTGTTGAATGCATTGAATGAAGCAGGATTAAAAATTAACTTAAACAAATGCCAGTTTTATCAACAAGAGGTCACGTATTTAGGATATAAATTAGACAGAAGTGGTATTTCTATGGACGAAGAAAGAATTGAGAAAATAATGAACTATCCAGCACCGAAAAATTTGAAAAATTTACGAGGATTTATAGGCCTAATCAACTACTTTAAACGATTAATTCCAGACTTGAGTGAGAAAGAATTACCATTAATTCAACTATTGAAGAAGGATCAAAAATGGAAATGGAAAGAAGAACAAAACCAGGCTTTTCAAAATTTAAAGGACATATTTCGGACTAATCTAAGAATTTATCACCCCAGGTACGATTTGCCATTCATTCTACAGACAGATGCTTCCATGCACAAATTTGCAGGAGTGTTGTTACAAGTCCAGGACAATGAAGAAGTTCCTATTTCATTTGTGTCACGTGTAACCAGAAATTACGAGAAGAGGTATAGTGTCACCGAATTGGAATTTGCTAGCATACTCTTTTGTGTAACAAAACTTCGGTATTATTTATTAGGATCAAAATTTTATATTGAAACTGACCATTTATCGTTAATAAATATCATGAATAACAAATTGCTTAATAATAGAATACATCGTGGGACTTTACTACTTCAAGAATATAACTTCGAAATTAGACATATAAAAGGAAGAGATAATGTCATTGCAGATGCCTTGACAAGGAACGAAGAGGAAGGAACAAGAGAAGAGAGAAAAATTCAAATCGGATTAAATATATTAAAAGAACAGGAGGGAATGTACTCAAAACAAGCCATTAGAGAAGATCAGCAAAATTTAACACAGAAAGAAAAAGAAAGATGTATACTGAAAGATCAAATTTACATTAAAAGAATTGGAGAGCAAGAGTTATATTACATCAGCAAAAATTTAGCTGAAGAAATACTGAAAGATTTACATGAAAAGAATGGACACGCGGGTAGTAAGAAAATATGGCTAATGTTTCGAGAAAACTATATCACCAAGAAGGATACAAGCATAATCAAAAACTTGACTAGAAGATGTCATACTTGTCAAAGACAAAAATCGAAGAATTTTTCAAATTGGAATACTCCCAAAAATATAATAGCACAAGAGCCCTTAGATATAATAGCTATAGATTTTTTGAGTGACTTGATACAAACGGAAGGATATGGACATAAACATATCATGGTAATCGTAGATTTATTTTCAAAATTCATCAAACTTTATTCCAGTAAAAATACAAAAGTCAACACTATCATAAATAATTTAAACAATTATTTTGAAGAAATAGGAAAACCTAAACAATGCATACTGGATAATGCCACATATTTCCAAAACGACCGATTCAAAAATTTTATGACAAGAAATGGAACCAAATTAAGTTTAACAAGCATCAGACATCCTCAATCAAATCCTTCGGAAAGATATATTCAAGAAGTGATAAAATTTTTAAGAATATCAATAGAAAACAAACACACTGTATGGGATCAACATTTATTAAGGATAGAACAATACATAAATCAGTTACTAAACACTGTGACTAATGAAATACCACTATTACTAATGAAAAGGATAAGACCAGAAAGACCTTGGATTATAGAAATAGAACCTGAATATGACCAAATTTGTCAAGATGTAAAACTAAGAATCATCAAGAATGGAGAGAAATATTTAAAAAGACAAAACAAAAGGAAGATGAGAACAAACCGAAAATTTCAAAAAGGAGAACTAGTATTAATTAGAGCACATAGGGTAAGCAATTATAGAGATAACATTTGTAACAAACTTTTACCACCATTGGAGGGACCATATGAAGTTGAAACAGAAGATGGAGAAAATAGTTATTTATTGAAATATCCTGAGAGTGGGTATCTTAGAGGAGTTTTTAACATAAAAGACATTTACAAATATGAACAATAAGTGAAGAAATAAGAAGACATTATTAATTTTAAGTTATATTTATAAAATGAAACAATTAATTTTTTTATATTAAGTAAAGGACATGAATGGGATACAGAAGAAGGAATAATATTAATAATAATGCGGCTATTTATGAAATATGAAATATGATGAAATATGAATTATTGCGGATATTATGATTATGAATATGATATATAATATATTATGAATTATGATGAATTATGAAAGATTATAATGATATAATCATGCAGTATAATAATAAAACTTGGAATGGAATTACAGAAGAAGGATTGGAAAGGAAAAATTTGAAACGAAGATGGCAGAACTCTAAGAAACCAAGGAAGAAAAACAACTATAAAATGGATTTAAAAGTAGAATATAAACTCAACCCTCAACGAAAACTTATTAAAAATAACCGAATGATAATAAAGTCACATTCAAACTAGCTTACACTCTAACCACAAAATGCAGCTCACACGTGCTTAAATAAAACTTAAACTCTATATTTTTTTGTATATATTCAAAATAAAACATGCATTAATAAAACAAACTAAAGCGACCTAAGCTTACACATGCAAAATTAAAAGAACAAAACTAATTATTATTTTTTTTTCAAAGAGAGCATTCAAACTATCTGCAGCATAATTGTATACCATATATATGCAACTGAATCAAAAATTTAATTGTTTTCAACCATCACACATTCATAAAATCACTGAAACATACACTTGTGTCGACGTTCAGAGAAACAATCACACAACTTGCAAAAACCAGTCAAAGAAAAATGAATATTTGATATTTGCCAAGAAACTTGTCAAATATGAAATATTAATTTTTGGAGAATTGTTATGAAATTAAAGCTCCTAAACAGTTTTTTTTATATGAATAGTATGAACATAAAACAAAATGACAATATTGAATATACCACATATATATTTAACTCAAACAATTGTATTATTGTTGTTAATTTAATAGTTGAAACTAGATTCAACAATAAGAAAGAAACTAAAAGCAAAAATAAGCAGAATTCACAGACATGTAACAAACCAATAACGACTATAGTGTATCACCAGATTTAATTAATGTTTTCAAAATAATTTTATTATCATTATAATTAAAACCAGTTGGTTTATTATAAACAAATTTAGCATAATAGAAATAAGATTCTTTTAATACGTGAGTTATTATAGCCACTGAGTTATAGTTGGTTGATAAACTCTTTTCAATTAATTAAAAAATATATATATATATATATATATATATATATATATATATATATATATATATATATAAAAAATTAAACCAAAAACAATTGTTGATCATGAAATTGATTATGATTTAAACTTAAGTTATTGTTCGTTATATATATTATATTATTTATGTAAGAGATACTTACAGAATAAGCCAATATAGCCACAACATAAAGATACAAAAAGCAAATATCAAACCACTTCGAATCGAGTGGAAATAAAAACCATAAATTTGTATTTATTAATTAATTTCATTTTTTATTATAATCCAAATTCTAATATATACAAGTCAATAGAATCTTCAACAGTCCTAAAACAGATAAAATATTTAAGTCATTTATTCACAAAGTAAGAAGTTTCAATTTGTTAGTAAACATACAGTTGACATGGATAGAGCTCGGAAAATAAAACGTGTTAGGAGGTGAAATAGGATATAGCTCATAAATAAGAGTTCAGAATGATATAATCTTTAATGGACAGGTAATCTGAAGACAATTCTCAGTGATTCAATATCAAAAGTGCTTTCAGATAGCTTTAAAATTAAATAAAAGCAAAATAAAAGCAACTAATTCATGTTAAAATTGGTGTATGTCAAATTTGTTAGTAAAAATTTTAATATTTAAAATATCATTTGTTGTAGAAATTATATGTCAAAAGAAAGCTTAAATTCTCTAATATTTGTTTCAATTCATTTCAAAAGTCAATATAGTTCTCAAGATTTAACAATTTATTAAAATTTAAAATATTTTTTATTTTAATCATTAATGTCAAAAATATACAAAAATCCTGTCAGATCTTTAAAAAACATTGTCAAAATGCTTGGAGATCTGGTAAGCAATGAAAAATAAAAGAAAAAAAATCAATAGTTACGAAGGAGTCCAAAAAATTTTTTGATTTTTCAGCAAGCACAATTTTTCAAAAGTATTTTAAAACCTTAAAAAAGTCCTGAATTATAACAAAGTATATTCAAATTACCTTGCCGATAAGAAACCATCGTTTCTGATTAAATTTTAGCAAAGCCTGCAGATTAACAGTATATTTTCCGATAAGGGAATTGTTAGCAGTCATCATAAAGAGGTCAACAGCTACCAGAAAGGTGAGTTTTTCCACTCATTTGAATTCTCGCTGAATAAAGAGACCGTTTGGTGTTTATTTTTGACTGAAGATCATTTAAAATTCATTTTGGGTACTTATAAATATTTCTCAACCATTGGAGAGATAATTCTGATAGTTTTGCGGCCCTAATCCATTAGAAGACGTCACTGAAAGATGCAATCTTTGTTATTGAAGATTTCCATAAAATTTTAGAGAAGGGATTATCTGAAAGACGAAAGTGAACTTTAATAAAGTTAAACGCAAGTTTTGAAATTTCTTTAGAAATAATCTTACCTTTTTAAACAGCCTATATCATTCTAAATCATCTTTGTGTTAAAAAAAAAATTAATTTGAAGTCAAGTTCACAAAAATTTTATTATCGCTTTTGTAATATTAACCAAATATAATTCGCCGTTTCTTTTGCTTACTAAAATCATTAAACAAAACAGTTAATCGATATTAAACTAAAAATTGAAGGATTATAAACCTTTGTTTTCGCTCTAAAAAGATAGTAAGTGAGGTTATAAATACTTTGACAAACAAACACGTATTAGATCAAGGATTTCTTGTTGCAACTTCACAAAACACTAATTTCATATACTTACTTCAATATTGTTTTACGTCATAAATCTAAATCCATTCATATTAGTATTAAACGGTTAAGTATTGGCTTATTTATTGGAAGAATCTTAAATAATTTTCTTTATATATTATACAAGATATCGTTGTGTAATATTTAATTGATCACTTGTGAATAATTGCACAGTACATTAAAAATAAAACTTCTTGTGTGGTGATTTTTGCTTTATATAATTTTGTATTTCTTTATCAAGCACTACAGGTCACAGAACTCGCTTGAGTTAAGAGTCTGCATGTTCTAAGAAAAATAAGTAAAAATTCAAATTCAAAATACAGCACGTTTCTTTCTATACTTTAGATAAACAAACGAAATTTTCTTTTATCAATAATAGAAAAGATTCACTTTGCTTAAAAAAAAAAGCAGTATCCTGTGAGATTTAGAGAATACAAGGTGAGTAGAATAAATGTTTGTCAAATTTTTTTATATTTTCATGCGTTCAATAAATTTTATTAAAAGCATTTCTAAATTTATCAATATTACAAATTAATCAACTTAAAAAAAAAAATTTATTTTTATCTTCATAAAGCTAGCCGGTAAATAAGAGCAACTTGTAGTTTTCTTACATCGCATTCACATATCATAACAATATATATATATATATATATATATATATATATATATATATATATATACCATCCTTCTGGCCGACAAAGGTAATGCCACCGTCATTCTCAACTCTTCTAATTATTTCGACAAAATGTTCGAACTTCTCAATTCCACAGAATACAGACGATCCAAACGATCCCACCAATAACTAGAAAAAACGACCAAATCTATTATAAATAAGTCTACTCTACCTCCAGACACCAAAAAATCTCTTATACCTAAATTACTAAAATTATTCTTATTACCAAAATTACAAAACAAAATAATTTAATTAATTTGTATTTTGAGAACAATTTGCGAAGTAGAAATCGAAACGTCAAAATAAAGTATTTTCAACTAATATTGTAGTTAACTTCCATTTAAGATAGTAAATACCATAAAAATGCCACAAGAGAATATCTTCAGAATCATATTTAAGAAACAGAGATAGATTTCTGTACAAAATAATGTACAAACTTAAAGTTGTAAATGTAACGAGCAAAGTTCCAGAGAACTAACGCAAAATACTGGGATTAAAACAACTTTTTTGGCAATAGTTCCCACTGAATAATAATTAAGGTTAATGAATCATCTGTTCCAGGATAAAGCGCTAATTGATATCTAATGAAACTATTCATTAATAATTCATGAAACATTCGGATGTCTTGTGGTAACCTACTGACGTTCAAATGACTAATAGTCCCTGTAGAAACTATCAGATATTGGAAAGGAATATGTTGTCGAGGATATAGCTTTAGAAATTAGAGTTATATTTTTATAAAAAATAAATAGGGATAGAATAGGAAGAAAAAGGAATATGTTTTCTTGGATATAGACCTGGAAATTAAAGTTATTCATTTTTTATAAAAATTTTATGATTTTCTGAAATTGTATAGTGTTCAAGAAGTTGTTTTTAATGTCTTTAAAAGCAATTGTACATAATTTGGTTGAATGTTTTAGTGACAGGGTAGTCTAAAATTTTAGTTAAGTTCTACCACAGTAGATTTAGTAATAATGGGCGGATCTGACGAGCAAGTAAGAAACAGTGCTTATTAGTTACCGATTAAAATCAATATTTCAGTGATATAAAGAAAACTATAATAATTAAAATTAATTTTATTGATTAGTTTAAAGTGCAGTTTAATACTGCGAGAAAGAAAACCTGACAAATTTAATTTATTGGATGTTTTTCAAATAAATACCTCGAATTCCAAATGTATAAATGATAAAACAAATCGATTTTTATCAATAGATTAAATTTATCGACAAAAACAACCAAAGAAAAGATGTTAAAATTTAACATTCAACAAATTACTAAGCTTAATTAAAACGAAGAGACAGAACTGGCTTGTAAATATTAGAAATTTAATGCAGCTAGAAATGAAAAACAACAAATCCCCTGGCGATGACAGAGTAGTTATCGAAGTGATCAAACTAGGTGGAAATAAAATTATCCAGGCTCTAGCCAAGCTTTTCACCGAATGCATCTACCAAGGAAAAACTTCTTCTCAATGGAATAAAGCAGTCATTACTTTATTACACAAGCAAGGAGACATAACAGATTTATAAAACTACCGTCCTATCAATTTGCTTTCACACAGGTATAAACTTTTCACAAAAATTATCAAAGAAGACTGGACGCTAAATTAGACTTTTATCACCCTAGAGAACAAGCTGGATTTAGATCGGGATACAGCACTAACGACCACTTACTAGTGATAAAGAACCTAATAGAGAAGTCTGTAGAATACAACAAACCATTGGCACTGATATTTATCGAATACGAGGAAGCATTCGGTACCATAAGCCATCAGAAAATGTTAAAAACATTGACAGAATGCCGAATAGACCATCGCTACACTAACATAATTAAATATATCTACCAAAATGTAATGTATAGATTACATTTTAATAAAATCTAGATATAAAAACGCTATAAAGTCTCTGAGAACATACCCCGGAGCTGACATAAATTCAGACCATAATCCATTAGTAGGCGTAATGCAGATAAAATTGAAGAAGATCCAAAAACAAACAAATATACCACGGTTTGATGTCTCAAAGATAAAAGAAGAACCTATACGTCAGAGCTTAAAACAAGAAATAAATGATAACTTAAAGAAAATCAAACAAGACGTGATAAAAACAACAGATGTTAATGACAAATGGAACATGGTACAGGAAACTTTAATAAAGGCAGGAGAAAAGCTACTGCAGACAAAAATAAGAAAAAAACAGAGATGGATGACTTCAGAAATCTTAGATCTAATGGAGGAAAGAAGGAAACATAAAGGCAGGAGTCAAGCAAAATACAAGGAACTACAGAGATTGATAGGAAAGAAAATAAAAGAGGCCAAATCCACCTGGCTTGCTAATCAATGCAGTGAAATAGAGGCATATGCTAAACAGTACGATAGCTTTAACATGCATAAGAAAATAAAGGAAATGACAAATACACTGAGAAAAAAGAAAGATGCCCTTCTGAAAGACGCAAATGGAAAAATCATTATAGAAATTAAAGAGAAATTAAAAAAATGGAAGACATACATAACAGATCTGTTTGAGGATAATCGGCAAGAACCGGAAGAAATCGACAGCGAAACGGGGCCAGAGATCATAATAGAGGAAATCGAACAAGCAATACGAAACGCAAAAAACGGAAAAACTGTAGGTCCAGACGAAATACCTGCGGAACTACTGAAATGTCTAGACGATGAAACTCTACCTGTACTTCTGGACCTATTTAATGAAGTATATAAAACTGGAAAAATCCCACAGGAATGGTTGGTGTCCACCTTTGTAGCAATACCAAAAACAGTATATGCCAAAGATTGTTCAGACTATAGGACAATATCACTAATAAGCCATACCCTCAAAATATTTCTAAAGGTGATTCATGGAAGATTATATAGAAAACTAGAAGATGATATGGATGATACTCAGTTTGGGTTCCGCAAGGGACTGGGAACGAGAGAGGCATTGTTTGCTTTTAATGTCCTCTCTCAAAGATGCTTAGATATGAACCTAGATATTTATTCCTGTTTCATCGACTTCGAGAAGGCATTCGACAGGGTCCGACATGAAAAACTAATAGAAATACTGAGAAACAAAGATATAGACAGACGAGACTTACGAATCATTATCAATCTGTATTGGAATCAAAAGGCCAATATAAAGATAGAAGAACAAAAGTCCGAAAATATAGATATAAAGAGAGGAGTAAGACAGGGCTGTGTTCTGTCACCATTACTGTTTAACGTGTACAGTGAAGCCATATTCCAGGAAGCGATAGCGGATCTGGGTGATGGAATCTCTGTAAACGGAAGAATAGTAAATAACATAAGATTCGCTGATGACACCGTTATAATGGCAGACACCCTGGAATCGCTACAAGAATTGGTAAATAGAATTAACGATTATTGCATTAGATACGGACTAAAAATAAATAAGAGAAAAACTAAATTCATGATTGTCTCAAAAACGCAACATGGAAATGAAAGATTAATGATAGAGCAAACCCAAATAGAAAAAGTAGAGACATATAAATATCTGGGAACCTGGGTTGATGACAAAAATGACCAAAGCAGAGAAATCAAAGTCCGAATTGAAACTGCAAGGCAAGCATTTGTGAAAATGAAGACAATGCTTACCAACAGAGACATTCAGTTGCATCTCAGATTGAGGACTCTAAGATGTTACATATTTTCTATCTTACTATACGGAATGGAAGCTTGGACATTGAAGAAACAACACATAAGGAAAATAGAAGCGTTTGAAATGTGGTGTTACAGAAGAATATTAAAAATTCAGTGGGTTCAAAGGATTACCAATGCTGAGGTACTACGACGTCTAAATAAGGAGTTAGAAATTATGAACAGCATAAAAAGAAGAAAACTAGAATATTTGGGTCACATAACCAGAGGAGAAAAATATGAGCTGCTGAGAATTATTATGCAAGGAAGGATCCAAGGAAGAAGACGCATCTCCTGGCTGAAAAACCTTAGAGAATGGTTTAACTGTAGTTCACTACAACTTTTCAGAGCAGCAGCTAACAAAGTGACCATAGCCGTTATGATATCCAACCTCCGATAGGAGATGGAACTTTAAGAAGAAGAACCAAAATGCCACAGATAGCATAAGACTATCTGAACAAGAAACCAATAAATTCTGTATACATCGAGGAGTACGGCAAGGAGACACAGTATCTCCAAAGCTATTCGCGGCGCTTTTAGAACATACTTGTTAGAAGGCACATTTGAACGAGCATGGTTTTAACATAAATGCAGAGAAGCTCAGTCATTTAAAATTTGCAGATGACATCGTCCTTATAGCCGCTCGTACGGATGATGCAATAATAATGTTTGAAAACTTCCAGGGAGTTTCCATCCTTTCCATCACGCTTCCAGGGAGGTAGGACAAAAGATTAATATGAACAAGACGCAAATAATGACTAATTTTGTGCTAAATCGAAATATTGCTGTTGATAGAAGGGGTATTGTGCAGACTACATCGTTTAAGTAACTAGGACATAAAATTCGCTTGGGCAGAGATAACCAGACATGTGAGCTCCCACGTCGCAATGGATTAGCCTGGGCAGCGTTTGGTAAATTAAACTATGAATTTAAATCGGATCTACCCATATGCCTCAAAAGGAAAATCTTCGACCAATATGTGTTACCTGTACTCACTTATGGAGCGGAAACATTAATACTCACAAGAAAGGTAGTTAATAAGATTCGAGTGACTTAGATGGCTATGGAGCGCCAGATGTGGGGTGTTTCTCTGGGAGACCGAATCCCATACGAAGAAATACGTCGTATAACAAAAACAACAGACGCTGTCAAAAAAATCGCGTCGTTAAAATGGAGTTGGGCAAGACACGTCGCCAGATTATCAGAGAACCGATGGGCAAAACGTATTTTAGAGTGGAGACCAAGGCAACAAGCAATACGGAACAGAGAACACCCACTAACTAGATGTACTGATGACCTGAAGCGTTTTAGCAATAACTGGATGCAAGCCGCACAAGATAGAGAGAGATGGAGAGAGCTGAGGGAGACCTATGTCCAGCAGTGAACGCATACAGGTTGATGATGATGAAATTTAAAGTTAACTTAATTACAGAAAAGAGGAATGTTTGAGGGTACAGGAATAGACAGCTCGAGCAACAGTTCACGGCAACAGAGCATGAAACGCTTGATCTGTGTCTGCGAAATCTGATCATACTTGTAATTATAGAAATCAGGGAGTGCAACTTTGTAGTCGGCAAAGAACGTTGTGAAGTTGTCGACTACGAAATATAACTCATTTTAAGCTATATCCACCGAAATTCCATAAAAGTTTAACTACGATAGTGAAATAAAGACAAAAAAGGTATTATTGAAGAGTTCATTATATTAATATTCAAAAAGAAGAAAGTAAAATATGATAGACAGTGATGACAATAGATAATATGATGGCAAAAAGGAAGAAAAGAGATGAACCAGAAGAAATATTTAAATAAAACAAAAGAAACAAATCACCAGAATGAAATGATGGAATAATTATTAATGAGGCAACTAGTAAATGATAACAAAAGGAAAAATAAGGAACTTGCGGATATAAAAAATATGATGGGAAATATAACTAGTAGAACAAATAAAAAAGATCAGGAAAAAGAATAGTGAATATAAACTACAAATGAACGAGTTAATACAAGAAAATGAAAATCTGAAAAAAGAAATGGCGATCATGAAACAAAAAACGGAGGAAATAGAAGTAGAAAGTAAAAGTATGCCAGAAAGAAAAGAAGAAAAACAACTTAATAATGAGGGTTTACCAATAGATACATCAGATGAATAGCAACTAAAAAACTAAATAGAAAACTTTGTAAACAAAGAATTTAGGATGAGAATAAAAGTAAACAGAAAAAAAATAAATAATATGATCTGTGTCCTTGAATTTAAAAAAATTTGAAGAGAATTTAAAAGTACTGAAAACTAAAGATAAATTAACAAGATATAAACAACACCGAGTATACATAGAATGTGGCCTGACACTAACCGGAAGACATACGAATAAAACTTAGGAACATAGCCACAAACGAAAGAGCAAATGGGAAAAGGACAAAAATCAGTTATGGATTCATAATTATAAAAGACACAAAATGGAAATGAAACCAAAATCCAAACATGATAAAAAAAGTTACAAACAATACAGAAAGAAACCACATTTAAAGGGATCCATAAGTAGTTTTAAATTTAAAGGGCAACATAATAACATACACGGAGGCCATTTTAAAAATGGCAACATGGAATGTAAGTACTTACAGTAATAATATTCCATTGTGTTTAATACATTTATTTAAACATACTTTTTAACAAAGTCTGTAAGAATCAACAATATACAAAAACCCATGTTCTAACAATGATCCTGACAAGTAGTGACAACTGACAACGAGTCTCCATACATTGTGCCTAGGCCTAGAGCCCCCTGACCGTAATCATAACCTACTGATATGACACTTACTAATGTATAGTGGAGTAGAAGAGAAAAGCAGAGCGCAGGCAGGGATAGCACGCATGGTAAAGAAAAATATCATCAATAGAGTAGGTAGATAGTATAGTATACTGGTATAGTATATTATACTATCTACTACTGGGCTACTAGTATAGTTCGGAGAAAAAATGGAAGAAAACATTAAAGAAAATGTAAAATTGCTTTATACAACACTGAAAAACCTACAAAGTAACAAAGAAATAAAGCTAAAACAAATAATAACCGAAAACGGAATAACATTAACCGATGAGAAGGATTAATGAAAAGATGCAGTCTCAAGGGCTCACCGACGATACCAGGAGACCGGCAGCTACAGACAACGAACAGGTTTGGGTCGGCGACGTGTCGACAAAGAGGGACGATCGATTCATTGTCCTAAGCACAGTATATTGCTAAAGAATTCTTTTAGCATTAATCTGTGGTCCTAAGTGCCTTGCGAAATCGACACGCGACAAGTTAAGCTTCAACAATCCTTGAGGAATGTACGAGGTGTCACCGTCACTCAGTGGACAGTTAGGAGAAGACTTAAGGTTGCCACTTTGACTCCTAGACGGGATAACACAAGGGCCAAATTGAAAACACGTCAGAAAGAGGCTAAACTTGAGTTTGCCTGAGAACGCGTCAATTGGCACCTTTTACACTTCGAGAAAATGCAAATGTAAACTTGCATTTTTTTAGCACTTCGGGCATTTATTTGCGTATTTTATCAAATTTATCCTAGCCTTGCCCTGATAGTCGTTTAAAGTCTATGCATTTTCAATTAAAAATATTTACTATACTTCTGCCTAGAGGGATTACAAAGGTCTTCCTATTCATCTTTATTGTCTGTGATTTTAGTTTAACAATGGGTTGACATTATTCTTTATAAATTTACTACCGTAAATCCCTTAATATAGTTACTTTTTTAATGACGGCCCAACCTTCACAATAAACATTTTCAAAATCGCTTTATCTATAATTTCATTCTTCGAAATATGTACAATCCAATATCTATAGGTCATTAAGGGATTAGTACCCCTATCTTCGAAGACTTTTAATGTTATACTGATATTTTAATCAGTCATAAAAGTTCTTTAGGTATTAAAAGCTGTGAAACCGCAGTTGAGGTAAAGTTGAGGTAGTTAGTTGTATTTGTTAAATATATCAAAAGTGAAGTGTAATCCAATGTGCATTAAACGGTATCCAGAACTGAGATTAGAAGTAAAACATTTTTTTGCACCGTGTACACGAAACTTGTAAGTTTTTTTAAATTTTTTCGTATATGTGGAGGTAAGATGAAATATAAAAAGAGGAGAAGTACCATAAATGAGCTTGAAATATCTATAAATTATTGTAAATTTTAAGCATTTAGATAGGAAAAAAGTGAAAAATTTTAACGAAAATGATAATGAAGGGCGTGGGTTAAATCCCTCATCTTTTCATTAGGTATCGTTTTTCTTGTAATTTTCATTTTTTCCTATTATAAAAGAGACTGTTTCTCTTATTAGCCCTGCTATTTAAGATTAATCTAATCCCATTATTAAATCGTATATATGGAAATTATATAGAAAGTAGTTGTTTGCTAAAAATAATTTGTGTTCTGTTGTTCCAGATTACCGCAACCAAAAAATTTATTATGGACCAATACGTAAAAAGTGCAAAACATATCAATACGTTACATCGCAGCAGTCGTTAAAAAGTGGTCTGCCTTTTTTTTCCACAACCAGAGATCAACGTAAATTCAATGAAGATTTATGCAGAGCAACAGTAGCATCAAATATGCCATTAAAAAAATAAAAAACAAATTTAAGGTAATTTTTGCAAAAGTACTGTACATATTGTTACGATAAATATTATGACTCATAAAACTCTAAACATATTATTTCTAACCCATTCGTATTTTCTAGATCATAAATATATCTGCCGGCAGAAATTTCTAGATCCATAAATCCTCCTCCGATATAAAAAAAAACCTGCTTTTGATGGAATTCCTTTGATGGAAGGTCATCGATTCTTCGCCATAATTCCAGAACTAACGGTTATTTATATATACAGTGATGAGTGCCTTAAGAACCGGCAAAATAACGCAAAAGATAGAAAACGTAATACGTTGTTAAATAAAAGAGATGAAAGTAGTAGAGGTGGGAAATTATCGATAGAAACCTCTAATTTACATTACATTACATAACATAACATTACATACATTTACATTTTTGTACCGAAAGGAGGAAAGACGGGAAGAATTACCGTTGTTAAGCATAAAATTGATACTGGTAATGCTAAGCCAATTCGTCAAACAGCTCGACGATTACCACAGGCGAGAAGAGAGGAAGCTGAAACAATTGTTCAGGAAAGGCGGGGTGATAAAACCTTCTACGAGCCCATGGGTCTCTCCGGTGGTCCTGGTTAAGAAGAAAGACGGAACGACGAGGTTCTGTGTGGATTACCGTTTGCTGAACAACGTTATCAAGAAAGATAGTTATCCTCTGCCTCGGATCGACGATACATTGGACACATTGGCTGGAAGTAAATTGTTTTCTACTTTGGATTTGAAGTCTGGATACTGGCAGGTAGAAATGGACCCAGTAGATAAAGAGGACAGCCTTCACCACAGGATCTGGATTGTGACAATTCAACGTTATGCCATTTGGACTCTGTAATGCTCCTGCGACATTTGAGAGGTTTATGGAAAATGTGTTGCGAGGATTATCTTGAAAAACATGCCTGGTTTATCTAGATGATATAATCGTCTTGGGGGAGACATTTGAAGATCATCTGAAGAATTTAGAAAACGTTTTTAATAGACTTAAAGCTGCTCTATTGATGTTAAACCCCAAGAAGTGCCAGCTATTTCAAGGTAAAGTCAATTATCTGGGTTATATAGTCAGTAAAGAAGGGGTGGCCGTGGATAAGGGAAAAATCGATTCCATTAAGGAATGGCCAGTACCAACGGACAAACATCAAGTGAGAAGTTTTCTTGGACTATGTACTTACTACCGGAGGTTCATTAAGAAGTTTGCAGATATCGCTAAGCCATTAACGCGACTTACAGAGGAAGCAAGAGACTACCGCTGGGATACAGACTGCCAAAATGCCTTTGAGACCTTAAAAAAGCATTTAATCACAGCAACAATTTTAGGGTATCCGCTGCCAGAAGGTGAGTTCATCTTAGATACAGATTCAAGTAATGTGGGAATTGGAGGAGTGCTGTCTCAGATTCAAGGAAGACAGGAACCAGTCCTCGAATATTTTAGTAAAGTTCTTTCAAAACCTGAGCGGAATTATTGCGTCACGAGAAGAGAACTTCTAGCAGTAGTGAAATCAGTAGAGCACTTCTATCAATACCTCTATGGAAGGAAGTTTTTAATCCGAACCGACCATGCCGCCCTTAAGTGGTTGATGCAGTTTAAGAATCCAGAGGGTCAGATAGCCAGATGGATCGAACGACTCCAAGAATACGATTTCAAAATTGGGCACCGGGCTGGAGTTAGCCACAGAAACGCTGATTCTCTTTCCAGAAAGCCGTGTCCAGCAGAGTGTTCCCACTGCAACAAAACGGAATCCAAGGAAGCAGCAGTGCTAAGAACAACGATGGTCAACGACGACTGGACCCCTACCAAGATA
Organism: Diabrotica undecimpunctata; assembly: GCF_040954645.1. NCBI lineage: Eukaryota > Metazoa > Arthropoda > Insecta > Coleoptera > Chrysomelidae > Diabrotica > Diabrotica undecimpunctata. Next base: position 77,754,225 of record NC_092812.1, on the reverse strand, counting down.
AAGGAAAAACAAGAGAGAGATCCAGTCGTTCAGAAAATTCGAAAATGGAAAGAGGAAAACCGTCGACCACGTTGGCAAGAAATATCAAACCTATGCTCAGTAGTTAAGACGTATTTGGCCCAGTGGAATTGATTTATCCTGGAAGATGGCTTGCTCAAACGAGTACTGGAAAATGATGACGGTTCAGAGAAGAGAAGACAGTTGGTGATTCCAAAAAGCAGAATAGCCGAAGTACTTTGTCAGTTACACGACAGTCCGTCAGGAGGGCATTTTGGTGAAAAGAAAACCCTTCAGCGAATTCGGGAACGGCTTTATTGGATGAACAGTTCCGACGACGTAAAAGACTGGTGCAAGAAATGTACTATTTGTGCTACGAGTAACGGGCCTTACCTAAAAAGTAGAGCTCCTATGAGACAATATAATGTTGGAAGCCCGTTTGAAAGAATAGCTTTGGACATCGCTGGGCCATTTCCAGAAAGTGAAAATGGAGGCAAGTACATGTTGGTAGTAATGGATTACTTCACTAAGGGGGTCGAGATTTACACACTTCCAGACAAGAAGGCCGCCACCGTTGCAGATAAGTTGATCCAAAAATATATCAGCAGATTTGAAGTACCTTTGGAGATCCACAGTGACCAAGGCAGGAACTTCGAAAGCAATCTATTCCAAGGAATATGTGATAGACTAACCATGAAGAAAACAAGAACTACAGCGTATCATCCGCAATCAGATGGTATGGTAGAATGAATGAATAGAACAGTTGGCAAGTATTTGACAAAGATGGTGTCCGATCATCAGCGAGACTGGGACCAATATCTTCCGTTCTTCACAATGGCCTACAGATCTGCTGTTAACGAATCAACAGGCCAGACACCAGCCAGAGTCCTATTCGGACGCGAAATGCGACTACCTTGTGATCTAGTGTTTGGGTGTCGACCTGGAGAAGATGTAGCAGGTGAAGATTATGTGATCGAATTACGAAGAAGAATGGACGATGTACACGAGTTGGTCCGTTTCCATCTTCAGATCGCTAGCGGCCGAATGAAGAAACAGTACGATACACAAGCCGAAAAGGGTTGCTTTAAGAAGAACGACAAAGTCTGGCTCTATAATCCCAAGAAGCGAAAAGGTTGTTCTCCCAAATTGCAACAGTTTTGGGAAGGTCCATACCTCATTATGGAGAAGATCAACGATGTCATCTACCGAATAAGCAAGATTCCGAGGGGAAAGCCGATGATAGTACACCATAACCGGCTGGCGTCTTTCGAAGGTGACCACGACGTAGCTGAAATAGTGGAAGTAAACCAAGTCCAAGATGTGTCTGACCTCACGTTTGAGGAATTCATGGGTGCTATGAAGGTACCGGTAAAGCAAGACATGGTGTTACCACTGAAGAAAAGCAAGATCTACTCGCGCTTCCCAATGACTACTCGCTGGCCCTTACCATCCCGGCCAGTATGGAAGACGCACCAGGGTTGGCATCCGTATTTCGAAGGAAGTTCGGTCGAGTTGCAGAACTTCAATGCCAAGTGCCAGCTTCCGGGAAAGCCTTGAAACTCCAAGATGCATCACGTTACCTTTTCTACCTGGTAACAAAAGACACTGCCCGTGACCAACCTACCTACCGAGATGTATGGGAAGCCTTACTTCAATTGAGAGGGCACGTACTAGAGTCCGACGTGCAAAAGTTAGCCATGCCAAAGTTAGAATGCCGCCATTAGATTGGAGGGTTATCCGAAATATGGTGGATGAGATCTTTAAAGACACCGAAGTCCAGGTGTTAGTCTGTTGCAATCCGCATAGTTACTGGTGCGGAGAGAAAACCGCCCCTTGTCATTTTTATACAACTGGAAGTTGTAAAAGAGGGTCCAGTTGCCGATACCAGCATACCGTTCCAGTTCCAGTCACGACAAGGTTCCAGGAAGAACCATCTTTTAAGAGGGGGGCAATGTTACGATAAATAATGACGTGTCATATGACTCAAAACTGTAAACATATTTATTGCTAATATCTTTTCTGTTCTAGTTATTTCGGCGCTCAGTTGAAAGACCTGTTAACCTGAATTATGATGAGTCACCCACGATTCAAAATTTCCAGGCATACCGAATAAAACCCAGTATGAGCGACTTTCTCGGGTCTTCGATGGGGGATCGCCGCATTCTTGAATAACAGGATTTTATATTTAAAGAGGAATTTTGTTGTAAACAAAACAGTTAGTTTTTGAACATCGCGTCGCGTTTTAAAATGTAACGCACGTATTATAATACATGTAGATACATTATATAATTATTGGTGTAAAATAAATTGGTAATAAAGACGTTATTTGTAAGTGTTATAAATAGAACCTTTAATAATAAATAAAAACAATAAATTAGATTAATAATAACATAACAATATCCTTCTGTAGGCCCATAACTCGAAGGCTTCTAATCTGTCCGAAATATCTTTCTTTAATGTCCAAGCCTGCAGCTCATAAAATAATACGGAGAACACGTAGCATCTCAGAAGTCTTATCTTTAAAGAAATTGAAATGTCCAAGCTGCAGAGTATTTTTTTTAGTTTGTCGAAAGAATACCTGTCCTATTCTTGCCTTAATCTCTACTGTGTACTCATCATTTTCGTTAATTATTGTACCCAGATATTTATATTTCCAACTTTTTTTTTTATTTCAACTTTAACGTGCTCGGCTACTATGGCCACTTACACAGGTACTATAACATGAATTTTCATTACACAAACATTAAGTGTTACATTAAGAATATATTACAATAATACGGAATGATAATAATATGTTATACAATGTCTAAATTAAAATCTAATTATATTTTTTGATATAAGTGTTCATCTCTAAGGAATTGTAGCACAGCTTTTATTTGGTCAGGGTTGTTTAGGATATCTCGTACTTTACTTTTGAGTTTGTATTGTAATCTTCTGGCCGAATGTTGATGGCATTCAGTGAGAATATGTTTGATTGTCAAATATGATTGGCAGCTTTGGCCGTCCTCTAGCAGCCGTCCCCAGCTGGGACGGATGCTAGAGGACATTAGGTAGCCGTGTGTGAGTTTTGAATGTCCTATCCGAAGTCGTCTTATCACAATGAGATCTCGTCTTGAGAGGGCTGAGTAGTCAAATGTAGGCTGACTGGTTATTGACGGTTGTATTTCGTGTAAGATCGAACGGTTAGAGTTCCAATGCTGCTGCCAAAGGAGTCTGGTTTTTCTTTTAGTATATGATTTTAGGTCCTTACAAATTTGAATTTTATCGGTGATTTCAGATGATGCTGTAGCAAGTTTAGCATAGTGATCTGCAGTTTCATTGCCTTCTATACTAATATGAGATGGCAGCCAAATTATGGTAACTGTTATGATTTGGGACAAAATAATTTGGTAAGAGTATAGGATCTTTTGGACGATTGGATGATCGGTAAATATATTTTTGATAGAATGGATTGATGCTAAAGAGTCTGTGCATATGGCAACCTGCTTATTAGGTGGAGATATATGGTTAAAAGCTTGCAATATACTAAATAATTCGCCAGTATGAACGCTGCTTACGGCTGATATAAGTGATGACTTAATTAGTGAATGGGAGGTTGTAACAGAGCAGCCTACTCCTGTGTCATTTTTTGAGGCATCCGTGTATAATATTAGGTCGTATTTATTTGTATTTATAATGTCTTTAAATGCATTAATAATGATCTCTTTCGGATGTTTATTTTTATCGAAGTTGGTGAGCGAGGTGTTAAATTTGGGCGTGGACATGATCCAAGGAGGAGATGGAGGGGGATAAAGGAAAGGGTATGTGTAAGAGAGATATCATTAAGTGTCTGTGCTAAAATTAGTGGAATAGGTTTTATTGGTGGTAAGGAATTGGTATTGTGTAAATTATACGTGGACATTACAAATAAGGGATGCACTGGATTAGAGGGGTTAGCTGATAACGATGCTGCATAAGAGAGTAGCAATTGTTTTCGTCTTATAGAAAGAGGAGGTTCGTTAGCTTCGCAATAAAGATTATCTACAGGACTAGATCGAAAAGCGCCAATACAAAGACGAAAGGCTGTGTTGTGAATTGAGTTTAGAAGGTTAATAGGACGAAATTTGGTTTACAATAGAACCTTTCTGCCTTTACGTGAATTTTGACTCCGCCTTCGCGCAGCTCCATGGTCAGGAGTGTTTGCACTATCTCTATATGTTTTAGAGGCGGATATATATATATATATATATATATATATATATATATATATATATATATATATATATATATATATATATTTATATATATTTATATATATTTATATATATTTATATATATTTATATATATTTATATATATTTATATATATTTATATATATTTATATATATTTATATATATATATATATATATAAATATTTATATATATATATATATATATATATATATATTTATATATATATATATATATATATATATATTTATATATATATATATATATATATATATATTTATATATATATATATATATATATATATATATTGTTATGAAATTAAAGCTCCTAAACAGTTTTTTTTTTTTTGAATAGTATGAACATAAAACAAAATGACAATATTGAATATACCACATATATATTTAACTCAAACAATTGTATTATTGTTGTTAATTTAATAGTTGAAACTAGATTCAACAATAAGAAAGAAACTAAAAGCAAAAATAAGCAGAATTCACAGACATGTAACAAACCAATAAGGACTATATTGTATCACCAGATTTAATTAATGTTTTCAAAATAATTTTATTATTATTATAATTAAAACCAGTTGGTTTATTATAAACAAATTTAGCATAATAGAAATAAGATTCTTTTAATACGTGAGTTATTATAGCCACTGAGTTATAGTTGGTTGATAAACACTTTTCAATAAAAAAAAAAAATATATAAAAAAAAATTAAACCAAAAACAATTGTTGATCATGAAATTGATTATGATTTAAACTTAAGTTATTGTTCGTTATATATATATTATATTATTTATGTAAGAGATACTTACAGAATAAGCCAATATAGCCACAACATAAAGATACAAAAAGCAAATATCAAACCACTTCGGATCGAGTGGAAATAAAAACCATAAATTTGTATTTATTAATTAATTACAATTTTTATTATAATCCAAATTCTAATATATACAAGTCAATAGAATCTTCAACAGTCCTAAAACAGATAAAATATTTAAGTCATTTATTCACAAAGTAAGAAGTTTCAATTTGTTAGTAAACATACAGTTAACATGGATAGAGCTCGGAAAATAAAACGTGTTAGGAGGTGAAATAGGATATATCTCATAAATAAGAGTTCAGAATGATATAATCTTTAATGGACAGGTAATCTGAAGACAATTCTCAGTGATTCAATATCAAAAATGCTTTCAGATAGCTTTAAAATTAAATAAAAGCAAAATAAAAGCAACTAATTCATGTTAAAATTGGTGTATGTCAAATTTGTTAGTAAAAATTTTAATATTTAAATTATCATTTGTTGTAGAAATTATATGTCAAAAGAATGCTTAAATTCTCTAGTATTTGTTACAATTCATTTCAAAAGTCAATATAGTTCTCAAGATTTAACAATTTATGAAAATTTAAAATATTTTTTTATTTTAATCATAAATGTCAAAAATATACAAAAATCCTGTCAGATCTTAAAAAACATTGTCAAAATGCTTGGAGATCTGGTAAGCAATAAAAAAAAAGATAGAAAATCAATAGTTACGAAGAGGAAGAAAATTTTTGATTATTTTTCAGCAGTCACAATTTTTCAAAAGTATTTTAAAAAACCTTAAAAAAGTCCTGAATTATAACAAAGTATATTCAAATTACCTTGCCGATAAGAAACCATCGTTTCTGATTAAATTTTAGCAAAGCCTGCAGATTAACAGTATATTTTCCGATAAGGGAATTGTTAGCAGTCATCATAAAGAGGTCCACAGCTACCAGAAAGGTGAGTTTTTCCACTCATTTGAATTCTCGCTGAATAAAGAGACCGTTTGGTGTTTATATTTGACTGAAGATCATTTAAAATTCATTTTGGGTACTTATAAATATTTCTCAACCATTGGAGAGATAATTCTGATAGTTTTGCGGCCCTAATCCATTAGAAGACGTCACTGAAAGATGCAATCTTTGTTATTGAAGATTTCCATAAAATTTTTAGAGAAGGGATTATCTGAAAGACGAAAGTGAACTTTAATAAAGTTAAACGCAAGTTTTGAAATTTCTTTAGAAATAATCTTACCTTTTTTTTTTAAACAGCCTATATCATCCTAAATCATCTTTGTGTTAAAAAAAAAATTAATTTGAAGTCAAGTTCACAAAAATTTTATTATCGCTTTTGTAATATTAACCAAATATAATTCACCGTTTCTTTTGCTTACTAAAATCATTAAACAAAACAGTTAAACTAAAAAATTTGAAGGATTATAAACCTTTGTTTTCGCTCTAAAAAGATAGTAAGTGAGGTTATAAATACTTTGACAAACAAACACGTATTAGATCTTAGATCAAGTATTTCTTGTTGCAACTTCACAAAACACTAATTTCATATACTTACTTCAATATTGTATTACGTCATAAATCTAAATCCATTCATATTAGTATTAAACGGTTTAAGTATTGGCTTATTTATTGGAAGAATCTTAAAAAATTTTTTTTATATATTATACAAGATATCGTTGTGTAATATTTAATTGATCACTTGTGAATAATTGCACAGTACATTAAAAATAAAACTTCTTGTGTGGTGATTTTTGCTTTATATAATTTTATATAGCTTTATCAAGCAGTACAGGTCACAGAACTCGCTTGAGTTAAGAGTCTGCATGTTCTAAGACAAATAAGTAAAAAAAAAATTTAAATTCAAAATACAGATTTAGAGAATACAAGGTGAGTAGAATAAATGTTTGTCAAATTTTTTTTATTTTCAGGCGTTCAATAATTTTTATTAAAAGCATTTCTAAATTTAACAATATTACAAATTAATCAACTTAAAAAAATTATTTTTGTCTTCATAAAGCTAGCCGGTAAATAAGAGCAACTTGTAGTTTTCTTGCATCGAATTCACATATCATAACAATTTGGCGCCCAACGTGGGGCTGTGTATTTGGACGGTGACAGGTAGTGCATTATAACAAAGTATTAACCAGTGGTGTACCTTAAACATTTAATAACATAATATACAGGGTGTTAAGAGTATAATTTGTGTAGATAATAAGTTTATTGAGTGAATTGAAATTAAATAAAAATAAACATGGACAAAAGAAAGACTAGATCACATAAGAACGTAGAAGAAGAACAGGAAGTGACAGACAGAACCGAAGAACAAATTAAAGAGACTGAAGAAGTACAGGAGACAATGGAGGAGAAAAGACAGCCAGAAGAAGCACAAATGGAAAGGCAAATGGCAAGTGGAGACCAAGCTCAGCCCGTAAAGAAGGATGAATTGGACTTTCACAAGATGATGGCAATTTTGTTACAGGAAATAAAAAAAACTGAGCAAAATATAAACCAGAAAGCAGAAGAAAATAAACAACATATGACAAAAGAACTTGAAGATACAAAAAAAGAAATAAAACGGGAAATAACACAAAATTTTGATGACAAAATACAACAGATGGCACAACAGGTTGAGGATAAGTTGGGAAAGAAGATAGAAGAAGTAAAAGAAGAGTTAACCCTAGAAATGGCCAAGATGGAAGAGCAGTGCAAAGAACAAATGGAAGTGTTATCGGCACAGCTGGAAAAGAATAATGAAACTCAAAATAAAAAGATTGAATTAATGGAACAAAATTTGAAGCTAGAACAACAAAATAACCAAAAAAAGTTCGAAGATATTGACGAACAAATGGGAGTGTTGGCAGTACAGCTGGAGCATCATATTGAGCAGAAGGAAGAGATATTTCGACGAGACATTAATGAACAGTGGAAGAAAAAAGAAGATGAAATAGATGAAAATATGAATAAGACCAAAGAGATAATGGAGAAAGAAATTGGGAGAGTACAAGAGTCTCTTAAAGAAGTGACACAGAAGGAATTGGATGCAAGGCCGGTTGTACAAACGGTCGAAAGAGATTGTAAAATCTATTTTAGTGGAAGAATAAAACAGCAGCATCCAGTACCTTTCATGAAATTCCTTAGGCACAGATATGCATCTTACAGAAATTTCGAAGACTTTAAAGAATTCATCAGAAACCAGATGACGGATGAGGCGTTACTATGGTTTTCGAACAAAGAAAATGAGTTGGTGGATCTGGAAGACTTTGCGACCAAATTCAGTTAATATTTCTGGGGTCAAGCACAACAGCGTTCAATCAAAAACGAGCTGTTAAGTGGCAAATACAACCCAAATCGTAGCATGTCATACCACCGGTACGCCATGCAAATTTACAGCACAGCTCAATACTTAGACTGTGGTTTTAACGAAGAATACATTGTGGGTTGTATCGTGCAACACTTTGATCGGACATTGGAAGATATCATGATGTTATACAACTTTAAAGAAATAGACAAACTGTGCCAATTTTTGATGATGCATGAGCAACGAAACCCCATGTATCAAAACAATGACCAAGCAAATAATAACAATAATAACAACTTCAATGGGAGCAATAACTACAGCAGAAACAATAATCAGAACGGCAATAATTTCAATAATCATCGTAATTTTAACAATAACTATAGACAAAATAATGGTAACAACAACTATAATAACTCGAACTTTAGGAATAATAATAATAACTACCGCAACCAAAATAATCAGAACTTTAATCGCCAAAACTATAATCGTAACAATCAAACTAACAACAATAACTATGGAAATAATGGACGGTATCAAAACGGTAATTACAATAATCAAAACAACGGAAATTTTAACAGAAATAATTACAATAATAACAACAGAAACTTTAACTCCAATGGCAATATGAATCATGCATTTTCAAACAGTGCCATTCAACAGAATCAGACAAACAATTCACAACAACAGTCAAATCAAAACTACACAAACAATCGAAACCATAACACTAGAAGTCTAGAAGATATAAATAGAAATAACCAAAAAAGACAAGTGAATTTTCTAAGTCACCATCAATCATACACCGACGTCAGTCAACAAGAGTCACCAATTGAAACACTCAACACATCATCACCATCACAACCCTTTGACACACAATACACAACAGATTCACAATCACCAAATTTTCAATAAAGCACCTGCTAAATGCGGCCGTATGTCACTATGAGCATCCAAGGGAGTTCATAACATTTGGGGAAGAAAAGAAAAATCAAAATTTGCAAGGGTTAATTTTAATTCAGGGTAAATTCTTTCAAAAACAAGTTAAAATTTTAATAGACACGGGTTCTGAAGTTTCACTAATTGACAATAAAGTTATTAATGAATTAAATTTTCAAAAATATTTTTATTCAATTCCAAAGGTTAATCTAGTGGGTGCAAACAACAAAAAACTATATGAAGCAAAGAAGGGAATAATGAGAAAAGTATTCTTTGATACAACCGAATATAGTATGCAATTCAATAGAACCTGAATATGACCAAATTTGTCAAGATGTAAAACTAAGAATCATCAAGAATGGAGAGAAATATTTGAAAAGACAAAACAAAAGGAAGATGAGAACAAACCGAAAATTTCAAAAAGGAGAAATAGTATTAATTAGAGCACATAGGGTAAGCAATTATAGAGATAACATTTGTAACAAACTTTTACCACCATTGGAGGGACCTTATGAAGTTGAAACAGAAGATGGAGAAAATAGTTATTTATTGAAATATCCTGAGAGTGGGTATCTTAGAGGAGTTTTTAACATAAAAGACATTTACAAATATGAACAATAAGTGAAGAAATAAGAAGACATTATTAATTTTAAGTTATATTTATAAAATGAAACAATTAATATTTTTTTATATTAAGTAAAGGACATGAATGGGATACAGAAGATGGAATAATAATAATAATAATGCGGCTATTTATGAAATATGAAATATGATGAAATATGAATTATTGCGGATATTATGATTATGAATATGATATATAATATAATATGAATTATGATGAATTATGAAAGATTATAATGATATAATTATGCAGTATAATAATAAAACTTGGAATGGAATTACAGAAGAAGGATTGGAGAGGAAAAATTTGAAACGAAGATGGCAGAACTCTAAGAAACCAAGGAAGAAAAACAACTATAAAATGGATTCAAAAGTAGAATATAAACTCAACCCTCAACGAAAACTTATTAAAAATAACCGAATGATAATAAAGTCACATTCAAACTAGCTTACACTCTAACCACAAAATGCAGCTCACACGTGCTTAAATAAAACTTAAACTCTATATTTTTTTTGTATATATTCAAAATAAAACATGCATTAATAAAACAAACTAAAGCAACTTAAGCTTACACATGCAAAATTAAAAGAACAAAACTAATTATTATTTTTTTTCAAAGAGAGCATTCAAACTATCTGCAGCATAATTGTATACCATATATATGCAACTGAATCAAAAATTTAATTGTTTTTAACCATCACACATTCATAAAATCACTGAAACATACACTTGTGTCGACGTTCAGAGAAACAATCACACAACTTGCAAAAAAAACCAGTCAAAGAAAAATGAATATTTGATATTTGCCAAAAAAATTGTCAAATATGAAATATTAATTTTTGGAGAATTGTTATGAAATTAAAGCTCCTAAACAGTTTTTTTTTTTTTTTGAATAGTATGAACATAAAACAAAATGACAATATTGAATATACCACATATATATTTAACTCAAACAATTGTATTATTGTTGTTAATTTAATAGTTGAAACTAGATTCAACAATAAGAAAGAAACTAAAAGCAAAAATAAGCAGAATTCACAGACATGTAACAAACCAATAAGGACTATATTGTATCACCAGATTTAATTAATGTTTTCAAAATAATTTTATTATTATTATAATTAAAACCAGTTGGTTTATTATAAACAAATTTAGCATAATAGAAATAAGATTCTTTTAATACGTGAGTTATTATAGCCACTGAGTTATAGTTGGTTGATAAACACTTTTCAATAAAAAAAAAAAATATATAAAAAAAAATTAAACCAAAAACAATTGTTGATCATGAAATTGATTATGATTTAAACTTAAGTTATTGTTCGTTATATATATATTATATTATTTATGTAAGAGATACTTACAGAATAAGCCAATATAGCCACAACATAAAGATACAAAAAGCAAATATCAAACCACTTCGGATCGAGTGGAAATAAAAACCATAAATTTGTATTTATTAATTAATTACAATTTTTATTATAATCCAAATTCTAATATATACAAGTCAATAGAATCTTCAACAGTCCTAAAACAGATAAAATATTTAAGTCATTTATTCACAAAGTAAGAAGTTTCAATTTGTTAGTAAACATACAGTTAACATGGATAGAGCTCGGAAAATAAAACGTGTTAGGAGGTGAAATAGGATATATCTCATAAATAAGAGTTCAGAATGATATAATCTTTAATGGACAGGTAATCTGAAGACAATTCTCAGTGATTCAATATCAAAAATGCTTTCAGATAGCTTTAAAATTAAATAAAAGCAAAATAAAAGCAACTAATTCATGTTAAAATTGGTGTATGTCAAATTTGTTAGTAAAAATTTTAATATTTAAATTATCATTTGTTGTAGAAATTATATGTCAAAAGAATGCTTAAATTCTCTAGTATTTGTTACAATTCATTTCAAAAGTCAATATAGTTCTCAAGATTTAACAATTTATGAAAATTTAAAATATTTTTTTATTTTAATCATAAATGTCAAAAATATACAAAAATCCTGTCAGATCTTAAAAAACATTGTCAAAATGCTTGGAGATCTGGTAAGCAATAAAAAAAAAGATAGAAAATCAATAGTTACGAAGAGGAAGAAAATTTTTGATTATTTTTCAGCAGTCACAATTTTTCAAAAGTATTTTAAAAAACCTTAAAAAAGTCCTGAATTATAACAAAGTATATTCAAATTACCTTGCCGATAAGAAACCATCGTTTCTGATTAAATTTTAGCAAAGCCTGCAGATTAACAGTATATTTTCCGATAAGGGAATTGTTAGCAGTCATCATAAAGAGGTCCACAGCTACCAGAAAGGTGAGTTTTTCCACTCATTTGAATTCTCGCTGAATAAAGAGACCGTTTGGTGTTTATATTTGACTGAAGATCATTTAAAATTCATTTTGGGTACTTATAAATATTTCTCAACCATTGGAGAGATAATTCTGATAGTTTTGCGGCCCTAATCCATTAGAAGACGTCACTGAAAGATGCAATCTTTGTTATTGAAGATTTCCATAAAATTTTTAGAGAAGGGATTATCTGAAAGACGAAAGTGAACTTTAATAAAGTTAAACGCAAGTTTTGAAATTTCTTTAGAAATAATCTTACCTTTTTTTTTTAAACAGCCTATATCATCCTAAATCATCTTTGTGTTAAAAAAAAATTAATTTGAAGTCAAGTTCACAAAAATTTTATTATCGCTTTTGTAATATTAACCAAATATAATTCACCGTTTCTTTTGCTTACTAAAATCATTAAACAAAACAGTTAAACTAAAAAATTTGAAGGATTATAAACCTTTGTTTTCGCTCTAAAAAGATAGTAAGTGAGGTTATAAATACTTTGACAAACAAACACGTATTAGATCTTAGATCAAGTATTTCTTGTTGCAACTTCACAAAACACTAATTTCATATACTTACTTCAATATTGTATTACGTCATAAATCTAAATCCATTCATATTAGTATTAAACGGTTTAAGTATTGGCTTATTTATTGGAAGAATCTTAAAAAATTTTTTTTATATATTATACAAGATATCGTTGTGTAATATTTAATTGATCACTTGTGAATAATTGCACAGTACATTAAAAATAAAACTTCTTGTGTGGTGATTTTTGCTTTATATAATTTTATATAGCTTTATCAAGCAGTACAGGTCACAGAACTCGCTTGAGTTAAGAGTCTGCATGTTCTAAGACAAATAAGTAAAAAAAAAATTTAAATTCAAAATACAGATTTAGAGAATACAAGGTGAGTAGAATAAATGTTTGTCAAATTTTTTTTATTTTCAGGCGTTCAATAATTTTTATTAAAAGCATTTCTAAATTTAACAATATTACAAATTAATCAACTTAAAAAAATTATTTTTGTCTTCATAAAGCTAGCCGGTAAATAAGAGCAACTTGTAGTTTTCTTGCATCGAATTCACATATCATAACAATATATATATATATATATATATATATATATATATATATATATATATATATATATAACTGTTTTGGATGGGTTGGAGTCAATAAAAGGGCTATTGGTTAACTATTTTTTTAATCTCGAGCTTTCAATTGTGTTTACAATTATTATCAAGAGCTAAGCTAAAAAAGACAAAATATCTTACAAGGTTGAACTAGAAAGAAAAAACAATTTTTGTTAACTTACCAAATAAAAATTAGTTTAGTAAATAAAAATTGCTGCTAATACATCTTAAAAATAATTAATATAAAAATGTCTTAATCTAATAAATGCTTCTCTGAAAATTTTTTATAATTTTGAAAACATTTTTTTAATACAAAAATAATTGAATTTATAAATAAGTTAAAATAGCAACCAATTACAAATAAGCCTCAATGGCATAAATGCCAACATAAAATTTTTATTTTTGACAATTATATTGCCAAAAGTAAAATTTAGTTTAAACATTCTTTTTTGTTTAGTAACAAAAAAGAAGAAGATTTATTCACCGTTGACAGATGTCTGAAAAAATGTAACAGATATATGGAGAATTAAATATGACATTTTACAAGTTTTATATATAAATCATAAAGAAAGAATATAATTATAAATTTTGCTTAGATTTTGAATTTCTAATCTTTTGTTTAAATTATTATCACTTTTGCTAATACAAACCATCTCCAAAAAAGTCCTTTTAAATTTATTACTTTCACTACATAAAATTTTAATGTTATCAAAATCCATAATATGATCTTTATCGATTACATGCTCTGCCAAAGCACAAGATGGTTTTTTAATTCAGCAATCACTTTTGTGAGATATTTTATTAGCAGCAATTTTTATTTACTAAACTAATTTTTATTTGGTAAGTTAACAAAAATTGTTTTTTCTTTCTAGTTCAACCTTGTAAGATATTTTGTCTTTTTTAGCTCTTGATAATAATTGTAAACAAAATTGAAAGCTCGAGATTAAAAAAATAGTTAACCAATAGCCCTTTTATTGACTCCAACCCATCCAAAACAGTTATATATTTGTTGCAAACGAGTCACAAGTACTTCTTTTTTCTTATATAAATATATATATATATATATATATATATATATATATATATATATATATATATATTGTTATGATGTGTTGTTTGTTTGAATGATGAGCAATGAGTATTTTTAATAATATAATATATAGGGTTTTTATCGCGGTTCTCAAAGAATTAGCTTGTAAGTACTTTTTTAAATTATCTTTATTATAACTATTGTGAAACACACATATATATCTAACCTAGCCAATGTAAATTTAAAATAAACTATCTTTAAATTGATGTTCTTATAAAACTAATTAAATTCTATAGACAATGTTAAATTTAAACAAACTATCTTCAAAATTGAAATTGTTATAACACTAACTAAATTATATTAACAAAATTTTGTACCTTTCTTTCACTGAATGCCTAAATGAACTGTTTTCCACTATATATATTCTAATCACCACTGAATGTCTTCGTACTTCGGTTATCCTTGTTTTTGTGAAATTTCTTTTTCCAATTATCAGCTTCTACCAATTTAAGATATATTTTTCTTCACCAGCATTTATACACCACCAAGCAAACCAGCAAACACCATTTATATTTATTCTTCTTTTCAATATACCAATATCCAATTATTATAAGTTGATTTATACTAATCTCCAATCATAATATAATTTTAATTCCTTCCAATGTCCATCCAATATTCTTCTAATATACTTTTATAATCTTCAATAATTATTTTCGTATAATTATAAATGTGCATTAAATATATGCATAATTTTTAATCTTCATTTAACTCACTATATTAAACAATTGGACTATCTCCAACTAACTTTCATATTTCTTATTAAACTGCTTGACTGACTTACTAAAACTGTGAACAATTGACTTCACTAACTAATCTACTAACTTTCATAATAAACTGCTTGACTTCTGACTAAAAACTCCATCTTGAATCCAAATCACGGGTATTTATATCTTTTTGGATATTCTAGAACCATCTGGTAAGAGATCATGTTCCAATTTCGTTCTATTTCTTCGATATGGATGTTCTCGAAAAAATATCTGTTCCATCCACCGACATAATCATTATTCCAGAATGTTCGACCGTAAACAATGGTCACACTCTGCACTCTGGAGAATTCGTTAATGTTCCATTGATAATTTTGTTGACATTTAGGCTTTTCAGATCAGAATAAACATTCAAATTAGTAACTAACACTCTAATTTAATAAAATACCCCACTTTATATTCCTAAAAATTTCCTAAAATGTCACTTGGAGACAGAGTTTGTATAGTTGGTTGCCTAGTCACATGGCTCACTTAAATAGATCTACCACATTATAATTACTAAAATACAACTTTTTACAATTATTATATGCTAATTTCTTAAAAATGCCCTCACATAAATATATTTTTATTAAATTCTCTAGTATATAACTTCTTAAAATAATCAAATACTTTTTTATATCTAATATTATGTAGTATATAACTTATAAATTATTTTCTATAAACCCTAATCGTATCAATACCCCAAAATAATATTTAAAATAAATAATTTACTTATTATATTTTTAAATATTAATTTTCTCATACCTTATTAAATTTAATAAATTAATAATTCAATTTTTTTTTTTTATTTAAAATGTGTTAAATACATCCCTGTTCGCTGTCTATGTCAAAGCAGAGAACAACGGAGCACAGTTCGGCTATTCTATGGTCAAACTGTCATGTCAAATGGAGCAATGGATGCGATATCAGAGAATAAAATATAACCTTAATTAAAAATATAATCGATATGGTGTTCTGTTTATTTATAGACAAAATCTAGGAATTATTTCCATTCAAAATAACTTTCATCAATATAAATTGGTAAGTTTTTTCACTTTATTATATTAGAAAGACATTTTTATAGCAATTATAGTATCAATTTTGTGTCTAACCCCAAATTATGATTTTTAGGGTACAAATTAATTTCCATATATACAAAATTCAACAAGTATGATGTCAAATTGATTCAAAACAAAGAAATCTACCATCTATCTATGAAATGGATCTATCAGTAAGCTGTTAGTGTTTTTATATTAGTGTTAAATTTATAAACTAAATATATTACTTCTTTTTAAAAATTGTACACTTTTCTTGATTTATTTTTAGTCCAACTTTGTCTAATCTGTTGAATACAATTTTTAGGTGTTTCTCATGATCTTCAGCCGTTTTAGAAAAAATTAATATATCATCAATGTAATGAATTACAAAATGTTCATATTGATCCAAAATATCATGAAGACATCTACATAGAGCACTGCAAGATGATTGAAGTCCAAATGGTACTACTTTGAATTGATATACTACTCCATCTATCTGAAATCCTGTATACTGTCTACTTTTTCTTTCTAGAGGTATTAACCAGAAACTATGCTGTAAATCGAAAAAAAAAAGCATAGCATTTAGTGAAAAATGACATTCCTGTAATTCTTCCTAATATTCCATCTATACTCATTGGTGCTTCAAATTGCTTTTCAGTAATCTTGTTAATATTCCTTGCATCCAAACATAACCTGATTTCACCTGATCTTTTTCGTACTACTACTATGGGGTTAATAAAACGTGTGTCTGCCTTCTCAATGATCCCATCTTCTAACATATTATTAATTGTTTTGTTTACTTCTTCTCTGTATTTATATGGTATTGGGTATGATTTTGTTTTAAAATCTTTTTCTTCTTTAACTTTTATACTATGGATATAATTTTGTGCAATTCTATTTTCTTTATTGACAAGTCCCTTGTGTTGCTGCAATATGGAAATGACTATTGATTTATATTCTTCAGGGCAATTTAAAACTTTCATCATATCTTCTTCTTTACAAATCACATTATTCTTCAATATGTACTCATTATTCCTTGCTTCCAATTTTACGCACTCCGCCTCGTAGGCATCCATCTGCTTAAAATTTCCATTCCTTAAATATTCACTATCATTATTCTTTACATTCTTTTGGGACATTTCCCTATCATCAAAATACATTTCTTCTTCATAAACATCATTATTTTCTTTTAATAATATCCTATCAACTCTTATTCCTTCTTCCACCTCATCTTTCTGCATAAATTTAATTATTTGCCCTTCCAAAGTTACCATTTTTTTTTTCAAAATCTATCTTTACTTTCTTCTTTTCCAATTCATCATTTCCCATTAATATATCAACACATAAATCCTTGACAATAAATCCTTGCATATTAATTTCTTTATTAAGAATATTAATTTTAAAATTGGCTAGTTTATCAATCTCACCCAACTTCTTATTATTTGCACCAACAATTTTAATTTTTGGAATCTTTATTATATCTGATAATTTTAATGTATTACAAATAAAATTCTCCGAGACTAAAGTACTTTCTGAACCAGTATCTATCATAATCTTAATCATTTTATTTTTGGCCAAAGCATTTATATAAATTAAATTAATAGATTCAATAATTTTATCTTCATCTAAAGAAATAAATTCAGAAGGTTTTTCATAATAGCAATGGCCTAACTTGTAATTCAGAAAGTTTACTGCACAAAAATTTGATTATTAGAATTGTCAGATTGTATCTGACCACTTGGATCTGATGTACTATGTCTTTCCCTACTATGACTTCTACTCACATTTTCTTGCCTTGTACGATTTCGTTCCCTGTCTTCGCAGCTCCTATTCCTTCGAACACAATTTACCTGTCTGTTATAGTTAGGTCGCTCTGTATTTCTTCTATTGTTAAAATCTTGTCTATTATTATTAGTACTGTTATTAAAATGTTGTCTATTATAATTACTGTTATTATTATTAAAATTTTGTAAATTATTACCATATCTATTATATGATTGTCTATATTGTTGATTATCATTTTTATTATATTGAAAGTTATTATTGTTTTTTCTGTTGTTATTATTACTTGTCATATTGCCTCTTTGTATTCTTTGAATAAAATTAATAAAACTATCTATTGTTTGAATATTTTGTACAGTTACGGTTTGCACAACATCAGCATCAAAATGTCTAGATACATTTAAGACTGTTTCATCCTCTCTAAGTGGTGGTTCTAAATATTTTGCAACTGTTATCAATTTCAATGCATAATCTACCATATTTGATTTTAATTTTGATTATACTTTCCAAAATATAGAATTTCTCTAAACTTGGCTTGCTCTAATTCACCCCAATAATAATTTAAAAATTTATTTTCAAATGTTTGAAAATTATCTAAATCATTCTCAATACTAGCAAACCAAGTTGCTGCATTGTCATTTAATGTCATTCTAATATAATCTTTAATATCATTAATATTATTCACAAATCTTAATTTATGTTTTAAACTATTTATGTATACTCTAGGATGCAAATTTTTTATATTACCAGAGAATTTAATCCCAGTCTCATTTGTTAAATTTAAGTAAGGTCTCCCTATGTCTCTCATTTGTGAAATATCATCTATTCTCTGTTCCACATTTCTTATTTGATTACAATTTATTTGGATATTTTGTTGTATATCGTCTAATTTTTCTTCTGTGTTTCTCCTGTCTTCGTTAATTTTTACTTCTAAGTTACATTTCTGTAACTCTATTTTCTGTTCTATATCTATCTTATTATCTTGAATAATCCTCTTTACTTCTGTCCTCTCTGTGTATCCTTTTCTTGTAGTCATTCCGTATACTTTTTATTTCATTTGCTACTTTTTTCTCTGCAGCTTCAAGTTTTTTATCCATTTGTTTTACAATTTTATTATTATTATCTTCTATTTTCTTTTCTAATTTTCTATAATTCTCTTCCAATTTCTGTTCCATTTTTTTCATGTCTTCTTTGACTTCTTTTGAATTCTCTTCCAATTTTTTTATGTCTTCTTTGATTTCTTTTGAATTCTCTTCCATTTTTTTCGTATTCTCTTCCATTTTCTGTTCCATTTTTTTCATGTCTTCTTTGATTTCTTTTGAATTCTCTTCCATTGTCTTGTTCATCTGCATCATTAATGACATCAAAGCTGCCATATTGACATTTTCCTCTCTTTCTGGATTCATTTCTGCAGTATCTTGTGGAACTTGAACTAAACTCTCCTCTTGTATAGGTTGTGTATCTACTTCCACATCTTCTTCATTCTTTTTGCTTCTTGTACCTTTCTTTCCTTGAGACATTTTGAGACTTTACTTGTTCAAATATAATTAAAATTAAAATCTATACTTTTTTTTTCTACTGATAATTAATTTAATTATATGAGAGCACTTATCTTCCCAAACTAATTCTTTTAAATAGAGAGCCACCGCGTTGGGTGCCAAAATTGTTATGATGTGTTGTTTGTTTGAATGATGAGCAATGAGTATTTTTAATAATATAATATATAGGGTTTTTATCGCGGTTCTCAAAGAATTAGCTTGTAAGTACTTTTTTAAATTATCTTTATTATAACTATTGTGAAACACACATATATATCTAACCTAGCCAATGTAAATTTAAAATAAACTATCTTTAAATTGATGTTCTTATAAAACTAATTAAATTCTATAGACAATGTTAAATTTAAACAAACTATCTTCAAAATTGAAATTGTTATAACACTAACTAAATTATATTAACAAAATTTTGTACCTTTCTTTCACTGAATGCCTAAATGAACTGTTTTCCACTATATATATTCTAATCACCACTGAATGTCTTCGTACTTCGGTTATCCTTGTTTTTGTGAAATTTCTTTTTCCAATTATCAGCTTCTACCAATTTAAGATATATTTTTCTTCACCAGCATTTATACACCACCAAGCAAACCAGCAAACACCATTTATATTTATTCTTCTTTTCAATATACCAATATCCAATTATTATAAGTTGATTTATACTAATCTCCAATCATAATATAATTTTAATTCCTTCCAATGTCCATCCAATATTCTTCTAATATACTTTTATAATCTTCAATAATTATTTTCGTATAATTATAAATGTGCATTAAATATATGCATAATTTTTAATCTTCATTTAACTCACTATATTAAACAATTGGACTATCTCCAACTAACTTTCATATTTCTTATTAAACTGCTTGACTGACTTACTAAAACTGTGAACAATTGACTTCACTAACTAATCTACTAACTTTCATAATAAACTGCTTGACTTCTGACTAAAAACTCCATCTTGAATCCAAATCACGGGTATTTATATCTTTTTGGATATTCTAGAACCATCTGGTAAGAGATCATGTTCCAATTTCGTTCTATTTCTTCGATATGGATGTTCTCGAAAAAATATCTGTTCCATCCACCGACATAATCATTATTCCAGAATGTTCGACCGTAAACAATGGTCACACTCTGCACTCTGGAGAATTCGTTAATGTTCCATTGATAATTTTGTTGACATTTAGGCTTTTCAGATCAGAATAAACATTCAAATTAGTAACTATCACTCTAATTTAATAAAATACCCCACTTTATATTCCTAAAAATTTCCTAAAATGTCACTTGGAGACAGAGTTTGTATAGTTGGTTGCCTAGTCGCATGGCTCACTTAAATAGATCTACCACATTATAATTACTAAAATACAACTTTTTACAATTATTATATGCTAATTTCTTAAAAATGCCCTCACATAAATATATTTTTATTAAATTCTCTAGTATATAACTTCTTAAAATAATCAAATACTTTTTTATATCTAATATTATGTAGTATATAACTTATAAATTATTTTCTATAAACCCTAATCGTATCAATATATATATATATATATATATATATATATATATATATATATATATATATAGTGTGATAGTATGTATTAGTGATCTGTATATTTTAAGAAGTGAGTTTTCGTCAGATCCCCAATAATTATGTGATAGAGTTTTTATTATGTTTAGTCTTATGCACGTTTTTCCTTTTATTGCAAATATATGTTGCTTCCAAGTTAGTCGTGAGTCAAACGTTAATCCGAGAATTTTGCATTGTTTAACAACAGGAAGAGGGACATTGTTAATCAAAATAAGTGGAGATGGAGAAGGGGGACGTCTACTAAAGTTTATAATTTTAGATTTTACATAGGATAAAGATAACCCCATGTCACTAGTTTTTTTTTAAAGTGTGTCAACAGCAGTTTGAATAAGCTTCGAGGTGGTAGAAGAGTTTTGTCCACGACAGTAAATTACTAGATCATCAGCATACATGATATGTTTAATAGGGGAAATGAGGTGAGAGCATAAATCACTTATTGCTAGATTAAAAAGTGTAGGACTTAGTACCGATCCCTGAGGTACGCCATCCGTTTGAGTATGAGTAGAAGATAAAATACCGTTGACAGAGACTCTGAACGATCTAGAAGATAGAAAATTTCGTATGAAGTTAAATATATTACCGTTAATATTAAGAAGGATAAGTTTGTTTA